>NC_035167.2:27622355-28884335 GCF_001659605.2 Manihot esculenta | reverse complement strand
TCAGCAAATAATTTTTTTAATTTCATTCAATGACAAAACCAAATAAACTATCTAACAGTTGCACAATTCAGTAGGAGGAGAAATGTTCAATGACAAGAACCAGCAACTCAGCAACCCAACAAATATTGATTTATAATCAAATAATTAGATAATTGTCCATAAATTTTAAAAATCAACAGTATTACATTAATCAAATAGCAAATAATTAGATTTTTTAATATATCCAAATAATCAGATTAATAGTTTATAAATTATAAAATTCTTTAAGAACATACACATAAAAGATCTTGAAACCTGAAGAGAGTTCTAGTCAAAGCAGATGTCGCCGATTGAGGAGAGAAGGGTTGTCTCTAGCGTCAGTGAAGTGCGGGGAGAGAAGCGTAAATTGAAAAGAGTAGATTTCACCCGACTAGGAAGAGAGAAGGAGATATCGCCGACGTCGACCGGGCACAGGGAAGAGTTGTCTTCAACTGGAAAGTCGGAGATGTCGCCGCTGGAGAGAGAGAAGGAGATATTGCTGACGGAGGAAAGAGAAGATTTATCGTCGACTGGGGAGAGAAAGGAGACGTCGCCGGTGACGACTGGGCTGCCGGCAGTGAAGTGGGGGAGGGGCGTGGCTGAGAACTATGGGAAGGGAAGCGAGGGAGAGAGAGATGTAGATGAAGAGAGGAAAGAGTAAAATAAAAAAATAAATTAGAGATTAGGGTTAGTTTTGTTAGTATAGTTAATCGGGTTCGGGTAATGGGTATCCGATTACCTAATCCCGAACCCTACCCGAATCCGAGACGGGTAAAATTTTTCAAATCCGAATTCGCCCAAATCCATTTTGTAAAAACCAAATCCGTCCTAATAGGGTTTGGGCGGATCGGATACCCATGAAAACCCGCCCGCCTGCCATCCCTAATCTTGTTATAATTTTTCTCTAGTTGGATTTGTCAAAGATATATTTAAAAATAAATTAACTTTTAGAAATCATTTTAATCAATACTTATAGTTCCCGATATTGAAAAATCATAAAAAAATCTTGGGACTTCTGCTAAAATTTAAATCAAATCCTTCTACATATTGAATATTGATTTCTCTGTTTTAATTATGTCTTTCCACTAACTAAATCTAAAAATTATAGTATTTGCTTTTAAAAGATTATTTCGTAAAAAAGTATTCATTCACTTGTAATAAAGTTGGTAAATTGAAATAGATGGAATACATATATATTTTTTAATTATATATTTTAATTTGTAAGATAAGTAATTTTATCATTTAAAAGGACTGTAAAATTAAAATAATAGTCAAATGGAAATAAAATTAATGCATTATACAAGTTTAATTAATTATACTCAATACTGATCATTAAGACATTTGATTTTTTTTTTTTTCTTTTTTACATCTTTGTGTAGAGATTTTATAAAGAAGTCATATAGTTTTAAAAGGATTTGAAATTACAAAACCATGAGATTTCTTTTATTTATATATTTCCTAGTGATACAAATGAGAATTATCAAAAATATTATATTCAAACTACGTAGCACTAAACCCTCCAAAGCATATTGGATCTCAGTTGCTCTTATTGTAATAAGAATAATGAACTCATTACTGCAATCCATACAGAGTACGAATTCCTTGAATATCATCAGTACCCAAATCCCTTTTGGTAATCCCATAATCAAAGGTAGAATACATTATAGCATTTGGGTCTTCACTATGGTCTAGACCTAGAAGGTGCCCGATTTCATGCACTGCAACTGATTCCAAGTCCAACTCATTAGGTCCAGGATTTCCACTCCATATCTCATCTCCATCAAAATGGCACCTTCCATGAGTTGGTGCAGTTGCATGTGCGAAAGTCCCTGATATTCCATCAAAGGGGTCACTATCTCCATGGAACCTCCTGTGAAATCCAATCTCGATTTCTGCCTCAGAATTAGCATCAACTTCCTCGAATGTGAAGTGGGTAACTTGTGCCCATCTCTGAAATGCTTGTGCACATATGGACCTGAAATTGCCAGTTCCAGGGACTTGCACACTGGAACGAAACCTGTATCTTAAATGGCTTCTCTCTGCTGGCCATCTTCGGGGTCCAGGGAAGAAGCTGAAATGGGCTACTGAGTGGATGGATTTGGGATTATGGTAGTGCTTGTTTGTGCCATTTTTGACAACATCTGGCACCCCACATCTAGGTTTCGTCATTTGAGATACTGTATTATTGTCTAAAACTCCTGTGGCTTGCAGGTGATAGTAGTGTTGGTAATCCTTGATTGCTGCCTCCAAAAGATCATCAAACTCATCATCATTTGCATGGTTGTTTCTGCTTTTTTTGGCGTAATTCAAGTACCCAAATTTCTCAAGATATCGTTTAAGGTCCTTGAGCCCACTTATAGATTCACCCTTGTGGCATCCCTCTAGGTGTTGGATAAACCCAAAAGGATTTCCACTTGGTTTTGATTGGATTCTGTTTGGTAACTGAAACAAGAAGAGGAGCAAAATGGCTCCAAAAAGTTGGAAGGTTTTAGGAATCATTGGATTGAGCTGCTAAAAGTCTCCAACTACCAATCAATTGAGGTTGGAGATTAGTGCTTATGTTTGGTGGGAATGAATGGAGTTTCTGTATCTATTTATAGTGCTTAGTTTCTATATATGTTTACTAAGAAAGACTTATAAAAGTCTTGCCTTCAACAAGGGGTTAATTTAGACTCAAGGAAAATGTTTAATTTCTATGAAAGTATATGAAAATTTCTGGCCATCAGAAGAATAGTCTACCTAGTCTTCCTCTTCAATTATTTATTTATTGATGTTTATCATTTCGTAGTAATTCTCATTAAGTGGTCTTTTTTCCCGTTGCCAATAAAGAAAAGCAAGTGGGAAGTCAATCTAATTAATCAGTTGCTTGGAACCCACTGCCCTTGGACGCACTCATTTCCTAAAAAATGAGGAAATTGAGAAAATTATTTGTTCAATCCAAATTATTAATACACCCAAATAAATTGTTATTTTGCATATTAAAAAATTTTATTACTAAATTTTGGAGAAACATACAGTTTTTTTTTTTTTTTTTTAAAAAAGTCTGTTTTTACTTTAGATTTAATTAGCAAAAAATATCGTCTTTTCTCTTTTTGAAAAAACTTGTTATTATATATATGAATTGCTTCATCGTTTCCTTTTTTGTTTTTTTTTCCCTCAATTTATGTCGACAAATCAAATCAACACTTCAAGACATTCTTATTAAATTTCTTTATAAACAACGAAAATCAAGTGGGGAGAAAACTAATTCATCGGCATTATTGCTATTTACACTCTAGAAGGTCTTCTAACTAATTAATTAATTAATTATTTAATATCTTTAGATGGACGCAAGATAAGTTGATCTGATGTGAATTAAATTAGAATTTATGGTTTTAACTTTTAATTTAATTGATTAAAACTAGAAATAAATCATTAAATTGTTTTAGTGCGCTCGTTTAAGTGGAGTTTCTCAAATTCGAATTTAAATTAGATTAGTTATTATACTAAATGAATTTTTTACTAGTTAAATTAGGCTCATTATTATATTAAACGAAATTTTCAAAGTGTTGAGTTCGAACTAAATTCAATTATAATATTTAATTTTTGAATCGAGTGCAAGCCAATTTGAGGTTGAGTTTTCAAAATTTTTTAATAATCGAATGTGTGCTTTATAAAAATTAATTCGACTCGATTCGATTATATTTCTGGTGATTTTTTTTAAGTGTTTTCTGTAAGTGTTTTTTCATTATTATTTGCTTTTAAAATATCAATTTATAAAAGAAGTGTTTATCCTCGTGTACCTTGAACCTTATGTCAGGAGGTAAATGTATAAATCATAACTTTGTAATAAATTTTGTTAATCAAAATAAGAGGAATAGATTCATATATTATTTTATAATTATGTGTTTTATTTATAAAATAAGTCATTTTAAAATACTTTTTGATGAGTGTCGAATCAAACAAAAATAAATCTTACTCTTATTATAAATAATTATAAATATGGTGAGTGGAGTCGAATCCACAAGGGACGATTTAATTTTATTCGTTCATAAAAATAAAGTAAAATAAAATAAAAATAAAATATAAAAATGGGGTTTTGAATTGAAAATATTTAACTGAATGTAAGAGTAAACTAATTAAGAAACAAATAATTAAAAAATTAATCAGATTAAGAAAATATCTAGTTTTGAGAATATCTTAGTATTAATTTTAAGGAATATATCCAAATTAATTTCTAGTCGGCCAGTTATAACTATTGGCACAGTCTAACAACCTAATCTTTCCTTATATAATAGACTAAAAATATCATCTCACTAATTAGCCTCTAATTAACAAATAAATCACCTGATCAGCTCAATGAGATTTAATTTGATAATAACATTAAAAATTAGGAAGATCTGATTTTAACCAAAAAAACTCACACTAGCACGACATGTTATTCCACAATAAAATATTGTTTATCATAGGTGTCAAACTCACAAGCAATTATAACTTTAATGAATTTTAATAACTTTATGTTATTTATTCAATTGAGCAATTAATCAGATTACATCAACTAAATAAATAATAATCTCAAAAATAAAGGAATAACATAGAAATTAGAAATAAAAATGAGAATTAAGATTGATTCGATCTCACAATTCTTGTAAATTACACCTCGAAAGTTAAGAGTAAATTACACCTCGAAAGTTTCCTAACTAGATAAAGAATATTAGCTTATGGAGCTCATGGTGCAATCAATCATAAAAGCAAAAAGTAAAGTATTAATATTTCAAAAGTCTTCCAATTCAAAGAATCTTCCCTTTTTAAAAGGAGTAATTATAAACAATCCAAAATTTCCAATTCTTTCTAAAATCATTTCTTTCTAAACTGGTTTATGCAATTTAATAGAGAATCAGATATGAAAATCTTGTGGTATTGCATAAGCCGTACCCAAAGTCTGTGTACACTTAGGCCAAAATTTATTTTATGGCTTTACTTACTTCTCAGCAAATTCTATCTGTGACCTTGACATGAAGCGTGCCCAAGGTTTATTTCATAACTTCATTCACTTCTTAGTATAAGTCATCTAATACTACAAAAAAGTTACAATTTACCAACGGATTTTACTAACGGATTTAAAATATGTTAGTAATAATAATGAATTTACTAACGAATTTTAAATCCGTTAGTAAATTTTAATGTAAAAAATTTTGTATAAAAATTTATCAACGAATTTGAAATCCTTTGATGATCTATTAGTATTACTAACAGATTTCAAAATCCGTAAGTAATTTATAAATTTATAAAATAAGTAGTATTAAAATTTACTAACGGACTTAAAATCCGTTAGTAAATTCGTTGGTAATTCACTAACGGATTTTAATCTGTTAGTAAATTTAAAAAAATGTTTAAATTACTAACGGATTTAGAATCCATTAGTAATGTGTTCAAAAAAATACTAACGGATTTGAAAATCCGTTACTAAATTTTAAAAAAAATATATTGAATCTATCGGATCTGTTAGTGAATCCGTTTGTAAATTTAAATTGATATCCCGCTTAAAATTGACGTTTATTTTTTAAAAACTCACATTTTTTTATTACCAACGGACTTAGTAACGGATTTGAAATTCGTTAGTAATTTTTAGAGGGAAAAAAACCCACTTTTATTTTCGAAATTTAGTAACGGATTCAAATCCGTTATTAAATCCGTTAGTAATCCATATTTACAAATATAACATCACTTCTTCTCCTTTTATCATTCATTCATCTTATCATTTTTATTTTTTTCACTTTCTTTTATTTTCTCTAATTTTCTTTTTTTTCTATTACTTTCTTTCAGTTCACTTTCTTATTTCATTTTTTTCTTCTCATTTTTTTTATCTCATTTTCTTTCATCTCTTATCCTTTTTTATCTCATTTTCTTCCCTCTTCTATTATTTTCTTTATTTTCCTCTATAATTTTCCTTTCACTTTCTCCATTTTCTTTCACATTATTTTCTTCTCTTTCTTCTCTAATTCTTCATTTTCTCTATAATTATCTCATTTTTTTCATCTCATTTTTTTTCTATTATTTTCCTTTTATCTCTTATCCTTTTTTATCTCATTCTCTTCTCTCTTCTATTATTTTCTTTATTTTCCTCCATAATTTTCCTTTCACTTTCTCCATTTTCTTTCCCATTATTTTCTTCTTTTTCTTCTCTTATTCTTCATTTTCTCTATAATTATCATTCATATCATTTTCCTCTCATATTATTTTCTTCTATCATTTTCTTTCTATCATTTTCTTTCTATCTATATTATTATTCATATTATTTTCTCATATTATTTCCCTCAATTTACTAACGGATTTAAAATCCATTAGTAATAGTAACGGAAATTCCATTAGTAAATCCGTTGGTAAAAATTTACCAACGAACTTTTTAACAACGGATCGTAATCAATTAGTAATCCGTTGGTAATTTATTTACCAATGGATTTTTACAAGATTACCAACAGAAAAATCCATTGGTAATCCATAAATGTTTTGTAGTGTAATAGAAGTTATGCTCACAGCGTGAGACGTGCCCAATGCTAAGTTTATGACTTCAACTTAAGTTTTTACCTAAAACTTTCAAAATAGAATTTTTTTTCAAAAATGTCTAAAATCTACAAATAAACTTTCAAAATAGAGTTTTTTTTCAAAAATGTCTAAAATCTACTAATATTACAAAAAGAAAAAGAAAATATTTAGCAGAATCAAATTAAATTAAATATGTTAAAACATATGCTAAATAGGCAGAATTTACATCCTATCACGTTTATTATCTAAGAGACTGTAAAATTAAGATAACGGTCAAATGATTGTAAAGTAATTACGTTTTATAAAAAAAACTAGATAAATCTGAAATTTAAAAAAAAATCCCTATGTTTGTATGGCAAATCAATATTTATAGTTCTGGATATTGAAAAATCATAAAAAATTCAAGGACAGAAACTTAAATCAAATCATTCTACATATTGATTTATCTGTTTTAATTCTGTATTAAGTTTTATAATTTTCTCAAGTTCTATAATTACACAAGCTCCTTCTAAAATCTATTTTTCTGACAGAGTTATGCCTCTTTTCGCTTATTAGATTTAGAAATTATAGTTTGTAAAGAAGTATTTATTCATTTTTACTTTAAACCTTATGTTTTGAAGTAAAGGCATAAATCATGATTTTGTAATAACCTTTACAAATCAAAGCAAAAAAAATACATGCATTTATAATTTTTTACTTACGTATTTTGATTTGTAAGATAAGTAATTTTAAATAATTTTATCATTTAAAAAGACGGTAAAATTAAAATAATAATCAAATGAAAATAATATTAACGTATTATATAAATTTAATTAATCATACTCAGTAACGATAATTAAAATTTGTAAATATAACACCTTTAAGAATCGCCGAGAATGAACTATTATAATCTTTTTTTTTATAAAAAGTTTAATTCGTACATAAAATAAACTTATATTAAAACATTTTATTGTTTTTTTTAACATCTTTGTGTAGAGATTTTATAAAGAAGTCATATAGCTTTAAAAGGATTTGAAATTACAAAACCATGAGATTTCTTTTATTTATATATTTCCTAGTGATACAAATGAGAATTATAAAAAATATTATTATTCAAACTACGTAGCACTAAACCCTCCAAAGCATATTGGATCTCAGTTGCTCTTATTGTAATAAGAATAATGAACTCATTACTGCAATCCATACAGAGTACGAATTCCTTGAATATCATCAGTACCCAAATCCCTTTTGGTAATCCCATAACTGAATCTAGCATACATTATAGCATTTGGGTCTTCACTATGGTTTAGACCTAGAAGATGCCCGATTTCATGCACTGCAACTGATTCCAAGTCCACCTCATTAGGTCCAGGATTTGCACTCCATATCTCATCTCCATCAAAATGGCACCTTCCATGAGTTGGTGCACTTGCATGTGCTAAAGTCCCTGACCTTCCATCAAAGGGGTCACTATCTCCATGGAACCTCCTGTGAAATCCAATCTCGATTTCTGCCTCAGAATTAGCATCAACTTCCTCGAATGTGAAGTGGGTAACTTGTGCCCATCTCTGAAATGCTTGTGCACATATGGACCTGAAGTTTTCAGTTCCAGGGACTTGGACACTGGAACGAAACCTGTATCTTAAATGGCTTCTCTCAGCTGGCCATCTTCGGGGTCCAGGGAAGAAGTTGAAATGGGCTACTGAATGGATAGATTTGGGATTATGGTAGTGATTATTTGTGCCATTTCTAACAACATCTGGGACCCCACATCTAGGTTTCATCATTTGAGACACTGTGCTATTGTCTAGGACTCCAGTGGCTTTCAGGTGATAGAAGTGTTGGTAATCCTTGATCGCTCCCTCCAAAAGATCATCAAACTCATCATCATTTGCATGGTTGTTGCCGCTATTTTTGGCATAATTCAAGTAGCCAAATTTCTCAAGATATCGTTTAAGATCCTTGAGCCCACTTACAGATTCACCCTTGTGGCATCCCTCAAGGCGCTGGATGAACCCAAAAGGGTTTCCACTTGGTTTTGATTGGATGGTGTTCGGTAACTGAATCAAGAAGAGAAGCAAAATGGCTCCAAAAAGTTGGAAGGTTTTAGGAATCATTGGATTGAACTGCTAAAATTCTCCGACTACCAATCAATTGAGGTTGGAAATTAGTGCTTTTGTTTGGTGGGAATAAATGGAGTTTCTGTATCTATTTATAGTGCTTAGTTTCTATATATGTTTAGTAGGAAAGACTTGTAAAAGTCTTGCCTTCAACAAGGGGTTAATTTATGAAAATTTTGAATAGATGAAATTATTAAGTCTATCTTATTTTCATAATTCATATATGTAATTTATTTATTTATTTATATAAATAGTTTTTAAAATTATGAAATATTGCTGTCAATATATATAAATATCTGAACTTCTTGGTCTTTGCTTAGTCTTTAGGTTTGTTTTTTAGTCTTAAGCAAGTACGACCTTCTGTTTACTTTGAACAAATAAACTGTTCAAAGTCTTATTTTCCCATTTGCCAAAAATGGGGAAATCAGTCTAATTACTTAGTTGCTTGGAAACCACTGCCCTTGACGCACTACAAAGTCTTCCTAAATTAAATGAGGAGAGGAGAAATCGAGAAAATTATATTCTCAATTTAAATGATTAAAAGAAATAATAAAATAATGTAATTAATTTAATTTAAGTAATAAAATAAATTATTAAAAATATTAATTATTGACATTATAATTTTTTATCTTCTCTTTATGATTGTTATCTATTATTTGTTATTTATTATTTTATTTTAATATAATTTAAGACATTGGTTATAAAATTCATAGTTTAAAATATTAACATATAAAATGCCCGGTTCAAAGGGCAAGCCTCTTGGTCACATGATATGGGGTACCAAGGACAGAGTCTTGCTGCCTATCACAAAAGATTTTTTTTTCCTATTAGATAATTTTATGAAAAAAGGTTTTTGCCTTAAATCGAATCAGATTTGGTTTCAGATTATATTTGATTTTTAATTAAATCGATCTGATTAAATAATTCAATTCGATTTTAACAATCATAATTTAGCTTAAATCGAATCAGATTATATTTAATTTTTAATCAAATCAATCTTACTAAATGATTCAGTTGGATTTTAATTATCAATATCAGATTTGTATTAAGTAGTAATTTTTGTTTGCGGTAAATCAATTTTATTATATTTTTAATTTGAATATTAAATTTATTTTTTTAAATATTATTAAACTCCCTATTATCTTTTATTGCAGATTTTTTAGCTAATTAATTAAAATATTATTTTTCTTTTCTACTTCTTACATAATCTAATTTTTCTAATTCAAATTTGAAAGATTTTAAGTATTTTAACTAATACTAATATATTTAAACCAACATATTATATGTAAAATTAATTTTTACTATTTCTAATGATTAAATATAAACTTTTTAATTATTTTAAATAGAACTAAATGTTTTTCCTTTTCTTACTTATTTGTCTTTTCATGAAATTGAATAATAAATAGATATTCAAGTATTTTGTATTAATTCAAAAAAATTTAAATATTACTATAATATTATTAATTTTAATTTTAATTTGTTAAATATTATTATTATTATAATATTATTATAAGTTGCCAGTATTGAAAATAATTTACATATTTTAACAAGTAAAAATATTTTCTAAAAAATAAATTAATTCAATGCTCTAAATTTTTTCTTTTATAATTTACATGCTTTATTAAAAATTAACAATTAACATGATTAAAAAAAATTCTACAAATTAAAATATATTAGAAAATACTGACAGTATAATTAGATAATAACTAAAATAATCAAAATAAACAAATATCTCATTAATAATAATAATAATAATATAATTCCTTAAAATTAATAATATATTTAACAAATAATATTTTAGTTTAAAATTATGGTAAAAAACTAAACATGTGTTTTTTTGAATGAGATTAATAAAAAAAATTGGACAAAAGTTATTAGAAAATAGAGAAAAAAATATTTTATATATATATTTTTTAACCTCTGAACCTATAATAACAGGTAATAATGAATTTTATGATAATAAAATCAAAATTAAAAGAATTTTAAGAATAAAATTTAAGTTGAATGATAAAATTAAAAATATAACCAAAATTAAAATACTGCATGTGAAAATTATCTTAGTATTAAGTGAATTTTTGGTAATGGACATTACTGTATTTACTAATGAATTGATATCTGTTACTAAATCGTATAAATTAAAATTATATGCAAATTTAGTAATTAATTCGTAAATTCATTATTAAATTAATAATAAAATCTAGTAACGAATTGAAATTTAATAATAGATTGCAATTTATTATTAATTCTATTTGTTTCATGAAAATATTTTTTTAAAAAAATTTCAAAAAGAATTTTTCAAGGAAATATTTTTTAATTTTTTTTGTAATTAAAATATTGAGAAAAATTAATTAACAAAAAGAAAATTTAACTCATTTATGAAAAATAATTTTCTTTTTTTTTAAAAAAAATATTTTTCATGAAAATTTTATTAATATCTTTATTTAATAGATTTATTAATATATTTTATTTTTTAAATTAAAATTAAACAATTAAAAATAAATTATTTTATTAAAAATATTTTTTATATAAAATATTTATTAATACAAATTATATTCTACACGTACGGAACCTAAATTTTATAATGGATTTGGCAATTCATTATTATATTTGTGAGTAAATTTAGCAATGCATAAAAATTTATTACTAAATTATTGTTAATAAATTTTGAAGTGTTTTTTTTTTTTTAATTGGGAATTGAAAATTAAAAATTGAGAATTGAGAATTAAAAGTGTAGAATTTGAGAACTCTTAAATTTACTCTGATACACTTATCATCAGACTAAATATATGTGAGTTCAAAATTATATATATATATATATTTTTGACAAGTTGACACTTTACGATATTCTTATGGTGTGGTCTTAAAATCTCTTCACAAAACAACGAGCAGCAAGTGGGAAAGAAAACTAATTCCTTGGTGCTACTGCTATTGACACTCTAGAAAGTCTTCTAACTAATTAATTTATATTTTTTCTTACATTTAATTAATATGTAATATATATGAAAGTGAGAAATATTGGAATTATTTAAAATATTCTTAATCTTTAAATTATTTATAATAATATTTAATTTTTAAAATATTTAATAATTTTATTATTTAAATTATGTTTAGATTTACGTAAAAAAATCTTAAATGATATATAAAAATAAAATAAATTTAAATAAGGATAATTTAAAACTAAATAATAAAATTATTACTAAAATTAATTTTAAATTTTGTTAAAAAAATTAAAAATATATATAATAAGATTAAATTTCAAAATAAGAATTATTAAAATTGACTACAATAATACGTAGTTTATAATTTTATTCATTTAAAATTTTAATTTTAAAAACAGATGATAATTTTATTATTTAGATTATTTTTAGATTTATTTAAAAAATCTCAATGAATATATAAAAAGATTATAATTTTTAAAATAAGAATATTTTTAAACTGTTTGATAAAATTATTATTTAAATTAATTTTACAGCTTATTAAAAAACCTGAAAGTATATATAAAAATATAATAAAATTAAATTTCAAAATACGTATTACTAAAATAAATCATATCTCTTGTAAGAATATTGAGATTTTTCAAAATATGCTTAAACCTTTAATTTATTTTCAATAATATTTAATTTTTAAAATAACTGATAATTTTATCATTTAAAATTTAATTTTTAAAATAGATAATAATTTTATTTTTTAAATTATTTTTAGAGTTACTTAAAACCTCTCAAAGGATATATAAAAATACCATAAAATTAAATACTGATATTTTAAACTAGATAATATAATTATTATTTAAATTAATCTTTGAATTTATTAAGAAAATTTAAAAATAGATATAATAAGGTCAAATTTCAAAATAAAAATTATTAAAATAGATCATAATAGTACTTAATTTTTAAATTAGTAGATAATTTTATCATTTAAAATTTAATTTTACAAATAGCTGATAATTTTATTATTTAAATTATTTTTCAAGTTATTTGAAAAAAATCTCAATGAATATATAAAAATACAAGAAGATTATAATTTTTAAATAAGGTTTTTTAAACTAGATAATAAAATTATTATTTAAATTAATTTCATGACTTATTAAAAAAATATAAAAGAATATATAAAATTATTTGCTTCCAATTAATATTCTATAACAAGCAAACTCAACTTATATCAATTCTTTTTATAATATCTTTAATACTTATTTTTTGTCATATTAACCACTTTAAATATTTAGCTATTTAATTATTAAATTTATTATTATTTTTATTATCTTTTTAATATATTTTTATTTTTAGTGAAATAATTTTACCTCCTACCTTTTTCTTTTCAATTTAATTTTTTTAAATCAATAAGAATAATGCTAGACCCCCTTTAAATTTTTATTAATTTAATCTTATCAATTAATTTTTAAATTTTATTTAATTTATTTTAATTTTAAATCACATAATTATTTGTACGATAATTTAATTGTTTTTTAATGTTTGCTTTTCTTTCACTAGCATTTTAATTATTTTTATTAATTAATTTTTTGCTTATTAAATCTACATTATTTATCATTACTATTGTCTTCTTAAATAGTTTTGAAATAATTTTTTTAAATGAATTTTAATTTATACACAACATCATATTAATAAAATACAATCTTATTATAAGAAAAATATTATAATAAAATTTTCTACTTTTTTGGTTATAAACAATGCTTTAGGTACATTACTGTCCTTCTATTATAATATTAGAATTATTACTGGTGTGGCTGAAATAGAATTATATTGCGATTGGTCAATCTGCAAGTAAAAGAAAGTGAAGTGATTGACATTTATGACAGCTACTCCGACGCTCAAATCAATAAACTGAAAAATGGCGAGTGTAATAAAATGTTTTGAACTCAAAAGTAGTTATGTAAAAATGCGTACCTTGGTTTCTATATTCATCTGTGGAGTTAGTTACTATATTTTATGAAAATCCGACTAGTACCAATTAGTAGATATGTATTCCTGTGATGTATGTGTTCACACAGACGGCGCCAATTGATGGTTGAGATTTAGTAAGGGGTCAGGTTGAGAGTATATTTTGGTAAGTTTGGTTCGTTTCTCCCCCTCGTTTCATTTTATTTCTTCTCTCTTTTGTCCTCTAATAACATGTAAACGTCGTCCTGCGCTTGTACTCCTACTCCCCTGTCATAATAACGTTGGCCATACGTATGAATGTACTGTGTCATTTTCTACCATCAGGTAGCCATTTAATTTCATCAGGCAGCCATTTAATTTCATCAGGTACCACTTGAACACAATCTCAAACATTACAGGATTCGTTGTCACACGGGGCTAACGGATATCTGAGGCCAGGTCTCTCACATGCAGGTCCGCATCCAACTTGACTCATCGGGGCAAGTCCTGGGCTTGTTCAAGGAGTAGGCCCATACATTTGGTCCTAATAAGACTAAAATCCAGTCTTTCTAGCGTGGGCTTAACCGAGGCCTGAGCGCCTAGGGCCCGACTGTCATCAACGGGTATCCGCCAGGCTGACAACCGGATGTTAGTCCCATTAATTAAGACATTTTATACCAAGGTCACGAGGTGAGTATTCGGCAGACCGATGACCGAGTGTTAGTCCCGCCAATGAAATTATTCAATGAATTTTTATGCTGACGCCACGAGGCGGGTAACCGCAAGGCGAGCCACAAGGTGAGTAACCGTTAGACATTTGACTGGATGTTAGTCCCATTAACGAAATTATTGAAGGCATTTTAAGCTGACGCTATAAGGCAAGTCACTGTCAGGCGAGCTATAAGGCGGGTTACTGCTGGGTGAGTCCTCGGGTGCTAAGGCAATTTTTGTCAAAAAGCACCACAATGCGGGTAACTACTAAGAAAAATATCCGGGTGTTAGTCCCGTTAAGAAAAATTTTTAAGGATATTTATGCCTAAGTCATAAGGCGGATAACCATCAGGCAAAATATCCGAGTGTTAGTCCTGTTAATAAAAATTTTTAAGAGCATTTATGTCTAAGCTGCAAGGCGAGTAACTGCTATATAAATGTCTAGGTGTTAGTCCCATTAATAAAAATTTTAAAAACATTTAGCTGGCCGATGAAGGTTTGAATGTTAAATTTATTAATTCTCGCCGACTCAAGAAGCAAAGCAACACCATTTATCATCAGAACAGTCGAAGCATACGAGCATGAAGCCCCAATTTGGACATGCCACATGTCCAAGGTTGTGAAGATAATTGTAACCTTCGAATTTGAAGAATCGAAAACTAGTGGAGGGACCTCTGATGCGAACATAATAATCGCCCAAAATAAGCCATGAGTTGTCACCATAAGAGAAGACCACATGGCATGGGTCTAATAAGCTGATACGCGGTAACAGAGGTCTCACCCATAGGAAGGAAGACCAAGACACCATAACGCTCGTGTTCCACCAAGACTCACCCATTCCTGAGTACGTAAGTGTTTATAGAAAGTTACCGTTAGTAGATGTAATCTAGCAGATCTCAACTACAACTATAAACACAAAATCTCTAATCCATTAGCTAGTGCCAGTTAGATTTTTAGAAAATTCGATAATCAGTTCCATCTTACAGTATAAAAGCAAATGTGCACAGAGATGAAGTACGCATTCTAACACACTCATTCTAAGGTACACATTCTAACTTGACTTGAATATCGGAGTGACCGCTCGTAAGTACCAATCACTTCATATTTTCTTTTTTGCAGATTGACCAATCACATTTTAATTCTTGTCAGTCGCATCAAAAATATTAATATATCAATCTTTAGTTATAATAATTTTTTTCATTTAATTTTATTTTATACATTATACTTCCTAAGCTATAAAGTCAATTTCTAATACGTTATTTTATTTTAAAAATTTTATTTTTAATTAATTTTATTTATTAAGTACTTATAGTAATTATTATACCAATTAATGAAAGCGACTATATTTCTAATAAAATGTTAATATAAATTGTTTTGTACGAGAAAATAAATCGAATGCTTTAAAAATGCAAGCCATTGTGTTAGAAAAACATAAATTGGACATTTTAAAAAAGTAAATAATTGTGTACTTAGAAAAGTAAATTGTGTTTACTTTTTTTCTAAATTGTAAATTGTGTTGCTTAGAAAGTAAATTATAATTTAAAAGATGAATCGTTCTGCTGAAATATTTACTTGATTGCAGTAAAACTAAATTACTTACTTGAAATGTAAATAACAGCACTTTCGGAAATAATTGAAAGGAAATGAGTTTGATTAAATTTAAATTGAACATATATACCAACTGAAAGAAGAAAAAAAATGCTTTGACAATGAGCTGTAAATCAAAACTATTAAATGTTGCTAAATAATTTTATGTCTAATACTTTAAAGGATGCAAAGGATAAGGTCATGTTTTATAATTTAATAATCTTATTAACATCACTAATTTTTATATATAAATTTATTATTTATTTATTTTTTAGCATTACAACCAAAAGAATGAAAAATACTTTTACTGGAACATATTTTTCACATATATAAATTATTTTCTATGAAACTAAGGGAGGCTATGAGTATGCATTGCATGTTAAGGGCATGTGGGATTTTATTGGTTTGCGAATTTATTGGCTTGCAAAATGTAAAACGATTATGCTAACAAGAAACACCAAAAAATGGATTGCAGAAGTTTCTTAAAAATGGAAAAAAAATTTCTGGATTTGGTTCGGTAGACCCAAGACACAGGAAAGTAAATCTCTCCATGAAAAAATTACATGAAATCCACTTCTATTTGTCATAGTTTATGGTGGACTGGATCATCTAAGAATTTCTCTCTTGACAATGGGATTCGCTACGACACGTATTGAAAACAAATGCACATAAGGTAGCAGCATTGCACGAACTGTCAATTCAATTTTCCAACTGAAGAAGTTTTTAAAACTCATATAGGGCATTGCTGATAAAAGACAATAGCTTAAAATAATATTTATCGGAAAAAAAAAAATCGATTATCCTCACATTTGTATAAAACTGCATCCTGAATCGAGCTACTGTAGGCATTCTGGATTGACCTCTTTGACAGCAAGTGGTTCATACCATTGAGGGCCAAATCCAGCGGATTTCCTTGCTTCCTCATTAAAAGGTGGCTTTAGTGGTCCTCTGAAGTGTGTTCTCACTATAGCATGGAACTTCTGAACAACCTCTTCATTCTTGTCTGTAATTTCACTGCCTGCCTCTCCACTTTCTTGAAAACTTAAGCTTTGCTCGGAAGTGGAATGTTTAGGCTTCAAGCATAGATACTTAAACCACTTGACTCCAGCAGCACAATGGGTGATTTCTTCTGGGTACACCACACTCTTCAGTAAATCAGCTGTTGCATTGTCACCTCCATTACGGAACCGAGAGATAGTTGTTGGCAGCACATCGAGTCCCCTGGCCTGCATTCCATCAATTCATCCATCAAACATCTATACATGAAATATTCTAATAATATACTAACTTTGATTGTTTCCAAAGGCATAAAACAATGCATCATCTTCTCATGTCGGCCAAAAGTTTCAACATCTAGATCAATTCAAGAAACAAGTAGTGGCAATATATTGTGCACAAGCATTTGTATGAAATTGCAATCTTATTCATGGTGCTTTCCTACTTGCGAATAAAATTCCTTGTCGTTCTTTACCTTAGCCCATAAAAGGCCTAGCCATTCTCCTTTAAGCATTACAATGGGCACTAAAGGCATAAAGTACAAATATAAATGACAATGATGCATAAATGCCAGCATACCAAAATGAATTTACGGAGAAACGTTTTCTAAATGAACCTTAAATACATTCCATATCCTTATATGCCAGAGCGTTTGACCTCAAAACTTTATGCAAAACACTAGTTTCTGAATTGTTCTAGACTTCTAGCAGACTTCAAAGCAAATACCCACCTCATGGACACAATGCTCTATTGCTAAACGTGCCAATAGGTCCTTAGATGTAGCAATGGCTGAATCCCATAGGCCATCATGAGCTGGTAATGCTCCATAAAAAGAACCAAGTTCCTCAAGTCGTTTCGCAAGGAGAGTGAAATGTCTTGCCTCATCTTGAGCCACCTTCACAAAATCTGTAAAGAAGTCTCTAGGCATTGCCTCTTGCTTACCAAAACGAGCAATTATGTCCTAAAATGAGGTCATGTATCAACTGTTATTGTTCAAGCAAATAGCAGGAAAATATAGCACTAGAAGAAATCAATTGAGCTTATTTTCTAAAGCTACTATGTAACATCAGGTAAAGTAAAATGATGTGAGTAATTTATACGTTTGTTAAAGCATCATCAGAGTTCGTTTCATCATTCCACGATATCAATTTCTGATTCAACTTGAAAACAATGCAACACAAAATGAAGGATCTTGTTCCAACTCAGGTACCTATATTAGGCACAATCAATGGTCTATTTGCTTATTTGCATATTTGCATACGCACATAAGGAAGTGAATCATTGTCATAATACCAAGGGGAAAACACAATTTATCCGAGGCAACCATATAGATTTGGAATTTAGATCTAACAAGTGTTTGGCTGCAGAAAGAAGTAAAAGACAAAACGTATAGATGATTCAAATAAAATTAGAATGCAATAGAAAATTATGAATGACCAAAATCATCTCACATAACCAGAGTACAACAAGTGAAAGCAAAGCGTTTGGCGAGTTACAACTAACAATAATTCACTTCAAATAGTCAATCCAGTAATATAAGAAAATAAAGTGTAACGCTGAGCTCAAACAGACCCCAATATTGCTATAGCAAGAAGAAGACGAAGAAGAAGAAGAGTACCCAAGACAAGTCAATAGCCCAACTCTCAGTGTGAACAAGACTATGCACAATGGCCTGCCTGCTCTGCAAGCTACCTGCTTTTCCAAGCTTTGGCATTAAACCAGGAGCCAACAACTTAACCTGCACCGTATTTTGCATTACTACTTCATTAACGCATTTCACCGAACATATAATACGCACAAAACAAATTGCAAACCCTTCAGAACAGAAGCATACGTTGGTGAGACGAGCGGGACGATCAGGTACGGGGAGGTTCACGGAGGGGAGGTAAGGCTGAAGAATGGTCCCTTGTAGCCATCGGGAAGCGACGGAGTCACTTAGCCTGGCCTTCTCAAAAGGGTCCGGCGTGTTAAGGATCCTTAAGGCCGCTTCCACTAGGGTCTCTGTTTCTGATTCTCGTTGCGGGCTCATCTCCTCCACAATAGGCCTTGATTTTTGTGCGTATATATTATGTGAAATTTATTAGTTAATTTATTAATTTTAAATATTTTTAATATTTTAAAAATATTAATTAATTTTTTTAATAATTTATATCTATAAAAAATTTTAAAATATTTTTAATATTGAGAAACGAATTGATAGATTTTATACAAAATAGAGAGATTAATTAATAAATTTTTTTAAAAATATAAGAAGTATATAATAAAATATTTAATAGATAAAATTAATAAAAAAATTAATTGATATTTTTTAAAAAATTTTAAAATATTTTAATTTATTTTTAAAATTAAAAAATTAATTAATAAATTTTTCGCAATCAAAGGAAATTGTCATTGTGCCACTACATTTGCTTCAATGCCACTCGTTTTGTACAGAGACATAACAATATTTGAGATGACGCGATAATATCTAAAGTGATACATTTTTAAAAAATTTAATTTTAGGTATTTTAATTTAATTTTTTTATAGATATCTTTAGAAAAATATATTACAAAAAATTTGATAATTTTTTGATGAGTTTTTTATTTTTTATAATTTTTTGAATTTTTAACACTTAAAAAATAAAAGAAGATACCAAACTTGATAAAAAAATTTAAAAATTTTTATGGTAAATTTTTCAAAATTAAATTGAGGTTCCATAATGCTCCAACACATTTGCTATGGGATAACTAACACCATTCCATTATAATTTTACAAACTAAATTAAAATCTTCCTATTTATATTATATTATAATATTTCTATTTTATATAGACATATTGAATAAAAAGAATTTAAAATAAATTTTCACATTTATATTTTAAATTTAAAATTTTGAACAATAAAATTAATTCATTCATATTTATCTTAATTTTAGCTATTAGACTCAATTAATTTTGATCAAAATTTTTTTAATTCATATGTCATGCCATGTCTTAAGAGACCTAAGATAATAAAAAAAATCTAAACGTTAAAACTTTATATTTTGAATAGACATATTGATTTAAGAGATCTATGACTTTTTGATAATTTGCAATTTAATTTAAATTTATAAATTTATTTACAATTACATCTAACTGGAAATCTGAATTTGGAGGAAATTGTCTAGCTGAGGTGGTATGCACACGTGGCCTTTTTTATTATTTTTTTAAAATATCCCAAATGACACTTAAATCCACTTATTCCACTTTTGCTAACTATGATTAAATACTCTAAACCTTGAACCAATATAAATCTCTAAAATTAAAATCTTTAACCCTAAAATTACTATAAAAAATAATGAAATAGCAATCAATTTTAACGACTAATTTATTTTGATCGCTAAACAGCGAGCTAAATAGCGACCAAACTACGAGCCTTTAATAACGATATAAATATGAGTCTAAAAAGTCATATAGCGACTAATTTTTTGTCTCTATTTGATTTTTATATAGCGAGAATATGATATGTGGTTTGGTCGCTGAAAATTGACATCAAATTTAGCGACCATTTAGTGATAAATATGCAGCGATTAATATGTAGTCGATAATTACTTTAAAAAAATTGTAAAACTTGTGACAAAAAGTAGCAAACTAGCGACCATCTTTTAGTCGCTAAATACTTAAAAAAGTAAAATAGCAACTAAATTTGCTTTGGTCACTAAAATTTTCTTATTATTTTTATTAATTAAATATTATGCAATTATTTTCAGTGAATAAAATTATCTTATAATTTAAACATAAATTATTATATTTTTACTTAAAAGAATTTTAAATTAAAATTAAATTATAAAGTATTAATAATTTATAATAAAAATATATTTAAATCACTTAGAATAAAGACTCTATCTTCACTATTGTCAATTAAAAAACGGTGCATCATAAACATTTATGACTATTTAGAAGTCTTCAATTCGCTCGTTATCTTGACCTAAACTATTTTTATTAAAATTTCTATAATTGTCATTTTCAATATTATTTTTTTTGAACTCAATATAAATTTTAAAAAATAAAAAATTATTCCCTTCTTCCCACATGTGCTTCACCTCTTTATCATTAAAAATTAGTGTTGGAAGTCTCACTTTCTCCTTGATTTATAACACCCAATTTTACACACTTCACCCTAGCCTTCACCTTTACACCTCTTAATTATATCACCATAACTCATATTTGTATATTCTATCCAATCACCCGTCCATCCTAAGTATTCAAAAAGTAGATTATCAGTGAATTTTCCATGTAACAAGGCAACTGTGTAAAATATCACATTGATATTTCAGTATAAATAACAACCTAAATACTACTAAGAACCCTAATTTGCATGGAAATAAAACCTCATGCATTATATATTTAGTACATTAGACATTAAACGACAAATAGCAAACAAACGAACATTAATATTTTCAAGTTTGTAAAGTTTATAAACACATGTATTAAAAAGTTACCTCTTTCTCTATTTCTGTCGAGATTGCTTTGACCTACCACCTTTGGTCTGCATTTTACCTCTAAATATGTTGAAAAACACTTTTAAGTATATTTCCTTCATCGTGTGGACCACTAAACATGAACTCAAATTCAAAAATAATGGAGTCGCCTATAGAACGATAGGTCCACCTGCTTAGTCGCCTTCAAATGTCACAATAATGAGTCCAGAGTAATTGACAATACTAGGATAATCTTTCATCACTCGATCAGAAGATTAAGAATTCTCACTCTATCAAGAATTAGGGATTCTCAATATATTAGAAATAAGACAACTCTTATACCACATAAATATTTTTTTTCAAATCTTTAAAAAAAAGTCTATTTGATAGATAAAGTTTTACGTAACGAAACTAGAGCAATTAAATTTCAACATTTTTTTTAGGATTAGTAAGCATATTTTTAGAAACATATCCCACACTTTTAAATATTTTAGGTTAATCTTATAAAAAAAATTCATAATTCATAAGAGTTTTATCAATTTTTTTTATTGCATTACTCTTAATACTACTATAAACAAAATAAATGCAAGCATGCGGAAGAATAATAACACTTCATAATAATAATAAAAATATTGATAATAATAAACTCACCTGATTTTATTGTCTACCACAAGCTTTTAACAGCAATAATTTTCAATAAGATCTTAGAATGGACTTTTACTTATTTTCTCCCACTATTGAAAGATAAAATTCTCTCTCACCATGGAAGGACAAAAATTAAATTCTTAAAATTGTTAAAAAATAAGACAGAATGATAAAAACCTGTGTTACTGTCCTTAAGAATTTATTCTCTTAGATTCTTCTGAAATTTAAATTTTAGGATCAAAATAATAATTTATTTCTAATTTATAATTCAACAGAAAACAATGAAAAAACAATAAAATACAAAGATGCAGACTATTTATAGTGGAAAAAATGGCCAGCTGTTATAAAAAATCTTGAGATAATATAATCAAATCTGTATAAAATCAAAATAATCATATTTAATATTAGATTTAAATATCAAGCTTGGAAAAGCAAACAAATATCACAAATAAAATGTTTAACGGGCATAAAATATTATAAGATGAGATAATTATATTTGAAATTTAAAAATATTTGAAAATTTAAAAATAAATATTTATTGAAAAGTAAAAAACTTTTAAAATTTAAATTCATTTTACAACAGTCGCCAAAGTTTGAGTCAATGCATGCAGCATTATTGCCATAAAAAATATGAGAGGAGTTCAAGTATGAGATGGATATGGGGTCGAATAGAAAAATATATATATTTTTTTATTATAAATAATGTCTCTTCACTCTTATTATATGGCCATGAATGTCACATTGTGAAATTCTAACATATTTTGGCATTATTTAGCTGAGTTAGTAAATATTCTGAGCAAATTTAGCCAAAAAAATGAAATTAATTAATTCATAAGTAAAATTTGTATGGTTGATTTCATATTCTATAATCCAATATGCTATTTAAGTCCATATTCAAAAAAAAATTGCATCAATAATATTACTAATTTAAAATTTTAAAACAAAATAAAAATAAGGGAAAATTATTTTTTAGTCCCTGAGGTTTAACGTAATTAATACTTATGTCTCTCTATTTTGACAACCCAACACTTAAGTCCCTCACTTTCTCTTCCATCCAAATTCATAGTCCTTCCGTCCATTTAAACCGTTTGGTCAAAGAGTCAAAAGTGAGATATGATAATTTTTTCCAAAAATACCCTTCTTTCAATGTGAAATTCCAGAAGAAGAAGAAGAAGAAGAAAAAGAAGAAGAAGAAGAAGAAGTTGCAGAAAGGGTAGGAAGAAGAGGAAGAAGAAGAAGAAGAAGAAGAGGGTTAATTTTGTCAATTCACGTGTCCCAAACGGTTATTTTGGATGGAAGGACTACGAATTTGGACAGAAAAGAAAGTGAGGGACTTAAGTGTTGGGTCGCCAAAATAGAGGGACAGAAGTGTTAATTACGTTAAACCTCAGGGACTAAAAAGTAATTTTCCCTAAAAACAACAAAAAGATAAATGACAAACAAATGGGAATAGTATCCTTTATTTAAAAATTCTTTTATATGATTTATTTTATAGATATCAACATGAAAAATTTGTTTGTAAGTTTTAGTGATTTAATTAAAATCTTTAATTCTTAACACTACAAGTCAAATTCTCAAATATTTTAATGATTTTAAATACTTTCAAAATATAAGTTGGGAAAATGTGTTTATGTTGATATGGCAAAATCCATGTTATTTTATATTATTTTCTTAGGGGCCCACGTGTCACATGGTAAGTATCTATAGACATACATTATCCAAAATTTTAATTCTTGGTATGATTGGCCAAATTATTAAATATTTTGAAATTTTTATTTTGAAATAATTTATAGAGATTTTTTGAGGTTTGATAAAATCACAAAATAGTGATTCATTAAATTTTGGGTAACAAATTAATTTCTAAATTTAATTTCTGTCTAACAAAATGATTTTTTGTTAATAAAAAATATATATTGCTATTAGTTGACCACTGACGTCTATGATTTTAAATAGTAAATATGATATATCTGATAGAAACACCTAACCTGTATTTTCTTTTTTTTTTATTTGGATTTTTTTATAGAAAATTTAAAAAAAGATAAATGTGAAAAAAAAAATTGGATAGTAAGGATTTTTAATTTGAGAAATTATAATCATAGCATTTGAATTAAAAATAAAATTATCAAAATGTTTGAAAATTGGACTTGTCATGCCGAGAATTAAAGTTTTGGATTAAATTTTAAAATGGTATAAACTTTTTTTTTTATGACAATAGACCTATTTTCAAAGAAATGATTATCCTTCATGCCATGTGGATCTCATGAAAAAATAATAAAAAATGGCATGTGTAATACTTATTAACATGAACACATTTTTCTCGACTTTAATTTTAAATTTGGATAAAATCACTAAATAGTGGCAAAAATTAAAGATTTGAATTAAATCGTTAAAAATTTGTAAGAAATTAGCTTTTATTAATTACTAAAAGGCATTTCAATACTACCCATCCTTTTCAAGCCTATAAAAGTTTAATAGGCTTTATTGTCTAATCTAACTAAAATAAATATCTTTAAATCTATTTAAGATCTTATAAAAAATTTAAATTATAGAAAATATAATCTTATGCCGTCTTTAAAAAAAACTTTTATAATCTACTAAAAAATAACTTTTATAATAAAATTAATTAAATAATTTAATTAATAGTCACTTTTGTAATTTCTAAAAAATGAAATTAAAAAATTTATAATTGAAAATGTATGTCTTAGAGATGGATTTTTCTCTGTTTGTGGTTACTTGTATTGTAAGATAGTAAAATCTTGTTTTACCGGAGATTGACAGACGCATTTGCCTTAGTACAGGGGTGGTACGTGGCTTTCTTCCTCCCTTCTAGGTGAGGTTGCATTATTTTTTTTATGTGTATTCTGGGAGGTTGTGTTTACTCTGTGGGGAGAAAATTTAGACCTTGCCTTGTTTTATTTTTTTGGTTTGTTCTTTTTCCATATCCAAGTTATCTATGATAAAAATAGGGAACAATAGTGGCTTGTGGATCACTCTCTCTCTCTCATTGGCATCCATCGATATGGGTTTGAGAAATTACAATAATAGTGTTTGAATTAAAAATAAAATTATCAAAACATTTGAAAATTTGACTTGTCGTGCCAAGAATTAAAGTTTTGGATTAAATCTTAAAATTAGTATAAATGTTTAGATTTTTTTTATGCCAATAGACCTATTTTATTTTATGTCCCATGTGGACTTCATAAAAAAAATAATAAAAAATAATATGTATAGTATAATATCAACATAAAAATATTTTTTCAACTTTAATTTTGAATTTGGATAAAATTTTCAAATACATGAGAATTTAGCTTGCGGTGCCAAAAATTAAAAATTTGGATTAAATCGTTAAAATTCACAAAATTTTGAATTTTTCATACTAATATCCCTTTATTTTATTAATCAACTAAAAGAAATTTCAATACTACCCAACATTTTCAAGCCTACAAAAGTTTAATAGGTTTTATTATCTATTCTAGCTAAAATAAATATCTTAAATCTATTTAAGATCTTATACAAAATTTTAAATTATAAAAAATATAATCTCATGCCCTCTTTAAATAAAACTTTTATAATCTACTAAAAAAACTATTATAATAAAATAAGTTAAATAATTTAATTAATAATCACTAATTAGAAAATTTATAACTGAAAATGTGTCTATCTAAGTCTTTTAGAGAGATTTTTCTCTCTTTTGAAGAAGTAAGACCTCATTCTTGTATCGGAGATTGATGGCTGCCTCTGTCCCTACCGAGTAGAGATGACTCTTACCACTTTGTCCAGACGTGAGTTTTCTCCCTCCATTTCTGAGTAAGGATATACATATTTTTTTGTTGATATGTGTTTTAGCGGATTATGTTTGCGCTCCGCCAAGAAAATTTGAATGGTATCTTATTTTTCAATTTAGTTTGTTCTTCTTTTTCACGCACTAGGAAAGCGTTTCTACATTCAGAAGCTAGTTCTAGATCGGAGTCTTTTTGAATTGCTTTTGGGTTTAAGGTTATGTGAGTTTAGAAACTTTCTTTTATGAATCTCAAATTTTGCTTTTATTATTTTATACTTTTAGGCATAGGGTCTTATTATAATGATATGATCTTTAAAAAAAAATTATAATGTGAAAAAATATATTTTATTTCTAAAATGATAAACTATTTTATTTTATTAATATTTTTATTATTTCATTACTTACTTAGTGGCGTCTTTTTATTATCTATACAAATAATGCATGAACATGTATTAAAAGAAAAATGCATACATTGCTCTCTAGACCCAAATTGCATATAAAATTTTAATATATTAAAATATATTTTTCATTGATATAAATGAATTTATCATAATGAAGATTTTATTGTAAATATTTTTATTATGATATATTATCATTTAAAAGTTTTATAATAAATTGAGAAAAATAATTTTTTTCATTTGAAAATTATATAAATAAGTTTATCTTGCTTATTTATAAAATATATTAAAATACTAATAAATTATATAAATATATTATATTATCATTATATTTAAAGTAAATTAGATTTTAGTCTCTAATTAATAAATTAGTTTATTATATTTTTAATTTCAAACACTTAAATTCCTATATAATCAATCTGTCCAAATGGGAGGTGATTCCATCTATAATTCCGTTAGTCAACTAGTCAAAGGAAAATGGAGAATAAATATTTCAAATACTTAAAATATCCTCGTAAGTACTTAAATCCTTTTTAATATAGGTGAAAAATTTTATATCGTATAAACTATATTTTGGTCCCTAAATTTTAGTGTAATTGATAAATCAGTCATTATATTTTTAAAATTAAATCCTTAAATCTCTATATAGTCAAAGGGAGAATAAATATTTTAAATATTTAAAATACTCTCATGAACATTTAAATTCTTTTCAATAGATACAATAATTTTATATTGTATAAACTACACTTTGGTCTCTAAATTTTAGCGTAATTGGCGAATCAATCCTTATATTTTTAAAATTAAATCTTTAAATCTCTCTATATTTAATCCGTTTAAAAATATAATTTTTCCATCCATTATAAACATTAGTTCAAAATTAATGGATGGTCAAATTTCTTCTAAAAGTATAATTTCTTCCTAAAATAATTTTTTATAAAAATTTATGATCTATTTAAAAGTTATTTGGTACTACTTAAAAATAACTGAAATGGTAAGTATTTTCTGAAAGTTTTAAAATTATAAGTATCAGAGTATTTTAATGATGAAAATTAAAAAATAAAGAATATTAAAAGTTAGTTAAATGAAATATTAGAGACAAAAATTAATATTCAAATAAAAAATGAAAGATTCAAATATTTAAATTATAATAGAGAAGGACGGATCGATTACAGAGAGATTTAAATGTATGCTTTTAAAAATATAAGAACCGATCTATTAATTAGGGTAAAAATAAAAAACTCAAAGTCGATGAAAGAATTTTTAATTTGAACAGATTGATTCTATAGGGATTTAAATACTCGGTTTTAAAATATAGTATGTTAATTATATTAAAATTTAAGGATTAAAATATAATTTATTTATATATTTAAAGAAACTAATATTTTTTTATAATATATATTTAATATCGTTAAACTTTAACTAAATTTAAAATCTTTAATTAAATCACCTGATCAAATAAAAAACACTGATTTTATTTAAAACAATTAAAGCATTTTATATGCAAAAAAACAATTAAAAGCATAGTTGGTCCTAACTATGAGCGACTGCACATTCTAGAAAGAATATCATCATCATCATCGTCACTTCCAAAATCTAGTACTTACAAGAAAATCCATAATCCAACTCTTAATAATTTCAACTACAGAGCCCAAAAAAACACAGAAAACAAAAAAAAGAAGAGAGAAAGAAACGGAAAAATAGCCATTAACGAGATGGGTGATGGGAAGAAGAAGATTGAAAGCAAGCAAGAAGAAGCAGAAGAAGCAGAAGCCTCCAAGAGCAATCTGTTTCTGGGTTTTCCCAAGATTGAACTCAAGATTCCTCCATTTTTTAATATGAAAGATGTCGCTTCAGGCAAAGAAGAAGAGAAGAAGACGACGAGTCATAAACATGAGGTGGTTAGGTTTGGAGAGCCTAAACCAGTAACGCCTCCTCCATTGAAGATTCAAAATGATGAGCCTGTGAAGCTTTCTCATCCTCTTGCTGTTTTCCCGGTATGTAAATTTTCCTCTCTCTGTGTATTTCATCAATTTTTATTTTTTCTTTTTTAAAAAATATTGAGAATATAATTGGTTATTGAGACTCGATTGTTTCGCTGCAAATATTTTTCTAAAATATTTTTATATTTTTTTAGCGTTTGGGAAATTATAAAAATTAGTTAACAAAATAAGTTTTCAACCTTTAAAAAAAGTATTTTAAAGAAAATAATTTAAAAATATTTAGCAAAATAAAAAAAAAACATAAAAATATCTAAAACTATAGAGATAGATTTATTAATAATATTTTTATTATATAATCTTTATTTGTTTTATTGTTAAAGGTAAAAATCTATTAATTAATTTTTTTATATTAAATAATATTTTAAATTCTTTTATAATATTTAAAGAATAAAATTAATAAAATAATTAATTAATAAATTTTTAAAACATGATAAATATTTTAATATATTTTTAAATGTTGAAAGATTAACCGGTGATTTTTTCTATTATTTATTTTTATTAATTTAATAAAAATTTTGCTTAGAAGTAAAAACAAAGCTAGGAAACTTATGCACGTGACAAAATAAAAATGGCCCTGAACCTGCACGTGACGTGGCCTTACGACTCTGCTTCTGCAAAAACCTCCAACAAAAACCCTTAAAAAACACCAATCCAGCACCAAATTCTCCGTCACTCAAGAGACCATGGCTGAAGCTGAAATGGGCAAAATTGTGACCCATCAATATATCTCAGATAAACCCAAAAATCTGTTTTCATTCCTTCCAAGATTTGACCTGAAACTTCCATTCTTTAATCAAGAAAAGAAGGCGCCACCACAATCTGTGGTAAAGGAGGAACAGAGAATGGCAGTTGTTGGAGAAGGAGAAGCAGAGAATGCAAAGCAGAAACCAAATTTTGTGACGTTCCCAAACACTCGTACAATAATGCATCCGCCTCTCGATGTTGAGCTCGAAGAGAGCAGCGGAAGGACTCACAATCCCGTAGTTATCTGGCAGGTCTGTGTTGTGTAGTTTGGATTTTTGTATTTCTTCACGCTCCCAAAAGTAAGAGGATTTTTAAAACCTGGGTTTGTTATATTGGATTGCTTTAGATTTTTGCCTCTTTGGGTATCCCTCTCTCGAGGTCAATGGAAGGTTTTGGAGGTGGATAATGTGATATTTAGCAAATATTGATAATTTAGGATCAGTGAAGTTTGAAGTATAACTTCTGGTTGAAGAGGAAGTGAAAAGTTAGATCTTTTGTCATAGGGAAACTTTGTAGAGAAAATTGAGATTAAATGTGGGAATATGTGAGAAATAGGCGTAAGCAGTTAGGCCTGTTTGACATTGCTGTTAGAATTGCATTGGGGAAAAGCCCTTTTTAAAAAAAATTTAAAAAAAAATTAAAAATTATTTTTGACATAATTTAGTTATAAGAACACCAAAACAATTTTTTTCCAAACTGCTTTCTTCAACGGCATCTAAAATGGTGCTTTTTTTGAAAAACACTTTTTTACCTCCAAACTCAATGCCAAACAGGTACTTAGAATAGGAGATGATGAAATACATTGGGTTTGTTCTGTTATTGGCCTGTAAGTTCTGCTATTAGTTAAGCTTGACGTCAATTTTGGCGTTTCATTTCAGACACATTCATGTTATAACATGGTATTTTTGCTAGATGCTTCAAATTCAAAATGTAGAGTTAAAACTGTTTGACAGTAACTCCTTACTATTACATAGAAAGTGTTGATATTAGTAAAAACATTACTTCTACAAAGAAAGACCAAGAAGGATTAAAGTCTTTGATGGATTTGATGTGATGTGCAGTGGATCCTTGGGTTTATAAGCAAACTCTACGTGCAATATGTTTTCCTGTGCTTGTGATAATCTTATTGCACCTCTCCCAGTAAAATTGCTGTTATTGTTAAGCTGTCTTCATAATAAAGGAACTAGATTGTGGCAGATGTTTATGACTCTTTTCTTTAAAAGGAAGTGCTAAGCGTAGAAGTAGATACATGCATTGAAGGTTTTATATATTGTCTAGGTGATTGTTTATTAAATTGTAACGGCATCATAAAGTTTGTTGCTGCTGGTGGTTTTTAAGCTGATTGTGTATTTCTATTTGGAGGAGGCTTGCAATGCAAATGATTGGTGGAGCACTTAAATAAGGGTGTACTGTGCTGTACTACCTGTAGTTATTTACTTGCACCATTGAAGCTATGCAGAGAGTGGACCTAAAAGTTCTGCATGATTTCATTAAAAGGTCAGTTGAGATGAAATGGACATGGTGGATGAATTGGAGAAGTTTATCTATTTTGGACAGAAGTGGGGAGGCAAATGATAGTTTAGCTCACTGAATATATTTATAACTATTATTGTTCGGATTTATTGGAAATAGAATAGTGGTGGGAACGATATAAGTAGCCTTTACATGATTTATTTGCTAGCCTTTAGCAGTTTATGGTACTTTTGATCATTTATTTGTATTTTCTTTCTTCTTTTATGTGTTGCTGGTGGTGGTGGATAGTTAATTTTGGATTTAACACATTGTTTAGGATTACTTATAGCAATCTCTTCAACATTTTAAAGGGAGTCAAAAGTACTCAGTCCTTACTAGCAATTTACAATGATTGGACAATTGGAGATCTCAGATAGATGTTATGACAAATTGAGAAACCTCTTTTATAGCAGCATGGCTGAGCAAGTGGGTTATTAAGATGGATTGGCAGTTTTATGTTGCTTGACTTAGTGGAGTGATCATATATGTCTCTCTTCTATCAAAGCTATTGAAATATTGACATTCGAACTTATTTATTTATTTTCAGGGAAGGTTTTGGGTAAAATTCACTTGGGTTCCCTAGTATCATCCTCAAAAACTTCTTTTGTGTTGTAGGCAAGCAATTAATCATTAGATTCACTCATATGACGAGCTTGAAGCTTCCCTTGAATTCAGTTAAATGGTTAAATGCAAAAGTGCCGTGAATTTATTTATTTATTATTTTTTTATAAATTATACATTGGTCTTTACTGTTTCAAAATTAGTAATTTGGATCCCTGTAGTTTTTAAGGTCTCTACATTTATAGTGGATTATAAAATTAAGAGTTTACCATTTGGTTATAAGGCTTGAAAATATGAAAATTCTAGCACTTATAGTCTCTTGAATTTTTATATCCTAGAATACTTTAGTCTGTCAAAATCTTGTACTTTTCAAGATGGTGACCAAATTTTATTTTCAGGTAAGCCTCAAGAGTTCTCTTTTTTTTTTTTGGAATTAACTTAATTCATATGGTAATGTGATCTTTGAAACTAGTAATATAAATATGGTTTTTGTACCGTAGTGGCTTGTTATACAATTTTTTTGGCTATTAGAATGAAAATCATTTCATCATTGTTTGAACCTCAAACCCTTGCTGAGCACATGTTTAACTGGATCTATATGGTTTGTGAATCAGCAAGAGAAACCAAATCACATTCATACTTTGGACATCTGTTTGAAACCCTTTGCGAAATTAATGCATAAATCATAATGATGTTTGTGATACATATATATATGATCTACCTTGCTTTTAAGCGTATTGTGTTCATGTGCTGCAGCTTATATTCCTGGCCTCTTAACAGTGATATGTAAATATATGAAATATGCGCAAGGTTACTTTTTTTCCTTTTAGTTCACTACTTCTCTCTCTCCACCCTTCTCCCTGTGTTAAGAAAGTATGCATTTGAATTGTTCCTGTCTCTTCTATATTTTATGAAATCTAGGTCTTGTGCATGTATGTTGATATTTAGAAATGTTAAAGTTTGCCATTATATTTTTGGTTCACTATGAAAATGAAAAGCCTTGCATTTCCACTAAATTTCAAACATGCAAAATTTCAACTCTAGTATTGGGCAAATTTTTAGAATTGCTGCCCGCTTGTTTTCTCAGAAGAAACATAATAGGAACTTTAGCTTTTGTTGGTCTGAATCCATAATCAGTGGTAATCCTGGTTTTTTGAAGCATGACCTCTTTTGATGGATTTCTTTTGGTCATTGTAGCCGATCTGTTTTCTTTTTCGGCTGAATTGTGGCTTCCTGGGGATCTTTCTCTCAGTTGCCACTTGGGTTTTGTTTCATTTTCTGTTTTCTTTTATGAATTGCTGGTGGATAGTTAATGTTGTATTTGACTCATTGTTTATTATTATTTATAGCAATTTTCTTCAACATTTTATAGAAAGTCAAAAGTATTTAGTCCTTACTAGCAATTTATAATTGTTGAACCAATGGAGACCTCCAAATAGATGCTATGACAAATTGAAAAGCCTCTTTTGCAGCAGAAGGGTTGACTTGGGTTATTGGGGTGGAATGTCAGTTTTAGCTTGTCTTGGTTTGATTGAGTGGAGTGGTCACATAGGTCCCTCTTCTAGTCAAGCTATTGAAATATTGGCATATGGATTTATATATTTAATGTTTGTTCTTGAGGAAAGATATTTGGATAAATTTCACTCTGGGTTTCCTAGGATGATCCTCAAAAAGTTATTTTTGTGTTGGAGGCAAGCTACTAGTCATTAGAGTCACTATTGAAGCTCCCTGGAATACACTTAAAGGGTTAAAACAAAAGCGCCATGATTGTTTTTATTATTTTATTATTTTATAGTTATACGTTGGCCTTTATTGTTTCAAAATTAGTAATTTTGATGGTCTCTACTGTCGTTAGATTCTGTTAGAATTGGTGTGATTCTGAGTTATAATTAAGGGGAGTATTATGAAAAGTTATTTCTATTTAATATCGGATTTGTATTCCTAAATAGATAGAATAATATATGTCTATATATTCCTAAAATAGGAGAATTTGATATATTTCTATTATAGTTGAAAAATCTTTTAGTTTATGGTATCATACTATATATTTCTTAGATCCTCCATTATAAACAGAGAAGCCAATGCATTGTGAGAAAAAGAATCTAATTCATTAAAGACGCTGCCTCTTGAGGTTTTGTGTTCATGGATGTAGGTTCTCATAGCCGAATCACGTAAATCTTATTGTATTATCTTCTTTTCTCTTCTATTATTCTAACTTTCACATGGTACCAAAGCTTTTAATTCTTTAGGGCTTGGGTACTGCTCATGGATGCTAGTTACTACTACTATTCATTGGTGTTATTTCAGATATTGTTTATGGGCACTGTTCACATACATTACTTATGGCATTATTCGTCGGTACTATTTATGGCACTGTTCATACCTAAGTTTCTATGTTCGATTAGTGCAATCCTACAAGTTGTTTTGTGATGATGTTTTCTTGCTAATATTGCCTTTGGAGAAGGACTTTGTGTTGATGCTTCCTCGCCGGCCTTGTCTTTGGAGAGGGAAGTACAATTCTAGGGGTTGTATTGTATTTTGGTGCTTTGTGTGAGTATCTTTGTATACGTGATTTTGAATATGCTCATGAGTTGCTGGTTGTAAGCTAATTGTGAGGAAGTTTTTTTTTTTTTTTTTTTTTTAACGTAAAATCAATCAAAGGGGAGTGCTAGGATCGATGAAATTTGATGCTATAATTAAGGGAAAGTTATTCTATTTATATAATTTTTGTATTTTTAAATAGATAAAATAATATATGTCTATACATTTCTAAAATAGGAAAATTTGATACAGTCCTATTATAGTTGGAGAATCCCTTAATTATGATACCATATATATGTATTGGATCCTCCATTATAAATAGGAAAGCCATTATTTTATGAGAAAAAGAATCTAATTCAATAAAAATGTAGCACTTCGAGGTTTTGTATATATGGATGTAGGTTATTATAGTCGAACCACGTAAATCTTCTTATGTTATTTTCTTCTCTCTTCTATTATTCTAACTTTCCCAGATTTTTAAGGCTTGGAAATATAAAAATTTTTGCAGTTTAGTCCTTAATTTTTATGTTATAAAATAATTTAGTCTGTCAAAAACTTGTACTTTTCAGGGACCAAATTGTATTTTAAGGTAAGCTTCAAGCGTTGGGTTTTTCCTTTACTTTTCTTTTTTTGGTAATTAACTTAATCCAGATGGTAATAGGATCTTTGAAATCAGTGGCATAAAGATGATTTTGTATCATAGTGACTTGTTACACAATTTTTTCGGCTATTAGAATGAAAATCATTTCATCATTGTTTGAACCTCAAACTCTTGCTGAACACATGTATAACTGGATTTATATAGTTTGCAAATCAAGAAAAAAAAATCTAAGCTTAGATTTAAACTTTGCACATCTGTATATGATTTTAAATAACGGCCGATAAGTAATGTAACTGCCATTATTTATGGGTTTGGGAGAAGGCCGTGGCCGTTAAGGCCGTTATTTAACGGTAATAAAATTTTGTTAGAGTACCGACTGTTACATAACGGTCGGTCACGGCCTTTACAGGCCGCGACTTAACAGCCGTAACTTTCTTTTCTCTACAGGAATTTGCAGAGAATGTTGTTTTTTTTTACTGAGACAGACTTCTTCATGTGATGTTTAATTAATTTGAAGGCTTGAAAATTCTCTTTTTAGCATTATCACTTTATTTTTCCAAGCCAAATTGCCAAAACTAAAAAAAATATTAGATTTCCCAAGCTCTCTTCTCAACTTTCTCTTAAATTTCTTTAAGCATGAATACTAAGGATTGCATATTCCTATGTTCACTTCTTCAAGAATCAAGAATTCTATATTTTAGAATTGTTTCAAAATCTTTTTTATTATTTTTTTTTCAACAAACGTTAGATATTTTTTGAATCATAGTCGTAGTTATAATTAGAAGTTAGAATGTTATATAACTTTGATTACAAAGTCAGAATTTAAGTTTTTATTATTTTTCAATGATATTTAGATTTTTTGAATCCCTTTAGTTTTTACTTTGTAGTGAATGTCTTAATAAAAATTTTTAGAAGTTAAAATATTTGATATTTTTTATTAGAAGATCATAGGGAATCTACTTAAGAATCTGCTAAACACTTATTTTGATGGAAATTGAGATTAATTATCATAATATTTAAAAATTGTAAATTTTGTATTTATTTAATATATTTATACTTATTATTAAGTTGTATAATTTAATTTTGATTGCACTTTTAAATATTTATTAATTTCATTAATTTTGTAAATTTTTCAAAAAAATTTGCATAGCAATAGCCTATTACCGTTACAGATCTGTTTCTGTTACTCTCAATTGCAAATGTGACTACGAACCCAGCCACGACTACTATTTAAAATCATGCATTTGTATGAAGCCCTCCACCAAATAATCTTTGTGATATATATAGGCATCATGGAATCAAATAACGGCCATTATACAATGGAATTTTTAAGGGTTGTTACTCATTTCAAAGTTATTTATAGGTCTTCTTTCCTGTAATTTATAGGTGTAACAGCCGTTATGACCATTATATAATGGTAAAGGCCGTATGACCATTACCAACGATTCACTTTTTAAATTTTTTTATTGTCTATATAATTATTTTAGTTAGTAATTAATTAATGATAATAATATATATAGCCACTATTTGACATGTTATGCTTTATCATATGGTTGTGTATTTTAATCTTATCTATATCCACCAATATTTATTCATTTTATGAATTTAGGCATGTTTCCCTTATTCGCGATTGTGACTGTGAATGTGGCCACGCCCGTGATTAAAACCGGGATAGGCATATATATGATCTACCTTGCTCTCAACTCCCAAGTGTATCACTGTTCATGTGCTGCAGCTCATATTCTCGGCCTTCTTTATATATTCTATTGTTATTGTTAATCTATGATTTCTTTCATTCTTGTTACAAATTTTCTTTTCTTACCTTGTACGAGGACGTGCACATATAGTATGGAATATTCGGAAGTTTACCTTCTCTTTTTTCTCCTTTTAGCGCACAACACTTTTCCCTTGCTTCATCCTTCCCCTCGTGTTAAGAAACTAGACATTTGAATTGTTCCCGTCTCTTGTATGTTTCATGAATCTAGGTTCTGTCTGTCGTGTTGATATCTAGAAACATAATAGTAACTTTAGCTTTTATTAGTCTGAATCCATAATCAGTAGTACTCTTGGTTTTTGAAGCATTGACCTCTTTCGAGGGTTTTTGTTTTACTCATTGTAACCAATCTGTTTTCATTTTCTGCTGAATTATTTGCCAGTTCTTTCACTGTATTCATCTCAACTGTTGTCTGGAAACTCAGATGACAGACAACAAATTCATTGTCATGATCATTTATCTGGGATTGTCTGATTAAGTTTTACCAAGTTTCTTACGTAACGAAATCATCTCATCTACTTTCAGGTTTATGCCATTGGTGGATTCATTATATTGAAGTGGGTATGGGCGAGATGGAAGGAAAGAAACCAGAGAGCGAAGAAGGCATCATCTGATGATGATCAATCTTCTGATGAGTCTCAATCACCAGCTGATGATAATTAATGGTTATGAAGCTTTCATACAGAAAATGCAATTTTAGGTAGTGAAGGTGAAGCCGATTAGTTTAGCCAACTGCAATTTTTGTAATTTCTTTTCTGGCTTGCCGTCTTTTCCATGACATACTATGTGATTTAAATGTTCTACTTTTGCTAAGTTAAAAAATGCATTTACGATATTGAATCTTATTCCCTTATTTGGAATCTCTAATTTTGAGATAATTTAAACGAATTGATTTTTTTACTCTTTTGAATTCCAAAACTAATTTTGAATTTAAAAAAAAAAAAATCTTATTAAATGTTTTATAAGAAATTATTTCGTTTAATGCTATTTGTATCAAAATTACTTAATTAGTTTTTGAGAATTTTACTTGTTTTCTTTTTCTTTCTTTTCTTGTTTATTTCAACTTTAAATTTGCTTGTATTTTTTAATTAATAATGGTTTTTTTAGAATTTAATATAATATTAAGTATTAATATTTAATATATTTATAATTGATATTAAAAATTTTATTATATTATTTTATTAGTTTTTTAAAAAATAGAGTTTATTTTAATTTATATTTTAAAGTTAAATTATGATTTTAGTATAATTAACAGATTATTTTTATATTTTTAAAATTAAATATTTAAATCTCTAATATATAAATGAGAGGTCTGTCGGAGAATAAATATTTTCATAAACATATCTTATGTAAACTATACTTTAGTTGAAAGGTTAATTAATAAATTTTCTAAAATATAAGAATTAAGTAGTTAATTTTTTAAAATTATAGAAATTAAATAATAAAATATTTAAAAATAAAATTAATAAAAAAATTAATTAATAGACTTTTTAAAATATTAAAAATATTTTAATATATTTTTTAAAAATAAATATCTAATTATTAAATTTTTTTACACTATGAAAATTAAATAATAATTTTTTCTTACTATTTTTTAATTGCCATCCTTTCCAATTGATTTAAAAAGTTCTTGCGTGTATTTAGATTTTTAATTTAATTTTTTTAATTTTAATTTAATTAATCCAATCTTTATATTTTGATATAATTTTAACTATTCTGTATATTCTAAATTCAATAGTTTATATAATAATTTAATAATTTAAATTGCATGTAATGTGTATTATTATTATTATTATTATTATTATTATTTATATGAATTAATAATTAAATAATTAAAAAAATTTAATATTTATATTATTTTATATTTTAATTTAAATGTTTAAATTTTAAAGGGTAAACTGTAATTTAGTCCCTCTGGTTTAGTGAAATATAACGTTTCGTCCCTCTGTTTTAAAAAACCTTTAATTTAATCCTTCACATTTAAAAAAACTGTAAAATAATCCCTACCGTCAAATTTTCAGTTAACCTTCTGTTTATTTTAATAAAAATGACAAAATTACCCTTAAGTAAAAAAACTCAATCAAATAGAATTCCCTCCATTTCCCCTCTTCCCCTCCTAAACCACATTTCTTCGTCAACCACATACAACCCAACAATCATGGTTTAAGTGGAAAAGAATGCTTCAAGAGTGGAGAAGAGGAAAAAACGAAAACCTGCAATTAGCAGCAATGGCGGCAAGTCCATCAGTAGAGAAACCCTCATATGATGAAAGCACCAAGACCTTGAAATTCTTAAAGGACTTAGCAATCAGCTCCAAAGTCTCATCCGTAACCACCATTCTCTTCAACCTGATCTCCTCCAGCCAAGGGTATGCGTTAGCCATGGCCTCGATCCACGGATAAACATAACCACCCCAACCGTCCGGGACGAGATTGAAGTCCGCGAAGTGCGGCTTCCCTTTGAGCTCAACCGATCTCAGCTCCGGAAATCTCCTAATCACCATTGGCGGACTGACGGCGTAACAGTTCCCGACGAAAATCCTCCTCCGGCACCACCTCTCTACCTCGTACCAGGACTTGCATACCAACGATATTGCGTTCCGGTCCTTATCACTGTGAATGAAGGAGAAAACCCATTTCAACTTCAGGGTATTTAACAAACAATTCCTAGGATTAGTAGCCATCTCCAACACATTTGAGATTGTGAAAAACTCGAATGATTCTACACGTGTTAGGATAAGAGCTTCCAATGGGTTCTTCTTGCAGGTGGCTTTCACTCTCTTTCTCTTCGGACTATACATAAAATATTGAGCATTTCCTTTTCCATTTACTCAGCAGGTTGGCAATTGCAGGTGAAAACAGAGGAGCTACTGACAGCCGATAATGCAGGTGGCAGCAACTAGGGAGACGATGACCCATCAGTATTTGTAATGAAAATTCTTTGAAAGATGCAGAGAGAGTTCCAAGTCACTAACGGTTATGGCCCCAAACTAGCCCCACAAGTTATGAGGGTATAGGAGAACAATTCCTCGATAAATTTGCATGAATCTTTAGCTCAACCTTAATTAAGCAACACCACGCTAACCTGTAAACTTGCAAATTTAATAATGTTACATTTCAGGAGCACTGGACGACATTCATAGTGGAAAAAGATTTCAAGTTCATATCTGAAAATGGACTAAACGCTGTAAGAGGATCCATCACCTCCAAAGCCTTACGTAGGAGGATGAGGAGAAAAGGAGGAGGAGGAGGAGGAGGAGGAGGAGGAGGAGGAGGAGGACGGATCGGGAAAAGAAGGAGAAAGAGAAGGAGAAGAAGAAAAAGAAGAAGGAGGAGGAGGAGAAGGAAAGGAAGAAGACGATCGGGAAAAGAAGGAGAAAATGAGAAGAAAAGGGTAGTTTAGTCATTTTTATTAAAATAAACAGAAGGTTAACTGAAAATTTAACGGTAGGGATTATTTTACAGTTTTTTTAAATGTGAAGGATTAAATTAAAGGTTTTTTAAAACAGAGGGACGAAAGGTTATATTTCACTAAACCAGAGGGACTAAATTACAGTTTACCCAATTTTAAATGAATTAATTAAGTTTATATTTGAGAGTAATTTTTATTAATTTTTAAAAATTAAAATGTAAGAGTTGAATAGAATATCGAATATAATATTTTATTATTTTTAAAATATAAAATAATTATATATATAAATAATATTTAATTATAATTAAATAATATATTTAATTTTAAAAATAACAGTAATTTAACTGTTTAACTAAATAAATTTTATTTTACATTAATAATTATAAATATTTTATAATAAATATATTATTTTTAATTATTTTATATACTGTTATTTTAAATTAAATAATATATTTATTATAAAATAATTATTATTATAAAATACAATTCATCACAATTGAATATATAAATTATATATTAACATTTAGATTGCTTATATTTAATTTTAATTTTAAAAATTAATTAAAATTATATTTAATCATGAATATTGAATAATTTATTTAAAATTTAAATATTCAAATTAAAATATATAATAACATAAACGTCAGATTTTTTCAATTAATTAAAAAATAATAATATCAATACAGATAATATCTCATTTAAATTATTAATTTTTCACATAAATTATTAAATTTTAAAATTGAAATATCAATTAAAATGATATTAAAATATAAAAAATTAAACTAATTAAATTAAAAATAAAAAAAATAAATTAAAATGTAAATATGTCGTGGCCTTTTTGAATCGATGGGCTTTTTTATTATTATTATTATTATTATTATTATTATTTGGTTTTTAACTCTCCGGAGCATACAAATCTAACCGGTAAACACCCGTTTCTTCTCTGTTTAAACGGATCCGTTACAAACCCCTGACTAGTTTTTAGCTCAACGACTTCAACCTCACTCACACCGTCACCGGTTCTCTCATCCATCTCTCTGCAGTCCGTCAATTTAACGCTAACGTCGTCTCTCTCTCTCTCTCTCAGCTCTCGTTCGAAACCCTAAACCTAACCCTAATTTCCTTTTTCTTCTCACATGGCCACCGATGATTTCCCTCTCATCGACCCCCACGCGCCCCCTCCTCACGCGCCAACGCGCCACCCTGATTCCGAATCCGTTAACGGCGGGGACTACTTTGCTGCATATGCAGACTCCGACCATGATAAATCCGGATCCGGAGCCCCGGCTACACCATCCTCGAATCGAAGCCACCAGATCCAGAACCAGCACCACCACTATTACTACAACAACAGCAACAGCAAAAGGCATAAAACAAGCGGCAGTAACGTGGAATCGGAATCAAACACTAATAATAACGCCACCGAGTACCGCACCGATTATCGGAAGGACCGGGAAGAATGGAGCGACTCAGCAATATCGTGCTTGCTGGAGGCGTATACGGAGAAGTACAACCAGCTGAACAGGGGGAATTTGAGGGGCAGGGACTGGGAGGAAGTGGCGGAGGCAGTGAGCGAGAGAGGAGGGAGCAATAACAAGAAGAGCGTAGAGCAGTGTAAGAACAAGATTGATAATTTAAAGAAAAGATATAAAGTGGAGTTACAGAGGATCAATAATAGTAGCGGGGGATATGGAAGCGGTGGTAGTAGCAGTTGGCATTGGTTCAAGCAGATTGAGGCAATTATGAGCAATCCTACAAATGCTAAGGCTAGTGCGGGTGCAGAAAGTGAATGTGATGCAGGAAGTGGTGGAAATGGTAGTTTGATGGCTAGACCACTGAAGAGGTATTGCTATTATCACATTACAAGGGTTTTTCTGTTTATTTTATTTTTTTTTGGTTTAATTTGGTGTCATATGTTTATGAGCTTTGGCTTAGTGGTAATAGTCATATCTAGGTTATAAAATTGTGAGCTCAAACCCCTTTTAGATTTTAATCACAAAGCAGAGTGTCATTTGGTTAAGTGTGAATAAGCCTGTAATTAGGTGGATGTCTATATGATGAGTGCTGTATGTGTGTTATGTGGTTGAGCAATCTGTGGGGTAACTTCGATTTTCAGCTTACTAGTTCTTATTTGAGTGCATTTGCTTTTGTGCTGCTTAATGATTTTTGGAGTTCTTCTATTTCCTAATCAAAATACAGTAGGTATGTGAAACATCTTGGTTGTTTTCATTTGCAATGTGTAGTGTCATTATGCAAGCTTCTGACTGCTTCTGTTTTCAATATCATTCTGTTTATGAGACTTTGCTATGAAATTTGTGTTTAGTTTGTTTTAGCCTAGCTTATCAAAAGAAATGGACCGTCAAAGCATATTCACTTGTGGAAAGCTGGGTTGTCTTATTTCTTAGAACTATAAAACAAAGTTTCATGTTTACATGTAGTAGTTTTTCAAGTAGGGAATTGGAAAACTAGTTTTTTAGTTTTCAAAATTTAGTTAAGATCTTCCTTTAAAAGTTAACTAAGATTTGTAAAAAGAAAAATTAAGTTATTTTCTATTATTTTTCTTTATAATAAAATTCATGTGCTCTTTACATTTTCTAGTTGGAACAATGACTTTTTTATAATCTAAATTATATTGTTATTCTATAATGATTTATTTATTTTTAATTATGAAAGATATGTTTAATTTTGTTAAAAAAGTTTTCTGGATTAGAAAACATTTATCTATTTGAAAGATGAATGGATTTTTATGTTTTCCTTTATTTTACATGGAAATTAAAACTTGATTTTCTTAGAAAATGGAAAATGAAAAACAAAGAACTGTATCACAAGTAAGAAGGCCCTAGACGTCCCTAGGAGAATCAAAGAATAAATGATATTTCTCCAATTACGCTAAATTGTTCTTGTTTGGTTGCCTGGCTTGCTTGTTTCTACTTGCATGGTAAATCCAGAGTTATAAGTTATTGTGCTTGTCGGGCTTTGAGCATCTCAGTTGATGATATTGAGATTTGAGAATAAAGCTTACTAGTTAACTGTCTTGTCTGAATGAGAGGGACTGACTTTTGCAGTATCTTTAGTTGTGTAACCAATTTGAAATTCGCATCTTCAATGTTGTGTTGGACGGAGGAAACTTTTGTTTAAGATGTAGTTGTGGATAAATGCTACGATGGTGTAAGAGGAATTGGTTATGATTCTTTAACTGAACGCCTTACATCTCTTATGCAGATATACACCAAACAGTGTTGCCGTTGCAAACAACATGAAGGCTAAATCAGTGCCTAATTTAAAATGGCGGAGAGTAGTGTTTAAAATTAGTGGTTCTGCATTAGCTGGGAACTGCCAGAACATTGACCCCAAGGTGCTGTTTCATCTATCATGTAATTGTTATGTGTTTGGCTTTGCTGTGATTAAAGGAACATTAAAATGAACACATTATTGTTATGTGTTTTTCTATTATCAGGTGGCCATGCAGATTGCACGGGAAGTAGCAACAGCTTGTCGCCTTGGGCTGGAGGTTTGCCCATATCCTTTCGAGTTGGTTTTCTTGTCTTTCTGATTCAAATTATAATTTGCAAATTTTATGTGATTCTACAGGTAGCAATTGTTGTTGGGGGTCGTAACTTCTTTTGTGGAGACTCATGGATATCTGCTACTGGCTTGGAGAGATCTACAGCATATCAGATTGGGTAATTTCCATATCATTAACTTGCATCATAATTTCTATTCAAGGTTCTTCTTGTATTGAACATCGTCCTGTTCTTATGTTCATTTTCGTTTTTCAACTGTGTAAATAATCTGAGATATGCGTGCATATTAATATTATTACTATACAAGTTTATTCTGAGTTATATTCAAGTGCCTGAAATAAGAAATTGCAGATAACTTTTCCAGGAGCTTTTCCTTTTTTGTTATTGGAGAATGAATTAGGGCATCGAACCCCACCCCTTCCCCAACTTGGAATTACTTTCAACAACGTCAGTTGAGTCAATCTCAGTTGGTTTGAACTTTGAAGGAGCTTCTTCAAAAGCTTGTTTTATAGCAATGAAAAACATTGTGCATATATGCAGTAGTTCCAAGTTCCAACCCCTCCCCCCCCCCCAAAAAAAAAAAAAAAAAGTTATATATGCATATTATATTAGTTTAAAATTTGGATAAATTCTATTTATGGTGATCGAAATTCCAAATCATTTTAATTCATTGAATAACAGGAGCCAACCCACAAAACCTCTAGAAATTGTGTGGACTTCATGTCAAATTATTTTGATCTCAATGGGCCTACCAAAATGGGTCTTCTCTTTGTTTGAATCAGTCTAACTTCTCCTTTATGCAACTTTTAACCAATGGCAGAATGTTATCACAAATTGCAAATTTGCTTGTTACATTTCCTTGAGGTGATCTCTTTTTCAATAGTTAGGGTTGATATTAGAACTTGTAGAGAGAGAATGTGACAACTGGCAATTATTATTATTATTATTCTAGTTTGTGAATGTTAGAGCAGAGAGAAAAGGGGGGTGGTGCTGCTTGAGAGTACCTAGTTCCGTGAGTTCATTTAAGACAAATAATATAGCATAGATTTCATTTTGAAGTAATGGATGCTTTTTGGTCTGGTTACTAACTAGAGTGATTAGATTGAGATGAACTAAACAAATTCAAAGATGAGATTAGAGTCAAAATAAATTTAGGGACCATAGTGAAATTTAATGCAAAGTTAAATAACCATTTGTAATTTATGCTGCAGATTTGCTTGTGCTGTGCTTAAGTCATTGCCACTTGCTAATTTTTGACCGTGGTAACTTACTATTTCATGTCAGTATGATGGCAACAGTGATGAATTCTATATTGCTTCAGTCAGCTTTAGAGAAGCTGGGTATTCAGTCCCGTGTGCAAAGTGCATTCACAATGCCAGAGTTAGTCGAACCTTACAATAGGCAACGAGCTATCCGACATCTTGAAAAAGGAAGAGTTGTCATATTTGGTGGTGTAGGTGCTGGTGCTGGAAATCCACTATTTTCTACCGACACGGCAGCAGCTCTGAGGGCTTCTGAGAGTATTGCCATGCTCTGCTTTTGCATACAATATACTTCACATTTTTCAGAATGATTTATCTGACATCCATATCTTTATGTCAGTTAATGCAGATGCACTCCTTAAAGGCACAAATGTTGCCGGAATCTACGATTGTCACTCTGCTAATACCAGCATGATAGTGGATCACATGTCTTTTAGAGAAGTGGTTTCTAGGGGCGTTACCTTCATGGACATGATGGCAATGACATACTGTGAAGAAAATGGAATTCCTGGTTTGTCATACTTTTAACACTTGTTTAATTGCATTATACTTAACTTTTCTCCTAGCCCCTAATTCCATTTCATCCGTTTTCTACTGTACTGATGTTATATCCCCTCCCTGTAGTTGTAGTCTTTAATTTGCTGGAGCCTGGGAATATTTCAAGGGCATTATGCGGAAATCAAGTTGGCACCTTAATTGATCAAACAGGAAGGATTAGTTAATGTTAATGAAGCTCCAGGATTTCTGACAAACTCGAGAAATATTATTGTCATGAAATTATGGCCGCAAGCTGATGTGTTCCGAAGATATATGATATTGGCGTTCCCATCGATTTAATGTTGAGCTGCAGGCTTTAATAAACAGAGTAAGAGGGAAATGCTTGTACTTCGGCTGTGCTTGATGATTCGAATGGTGAATAAATACGTTGAATGCACAAATGCTTCCTCGGGGCAATGGGTAAAGATATTTCAGGCTTGAATACCTCAATTCTGCTTGCAGCTTATGTTCTTTGTAAATCGTTTGTGTTCATATTTAACATGTTGCTGATGACATCGTCAATGTGCTTATGATGTAGATATAATACATTTTTTTTTAACAAATTAAAAGAAGAAATGTTCTGTAAAGTTGTGATTCGAGTGATTTAGATTTTTAATGCTTTTGAGTTCAACAATTTTTTTTTCTCAAAAGAGTTAAATAAATTGGACACAATTTCATGTGGTTTATGAAATATTTGCAATATGATCCTGGAGATCAATAGCATTACATGGCAGCCCAACTGGGGCGAAACTTCCCTTTTTGAGGAAGGGAACAAAGTGCATTAAACAATCCTGTTAACTTGTAAATGACTCACGGTCGAAATTGAAGAAACAGATGAATAGAGAAGAAATTGTGGATAATCAGCTCGATTATTCTTTAAAATTTTAGGCAAATCGAATTTGTAAATACCCAAATCATAAAAACTTTTTAATTAGTATGAATAATTTTATTTCTTATTTTAAGACATTATTTAAAAAAGTCATACTAATGAGTTTCAATTCATTGGTATCAAAGTCATTTTTCAAGGCTTTAAAGTTTTAAATTCAAATCGAAATCGGATGCTCTTTGTAGAGTATATATGGGATGCTCTTGGCTTTAAGGATTCTCTTCCTTAAATTGGAATATACCTATCATATATTACTAACTTATTATATATACAATCAACAATAGATCCTCCAAGAGATTGTAAGGATATTTGCTAACCGGCCATTTAAATTAATAAAACTAATAGCAATATATCCAACTCTTATGATGATCATTGGAAAAAAAGATAAAATATTAAAATTTGAGTTGCGTTGGACACTGTTCTTAAAAATTTATTTTGTAATATTTCAGGATTAAACATATTCTTCTAAAATTTAATTTTCAGGATTACAACAACAAGAATTTATTTTTAATTTATAATCTAGCAGAAAGCATAGAGGAGAGAAAGAATAAAGTAGAAAATGGGAGTGTCTTTTTTTGTAAAGGTGCAGACTATTTATAGTGGAAAAAATAGCCGTTGTAAGATATTAGACTCCGCAGGGGCGAATACTCTCCCGAATATGCCTATTCTTTAATAACTCTTCAACCTATTCTTGGAAGATTTCACTCTCCTTTAGACTCATCTTGTAATGAGGCAGATTTGATAATTTTGATCTAGGAATGAGATCAATCCGATGTTGAATATCCCGCAAAGGTAGAAAGGAAACTCCTTCCACAGCTCTTTGACGGGTGGTGTTATATACGGTGCATCCTCCACTGTACCTTTTGCTCTCACCCATAAAGTCAATATGCCTTCAGATTTCTCAACTGTAGCTGATAACCATTGCACTCCCGTATAAATAGCAACAACAGTTTCCCCTTCCATTTTCGATTGTTTCGTAAAACCAGAAGACAAAATGGTAATCTCTTTTCGATTCCATATAAACATGTATAAATTCTTCTTCTCCTTATGCAATGCATCAATATCAAACTGCTAAGGACGACCTAACAAAATTCTATAGCAATCCATATTCACAACATCACAATTAACAAATTCAGTGTAAGATTTATCGATCGAAATAGGCACGCTACAGATTCTATTGACTTCAATTGTTGAACCTTTCTCAATCCATCCAACTTTGTATGGCGAAGGGTAAGGCTATGTAGGCAACTGTAGCTTCTCCACCAATTGCTTAACTATCAGATTCTCACAACTGCAACTATCGATAATTAGCCTGCAAATCGCTTCTCCCACTCGACACTTTGCCTCGAAAATCTTCCTCCTTTGTGTCTTATCCTCCTGTTTCGTCAAGCATAAAAATTTCTTCATCACATAGGTGACCTCTCAATCTTCAAAACCAGTAATAGATCCATCGTCGTCATCCACGTCCTCCTCAGATTCAACCACATTAACCTGTTGGTAATCATTATTAACTCCTCTGTATTCTGGACAATTATTCGATCGATAACCAGATTGCTTGCAGCGATAACTTATGTCTCTAGTTAGTTTATGATAAAGATTGGTTTTGCTTCCTTTGTCTGCTGTAGTGATGACTGCTTTTTCCTTACTGTCTCTCCTTTCATCCACAGTATTCTGAGGATTGCCCGAATTTATTACCCTGGAAGGTTGTCCGCTGTAATTACCTTTATACTGCTGAGTTCCTGTCGAACCAGAATTTCTATAACTAAAATTCTAATTAGACTGATGTCGAGGCTGCCAATCAACATGTTCTTTCGCTCTTTTTGCCATCTTAATGACATCTGCCAAAGTGAAAATCGCAGCTAATCCCATCGTACAATGAATTTCATGATTCAGTTCCCTCTAATAATGAGCAACCTGCTGGGCTTCGTTCTCACAGTTTTCATACCTCGCTTGCAACCTCAAAAACTCATTTGTATATTCATCCACCCTTTGACTCTCTTGAATACAGTCATGATACCAATTATACAAAACTTAGGTTCCAGTCTTCTGCGATAGCGTTCGTTTTGAATAAAATTCCACCATGCTGCTGCATTACCCTTTAATTTATAAACCACAATCAAAACCTTTCGATCCTCTTCCACGTTCATAACTTCAAAGAACCGATCAACCTCTGCCAACCAATTAAAGCCAGATTCTACATCCAACGAACCAGAAAAGTTTTGAAAGTCTATTTTTATCTTATAACTTTTGTGATAATCTTGTTGGCGGTTTGCGACCATAGGATTTGGAACTGACTATGGGCGTTTGGCTGCATCGGGTTAGTTGTTATCCCGTTGTAAGGCTAGCTGTCCGATCATCTCCCTCAATTCTGCTAAGGATGCCTCAATTATAGCGAGTCGCGCCTCTTGATTGTCGACTATGGATGAACTTCGCTCTGATACCAATTGAAATAGGACTGATTAGACTCTATCAAGAGTTTTAATCAATAATGTTTGGTTAAGACGAAATTTAGAAAACGAGAGGTTAAAAGTTGACATTTCTTATTAAATTCTCAAAAATTGAAAAATATCTCATAAAATTTCTGATATGAAAAATTACAAAAAAAATTAAAAAAAATAATAAAAATTTAAAATTAACTGAAATTTTTATCTCGAATTTTAAAATATGTTTCGTTATACTTTTAAAAGTCGTGCGTCTTGAAATTTTATTTTTAAAAAATTATTATAAATTTCCAATAAATATCAACAATAAAAATTAAGTTTAATTCAAATCTACTCAAAATGAAATTCTCTTTTTATAAAATTATTATGAATTTCCAATAAATATCAACAATAAAAATTAAGTTTAGTTCAAATCTACTCAAAATGCTTATACTCTCCTGTTTTGGATCAGGCCAGTGGCTCACATGTCAGCCAGAGCTTCTCTTTCTTTTTCTGTGGGCAGTTGTTTCTATTGTCTATAACTGAATGATGATAGAGCTTTCTAATATACACATCCTTTGTTTTTTAATAATAATTATAAAAAAAATCATGATGGTATTTGAAAATTTGTCTGATATTTGTGAGCATAGTAAAGTAAAAAAATCCCAATGCAATGCTTTCACTTTTTACAGCCCATGAAGAGACAACAGAGGCTCTATGATTGTGTGTCGTTGGTTAGACCCACCAAAAAAGCAACTTCATCACAGTTATCAAGGAACCACTTTCCAACGTGTCCTTCTATTAACTTAATCTTTTTGTTTAAGCAAAATTCTATATGAAAAAATTAATTAATCTTAAACTTTAAAAAATACATTGAAGTTTAAAATACCATCATATTTTTCTCTTTGTAAAGTTCTTTGTATATAAAGGTAAATTTCCTATTTAATCCTTGTATTATAAAAAAATTTATTAATTAATATTTATATTTAAAAAATAAATTTAATATTTTAAAAAATATATTAATTAATTTTTTATTAATTTTAATCATTAAATATTATTAAAAAGTCTTAATAATTAATTGATAAATTTTTCATAAAATTCAGAAATTAATTAGAATTATTTTATATTTAACTGAAAAGACTAATTAATAAAATTTTTTAAAATATTAAAAATGTTTTGCAATATTTTTCAAAATGTCCAATAAATTTTCTTATATTTTAATTATAATAATTTAAAATATAAATTTTAAATTAATTTCTAAGCGTATCTACAATGATAAATTATCTTTAATGAGTAATTTCAACTCTCTACCAATGGTTTGAAAACCATTGATATTAGAATTATCTAAAACTGCTGACAGGTCTCAAGGAAAACAACATTTCAATTCTCTCAATCCCAAACTTTTCATTAGAGAAAAACCTCAAAACTAGGAGTTATGTCATGTTAATCAGTCCAATTAGCTTTTATTTATAAACAAAATAATAAATAAACAAACAAACAATTAAATAAGAACAATCTAATTGAATCAGCTCACACAAAAACCTCTGAACACTCTTCCAAGGAAATGCACTTGGTACATAAAGAAGCACATTGACACAGATCAATAGCACATAGCACAGAATGAGACCACAGCTCAAATGATCTGCTAAAACTAAAGTCAACTGAACAAATCAAAAGGAGAAATGGCAATATACAAGATTGGCTTCTGCTGGTCACTGACCAAGTTGCCAGTTTACAAGCCATACTATCACAACTTAGAGCAAAAGACAGTCTCTGTGTGGAAAACTTGCCAAAGTGCTGCTTTTTCTCCTTGGTATTGTAAAGTTGCAAGAAGCAAATAAGGCAACTTTAACAAGTTAAACAAATTGAGCCCAAGTGTGAATGGAGTGTATGAAGAGTGATTTTACAATTCAATTTCTGTTACCATGCAACTAAAAGTACCAACAATATGAAACAGAATACAGGTACCCTTTCCAAAAAGGAATCATGCTCAATCGCCATATGTGAATTAAAAACCTTATCTGGTAAATTTACAATTAATATAGATATGCATATAGCCGATAAATATACACAAATCATCAAATAATAGCTAAATTAATAAGCCTAGACTAGCTCCACGAAGACGAAGATTGAGAAGCCACTGTTATAAGTGGACAAAAGAGGGAAATCTCCACTCACATAATGAAAAATAGAACTACTATTTAGAAGCTCAAATATACCTTTTGGTGTAGTTAATTCCAGAGAGATTGCAAGGTTTGAACCTGCTCATCAGTCATCACCCAGCAAACTGAACAATGTTTTTCCAGACGAATTGAGAAGCCACATGGACCTGCCAGGTGTTGGAAGCTTACTGATATACGAATGTTGAATCCAGTCAATTCGTGAGATATCTGGAATCATGGTGGCAATTGCTACTGCCTTGATGATATCATCACATCTCAAGCTCCAAATATTCATCAAATACTCTTCCACTAGTACATTCCTGCAAAGCTTTTGTGTTGAGTTCTCGGCCCAATCTCCAAACATAGTTGAGACCAACCAGAAGCTCAGTTATGATTGCTTCTATCTTTTCCTGATTTGCAAAATAAAGGGTCTGTACCAGGAGTACATTTGTCCTAGAAACAAAATTCTGCTGCTCAAAGCTTCGATCTGATTGCCATCTTATCATGTTATGAGCAAGTGGAGCCAGCCATTCTAATATTGATGTAATTGCCTCAGTCCACTCTCCTGCAAGAGTAGTATCACATGCTGATGAAGCCAAGCTTTTAGAGTATGGCTTTAGCCTTGCTCTTAGTGCATTTCTCACATTAGCAGGCAACATTTTGTACAAATCATCTCTCGCATCATGACCAATCAAGTGAGGAGATGCAGCTAACTTTTCAATTACACTAATAACATTTGCATAGTGCAATGCCAAAGCAGCAGCACCAAGAGTTTCAGGAACAGCATCCAACAGCTTCAACCTGGAACTGAGTATTGATGTAGTATGAGCTATGCTGCCCAGAGAAAGGTGATCAGTGTTATTTTCCTTGGCTTCAATAGCAATACCTGAATGGTCAACAGCTTTACTTAAATAGCAATTAGTATCAGGCAAATTTGTAGCTACCATACACCCTTTAAAAGGTCCAATTTGAGTCGATCTATTTGCTTTCGGTTGCGCTTTTTTCTCCTGAAAAGCAGGAGACTGTTGAGTCTGCCACATCTTCCTGATTTTGCTTATTCTAGAAATGGGGCCTGCCTTTGTTGCTGGCTTTCCAAGGGGACCTGAAAAAAAGTCCATATTCCTATGCTTTCCAGAAATAGGGCCTGATTTTGCAATTGGATCACCAAGGGGACCTGAATAGAAATGGTTGGTTCTATTTGATTTTGAAATTGGACCTGATTTTGCTATAAATCCACCAAGAGGGCCAGAAGAAAATCTAGGAATGGTACTGCTCTCAGATGGATGAACTGATGATTGCAGTAGTGAAGAAACTGACTGACTGTGATTAAGAAAATCAGAATTCATAATTTTTGAGTGCTCTGAGGGAACCATTGAATTAAAGCCAAAGACCTTATTCATTCTACTGACTATTGTGAACAGAGATCTCACTAAAAGGCGCATTGTATAATCATATGTTCTATTCCAAAGTGAGATCTCCCTAAGATTCTTCACTTCGTGCTGCTTCCACACAAGCTTCTTCTGAAAGTTGAGCAAATTTTCTGGCTCCGAATCATTAACCTTCATTCTCCTCACAGTCTGCTCAAGATCTGAAAGCATTTCCATCTCTTGATACAAAGTAGCATTGATTGAAATGAAATGCTCCATCTTCTTAACTTTCTTATCCATCTTCTTATGGGAAAATTCCCATCCAAATGGATCAGTGCCAAGCTTGATCAATTCATCAAAAACATGTTCAAAACTCTTCAGAGTTGGGTCAGAGCATTTCTTCCCCAATCTGGCCACAGATTTCGCCACATGTACAATACTCTCAAATAACTCTGCACAAATCAAACCAACAATGAAATCATCATCCTCAGACACAAGCTTTTTTATACCCTCTGAATTTGATATCTCCTCTCTCAACCTAGAAACCTGTTTATCACTCAAGGAGTGCCATAGATGAATTAGCTTAGACATCAAGCTAGCAACTTCAAAAGCCAGAACTCCAATCACTGCCTTTTCAGTACCGGAATCATGCTTACGTGGAATTTTCCACAGACCACGAAACCACGATTCTGCAACCATCTCTTGCTCCCAAGATTTCTGCCCAAATATAATGTAAAGATAGAAAATTTAAGGCCAAAACCCAGATCAAATCAACTGGTTATGCAATGAATATTTTGGATCAACTACGAGTTAGCAAGTCAACAAATAGACTATAAAATTGACAAATAAAAATTATAAAGAAAACCAAATCCAAAAGACAAGCCCATAATTACCCAAGAATCAAATGGCAAAAATAATTCATAACAGCTTACTGAAATTGGATTCTTAAATAATTTGACTCAGAACTTTATGGTCTGTAAAACTAAATCTAAATTTTTCTCCAACTACAAGATAACGGGAAAAAGAAAAGAAGAAGCAAGTTTGATCTTCTACAATTTTCTTTACCAAAGCCCTCCCAACTAAACCTGTGTACTAGCTTCCTCAACTCAAACAAAATTGATTTTTTCATGCTCTCTCTCTCTCTTTTTTTCTTCTCTCTCAGTTAGATTCAATTCTAAACTCAGATTTCTAAACGGGCAGATTAGCAATAAATCAAAAAATCCAATAAAAATCCCAAAAAATTAACATATATCACTTCATCGCAGATACAAAATAAAAATAGAAAATTGTGCAAAAAAATTCAATAAAAAATCCAAACAAAAACTCCCCATCAAAACCCACAAGCAGTAATCAAACATTAACCCAAAAAAAGAAAGAAAGAGAACTTACTGATCACATGAACAGAAGAACGAAGGATGCAAGGAGGAAGAAGGGAAGAAAATGAAAGGGGAAGAGAAGAATAATTAAGTGGGAAAATAAAAAATAAAAAAAGGAAGAAAAGAGAGGAAGCAGCTACGAAGGAGCAGTGAAGGAGGAGAGTGTCAATAAGAACCACATAGAAAGGGCGAATAAAGAAAAGAAAATAGACGAAATTAGTAGAAAACTGACTGAAAATTAAAACTTTAAAAAATTAAAAAAATCACACACCCAACTCCGTCTTTAATCATTTATAACTAAGTACGTCCCGTCTTCTTCTCCTTTTCTTTTAGCCCTTTGCTTTTTCACTTATTTGATTTTCTGACCCATCATCTTTTATTTCTTTTTAAAAAAAATTATTATTTAATTTCTATAATATAGAAAATTTTTTAATTTTAAAAAATATATTAAAATATGATGTAATTTTAATATATTATTATAAAATTAAAGAATCAATTAATAAATTTTTTATAATACAAATATTTAATTTTTAAAATTAATAAAATAATTAATTAATATATTTTTTTAAATTTTAAAAATATTTTAATTTATTTTTTAAAATTAAAAAACTAATTAATAAATTTTTTATATTATAGAAACTAAATAATATTTTTTTTAATTAGTTGTAATGTTAATTTTAAAATATATTGTGATACTTTGTCCTATTTTTATTAGTTAACATATTTTAAATTATTATAATTTAAATTGATATACTTTAAATATAAATTCTTAAAAATTTTGAGTTATTTAATTTAAATTTAAAAAGCATAAACTTAAATTAATTTTAAATTCTTACAATTGAAATAATTCAAATTTAAATTTAAATTTGAATTTGAATATATTTATATTGGATACTAAATTTGGATTCTTGCATGGTACAATATGGGACTTGTAATTTTAGTTTGCTTTTATCCTTGGAATAAAAAATTTTAACCAAAATTTAATTTAATTTAATTATTTTTTATTAACTTTTTGTTTGAATTCTTATTTAAAATGGAAAATTTATTTTTTAATTTAAAAAAATTTTCATTTTAAAGAAATCACTAATTTATTTGAATTCTTTTTCTTTTCAAAATAAATCATGCCAAATAAATTTTATTAAAATTTATAATTATTGAAAATTTTTTAAACAATTATGTATATGGTTTAAATGGTTATAAGTGATTAATACACATATTTGATAACAAATAATTTAAAGTGTATTTTTATTAAAATTACTAAAAATAATATTAAATATAGTAATTATCAGTATTAAAATACAAAAATTCCTCCAATTTATTTTTTAACTTATAAGTTGAATTTATAAATTTAAAAAAATATAAATAAATAAACTAATTTATTTTTAAAATTTATAAACTATTCTGATTTATAATTTAAGATAATACTCTCTAAAACTCATTAGCATATAGTTTAAATTATATGATGCTATATTAAACTCATTTAAAATATACAATGAACTGTTATTATGAAATAAAATTACGTAGTAATAATTTAATAAATTTATATATAAAAAAAAAGATTTGGTCGCTTCAGATTAATTTTAAGACAGATCGAACAGACTTATTCTCTCTAACTTAAAGATGAATCTCTATAAAAAAAATTATCATTAAATACTGAGAATACAACAGATTCATAGAGACGAATGTTTGATGTCTTAAAGTTGAGGTCCTTTAAAAAGTAAAAATATAAGTCTATATTAAAAGGAAATATTGTTTTCATTAAATTTATTGTACAAAATAAAAATTATATACTTATTAATTATACTATTATAATAAAATAAATTTATTAAAAATCAATAAAAATATTACAAACGAAGCATAATTATTTTTTTTAGCTATCACATATAGATACCAAAATAATATATTATGAAAAAATAAAAAATAATGATAAAATTTATCGATTTAAATTATTAAAAAATAATTATTAATTATTTATCGATAATTTAAAATTCTTTTAAAACTATTTATTATATTTTTAGATAATCTGTAAAAAAAAGACCATACTATATTTTAGAATATATATATATATTTATTAAGAGATTAATTTCAAATAATGAAATAAATATTTAGTAAAATAATAGATTCTCCAATTAATTTTTTTTTTAAAATGTAATTGATTTTGTGTGGGTATAATATAAAATTGTAATAATAGGAGTTTAATTTTATAAAATAAAAAAATACAAGGACCTGTTTGTAAAATATCAAAAAGAAAACCAGATCCGTCACAATCATTAATGGCAAGTACGCGGAAACTGTACTGTTACAAAAATAACCTCTCAGGCTTAGGTTCAAAGTCGAGCGAACCAATCCATACGGTCGGTTCAAAACCTGACACAAATCCTATTTATTGGTCCAACCGAGGATCCGCAGATCATGCAGTGCGTCCTGCCGCACTACCTATCCTAACCCGTTTTTTTTTTTTTTTTCCTTTCAAAAATGTAAATAAAAAGCCAAATCTATCATAATTTTATCAATTATAATTATTTCAAGAAAAATTTACAATTTAATTTCCACAATATTTATTAATTTTAAAAAATATATTTATTTATAAAATTTTTTAAAATTTTTTAATTATTTTTTATTAATTTTAACTGTTAAATATTTTTTATTTTTCTTAAATAAAATGGTTTGAGATAATAATGATAAGCTTTATTGTCAAATGTTAGTTTCATATGCTTAATCTCGACAAACTTTAATTATTGGAGAAGTTATTTTAGTCAAATGAGTTGATAAGTAGCTAGAAATATAGCTCGATATTTTATTTTTGCATTATTCTTTTAGGATGTTAGATTACCTTAAATTGTAACGTAGTATTTTGAAGTGGACCATTTATTTATTAGAAATTTTTCTAATCTATATTAAAAAATTCAACAACTTATAAATGATTTTTATTATTATTATATACCAGACCTTATCCTGAAACTCTTTTAATATATTGAAGAATATAAATCACTTAGCTACATAAAAATTAAATAAGTAAAGTAATAACACTTCCAAGAAATATGTTGATCGTATTATTATGAGATATTTTAATTTACCGATCAATCTTTGATATCTATTAGTGTTTTTCAATGACTACCCTCGTATAGGAATAAATTTCATTTTAAATAATTTTTATATTTCATAAATTAAAATTTATTAGTAAATTTATTAACATATTTCAAAATTCATTACTAAATTTAACAAATTGATTTTATTAGTGTATTTTACCAACAAATTTTATAATCCGGTGGTAAATTTTAACAAATTTTACAATTTATTAGTAAAATTAACACCATTTTTTTTTATATTACAAATAAATATTGAAATACGTTGATAATTATCAATAAATTTTAAAATATATTATAGATATAAACCAATAACAATTATTTGGAAAGCATTATATATGCATTCATTACTATAACATAGAATAATGATTTACTTAATTTTTTTATAATGAATAAAAGTGTTGTTAAATATATTTTATATTATAAAATCAGACACCAATTTCGACTTATTATTAAAATAATATTATTATATAAATCTTAAAAAGTAGAAATATCAATCTATATTACTATAGCACAATAATTGTTGAATGTAAACCATATGCTCGCCCTCGAAAATAAGGTCGCGTGATTAAGGGAGAGCATTTTTCGGTCTAAACTGAAAAATCAAACCGAATCGATTGATTTCGGTTTATCGATTCGGTTAGTTGGGACGGTCAGTTTGGTTCGGTTAATATATTTAAAATTATTTGATTTTCGGTTCGGTTTGATTTAAACGTGTTAAATAACCAATCAAACCGAAATAATCAATTTAGTGGCTAGGCCCAAGCCCAAGTCCTCCCCTCCCCCTCTCGTACTTAACCCAGCACGCCAAGCCCTCCCTCCCTTTCGGCCCCAGGCATTCTCCTCCTCATTCCCGATTCCCCCCAGCCTGAAACCCTTATTCACTCACAGTCTAAATTAAAATCCCTAACAACGAATCATCGAATCCCATTCCCATTAATCTCTTTCTCTTTCCCGTCGACCGTCGACCGTCAACCTCTTCCTGTCGATCTGCTGAACGAAGTCATGAACCGCTCGCTCCCTATCAATCTCTTTCCCTCCCTCCCTATTGATTTGCTGAGTGTCGCCGCCCGTCGATCTACCGAACGAAGTCACAAACCGCTCGCTCCCCATCGATCTCTTTCCCTCCCTCCCTATTGATTTGCTGAGTGTCGCCGACCGTCGATCTGCTGAACGAAGTCACGAACCGCTTGCTCCCCATCGATCTCTTTCCCTCCCTCCCTATTGATTTGCTGAGTGTCATTGCCGATTGTCCTCTTTCAATGATCTCTTTCCCTCCCTCCCTATTGAGGTATGATTTTTGTTTTGTTGCTAAACAATGAATCTGCTTATTGAGTTCTTGCATTGTATAGAGTTTACTATGGAGTTTTTCTCTGGTTGGGTTTTTGTTTGTTGTATGAGGTTAATTGTTTATGGATTTTGGATCTTGTTGAAAGACTTGGGTCAGCTTTGTTAAAGGCCTTGGTTTATTTATTGATAAATTTATGTGAAATATTTATTGAATTATTTGTTGAAATTAGAAATAGAAAATTAAAAAAAAATTACAGATTTCGGTTTGAATTTAACCAAATCGAACCGAACCAATTTTTATCGGTTCGATTCGGCTCGATTATATATTCATAATCGATTTTTTTGATTTTTAAAATTTTAACACTTCGATTTTCAGTTTTTTCGGTTCGGTTCGATTCGAAACCGAACCGACCGATTGCACAGCCCTATGTGTGACAACGGTGATCTGATTAGAGAATACTTAGTCCCACCGAGAGAAAAGAAAATTTATATACTTTTAGTTTTAATTATTTATCAAGACTCGTCCTTTTAATTATGGGGCAAAACTTTACGAAAAGTTACTATTAGAAAACGTAATTCAATAAATTGCTGTTATTCAATAAATCGCTGTTACATAGTGACTAATGTGACCACAACTTTATTTCCGTCACAACATTTATAAATTCTAAACATGTTAAAAGTTGTTAGGAGGAGAGAGTAAGTGAGAAGTAAGTAAGAGGCATTAGATAATGTAATTAATTATAGCATGTTTTATGATGGGATTATAAAGCACATGCTTGGTCTATAAGATTTGTAAAATAAAATTATAATAGCATCATGACTTGATGAGTACTAATTGATTATAGTTGACTAAAATGGTTAGGTAAATTTCCACATCTTTATGCATGTGTATTCTACACTTGCATAGGCTTGTCCTTTTATAAATTGTTCCTTTTTTCCATTTTGTTATAATTATAGGTATTTATAGGAGTGAGCAGTATTCGGTTCAAATCAAAAAAATCGATCGAATTGAATTAATTTTAAAATTCAGTTCAATTTTTTATTTAATTCGGTTCGGTTCGGTTTTTAATTTTAAAAATTTTGGTTATTTCAGTTCGGTTAGGTTTGGATCAGAAAAAATTAAAAAAATCGAACCGAACCAATTAGTGATAATAATATGTTATTTTTAATAATATAGAGAAATTAAATTAAATTAATATTAAAATATTTTAATTAAATTTTAAAATATTAAAAATAAAGTGTAAAAAATTAAAAATTTATTAAAAATTAAAATCGATCGAATCAAACCAAATCAAACCGGTTTGGTTCGATTCGATTTTTATAAATACTAACATTTTGATTTTTGGTTTATTCAGTTTGATTCGATTTTGAATCGAATCGATCGAATGCTCACCCCTAAGTATTTATGGATCGCTGAATTGAATTAAATTTTAATCGCATCGAATTATATGTTAGAAGGTAAAATGTATATTGCAAGTATTTACTTCACTGATGAAAATTAAATTCTTGACTTTTTTTAAGAGAGAAAATATTAATTTTTTTTTAAGTTTATAAATTAAATAATAGCAGCAGAAAATAAAATTTTAAGTCTCAAATAATGATAAAAAATATTATAAATTTGAATTTTTTATTAAAAGTGTAAAATCTTTACCTTTGAGATTATTTTTTCTTGATTTTCTTAAATCCTTTCTCAATACTACAGTAATTCAAACTGATTATCTCAAATAGTAATCCATATTAGAATGAAAAGTAAATAATTTTTAATAGTTCAGAGATTTTTTAATATATTTTTTAAAATTAAAAAATTAATTAAAAAATTTTTAAATATTACAGATACTAAATAGTAAATTTATAAAAGTCAGTGAAACTTATACATTAATTTTTATATTTTTAAAAATTAGTTATGTGGCCTTGTAGTTTTAAAAAATAATAAATTAGTCCCTATCCTATTGGAATTTATGAAATTATAGAGACTAGAGTGTAAATAAAATGAAGAGACCTTGTAGTGTTAGAACTAATTTGTTAGTCTTTTCTTTTTTTTTTTTTTTTAAAAAAAATAAGGATTAAATAGCTAACTTCTATAAATATGAGATTAAAATGTAGGTTTTACTGAACAATAAATACTAAATTTTAGTTTACCCTAATTTATCGTGTGAGTCCTGGAATGCATTTTTTAAAAAAAAATTACTAAATAAAAAAAATTTATTAATTAATCTCTTAATTTTTAAAATATATTAAAACATCAAGAATATTTTAAAAAGTCTACTAATTATTCTCCTATTAATTTTAATTATTATAAATTATTAAAAAATCTAAAATATCTTCGATATAGAGAGATTAATTAATAAATTTTTTATAAAATTATAGACTAACTAATGCATTTTTTTAAATCATAAGTACTAAACAGTGAAATACTTAATGGTTAAAATTAATAGAAGAATAAATTAATAAATTTTTTAAAATTACAATGATATTTTAATATATTTTCTAAAATTAAAAAATGAACTAATGAGTTTTTTCATAATAATAAATTTTTCTTTAAAAATAATTTTATAAATTTTTAATGCTACATCGTATGTTTCCCTGAGTCCTTCATCGAAAATCTATCTCATGTTAAAAATACTATAAATATTAGTCCAATGAATTCACAAAAAAAGAATTTAGGTTCGACTTTTAAAGAAAATATTATCGAGAGAAATATTTACTATAAGTATCGAAATTGAAGGTAAAATATCAAATATCTCTGCAAAACTCCAATTTAATTAGTTGAAATAGTAAGGTTTTAAGAGATTTTATTTGAAACTTCCAAAAACCTTACATTACTTAAAAAAATTTCATTTCAAATGTGAATATTACTATAAAAACTCATGCTATCTCTAAAAATTTTCTCCCAAACATATTGTGAGATAGATTTTTAATATTAGGATTTAAGTTTACATGTTAGCAAACAAGCTATATGTCTTTGCATCAAGAACAATCTGTCTAACTGAGGCAACGCCCCCAATAGCTACTAAAATTGAAGAGACTGTAGCTATGGATGTGTTGATACAGAAGATAAGGCTTTGTTTGGATGGTTTGAAAGTTACATTGTAGAACAGCATTGGTAAAATGAAATCCAAAGGAATGATTCCAAATGCTCCAAACAGTGCTAAGATGTCTCCAAAGAAAGGCAACATTGCAGCAAGAAAAGTAGCTATAATAACTGATAATGAACGAAAGATCAACCTTGGCACCACATTGCGAATGGAGAATTGATCCATCTTTGTGTTGGCAAACCATTTCTCGAACAATTCATTTGTTGGTTGCAAGTAAATCTATCAAAAAACAAACAATTAATTTTAAATGGCGAAAACAAAAATAGAATATATTATGTTTTTTATAAGGTCCAATCCTAAATTTCACTTATAGGTTTTATTTTACTATCGTATCAGTTGACCGTCTTAATAGTAGTGATAAAAGACTGATTAGACTATGTCAGGAATTTTAACCAATATCGTTTAATTAAGACAATATAAAGGAAATAATAGGTTAAAAACCGAAAAATCTCATTGAAATTCATTAAAAATTGAAAAATGAGTTCTAAATAATTAAGAAAAACTATTTATAATAGAAAAAAATCCTAAAAAATAATTAAAATATAAAATTGACTCTCTAAACAATGGAATTTTTATCTTGAACTTTATGATAGACCTACAGCATTCATTACACTTTTAAAAGTTGTGCGTCTCGAAATTCTCTTTCCGAAAAGTTATTGTGAGCCTCTATCGGACATTGGCAGCAAAAATTAGAACCGGTCTAAATCTGCCGTAAAATTGCTCGGGTCAAATAGACAGATGTTTATGTAGTAACTAATCAAACATTATAAAAAGTACTTTTTCATCTCTCAGTAATACCCGGCTAGACTCCGGTATCGGAATTCCTACCGTCCGGTGGAATCTCGGGTAGGAATCTCAGGTGTCGGAAACCTCTAGAAGGGTAGTTTCGATCGCCGAAAGTGCCGCCGAACATGCATGAGTTTCGTCTCTGTCTGGGAGTTTCGGCCGCCGAAGGTGCCGCCGAACCTGCCTGACTTTAGGCTCTGGAGGGACTTTCGGCCACCGAACCTGCCGCCGAAAGTGCCCTGTTCAGCCTTCCTTCGCATGTTTTCCATGGATGTTTTGAGGTGTTTTAAGGGGGTTTTTGGGGAGTATTTTTAGAGTTATGTTCTAGTATGTTTGGCCCTTCATTTGAGTCCACCTGTGTAGGTTCGGACCCGAGGAACCGAGGACCCCAGCAGTGAGTCAGCTGCTTCAGTCATTGTCAGAGCTAGCTGAGGTGAGTAGAATAAACTCTTATCTTTTAAATGAAAAATGAAAATTTTAGCATGGATCATGCATCACGAATGCCATGTGATATTTTAGGTTGTTTGCATTAGAATTCACGAATATGTTGCATTGCATATCTTGATGTTGATGTGGATGGATGTTGGATGACCCATTGGTCCTCAGTATGATGAGATATGATATGATATGTAAGACCAGGTGTGGCCTGCACTACGCCCCTGGCACCATGTAAATGAAAGTCCGGGTGTGGCCTGCACTACGCCCCCGGCACAGTTGGACATGTATGCTATGATATATGTAAGAGAAAGATCAGGTGTGGCCTGCACTACGCCCCTGGCACAGTTGGACTATGTAGGGGACCCTTGGTGACAAGTCCATCCTTGATGTGAATTGTTTGTGATATGTTGCATTTCATGAAAGCATGAAAAATATAAATGTTCTATTATTCTGCTCACTGGGCTCTTGTAGCTCACCCCTTTCCCCTTATCCCCCAGGTTTGCAGGTACAGGGTAGACCAGGAGGTCAGCAGGATTAAAGTTTTTTTTTTATGTAATAGTTAGAAGTTGTGGACATGATGAAATTGTAAAGTAATGTCTTATGTAGTCATGATATGTAATAATGATATTGAGGATTAGAGGTTGTGCTTGACCCTATGTGTATGGTTGTCCCTTTTGATACATGATCTATAGAATGCTTTTATGATGTTTATGTTCAACCAGGCTTAATGTATGCATGTTGAGTTACCCCATTGGAGCATTTGATGAGAGCTCCAGTGAGTGGGTTATGTTATGTTATGAGTATGTATACAGGTTGAGCTTAGTTTATGGAAAGAAAAAGTTACAAGTTTTGAGTATGTATGATCATGTATGGGATTTGACAGGTTCACAGGTTATATGTCAGGCTTGCTACGGGTCCCGGCGGCCTTAAGCCGATCTGGATCCTAGCGCCGGTAGCGGTCCGGTTTTTGAGTCGTTACAGAATGGTATCAGAGCCCTAGGTTCATATGGTCGGACCTAGAGTGTCGGTGTAATACCCGGCTAGACTCCGGTATCGGAATTCCTACCGTTCGGTGGAATCTCGGATGTCGGTGACCTCTAGAAGGGTAGAATCATGTTTTATAAAAATATTTTCATGTTTTAATGGTTTTAAGTATGAAATTAAATGAGTTTTTTGCATGAAAAGTCCTTGGAGGAAAACCCAGGTTCGGCCGCCGAAAGTCAAGATCGGCCGCCGAACATGCATGCGTTTTGGAGGCACGTTAGGCCCCCGAAAGCATGAGTGAGGGAAGTCCAGGTTCGGCCGCCGAACATGGCATGCATGCGGAGGCACATTCGGCCCCCGAACGTGGCCTGGCCAGCCACCTATAAAAGGGTCCCTTAGCCGAAAATGGGCGAGCTTTTTCTCCCCATTTCGGCCAAGGTGAGCCTTCCGCCATCCTTCCCCAATCTTGAGTTTTCCCTTCCTTTTTCCATGATTTATACAAGTTTATAACTTTGGTTTTGAAGATCTTTGAGCTTAGAACGAGTTTTGGAGCTTGGAGACCAAAAGTTGGAACTTCTCCCATCTCCAAGTTTAGATCTCCTCAACCCTCGATCTTCAAGAGGTAAGAGCCGATCTTAAGCTCATAGTATGTTTTAAATAAGTTTTATGAAGTTTTATGGGGTAGAAATGTATGTTTGAGTTAGTTGAGCTATGTTAGGTTTTATGTGATTTTTGAACAATGTGGCATGTTTGAGTATGTTTGAAGTGTTGTAGATGGGGTATATGTTTGTTTGAGGCCCCTAGGAGCTTGTATGCATGTGATGGTTGAGATATATGCTTGATTTGAGGTTTTGGGAGGCAAGGGGTTCATGTGAACCAAGTTTCTGCCCTTCTGGCAGAAACCAGGTTCGGCCGCCGAAAGGAGTTTCGGCCGCCGAACCCCCTTTGTGGAGGCAGCATTCGGCTGCCGAAGTTGCCCCCGAAAAGAGACTTTCGTCTCTGTCTGGGACTTTCGGCCGCCGAAGGTGCCGCCGAAAGTGCCCTGTTCAGCCATTCATGCATACCTCTATGTGATATTTTCAGGATGTTTTAGGGGGTTTTTGGGGAGTAGTTTAGAGTTATGTTCTAGCATGTTTGGTCCCTCATTTGAGTCCACCTGTGTAGGTTCGGACCCGAGGAACCGAGGACCCCAGCAGTGAGTTCAGCTGCTTCGGTGTTGTCAGAGTCAGCCAGAGGTGAGTGGAACTAAACTTAATCCTTTAAATTAAATGTTTTGTCATGTTTCATGCATCATGATTATGCAATAGGATGATTGCATTAGTTTCACGAATATGCCGCATTGCATCGATTGTTGTTGATGTGGGTGAATGTTGGATGACCCAATTAGTCCATGACAGGAAGACCAGGACCCCATTCTACGGCCTGGCACGGAAATGAAAGACCAGGACCCCATTCTACGGCCTGGCACGATTGTGGACTCGAAGACCAGGAGCCCAGAGGAGGCCCTGGAATAATGGTAAGTAATGTATGTATGACAGAAAGACCAGGACCCCATGCTACAGCCTGGCACCATGTTAGCTTGGACTAATTGGTGACAAGTTCACCCAACCCTTATGTGAATTGTCTGTGTTATGATGCATTTCATTAAAGCATAGTGTTAAAATATTTTATAGTTCAGCTCACTGGGCTTTTAGCTCACCCCTCTCCCTTTACCCCCAGGCTTGCAGGTACAGTATAGTGCGGGAGTCCGGATAGAGTAAAGAAGTCATGTTTATGTAATAGCTAGCAATGGACATGCTCAAATTGTAATGTAAAAGTACAGTATAGTTATGTAATGAGTTTTATGGATGTTAGTGTGTGCTTGACCATAGAATGTTGTATCCCTTTTTATACATGATCTTGGTTATTTTATGTCATTTATGTAAACCAGCTCAACACAGGTTATGTTACCCTTTGAGGGCACAGATGAGATCCCACAGAGGGATCAATGTTATGTTAATGTTATGCACAGGTTGAGTTTGGTGATGTTTATGGAAAGAAAAGTTTTAAATTTTATGCATGTTGTTGATCATGTATGGGATTATACAGGTTTACAGGTTTTATGTCAGGCTTGCTACGGGTCCCGGCGGCCTTAAGTCGACCCGGATCCTAGTGCCGGTAGCGGTCCGATTTTCGGGTCGTTACAGAATGGTATCAGAGCCCTAGGTTCATATGGTCGGACCTAGAGTGTCGGGCTCATAGAGGTTATAGAAGGTCAAGCACAATAGGAAGATCATGTCCACTAGGATAGGATGTGGAGTCCTGTCTTGCATGATGATGTGAAATGCCATGACTTTATGCATGTGCATTAATGATATGCTATGACATGTGATGTATGTGATGCGGGTTCATGTGTGCCCACATGAACCATACGATGCTAATGCTTGCTTGATGTGTACTGTTTTTCAGAAAACAGGATGAGAGGAACTCGTCGATCAGCAAGATTGACTGGAGTACCACCTGAGGATGAGGGCATGAGCGCCCGTCCTCCAGCATTGCCTAGGGCAATGTCAAGCAGGTCCAACAGGGACAGAGTAGTAAGAGATCCTAGAAGGTCTTTGGATCTGGGTAGAAGCAGATCAGTGATGGGAACAGTTCAGGGAGGAATGTCAGAGGACATGGGGGATGATATGGATGTAGAGCAGAGGGGGGATGGCAGTCTGGGAGTTAGCATGTCAGAAGAGGGAATGGGAGAGTCCCAAGGAGGCACTCAGGCCTCGAGATTTGTTCAGCCACCCCACTACCCACACTTCTCACAAAATCCCGGGTATTCGATGGGAGGTACATCGGATTACCCTAGCTTTACCCCTTATCCCACACACATGCCATACCCACCCTACTACCCACCATACCCACAGTACCCAATGTATCCACCCCCACCCTACTATCCAAATCCATCTAACCCTACCTCAGAAAATGTTGCACCTCCTCCACCATCAGCAGAACCCACAGTTCCAGCAACCCATATACCTAAGCCTAGCTCATCTGGAGGGAGCAAGGTCAAGATGACCGACTACATGAAGCTGGGTGCTCTCCAGTTTGAAACCGGTGATGACCCGTTTGTGTACCTCGAGAGGGTCAAAACAATTACAGATGAGATAGGAGCTGATGACAGCAGAGCCATTCAGATGGCTGGGTTCACACTCAAATGTAAAAAGGCCCGTGAGTGGTTTAAGAACTATGTGAGCCCGAGGTTGGACAGTCTATCATGGGAGGAGTTTGCAAATGAATTTGCAGGATGGGCTTTTCCTGACAGTTCAAGAGAATTGAAGATGATTGAGTTTGAACAGTTAAGGCAGACAGAGGAAATGAGTGTAGATGAGTACACCGACAGATTCTTGGAGCTGTTGCCGTTTGCAGGGCAAACTCTTGACACCGATCAGAAGAAGTCAAGGAGGTATATCATGAAACTTCACTCCAGGTATTCCTCCTTGATTCAGTCCGCTTCCATGCCATAGTGGATATGGCTAGGAGGATGGAGGCTAGTGCTATCATCGAGGGGAAAGTCAAGCAGTCAGTGGCACAGCCTTCTGGTTCTAAGACCCCAGGCTCTTCTTCTCTGAGTGCAGCAGCTTCAGGTAGTAAAAAGTGGGACAGAGGCTCTAGAAAGTCTAAGAAGAACAAGTTCTGGAACAAAGTTAAGTCCAGTCTGGGATTTGGAGGTGGCTCAAGCTCTGGTGTGGATAATGCAGTTTGTGCAAGGTGTGGTAAGCCACACAAGGGAGTATGTCGGTTTGGGACGACAGCCTGTTACAGATGTGGTCAGGAGGGGCATATGTCTCGAGAATGTCCAAGAGCAGCCCCGATGGCACAGTCCCAGCAGACAGCTTCAGGTAGTGTAGCGCAGCCAGCAGCTCCAGCCACGACTCAGGCCAGTGGCAGAGGCAGAGGGAGAGGGTCAGCCTCTTCTTCAGCGGGTTTCAGAGGTGAAGGTCCATCAGCTCCAGCACGGATCTTCACAATGACACAGCAGGAGGCAAATGCATCTAACACCGTGGTGGCAGGTAACTTAGTCATTGGTTGTTCAGATGTGTATGCCTTGATGGACCCTGGTGCATCTCACTCTTTTATTGCGTCGAGAGCCGTTGAGAGGTTGGGATTGATGATCTCTGGGTTAGAGTGTCCTCTCTGGGTCAGTGGACCCAAGTGTGATCCATCAGTGGCAGAGTCAGTCTGCCAGTGTAGTCCTGTGTTTGTTGAGGGAAGATGCTTGTCCGCCGACCTGGTGGTTCTAGATTTGACAGACTTTGACGTCATTCTAGGGATGGACTGGTTATCTACCCATGTTGCTACCTTGGACTGCAGGGACAAGGTAGTCAGATTCAGAGGTCAGGATGGGTCAGAGGTCGTCTTCAGGGGAGACAGGAGGGGTACACCTAGAGGTCTGATATCAGCTCTTCAGGCTCGTAGGTTGCTTAGGAAGGGATGTCAGGGGTATTTGGCTCATGTGAGAGAGCTTAACAGTCAGGTTAGAGAGCCCGCCTCGGTGCCGGTGGTCAAAGAGTTTTTGGATGTGTTCCCAGACGAGCTGCCAGGTTTACCACCTGCTAGGGAGATAGAGTTCGAGATAGAACTGATGCCTGGAACCCGACCGATCTCTATCCCTCCTTACAGGATGGCACCAGCAAAATTGAAAGAGTTGAAGGAGCAGTTACAGGAGCTGGTAGACAAGGGCTTCATCCGACCGAGTACCTCACCCTGGGGTGCTCCAGTTTTGTTTGTGAGAAAGAAGGATGGATCCCTCAGACTTTGTATCGACTACAGGCAGTTGAACAAAGTCACTACCAAGAATAGGTACCCTTTGCCAAGGATCGATGATCTATTCGACCAGCTAGCAGGAGCGAGTTGTTTTTCCAAAATAGATCTGAGGTCCGGGTACCATCAGCTGAGGATAAGAGAGGAAGATGTGCCAAAGACAGCTTTCAGGACCAGATATGGGCATTTTGAGTTCCTTGTAATGCCGTTCGGGTTAACCAATGCCCCTGCAGCATTCATGGATCTCATGAACATAGTGTTTAGCCAGTACCTGGATCACTTTGTGATTGTCTTCATAGATGATATCTTAGTGTATTTCAGGAATGCAGAGGAGCATGCCCATCATCTGACGTTGGTTCTACAGACCTTGAGGGAGCATGGCTTGTATGCGAAGTTCTCCAAGTGTGAGTTCTGGCTGAGGAGCATTGAGTTCTTGGGGCATGTTGTGTCAGAAAATAGAATAGAGGTGGACCCCAAGAAGGTAGAAGCTGTGGCTAACTGGCCTAGACCCACTTCAGTGTCAGAGATCAGAAGTTTCTTGGGTTTGGCAGGTTACTACAGGAAGTTCGTTCAGGACTTCTAAAAAATTGCAGCTCCTCTGACCAGGTTAACCAAGAAGAATCAGAAGTTTGTATGGACCGACCAGTGCGAAGAGAGTTTTGAAGAGCTTAAGAAGAGGTTAACGTCAGCACCAGTGTTAGCTTTGCCAGCTAGCAATGAGGACTTCACAGTGTTCTGTGATGCATCCTGAGTGGGTTTGGGTTGTGTGCTAATGCAGAATGAAAGGGTGATCGCTTATGCTTCTAGGCAGCTAAAGAAGCATGAGTTGAATTACCCCACACATGACTTGGAAATGGCAGCAGTATTCTTTGCACTCAAGATGTGGAGGCACTATCTCTATGGGGTTAAATGTGAGATCTTCACGGATCATAAAAGCCTACAGTACATCCTGAGTCAAAGAAATCTGAACTTGAGACAGAGAAGATGGGTGGAACTGCTGAGTGATTATGATTGCAAGATTCAGTACCATCCGGGTAAGGCGAATGTTGTGGCAGAAGCCCTAAGCCGGAAGTCACTAGGCAGTCTATCCCACATCACGGCTGAGAGGAGACCGGTGGTGAAGGAGTTTTACAAGCTCGTTGATGAAGGTCTTCAGTTGGAGTTGTCTGGTACAGGTGCTTTAGTTGCCCAGATGAGAGTGGCACCCGTGTTTCTGGAGCAGGTGGCTCAGAAATAGCATGAGGACCCAGAGTTAGTGAAGATTGCCAGGACTGCTCAGTTAGGCAAAGATAGCGAGTTCAGATTCGACAACAAGGGGATCCTCCGCTATGGGAGTCGTTTGTGTGTACCAGATGACATAGGGCTAAAAGGAGACATTATGAGAGAGGCTCATAATGCAAGATACAGCGTTCATCCCGGAGCCACCAAGATGTATCAAGATCTGAAGAAAGTTTATTGGTGGCCAGCTATGAAGAGAGAAGTGGCACAGTTTGTGTCAGCCTGCGAAGTGTGTCAGAGGGTGAAGCTGGAACATCAGAAGCCGGCTGGAATGCTTAACCCGCTACCTATTCCAGAGTGGAAATGGGAGAATATAGCTATGGACTTTGTAGTGGGGTTACCGGCGACGTCCAACAGATTGGACTCTATATGGGTGATTGTGGACAGACTCACCAAATCTGCTCACTTCATTCCTGTCAGGAGTGGCTATTCTGTGGACAAGTTGGCACATGTGTATGTTGATGAGATCATCAGGCTGCATGGGGTCCCTGTTTCAATAGTGTCCGATAGAGGACCCCAGTTCACCTCCAGATTTTGGCGGAGTCTGCAGAATGCCATGGGTACCAGGTTGGATTTTAGCACTGCTTTCCATCTGCAGACGGACGGACAATCAGAAAGGACCATCCAGACAATAGAGGATATGCTCAGAATGTGTGTGCTGGACTTTGGCGGTTCTTGGAGGCAGCATCTACCTTTGGTGGAGTTTGCCTACAATAACAGCCATCATGCTAGCATTGGGATGGCTCCATATGAAGCTTTGTGTGGGAGGAAGTGCAGATCACTTGTTTGCTGGGAAGAAGTTGGAGAAAAGGCCTTGGCAGGGCCTGAGCTAATAGAGATTACCAACAGGATGGTACCCATAATCAGAGAAAGGATCAAGACTGCTGCAAGCAGACAGAAGAGTTATGCAGATATCCGCAGAAGGCAAGCAGAGTTTCAGGAGGGAGACCTGGTATTGCTTAAGGTGTCTCCTATGAAAGGAGTGGTTCGCTTTGGGAAGAAAGGTAAACTAGCCCCACGATACATCGGACCCTTTGAAATCTTGCAAAAAATTGGGAATGTGTCGTACAAGCTGGATTTACCTGCTTCAATGGAAAGAATCCATCCGGTTTTCCATGTTTCCATGTTGAGGAAGTTTGTGTCAGATCCGGGCAAGGTTCTTAGTGAGCCTGATGTAGAGATTCAAGAAGATCTCACTTATGTTGAGCAGCCAGTACGGATCATAGACACCCAGATCAGGAAGCTGAGAAACAAGGAAATCCCGATGGTGAAAGTCCTGTGGAACCACCACAATATGGAAGAATGCACCTGGGAGACACAGGAGTCCATGCTCCAGCAATACCCTTATCTTTTCTAAGGTTAGTTCCTTGTGAGTTCATGTGTTTTATGTTGTATGTTTTGCATGTGCTAGTTGAGGAACATTCGGGGATGAATGTTCTTAAGGGGGGGAGAATGTAATATTCGGCTAGACTCCGGTATCGGAATTCCTATCGTCCGGTGGAATCTCGGGTGTCGGAAACCTCTAGAAGGGTAGAACCGTGTTTTTATAAAATGTTTTAAAGTATTTTATGTTTTTAAGTTAGAAGGAAAATGAGTTTTTGCATGAAAATAGCCTTGGAGGAAGACCTAGGTTCGGCCGCTGAATCCCAAGTTCGGCTGCTGAACATGCATGCACTTCGGGAGTGCTTTAGGCCCCCGAAAGCATAAGTGAGGGAAGTCCAGGTTCGGCCGCCGAACATGGCATGCATGCGGAGGCACGTTCGGCTCCCGAATGTGGCCTGGCCAGCCACCTATAAAGGGGTCCCTTAGCCGAAAACGGGCGAGCTTTTCTCCCATTTTCGGCCAAGGTGAGCTCTCTGCCGTCCCTCACCAATCTTGAGTTTCTTCCTTCAAATCTTTCACGATTTTCACTAGTTTTCACTTTGTTTTGAAGATTTCCAAGTATAAAGCAAGTTTTGGAGCTTTGAGGTTCAAGAAACTCAATCTCTCCCATCTCCGAGCTAGGGCCGTTTTTGTAATACCCGGCTAGACTCCGGTATCGAAATTCCTACCGTCCGGTGGAATTTGGGTGTCGGAAACCTCTAGAAGGGTAAGAGCATGTTTTTATGAAATGAATTTATGTTTTTAATGGTTTTAAGTGTGTTTTTAAATAAGTTTTTGCATGAAAAATCTTTTGAGGAAAACCCAGGTTCGGCCGCCGAAACTCACTTTCGGCCGCCGAACATGCATGGACTTTGGGAGGCACGTTAGGCCCCCGAAAGTCTAAGTGAGGGAAGTGCAGGTTCGGCCGCCGAACCTTATGTTCGGCCGCCGAACATTGCATGGATGCGGAGGCACATTCGGCCCCCGAACGTGGCCTGGCCAGCCACTATAAAAGGGTCCCCTTGGTCCGCACGGGCGAGCTTTTTCTCTCCCATTGTCGGCCAAGGTGAGTCTCCACCGTTCCTCCCTCGATCTTGAGAGTTTCCTCTAGATCTTTCATGGTTTTAACAAGTTTATAACTTTGTTTTGAAGATTTGTGAGTTTTGAGCAAGTTTTGAGTGCTTGGAGGTTCAAAGAGCTTAATCTCTCCATCTCCAAGCTAGGATCGCTTTCCTCTCGTTTCTTCAAGAGGTAAGGGTCGATCTTGAACCCTTTTTATGTTTTAAACAAGTTTTAAGTAAGATCTATGGGTAGAAATGCATGTTAGGACATATGTTGAGTTTATGGGTTTTGAGGATGTTTTGAGCAATGTAGCTTGATTGTGTGTGAATGAAGTGTTGTAGATGGGGCATATACATGTTTGAGACCCCTAGGAACCTGTATGTGTGTTTTAGTTGAGAAATATGCATGATCTATGGTTTTGGGAGGCAGGAGGTTCACTTGAACCAAGTTTCTGCCGTTTGGCAGAAACCAGGTTCGGCAGCCGAAGGGAGTTTCGGCCGCCGAACCCCTCTTGTGAAGGCAGCTTTCGGCTGCCGAAGGTGCCCCCGAAAAGAGACTTTCGTCTCTGTCTGGCACTTTCGGCCGCCGAAGGTGCCGCCGAACCTAGCTGAGTTTCGTCTCTGTCCAGGACTTTCGGCCGCCGAAGGTGCCGCCGAAGGTGCCCTGTTCAGCCATTTCATGCATATTTTCTGTGACGTTTTTCATGATGTTTTAGGGGGTTTTTGGGGGATATATTAGAGTTATGTTTATATATGTTTGGTCCCTCATTGGAGTCCACCTGTGTAGGTTCGGACCCGAGGAACCGAGGACCCCAGCAGTGAGTGAGCTGCTTCAGTGTCTGGTCAGAGCTAGCCAGAGGTGAGTGGAAACAAGCTTAATGTTTTAAATCAAGTAATTAAATGTTTTGAGCATGTTTCATGCATCATGATGACATGTAATAGGCTGATTGCATTAGTTCACGAATATGTCGCATTGCATTTTATTTTGTGGTTGTGGGTGAATGCTGTATGATCCAATTAGTCCACGAGACTTTATGTATGTTATGACAGGAAGACCAGGACCCCATGCTACGGCCTGGCACGAGACTTTATGTATGTTATGACAGGAAGACCAGGACCCCATGCTACGGCCTGGCACGAGGCTTTATATATGATATGACAGGAAGACCAGGACCCCATGCTACGGCCTGGCACGAGACTTAATATGTGTTATGACAGGAAGACCAGGACCCCATGCTACGGCCTGGCACGAGACTATGTTGGGACTAATTGGTGACAGGTTCACCCTTGATGTGAATTGTCTGTGATATGATGCATTTCATGAAAGCATGAACTTTAATATAATGTTTTTAGTTTCTGCTCACTGGGCTTTTAGCTCACCCCTCTCCCCTAACCCCAGGTTTGCAGGTACGGGATTGATAGAGAAGAAAAGAAGAGAAAAGTCATATGTATGTAATAGCTAGAGTATGTGGACATGACAAATGATAAGAATGTAATTATGTTGTTGAGGATAGAGTTGTGCTTGACCATAGTATATGTTAATCCCTTGGTATGTACATGATCTTGTGTTTTGATATTGATGTAAACCAACTCACCATATGATGTATAGCCCTTGAGGCTTTGATGAGATCCCACAGAGGGATTAATGTTTATGTATATGATGAATACAGTGCATGCACAGGTTGAGTTTGGTGTATGAAGAAAAAGAAAAGTTTTTAATTCTTATGTATGTTTGTTGATCATGTATGGGATTAAACAGGTAAACAGGATGTATGTAGGCTTGCTACGGGTTCCGGCGGCCTTAAGCCGACCTGAATCCTAGCGCCGGTAGCGGTCCGGATTTCCGGGGCGTTACAGAGTGGTATCAGAGCCCTAGGTTCATATGGTCGGACCTAGAGTGTCGGGCTCATAGATGTTATAGCAGGTCAAGCACAATAGGAAAAGTCATGTCCACTAGGATAGGATGTAGAGTCCTGTCTTGCTGTAATGATGTGATATGCCATGATAAAATGCATGTGCATAAATGATGTGATATGCCATGATAAAATGCATGTGCATAAATGATGTGATATGTATGTGATGAGGGTTCATGTGTGCCCACATGAATCATATGATGCTAATGGTTGCTATGCTATGTGCTGTTTTCAGAAAACAGGATGAGAGGAACCCGTCGATCTGCGCGATTGACTGGAATGCCACCTGAGGATGAGGGCATGAGTGCCCGTCCTCCAGCATTGCCTAGGGCAATGTCTAGCAGGTCCAACAGGGACAGAGTAGCAAGAGACCCTAGAAGGTCTCTGGATCTGGGTAGAAGCAGATCAGTCAGAGGAACAGTTCAGGGAGGAGCGTCAGAGGATATGGGGGATGATATGGACGTAGAACAGAGGAGGGATGGCAGTTTGGGAGTCAGTATGTCAGAAGAAGGGATGGGAGAATCCCAAGGAGGCACTCAGGCCTCGGGATTTGTACAGCCACCTCACTACCCACCTTTCTCACAACATCCCGGGTATTCGATGGGAGGTACATCGGATTACCCTAGTTTTAACCCTTATTCCACACAGATGCCATACCCACCATACTACCCACCATATCCACAGTACCCAATGTACCCACCTCCACCATACTATCCAAATCCAGCAAACCCTACCCCTGGGGATGCTGTACCTCCTCCACCACCAGCACCTACATGCCCAGATACCCAGATACCTCAGCCTAGCTCATCTGGGGGAAGTAAGGCTAAAATGACAGATTACATGAAGTTGGGTGCTCCCCAGTTTGAGTCAGGTGATGACCCGTTTGTATATTTGGAGAAGGTCAAGATGATCACAGAGGAGATCGGAGCTGATGATAGTAGAGCCATTCAGATGGCTGGTTTCACCTTGAAATGCAAAAAGGCCCGTGAGTGGTTCAAAAACTATGTGAAGCCGAGGGTGGATAGCCTATCGTGGGAGGAGTTCGCTAATGAATTTGCAGGATGGGCTTTCCCTGATAGTTCAAGGGAATTGAAGATGATAGAATTCGAGCAGTTGAGGCAAACTGATGAGATGAGTGTAGACGAATATACTGACAGGTTTATGGAGTTGCTGCCTTTTTCTGGGCAAGACCTTAGCACAGACCAGAAGAAGTCGAGGAGGTATATCATGAAGCTCCATCCCAGGTATTCCTCCTTGGTACAGTCAGCAGATAGAGAGAGTTTTCACGCCATAGTAGACATGGCTAGGAGAATGGAGGCTAGTGCCATCGTTCAGGGGACAGTCAAACAGACAGTGGCACAAGCTTCTGGTTCTAAAACTCCGGGTGGGGGAAGGTTAGATCCCTCTACCTTGAGTGCAGCAGCTTCAGGCAGTAAGAGATGGGGTAAGCCCAAGGGTAAGAAGAATAAGTTCTGGAACAAGGTCAAGTCTAGTCTGGGATTTGGCAGTAGTTCTAGTTCTGGGGCAGATAATGCAGCTTGCGCGAAGTGTGGTAGGCCACACAGGGGTTTATGCCGGTATGGGACAACGACCTGCTACAGATGTGGGCAAGAGGGGCATATGTCATGGCAATGTCCTAAAGCAGTTCCTACGGCACAGACACAGCAGACAGCTTCAGGAAGTGTGGCACAGCCAGTAGCTCCAGCTGCTACACAGGCCAGTGGCAGAGGCAGAGGGAGAGGGTCAGCTTCTTCCTCAGCAGGATTCAGAGGTGAAGGTCCATCAGCTCCAGCCAGGATCTTCACCATGACGCAGCAGGAGGCTAACACATCCAACACCGTGGTGTCAGGTAATCTCATCATTGGGTGTTCTGATGTGTATGCATTAATGGACCCGGGTGCATCTCACTCTTTTATTGCACCGAGAGCCGTTCAGAGGTTAGGATTGATGGTCTCTGGGTTAGAGTGTCCCCTATGGGTCAGTGGACCCAAGTGTGACCCGTCAGTGGCAGAGGCAGTCTGCCAATGTAGTCCAGTTTTCATAGAGGGAAGATGCCTTTCCGCCGACCTTGTGGTTCTAGATTTGACAGACTTTGACGTCATTCTAGGGATGGATTGGCTATCTACCCATGGTGCTACCTTGGACTGCAGGGACAAGGTAGTTAAGTTCAGATGTCAGGATGGGTCAGAGGTCGTCTTCAGAGGAGACAAGAGGGGTACACCTAGAGGACTGATATCAGCTCTTCAGGCTCGTAGGTTGCTTAGGAGGGGATGTCAGGGGTTTTTGGCTCATGTGAGGGAGCTGGACAGTCAGGTTAGAGAGCCCGCCTCAGTGCCAGTGGTCAATGAGTTTTTAGATGTTTTCCCAGACGAGCTTCCAGGACTACCACCTGCAAGGGAGATAGAGTTTGAAATAGAGCTGATGCCTGGAACTAGGCCTATCTCTATCCCTCCCTACAGGATGGCCCCAGCTGAGATGAAAGAGTTGAAGGAACAGTTGCAAGAACTGGTGGACAAGGGTTTCATCCGACCGAGTACCTCACCTTGGGGTGCTCCAGTACTCTTTGTGAAGAAAAAGGATGGATCCCTCAGGCTTTGTATCGACTACAGGCAGTTGAACAAAGTCACCATCAAGAATAAGTACCCATTGCCAAGGATCGACGATCTATTCGACCAGCTAGCAGGAGCGGGTTGTTTCTCCAAAATAGATCTGAGATCCGGGTACCATCAGTTGAGAATCAGAGAGGAGGACGTGCCAAAGACGGCCTTCAGGACCAGATATGGGCACTATGAGTTCCTTGTAATGCCGTTTGGGTTAACCAACGCCCCTGCAGCATTCATGGACCTCATGAACAGAATATTCAGACCATACCTGGATCACTTCGTTATTGTCTTCATAGATGATATCTTAGTGTATTCCAGGAATGCAGAGGAGCATGCCCATCATCTGAGGATTGTATTACAGACCTTGAGGGAACATGGCTTGTATGCTAAGTTCTCCAAGTGTGAGTTCTGGTTGAGGAGCATCTCGTTCTTGGGGCACATTGTGTCGGAAAATGGAATAGAGGTAGACCCCAAGAAGGTAGAGGCTGTGACTAACTGGCCCAGACCCACCACAGTGACAGAGATCAGAAGTTTCTTGGGTTTGGCTGGTTATTACAGGAGGTTCGTACAGGACTTCTCCAAAATTGCAGCTCCTTTAACCAGATTGACCAGAAAAAATCAGAGGTTCGATTGGACCGATCAGTGTGAGGAAAGCTTCGAAGAGCTCAAGAAGAGGTTGACTTCAGCACCAGTGTTAGCTCTGCCAACCAGCAATGAGGACTTCACAGTGTTCTGTGATGCATCCAGAGTAGGCTTGGGTTGTGTGTTGATGCAGAATGGTAGGGTGATCGCTTATGCTTCTAGACAGCTAAAGAGGCATGAGATGAATTACCCCACACACGATCTGGAGATGGCAGCGGTTATCTTTGCCCTCAAGATGTGGAGGCATTACCTCTATGGGGTAAAATGTGAGATCTTCACAGATCATAAGAGCCTGCAGCACATCTTGAGTCAGAGAGATTTGAACTTGAGGCAGAGGAGATGGGTGGAACTGCTCAGTGACTATGATTGTAAGATACAGTACCATCCGGGTAAGGCTAATGTAGTAGCTGATGCCTTAAGCCGGAAATCACTTGGCAGTCTATCCCACATCACGGCAGAGAGGAGACCGGTGGTGAAGGAATTTTATAAGCTCATTGAGGAGGGTCTACTGATGGAGTTGTCTGGTACAGGTGCTTTGATTGCACAGATGAAAGTAACACCCGTGTTTCTAGAGCAGGTGGCTCAGAAACAGCATGAGGACCCAGAGTTAGTGAAGATTGCCAGGACTGTTCAGTCAGGCAAAGATAGTGAGTTCAGATTCGACAGTAAGGGGATCCTCCGCTATGGGAATAGACTATGTGTACCAGATGACATCGGGCTTAAAGGAGACATTATGAGAGAGGCTCATAATGCAAGATACAGCATTCACCCTGGAGCCACCAAGATGTATCAAGATCTGAAGAGGGTGTATTGGTGGCCAGCTATGAAGAGGGAAGTGGCACAGTTCGTGTCAGCCTGCGAAATATGTCAGAGGGTGAAGCTGGAACATCAGAAGCCGGCTGGAATGCTTAACCCACTGCCGATTCCAGAGTGGAAATGGGAGAATATCGCTATGGATTTTGTAGTGGGGTTACCGGCAACGTCCAACAGACTAGACTCCATATGGGTGATTGTGGACAGACTCACCAAATCTGCTCACTTCATTCCAGTTAGGAGCAACTACTCTGTGGATAAGTTAGCGCAGGTTTATGTGGATGAAGTTGTCAGGTTACATGGGGTCCCGGTATCTATAGTGTCAGACAGAGGGCCCCAGTTCACCTCCAGGTTTTGGCGGAGTCTGCAGAGTGCTATGGGTACCAGGTTAGATTTCAGTACTGCCTTCCACCCTCAGACTGATGGACAGTCAGAGAGGACCATCCAGGCCGTAGAAGATATGCTCAGAATGTGTGTGCTAGATTTTGGCGGTTCTTGGAAGCAACATCTACCTTTGGTGGAGTTTGCCTACAATAACAGCTATCATGCTAGCATAGGGATGGCTCCATATGAAGCTTTATATGGGAGGAAGTGCAGGTCACCTGTTTGCTGGGAAGAGGTTGGAGAGAGGTCCTTAGCAGGGCCTGAACTTGTAGAGATCACCAGCAGGGTGGTGCCCATTATCCGAGAGAGAATAAAGACTGCCACCAGCAGGCAGAAAAGTTATGCAGACATCCGCAGGAAACAGGTAGAGTTTCAGGAGGGGGATCTAGTATTGCTCAAGGTGTCTCCGATGAAAGGGGTGGTTCGGTTTGGTAAGAAGGGTAAGCTAGCTCCGCGGTACATTGGACCCTTTGAAGTCCTGCAAAGGATTGGGAATGTATCGTACAAGCTGGACTTGCCTGCATCTATGGAGAGAATCCATCCGGTTTTCCATGTTTCCATGTTGAGGAAGTTCGTGTCAGATCCGGGCAAGGTTCTTAGCGAGCCTGATGTGGAGATCCAAGAGGATCTCACTTATGTAGAGCAGCCAGTACGGATTCTAGACACTCAGATCAGAAAGTTGAGGAACAAGGAAATCCCAATGGTGAAAGTCCTTTGGAACCACCACAATATGGAAGAATGTACTTGGGAGACCCGGGAGTCCATGCTCCAGCAGTACCCCCACCTCTTCTAAGGTTAGTTGAGATGTGTTCCATGTGCTATATGTGTGTATGTTATGTTTGTTTCGCTATGCATGTATTAGTTGAGGAACATTCGGGGACGAATGTTCTTAAGGGGGGGAGAATGTAATACCCGGCTAGACTCCGGTATCGAAATTCCTACCGTCCGGTGGAATTTGGGTGTCGGAAACCTCTAGAAGGGTAAGAGCATGTTTTTATGAAATGAATTTATGTTTTTAATGGTTTTAAGTGTGTTTTTAAATAAGTTTTTGCATGAAAAATCTTTTGAGGAAAACCCAGGTTCGGCCGCCGAAACTCACTTTCGGCCGCCGAACATGCATGGACTTTGGGAGGCACGTTAGGCCCCCGAAAGTCTAAGTGAGGGAAGTGCAGGTTCGGCCGCCGAACCTTATGTTCGGCCGCCGAACATTGCATGGATGCGGAGGCACATTCGGCCCCCGAACGTGGCCTGGCCAGCCACTATAAAAGGGTCCCCTTGGTCCGCACGGGCGAGCTTTTTCTCTCCCATTGTCGGCCAAGGTGAGTCTCCACCGTTCCTCCCTCGATCTTGAGAGTTTCCTCTAGATCTTTCATGGTTTTAACAAGTTTATAACTTTGTTTTGAAGATTTGTGAGTTTTGAGCAAGTTTTGAGTGCTTGGAGGTTCAAAGAGCTTAATCTCTCCATCTCCAAGCTAGGATCGCTTTCCTCTCGTTTCTTCAAGAGGTAAGGGTCGATCTTGAACCCTTTTTATGTTTTAAACAAGTTTTAAGTAAGATCTATGGGTAGAAATGCATGTTAGGACATATGTTGAGTTTATGGGTTTTGAGGATGTTTTGAGCAATGTAGCTTGATTGTGTGTGAATGAAGTGTTGTAGATGGGGCATATACATGTTTGAGACCCCTAGGAACCTGTATGTGTGTTTTAGTTGAGAAATATGCATGATCTATGGTTTTGGGAGGCAGGAGGTTCACTTGAACCAAGTTTCTGCCGTTTGGCAGAAACCAGGTTCGGCAGCCGAAGGGAGTTTCGGCCGCCGAACCCCTCTTGTGAAGGCAGCTTTCGGCTGCCGAAGGTGCCCCCGAAAAGAGACTTTCGTCTCTGTCTGGCACTTTCGGCCGCCGAAGGTGCCGCCGAACCTAGCTGAGTTTCGTCTCTGTCCAGGACTTTCGGCCGCCGAAGGTGCCGCCGAAGGTGCCCTGTTCAGCCATTTCATGCATATTTTCTGTGACGTTTTTCATGATGTTTTAGGGGGTTTTTGGGGGATATATTAGAGTTATGTTTATATATGTTTGGTCCCTCATTGGAGTCCACCTGTGTAGGTTCGGACCCGAGGAACCGAGGACCCCAGCAGTGAGTGAGCTGCTTCAGTGTCTGGTCAGAGCTAGCCAGAGGTGAGTGGAAACAAGCTTAATGTTTTAAATCAAGTAATTAAATGTTTTGAGCATGTTTCATGCATCATGATGACATGTAATAGGCTGATTGCATTAGTTCACGAATATGTCGCATTGCATTTTATTTTGTGGTTGTGGGTGAATGCTGTATGATCCAATTAGTCCACGAGACTTTATGTATGTTATGACAGGAAGACCAGGACCCCATGCTACGGCCTGGCACGAGACTTTATGTATGTTATGACAGGAAGACCAGGACCCCATGCTACGGCCTGGCACGAGGCTTTATATATGATATGACAGGAAGACCAGGACCCCATGCTACGGCCTGGCACGAGACTTAATATGTGTTATGACAGGAAGACCAGGACCCCATGCTACGGCCTGGCACGAGACTATGTTGGGACTAATTGGTGACAGGTTCACCCTTGATGTGAATTGTCTGTGATATGATGCATTTCATGAAAGCATGAACTTTAATATAATGTTTTTAGTTTCTGCTCACTGGGCTTTTAGCTCACCCCTCTCCCCTAACCCCAGGTTTGCAGGTACGGGATTGATAGAGAAGAAAAGAAGAGAAAAGTCATATGTATGTAATAGCTAGAGTATGTGGACATGACAAATGATAAGAATGTAATTATGTTGTTGAGGATAGAGTTGTGCTTGACCATAGTATATGTTAATCCCTTGGTATGTACATGATCTTGTGTTTTGATATTGATGTAAACCAACTCACCATATGATGTATAGCCCTTGAGGCTTTGATGAGATCCCACAGAGGGATTAATGTTTATGTATATGATGAATACAGTGCATGCACAGGTTGAGTTTGGTGTATGAAGAAAAAGAAAAGTTTTTAATTCTTATGTATGTTTGTTGATCATGTATGGGATTAAACAGGTAAACAGGATGTATGTAGGCTTGCTACGGGTTCCGGCGGCCTTAAGCCGACCTGAATCCTAGCGCCGGTAGCGGTCCGGATTTCCGGGGCGTTACAGAGTGGTATCAGAGCCCTAGGTTCATATGGTCGGACCTAGAGTGTCGGGCTCATAGATGTTATAGCAGGTCAAGCACAATAGGAAAAGTCATGTCCACTAGGATAGGATGTAGAGTCCTGTCTTGCTGTAATGATGTGATATGCCATGATAAAATGCATGTGCATAAATGATGTGATATGCCATGATAAAATGCATGTGCATAAATGATGTGATATGTATGTGATGAGGGTTCAGGTGTGGCTTGCACTACGCCCCTGGCACCATGTAAGTGAAAGTCCGGGTGTGGCCTGCACTACGCCCCGGCACAGTTGGACATGTATGCTATGATATATGTAAGAGAAAGACCAGGTGTGGCCTGCACTACGCCCCTGGCACAGTTGGACTATGCAGGGGACCCTTGGTGACAAGTCCATCCTTGATATGAATTGTTTGTGATATGTTGCATTTCATGAAAGCATGAAAAATATAAATGTTCTATTATTCTGCTCACTGGGCTCTTGTAGCTCACCCCTTTCCCCTTATCCCCCAGGTTTGCAGGTACAGGGTAGACCAGGAGGTCAGCAGGATTAAAGTTTTTTTTATGTAATAGTTAGAAGTTGTGGACATGATGAAATTGTAATGTAATGTCTTATGTAGTCATGATATGTAATAATGATATTGAGGATTAGAGGTTGTGCTTGACCCTATGTGTATGGTTGTCCCTTTTGATACATGATCTATAGAATGCTTTTATGATGTTTATGTTCAACCAGGCTTAATGTATGTATGTTGAGTTACCCTATTGGAACATTTGATGAGAGCTCTAATGAGTGGGTTATGTTATGTTATGAGTATGTATACAGGTTGAGCTTGGTTTATGGAAAGAAAAAGTTACAGGTTTTGAGTATGTATGATCATGTATGGGATTTGACAGGTTCACAGGTTATATGTCAGGCTTGCTACGGGTCCCGGCGGCCTTAAGCCAATCTGGATTTTAGCGCCGGTAGCGGTCCGGTTTTCGGGTCGTTACACTCTCGACCATTAAATATTAGTATTTTAATTTGGTAAAGTATATATTTTTTTAAAGCATATTTGATAAAATATTAAACATTACTTTCAAAATTGTTGTGGGACAGAACTATATATTGAATTAAAAATTCAATTTAGCACATTTTAAAATTATTATAGTTCAAAAATAAAGAAAATAAAAAAAAAATTAAATTTTTTAATTTTTTGGTTAAATTAAGAAATGAAAACATTTAGTATAAAATTCAAGAAATTGAGTGACATTTTTTTATCAAAAACAAAAAGGAAGTGATAGACAAAGAAACATTTTGTTTTGCCTTTTTAGCTAAGTTTAAATTGAAACTTTTAGACAAATTTAGGTAAAAGTTGAAAGTATACTAAATAGAACATCCCAATAAGAATAGGGTGAAATTAAACATTTAACCTTTCTAGCAACTTTAACGCAAGATTTAACCATTAATATATTGATTTAACCTAATTTTCATCCATCGCTTAATTTAAACTGAAAAATTAAGTTCAATATTCAGTTAAAACTGAAAAATTTATTAAACTGAATTAATTTAAAAATTGAATTCAAATTTTTATTTATTTTGATTTGTTTCGATTTTTAATTTAAAAAATTTTAATTATTTTAGTTCGATTCGATTTTAATTAGAAAAAATTAAAAAACTGAATCGAACTTATTAGTGATAATAGTATATTATTTTTAATAATATAAAAATATTAGATATAATTAAAATTAAAATATTTTAATTAAATTTTAAAATGTTAAAGAACGTCTAAAAAAATAAAAAGTTTATTAAAAATTTAAAATGATCAAATCAAATTAAATTAAATCAAATAAATTTAATTCATTTTTTATAAATATTAAAATTTTAATTTTCGATTTATTCAGTTTGATTTAATTTTAATCGAAAATACCGAATACTTAACCTACTATCACCCACTGAAATTTTAATATTTAAATAAAAGAAATTGAAATAAGCTTCTTTTTTTTTTAAATATAGTACTACTTTTAGTTCTTAAATTCTTTAAAAATTAAAACGTTGATCTTTTTAATGATCTAATTAAATGAAATTTAATAAATTAGTATTATATTTTTAATAAAATCTAATTCTAGTTAAATAAGAATTAATTTTGTATAACTATATGAAATTTAAACTTATTAAATATATATGTATTTTAATTTTTTAAATGTAAATATTACGTCAGTAAATAGTTCTAAATATAAATTTTACATTAACCCCTAATTGTAATATTGCATCCAATAGATTATACTAAAATTGCAAACAGATTATATTAAAATTACTGATATTTATTGTTAAAAAAATTATTATCTTTCGTAAATAAATAAAGCCTTAATAAGAAAATAAGTGGATTAGAATTTATAAAAGTACATATTATTATATGTAAATTTCTGAATATATAAAAGATTTTTTAAAAATTATCGAAAAATGTTGATATAATAAGTAAATAATTATATAATATATTTTTAAAAATATATAATAAAATTATATGTATCTTCACTTATTTTTGCTTTAAATATATAATTCAGTTCGTGTTATAATATTTTATGATATAATTTTTACATTATCACTTTTTAATAATATTTAAAATTTACTATTAATTATTAATAATATAATATTATAAAATTTTATTTTGATATAAATTAAATTATAAAATTTGAAATTAGCGTATTTTTAATAAAAAAATAAATGCCATAGAATCTACTCCACTAATTGAGGGGAAAAAATAATACAAGACGACTTCATATGCTGTGATGTCCAACGCAATAGAATCCCCTCCGCCTCATTTATTTGTAAAATAATAATTTATATTTAAAACAATATTTTTTATAAAAAATATATTTTTACAAAATAAAATTTATAAAAAAAATTTATATAAAAATCTTAATAAAAATTTTAAAATTAAAAAATAATTTATTTAAAAAAAACAAATTATTTTTCTTAAAATTATTTAATTTTTTTAAGCGGAAAAGACTTTTTTTTATTAAAATAATTTATATTAAGATTTTTTTATATAAATTTATTGATATATTTTATTTTTTAAATTAAAATTAAATATTAAAAATAAATTATTTTATTATAAAATATTTTTTATAAAAAATATTTTTTAAATATAAATTATTTTTTTTAAATAAACGGAATTTTAAAAGAAAATTACAAATTTTGTCTAAGTCAATTGAAGAATGAAGTAGGAAGAAGAGAAAAGACTTACCACATTTATAGCAATGAGTTGCAAGAGAGTGAAAATATTGGTTATCAAGAAAAACCAAGAAGGCAACAATGGGTTGCCATCATCACCAGCAAAATTGGTGAGAATTATCCCCTTAGCCTCATTCCCAAAAGCCCAATAACCAGAGATTGCAACACTGAAAAATGTGGTCACTATCACTGAATAACATATGCATAATCCCTTCAACATTTTCCCCTTCACAGGAGTTGCTAATGTTGCCTGCAAAACAACAAAATATATACCATTCAGTTGGTTTGGATACCTACAAAACTCTAATCCTGCAAACCCTAATTTGGTAAGCTTCAAATTATCAGTGATTATTGAGTTTACCAACAGAATCAACCTTCATAGGCTTTCCAACAATTTTTTTAAAGAAAATAAATAAACAAGAACCTGTATTTCAGGGATAATTCCACATCCATATGTTGTAGAGATGATTGAAATAGCATTAAAAGCACCAAGAGCTCTATTTCCTTGAGATCCATTTATGGAGTAATCCTTATCAGGTGCATTTTCAGAATTTCCTGCAAGAAAATTATAAATATATACGTATCAATTAATCTCTAATAGGTAAGATGGGATGACACATGTTCCTTCTCTTTTAATTAGAGAATTCAAGTTCGAGCTTTAAAGTGTCTGGATCTGTCCAGCGGAAATCCAAATTAATCAAACCAATAAATTTGAAAGAACAGATGATTTAGATAAACCCCTACCTATATGTATGGAACCAGCAGTGACAAGAGCACTATAAGCAAGGCAGAGGATCAAAGAGACAAGATTAATATGCCTTAGTGAGTGAAAGGATGGCATTTGAGCCAAAACTAATGTTGCTGCTCCAAAAATAGTTATAAACTGATACAGCTTCATTTCTCCATTAGGGTTGTACACAATATAAATGAACTGAAAATTAAGTATAATCAATTAGTAACAGTGGGTTTTAATTAAATTTAAACAAAAAAAAAAAAATCTGAGACAAGAAAGAGAAATGATGAGATAAATAGTGAAGAACCTTAAGGCTTTGTCCTCCAAGAAGAGTGGAGGCAATGACAGCACCATAGCATATTGCAAATTGTAGTGGACCCACAAAATACTTGCCCCATCCTTGTCCTGCCATGCATATTCCACATTTCAAGCAGATTTTTTACTAATGTTTCTATGGATTAATGTTGAATTTCTATTCAGCCCATCTTTAACTTTTTATATAAATTAGTTCAAAAGCTTCAATTTTACAAAGATAAAAAAAAAAAAAGCGCTTCTTGATTTGTAGCTAAATCATAAAACAAAGAAATTTAACTTTTTGAAAATGGGAGAAAGAAGTAAGATTCTCACTAATTCATTTTGTAAATAAAGAGTTCAGGAAGATTTTAATTTTTTTCAAAAACAAAAAATTTTCAAATTAAAAAAATTAAATTTTTTAATTTTTAATAAAAAAATTATTAAAAAATTCGATTGAATTAAATAATTATAAATTTTTCATTGGAGGGAATATATAATAAGAACCTAGAATGTCAGCGGCCATGTCTCGGAATCGAAGCTGACGGTTGCCGAGTTGTGCATGATGCTCCAGAACCACAGACAAGAGATTGTAGGAATAAAAAGTCACCAAAGCTGCAAGAGTTATGCATAGAATTCCAGGGCCCCATCCTAACAAGCTCAGTGCAAAGGGAAGACTAAATATCACAGGACCAACTATTGATGTTGTCAAATGATATCCACAGTGTAGCCATGATCCTACATTCAATTTCATACCCACTTTAAAATGAATGTTTCAGGAGTTTCAGTTTGCCCATTTTTATTTTAAAGTAGTCTAGAGTTTCAATTTTTACTCAATTTAACTCGAAAATAAAGAAAAATTAAGACATTAATATTTTTTATTTTTTATTTAAATAAAAAGAGAAATTACTATAACTATTATTGTGATATAAAAAATTCATTAATTGATTGGATAAATTATATTTTAATTCTTGAATTTTGGCGTAATTAATAGATTAGTTCATATATTTTTAAAATCGAATACTTAAATCTCTCTATAATCAATCCATTGAAATTGGAGATCCTTCCATCTATAATTCGGTTAGTCAACCGGTTAAAAAGAGAATAAATATTTTAAATATCTAAAATACCCTCGTAAACACTTAAATCATTATCAATGTAGGTAAAATATTTTATATTGCATGAACTACACTTTAGTCTCTGAATTTTGGTATAATTAACGGATCAATTTTTTATATTTTTAAAATTAAACTCTTAAATCTGTCTATATTCGATAAGTCTAAAATTACAATGTTTTCTATTCATTACAGACATTAATTCAAAATTAATGGGCGATCAAACTTATATTTCTCGTAAAAGTTTACAACTTACTTAAAATTATTTGATACCACTTAAAAATTATCAAAATTGTAAATATTTTCTGAAAATTTTAAAATTATTAAGTACTTAAGTAGTTTAATGAATGAAAATCGAAAGATAAAAAGTGTTAAAAATTAATTGAATGAGATAAAAGGAACAAAAGTTAATGGAAACTTAATGTTCTTTTAAATGAAAATAAAGACTAATTATAGATGAGGGAAAATGAATGAAATTCTAACTCCTTAACATTTTAAATTTAAAAGGAGATAATAAAAACATTTTCTTGATTTTAATTTCAAGAAATGGGATGATTGGAGTTTAGATAGACTAATTATAGGGATTTAAGTGTTCGATTTTAAAAATACAGAGATTAATTCATTAATTATATTAAAATTCAAGGATTACAGTGTAGTTTAATAATTTAAAAAGGGTAATAAATATATTTTCATATTTTTAATGGCAAAAATAGATTAAAAAATCTCTGATTTAGACAGATTGATTATAAAAAAATTTAAGTATTCAGTTTTAAAAATATATGAATTAATATGTTAATTATTCTAAAATTTAGAGATTAAAATATAATTTATCTTAATTATTTATCAATTTTAAAAAAAAAATATCAAAATATCTTTGAAATTTTAAAAAACTACCAATTAGTCATTTTATTAATTTTACCTATTGAAGAAAAATTTAAAACAATCACAATAGGAGGATCAATATACACATATTTTGAAATTTGAGATATTTTTAAAATTAAAGGACCAACAATTAGTAATGAATTTTTTAATATTATAAATATTAAATAGTAAATATTTAATCATTAAAATTAATAAAAACTAATTAATAGATATTTTAATATTAAAGAAATATTATAATATATTTTTTAAATTCGAGTCATTAATTGACTAGTCTTATTTACCATAAGAATGAAATAGTAATATTTTTTAAACTATAAAGAAATTTTAGCTAAAAATGACTATATTTGGACAAAATTGAGACGTTTGAGTTGATTTAGACAAAATTACTAAAGATGAATTAAATCGAACTCCAAAATAAACAAAAAAGAAAAAGCTGAAATTGAACATTCAGCTTTTTCTCCGACAGATATTTGAAATGAAAATCTAAATCTAACAGCCAAACTTCCTCGCTATTTCAAATAAAAAAAAAAAATTTAAAGAAATTCATCTGGATTGATTTCTTTTTGGCTAATACTCATATTTAAACTTGAGATAGAGCATAAAAGGAGGGCAAGAGAGTAGTGATAATACCTTTTGATTTGAGAACAAACAGTGCACCAGCATCAAGCTTCGCTGGATCAGAATCAACTAAGCCAGTTTCTTTATCTGATAGAGATATGTTGATAGAATTTGGAGCCACAGTTTCCATCTGTCTCTGCAGATTCTACCTGTGAAACAATATCATGGATAAGACGAGCAATTAAAGTCAATCGTTGGATTTCTGCGTAATACAAATTAAACTATTTATAACTTTTTTGAAGATTTTCAACTAGACAGTGCAGTATCACAAGTTGCAAGAAAAATCCATTCCTTGAGAAGATATTTGATCGGAGATCTTAGATACAACTCAAATTGTTCCACTATTTAAAAAAAAAAAAATTAAAATTTCGGTAAGGGGGTTGTCAAAGGTCAATTATTGCTAACTATATTAAATTTAATTATTTAATAAATAAAAAGAAACAAGAGGAGAGAGAAAAGAAATGGAGAGAAGAAAAAGTAAGGTAAAAGACTATTCTAGGGAGGAGTCTATTGTCTTGACACTCTTTTTCTACCGTAATGGTTTTTTTTAGATATTTTTTTACAGATCTTAATATTTTGATCGGTAAGATACCATTTTAAAATATATTTTTCATTTTACTTTTCATTTGTTTCGATTTTTTCCAGTGTTTTCTTTATTTCAGGTGCACTGTCTTCGGAGGAGTTTTGATTGAAAGGATTTGAATTTGATTAATTCGGTTGCTTTTGATGCACTGTCTATGGAGGAGTTTTGATTGAAGGTATATGAATTTGATCGATTCGGTTGCTGCATGTGACTGTAGAAGAATTGGTGGTGGATCATCCTCGGAAAGTTTTGCGTCGAAAGGGAATTTTAGATTATAAATTTTTCTACATTATAAATGAATATTCTATTGATAATTAAATAAAAATCTCTTGATAACAATAAATTACTATCGAATTATAAAAATCATTTATAATTTTTTACTAATGAATTTCAGTTCATTAATAATTCAATAATTGATTACTAAGGGAAAATTCATTAACATTAGGAACGATTTTAAAATTTAATGGTAAATTGATAAATATTAAAAAATTAAAAATCAAATATTACTTTTATTAGTGAAATTATCAATGGATTTAAAATTCATGATAAGTTATCAATAAATTTTAAAATTTATTAATATATTGATAAAAATTAAAAAATAGTTTGTTAATAAGTTTACTATCAGATTTTAAATCTGTCAATAATATATTTGTAAATTGAAAAAAAAAATCAATTACGATAATGAATTTTATTACTATTTTTAGATGAATTTAGTAAGCCTTAAAATTATTATATATCTAATAATTATTACAAATAAAATTACTATTACTGAGTGAAAAATAAAGGTAATGAAATGAAAAAAATGAGAAAAATATAAAATTAGAGAAAATCTTAAAAATGATGAGAAAATAGTAAAAGTTAATAAAAAAAGCGAGGGAATGCAAATAAAATGAGAAAATGGTAAAAAAAAAGAAAAAAAGAGAGATAAAATTAAGAGAAAATGAAAAAAATATGAAAAGAAAATAAGAGAGGGGAAACCATTAAAATGAGAGAAAATTATGAGACAAGAAAAGAAATGATAATATTTAAAAAAAAAAAGAAATGATAATAGAAAATGTGAGAGAGGGTGAAATTAAAAAAAATATTTTTTAGGGGACCAACATACTAATAGAATTGCATGTTATTGATTGTTTTCAATTGATTTATTCAATTTTATAAAAAAAAAATTTTTTTATATAGTATAAATATATAATATATTTTTAATAAAATTTCATTAAAAAAAAATTCAATTTTATATTTTAAAGGGAGATTTACAAATTAGTCTCTAAGTATTGTTATTATTAACAAGTCAGTCCCTATATTTTTAAAAATCTATTAAAACGTCCTTATCTTTTTTTTGTCGTTAACGAAATAGTCATTCCGTCCTTTTTTCCGTTAAAATTAGATAAAGGATGAGAGAGAAAATTTTTAAAATCCAATTTTATCCTCAAATAAAACCTCTTATTTAGTTCTTGGATATTGCTATTATTAACAAGTCAGTCCCTACATTTTCAAAAATCTATTAAAAAGTTTTTATATTTTTTCATATCTATTAAAACGTTCTTATCGTTTCTTTCCGTTAATGAAATAGTCTATATCTTTTCTCATATCTATTAAAGCGTCCTTAGCATTTCTTTCTGTCAACGAAATAGTCTCTTCTCATCGTTTCTTTCCATCAACGAAATCGTCTCTCCCTATATTTTCAGAAATCTATTAAAATATCGTTATCATTTCTTTTCGTCAACAAAATAGTCCCTATCTTTTCTCACATTTATTAAAACGTTCTTATCTTTTTTTCCGTCAACGAAATAGTCCATTCTCCTCCTCCTCCTCCTCCTCCTCAAAAAAGAAGAAAAGAAGAAGAAGAAGATGATGATGATGAAGGAGAAGAAAAAGAAGAAAAAGGAGAAGGAGAAGAAGGAGAAGAAGAAGAAGAAGAAGGAGAAGGAGAAGAAGGAGAAGAAGAAGAAGAAGAAGAAGAAGAAGAAGAAGAAGAAGAAGAAGAAGAAGAAGGAGAAGAAGCAGAAGAAGAAGAAGAAGAAGAAGAAGAAGAAGAAGAAGCAGAAGCAGAAGTAGAAGAATAAGCAAAAGGAGGAAGAATCGATGAAGAAGAAGAAGAAGATGATGATGATGAAGAAGAAGGAGAAGAAGAAGGAGAAGAAGAAGAAGAAGAAGAAGAAGAAGAAGAAGCAGAAGCAGAAGTAGAAGAATAAGCAAAAGGAGGAAGAATCGATGAAGAAGAAGAAGAAGATGATGATGATGAAGAAGAAGGAGAAGAAGAAGGAGAAGAAGAAGGAGAAGAAGAAGAAGAAGAAGGAGAAGAAGAAGAAGAAGAAGAAGAAGCAGAAGCAGAAGTAGAAGAAGAAGCAGAAGGAGGAAGAATCGATGAAGAAGAAGGAGGAGGAGGAGGAGGAGGAGGAGGAGGAAAAGAAGGAGGGTAATTTGGTCTTTTACTATATTTTTAACGGCAAAAATAGACGGAATGACTATTTTGTTGACGAAGAGAAAAGATAAGGACGTTTTAATAGATTTCTAAAAATACAGAGACTAACTTGTTAATAATGCCAATACTCATGGACTAAATTGTAAATCTCTCTATTTTAAATTATACTCTATTAATAAGGGTGCATGGGATAATTAGTGTGATTGTAGGTATTTATTGTCTTTGATTTGGTTTGAATTTTATTGGATTGATTTGGTTATCGATTATCAGTTTAGTTTGTTTTGGAGTTCGGGTTTATGGTATTGCAGTTTTTTGGATTTGGTTTGGAATCAAATTAATTGAACGATTTGACCTAGATTTACATCATTAGAATTGGATGGTTTGGGCGTAATTTGTTAATACTCCATTGATATTATCATGTTCAATGTGAGTTGGACATTTTTGTCTTTTTATTCGTTTATTGTTCATAGGAATTTTTTTACTTAGATCTATTCATTTTACATGTATTATTTAATTACTGATTATAATGCACCGAGTTTAGAGAAGAAAATTTTAGTAAAATAAAATTTTAACCACTCTTTACTTGATATGCATGGTTTTATGGCTGTTCTAACATTTCTAGCCCGCATGATTACATGTATTAGGCAAATACAATAGGCGGAACTGGTAAGATATTAATGATGAGAAAAACTTAATCTTGAAACTTTGTTTGCAGCTTTATTTTCAAGATATATTAATAGTTAATATTTTACTTTTATATCAACATACTGATTAAAGATATTATGTCTTACTCAAAAAAGTTAGATGTATTCCCATTTTAGAGAGAGTTTACTGAACTCTAAATTTTTAAAGGAAATCGATGAATTTATACAGAAAGTTAAGAACTACCCAGATTGTTTAAATAATAATCAAATTTGTTATCCCTGCAACTGATTTAAGAGTCAAAACTATAGCTTTCAGGATGAAAATACAGTCAAGTATCATTTAATGAAGCATGATTTTGTGCAAAATTACCTTGTTTGCTACTTGCACAATGAAACTAAAGTGCATCATGGTTCTGATAATGTAGTATAAACAAGTCTCATGGTTCTAATAGGGTTGATCATGCTCATTTTAATCGGTTGGAGGATATGGTCATGGATGCAGTAGGTATTCATATAATAAATAATGAGACATATCAGATGTCAAATTTCGCTGCACAAAAACTGTATGATATGTTAAATACAGCTTAGCAAGAATTGTGGCCTGGATGCCAAAGTCACTCTCAATTATCAATAGTTTCCCATTTGCTAAATCTGAAGACAAAACATTATTTCTCAAACAGGTATTTTGATTAGATTTGTGAACTTGTAAAGGAGATGTCTTACCAAGTGATAATGTCATGACGGACAACTTTTACTTAACAAATAAATAGTGCAAGGATTGGGGCTTCCCATTGAAAAGATACATTGTTGTATTAATAGGTATATCATTTATTGGGGAGATGATACAGAACTAACCAGATATAAATTTTGTGACCATGCAAGGTGGAAATGCCAAAAAGACATTGTGGGGAAAGGTATGACTCTTATACCATACAAGAAGATGTATTACTTCCCTATAACACTATGTTTGCAAAGACTTTATACTTTTTCTGTTACAACAAAGTACATGACTTGGCATATGATTATGCAAATGAGGATAGGGTCATGCGTTATTGTTCAGATGCACCTGATTGGAAGCATTTCAACCAAACTCATCCAATTTTTACAATAGATGCCCAAAATGTTAGACTTGGCCTTTGCATTGATGGCTTTCAACCATTCGGTCAATCTGGCCAACAATATTCTTTATGGCTAGTAATCTTAACTCCATACAACTTGCCACCATGGATGTGTATGAAAGATGAGTATATGTTTCTGATTATTATCGTTCCTAGTCCTAAAAATCCTAAGAAAAAGCTTGATGTATATATGCAACCATTAGTTAATGAATTGAAAGAGCTTTAGGAAGTTGGTGTGGATACTTAAAATGCTTTCCATCAAAATAATTTCATAATATGTGCTACTTTAATTTGGACTATTAGTGACTTTTCTGCTTATTTAATGCTCTCAAGTTGAAGCACAGTAGGAGGCACTGCATGGAAAATATAGATGACTTTATATTGACAAGGGAAGGTAAACAAACTTGGTTTGATAGCCATTAGAAGTTCTCATCACAGAGTTTTGCACCTGTTTCCTTAATAGCCTCAGAAGAAACAAGGATAGTTTCTTTAGTTTGTAAAACTTTGGCCATACTCTTTCCTTTTCCCTTACTCTTCGTGTTGATAGTCGTGGCCCCATTCGAATTAGTACTGATATTTTGTAATAGTGATTGTTGTGCCGTATCCAAGCTTTCAGAGACAGAATTATTCCTTAAGGTCTCAAATCTTGATCCATTTAAGGCTTGATTTCCGGTGATGTCCAGTTTCTTATCTTGGCTTCTTCGACCATGACGGGTAGCAACCATCCATTCACCATAGTCAGCTGCTGGTGGGAGTGTTTTTTCTAGAACTATTGGTCTGGTTACATTGGACACAACAGAAGAGGTACCGGGTTTAAAAGAACATGTCATGGACATATGACCAACTCTTCCACACTCATAACATATTAACGGGATGCGTTCATATTTAATAAGTTGAACTTGCCCTTTTATATCCAATTTTAATATTAATGGCTTATTGAGGTTAATCGAGACAACAACTCTTGCAAATTTTCCACGTAAAACATCATCGATGCTCTCATTAACCTTGACCACTTTTCCCAGTGTGGATGTAACCCTTATCAGTATTTTCTTATGATAGAAGTGTAGAGGGAGACCCGAGAGCCCAAACCACACCACCGTTGTATCAATGCATGTGGACTTTGCATCAAAGGAAGGTTTCCACGGTTGAACTAGCAAGTAGCTCTCAAGAACAATCTAGAGGCCTTCAAGAATGGCCTTACAATAACCTGCATCGCTATAAAAGTTAACAAGAAAATAGTCATTACCTAGGTCAAGAAGATTGAACCTTTCCTCCTTCTATAGGATTTGAAGGTCTATTTCTAGAGCTTTAAACCCTATTTTGCGTCCCAAAAGGTGAACAACAATCGCATTCTTCCACTTTCTTGCTAACTCGTTTTCTAGAGCATTTGAAAAAGAGATGAAATGGACCAAACTAGACATGGTGATTGTAACCTTAGAATCATCAAAATCAATTTCCTCCGTCGGAATTTCAGTATGCTCAAAATCCATGCTTGTGGCTTCGATTACCTTGTCTTTGAAGGAAATATCCGCTTGTACAAAAGATGTGCTATTATCCCTATATTTCACCTTTTTTGTTGCTCGATTGTTCTTAATTTCTAGTTCTTCATAGCCTTTTTCTTGGAGAGATTGTGGAGAGAGCGTTTCCATCTAGAAAAGTTTTTTGATTTTCTTTCTTGTAGAGTCTTGCAAAATCTTGCAGAATCTTGGAGAGTTCTTTCGCTTTAGCAAAAATAACTTGAATGGAAAGGAAATTACATTCTGGATGTTTTTAATAAGCTAGGTTTAGACAAGAATAACCTTGCTAAGGTCACTTACCCGTTAGTGGGATTAGGGGATAAGACCGTGACAGTACTGGACACCATTAATTTCCCTCTTATGTTGGGTGATGAGAAGCACAAGAGTGAGCTGTACGCAAAGTTCGCAGTGGTAGACATTCCACTCGCCTATAATGTAATACTCAGTCGCCCAGTCTTAAACTTTTACGAGATCATTATTAACATGAGTACTATATGTTTAAAGTTGCCAGCTCTAGGAGGATTAGCTGTCATTCAAGGCAGCCAGAAATTAGCATAGGAATGCTACAAGCACTTAATGAAAAGCCTTAGAAAGGGAATGATGCCCTTCAATCTACTAGAAAAGCTAGATTCCCATAAAAAGCCGGAGCCAACAAACCTGGTGGAATAAGTCCAACTAGAAATTGATGAAAAGGTACACTTTAGAACTACATTAAGCAATGAAGTAAATGATAGCTTAATAGAATTGCTAAAACGCAGAATGACCACTTTTTATTGGTCTCTAAAAGATGTAAGGGTGTAGACCTAACTTTTATCACTCACAAGTTGTCCATTGATGAGACAATAAAACCGGTATAGCAAAAGAAAAGAAAATTTGCACCGGAGAGACAAAGAAAGTGATTAAGAAGAAGCTTAATAAACTCTTAAGTGCAAGGCTGATAAAAGAAGTCTAGTATCTTATATGACTCGCTAATGTGGTATTGGTTAAGAAGGCAGATGAGAAGTGGAGGATGTGCATAGACTTCATTGACTTAAACAAGGCATGTCCAAAAGATCACTACCCACTACCGTCGATCGACAGATTAGTAGACTCTACCTCTAGCCACGCAGTGGTCTCTTTCCTTAACGCTATTCAGATTACCACCAAATTTTGATGGACTTGGAAGATGCAGAAAAAACTACTTTCATCACTGATGAATGGGTTTTTTTGTTATAAAGTGATGTCATCCATGTTACAGGACACGGGGGCCACCTATCAAAGGTTGGTGTCGAGCATTTTTAAAGACTTAGTAGGAACAACGTTTGAAGTATACATGGACGACATGGTTATGAAAAGTCGAGCCTTAGAGGATCACCCAGGCGACATTTAGATGGTTTTTGACTTACTAGATAAAGCAGGTATGAAACTTAGCCCTAAAAAATGTACTTTTAGGGTAAGGGCTAGAAAATTTTTAGGATATATAGTCTTTGAAAGAGGCATAGAAGTAAACCCAGAAAAAATTAAAGCCATCCAAGATATGAAAGCACCCAGGTGCATAAATGATATTTTGAAATTAAATGGGAGGGTCACAGCTCTTGGCTAGTTTATTTTATTCTCGGTCAGGTGCCTCCCATTCTTTAAAGCTTTAAAAGGCAAAAATAAGTTTGTGTGGGGAGAAGAGTGCGTGGAAGCATTTGAAAATTTAAAAACTTTTTTATCGTCTCATCTCTTGCTAAGCTCATTCGTCGAAGGCGAATTTGTTTTTGTATTTATATGTCACACAAGAAATAGTGAGTTTTGTACTCGTATGGGAGGACAAGGGAGAGAAAAGCCTCTTCTACTATGACAGCCATGTCTTGAAGGGGGCAGAATTGAATTATCCCCTCTCGAGAAGTTGGCCTTCGCAGTCCTGATGTCTGCCACAAAACTACATTCCTATTTCGAGTCACACACCATAGAGGTAAAGACAAACTATCCTCTATAGATTCACAGGCCAACATTGTCGGGTCGTTTGTCCACCTGGGCGATGATGCTATCAGTATATGATATCAGGTATGTCCCAAGAAATGCGATGGAACCCATGCTTAGCTGATTTCATTACAAAAATGACTCCACCTCTGCAGACTTCAGAACCACTAGTTGAGGAATGGAAGGTTTGGGCAGATGGTGCCTGTAGAGTCAGGGGTTCTAGAATCAGAATCCTTCTACAACTTCAGATGGTTATAAAGCTCTGTTACGTAGCAAAGCTCGCCTTTAACGCTGTGAACAACATAGCTAAGTACGAGGACGTGGTTATGGCACTAAAGGTTGTCACAAAAATAGGTATAAAAAAGTCAGTTATTTTTAGTGGCTCACAATTAGTTGTCAATAAATATCAGGGATAGTTCAATGTTCAAGATCTTAATCTCATCAAATATGAGGAAAAAGTCTTGTCCTTAAAAATAGGGATCAAAGACAGGCAGGCGACTGCGAACTTCGCCAAGTGGCCAAAAGTGACAACGAGGAGACTGATCAGCTGGCAAAAATGGCGATGGCAAGAGAGCAACACTAGGCTCAGCCATTCTAGTTTGAAGAGTTGCATACTTTGGCAACTGATGAAGAGGAGTCTTTGCCCATTGAGGAAGGGAATTCGTGGATGAAGCCGATTTATAGGTTCTTGACAGAGGACGAGTTGCCAACTAATGAATTGTCGGCCAAACAGGCAATAACAAGGTCTTTTAGATATGCACTAATAAATGGTTGGTTGTATAGGAGGTCGTCAACACAATCGTGGCTATGGTGTGTAATAGAGGATGATGAATGAAGTATCCTAGAAGATATCTATGAAGGAGACTGTGGAAGCCATGAAGGAACTTGAACGATTGCCCGAAAAGTATTTAGGCAAGGATATTACTGGCCAACAGTAATGCAGGATGCAAAGGAACTCGCCTAGAAGTGCCGGTGGTGTCAAGTACATGCCATCATTTTGTGAACTTTCGATAAGATGCAAGCAGCAATCGGAAGCCCATGGCCTTTTTTTCAATAGGGGCTAGACATTATTGGCCTATTCTCAAAAGCAACCGGGTAAAGGAAGTTGTGTTGTGGCAGTGGACTATTTCAGCAAGTGTGCTGAGGCAGAGGTAGTCCAGTCCATCACCATGCAGCAGACAATCTCTTTCGTCAGAAAAAGACATATTTGCTCGGTTTGGAATCCCTAAAAAGTCATTATTGATAATGGGACTTAGTTTGTGAGTTTCAAGTTTAAAGATTTTTGCGAAAAATTAGAAATTAACTTAAGATTCAACTTGATGCATCATCCCTAAACCAACAGGATGACTGGGATGACAAATAAGACAACACTATAATGTTTGAAGAAAGGCTCGACAAAGCTAAAGGCAACTAGCCTAAGGAGTTGCCTCACATTCTCTGGGCATATAGAACAATCCCGAGAACAACCACAAGGAAAACCCTATTTTCACTTGTATATGGGACTGAGGCAGTAATCGCTGTGGAGGTCCAAGTAAGCAGTTTTAGGACACAACACCCCGAGTCTTTAGGGGACCTCGAGGAGATGCAATTTAACCTAGATCAAGCCAAGTTTTTACGAGAGTAGGTTGCAATCAGAATGGCAGTTTATAGAAACAAGATGTCCTAGATGTTCAATGTAATACCCGGCTAGACTCCGGTATCAGAATTCCTACCGTCCGGTGGAATCTCGGATGTCGGGAGCCTCTAGTAGGGTAGAAACATGTTTTCATAAAATGTTTTAAGGTATTTCATGGTTTTAAGTAAAATGGAAATGAGTTTTTGCATTAAAACAACCTTGGAGGAAAACTCAGGTTCGGCCGCCGAACCTCAAGTTCGGCCGCCGAACATGCATGCCTTCGGGAGCGCCTTTAGGCCCCCGAAAGCATAAGTGAGGAAAGTCCAGGTTCGGCCGCCGAACCTCAAGTTCGGCCGCCGAACATGGCATGCATGCGGAGGCACGTTCGGCCCCCGAACGTGGCCTGGCCAGCCACTATAAAAGGGTCCCTTAGCCGAAAATGGGCGAGCTTTTTCCCCATTTCCGGCCAAGGTGAGCTCTCCACCGTTCCTCACCGATCTTGAGTTCTTTCCTTCCAATCCTACTCGATTTTCATGAGTTTTCACTTGTTTTGAAGATTTTCAAGCTTTGAGCAAAGTTTTGGAGCTTTGAGGTCCAAGGGAACTCAACCCCTCCCACCTCCGAGTTTAGGACGTCTCTCTCTCGATCTTCAAGAGGTAAGAGCCGATCTTAAGCTCATTTCATGTTTAAAGTAAGTTTTATGCAAGATCTATGGGGTAGAATGCATGTTTAGCTCATAGTTAGGTTTTTGAATTTATGTTATGTTTTGAGCAATGTATGATGGATTGTGTTGTTGTTGTGTGTTGTAGTTGGGGTTTAAGTTAGTTTGAAGCCCCTAGGAGCCAATGTATGAATATTTGCATGTTTTGGTTGAGCTAAATGCATGATTGGAAGTTTTGGAGGCAAGTGTGCTTGAGGGAGCCAAGTTTCTGCCCTTTGGCAGAAACCAGGTTCGGCAGCCGAAGGAACTTTCGGCCGCCGAACATGGCTGGGGAGGCAGGCCTTTCGGCTGCCGAAGTTGCCCCCGAAAAGAGACTTTCGTCTCTGTCTGGGACTTTCGGCCGCCGAAGGTGCCGCCAAACCTGCTTGGGTTTCGGCTCTGGAGGGACTTTCGGCTGCCGAAGGTGCCGCCGAACCTGCCCTGTTTTGCCTTCCTTTGCATGTTTTCTATGATTGTTTCTTGATGTTTTAGGGGGTTTTTGGGGAGTAGTTTAGAGTTATGTTCATGTTTGTTTGGTCCCTCATTTGAGTCCACCTGTGTAGGTTCGGACCCGAGGAACCGGGGACCCCAGCTGTGAGTCAGCTGCTCCAGTGTCTGGTCAGAGCTACCCAGAGGTGAGTGGAATAACTTATTATATTTTAAAGCAAAGAATGAACTTTTCAGCATGTTTCACGCATCATGAATGCCATGTGATGAATTAGGTTGCTTGCATTAGAATTCACGAATATGTTGCATTGCATATTTTTATGTTGATGTGGATGAATGTTGGATGATCCATAGCCCTCGATCTATGATATGACGATGTGATATGTACGGTACGGAATGTAAGACCAGTGGGACCCATTCTACGTTCGCTGGCACTATGTAAGGGAAAGACCAGGACCCATTCTACGTTCTGGCACAGTTGGACACTGTTATGTTATGATATGTAAGGGAAAGACCAGGACCCATTCTACGTTCTGGCACAGTTGGACTATGTAGAGGGCTATTGGTGACAAGTTCATCCTTGATGTGATTAGCTGTGATGTGATGCATTCCATGATCCATATGATTTAAATGTTTTTATTATTTTGCTCACTGGGCTCTAGTAGCTCATCCCTCTCTCATTTTCCCCAGGATTGCAGGTACAGGGTAGACCAGGAGATCCATAAGAGTATTGAAGTCCTGTGTATGTAATAGATAGTGTGGACATGATAGATGTATTAATGTTATGTAACAGTACAGTTTCAGTCATGTAATGATATTGAGGATTAGATATTGTGCTTGACATTGTGTATGAGGTATCCTTTTGTTACATGATCATAAACGTTTTATAATGTTCAGGAAAGCCAACTCATCTTATGATGTATTGCCCATTGGGGCATTGTTGAGATCCCACAGAGGGGTCATGATTATGATTATGAGTATGTTCAGTGCTTGTGCAGGTTGAGTTTGACTTATGAGTGAAAGAAAAGTTTTAAATTTTTATGTATGTTGTTGATCATGTATGGGATTAAGCAGGTTTTCAGGTTGTAAGTCAGGCTTGCTACGGGTCTTGGCGGCCTTAAGCCGACCCGGATCCTAGCGCCGGTAGCGGTCCGATTTTCGGGTCGTTACATTCAACAATAGAGTCAAACCACGAGTCTTTAATGTAGGAGATTTAGTCCTTAAAAGAACTGATATAATAGGCGGTAGTGTAAGGTCTGATAAGTTGGGTGAAAACTAGAAATGACCGTTTAGGATCTCGAAGGTTATTCGCCTTGGGTCTTATAAGTTAGTCAAATTAGATGGCTGGGTCATTCTCCATTTTTGGAATATTTATAATTTACACAAATTTTATCAATAACATTTAACGGGGTATTTTTTCACGTGCTTTGTTATTCAGAGATGGGAATGGTGGTTTGTCCAAATTAAATATCAACGATTAAAGCATTTTTCTCAGGCATAGGCCACAAGGTAGGTATCCACCAGGCTCATGACTTAGTGCTAGTCCTAATTATTAAAATTTTCTCAGGTATTCTATACCAAGACCATAAGGCGGTTATTCGCCAGGCCAAAGACCGGGTGTTAGTCCCACTTATTAAAATTATTATAGGTTTTTATGCCAAGACCACAAGGAAGGTATTCGCCAGCCGATTATCGAATATTAGTTCCACATTAAAATTATTAAAGGCATTTTATGTCAAGACCACAAGGCAGGTAACCGCTAAGCCGATTACCGGGTATTAGTCTCGGCAGCCATTTTATTCAAGACACTTTTTTGGCAAAAGGCGAATACCGCCAGGCATTTGGCCAGGTGTTAGCTCCACTTAACAATTTTTACTAAGTTATTTAAGTCTTATTTGGTGATAATTGGATGAGAGTTCTGATCGAGTATCGATTCTAAAATACTTAGTAAAAATAAAGATAAGATGAAAATAAAAGTTTTTTTCATTAAAAAGAAAGATTACAAGGCAAGAGGGACGTCATCAGTTGCCTCCTCCTGAGCTTCTATTATATTTCATTTACAATTATTATATTAGAAACCGGGTTGGAGGGATGATCTTCGGTTAGCCTCTCCTCATCCTGCCCATCCTCGTCCTTGTCCTCCTCCTCAGGGAAGATATCGTCAATCCAGGCAAAGTCCTCAATAGGAAAGCGCTTGACCAACTCCTTCTTGCTTGATCAAGCATAAATTAGCCACATTTTTATTATCTTTTTTATTGCTTATTTACACATTTTTTAGCTTAATTTATGGTTTTTATCTTGTTTTTACAGAAAAGGAAGAAATTGGAGAATTGGAGAAAAAGTGCAGAAAGTTGACAGAAAAGTGATCGGGTCAGTGATTTGCCCAGTGATGTGCCCACTGCTTGCCCAAATCAGGCTGAAGCAGAAACCTGAAGGCAACAGGCAGAAGTGATATGGGCAGTGATTTGCCCAGGACACTCGGGGACACTGGCCAAATCACTCGCAGAAGACAGAGAGAACTGACTGGCAGAAACGTGATCAGGTCTGTGATTTGCCCAACCCCTTGAAGAAACTGGTCAAATCACCGGGCAAATCACTTCGACAGCAGAAAATACAGCAGAGCGGGAAATTGTTCAGGAAACCGAATTTCAAGTTTTCAGAAGTCCAAATCCAACTCAATCACTACCAAAACAATTCCAAGAGCCACGAAAGAGTTTCTCACCCAAGGAATTCGAGTTGCAATTAAATTCAACATCAAAAGAGGAATCACAAGCCAAATTAAAGAGGGATTTCAAAACCCTAGAAGGATGGAACTCTTCAACTATAAAAGGGCAGCCTCCAAACTAGCAAAAGCATCTTCTGCTGAGGAATTGAACTCGCCAGAAACTCTCCAGCATCTTCCTTTTTCTTTTCTTTTCATCTTTTTGTGTATTTAGTCCACCATGAGTGGCTAAACTCCTTCCTTTCTAGTTGAAGTTGGTGAATTTCAGATTTTGTGATGAATTGGGAGATTAAAATCTCCATTGTTAAACTCTTATTTACTTTCAATATTTATGCAATTTGAGTTTTCCATCATTATTACTTTGCTTTTAGAATCAATAAGGGCCCATTGCTTTTAAATTGCTTAAGTAATATTGTTTGAATGATTTAGGTCCGTAATTGCTTAGGTTGTTCAAATACACATTTAATCAAATTGCATAATCTAAACTTGACCACGCGGTTGGCAAGGATAGAATTGGGTTTCTCTAAGTCTTAATGCAATCAACAGTTGTTCGATGCTATAATGCCCCAAGGACGTTCCTTGGCAACTTGTTGATTAGTGTTTGATTAGCGAACGTTTCCTAATTAAACTAGAACTAAGGAGGAATTTGAATTGTGAGAAGCGTCTTCCACATTCTAAACTAATTTATTGAGATAAATAGGAGTGTTAAAGAATCAATGATCAATTCTAAACAATCTGAAATAGATCCATACTTCAACTAGAAGCTTTTCTCTTATTGATTTACTCATCTTTAAATTATTTGCTTGCTATTGTTAATTAGCTTTAGTACATCTTCAACACAAAACCCCCCTCTTTTATTTACTTGTTATTTACTTGACCTAGTCATTATTAGGAAGGTCTTTAGTGTCAATTCCCTGTGGTTCGACCCTATTGCCACTATCTGCAAATTATTTTGTTGATTGAGAATAGGTTTATTTTTGACGGCTTCGACAACCGCCTATCAAAAATTGGCGCCGTTGCCGGGGAATTGATTTAAACTAACGTGTTTTCCCTTTATGACCAGGTCTGGCCGTAAAGACACTCTTCTTTACGATCCGGAGATTGAAAAAACTGCCAAGAGCTTAAGGAAGCAAGCAAATTTGAGGAACCAAGCCTCAAGACCATCTTCATCAACAACACCATCTCACAGACCACCTACTGACCCTGCTGAAGAAATTTCTGCACCAGTAGAAACTTCCACCACCGCACCTGCTACTGCAGAATTTTTACCAGAAACTGAATTTCTGGTCATGGTAGAAAATCCAGCAATGGCAGCACCACCTGCTGCACATGTAGAAGCTGAAAATCAAGCAAGAAACGTGCCCATCCAAGCACCACAGCCACGGGAGAGAACTCTTGGAGAGTTAGCTGAACAAGCAGGAGATCAAGCACCCTTATGCATTGAATATCCCCTATTGACAGCACCATTCGAGCTAAGGACAGGTCTGATTCATCTCCTTCCTAAATTCAGAGGCCTAGAAAATGAAGATCCTCACAAGCATTTGAAGGCATTCCACGTTGTGTGCTCAACCATGAGACCCCAAGGCATTCCAGAAGACGATATCAAGCTTAGAGCCTTCCCTTTTTCCCTTGAAGACTATGCCAAAGAATGGCTATTCTACTTGCCACCCGGATCCATCACATCATGGGCTGATATGGTAAGAGCATTCTTGAAAAAATTCTTTCCAACCTCAAAAGCCATAGGCATCCGTCGAGAAATAAGTGGTATAAAGCAAAAGCACTCTGAAGGCTTGTATGAGTACTGGGAGAGGTTCAAAAAGTTGTGCACAAGCTGCCCTCGGCATGATATTTCTGACCAATCTCTCATTGAGTACTTCTATGGAGGTTTGCTACCCTCAGAGAGAAAATTTATTGATGCAGCCTGTGGAGGAACAATTGAAAAAAAATCACCTCGAGAGATGAGGGACTTAATTTCCTCCATGGCTGCAGCTTCTCAACAATTTGGAGACCAAGAGCTGCCAACAAGGAATGTAAATGAGGTGAGTAATTCCACTTTATCATCCCAACTTTCTAAACTCACCAATGCTGTCCGTAGCCTTGTTGTGAGTCAAACCCAACAAGTCCAGCAGATTCAGCAGCCCAAGACATGTGGAATATGTGCCAACAACCACCCTACTGATCTATGTCCTTCCCTTCAAGAGGAGGACCAGCAAGTCAATGCTATTGGAGGCTTCAATGGGCAAAGAAGGTATGATCCCTATGCAAATACTTATAATCCAGGTTGGAGGGACCATCCAAATTTCAGTTATGCAAGGGGACAGCAATATCCAAGTTACCAGCAAAGAAACCAAGCTCAAGCTGCACCTCAGAATTCTAATGCATCTCTTGAAGAGATTGTGAAAAATTTGGCAAATACTGTGCAGAATCTTGAGAAACAAATGGGGCAAATGGCTTCATCCTTGAACAAAATTGAGTCACAAGGAAAGCTACCTTCCCAAACTGAGATAAATCCAAGACAAAATGTTAGTGCCATCACATTGAGGAGTGGAAAGGAGTTGCAAGACAATAGGGTTGAAAAATTGCAAAAACAGACCATGGAAGAAATTCTGCCAGAAAGTGATCAGGGCAGTGATTTGCCTAGTTTACTCGGAGGAACTGACCCGATCGCTGGGCAAACTAAGCTGTCCAGCAGTGATTTGCCCAATTCTCCAGAGAAGGCAGAAAGTGATTTGCCCAAATCACCAACAGACCAAGCAGAATCCAGTCAAAGGCAGAAACAGCAACCTATGGAGAAATTCAAGGTAACTCCTCCCTTCCCAAAGAGGTTTGCAAGGTCCCAAAAGGAGAAAGAGGAAAAAGAGATATTGGAGACACTTCGCAAGGTAGAAATCAACATACCTCTACTTGATGCTATCAAACAAATACCAAGGTATGCTAAATTTCTCAAAGAGCTATGCACCAATAGGAGGAAACTTGCTGAACATAAAAAGGTAAGTGTGGGGGAGTGTGTCTCAGCTGTCATTCAAAGGAAACTTCCCACCAAATGCAAGGATAGAGGAATGTTTGCCATTTCATGCAAGATAGGCAATGTGGGGATAAAGAAAGCCATGTGTGACCTTGGAGCTTCAATTAATGTTATGCCCCTTTCTATTTTTAACTTGTTAAATGCAGGTACACTCAAGGGCACCAGCATTGTGATCCAATTGGCTGACCGATCCATTGTCTACCCCAAGGGAGTGCTTGAAGATGTGTTGGTGCAAGTGGACCAACTAGTCTTCCCAGCTGATTTTTATGTGATTGACATGGAGGAGGATAAGGGCAACATCACCTCTGATATCTTACTTGGGAGACCATTTTTAAGTACAGCAAGAACTAAAATTGATGTGCATGATGGCACATTGACTATGGAGTTTGAAGGGGAAGTTATCAAATTTAATGTTTATGATGCCATGAAATTCCCCAATGATGTTTCTCCTGTTTATGGCCTTGATGTTATTGATTTAAGTCAAGAAGTTTTTTATTTTGATCAAGAAAACTTACTTTATGAAGGTCTTTGCAGGAGAGAAGAAGTGGACAGCAACATCTCTGAAGCAGACAAAACAGCAGACTACTGTAACTTGCTGGAAGTGAGTGATTTGCCCAGAACACCAGAAAATCTGCTCAAATCACAGCCCAAATCAGACAGCAAGCAGACAGAAAACCAGCAGACAGAGGAAGCACCAGATCTGAAACCCTTGCCTAGCCACCTCAAATATGCCTACTTGGGAGCTGGAAATTCACTTCCAGTCATTATTTCTAACCAGCTCAGCCAAGAAGAAGAGGAAAAGCTCCTTGATGTGTTAAAGAAGCACAAAAAAGCAATTGGGTGGACCTTGGAGGACATAAAAGGCACCTCAAGACCATTCGGTGGAGGCTCATCTCACCAGAATCAGAGACAGGATACAGCACATGAAGCTATTGACATACGGAGTCCACAAATAAGCAAGGTTTTCAAGGTTAATGGGCATCGTTTGAAGAGATTCTATGAAGGTTTTATTGTCCATGTTGTGGAGGAGGTTCCCTTGGATCCCCCTTCCCAAGACTGCTGAGCAAGACACTGAAGTCCAGCCCAAGACAGAAAACAGGGCGCTACTGGGAGGCAGCCCAGATATAGTGATATGCCCAGTGATTTGCCCACTGCTTGCCCAAATCGCCGGGCAAATCGACTGAATGTACCATAGTCACAAGCGATCGGGGCAGTGATTTGCCCAATTGCCTAGATAATTTGACCAAGATCACCGGTCCAATCGCAAAATCAAGCACATCATCAGAAAAGGGCGTGAACAGTACCAGCCCAGCAACTGCAAAGGAGAAGCGGTCTGGCCAAGTGATTTGCCCACTGCTTATCCAAATCACTGGTCAAATCACCCTGTCAAGAATCCAGAGGGCCAGCATTAAATGATCAAGGCAGTTCACATACCCAAATCACTTTAAGTAGTTCTTTTCTTTTACTCTTTTACTTTTTACGCTATCTACTGTTTTTATCTCTTCTTCTTCAAGATTTCTCCTCTCCGACCCACCACTCACCCACCGGCAAACTCAAGACCACAATGGTAAGAATTAAGATGAAGGCCACCGGCGGACCGTCCATGTGGAAGAAACCAGGGCTGCCGAGACCCATCCCCTCCGACAGTGATGACGAAGCGCGGGACACCCCTCCACAGCAGCCCCTGCAGATGGGACAAAACAGGAAACAGGGCAAGAACCAGCAAATACACTTCCAGCAGCCCCCAGCAGGATGCTCCTCAGCCACCTGAAGACGAAGCCCCCAACCAGACAGTAGAGGCTCGTCTCAGTAGGATTGAGGACCGAATGCAAAGGATGGAGCACTTGTTGGACCTGCTGGTGGACCATTTTCTGCCCCAGCACCGTGCCAGATAGCGATTTGCCCAGTGATTTGCCCAGTGCTTGCCCAAGTCACTGGTCAAATCACTCACAGGCCAGGAAGTCCCTTTCCCTTTTCTCCTTCATCTCTTTATATATATATTCAAACATTGAGGACAATATTTGGGATAGGTGTGGGGGTACTGGAGAGTATTTATTTACTGATCTTATCACACCATCTTTTTGATTTCTTTTTGTTTCTTTTTGCATTATTTTTACCCCTTTTTGCACACACCAGAATTTTTTTCACACTCCTAGCACACACACACATAATTTTGTAGCTAATTGCTTTACTCAACATAGATGACAAGGTTGAAAGAGTGCCCTTATCTCATGACCCCATTGATTTGCCACCCCTTTAAGCCTAAATTGAATCATTCACAGTATGTTACCTTCACTTAGGGAGTTTTTCTCTTGAATTGAATTCTTAAAATTGCTATGGTCAAGAGAAATAAAAATACAAATGCATGCAAACACAAAGTTAGTGTAAATCCCTATGAGTTGATTTGCCCAAACTATCATAAAAAACCAGCACAAAGCACAAATCATAAACCTGTTCCAATGGTCTAAAACTATGAACTGTGCATAAAAGCCACTTGGAGAAGTTACTGACTGAGTAACCGGAGGTGTACCACCCATGTACACAATCGCGTAAAAAGGTCAGTAACTTTTTCAAGCAAATAAGTTTCGATGGTCTAGACTATGAACAGAGCTAGTAGCCACTTGAACAAGTGACTAACTGAGTAACCGGGGGTGTATCACCCATGTACACAATCGCGTAAAAAGGTTAGTGACTTTTTCAGGCAAGGATAAGAATAAGTGCTGCTAAAAATAAAAACAAAAATAAAAAGAAATAGAGAAGAAAAGGGGCAAGTCACTCCTAGGGGTTGCATTAAAACTAACATAAAAGAATAAGCATGATTGAGCCAAAAACCTTTCTCTTGACCATGGTAGGTGAAAGGAAACAAGGAAAGGAGAGGATGACTTTAGTGCATGTACTCTATACTGTGATACTTCAGTTTAGGAGTCTAGGGGGGGCTGATTAAGTGGTGCTTAGGTTCTAAGGAAAAAGGGGGCTTGATTGGCTAAGTTATTTGTTGCTTGAGGACAAGCAAAAAGCTAGGTGTGGGGGTATTTGATCAAGCATAAATTAGCCACATTTTTATTATCTTTTTTATTGCTTATTTACACATTTTTTAGCTTAATTTATGATTTTTATCTTGTTTTTACAGAAAAGGAAGAAATTGGAGAATTGGAGAAAAAGTGCAGAAAGTTGACAGAAAAGTGATCGGGTCAGTGATTTGCCCAGTGATGTGCCCACTGCTTGCCCAAATCAGGCTGAAGCAGAAACCTGAAGGCAACAGGCAGAAGTGATATGGGCAGTGATTTGCCCAGGACACTCGGGGACACTGGCCAAATCACTCGCAGAAGACAAAGAGAACTGACTGGCAGAAACGTGATCAGGTCTGTGATTTGCCCAACCCCTTGAAGAAACTGGTCAAATCACCGGGCAAATCACTTCGACAGCAGAAAATACAGCAGAGCGGGAAATTGTTCAGGAAACCGAATTTCAAGTTTTCAGAAGTCCAAATCCAACTCAATCACTACCAAAACAATTCCAAGAGCCACGAAAGAGTTTCTCACCTAAGGAATTCCAGTTGCAATTAAATTCAACATCAAAAGAGGAATCACAAGCCAAATTAAAGAGGGATTTCAAAACCCTAGAAGGATGGAACTCTTCAACTATAAAAGGGCAGCCTCCAAACCAGCAAAAGCATCTTCTGCTGAGGAATTGAACTCGCCAGAAACTCTCCAGCATCTTCCTTTTTCTTTTCTTTTCATCTTTTTGTGTATTTAGTCCACCATGAGTGGCTAAACTCCTTCCTTTCTAGTTGAAGTTGGTGAATTTCAGATTTTGTGATGAATTGGGAGATTTAAATCTCCATTGTTAAACTCTTATTTACTTTCAATATTTATGCAATTTGAGTTTTCCATCATTATTACTTTGCTTTTAGAATCAATAAGGGCCCATTGCTTTTAAATTGCTTAAGTAATATTGTTTGAATGATTTAGGTCCGTAATTGCTTAGGTTGTTCAAATACACATTTAATCAAATTGCATAATCTAAACTTGACCACGCGGTTGGCAAGGATAGAATTGGGTTTCTCTAAGTCTTAATGCAATCAACAGTTGTTCGATGCTATAATGCCCCAAGGACGTTCCTTGGCAACTTGTTGATTAGTGTTTGATTAGCGAACGTTTCCTAATTAAATTAGAACTAAGGAGGAATTTGAATTGTGAGAAGCGTCTTCCACATTCTAAACTAATTTATTGAGATAAATAGAAGTGTTAAAGAATCAATGATCAATTCTAAACAATCTGAAATAGATCCATACTTCAACTAGAAGCTTTTCTCTTATTGATTTACTCATCTTTAAATTATTTGCTTGCTATTGTTAATTAGCTTTAGTACATCTTCAACACAAAACCCCCCTCTTTTATTTACTTGTTATTTACTTGACCTAGTCATTATTAGGAAGGTCTTTAGTGTCAATTCCCTGTGGTTCGACCCTATTGCCACTATCTGCAAATTATTTTGTTGATTGAGAATAGGTTTATTTTTGACGGCTTCGACAACCGCCTATCATTGCCTGAGTCTTGGCCTTGAATGAACATTTTCCCTCCCCAAGTGTAATACCCGGCTAGACTCCGGTATCGGAATTTCTACCGTCCAGTGGAATCTCGGATGTCGGAAACCTCTAGAAGGGTAAAAGCATGTTTTCATGAAATGTTTTCATGTTTTAATGATTTTAAATACGATTCTAAAAGAGTTTTTGCATGAAAAGTCCTTGGAGGAAAACTCAGGTTCGGCCGCCAAAAGTCAAGTTCGGCCGCCGAACATGCATGCGTTTTGGAGGCACGTTAGGCCCCCGAAAGCATGAGTTAGGGAAGTCCAGGTTCGGCCGCCGAAAGTCAAGTTCGGCCGCCGAACATTGCATGGATGCGGAGGCACATTCGGCCCCCGAACGTGGCCTGGCCAGCCACCTATAAAAGGGGCACTTAGCCGAAATGAGCGAGCTTTCTCTCATTTTCGGCCACAGTGAGCTTCCGACCTTCCCTTTGCAAATCTTGTGTTCTTCCTCCAAATCTCTTCCATTTTTCTTGAGTTTTAAACTCACATTGCAAGTTTTGAACATTTAAACCAAGTTTTGGAGCTTTGGAAACTCAGGAGCCCATTTGCTTGGATCTCCGAGTTTAGGTCGTCTCTCTCTCGATCTTCAAGAGGTAAGAGCCGATCTTGAGCTCAATGTATGTTTTTAACAAGTTTTAAGTAGATTTATGGGGTAGAAATGCATGTTTGGGTTATTTGAATATTTGGGTTTATGTTATGATTTTGAACAATGTATGTTGATTTTTGTGTGTTTGAAGTGTTGTAGTTGGGGTATATGCTAGTTTGAGACCCCTAGGTGTAATGTATGATATGTATGCCTGTTTTAGAACTAGTTTTTGCATGATTGGAGCTTGGGAGGCGAAATGTGCATAGAGGAGCTGAGTTTCTGCCCTTCGGGAGAAGCTCAGGTTCGGCCGCCGAAGTGACTTTCGGCCGCCGAACCCCCTTTGTGGAGGCAGCATTCGGCTGCCGAAGTTGCCCCCGAAAAGAGACTTTCGTCTCTGTCTGGGACTTTCGGCCGCCGAAGGTGCCGCCGAAGGTGCCGCCGAAAGTGCCTGACTTTCGGATCTGTCCAGGACTTTCGGCCGCCGAAGGTGCCGCCGAAAGTGCCCTGTTCAGCCATTTCATGCATGTGTTTCTATGATTATTTCATGATGTTTTAGGGAGTTTTTGGGGAGTTTATTAGAGTTATGTTTATGTATGTTTGGTCCCTCATTGGAGTCCACCTGTGTAGGTTCGGACCCGAGGAACCGAGGACCCCAGCAGTGAGATAGCTGCTTCAGAGTCTGTAGAGCTTCAGCCAGAGGTGAGTGGAATAAACCTTAAGTTTTTAAATAAATGAAATATAACTTTTGAGCATGTTCATGCATTATATATGCCATGTGATATTATAGGGTGTTTGCATTAGTAATCACGAAGATGTTGCATTGCATAATTTGATGTGGATGTGGATTGGTTATTGAATGATCCTCTAGTCCTCCTATGGTATGATATGATGATGATGATGATACGGTACGGATTACCAGTGAGGCCCATTCTACGCCCCTGGACTATGTTAAGAGAAAGACCAGTGAGGCCCATTCTACGCCCCTGGCACATTGGAATGTTATGTTATGTTATGTATGTAAGAGAAAGACCAGTGAGACCCATTCTACGCCCCTGGCACAGTTGGACTATGTTGAGGACTATAGGTGACAATACCATCCTTATGTGATATGTTTGTGATGTGTTGCATTTCATGGAAGCATGAAATATTTAATACATGTTTTCTCTGTTCTGCTCACTGGGCTTTATAGCTCACCCCTCTCCCCTAACCCCAGATGTGCAGGTGCAGGGTAGATCAGGAGGTTAGCCAGAGTATGGAAGCTATGTTTATGTAATAGATAGACTGTGGACATGACAATTGTATTATGATGTAATGTAAAGTGTTTTAAAGTTATGTTATGTAATTTGAATATTGAGGATAGAGTTGTGCTTGACCAATACAGATTGTTAATCCCACTTGTATGTACATGGTCTTTATGATATGAGATACGAGGTTATGTTTCAGCCAAGCTTATGTATGATGAGATACCCCATTGGAGCATTTTGATGAGGGCTCCAGTGGAGGTTTATGTTATGTTTATGTTTATGTACAGGTTGAGCTTGGTTGTTATATGAGAATGTTTACAGGTTCATGAGTATTGTTGATCATGTATGGGATTAAACAGGATTACAGGTTATGTTAGGCTTGCTACGGGTCCCGGCGGCCTTACGCCGATCTGACAGGTTTATGGAGTTGCTGCCATTTGCTGGGCAGGACCTTAATACAGACCAGAAGAAGTCAAGGAGGTATATCATGAAGCTCCATTCCAGGTATTCCTCCTTGATACAGTCAGCAGATAGAGAGAGTTTTCACGCCATAGTAGACATGGCTAGGAGGATGGAGGCTAGTGCTATCATCGAGGGAAAAGTCAAACAGTCAACAGCACAGCCTTCTGGTTCTAGAACCCCAGGTAAGGGAAAAGTGGATCCTTCTTCCTTAAGCTCAGGCAGTAAGAGGTGGAGCAGTACCACCAAGAAGTTTAAGAAGAACAAGTTCTGGAACAAGATCAAGTCAGGTCTGGGATTAGGAAGTGGCTCGAGCTCAGGTGCAGATAATGCAGTATGCAAGAAATGTGGGAGACCGCACAGAGGAGTATGTCTGGTTGGGACGTCAGCCTGCTTCAGATGTGGGCAGGAGGGACACATGGCACGAGAGTGTCCTAGAGCAGCTTTTGTGACACAGTCTCAGCAGACAGCTTCTGGTAGTGTGGCACAGCCAGTAGCTCCAGCCATGACACAGGCCAGTGGTAGAGGCAGAGGGAGAGGGTCAGCCTCTTCTTCAGCAGGGTTCAGAGGTGAGGGTTCGCCAGCTCCAGCAAGGATCTTCACCATGACACAGCAGGAGGCAGATGCATCTAACACCGTGGTGGCAGGTAATTTAGTCATTGGGTGTTCTGATGTGTATGCATTAATGGACCCTGGTGCATCTCATTCTTTTATTGCTCCGAGGGCCGTAGAGAGGTTGGGATTAATGGTCTCTGGGTTAGAGTGTCCTCTCTGGGTCAGTGGACCCAAGTGTGATCCATCAGTGGCAGAGTCAGTCTGTCAGTGTAGTCCAGTTTTTGTTGAGGGGAGATGCATGTCCGCCGACCTTGTGGTTCTAGAGTTGACAGATTTTGACGTCATTCTAGGGATGGACTGGTTATCTACCCATGGCGCTACCTTGGACTGCAGGGACAAGGTAGTCAGGTTCAGAGGTCAGGATGGATCAGAGGTCGTCTTCAGAGGAGACAGGAGGGGTACACCTAGAGGTTTGATCTCATCTCTTCAGGCTCGTAGGTTGCTTAGGAGGGGATGTCAGGGGTATTTGGCTCATGTGAGAGAGCTAAACAGTCAGATTAGAGAGCCCGCCGCAGTGCCAGTGGTCAATGAGTTTTTAGATGTGTTCCCAGACGAGTTGCCAGGTTTACCACCTGTTAGGGAGATAGAGTTCGAGATTGAATTGATGCCTGGAACTAGACCGATCTCTATCCCTCCCTACAGGATGGCACCAGCTGAGTTGAAAGAATTGAAAGAACAGTTGCAAGAATTGGTAGACAAGGGCTTCATCCGACCGAGTACCTCACCTTGGGGTGCTCCAGTACTGTTTGTGAGAAAGAAGGATGGATCCCTTAGACTTTGTATCGACTACAGGCAGTTGAACAAAGTCACTACCAAGAACAAGTACCCATTGCCAAGGATCGACGATCTATTCGACCAGCTAGCAGGAGCGGGTTGTTTCTCTAAAATAGATCTGAGATCTGGGTATCATCAGTTGAGGATCAGGGAAGAGGATGTACCAAAGACAGCTTTCAGGACCAGATATGGGCATTTTGAGTTCCTTGTAATGCCGTTCGGGTTAACTAACGCCCCTGCAGCATTCATGGACCTCATGAACAGAGTGTTTAGACAGTACCTGGATCACTTTGTTATTGTCTTCATAGATGATATCTTAGTGTATTCCAGGAATGCCGAGGAGCATGCCCATCATCTGAGGATAGTTCTGCAGACCTTGAGGGAACATGGCTTGTATGCCAAGTTCTCCAAGTGTGAGTTCTGGTTGAGGAGCATCTCGTTCTTGGGGCATGTAGTGTCAGAGAATGGAATTAAAGTAGACCCCAAGAAGATAGAGGCTGTGACTAACTGGCCTAGACCCACCTCAGTGACAGAGATCAGAAGTTTCTTGGGTTTGGCTGGTTATTACAGGAGGTTCGTACAGGACTTCTCAAAGATTGCAGCTCCTCTAACCAGATTGACCAGAAAGAACCAGAGATTCGTATGGACCGATCAATGTGAGGAAAGTTTTGAGGAGCTCAAGAAGAGGTTAACCTCAGCACCAGTGTTAGCTCTGCCGACTAGTAATGAGGACTTCACAGTATTCTGTGATGCATCCAGAGTAGGCTTGGGTTGTGTGTTGATGCAGAATGGCAGGGTGATCGCTTACGCCTCTAGACAACTGAAGAGGCATGAGTTGAATTACCCCACACACGATCTTGAGATGGCAGCAGTCATCTTTGCACTCAAGATGTGGAGGCATTACCTCTATGGGGTAAAATGTGAGATCTTCACAGATCATAAGAGCCTGCAGCACATCTTGAGTCAGAGAGATTTGAATTTACGACAGAGAAGATGGGTAGAACTGCTCAGTGACTATGATTGCAAGATCCAGTACCATCCGGGTAAGGCGAATGTCGTGGCAGACGCCCTAAGCCGGAAGTCACTAGGCAGTCTATCCCACATCATGGCAGAAAGGAGACCAGTGGTGAAGGAGTTGTACAAGCTCATTGAGGAAGGTCTACAGTTGGAGTTGTCTGGTACAGGTGCTTTAATAGCCCAGATGAGAGTGACACCTGTGTTTCTGGAGCAGGTGGCTCAGAAACAGCATGAGGACCCAGCGTTGGTGAAGATTGCCAGGACTGTTCAGTCAGGCAAGAGTGAAGAGTTCAGATTTGATGATAAGGGGATCCTCCGCTATGGGAACAGACTATGTGTACCAGATGACGTGGGATTGAAAGGAGACATTATGAGAGAGGCTCATAATGCAAGATACAGCATTCACCCCGGAGCCACCAAAATGTATCAAGACTTGAAGAAGGTTTATTGGTGGCCAGCAATGAAGAAAGAAGTGGCACAGTTTGTGTCAGCCTGCGAAGTATGTCAGAGGGTGAAGCTGGAACATCAGAAGCCGGCTGGAATGCTTAACCCGCTACCTATTCCAGAGTGGAAATGGGAAAATATAGCTATGGACTTCGTAGTGGGGTTACCGGCAACGTCCAACAGATTGGACTCCATATGGGTGATTGTGGACAGACTCACCAAATCTGCTCACTTCATCCCTGTCAGGAGTGGCTATTCTGTGGACAAGTTGGCACAGGTGTACGTTGATGAGATAGTCAGATTGCATGGGGTTCCTGTTTCTATTGTGTCAGATAGAGGGCCCCAGTTCACCTCCAGGTTTTGGCGGAGTCTGCAGAGTGCTATGGGTACTAGGTTGGATTTCAGCACTGCCTTCCATCCACAGACAGACGGACAGTCAGAGAGGACCATCCAGACCATAGAAGATATGCTAAGGATGTGTGTGCTGGACTTTGGCGGTTCTTGGAGGCAACATCTACCTTTGGTGGAGTTTGCTTACAATAACAGCCATCATGCTAGCATCGGGATGGCTCCATATGAAGCTTTGTATGGGAGAAAGTGCAGATCACCTGTCTATTGGGAAGAAGTTGGAGAGAGGTCCTTAGCAGGGCCTGAGCTTGTAGAGATCACCAGCAGGGTGGTACCCATTATCAGAGAAAGGATCAAGACTGCTATGAGTAGGCAGAAGAGCTATGCAGACATTCGCAGGAGACTAGTAGAGTTTCAGGAGGGAGATCTGGTATTGCTCAAGGTGTCTCCTATGAAAGGAGTGGTTCGGTTCGGGAAGAAAGGTAAGCTGGCTCCATGGTACATCGGACCCTTTGAAGTCCTGCAAAGGATTGGGAATGTGTCGTACAAGCTGGACTTGCCTGCTTCAATGGAAAGAATCCATCCGGTTTTCCATGTTTCCATGTTGAGGAAGTTCGTGTCAGATCCGAGCAAGGTTCTTAGTGAGCCTGATGTGGAGATCCAAGAGGATCTCACCTATGTTGAACAGCCAGTACGGATCCTAGACACCCAGATCAGAAAGTTGAGAAACAAGGAAATCCCAATGGTGAAAGTCCTTTGGAACCACCACAATATGGAAGAATGCACTTGGGAGACACGGGAGTCTATGCTCCAGCAGTACCCTCATCTCTTTTAAGGATAGATCTCTATGTGCTTGTGTGTTATGTATGTATGATATGTTGTATGCTATGCATGTGTTAGTTGAGGAACATTCGGGGACGAATGTTCTTAAGGGGGGGAGAATGTAATACTCGGCTAGACTCCGGTATCGGAATTCCTACCGTCCGGTGGAATCTCGGATGTCGGAAACCTCTAGAAGGGTAAAAGCATGTTTTCATGAAATGTTTTCATGTTTTAATGATTTTAAATACGATTCTAAAAGAGTTTTTGCATGAAAAGTCCTTGGAGGAAAACTCAGGTTCGGCCGCCGAAAGTCAAGTTCGGCCGCCGAACATGCATGCGTTTTGGAGGCACGTTAGGCCCCCGAAAGCATGAGTTAGGGAAGTCCAGGTTCGGCCGCCGAAAGTCAAGTTCGGCCGCCGAACATTGCATGGATGCGGAGGCACATTCGGCCCCCGAACGTGGCCTGGCCAGCCACCTATAAAAGGGGCACTTAGCCGAAATGAGCGAGCTTTCTCTCATTTTCGGCCACAGTGAGCTTCCGACCTTCCCTTTGCAAATCTTGTGTTCTTCCTCCAAATCTCTTCCATTTTTCTTGAGTTTTAAACTCACATTGCAAGTTTTGAACATTTAAACCAAGTTTTGGAGCTTTGGAAACTCAGGAGCCCATTTGCTTGGATCTCCGAGTTTAGGTCGTCTCTCTCTCGATCTTCAAGAGGTAAGAGCCGATCTTGAGCTCAATGTATGTTTTTAACAAGTTTTAAGTAGATTTATGGGGTAGAAATGCATGTTAGGGTTATTTGAATATTTGGGTTTATGTTATGATTTTGAACAATGTATGTTGATTTTTGTGTGTTTGAAGTGTTGTAGTTGGGGTATATGCTAGTTTGAGACCCCTAGGTGTAATGTATGATATGTATGCCTGTTTTAGAACTAGTTTTTGCATGATTGGAGCTTGGGAGGCGAAATGTGCATAGAGGAGCTGAGTTTCTGCCCTTCGGGAGAAGCTCAGGTTCGGCCGCCGAAGTGACTTTCGGCCGCCGAACCCCCTTTGTGGAGGCAGCATTCGGCTGCCGAAGTTGCCCCCGAAAAGAGACTTTCGTCTCTGTCTGGGACTTTCGGCTGCCGAAGGTGCCGCCGAAAGTGCCTGACTTTCGGATCTGTTCAGGACTTTCGACCGCCGAAGGTGCCGCCGAAAGTGCCCTGTTCAGCCATTTCATGCATGTGTTTCTATGATTATTTCATGATGTTTTAGGGAGTTTTTGGGGAGTTTATTAGAGTTATGTTTATGTATGTTTGGTCCCTCATTGGAGTCCACCTGTGTAGGTTCGGACCCGAGGAACCGAGGACAGCAGTGAGATAGCTGCTTCAGAGTCTGTAGAGCTTCAGCCAGAGGTGAGTGGAATAAACCTTAAGTTTTTAAATAAATGAAATATAACTTTTGAGCATGTTCATGCATCATATATGCCATGTGATATTATAGGGTGTTTGCATTAGTAATCACGAAGATGTTGCATTGCATAATTTGATGTGGATGTGGATTGGTTATTGAATGATCCTCTAGTCCTCCTATGGTATGATATGATGATGATGATGATACGGTACGGATTACCAGTGAGGCCCATTCTACGCCCCTGGACTATGTTAAGAGAAAGACCAGTGAGGCCCATTCTACGCCCCTGGCACATTGGAATGTTATGTTATGTTATGTATGTAAGAGAAAGACCAGTGAGGCCCATTCTACGCCCCTGGCACAGTTGGACTATGTTGAGGACTATAGGTGACAATACCATCCTTATGTGATATGTTTGTGATGTGTTGCATTTCATGGAAGCATGAAATATTTAATACATGTTTTCTCTGTTCTACTCACTGGGCTTTATAGCTCACCCCTCTCCCCTAACCCCAGATGTGCAGGTGCAGGGTAGATCAGGAGGTTAGCCAGAGTATGGAAGCTATGTTTATGTAATAGATAGACTGTGGACATGACAATTGTATTATGATGTAATGTAAAGTGTTTTAAAGTTATGTTATGTAATTTGAATATTGAGGATAGAGTTGTGCTTGACCAATACAGATTGTTAATCCCACTTGTATGTACATGGTCTTTATGATATGAGATATGAGGTTATGTTTCAGCCAAGCTTATGTATGATGAGATACCCCATTGGAGCATTTTGATGAGGGCTCCAGTGGAGGTTTATGTTATGTTTATGTTTATGTACAGGTTGAGCTTGGTTGTTATATGAGAATGTTTACAGGTTCATGAGTATTGTTGATCATGTATGGGATTAAACATGATTACAGGTTATGTTAGGCTTGCTACGGGTCCCGGCGGCCTTACGCCGATCTGGATCCTAGCGCCGGTAGCACTCCGAATTTCCGGGGCGTTACACCAAGCCTCTTTAGCAATCTTGTTAGAGGTGGCCCCATTCTCCTGAGCTTGAGACTGTAGATCCTATACTTGCCGCTAAAGAATAGCCACTTGATCCTCGGCGGTTGTGGCCCGATTCTCAAGGATAAGTTTTGTTGTGTTGGCTTCATCCAGGTCTGGAGCTTTTCCACGAACTTTAGGGTCTCTTTCATGGTGTCCTCCACCTCTTCAACCTGAGCCTTTAGCTTTGAGCACTTTTTCTACAGGAGATTTCTAATCGTTTCTTGTGCCCCGAAATCTCACCTTAGAGCCTTGTTCTGCTTCTTGGGCATGTAAACACAAAGGGCACTCTCCATCGTGAAGTGGATAATATTGAAATAGAGGTCTTCTGTCTCAATCTCGTTCAGGCGGTGGCGATCCCTAGGCCTTAGGGCGTTCTTTGCAATAAGGACTGACAGTAGGGGTTCCTTGAGAAGGAAGGTCGCCCAAGTCAATGCTAACGTGAGATGTTGGATAGGGACTGCTGCAAGAGTGCCCCTTGAAGAAGACTCGGATTGAGAGGGGGCTGGTTTCTTGGTTGTAGGAGGAGGAGGAAGCATAATGATCTCCTTTGCTTGGTGAACTTGTTTAGGAGGCGAGCCGGTTGTTCCAGCAATAGTTTTGCCTTTGCGAGTAGCACGTGCAGGTTCGGTGAACTTGTTTTTCTTTCTGGCCATACCTGCACAAAGCAAAAAGTGAGTAAGGTAGTTTTAAAAATAAAAGAAGTTAGAAAGAAAAATACCATGTTCTGCAGTAAAGGGAACATTTTTCTGAGGGTTTTGAAGATTGGGCAGTTGAGGAGCTCGAACCTAGTTTGCCTGAAAATGACTTTGCCAAGACAAAATGGCGTTCCTCACTGCCATGTTGATGTCTACCCTCTCGATCGAGGCCATCATCTGGAGGAAGTCCAAAACCTCTTCCTCGTCCCGCCATGGTCAAACCCCATTCTTCCTAAACTCCACATGAAGGTTCCAGTCAGTCTAAAACCCCCCAAAACTCTCTGGATACCCTGTGGTGAAGGATAAAGAATTTATTTTTCCAATATTTCAAGGAAAAAGGTACCTGGTCAAAAAGAGTCTTGACGTTTTTTCTCGCTGAAGAACCAAAATCTTTATTCCGGGTACCAAAATCTTTAAGTAGGTTACAAACTTTTATAAATAGTATTTTAGGAATAAATTATAGTTTCAGAAGTTTGATTATCCACTAACTTTGAACTAATATCTATAATGGATAGAATAATTGTAATTTTAGACAGATTAAATATAGAGAGATTTAAGGATTCAATTTTAAATATATAAAGACTAATATATTAATTACGCTAAAATTGAAGGACCATAATATAGTTTACACAATATAAAATTCTTCACTTATATTGAAAAGGGTTAAGTGTTTATGAGTACGTTAAATTTAGAGATCAAAATATAGTTTATACAATATAAAATTCTTCACCTTATTAAAAAGGGTTAAGTGTTCGTGAGAATATTTTATATATTTGAGATATTTATTATTTTTTAATCCGTTGATTAATGGAATTATGGATATAAGAGTTCTAATTTAAACAGATTAATTATATAAAAATTTAATTATTTGATTTTAAAAATATAAAAATTAATTTATTAATTATGTTAAAATTTAGAAGTTTAAATTTAGAAATTAAAGTGTAATTTATTTAAATTTTAAATTAAATTATAATAACAAAATCTATATATTTATATATTCTATATTAAAACTTGAGCATTCTATTTTTCTATGTTTTAATTGATTAATTTTAATTTAATATTTAATTTATAATATGATAATGAATAATTTTTAAAATATAATATGATTCATTCAACACAATTCTAATAAAAATAATATAATTTAATTTAATCATCTAACTTAATGTTGCTGAAACAAAGAGAAAGTTTAGAAATTTTTCTATGTTCAACATCCTACTTTTTCTTTTTAGAAATATTTAAGTTTTTTTTTTAATTTTTACATTTTAATTGACTAATTTCAATTTAATATTTAATTTAATATTATTTCAATTTAATATTTAATTTATAATATGAAAGTTGACAATTTACCTAATTCTGATAAAGTTAATATAATCTAATCTAATCATTTAACTTAATTCCTTCTCTATGTTTCAGCATTCTATTTTTTTTAAAAAAATTTTTCATTTTTTTTTTAAATTTTTTAAATTTTGATTGACCAATTTTAATTTAATATTTAATTTATAATATAATAATTCACTATTTTTAAAATATAAATCTAATTATCCAACCTAATTCTAATAAAACAAACATTATTTAATCTAATCATCTAATCAAATCCTATTAAAACTTAACTGCTAAAAATTTAAATTATTTAAATTTCAGTATTTTATTATTTTTTTCTTTTTTAGTAAAATTTTAAATTTTAAATTTTTCTGCATTTTAATTTATCAATTTAATTATATTTTTCAACTAATAATTAACAATTTTTAAAACGTAATTTAATATCTATTCATCTAATCTAATCATATTAAAATTAACATAATTTAATTTAATTATCCAATCCATTCCTACTAAACTAAACTTTCAAAATTTTAAATTAATTAAATTATATATTTATATATATAAGCTGAAACAATGAGAAAATTCAATGCAAGTTTTTTTTTTTTAATTTTGTTTTTCATGTTATTAGTAATTATATTTTATAATTTTCTTTAGAAATAATATGTAGATTTTTTTTCAATTAAATTTAATTAAATTATACTTATTATCACTTTTATGTTTACTTTACTGATCTTAATTAAAAATAAAAATGCATAATTTAAATTATTAATACTAATTTTTATTCATAATAAATATTTTAAAATTATTATTATAAAAATAATTTAATATATTTATATTATAAAGTATTATTTTTTATCGTTATCATAAATTTTCAATAAATATTTGATTATAATCATCTATTTTTAAGCACATTTTTTATCCAATTATATTTATTTAAGTTATTAATTTAGCTCCATATAAATATAATGCATTTATATATAGAAATTTATAAATTTAATTTTATATAAAAAATACATTTTAATAATTTTTATTTTAGATATTTGTATCAATATTTTTATGCTTATAATGAATTATATATGAATTTTGTTATAAATATTTAATTTAAAAAGTATTAAATATGTAGGTTGAGTAAAATAGATACTATAAATAAATAGAATATTAATGAAAATTCTGAATAATAATTATATTACTAAAAAGAGTTAAATATTATTTAAATAGTTGACAGTGCAGTTGTCGAAGCCGGTCAAAAATAACCTTTCTGGTTATCAACAATTTACAACTGTGAAAGGATCGAATCCACAGGGAATTGAAGACTTACCTATTTTCTTTATCAAGACCAATAAAATAAACTGAAATAAAAATAAACTGCAAAAGAAGAAAACTGAAAACGAGATAAACTGAAATGAGATAAAACTGAAATAAGATAAAACTGAAACGAGATAAAACTGAAAACGAGATAAACTGAAATGAGATAAAACTGAAATGAGATAAAACTGAAAGAGAAATAAACGGAAAGCAAAATAAACTAAAACGAGATAAAACTGAAACCAACTAAACTGTAAGTAAAATGGGGGGTTTTGAGATTGATTTAATTAATCTAAAACTGAAAGCAATAAAAATAAGGCAAATAATAAAAATAAAGAGAAATAAATAATAAGAAAGATCTAGTTGAAGGATTGGATCCACTTTAGTTGTTGGGATTGATCATTGACACTTAGTTTTCTTTGGGTTGATTCAATAGATTAGTTATGGAGATGGAAGACGCTTCTCACCACCATTATCTCTCCTTATGATTAAACCAATTAGGGAACGTCCTCTAATTAATTACTAATTAACAAATTGCCAAGGAACGTCCTTGGGCCTTAGGCATCAAAACAATTGTCAATTGCATTAAGAAATAGAGAGATCCAATGTAACGTCCCGAAAATCGGACCGCTACCGGCGCTAGGATCCAGATCGGCTTAAGGCCGCCAGGACCCGTAGCAAGCCTGACATATAACCTGTAAACCTGTATAATCCCATACATGATCAACAACATGCATAAAAATTTAAAACTTTTCCTTCAAACATCCAACTCAACCTGAACATACATGTACATAGTCATAATCATAATCGTGATCCCTCTGTGGGATCTCATCAATGCCCCAACGGGCGATACAACATGAGATGAGTTGGCTTTCATGAACATTATAAAACATTTTTGATCATGTAATAAAAGGGATACCTCATACACAATGTCAAGCACAATATCTAATCTTCAATATCAATACATGACTGTAACTGTACTTTTACATAACATTAATACATTTATCATGTCCACACTATCTATTACATAAATCAGACTTCATTACTCTTGTAAACCTCCTGGTCTACCCTGTACCTGCAATCCTGGGGAAATGGGAGAGGGGTGAGCTACTAGGGCCCAGTGAGCAGAATAATAAAAACATTTAAATCATATGGATCATGGAATGCATCACATCACAGCTAATCACATCAAGGATGAACTTGTCACCAATAGCCCTCTACATGGTCCAACTGTGCCAGAACGTAGAATGGGTCCTGGTCTTTCCCTTACATATCATAACATAACAGTGTCCAACTGTGCCAGAACGTAGAATGGGTCCTGGTCTTTCCCTTACATAGTGCCAGCGAACGTAGAATGGGTCCCACTGGTCTTACATTCCGTACCGTACATATCACATCGTCATATCATAGATCGAGGGCTATGGATCATCCAACATTCATCCACATCAACATAAAAATATGCAATGCAACATATTCTTGAATTCTAATGCAAGCAACCTAATTCATCACATGGCATTCATGATGCGTGAAACATGCTGAAAAGTTCATTCTTTTCTTTAAAACATAATAAGTTATTCCACTCACCTCTGGGTAGCTCCGACCAGACACTGGGGCAACAGACTCACTGCTGGGGTCATCGGTTCCTCGGGTCCGAACCTACACAGGTGGACTCAAATGAGGGACCAAACATACATGAACATAACTCTAAACTATTCCCCAAAAACCCCCTAAAACATGAAGAAATAATCATAGAAAAACATGCAAAGGAAGGCAAAACAGGGCAGGTTCGGCGGCACCTTCGGCGGCCGAAAGTCCCAGACAGAGACGAAAGTCTCTTTTCGGGGGCAACTTCGGCAGCCGAAAGGCCTGCCTCCCCAGCCATGTTCGGCGGCCGAAAGTTTCTTCGGCTGCCGAACCTGGTTTCTGCCAAAGGGCAGAAACTTGGCTCCCTTAAGCACTTTTGCCTCCAAAACTTCCAATCATGCATTTAGCTCAACCAAAACATGCAAATATACATACATTGGCTCCTAGGGGCTTCAAACTAACTTAAACCCCAACTACAACACAATCCAACATACATTGCTCAAAACATGACATAAACTCAAAAACCTAACTATGAGCTAAACATGCATTCTACCCCATAGATCTTGCATAAAACTTACTTTAAACATGAAATGAGCTTAAGATCGGCTCTTACCTCTTGAAGATCGAGAGAGAGACGTCCTAAACTCGGAGGTGGGAGGGGTTGAGTTCCCTTGGACCTCAAAGCTCCAAAACTTTGCTCAAAGCTTGAAAATCTTCAAAACAAGTGAAAAATCATGAAAATCGAGTAGGATTGGAAGAAAAGAACTCAAGATCGGTGAGGAACGGCGGAGTGCTCACCTTGGCTGGAAATGGGGAGAAAGCTCGCCCGTTTTCGGCTAAGGGACCCTTTTATAGTGGCTGGCTAGGCCACGTTCGGGGGCCGAACGTGCCTCCGCATGCATGCCATGTTCGGCGGCCGAACATGAGGTTCGGCGGCCGAACCTGGACTTTCCTCACTTATGCTTTCGGGGGCCTAAAGGCGTTCCCGAAGGCATGCATGTTCGGTGGCCAAACTTGAGGTTCGGCGGCCGAACCTGAGTTTTCCTTCAAGGTTGTTTTCATGCAAAAACTCATTTCCATTTTTCTTAAAACCATGAAATACCTTAAAACATCTTATGAAAACATGATTCTACCCTACTAGAGGCCTCCGACATCCGAGATTCCACCGGACGGTAGGAATTCCGATACCGGAGTCTAGCCGGGTATTACATTCTCCCCCCTTAAGAACATTCGTCCCCGAATGTTCCTCAACTAGCACATAGCATGGCATAAAACCTAACATACATGCATATCACATAAACACATAGAGATCTAACCTTAAAAGAGATGAGGGTACTGCTGGAGCATAGACTCCCGTGTCTCCCAAGTGCATTCCTCCAAATTGTGGTGGTTCCACAGGACTTTCACCATCGGGATTTCCTTGTTCCTTAGCTTTCTGATCTGGGTGTCTATGATCCGTACTGGCTGTTCAACATAGGTGAGATCCTCTTGGACCTCCACATCCGGCTCACTAAGAACCTTGCTCGGATCTGACACAAACTTCCTCAACATAGAAACATGGAAAACCGGATGGATTCTTTCCATTGAAGCAGGTAAGTCCAGCTTGTACGACACATTCCCGATCTTTTGCAAGATTTCAAAGGGTCCGATGTATCGTGGGGCTAGTTTACCTTTCTTCCCAAAGCGAACCACTCCTTTCGTTGGAGACACCTTGAGCAATACCAGATCCCCCTCCTGAAACTCTAACTGTCTTCTGCGGACGTCTGCATAGCTCTTCTGTCTGCTGGCAGCAGTCTTGATTCTCTCTCTGATTATGGGTACCACCCTGCTGGTGATCTCTACTAGTTCAGGCCCTGCCAAGGCCTTTTCTCCAACTTCCTTCCAGCAAACAGGTGATCTGCACTTCCTTCCGTACAAAGCTTCATAGGGAGCCATCCCGATGCCAGCATGATGGCTGTTATTGTAGGCAAACTCCACCAAAGGCAGATGCTGCCTCCAAGAACCGCCAAAGTCCAGCACACACATTCTGAGCATATCCTCGATAGTCTGGATGGTCCTTTCTGACTGTCCATCAGTCTGGGGGTGGAAGGCAGTACTAAAATCCAACCTAGTACCCATGGCATTCTGCAGACTCCGCCAAAATCTGGAGGTGAACTGGGGCCCTCTATCTGACACTATCGAAACAAGAACCCCATACAGTCTGACGATCTCATCGACATACACCTACGCCAACTTGTCCACAGAATAGCCACTCCTGACAGGGATGAAGTGAGCAGATTTGGTGAGTCTATCCATAATCACCCATATGGAGTCTAATCTGTTGGACGCCACCAGTAACCCCACTACGAAGTCCATAGCTATATTTTCCCATTTCCATTCTGGAATAGGTAGCGGGTTAAGCATTCCAGCCGGCTTCTGATGTTCCAGCTTCACCCTCTGACACACTTCGCAGGCTGACACAAACTGTGCCACTTCTTTCTTCATAGCTGGCCACCTGTAACGACCCGAAAATCGGACCGCTACCGGCGCTAGGATCCAGGTCGGCTTAAGGCCGCCGGGACCCGTAGCAAGCCTGACATACATCATGAAAACCTGTTTAATCCCATACATGATCAACAACATACATAAAAATTTAAAACTTTTCTTTCACTCATAAGCCAAACTCAACCTGGACATGCACTGAACGTACTCAATATCATAATCATGACCCCTCTGTGGGATCTCATCAATGCCCCAATGGGCGATACATCATAAGATGAGTTGGCTTACATGAACATTATAAAACATCTAAAATCATGTATTAAAAGGGATACCTCATACATATTGTCAAGCACAATCTCTAAACCTCAATATCATTACATGACTGAAACTGTACTTTTTCACAACTTCAATACAATTATCATGTCCACACTATCTATTACAAGTACCAGACTTCATAACTCTTGTAAACCTCCTGGTCTACCCTGTACCTGCAATCCTGGGGAAATTTGGGAGAGGGGTGAGCTACTAGAGCCCAGTGAGCAGAATAATAAAACATTTAAAACATATGATAACATGGAATGCATCACATCACAGCTAATCACATCAAGGATGAACTTGTCACCAATAGCCCTCTACATGGTCCAACTGTGCCAGAACGTAGAATGGGTCCTGGTCTTTCCCTTACATATCATAACATAACAGTGTCCAACTGTGCCAGAACGTAGAATGGGTCCTGGTCTTTCCCTTACATAGTGCCAGCGAACGTAGAATGGGTCCCACTGGTCTTACATTCCGTACCATACATATCACATCGTCATATCATAGATCGAGGGCTATGGATCATCCAACATTCATCCACATCAACATTTAAGATATGCAATGCAACATATTCATGAATTCTAATGCAAACAACCTAATTCATCACATGGCATTCATGATGCATGATTATGCTCAAACCTTGCAATTGATTTACTTTAAAACGTAAAGGTTTATTCCACTCACCTCTGGATAGCTCTGACCAGACACTGGGGCAACAGACTCACTGCTGGGGTCCTCGGTTCCTCGGGTCCGAACCTACACAGGTGGACTCAAATGAGGGACCAAACATACATGAACATAACTCTAAACTATTCCCCAAAAACCCCCTAAAACATCATGGAATAATCATAGAAAAACATGCAAGAAAGGGCTGGACAGGGCACTTTCGGCGGCAGGTTCGGCGGCCGAAAGTCCCTCCAGAGCCGAAAGTCAGGCAGGTTCAGCGGCACCTTCGGCGGCCGAAACTCCCAGACAGAGGCGAAACTCATACATGTTCGGCGGCACTTTCGGCGGCCGAAACTCCCAAACAGAGACGAAAGTCTCCTTTCGAGGGCAAGCTTTGGCAGCCGAAGGCTGCCTCCACAAGCATGTTCGGCGGCCGAAAGTTCCTTTGGCTGCCGAACCTGGTTTCTCCCAGAATGGCAGAAACTCAGCTCCCTTATGCATTTGTGCCTCCAATCTCATCCAAACATGTATAAACCTATTCTACAACACTCATACACAAGCATACAAGTTCCTAGGGGCATCAACTAACTAAAACCCCATCTAAAACACATCAAACATACATTTGCAAGCCACATTGTTCAAAATCACATCAAAAACCCATAAGCTCAACATAAGCTACACATGCATTTTCTACCCCATGAACTTGCATAAAACTTGCTTAAAACATAAAGTAAGCTAGAGATCGACTCTTACCTCTTGAAGATCGAGGGTGGAGGCGATCTAACTTGGAGTTGGAAGAGATTTGAGTTCTTGAACCTCAAAGCTCCAAAACTTGCTCAAAACTCGGAAATCTTCAAAACAAGATGAAAACTAGTGAAAAACTCGAAAGATCTGAAGGAAAAGACTCAAGATCGATGAGGGGTGGCGGAGAACTCACCTTGGCCGGAAATGGGGAAAAAGCTCGCCCGTTTTCGGCTAAGCGATTCTTTTATAGTGGCTGGCCAGGCCACGTTCGGGGGCCGAACGTGCCTCCGCATGCATGCCATGTTCGGCGGCCGAACATGAGGTTCGGTAGCCGAACCTGGACTTTCCTCACTTATACTTTCGGGGGCCTAAAGACGCTCCCGAAGGCATGCATGTTCGGCGGCCGAACTTGGGGTTCGGCGGCCGAACCTGAGTTTTCCTCCAAGGTTGTTTTTATGCAAAAACTCATTTCCATTTTACTTAAAACCATGAAATACCTTAAAACATTTTATGAAAACATGATTCTACCCTACTAGAGGCTTCCGACATCCGAGATTCCACCAGACGGTAGGAATTCCGATACCGGAGTCTAGCCGGGTATTACATTCTCCCCCCCTTAAGAACATTCGTCCCCGAATGTTCCTCAACTAGCACATAGCATGGCATACAACATAACATACATACATAGCACATAAACACATAGAGATCTAACCTTAAAAGAGATGAGGGTACTGCTGGAGCATGGACTCCCGTGTCTCCCAAGTGCATTCCTCCAAATTGTGGTGGTTCCACAGGACTTTCACCATCGGGATTTCCTTGTTTCTTAGCTTTCTGATCTGGGTGTCTATGATCCGTACTGGCTGTTCAACATAGGTGAGATCCTCTTGGACCTCCACATCAGGCTCACTAAGAACCTTGCTCGGATCTGACACAAACTTCCTCAACATTGAAACATGGAAAACCGGATGGATTCTTTCCATTGAAGCAGGTAAATCCAGCTTGTACGACACATTCCCAATCTTTTGCAAGATTTCAAAGGGTCCAATGTATCGTGGGGCTAGTTTACCTTTCTTCCCGAAGCGAACCACTCCTTTCATAGGAGACACCTGGAGCAATACCAGATCCCCCTCCTGAAACTCGACCTGCCTTCTGCGGATGTCTGCATAACTCTTCTGTCTGCTTACAGCAGTCTTGATCCTTTCTCTGATTATGGGTACTACCCTGCTGGTAATCTCTACTAGCTCAGGCCCTGCCAAGGCCTTTTCTCCAACTTCTTCCCAGCAAACAGGTGATCTGCACTTCCTTCCATATAAAGCTTCATATGGAGCCATCCCGATGCTAGCATGATGGCTGTTATTGTAGGCAAACTCCACCAAAGGTAGATGCTTCCTCCAAGAACCGCCAAAGTCCAGCACACACATTCTGAGCATATCCTCTATGGTCTGGATGGTCCTTTCTGACTGTCCGTCCGTCTGTGGATGAAAAGCAGTGCTGAAATCCAACCTGGTACCCATGGCGTTCTGCAGACTCCGCCAAAATCTGGAGGTGAACTGGGGCCCTCTATCTGACACTATCGAAACAGGAACCCCATGCAGTCTGACTATCTCATCAACATACACCTGCGCCAACTTGTCCACAGAATAGCCACTCCTGACAGGGATGAAGTGAGCAGATTTGGTGAGTCTGTCCACAATCACCCATATGGAGTCCAATCTGTTGGACGTCGCCGGTAACCCCACTACGAAGTCCATAGCTATATTTTCCCATTTCCATTCTGGAATAGGTAGCGGGTTAAGCATTCCAGCCGGCTTCTGATGTTCCAGCTTCACCCTCTGACACACTTCGCAGGCTAACACAAACTGTGCCACTTCTTTCTTCATAGCTGGCCACCAATAAACCTTCTTTAGATCTTGATACATCTTGGTGGCTCCGGGGTGAATGCTGTATCTTGCATTATGAGCCTCTCTCATAATGTCTCCTTTTAGCCCTATGTCATCTGGTACACATAGTCTGCTCCCATAGCGGAGGATCCCCTTGCTGTCGAATCTGAACTCACTATCATTGCCTGACTGAACAGTCCTGGCAATCTTCACTAACTCCGGGTCCTCATGCTGTTTCTGAGCCACCTGCTCCAGAAACACGGGTGCCACTCTCATCTGGGCCACCAAGGCACCTGTACCAGATAACTCCATCTGTAGACCTTCCTCAATGAGCTTGTAAAACTCCTTCACCACTGGCCTCCTCTCTGCCGATATGTGGGATAAACTACTGAGTGATTTCCGGCTTAAGGCGTCTGCCACAACGTTCGCCTTACCCGGATGGTACTGAATCTTGCAATCATAGTCACTCAGCAGCTCCACCCATCTCCTCTGTCTCAAATTCAAATCTCTTTGACTCAGGATGTACTGCAGGCTTTTATGATCTGTAAAGATCTCACATTTAACCCCATAGAGGTAGTGCCTCCACATCTTGAGTGCAAAGATTACTGCTGCCATCTCCAGGTCATGTGTGGGGTAATTCAACTCATGCTTCTTCAGCTGCCTAGAAGCATAAGCGATCACCCTCTCATTCTGCATTAGTACACAACCCAGTCCCACACGGGATGCATCACAAAAGACCGTAAAGTCCTCATCACTGGATGGCAGAGCTAACACTGGTGCTGAAGTCAACCTCTTCTTAAGCTCTTCAAAACTCTCTTCGCACTGGTCGGTCCACAGAAACTTCTGATTCTTCCTGGTTAACCTGGTCAGAGGAGCTGCTATCTTTGAGAAGTCCTGAACGAACCTCCTATAGTAACCTGCCAAACCCAAGAAACTTCTAATCTCTGTCACTAAAGTGGGTCTAGGCCAGTTAGCCACAGTTTCTGTCTTATTGGGGTCCACCTCAATCCCATTCTCTGACACTACATGCCCCAAGAACGAAATGCTCCTCAGCCAGAACTCACACTTAGAGAACTTGGCATATAAGCCATGTTCCCTCAAAGTCTGCAAGACCAACCGCAGATGATGGGCATGCTCCTCTGCATTCCTGGAATACACTAAGATATCATCTATGAAGACAATAACAAAGTGATCCAGGTATTGGCTAAATACTCTGTTCATGAGGTCCATGAATGCTGCAGGGGCGTTGGTTAACCCGAACAGCATCACAAGGAACTCAAAATGCCCATATCTGGTCCTGAAAGCTGTCTTCGGCACATCTTCATCCCTTATCCTTAGCTGATGGTACCCCGATCTTAGATCTATTTTGGAGAAACAACCTGCTCCTGCTAGCTGGTCGAATAGATCATCGATCCTTGGCAGAGGGTACCTATTTTTGGTAGTGACTTTGTTCAACTGCCTGTAGTCGATACAAAGTCTAAGGGATCCATCCTTCTTCCTCATAAACAAGACCGGGGCACCCCAAGGTGAGGTACTCTGTCGGATGAAACCCTTTTCTACCAGCTCTTGCAATTGCTCTTTCAACTCCTTCAACTCGGTTGGGGCCATCCTGTAGGGAGGGATAGAGATCGGTCTAGGTCCAGGCACCAACTCTATCTCGAACTCTATCTCCCTAGCAGGTGGTAAACCTGGAAGCTCATCAGGAAAGACATCCTGAAACTCTCTGACAACTGGCACCGAGGATGGCTCCCTGACCTGACTGTCTAGCTCTCTCACATGAGCCAAATACCCCTGACATCCCTTCCTAAGCAACCTACGAGCCTGAAGGGCTGATATCAGACCTCTAGGTGTACCCCTCTTGTCTCCTCTGAAGACGACCTCTGACCCGTTCTGATCTCTGAACTTGACTACCTTGTCTGTGCAGTCCAAGGTAGCACCATGGGTAGATAGCCAATCCATCCCTAGAATGACGTCAAAGTTTGTCAAATCTAGAACCACAAGGTCGGCGGAGAGGCATCTTCCCTCAATAAAAACTGGACTGTACTGGCAGACTGACTCTGCCACTGACGGGTCACACTTGGGTCCACTGACCCAGAGGGGACACTCTAACCCAGAGACTATCAGACCCAACCTCTCAACGGCTCTCGGAGCAATAAAAGAATGAGATGCACCCGGGTCCATTAATGCATACACATCAGAACACCCAATGACGAGATTACCTGACACCACGGTGTTGGATGTGTTAGCCTCCTGCTGAGTCATGGTGAAGATCCTGGCTGGAGCTGATGGACCTTCACCTCGGGAACCAGAAGAAGAGGCTGCCCCTCTCCCTCTACCTCTGCCACTGCCTTGAGTTGTGGTTGGAGCTGCTGGCTGTGCCACACTACCAGAAGCTGTCTACAAGGGCTGGCCCATAAAAGGCGCTCTAGGATACTCCCGAGCTATGTGTCCCTCCTGACCACATCTGAAACATGCATTAGTCCCAGCTCGACACACTCCCCTGTGCGGCCTTCCACATTTCTGGCATTCTGTACCGTCTGAGCCTGAGCTCGAGCCACCGCCAAATCCCAGACCGGATTTCAACTTATTCCAAAACTTATTCTTCTTCGGCTTCTTGGTGGTGTTGTCCCACCTCTTCTTACTTGAGCTCTGAGAAGAGAGACCTGGCCCTCCTCTGCCTGGGGTCTTAACCCCTGAAGACTGGGTCACTGACTGCTTCACTGACCCCTCAACTATAGCACTTGCCTCCATCCTTCGAGCCATATCCACCACAGTGTGGAAACTTTCTCTCTCAGCTGACTGAATCAACGAGGAGTACCTAGAATGCAGCTTCATAACATATCTCTTGGCTTTCTTCGTATCTGTATCTAGAGCTTGCCCTGAAAAAGGCAATAGCTCCAAGAATTTATCCGTGAACTCCTCTACACCCATGTGCTCTGACTGCCTCAGTTGCTCAAACTCAATCATCTTTAGTTCTCTGGAACTGTCTGGGAAAGCCCATCCCACGAACTCATTCGCAAATTCCTCCCATGTCATGCCGTCTAGTCTCGGGTCCACATAACACTTGAACCATTCCCGTGCCTTCTTGCACTTTAAGGTGAACCCTGCCATCTGAATGGCCCTGCTATCATCCGCCCCTAGCTCATCAGTTATTGTCTTCACTACTCTCAGATACTCAAAGGGGTCATCCCCTGACTTGTATTTGGGAGCATCCAGCTTGAGGTAATCTGTCATCTTTACCTTGCTCCCAGCAGCTGAGCTAGGTCTAGGAGGTTGAGTAACTGGGGCTGCTGGTTCTGTGGGTGGTGGAGGTGGGAGTGCATCATTCCCCGAGGTGGGGTTTGCCGGGTTTGGATAGAAAGGTGAGGGTGGATAAGCTGGGTACTGTGTGTAAGGTGGATAGAAAGGTGGATAAGGCATGTAGGTAGGGTAGGGTTTAAAGTTGGAATAATCCGATGTACCTCCCATCGGATACCCTGAACCCTGTGGGAAGGGTGGATAATGGGGTGGAAAACCATACCCCGAGGCCTGAACGCCTCCCTGAGACTCCCCTGTCCCCTCTTCTTCCATGCTCACATCCAGATTCCCATCCCTCCTCTGATCCTCTTCCATAACCTCCCTCACATCTGAAGAACTTCCTCCTCTATCAGTCCCCCTTCTGCTAGCATCAAAAGACCTTCTAGGGTCCCTTGACACTCTTTCTCTGTTGGCTCTACAAGACATTGCCCTAGGCAATGTAGGAGGACGGGCGCTCGTGCCCTCATCCTCAGGTGGTACTCCGGTCAATCTTGCCGATCGACGGGTTCCTCTCATCCTGTTTTCTGAAAAACAGTACACATCATACAAACATTAGCATCATATGGTTCATGTGGGCACACATGAACCCTCATCACATAAACATCATTCATCTCATAACATCAATGCACATGTATATAATCATGGCATTCCACATAATCATACAAGACAGGACTCCACATCCTATCCTAGTGGACATGATCTTTCCTATTGTGCTTGACCTTCTAGAACATCTATGAGCCCAACACTCTAGGTCCGATCCTATGAACCTAGGGCTCTGATACCATTCTGTAACGACCCAAAAATCGGACCGCTACCGGCGCTAGGATCCAGATCGGCTTAAGGCCGCCGGGACCCGTAGCAAGCCTGACATATAACCTGTAAACCTGTATAATCCCATACATGATCAACAACATGCATAAAAATTTAAAACTTTTCCTTCAAACATCCAACTCAACCTGAACATACATGTACATAGTCATAATCATAATCGTGATCCCTCTGTGGGATCTCATCAATGCCCCAATGGGCGATACAACATGAGATGAGTTGGCTTTCATGAACATTATAAAACATTTTTTATCATGTAATAAAAGGGATACCTCATACACAATGTCAAGCACAATATCTAATCTTCAATATCAATACATGACTGTAACTGTACTTTTACATAACATTAATACATTTATCATGTCCACACTATCTATTACATAAATCAGACTTCATTACTCTTGTAAACCTACTGGTCTACCCTGTACCTGCAATCCTGGGGAAATGGGAGAGGGGTGAGCTACTAGGGCCCAGTGAGCAGAATAATAAAAACATTTAAATCATATGGATCATGGAATGCATCACATCACAGCTATTCACATCAAGGATGAACTTGTCACCAATAGCCCTCTACATGGTCCAACTGTGCCAGAACGTAGAATGGGTCCTGGTCTTTCCCTTACATAGTGCCAGCGAACGTAGAATGGGTCCCACTGGTCTTACATTCCATACCGTACATATCACATCGTCATATCATAGATCGAGGGCTATGGATCATCCAACATTCATCCACATCAACATAAAAATATGCAATGCAACATATTCGTGAATTCTAATGCAAGCAACCTAATTCATCACATGGCATTCATGATGCGTGAAACATGCTGAAAAGTTCATTCTTTTCTTTAAAACATAATAAGTTATTCCACTCACCTCTGGGTAGCTCCGACCAGACACTGGGGCAACAGACTCACTGCTGGGGTCCTCGGTTCCTCGGGTCCGAACCTACACAAGTGGACTCAAATGAGGGACCAAACATACATGAACATAACTCTAAACTATTCCCCAAAAACCCCCTAAAACATGAAGAAACAATCATAGAAAAACATGCAAAGGAAGGCAAAACAGGGCAGGTTCAGCGGCACCTTCGGTGGCCGAAAATCCCTCCAGAGCCGAAATCCAGGCAGGTTCGGCGGCACCTTCGGCGGCCGAAAGTCCCAGACAGAGACGAAAGTCTCTTTTCGGGGGCAACTTCGGCAGCCGAAAGGCCTGCCTCCCCAGCCATGTTCGGCGGCCGAAAGTTCCTTCGGCTGCCGAACCTGGTTTCTGCCAAAGGGCAGAAACTTGGCTCCCTTAAGCAGTTTTGCCTCCAAAACTTCCAATCATGCATTTAGCTCAACCAAAGCATGCAAATATACATACATTGGCTCCTAGGGGCTTCAAACTAACTTAAACCCCAACTACAACACAATCCAACATACATTGCTCAAAACATGACATAAACTCAAAAACCTAACTATGAGCTAAACATGCATTCTGCCCCATAGATCTTGCATAAAACTTACTTTAAACATGAAATGAGCTTAAGATCGGCTCTTACCTCTTGAAGATCGAGAGAGAGACGTCCTAAACTTGGAGGTGGGAGGGGTTGAGTTCCCTTGGACCTCAAAGCTCCAAAACTTTGCTCAAAGCTTGAAAATCTTCAAAACAAGTGAAAACTCATGAAAATCGAGTAGGATTGGAAGAAAAGAACTCAAGATCGGTGAGGAATGGCGGAGAGCTCACCTTGGCCGAAAATGGGGAGAAAACTCGCCCGTTTTCGGCTAAGAGACCCTTTTATAGTGGCTGGCCAGGCCACGTTCGGGGGCCGAACGTGCCTCCGCATGCATGCCATGTTCGGCGGCCGAACCTGGACTTTGCAATCAAGAATCAACGTAGATCTAAACAACAAAGCAATATTAAAATCAAGCATGAAATTGCATAAATATTGAACAACCAAAAGTTAAACAATGTTTGATCAAGTCTCCCAATCCATAAAACAACCAAAGTATCACCTAATCTTCAACTATAATAAAAGATTTCAGCCTCTCATGGCTGAAACCAAACCAAAAATAAAAGAAAAGAAGAAAGGTAGAAGAAGAGATGTGAATTTCGTAGGTGTCTCCCAAGGGGAGCTTAAGGGTCATGTAGAGGCTCCTTATGTGGCTTTTTATAGTTGAAAAGTGTTGCCCAAGGTCATACTTACTGCCCAAGAGGTATTTTCTGCCCAAGTTATGTCTGAAAAGGAAAGAATCGCGTTTTCCGGCTTCAGAAGGAAGGCTGCGCGCGAATGCTTTGCGGAAGGAAGCTGGTGTGCGCGGTTTGGTCTCAGAAAGGGAAAGAGGCGCAGATTGTGCTTCCTAAATAAGTTTAGATGCTGACCTTACTTCCTAATTAGTGTAGAGGCTGCCCAAGATGCTACCCATGCTCAACTTGTTGCCCAAGTTGTTACAGAAAAGGAAGGAGGCGCGCAGATGGCTCTCAGAAGAGGAAAGCGTGCAGATTGTTTCTGAATAGGAAGGATGCACGAATTTTGATCTTCAAAGGGGAAGATATGCTTGTCCATACATTCCTTTTTAGGTGGAGCCTCATTTGAAATTTGAATATTGAATGCAGAAGAGGAAGAGCATCTCTTTGAGATCTTGCTGCCTAAATAGGAAGATATGACTGCTGCAGTGTGTGCACATCTTTGAACAAGAAAAGAAAGATCTGCGATTTGAATTTCAAATAATCTTCTGACTGAGCTTTCCTTGTTTGCTTTTGCTTCTGCACTTTCCTCATTTGAAAGCTTTCCTTTTCTGAAAACTTTCCTTATTTGGAAACTTTCCTTTTTTGGCACTTTCCTTTTTTGGCACTTTTCATATTTGGCACTTTTTGGCAGTTTTAAGAGCATTTTCTCCAAATTGTCTCTTTACAACTAATATCTGCAAAACATAATTAAAACCACAAAATTAAGCAGAAAAGATGTAAATAAACATCAAGAACATAATGATAAAATGGACTAAAATATGCTCTATCAAATACCCCCACACCTACCTTTTTGCTTGTCCTCAAGCAAATAAACATAGTCAAATAAGCTTTCTTTGCTACGTGATCCTTATTTCCACTTAAGCTCTTACTCTAGACACCTATTTTGAATCATTGCAGTGAAGAATACATGCATGAAGATTACTCATCTTCTTTCCTTGTTTCTCTTTACTTACCATGGCTAGGATTTGTTTTCCTCAAGAGAGACCATACATGCACATTTATTTGTTCAGATAAGACTTTTTCTAGCTTTCAGAGTGACTTGCCCTTACCTTGAAGTACTTTATTCAGGCTTTTGCACTTTAGATCTTGGAAAGGTCACCAACCTATTTTTGATTGAAGGTTTATATTTTTCAGTTGGTCACCTATCCAAGTGGCTACTAGCTCTGTTCATAGTCTTTTGACCATTGGAACAATTTTTAATTTGTGCTTTTGAGGTCTTTGCCCTTGCTGAATTTTCTTTCTCTCAATGATTTGGGCAAATCAACACCAATTGCTAAATCAAGTCATATTAAGTTCATTCACACAACTTTCAATTTATTCTCATCAATTGAGGGTCATCAATATATTTTTCACCATGGCAAGCTCAAAGATTCAATTCAAAAGGCAATTCTCAAACATGAATATAACTCACTGCAATTGATTCAACATAAGTTTAAAGAGTCATCACATCAATGGGGTCATGGAAAGAAAAGCTCATCCAACATAGTTCATATGATGAGTAAAGCATCTCAAAAACGGAAACAAAATAAATAATAATAAAAAAAAACTGTGGCTATCTGTGTGTGTTATTGAAAGCAAAAAAATGAAAAAAATTTCAACTAATGCAAGCAAACTAAAAATCAAAGCAAAAATAAACTCAAAAAGTAAAAATTCAGAAATATGCACCCCCACACCTAAATCATGCATTGTCCTCAATGTATAGGAAATATTAAAATGCAAAAGAAACTGAGTACTCCCCTGGGTGTGGTGTGCATGGTGCGATCCACTTGATCAAGGCTCAAGTAATTGGAGAAGGGAAGAGAGTCCCAACTGTATTGAGCAAAAAGTGTAGCACTCTTTTTTATTTGGTCATAGCCCATCCTACTTTTTCCATGTACTCATGAAGTAACATGATTAGCTTCTCCTCTTTCAAATGAGGTGTGCCTCTAGCCCTTATGTTTGCATTTTTGAGCACTTCCAACTTCAATTGATATTTCTCCATGGGTGGCTGCAATTTGGCATTAAGTTCAGGCAAAACAAATTCTACCTTATCTGGAGGTTTGGGCAGGCATTGATCTGCATGCTCCTTTGGTTTGGGCCATTGGACTACCATTTGTTCCTCCTGGGCATGGACTGTTTGCATTGGAAGGATGAAAGGAGTTTTAGTTTCCTCCTTCTGCATAGGACCTAACTGAGGTGGAAGACTGATTTGTGTTGGAAGCTGAAAGGACGCGCCTGAGAGGATTTCAGGTACTCCTTCTTGTGCAAGATTGATCTGCAATGGAAGAATGATCTGCGTTGGAATCTGTGGAACAAGGTTCGACGGCCGAAGGTCTTCAGTTTGCGGAGTGAATTGCGGTGATGGATTCGGCATCTGAAGATTGCTTGGGTTCGGCGGCCGAAAGATGGTGGAGTTCGGCGGCCGAATGTCTTCTATCTGCGCTTGGCCGTAGTCTACCTGTTGGATGCAACAGTCAGTTTCTTTCAATTCTGGCTCTTTCTGAGTCTCTTCCCTGCAAGGATCAGTGTTTAGCATATCATCTTTTATATCAAAAATATCTTTGTTCAAACAATCAATGATATCTAAATTATCAACAAGTTCTGTTTGATCTGTTTGTTGGGACAAACAGTATTCTGGTTGTGTTTCTTCAGCAACTTGTACTTGCCAACTTTCATCATCATCCCATACATCTTGAAGCTCTTCCTCTCTTCTTAACATGGTTGCATTCATTGACGCAGTCAGATGTCTTATGTCCTGTCGTACGCTTTGCATAGATGTGGTCATTTGGCCTAGGTCTTGTCGCACGCCTTGCATGGTGTTCACCATTGTTTCCATCATCTTTTCAAGTTGTTGGTAAGGATTTGGAGGTTCTGGTTGGACTTGATATCCTTGATAATCCTGGTAGTTGTTAGCCTCAGCATAGCCATAGTTTGGTTGGTCTCCCCAATATGGACTGTATGTGTCATGGTAGGGATCATGTCTTGGTTGTTCATAGAATCTTCCATATGTATGTACTTGTTGGTCATACTCATAACGTGTAGGACATTGATCAGTTGGGTGGCCTACATATGAATAGATCCCACATGGTCTTGGTGGCTGAAAGCGTTGAGCTCGACCTATGACATAGCTATCCACAAGAGAGGTTAGTTTTGAAATTCGAGAATCAAAATTAGATGTACTTACCTCATCCATGATTTTGGAATCTTAAGGAAGAATGTCCTTGAGTGCAGATTTGGCCATGAAAGAAAAATAAACAAGTTAAATCAATTCCCCGGCAACGGCGCCAATTTTTGACAGTGCGGTTGTCAAAGTCGGTCAAAAATAACCTTTCTGGTTATCAACAACTTACAACTGCAGATAGTGGTGAAAGGATCGAATCCACAGGGAATTGAAGACTTACCTATTTTCCTTATCAAGACCAATAAAATAAACTGAAATAAAAATAAACTGCAAAAGAAGAAAACTGAAAACGAGATAAACTGAAACGAGATAAAACTGAAACGAGATAAAACTAAAATAAGATAAAACTGAAACGAGATAAAACTGAAAACGAGATAAACTGAAATGAGATAAAACTGAAATGAGATAAAACTGAAAGAGAAATAAACGGAAAGCAAAATAAACTAAAACGAGATAAAACTGAAACCAACTAAACTGTAAGTAAAATGGGGGGTTTTGAGATTGATTTAATTAATCTAAAACTGAAAGCAATAAAAATAAGGCAAATAATAAAAATAAAGAGAAATAAATAATAAGAAAGATCTAGTTGAAGGATTGGATCCACTTTAGTTGTTGGGATTGATCATTGACACTTAGTTTCCTTTGGGTTGATTCAATAGATTAGTTATGGAGATGGAAGACGCTTCTCACCACCATTATCTCTCCTTATGATTAAACCAATTAGGGAACGTCCTCTAATTAATTACTAATTAACAAATTGCCAAGGAACGTCCTTGGGCCTTAGGCATCAAAACAAGTGTCAATTGCATTAAGAAATAGAGAGATCCAATCCTAGCTACCCAAACGTATGGAGATAACGCTAGATCATACAATTTCCTTGGGTTTTATCCCAAGTGTTCTTATGTAAGAATAATCTAAGCAATTACGGACTTAAATCATCCAAACTAACATATTATTACTTTGCAATCAAGAATCAACGTAGATCTAAACAACAAAGCAATATTAAAATCAAGCATGAAATTGCATAAATATTGAACAACCAAAAGTTAAACAATGTTTGATCAAGTCTCCCAATCCATAAAACAACCAAAGTATCACCTAATCTTCAACTAGAATAAAAGATTTCAGCCTCTCATGGCTGAAACCAAACCAAAAATAAAAGAAAAGAAGAAAGGTAGAAGAAGAGATGTGAATTTCGTAGGTGTCTCCCAAGGGGAGCTTAAGGGTCATGTAGAGGCTCCTTATGTGGCTTTTTATAGTTGAAAAGTGTTGCCCAAGGTCATACTTACTGCCCAAGAGGTATTTTCTGCCCAAGTTATGTCTGAAAAGGAAAGAATCGCGTTTTCCGGCTTCAGAAGGAAGGCTGCGCGCGAATGCTTTGCGGAAGGAAGCTGGTGTGCGCGGTTTGGTCTCAGAAAGGGAAAGAGGCGCAGATTGTGCTTCCTAAATAAGTTTAGATGCTGACCTTACTTCCTAATTAGTGTAGAGGCTGCCCAAGATGCTACCCATGCTCAACTTGTTGCCCAAGTTGTTACAGAAAAGGAAGGAGGCGCGCAGATGGCTCTCAGAAGAGGAAAGCGTGCAGATTGTTTCTGAATAGGAAGGATGCACGAATTTTGATCTTCAAAGGGGAAGATATGCTTGTCCATACATTCCTTTTTAGGTGGAGCCTCATTTGAAATTTGAATATTGAATGCAGAAGAGGAAGAGCATCTCTTTGAGATCTTGCTGCCTAAATAGGAAGATATGACTGCTGCAGTGTGTGCACATCTTTGAACAAGGAAAGAAAGATCTGCGATTTGAATTTCAAATAATCTTCTGACTGAACTTTCCTTGTTTGCTTTTGCTTCTGCACTTTCCTCATTTGAAAGCTTTCCTTTTCTGAAAACTTCCCTTATTTGGAAATTTTTCTTTTTTGGCACTTTCCATATTTGACACTTTTTGGCAGTTTTAAGAGCATTTTCTCCAGATTGTCTCTTTACAACTAATATCTGCAAAACATAATTAAAACCACAAAATTAAGCAGAAAAGATGTAAATAAACATTAAGAACATAATGATAAAATAGACTAAAATATGCTCTATCAATAGTGAATGAAATAAAAATATAAAAAATAATTATAAATTAAAATATTAAATTAAAAAGTTTATATTATAAGTCACAATAGTCTATAATGTCATTCCATCAGTCTAAAATTAAATAATCGAATCGAATAAATTAAAAATTAAAATTTTAATATTTATAAAAATTAAATCGATTTTGATTAAAAATTAAATTGAACTGAATCGATCTGATTCAATTTGATTTGATTCAATTTAATCGATTTAAAATTTTAATAATTTTTTATTTTTATTTTAATATTTTAAAATTTAATTAAAATATTTTTAACGTTAATATAATATAATCTCTTTATATTATTAAAAATAATATATTATTATTACTAATCGATTTAATTTAATTTTTTAATTTTTTTTAATTAAAATTAAATCAAATCAAAATAATAAATATTTTTAAAATTAAAAATTAAATCAAATTAAAATAAATAAAAAATCAAATTAAAATATTAAATTAATTCAATTTAATCAATTTTTACCGTTTAAATCAAATACTCACTGCTTCTATTCGTGCGAAAAGAAAAAATACCTAAAGAACTCAAATATATTTATTATATTACCCGTTTTGCCCTTAAGTTTTTCAATAATGTCTAAACCACCTCTTCTTTAAGTGCTTGGTGCCACTCCCACATATAGCCCGAAAAGCTGCGAAACCGCCGGCCCCTGTGTTGAAGAAAACTACTCGTCTCCCTCTCTTTCTCTGTCCATACCAAAAGATAACACGAAACATGGCAAAAGGGGATGATGCAGTTGCGAGAAAGAAGAACAAATCCAAAAGAAAGAAACTGAATAGAGAAAACTCTAATGTTTCCGCTCGTGTCGCTTCCATTATCGCCGCCAAAAAGCGCCGCCAGTCCGGTAAACGCCGAATGTGCCAGGTAAACTAACTCTTTTTCATCATCTAAAAGTCTGTTCTTCAAATTAAATGTTGTCGATTTTTTTTTTCAGTCTTCAATCATGATCGGAGTCTGGTTAATGCAGAGAAAATTCTTTTTTTTTTCCTCTTTCTTTTTGTTGCTGGTAGTATGGCAGATTGGATTTCGAATGTTATTTGTTCAGGCGTATGAAAATTAAGTTTGCTTTTAATGAGTTTGAAGCGATATGGTTAGAATTTAGTGTTAGGAAATACTAGTGTTGAAATTTTTACTTTTCTAGCTATATTAATTATCAAACACATCATAGAATTTTCTTCTTCGATGAACTTGATATGTTTTATGGAGCACCATGTTTCGGTGTGGGCACATTGGCTTGAGTGTCTAATTAGTTGCCTAGTCAAATTTTGCTTATGTACTGTATTTTTCACTTTAAGCATTAGTGATGTTGTTTATTGGGGTGTAAAAGCTTGGGGTTTCTTTTGTTTCTGTAGTTGTTCCTTTTCAGACAAGCCTTCATGTATTGGAACATTTGAATGATAGGCACAAAAGAGAAATTTTGCTAGTGACTTATCTATGCAACTTAGAATTGTTATATGATATTTTACTAGTAATTTTTCCCTTCTTTTGAGTATAGTGTTTTTTTTTTCTTTTGTAGTGACAAGTTTTTGCAATGGATTACATATGCTAAAAGTCTCTTTGAGATTTGGTTCAATACATTCTTTAATCTTTAATCTCTTGACTCTGCACTTTAGTCCTTGATGCATATGACGTGAATTTCACCTTATACTTTAATCCTTGAGAATTTAATAGTTACCATATTTTGGTCTCTGAAATGAAATCTTAAGATTTGACTGTACTTTGTTCCTGAATTGTTAATTATAAAAAACTTTTATCCTTTAAAATGTTCACCGATCAAAATTAATAGCATAAGGGCTAAATAATTATTTTGAAACATTAAAGAAGAAAATTTGTATTAGGCCTTCAGGAGGTTTTAGTAATTTATCATTTTATTTAACAAGATTATTAATTAATTAGAAAAATATGAACACTTGCTCTAACACATAGAACGTTAGTGCAAAGTTGTTTACATTCTTAACATTGTTACAGTAGCATACAACAAATTTGGAAATTAAACCTGATTTTTGTTCAATTTTTGCAAATTATTTGATTCTTGAAACAGGGAATGTGTTTCAGCCTTCCTACTCCAGATGATCCTTTCAATGAACAGCATGAAAAAATGGATTTCAAAGTGAAAGAGAAGAAAAAGATTGTTCAAGCCAAAGTGAATAAGAGAGAATTTGGTAGGGGAAAGAATGCTCCTTTGGGTCAAGACATCCATTGTAGGAAGAATAAAGATATAGATCATCTAGAACACAAAAAAGAGAAGATTGTCCTTGTGACAAGTGAAATGAAAAATTCGATCCTAACAAATGATAATTTAGGTCAGAAAAGCCCTGTTGATAGTGAAACCACAAAGATTCAACTAAATGAGAAAGATTATAATCATCAACAACGGGCCTGTGAAAACTCAGATTGCCCATCAAAATTTTTTATATTGTGCTTGAATGCAATAGAGAAAGCATTGCATCTGGAGGTTGCCTATAATAATGAGGACAAGCCTCTGTTTGCTAACCCTTGGGGAGTTGAATTTTTGAAATGCTATTCAACTGGAAAAGATGTACTGGACACTAGTGGATCTTCTTGTACAACTGAGCAAATTGCATGGATGGCTTCAGTTGCAGCTGATACTATTGCAAGAAAAGAGAAACAAGGTCTATGGTTTGCCAGTCCATTTCTTCTATTCCTTGTGCCATCCCAAGAAAAAGCTGCTGAGGTTTGTCATTTCTTTAAGGATCCTTTCTTCTGATCTTTAACTTTCCTAAAATAGTTTTTTTTTTTTGTAGTATGCCAGTGTCTGTGGCACTCACTTGTTGGTTTTACTTCCCTATTCATTTGAGTGGCACTTTATTTGCTGTTGATTCATGTTAGGAATGTTAAGGCTATTTTCAGTATGAAACATTTACAGAGAAAACTTGTACAATGAACTCAATTTAAATGTTATATCTGCATGACCTTGTTATGCTATTTACATGATATGGTGATTACTTGTGTGGAAATTCTGATCACACACCTTCTAAATTATGTTAGGTACGTATGGTTTGCAAACCTTTGAAAGATCTTGGTATACATACAGTGAGTTTACATCCCGGTGCCTCTTTGGATCATCAGATTCATGGGTAATACAAGCTTTTCTTTTTTACTCATGTGTTATGGTCTCATTATTTTTCTCTCTGTGCAAGTCTGCATGAATGAGTGCAATTATGCAGGCGTGTTTATTTTATTCTCCTGCTAATTATTAATGCTTTGCTTATGATTTATTTACATATTTGTTTTTTTTTTCTTAACTGTACATCTGTTTCTACTGTTTTTAACAATGGACTTCAGCTTCTTTTCCTTAATACATGTTTTTTCCTCTTTTATAGCCTGAAGAGTTGTGAACCTGAGTTTCTTGTTTCCACACCTGAGAGACTTATGGAGCTTGTTTCCTTGAAGGCCATCAATATATCTGGAGTCTCATTCTTGGTAATTTTTTAACCATTTATATTTTTTTACTTTATCCATAATCTTTATTATGTCTGATTGTTTCATAAACAGTTTGCAAAAGGAATTATGTATAGAACTTTGGAGACAATAATGATAATGGTTAAATTGTCTCCATTTTCTTATACATATGATTAATTTTCTATTTTAGGATAGTGATTTATTTTATGTAATGATGTTCTTTGTTTCATAGGAGCTTGGATTACTGTCCTGAAAAGTTTTTCTGCATTGTATTCATATATTTATTTGATTAGAGTTACAAAGCCTAACTGTCAATTTTACCAATGGTAATCAGTAATGTGATTGCTAAATTGATTTGTCAATGTTTCTTTCTAGTCAAGGATCTTTATGTGCAATTTTATTTGTTCATATTTTGTTGCAGGAATGCTCTACCTTCTTCCATATTTACAAACACTTATGCAATCCTGCTTTCTTATTTATATTTTTACTATTTAGTACACACACACAGTGTAGGGTGTCCATAGACAAAACTTTTTTCTAATGTCTTATTTTGGAAACCTTTTTTTTTTCTATTTATTTATTTATTTACTTACTAAGGTTGGCGATCATACTTAATTATCTGGTCTTTGGTGGGACATTTAGGCACAATCTTTGTTTGGCATGCTCAATAGCCGTCAATGATGATGTCAATATTCTCTTTGGTTTTGTTAGTTTTATCATTATCCTAAGTTTCATAAGTTTTAATGGATGAGCTATTCTATGGCCAATTTATCTAATTTTTTTTTTTTTTGTTTATTTTTATGCATGGATAGGTTGTTGATGGACTGGATTGTCTTAATCAAGATGGTTACCTTGATACTCTAAAATCCATCAGGCAATGTATTTCAGGGAATCCTAACACTGTGGTTTTCAACAATTGCTTCAGTCATGAATGTGTTCCAGTTCTGCAAAATCTTCTCTCAGTATCTATTCAGAGATTGTCTCTCAGCCATTCCATTGGCAGTCAGAGTGCATGCATTGTCCAAACTATAAATGTTTGCTCTTCTGAAGAAGAAAAACTTTCGAAGGTGTGTACACTGCAATATCAAGATGCCTAATATGTTAAATTCTTTTTGTGAATCGAAATATTTTAAAACCAAGTTCCCTCTTCATACTTTATGTTTTTTTTTTTCTTATGATATAGCTAATGTAGTGGTCCTTTACTTTTATTGCATATGTTCTATGTTCTATTCCGATACTTTGTCCTTTCAAAGAGAGCTGTTATTTTGTGTCAAGGCAAGTGCTCCCTTTGTAGGAGTAACTACTTTACTGTTTGTTTCTTTTTTTTTTTTTTTTTTTTTTCATATGAACTCCGAGGCTGATTGCAAACCTCAATGCATGAGGCATATTTCGTTTGTTTGTAGAATTAGCTGATCATAAAAAGAATGGGAGAAAAGAACAAGCATGTGAAGCAGTGTTATGATAATCTAATGTATAATATATTGGAAGTACTGTATCCATTTGACTATACGACTAGATGAACCAGTTGGTTGTTTAGTAGGTGCTTAGAGATGACTTAATATACAGTGAGTGAACTTCCTAGATTCATGGTTGGCACAGTATCCCAGGCCCTTATTACTTTAAGAACTGCTGCATTTAAAGGATGGAATTCTTCTTTGACCTTGAGTTGAAATTAGAAACTAAATTTGTTTACAGTGTGTCAACTATCTTGGATTGTCATTTGTCCCATTATGTTATTCGACATTCCCTTTTTCATCCAACTCAAGATGCCACAATTAGTTTTCCATTGAGCATTTTATCTTGTTAATATCTTCCTGATATCTCTTGCCTAGTAGGCTGCACTATAACCAGTGTTATTAAATCCGGACCAGACTCGAAACCAGTCTGGTTGTAATTGAATCAAACAAGGACCCAAACTATCCCTGCAGTGGGGCCAATGAACCCACTGCAGTGGGGCCAATTTTTATTCGGTTTTAACATATAATTGATATTTCATATTATTAAAAAGATATTACATGTAGAATATTTTTATGTTTTACTCGTAAATATTGAAAAAAATAAAATAATATATAGTTAATCTTGTAATGTCCCTCATGTTGAACCATTGACCTACTGGTTGAACGCTGATCCATCTACCTGGTTCCTAGCTGGGTCAACCTTTGGTTCAGGTTTAGTAAAATGATCATGACTTACATGGTAATATCAAATTCTCGTGGCACTGGTTGCTAGGATTTCAGTGAGGTTTCCTCCAGTCCCCCCCCCCCCCCCCCCTTTTGCTTTTCTTCTTTTTCTCTCTCATTTGTTTGGTCAATTAACTCATGTTATTTTAAGTCTCTTTTGTTGAACTAGCAGAAAGTTTTTGACAAAAAATTTTACAGGGCCTCCAAGTTTTGCGTGATACTTTTGGAGACCCACTATGCTTCCATAATTTAAAGGTTCTATACATAGTTGGAGGAGATGACAAGTCTGCTAATTTACTTGAGACCCTTAAAAGCAATCGTTATTCTGTTTCAAAAGGCTCAGATTTTGATATTCCAGATGTTGATAGCAGGTCAGTATGAAAGCCTTGTGCCTTTCTCAATATTTTCCTGTGTATGGATTGGATTGTGTCTTCTTCTAGCATCCACTTCTCGAATTTGAATTTATTTGTCTTTCTGTGTTTCCTTTCTCTCATTATCTGATACTTCATCTCTTGTTTATGTAACTTATATTAGTCTTCATCATTTGTTCAGCTTGGATTCAGATCGTGGGAAAAAACCTACAATCTCCATGATAAATGCAGAGCACATCAGTACTGCTGATTTAGGCATCTACGAGATAGTTATTTTAAGCAATTTTGTTCTCTCCATTGACATTTATGTTAAAGTTCTCACAAGAATGGCTCGGCACAGTACCCGTGGTGTTTTGCATAGCTTTTTGACTGAAGAAGATGCACCACTTGCTGGATCATTGATTGAAATTCTTGAACAGTGTGGGCAGGCAGTGCCTGAAGGTCTCAGAACATTGCATATTAGATCATCCATGTTAGAATCATGAAGTTTAAATGTCTTCTTTCCTTACAATTCCTTCCACATCCCAAGAATTTTCCGTCTGAAACGAGTGTTTGAAGCTCTTGCAAATGGTGCAGTGAAGATGGGTTCTGCAATACGAAGCATTCTTTTTATTGGTTCTGAAGAAACTACAGATAACAGCCTGAATCACGTAGGGTTTGGCAAGTGATATTAAGAACTCCTGAGTCTTTGATCAATTGGTGAGGAGAATTATCGATTTTCGTGATGAAAATTCGATTTGGTTTATACTAGACAGCATATGTTAGAAAGTTCTGATTGTTGTAATTTTGCCAAACGCATTTCTTCATGTCCTGAAAAATTTTGGACTCTTTTTCTAGCTTGTGATTATTCTTCAGTTATCAGGTCACGTGGTAGAGAGCTTTGATGAACTCATTATAATAGAGATTTACTCTCGGAATTATTTTAATTGTTAAAAAAAAAAAGTTGTTTGTAGATGTGAAAAATCAATAAATTAGAATTCAAGTTATTTACTGCTAAAACTAATTATTAAAAAAATTTACTATGAGAATAAAGGAAGGCGAGGAATGACAATAAAGACCAGAAAATATGAGAAAAGAAAAGGAAGTAAAAGAGAATAGACGATAGCAATCAAGTTAAAAGTAAACAAGTACGAATGAAAAATTAAAATTATATATTAATAGGCGGATTTTATTATATTTTAAATTTAATTTACCTGTCAGGATATAATGAATGGATAAATTTTTTTTATATAATTTATTAATAAATTTATTTTTTTTTAAAAAAAAATATTGATAAATTTAGTAATAAATTTAAAGTTGGTAATAATTGATTCTAAAAATCATTGGTAAATTGAGAAAGTAGTTTTTTAAGTCATGCAATTTATTAAGGTTGTATTTGAATTTAGAGATCAAGATTTGAAATTTAAACTTCAAATACTGAAATTAAAATTTAGAGTTCATATTTTTTAAGTTTTCCAAACAATATATATAATCTAAAATTAAATCCATAGATTTAAAGCCAAAAATCCAAATATAAAATAATAAATTTTGAAATTCATTAGAATATACACGTCATTTTTTTAAGGTATATGATTTAAATTCATTTATAAGTTTTTTTTTTCTAAATAAAAAATGGGAGAGAAGAATATTAGATTTTAAATGATAAAAATTAAAATTTACTATTAAATTATATAATATAAATAAATTAATTAAATTTTATTTTTCAATTTAAATTTATTTTTAAATTATCGTTAAAAAAATAATTAATTAAAATAAAATAAAATAAAATAAAATAAATATAGTTTGTATATGATAAGTGATAGTTTTATTTCATCACTTAATAATATTAAAAATATAAATTTAAATTGAAATATAAAATTTAATATTTTTTTGCCATTCGCTGTAACTTCCATCTTGTAATTTTTTTTTTATATAGATATTAATTTATTAGTTAATTTTTTAATATATCCCTACCTAAAATAAATAGTAAAAAGTAAAGTGTAGTGGTTTTAATAACAATTTAATAATAAAATAATATAAATTTATTATTTTTAATTATATTAATTATATTTTTTTTAGTTCACGTGAATTTAATTTCTATATCGATCTCCGCATATCTGAATGACCTCATAGGTACTGGATTATTCGGAAACCTATCTCGTCGCACAAAAGTGAAGTATGAGCATCCCTTCCACTGGACAATTCTTGGGTAGACCTTTGCCTATGATGGATTCAAGACAAAAATAATTATATTCTATTTATTTTTTTCACATGGATTCCATTATAATTAGATAATTAAAATTATCACGTTAATCCATAGTTATAGGTTAATCAATTATATTTATTTTTTGTGAAAAAACGTAATTTTTTATTCAGAAATTTATTATAAAATCGAAAGAGAAACAAGTTGATTAGGAAAATTTGCAATTTATATTAGAGAAAATTTTATTAATTAATTGCATCACTTTAAAAAAGTTTTTAAAATTTTAAAAACTCTATTAATTGATTTTTTTATTAATTTTAATCATTAAATATTTATTATTTAATTTTTATAATATAAAAAACTCATTAGTAATTAATCATTTAATTTTAAAAAATATATTAAAATATATTTAAAATTTTAAAAAATTTACCGATTAGATTCAACATTGAGATATTTTAAATTTTTTTAAATATTTAATAGATAAAATTAATTGAAAAATTAATTAATAAATTTTAATTTTAAAATTTTAAAAATATATTTTTTAAAATTAAAAATCAATTAAAAATTTTTTTTTATAATACAAGAGTTAAATAGTAATTTTTTCTAAAATAAGTTGCTTGAGGTTGCATATGCTATTCTCAATTTATTATTTGTGAAATTCTCTGCAAATCCAGGTGATATTTAAACTATAATTTATTTTTTTAATGGGTAATTGTGTATGGTAGATTTGGAATTAGGGTTATATGACTTTATAGAAAATATTTTCCATAACTTTTATATTGGCGGAAAATATTTTTTATTAAAAGAAATTAAATTATTATGAGAAAAATAAATTTACCTTTCGAAATAAAAAATCTTTTTACACACATTAAGGTCGTTATTAATATTTTTATATATAAATTTATTAATATATTTTATTTTTAAATTAAAATTAAAAATTAAAAAATATGGTTGAAAAATATTTTTTATAAAAACTATTTTCTAAATATATATTATTTTTTACAAACCTAATTATTCAAATTAAAATTTACCGTATGCAATGACGATGATCAAAGCTGGAACAAGGCATCATAGGCTGTCCAACATCTTCAAAACTCACTTAGTGTGGTGCAAGCTTTGGGAAATCCTTAAGTCAAGAAGATAAACTGATAGAAAGAATACAAGCAATTTATATGGTTCATCAGTATACCTATGTTCACAGTAAAGAATACAAGCAACTTATAATATCCGACTAAATTTCGGTATCAGAATTTTAACTTTTCTACGAAATCTTTGTTGGAATCTAAAATTTCGAAACCAAAAACTTTAGAAAGGGTAAAATAGATTTTTGTAAAATGAATTTTAAGTATTTTAAAATGTGTTTTAAAAAATAATTTAGAAAAATTTAAGATTCGGCCGCTGAAAGTGGCTTCTCTACCCACCTATAAAAGGGTTTCAGTACGAAATAAAAGAGAAATCTTTTTCCATTTTCGGACAAAGGTAAGTCAAAGCACTTTCTTTAATATTTTTGAGTTATTCCTTCATTTTCTCTTTAAAGAATTCATAAGTCTTCCTCTCGGTTTTGAAAATTAAAATTTTGGGTTAAAAGCTTAAAGTCAAAGGTTATAAACCTCTTTCTCCTCTTTCAAATCCTTATTGCAGTTGTAGTTTTATCTCAAGAAGGTAAGTAAATCCTTGCCTCTCTTTGGTCCTGTAATTTTTGTAAAGAAAATACAAGTTGTTTTGTTTCAATGGTTTAGCATGCAAGATCTTTAAGTGTTTTGGGTTTAAAGTTTGAATATGTGCTTTAATCCGTGTTTAATGAATGCATGTAGTTCCTTTCCTTGTTTTCATGTCGTTTTATAACCCTAGTTATGTTTTTGAGTAGTTTTATAGGTCTATGTGTTGATTTGGTTGTGTTTGGAGCTGGATTGCAGAAGTAGAATCGGGTTTGGCATGAAGCCAAAACCCATGTTCGGCCGTCGAACCTGCACTTGAGGCAGTCATCTGTAGCTGCCAAAAGTGCCTCCAAAAGCTTGACTTTCGGATATATAAGGGGACTTTAGGCCGCCGAACCCACTTGTAAAAGTCCTCTGTCTAGCCGTTTTCAACTCGTTTCTCCCATATTTTCTTGTATATTTATAGGGGTTTCTTGGGGTAGTTTTAAGAGTTATAAAAATTATGTTTAGTCCCTCATTTAAGTCCAGCTGTGTAGGATTGGACTTGAGAGACTGTAGAGGCTAGCAGTGAAATAATTGTTTCATAGCTAGGCTTGCGTCAACGAGAGGTGAGTAGAACTAAACTAAACTATTATTTTAAAGAAATCATACGTTTTAAACATGCTCATACATCATGAATGCCATGTGTATATGATTAGGCTATTTTGTATTAGAGTTCACAAATATGATGCATTGCATAAGTAATTGTTATCGTGGATAAATGTTGGATGGCTCACTAGCCCTTGAGCATGTTATGATGTATATGGAAATACTAGGGTTGCCCATTCCGCCCCTAGCATTATGTAAGGAAAAGACTAGGGTTGCTCATTCTATGCCCTTGGCACTATGAATATGTTATGTTATGTTTAAGAGGAAGTCCTGATACCCCGTTGTGGGTCGGACACTATTGAAATTATGGAGGGTTACTGGTGACAAGTCCATCTTGATGTGAATTGTTTGTGTTATGACGTATTCATACGATCATATGTTTTATTAAATTGTTTTATGATTATGTTTCTACTCATTAGGCTCTTCTAGCTTATCCCTTTCCCCTAATCCCAAGTTTCCAAGACTAGAGTTAGCTCGGGAGGTCAGCAGTATTATATGGTATAGTTCTGATGTACTAGTATAGCTGTGGACATGTAATATATATTATGGATTAGAATCATCTTTGCCTAAGTTTTCTTTTATAATCCCTTTGTTCATGATCTTATTATGTAAAAATTCTAAAGTTTAAGCTTTATGGACCAAATTGAGCCATGTAATAATGACCATACTGGAGCATTTGATGAGGGATCTAGTATGGGTTTTATGTTTTCAGTTATATTGCATGTACATGTCGAGTTTTGATTCATGAGATGAAAATATTTTTATATGTTTATTATGATCATGTTTGGGATTATATCAGGTGTAAGAAGATATGTAGAAGGCTTACTATGAGTTTCGGTGTAATACCCGACTAGACTCCGGTATCGGAATTCCTACCGTCCGGTGGAATCTCGGATGTCGGAAACCTCTAGTAGGGTAAAACCATGTTTTTATAAAATATTTTAATGTGTTTTATGTTTTAAGCATGAAAGAAAATGAGTTTTTGCATGAAAATAGCTTTGGAGGAAAACTCAGGTTCGGCCGCCGAACCTCAAGTTCGGCCGCCGAACATGCATGCGTTGCGGGTGTGCTTTAGGCCCCCGAAGGCATAAGTGAGGGAAGTCTAGGTTCGGCCGCTGAACATGGCATGCATGCGGAGGCACATTCGGCCCCCGAACGTGGTCTGGCCAGCCACTATAAAAGGGTCCCTTAGCAGAAAACGGGCGAGCTTTTTCCCCATTTTCGGCCAAGGTGAGCTCTCCGCCGTCCCTCACCAATCTTTGATGTTTTTCCTCTAGATCTTTCAAGATTTTCATTTGTTTTAACTTTGTTTTGAAGTTTTGAGCTTTTGAGCAAAGTTTTGGAGCTTGGAGGTTCAAGAACCCAATCTCTCCCAACTCCGAGTTTAGGTCGTCTCTCTCTCGATCTTCAAGAGGTAAGAGCCGATCTTAAGCTCATTGCATGTTTTAAGTAAGTTTTAAGTAGATCTATGGGTTAGAATGCATGTTTAGGTTATGGTTATGTTTTTGGGTATAAGTGTATGTTCATGAACAATGTGGATGCTTGATGTGTTGTAGATGGGGTTTATGATGGTTTGAGGCCCCTAGGAACATGTATGCTTGTGTATGTGTTTTGTAGAATAGGTTTGATACATGTTTGGAAGGTTTGGAGGCGAAATGGGCAAAAGGAGCCAAGTTTCTGCCCTTTAGCAGAAACCAGGTTCGGCAGCCGAACATGGCTAGGGAGGCAAGCCTTTCGGCTGCCGAAGCCTGCCCCCGAAAGGAGACTTTCGTCTCTGTCTGGCAGTTTCGGCCGCCGAAAGTGCCGCCGAATATGCATGAGTTTCGTCTCTGTCTGGGAGTTTCGGCCGCCGAAGGTGCCGCTGAACCTGCCTGACTTTCGGCTCTGGAGGGACTTTCGGCCGCCGAACCTGCCGCCAAAAGTGCCCTGTCCAGGCCTCCTTTGCATGTTTTTCTATGGTTGTTTCATGATGTTTTAGAGGGTTTTTGGGGGAGTAGTTTAGAGATATGTCCTAGTATGTTTGGTCCCTCATTTGAGTCCACCTGTGTAGGTTCGGACCCGAGGAACCGAGGACCCCAGCAGTGAGTTCAGCTGCTTCGGTGTTGTCAGAGTCAGCCAGAGGTGAGTGGAACTAAACTTAATCTCTTAAATTGAGAAATTAAATGTTTTATCATGTTTCATGCATCATGATTATGCAATAGGGTGATTGCATTAGTTTTCACGAATATGCCGCATTGCATCGATTGTTGTTGATGTGGGTGAATATTGGATGACCCAATTAGTCCATGACAGGAAGACCAGGACCCTATTCTACGGCCTGGCACAGAGTACGGAAAGACCAGGACCCCATTCTACGGCCTGGCATGGTTATGGGACTCGAAGACCAGGAGCCCAGAGGAGGCCCTGGGGCAATGGTAAGTAATGTATGTTATGACAGGAAGACCAGGACCCCATGCTACGGCCTGGCACAGAGTTAGCTTGGACTAATTGGTGACAAGTTCACCCAACCCTTATGTGAATTGTCTGTGTTATGATGCATCTCATTGGATCATAGTGTTAATATGTTTTATAGTTCAACTCACTGGGCTTTTAGCTCACCCCTCTCCCTTTACCCCCCAGGCTTGTAGGTACAGTATAGAGCAGGAGTCCGGATAGAGTAAAGAATTCATGGTTTTGTAATAGCTAGCAATGGACATGATCAAATTGTAATGTAAAGTCTTAATCAGTATAGTTATGTAATGAGATGATGTTTATGGATGTTAGAGGTGTGCTTGACCATAGACTGTTGTTATCCCTTTTATTACATGGTCTTAGAGACTTTTATGATGTTTATGTAAACCAACTCAACATATGTTATGTCACCCATTGGGGGCACTGATGAGATCCCACAGAAGGATCAATGTTATGTACAGTGCATGCACAGGTTGAGTATGGTTGATGTATATGGAAAGAAAAGTTTTAATTTTTATGTATGTTGTTGATCATGTATGGGATTATACAGGTTTACAGGTTATATGTCAGGCTTGCTACGGGTCCCGGCGGCCTTAAGCCGATCTGGATCCTAGCGCCGGTAGCGGTCCGATTTTCGGGTCGTTACAGAGTGGTATCAGAGCCCTAGGTTCATATGGTCGGACCTAGAGTGTCGGGCTCATAGATGTTATAGAAGGTCAAGCACAATAGGAAAGATCATGTCCACTAGGATAGGATGTGGAGTCCTGTCTTGTATGATGATGTGAAATGCCATGATAATATGCATGTGCATTAATGATATGCTATGATATGTGATGTATGTGATGCGGGTTCATGTGTGCCCACATGAACCATATTATGCTAATGTTTGTTTGTTATATGCTGTTTTTCAAAAAACAGGATGAAAGGAACTCGTCGATCTGCATGATTGACTGGAGTGCCACCTGAGGATGAGGGCATGAGCGCCCGTCCTCCTAAATTGCCTAGGGCAATGTCTAGTAGGTCTAACCGAGAAAGAGCAGTAAGAGACCCTAGAAGGTCTCTGGATCTGGGTAGGAGCAGATCAGTGAGGGGAACAGTTCAGGGAGGAATGTCAGAGGATATGGGGGATGATATGGATGTAGAGCAGAGGAGGGATGACAGTCTAGGAGTTAGCATGTCAGAAGAGGGAATGGGAGAGTCCCAAGGAGGCACTCAGGCATCGGGATTTGTTCAGCCACCCCACTACCCACACTTCTCACAACATCCCGGGTATTCGATGGGAGGTACATCGGATTACCCTAGCTTCACCCCTTATCCCACACAGATGCCATACCCACCATACTACCCACCATATTCACAATACCCAATGTATCCACCCCCACCTTACTATCCCAATCCAGCAAACCCTACCTCAGAAAATGTTGCACCACCTCCACCACCTGCAGAACCAGCAGCCCCAGTTACTCAACCTTCTAGACCTAGTTCAGCCAGTGGGAGCAAGGTCAAGATGACCGATTACATGAAACTGGGTGCTCCTCAGTATGAAAAAGGGGATGACCCATTTGTGTATCTTGAGAGGGTTAAAGTGATCACAGAGGAGATTGGGGCTGATGACAGTAGAGCCATTCAGATGGCTGGGTTCACGCTTAAGTGCAAGAAGGCACGAGAGTGGTTCAAGAATTATGTGAACCCGAGAGTGGACAGCATGTCTTGGGAGGAGTTTGCAAACGAGTTTGCAGGATGGGCTTTTCCCGATAGTTCAAGGGAGCTGAAGATGATAGAGTTTGAACAGTTGAGGCAGACGGATGAAATGAGTGTAGAGGAGTACACCGACAGATTCTTGGAGCTGTTGCCTTTTGCTGGGCAGAGTCTGGATACAGATTCAAAGAGGTCAAGGAGGTATGTCATGAAACTCCATTCCAGGTATTCCTTCTTGATTCTTCTTGATTCAGTCAGTGGACAGGGAGAGCTTCCATGCCATAGTAGATATGGCCAGGAAAATGGAGGCCAGTGCCATCGTTCAGGGGACAGTTAAGCAGACAGTGGCACAGTTTTCTGGTCCTAAAACTCCGGGTGGGGGAAGGTTAGATCCCTCTACCCTGAGTACAGCAGCTTCAGGCAGTAAGAGATGGGGTAAGCCCAAGGGTAAGAAGAATAAGTTCTGGAGTAAAGTCAAGTCCAGTCTGGGATTTGGGAGTGGCTCAAGCTCTGGTGCGGATAATGCAGTTTGTGCGAGGTGTGGTAGGCCACACAAGGGAGTATGTCGGTTTGGGACGAACGCCTGCTTCAGATGTGGTCAGGAGGGGCATATGGCTCGAGAATGTCCAAGAGCAGTCCCGATGGCTCAGTCCCAGCAGACGGCCTCAGGCAGTGTAGCGCAGCCAGTAGCTCCAGCCATGACTCAGGCCAGTGGCAGAGGCAGAGGGAGAGGGGCAGCCTCTTCTTCAGCGGGTTTCAGAGGTGAAGGTCCATCAGCTCCAGCACGGATCTTCACAATGACACAGCAGGAGGCAGATGCATCTAACACCGTGGTGGCAGGTAACTTAATCATTGGTTGTTCAGATGTGTATGCCTTGATGGACCCTGTGCATCTCACTCTTTTATTGCTCCGAGAGCCGTGGGGAGGTTGGGTCTGATGACTTCTGGGTTAGAGTGTCCTCTCTGGGTCAGTGGACCCAAGTGTGATCCATCAGTGGCAGAGTCAGTCTGCCAGTGTAGTCCTGTGTTTGTTGAGGGAAGATGCTTGTCCGCCGACCTAGTGGTTCTAGATTTGACAGATTTTGACGTCATTCTAGGGATGGACTGGTTATCTACCCATGGTGCTACCTTGGACTGCAGGGACAAGGTAGTCAGGTTCAGAGGTCAGGATGGGTCTGAGGTTGTCTTCAGAGGAGACAGGAGGGGTACACCTAGAGGTCTAATATCAGCTCTTCAGGCTCGAAGGTTACTCAGTAGGGGATGTCAGGGGTATTTGGCTCATGTGAGAGAGCTTAGCAGTCAGGTTAGAGAGCCCGCCTCGGTGCCAGTGGTTAAAGAGTTCTTAGATGTGTTCCCAGACGAGCTGCCAGGTTTACCACCTGTTAGGGAGATAGAGTTCGAGATAGAATTGATGCCTGGAACCTGACCGATCTCTATCCCTCCCTACAGGATGGCGCCAGCAGAATTGAAAGAGTTGAAGGAGCAGTTGCAGGAGCTGGTAGACAAGGGCTTCATCCGACCGAGTACCTCACCCTGGGGTGCTCCAGTTTTGTTTGTGAGAAAGAAGGATGGATCCCTTAGACTTTGTATCGACTACAGGCAGTTGAACAAAGTCACTACCAAGAACAAGTACCCATTGCCAAGGATCGACGATCTATTCGACCAGCTAGCAGGAGCGGGTTGCTTCTCTAAAATAGATATGAGATCTGGGTATCATCAGCTGAGGATCAGAGAAGAAGATGTGCCAAAGACAGCTTTCAGGACCAGATATGGGCATTTTGAGTTCCTTGTGATGCCGTTCGAGTTAACCAACGCCCCTGCAGCATTAATGGACCTCATGAACAGAGTGTTTAGCCAGTACCTGGATCACTTCGTTATTGTCTTCATAGATGATATCTTAGTGTATTCCAGGAATGCAGAGGAGCATGCCCATCATCTGAGGTTGGTTCTGCAGACCTTAAGGGAACATGGCTTGTATGCCAAGTTCTCTAAGTGTGAGTTCTGGCTGAGGAGCATTTCATTCTTGGGGCATGTGGTGTCAGAAAATGGAATAGAGGTAGACCCCAAGAAGGTAGAAGCTGTGGCTAACTGGCCTAGACCCACTTCAGTGACAGAGATTAGAAGTTTCTTGGGTTTGGCAGGTTACTACAGGAGGTTCGTTCAGGACTTCTCGAAAATAGCAGCTCCTCTGACCAGGTTAACCAGGAAGAATCAGAAGTTTGTGTGGACCGACCAGTGCGAAGAGAGTTTTGAAGAGCTTAAGAAGAGGTTGACGTCGGCACCAGTGTTAGCTTTGCCAGCTAGCAATGAGGACTTCACGGTTTTCTGTGATGCATCCCGAGTGGGACTGGGTTGTGTGCTTATGAAGAATGAAAGGGTGATTGCTTATGCTTCTAGGCAGCTAAAGAAGCATGAGTTGAATTACCCCACACATGACCTGGAAATGGCAGCAGTTATCTTTGCACTCAAGATGTGGAGGCATTACCTTTACGGTGTTAAATGTGAGATCTTCACAGATCATAAAAGCCTGCAGTACATCCTGAGTCAAAGAGATTTGAACTTGAGACAGAGAAGATGGGTAGAGCTGTTGAGTGACTATGATTGGAAGATTCAGTACCATCCGGGTAAGGCGAATGTTGTGGCAGACGCCCTAAGCCGGAAGTCACTAGGCAGTCTATCCCATATCACGGCAGAGAGGAGACCAGTGGTGAAGGAGTTTTACAAGCTCATTGATGAAGGTCTACAGTTGGAGTTGTCTGGTACAGGTGCCTTGGTTGCTCAGATGAAAGTGACACCCGTGTTTCTGGAGCAGGTGGCTCAAAAACAGCATGAGGACCCAGAGTTAGTGAAGATTGCCAGGACTGTTCAGTCAGGCAAGGACAGTGAGTTCCGATTTGACAGTAAGGGGATCCTCTGCTATGGGAGTCGATTGTGTGTACCAGATGACATAGGGCTGAAAGGAGACATTATGAGAGAGGCTCATAATGCAAGATACAACGTTCACCCCGGAGCCACCAAGATGTATCAAGATCTGAAGAAAGTTTATTGGTGGCCAGCTATGAAGAGAGAAGTGGCACAGTTTGTGTCAGCCTGCGAAGTGTGTCAGAGGGTGAAGCTGGAACATCAGAAGCCGGCTGGAATGCTTAACCCACTACCTATTCCAGAGTGGAAATGGGAGAATATAGCTATGGACTTCGTAGTGGGGTTACCGGCGACGTCTAACAGATTGGACTCCATATGGGTGGTTGTGGACAGACTCACCAAATCTGCTCACTTCATCCCTGTCAGGAGTGGCTATTCTGTGGACAAGTTGGCGCAGGTGTACGTTGATGAGATTGTCAGACTGCATGGGGTTCCCATTTCTATAGTGTTAGATAGAGGACCCCAATTTACCTCCAGGTTTTGGCGGAGTCTGCAAGATGCCATGGGTACCAGGTTGGATTTTAGTACTGCCTTCCATCCACAGACTGACGGACAGTCAGAAAGGACCATCCAGACTATCGAGGATATGTTTAGAATGTGTGTGCTGGACTTTGGCGGTTCTTGGAGGCAGCATCTACCCTTGGTGGAGTTTGCCTACAACAACAGCCATCATGCTAGCATCGGGATGGCTCCATATGAAGCTTTATATGGAAGGAAGTGCAGGTCACCTGTTTGCTGGGAAGAAGTTGGAGAAAAGGCCTTGGCAGGGCCTGAGCTAGTAGAGATCACCAGCAGGGTGGTACCCTTAATCAGAGAAAGAATCAAGACTGCTGCAAGCAGACAGAAGAGTTATGCAGACATCCGCAGAAGACTAGTAGAGTTTCAGGAGGGGGATCTGGTATTGCTCAAGGTGTCTCCAATGAAAGGAGTGGTTCGCTTTGGGAAGAAAGGTAAACTAGCCCCACGATACATCGGACCCTTTGAAGTCTTGCAAAAGATTGGGAATGTGTCGTACAAGCTAGATTTGCCTGCTTCAATGGGAAGAATCCATCCGGTTTTCCATGTTTCAATGTTGAGGAAGTTTGTGTCAGATCCGGGCAAGGTTCTTAGTGAACCTGATGTGGAGATCCAAGAAGATCTCACCTATGTGGAACAGCCAGTACGGATCCTAGACACCCAGATCAGGAAGCTGAGAAACAAGGAAATCCCGATGGTGAAAGTCCTTTGGAACCACCACAATCTGGAAGAATGCACTTGGGAGACACGGGAGTCCATGCTCCAGCAATACCCTTATCTTTTCTAAAGTTAGTTCCTTGTGAGTTTTATGTGCTTTGTGTGTTTGTTATATGTATGCCTTGCATGTGCTAGTTGAGGAACATTCGGGGACGAATGTTCTTAAGGGGGGGAGAATGTAATACCCGGCTAGACTCCGGTATCGAAATTCCTACCGTCCGGTGGAATCTCGGATGTCGGAAGCCTCTAGTAGGGTAAAACCATGTTTTTATAAAATGTTTTAATGTGTTTTATGTTTTAAGCATGAAAGAAAATGAGTTTTTGCATGAAAATAGCTTTGGAGGAAAACTCAGGTTCGGCCGCCGAACCTCAAGATCGGCCGCCGAACATGCATGCGTTGCGGGTGTGCTTTAGGCCCCCGAACGCATAAGTGAGGGAAGTCCAGGTTCGGCCGCCGAACATGGCATGCATGCGGAGGCACATTCGGCCCCCGAACGTGGTCTGGCCAGCCACTATAAAAGGGTCCCTTAGCCGAAAACGGGCGAGCTTTTTCCCCATTTTCGGCCAAGGTGAGCTCTCCGCCGTCCCTCACCAATCTTTGATGTTTTTCCTCTAGATCTTTCAAGATTTTCATTTGTTTTAACTTTGTTTTGAAGTTTTGAGCTTTTGAGCAAAGTTTTGGAGCTTGGAGGTTCAAGAACCCAATCTCTCCCAACTCCGAGTTTAGGTCGTCTCTCTCTCGATCTTCAAGAGGTAAGAGCCGATCTTAAGCTCATTGCATGTTTTAAGTAAGTTTTAAGTAGATCTATGGGTTAGAATGCATGTTTAGGTTATGGTTATGTTTTTGGGTATAAGTGTATGTTCATGAACAATGTGGATGCTTGATGTGTTGTAGATGGGGTTTATGATGGTTTGAGGCCCCTAGGAACATGTATGCTTGTGTATGTGTGTTGTAGAATAGGTTTGATACATGTTTGGAAGGTTTGGAGGCGAAATGGGCAAAAGGAGCCAAGTTTCTGCCCTTTGGCAGAAACCAGGTTCGGCAGCCGAAGGACTTTCGGCCGCCGAACATGGCTAGGGAGGCAAGCCTTTCGGCTGCCGAAGCCTGCCCCCGAAAGGAGACTTTCGTCTCTGTCTGGCAGTTTCGGCCGCCGAAAGTGCCGCCGAACATGCATGAGTTTCGTCTCTGTCTGGGAGTTTCGGCCGCCGAACCTGCCTGACTTTCAGCTCTGGAGGGACTTTCAGCCGCCGAACCTGCTGCCGAAAGTGCCCTATCCAGGCCTCCTTTGCATGTTTTTCTATGGTTGTTTCATGATGTTTTAAGGGGTTTTTGGGGAGTAGTTTAGAGATATGTCCTAGTATGTTTGGTCCCTCATTTGAGTCCACCTGTGTAGGTTCGGACCCGAGGAACCGAGGACCCCAGCAGTGAGTTCAGCTGCTTCGGTGTTGTCAGAGTCAGCCAGAGGTGAGTGGAACTAAATTTAATCTCTTAAATTGAGAAATTAAATGTTTTATCATGTTTCATGCATCATGATTATGCAATAGGGTGATTGCATTAGTTTTCACGAATATGCCGCATTGCATCGATTGTTGTTGATGTGGGTGAATATTGGATGACCCAATTAGTCCATGACAGGAAGACCAGGACCCCATTCTACGGCCTGGCACAGAGTAAGGAAAGACCAGGACCCTATTCTACGGCCTGGCATGGTTATGGGACTCGAAGACCAGGAGCCCAGAGGAGGCCCTGGGGCAATGGTAAGTAATGTATGTTATGACAGGAAGACCAGGACCCCATGCTACGGCCTGGCACAGAGTTAGCTTGGACTAATTGGTGACAAGTTCACCCAACCCTTATGTGAATTGTCTGTGTTATGATGCATCTCATTGGAGCATAGTGTTAATATGTTTTATAGTTCAACTCACTGGGATTTTAGCTGACCCCTCTCCCTTTACCCCCCAGGCTTGCAGGTACAGTATAGAGCAGGAGTCCGGATAGAGTAAAAAATTCATGGTTTTGTAATAGCTAGCAATGGACATGATCAAATTGTAATGTAAAGTCTTAATCAGTATAGTTATGTAATGAGATGATGTTTATGGATGTTAGAGGTGTGCTTGACCATAGACTGTTGTTATCCCTTTTATTACATGGTCTTAGAGACTTTTATGATGTTTATGTAAACCAACTCAACATATGTTATGTCACCCATTGGGGGCACTGATGAGATCCCACAGAGGGATCAATGTTATGTACAGTGCATGCACAGGTTGAGTATGGTTGATGTATATGGAAAGAAAAGTTTTAATTTTTATGTATGTTGTTGATCATGTATGTGATTATACAGGTTTACAGGTTAGATGTCAGGCTTGCTACGGGTCCCGGCGGCCTTAAGCCGATCTGGATCCTAGCGCCGGTAGCGGTCCGATTTTCGGGTCGTTACATTCAGCGACCTTAAGTCAACTTGAACCCTAGTGCCCTTAACAATCCAATTTTTGGGTCGTTACACTACTAGAGACCAATTATAACCATATTTACCACAGAAAAATAGGAACCAAATCTATTTTAATTTCCAAAGACTTAGGTGCCATCAAAGGATGTTGTTTTATTTTCTTTCCCGGCTCTTGCCACACTCCCCCTCTGCACTAGATAACGCCCCCACTTTCTATTTCTTACTCCTCCATGTTACCAAATTTCCTCCAACAAAGGTGAAATATCCAGACATTGATTTCCTATCAATAGTAGTTCCTGCCTAGTGTGCATCCATATATCCTTGAATGTCAAGATGATTATGTTTTCTAAACATCAAGGCTTTATCAAGAGAATATTTCAAATACTTTAGAATCTTATAAACTGTATCCATGTGACTCTTATTTGGATTATGCATGAATTGACACACTATATTAATCTTGTAGGTTATGTCTGGATGTGTATGAGACAAATAGATGAGCTTTCCCACTAACCTTTGGTATTGTTCTTTGTTTGCAACCATATGCTCTTGTTGATCTCCCAAACCATAATTCTGAGCAATAGGTGTATTTGCAGGCTTACACTCGAGCATCCTTATTCCAGCAAGAAGAACAAGTACATATTTCCGTTGTAATCAGAAAAGATCTTGGTTAGACCTTGCCACTTCAATTCCTAGGAAGTATTTTAATCTTGCTAGATTTTTCATTTTAAAATCTTACTAGATTTTTCATTTTAAAACCTTGAGCCAATCTCTCTTGCAGTCTTAAAATTTCTTCCCTATCACCACATGTTATTATCATGTCATTGACATAAATTATAAGAGCAGTTACCATACCAGCTTTATATTTGAGAAATAAAGTATGATCAGAGTTGCTTTGTTTATACCCATAATTTTTCATTGCATAACTAAATATGCCAAACCATGCCCTAGGTGGCTGTTTTAGCCAGTACAAAGATTTTTGTAGCTTATAAACCACACCTTCATTTGAAGCTTCAAAACTTGGTGGAATATCCATGTAAACCTCTTCCTCCAGATTTCTGTGCAAGAATGCATTTTTTACATCAAATTGATGTAAATGCCAATTAAGATTCATTACAAGAGATAGCAAGACTTGAATTGTATTGAGTTTTGCTACTGGGGAGAAAGTCTCCTGATAATCAATATCATATGATTGAGTGTAGCTCTTGGCTGCCAATCTACCTTTATATCTGTCCACCATACCGTCTACAGTATACTTGATGGTAAACACCGATTTATATCCCACTATCTTCTTCCCAATAGGTAGAGTAACTAGCTTCCATTTGTGATTTGTTTGCAAAGCTGTCATTTCTTCATTTATAGCCTGAGCCCACTTTGGATAGCTTAATGCCTCCCGCGCTGTGCCAGGAATCTGATCTGCAGATAGAGTGTGGGCAAAGTCTACCATTTTTTGGATAGATATTGAGTACTCACATGATTAACAATAGGATACCAAGTTTTCCTATTTTCCATATCTAGTGAATATCTTGAAGGAGCTTTTCCTCGATTGTGTCTGTGAGGGAGCCAATATGATTTGGTTTTAAGATCACCCAAATCCTTAGTATGTTCAATTTTTTCAGCTAGTTCTGCTCTATTTTCACCCTTCACCTCATAAACTCTCATAGCAATGGCATTTGCATCATCAACTTCAGTAGCCCCTGTAGATGAATTGGCTATTTCGAAGAGATCAACAACTCCTACTGCATTATTTGTCAATCTCGCATCACCTACAGTAACAGTATCAGTATCCACTGTACTACTATCTATAGTAGTATTTGTCGTGATATCTGTAATCCCTAGCCATGGATCCCAATTTTATTCTTTAGAATCTTGTACTCTCTCCTCCTGAAAAGCAGAATGGGGACCTGAAGAATAAAACATGTCAGATTCAAGAAAAGTAACATCTAATGTCGTATATACCCATCGACCGATTGGGTCATAACAATGATAGTCTTTCTAAGTCATGCCATAATCCAAGAAAATACATCGCACAGCACAAGGGTCAAGTTTGGATCATTGGTTTTTGTAAATATGAACATATGCAACACAACCAAATGGAATAGAGACATATTTAATCAACTCTTGTAAGGGAGTAAGAAAATTCAAAACTCGAGAAGGCCTTCTATTTAAAAGGAAAACCGTTGTTGTAACAACATCAATTCAATGGCGTTTAGCGGCTTTAGCCATGGTTAAGAGTGCTCGGGCAATTTCAGAGATGTGGCGATTTTTTCGCTCAGCAAGACCATTTTGCTGAGGTGTTTGAACACAAGAGGTTTGATGGATTAAACCATATTCTCGACAATACCTGTGAACTTCTCTATTGGTATACTCTTGACTGTTATCAAATCGAATGATTCTCAAATTGGCTATAAATTGTGTTTGAATCATCTTATGAAAGGATCTTAATATTCCAAACATATCACTTTGTGTTTCATCAAACATAACTAAGTCATCCTAGTGCAATCATTAACAAAAATAATGAACCATGATATTTCAGAAGCAACAATGATAGGGGCAGGACATCAGAATGAATTAGATCAAAAGGTCTTTTACACCGACAACTTTGAGGAAGATATAAAACTCGAACTTTGTAATAATACATGCCTCACATTTCAAATATGATTCACTGATATCAAAAAAAAAATGGTAATACATGCTTCATATAAGAGAAAGAGGGATGACTAAGACGTTTGTGCCATAGAGGCACTTGTTCTTGTTTTTTTCTTTTCACTGGACACATGATTTACTTTTTCCATGCTAACGTTATCCATGTAGTAGAACCCATCTTGTTTAGTACCATGACCAATAATCTCCTTAGTCTGCATATCCTGAAACAAACAGAATTTTGAATACATGAGCACACAACATTGCAGCTCTTCTGTGACTTGATCAACTGATAAAAGCTTGTTTGATAAGGATGGAAAACAAGCAAAGTATTAGTTAAAGACATAGCTCCAGATAATCTTATATTTTTCGATCCTGTAACAGAAAATCTATCCCCATTAGCATATGTAACAAAGTTTTTTTTAGGACCTAAACATTCGCTAAAATCTAAAAAGTCATTGTTTATATAATCCAAAGCTCTAAAGTCAATAATCCATCTGTTGTTACCTGAACCATCATTTTCCATAGTGTTATTTGCTGAAGCTAACCTATTTCCTTGAATAGTAAGAATAGAGAAATTTGTCCCATCCTGTTTGTAATACCCGGCTAGAGTCCGGCATCGGAATTCCTGTAGTCCGGTGGAATCTCGGATGTCGGAACCCTCTAGAAGGGTAATACATATGTTTTCTAAGGTAGTTTAACATGTTTTAATGTTTTAAAGTGTTAAAGGAAAAGAGTTTTGGAATGAAAAGCAACAAGGGAGAAATGCAAAGGTTCGGCCGCCGAAGGTCACTTTCGGCCGCCGAACATTGCATGGTTTCGGATTCAAGTTCGGCTGCCAAAGGTGGTCTGGCCAGCCACCTATAAAAGGGCCAAAGGTCGGTGAGAGGAGGGTATTTTCTCCTCCACTTGCAGCCAGAGGTGAGCCAAAACCTTCTCACGTTGACTTTGATGATTTGTTAGTTTTCCTTCAGATCTTTCAAAGTTTTGAAGGGTTTTATGTTTGTTTTGAAGGTTTTAAGCAAAAGAGCAAAGTTTGGAAGTTTGGAGCTTTGGAAGCTTGGTTCTTCATAACTCCACGTTGGGATCGTCTAATCTCTTGTTTGGAAGAGGTAAGAGAAGATCCTGACCTTCCTTTCTTGATTTTTGAAGGTTTTCTGAAGTTTGTATGGGTAGTATGCATGGATAGGTTTAGGTGAGGTTTTTTATGATCTTTGAGTTGAAGCATGTTTAAGTGTTGTTAGATGTGTTTGTTTGGGGTTTTAGGATCGTTTTAGACCCCTTTGTGCATATATATGTGTATATGCTAGTTGGGAGTAGTTGATATGCATGTTGAGTAAGTTTTGGGTAAGTTTGCATGAAACAGAGCAAGTTTCTGCCCAACGGGCAAAAGTCAGGTTCGGCCGCCGAAGGAATGTTCGGCAGCCGAACCCCTTGTGGAGGCAGTTTCGGCTGCCAAAGCCTGCCCCCGAAACTTGGGACTTTCGTCTCTGGAGGCAAGGTTCGGCCGCCGAAAGTGCCGCCGAAGGTTGAGTTTCGTCTCTGGACGAGACTTTCGGCTGCCGAAGGTGCCGCCGAACATGCATGAGTTTCGTCTCTGGAGAGGGGTTTCGGCCGCCGAACCTGCCGCCGAAAGTGCCCTGTCCAGTTTTCCTTTGCATGTTTTCTGTGATTGTTTGAGGATAGTATAGAGGGTTTTTGGGGAGTTTCTTAGAGATGTTCTTGAGTTAGTTTGGTCCCTCATTTGTGTCTACCTGTGTAGGAACGGACCAGAGGAACCCCAGAGAGCAGCAGTGAGTACAGGGTCAGAACCTGCAGAGTTAGCACAGAGTCAGCCAGAGGTGAGTGGAACTTACTTTAATGTTTTAATATGAGAAATGGACATTTTATCATGTATCATGCATCATGACTATGCTATAGGCTGAGTGCATTAGTGTACACGAAGATGATGCATTGCATTTATCCTTGATTCTATGATTGTATGGGGGTAGGAAGGTCAGAAGAAGGTATGGGGGAGTCTCAGGGAGGCGCTCAGGCCTCGGGGTTTGGCTATCCACCCTTTCCGCAGGGCCCAGAGTATCCGATAGGAGGCACGTCGGATTACTCCAGCTTTGCCCCATATCCACCCTATATGCCATATATGCCCTATCCTTCCTTTTATCCACCATATCACATGTATCCACCCCCACCTTTTCATCCAAGGTCAGCATCGCCTAAAGCTAGAGAAACAGTACCTCCACCACCACCTGAACCAGTAGCCCCTGTTGTTGAAGCACAACCCAGTTCTTCAGGGGGAACTAAGGTGAAGATGACTGAGTACTTAAAGTTGGATGCTCCTAAATTCAATACGGGAGATGATCCCTTTGAGTATCTCAGTGCAGTCAGAATGATAACAAGTGAGTTGGGAGCAGATGAGAGCAGGGCCATTGAGATGGCAGGGTTCACATTAAAGTGCAAGAAAGCCAGAGAATGGTTCAAGAACTATGTGGACCCCAGAGTTGACAGTATGACATGGGAAGAGTTCGCCAACGAATTTGCTGGGTGGGCTTTCCCTGACAGTTCCAGGGAGCTAAAGGTTGTGGAGTTTGAGCAGTTAAGACAGACGGAGGTGATGAGCGTTGATGAGTACACAGATAAGTTCTTGGAATTGTTGCCATACGTGGGTCAGGCGTATGATACGGATCAGAAGAAGGCAAAGAGATATGCCACAAGGCTTCATCCCCGGTATTTCTCTTTGATTCTTCATGCGGAGAAGGAGAGTTTCCACTCCATTGTGGATACTGCTAGAAAGATGGAGGCCAGTGCCATAAGTCAAGGTGTAGTCAAGGCACAGTCTTCTGGTGTTAAACCAGGTTCCGTCTCACAGAGTACAGCAAGTGCAAGCGAGAAGAGATGGGAGAAATTCAGAGGAAAGAGAGGCAAGTTCTGGAACAGGATTAAGACGGGTCTGGGAATGAGTAGCGGCGCCAGCTCTGGCACAGATCTTCCAGTTTGCAATAGGTGTGGGAGACCACATAGCGGAGCTTGTTTGTTGGGATCTACAGCCTGCTATAGATGTGGGCAGGAGGGACATTATGCACGAGAATGTCCTCAGGCGACTTTGGTTGCACCATCCCAGCAGATGACCACAGGTAGTGTCGTCCAGTCCGCAGCTTCAGTTCGTCCACCAAGCAGTGGTAGAGGTAGAGGAAGAGGGGCAGCCTCTTCATCAGGGATGGGTTCCCCGAGGTGCAGGTCCGTCAGCTCCAGCACGGATTTTCACCATGACGCAGCAGGAGGCAGACACGTCGAACACAGTGGTGTCAGGTAACCTCATCATTGGGTGTTCAGAGGTGTATGCTTTGATGGACCCCGGTGCTTCTCACTCTTTCATTTCTTATAGAGCCGCAGAGCGATTGGGGTTGATAGTCTCCGAGTTAGAGTGTCCTCTCTGGGTCAGTGGACCTAGATGTGACCCATCATTGGCAGAGTCAGTCTGTCAGTTCAGTCCAGTGTTTATAGAGGATAGATGCCTTCCAGCTGACCTTGTGGTTCTAGAGTTGACAGATTTTGATGTCATTCTAGGGATGGATTGGTTATCTACCTATAGTGCTACTTTGCACTGCAGGGACAAGGTAGTGAGTCTCAGAGACCAGGATGGATCAGAGTGTGTCTTCAGAGGAGACAAGAGAGGGACACCTAGAGATTTGATATCAGCCCTTCAGGCTCGTAGGATGTTGAGGAAGGGGTGTCAGGGGTTCCTAGCTTATGTGAGAGAGCTAGACAGTCAGGTTAGGGAACCATCCTCAGTACCAGTTGTGAACGAATTTCCAGATGTGTTTCCTGAAGAGCTTCCAGGACTACCACCTGATAGGGACATAGAGTTCGAGATAGAGTTGATGCCCGGTGCTAGACCGATCTCTATTCCTCCCTACCGGATGGCACCAGTAGAGCTGAGAGAGTTGAAAGACCAGTTACAGGATTTGGTAGCAAAAGGTTTCATCCGCCCGAGTACCTCCCTATGGGGTGCTCCAGTATTATTTGTCAGAAAGAAGGATGGACCACTTAGGCTTTGTGTCGACTACAGACAGTTGAACAAAGTCACTATCAAAAACAAGTATCCTTTACCCAGGATTGATGATCTATTCGACCAGCTGTCAGGAGCAGGTTGTTTTTCTAAGATAGATCTGAGATCTGGATACCACCAGTTGAAGATCAGAGAAGGAGATGTATCCAAGACTGATTTCCGAACCAGATATGGGCATTATGAGTTCCTAGTAATGCCGTTCGGGTTGACTAATGCCCCTGCAGCATTCATGGATCTCATGAACAGGGTTTTCAGGGAGTACTTGGATCGTTTTGTGATCGTCTTTATCGATGATATCTTAGTGTACTCCAAGAATGCAGAAGAGCATGCCCAGCATCTGAGACTCAGTTTGCAAACCTTGAGAGAGCATGGCTTGTATGCCAAGTTCTCCAAGTGCGAGTTCTGGCTAAGGAGCATTGCCTTTTTGGGACATGTAGTATCAGAGGAAGGAATAACAGTAGATCCCAAGAAGGTAGAGGCAGTAGCCAACTGGCCTACACCCACGTCAGTGACAGAGATTAAGAGTTTTCTGGGTTTGGCAGGCTACTATCGAAGGTTCGTTCAGGACTTTTCGAAGATAGCTGCTCCGATGACCAGACTGACGTGGAAGAATCAGAAGTTCGTATGGACAGAAGATTGTGATGAGAGTTTTGAAGAGTTGAAGAGACGGTTAACTTCAGCACCGGTGTTAGCTCTGCCGATCAGTGAGGAAGATTTCACAGTGTTCTGCGATGCATCCCGAGTGGGATTAGGTTGTGTGTTAATGCAGAAGGACAGAGTGATAGCTTATGCTTCTAGACAGCTGAAGAAGCACGAGCTGAACTATCCGACACACGATCTTGAGATGGCAGCTGTTATCTTTGCACTTAAGATGTGGAGGCATTACCTCTATGGGGTAAAGTGTGAGATCTATACGGATCATAAGAGCCTGCAGCACATCTTAAGTCAGAGAGAGTTAAACTTGAGGCAGAGACGGTGGGTAGAATTGCTCAGTGATTACGATTGTAAGATCCAGTATCATCCGGGTAAGGCTAATGTTGTAGCTGATGCCTTAAGCCGGAAATCACTTGGCAGTTTATCCCACATTGCAGTAGAGAGAAGACCGGTGGTGAAGGACTTTTACAGGCTTATGGATGAAGGGTTACAGTTGCAGCTATCTGGTACAGGTGCTTTGATTGCACAGATGAGAGTTACACCAGTGTTTCTAGAGCAAGTGGCTCTGAAACAGCACGAAGACCCTGAGTTAGTGAAGATTGCCAGGACTGTTCAGTCTGGCAACAGTGCAGAGTTCAGATTTGACAGTGAGGGAATTCTTCATCACGGTAAGAGATTATGTGTACTAGATGACGCCAGTTTAAAGGAAGACATTATGAGGGAAGCTCATAATGCAAGATATAGCGTTCACCCTGGAGCCACTAAGATGTATCAAGACCTGAGAAGGGTGTATTGGTGGCCAGCAATGAAGAGGGAAGTGGCACAGTTCGTGTCAGCCTGCGAGACATGTCAAAGGGTGAAACTAGAGCATCAGAAGCCGGTTGGAATGCTGAACCCACTGCCGATTCCAGAGTGGAAATGGGAGAATATCGCTATGGATTTTGTAGTGGGGTTACCGGCGACGTCCAACAGGCTAGACTCCATATGGGTGATTGTGGACAGATTGACGAAATCTGCTCACTTCATACCAGTCAGGAGCAACTATTCTGTAGACAAGTTAGCGCAGGTCTATGTAGAAGTGATAATCAAGCTGCATGGAGTTCCAGTGTCGATAGTCTCAGATAGAGGACCGCAGTTCACCTCCAGATTTTGGCGGAGTCTGCAAGCTGCTATGGGTACAAGATTGGATTTCAGCACTGCTTTCCATCCACAGACAGACGGTCAGTCAGAAAGGACCATCCAAACCATAGAAGATATGCTGAGAATGTGTGTGTTAGACTTTGGCAGTTCTTGGAGGCAGCATCTACCTCTGGTGGAGTTTGCCTACAACAACAGCCATCATGCTAGCATAGGGATGGCTCCTTATGAAGCTCTGTATGGGAGGAAGTGCAGAACACCTGTTTGCTGGGAAGAGGTAGGAGAGAAGACTCTTGCAGAGCCAGAGTTAGTTGAGATTACCAGCAAGTTGGTGCCTGTGATCAGAGAGAGGATCAGAACAGCAGTAAGCAGGCAGAAAAGCTATGCAGACATTCGTAGGAAGCAGATAGAGTTCCAGGAGGGGGATATGGTATTGCTGAAGGTGTCTCCAATGAAGGGAGTGGTTCGCTTTGGAAAGAAGGGTAAATTAGCTCCACGGTACATAGGTCCCTTTGAGATCTTACAGAAGATCGGACCTGTGTCGTATAAGCTGGATTTACCTGCATCCATGGAACGAGTTCACCCGGTATTTCATGTTTCTATGTTAAGAAAGTTTGTGTCAGATCCAGAGAAGGTTCTTAGTGAGCCTGAGGTGGAAATCTTAAGCGATCTCACCTATGTCGAGCAGCCAGTGCGGATCATTGACACCCAGATTTGGAAGCTGAGAAACAAGGAGATACCAATGGTGAAAGTCCTGTGGAACCACCATAACCTAGAAGAGTGCACCTGGGAGACACGGGAGTCTATGCTCCAACAGTACCCATATCTGTTTTGAGGTTCGTTTTCCCCTTTTCTATGTGTTTTATGTTGTGTTAGGAACATTCGGGGACGAATGTTCTTAAGGGGGGGAGAATGTAATACCCGGCTAGAGTCCGGCATCGGAATTCCTATAGTCCGGTGGAATCTCGGATGTCGGAACCCTCTAGAAGGGTAATACATATGTTTTCTAAGGTAGTTTAACATGTTTTAATGTTTGAAAGTGTTAAAGGAAAAGAGTTTTGGAATGAAAAGCAACAAGGGAGAAATGCAAAGGTTCGGCCGCCGAAGGTCACTTTCGGCCGCCGAACATTGCATGGTTTCGGATTCACGTTTGGCTGCCGAAGGTGGTCTGGCCAGCCACCTATAAAAGGGCCAAAGGTCGGTGAGAGGAGGGTATTTTCTCCTCCACTTGCAGCTAGAGGTAAGCCAAAACCTTCTCACGTTGACTTTGATGATTTGTTAGTTTTCCTTCAGATCTTTCAAAGTTTTGAAGGGTTTTATGTTTGTTTTGAAGGTTTTAAGCAAAAGACCAAAGTTTGGAAGTTTGGAGCTTTGGAAGCTTGGTTCTTCATAACTCCACGTTGGGATCGTCTAATCTCTTGTTTGGAAGAGGTAAGAGAAGATCCTGACCTTCCTTTCTTGATTTTTGAAGGTTTTCTGAAGTTTGTATGGGTAGTATGCATGGATAGGTTTAGGTGAGGTTTTTGATGATCTTTGAGTTGAAGCATGTTTAAGTGTTGTTAGATGTGTTTGTTTGGGGTTTTAGGATCGTTTTAGACCCCTTTGTGCATATATATGTGTATATGCTAGTTGGGAGTAGTTGATATGCATGTTGAGTAAGTTTTGGGTAAGTTTGCATGAAACAGAGCAAGTTTCTGCCCAACGGGCAAAAGTCAGGTTCGGTCGCCGAAGGAATGTTCGGCCGCCGAACCCCTTGTGGAGGCAGTTTCGGCTGCCAAAGCCTGCCCCCGAAACTTGAGACTTTCATCTCTGGAGGCAAGGTTCGGCCGCCGAAAGTGCCGCCGAAGGTTGAGTTTCGTCTCTGGACGAGACTTTCGGCTGCCGAAGGTGCCGCCGAACATGCATGAGTTTCGTCTCTGGAGAGGGGTTTCGGCCGCCGAACCTGCCGCCGAAAGTGCCCTGTCCAGTTTTCCTTTGCATGTTTTCTGTGATTGTTTGAGGATAGTATAGAGGGTTTTTGGGGAGTTTCTTAGAGATGTTCTTGAGTTAGTTTGGTCTCTCATTTGTGTCCACCTGTGTAGGAACGGACCAGAGGAACCCCAGAGAGCAGCAGTGAGTACAGGGTCAGAACCTGCAGAGTTAGCACAGAGTCAGCCAGAGGTGAGTGGAACTTACTTTAATATTTTAATATGAGAAATGGACATTTTATCATGTATCATGCATCATGACTATGCTATAGGCTGAGTGCATTAGTGTACACGAAGATGATGCATTGCATTTATCCTTGATTCTATGACTGTATGGACATAGTAAGGATTCAATAGCCCTCAGAGGAAAGACCTGGAACAGCCCTACGGGGACCAGGCACAAAGACCTGGAACAGCCCTACGGGGACCAGGCATATGGTATAGAGGGAGTGTTGATCCGTCCATGCTGAGATGTGATTACTTGTGATGTGATACATTGCATGAGAGCATGTTTTATCACCTGTTCTTTATTACTGTTCTACTCACTGGGCTATAGTAGCTCATCCCTCTCCCCTAACTCCAGTTGTGCAGGTTCAGAGGTCAGAGGTCAGCAGGGTACAGGAAGAGTATTTTGTAATAGCTAGTGTGGACATGTAAATGTAAAGAGATAATGTATGTGTACAGTGTATAGAAGGGTGCTTGATTGTAAGAGTTGTAATCCCTTTTTGTGTTTTCCCATGATCAGTGTATGGTTATATATTGTTGTATGTTTATGAGAAAACCAGGCTTAACATTATGAGTTGTATCCGCCTAGAGCAATGAGGAGCTCTAGTAGGGATTGGTAGAGAACAGAGATAGTGCATGCACAGGTTAAGCCTTGGAATGAAGAAAAGTTTTATGTGTTTTACAGAAAATATATGATCATGTATGGGATGTTACAGGTTCACAGTCAGGATAGCAGGATAGCAGGCTTACTACAGGTCTCGGCGACCTTAAGTCGATCTGGATCCTAGTGCCGGTGGCAGTTCGGTTTCCGGGCTGTTACAGATTGGTATCAGAGCCCTAGGTTCACATGGTCGGACCTATATAGACAGAGTTGGGCCTATAGAGGTTTTAGCAGGTCAGGCACCATAGGGAAACATGTCCACTAGGATAGGATGTCAGTCCTGTCGCTATATGCTGATGTGCAATGCCATGATTCATACATGTGCATTAGTTTATATGTGATGTATGCTGATATGTGTTGCTTATGTGCTCTGTGATGTGTTGTTTTCCAGAGAGAGTTAAGATGCGAGGAACTCGTCGATCCGCGAGATTGACTGGAGTCCCACCTATAAGTGAGGGTACAGCTGCTCGTCCTCCTGCATTGCCAAGGGCAAGATCGCACAGGTCAAGCAGGGAGGGAATGTCAATAGACTCGAGAAGGTCTTCTGACGAGAGCAGAAGAGGAATAGGCAGAGGGGGAAGATCAGAAGAAGAGAGAGTTGCTATGGAGGAGGCTCAGAGTAGAGATGTCAATATGGGGGTAGGAAGGTCAGAAGAAGGTATGGGGGAGTCTCAGGGAGGCGCTCAGGCCTCGGGGTTTGGCTATCCACCCTTTCCGCAGGGCCCAGAGTATCCGATGGGAGGCACGTCGGATTACTCCAGCTTTGCCCCATATCCACCCTATATGCCATATATGCCCTATCCTTCCTTTTATCCACCATATCACATGTATCCACCCCCACCTTTTCATCCAAGGTCAGCATCGCCTGAAGCTAGAGAAACAGTACCTCCACCACCACCTGAACCAGTAGCCCCTGTTGTTGAAGCACAACCCAGTTCTTCAGGGGGAACTAAGGTGAAGATGACTGAGTACTTAAAGTTGGATGCTCCTAAATTCAGTACGGGAGATGATCCCTTTGAGTATCTCAGTGCAGTCAGAATGATAACAAGTGAGTTGGGAGCAGATGAGAGCAGGGCCATTGAGATGGCAGGGTTCACATTAAAGTGCAAGAAAGCCAGAGAATGGTTCAAGAACTATGTGGACCCCAGAGTTGACAGTATGACATGGGAAGAGTTCGCCAACGAATTTGCTGGGTGGGCTTTCCCTGACAGTTCCAGGGAGCTAAAGGTTGTGGAGTTTGAGCAGTTAAGACAGACGGAGGTGATGAGCGTTGATGAGTACACAGATAAGTTCTTGGAATTGTTGCCATACGTGGGTCAGGCGTATGATACGGATCAGAAGAAGGCAAAGAGATATGCCACAAGGCTTCATCCCCGGTATTTCTCTTTGATTCTTCATGCGGAGAAGGAGAGTTTCCACTCCATTGTGGATGCTGCTAGAAAGATGGAGGCCAGTGCCATAAGTCAAGGTGTAGTCAAGGCACAGTCTTCTGGTGTTAAACCAGGTTCCGTCTCACAGAGTACAGCAAGTGCAAGCGAGAAGAGATGGGAGAAATTCAGAGGAAAGAGAGGCAAGTTCTGGAACAGGATTAAGACGGGTCTGGGAATGAGTAGCGGCGCCAGCTCTGGCACAGATCTTCCAGTTTGCAATAGGTGTGGGAGACCACATAGCGGAGCTTGTTTGTTGGGATCTACAGCCTGCTATAGATGTGGGCAGGAGGGACATTATGCACGAGAATGTCCTCAGGCGACTTTGGTTGCACCATCCCGACAGATGACCACAGGTAGTGTCGTCCAGTCCGCAGCTTCAGTTCGTCCACCAAGCAGTGGTAGAGGTAGAGGAAGAGGGGCAGCCTCTTCATCAGGGATGGGTTCCCGAGGTGCAGGTCCGTCAGCTCCAGCACGGATTTTCACCATGACGCAGCAGGAGGCAGACACGTCGAACACAGTGGTGTCAGGTAACCTCATCATTGGGTGTTCAGAGGTGTATGCTTTGATGGACCCCGGTGCTTCTCACTCTTTCATTTCTTATAGAGCCGCAGAGCGATTGGGGTTGATAGTCTCCGAGTTAGAGTGTCCTCTCTGGGTCAGTGGACCTAGATATGACCCATCATTGGCAGAGTCAGTCTGTCAGTTCAGTCCAGTGTTTATAGAGGATAGATGCCTTCCAGCTGACCTTGTGGTTGTAGAGTTGACAGATTTTGATGTCATTCTAGGGATGGATTGGTTATCTACCTATAGTGCTACTTTGCACTGCAGGGACAAGGTAGTGAGTCTCAGAGACCAGGATGGGTCAGAGTGTGTCTTCAGAGGAGACAAGAGAGGGACACCTAGAGATTTGATATCAGCCCTTCAGGCTCGTAGGATGTTGAGGAAGGGGTGTCAGGGGTTCCTAGCTTATGTGAGAGAGCTAGACAGTCAGGTTAGGGAACCATCCTCAGTACCAGTTGTGAACGAATTTCCAGATGTGTTTCCTGAAGAGCTTCCAGGACTACCACCTGATAGGGACATAGAGTTCGAGATAGAGTTGATGCCCGGTGCTAGACCGATCTCTATTCCTCCCTACCGGATGGCACCAGTAGAGCTGAGAGAGTTGAAAGACCAGTTATAGGATTTGGTAGCAAAAGGTTTCATCCGCCCGAGTACCTCCCCTTGGGGTGCTCCAGTATTATTTGTCAGAAAGAAGGATGGACCACTTAGGCTTTGTGTCGACTACAGACAGTTGAACAAAGTCACTATCAAAAACAAGTATCCTTTACCCAGGATTGATGATCTATTCGACCAGCTGTCAGGAGCAGGTTGTTTTTCTAAGATAGATCTGAGATCTGGATACCACCAGTTGAAGATCAGAGAAGGAGATGTATCCAAGACTGCTTTCCGAACCAGATATGGGCATTATGAGTTCCTAGTAATGCCGTTCGGGTTGACTAATGCCCCTGCAGCATTCATGGATCTCATGAACAGGGTTTTCAGGGAGTACTTGGATCGTTTTGTGATCGTCTTTATCGATGATATCTTAGTGTACTCCAAGAATGCAGAAGAGCATGCCCAGCATCTGAGACTCAGTTTGCAAACCTTGAGAGAGCATGGCTTGTATGCCAAGTTCTCCAAGTGCGAGTTCTGGCTAAGGAGCATTGCCTTTTTGGGACATGTAGTATCAGAGGAAGGAATAACAGTAGATCCCAAGAAGGTAGAGGCAGTAGCCAACTGGCCTACACCCACGTCAGTGACAGAGATTAAGAGTTTTCTGGGTTTGGCAGGCTACTATCGGAGGTTCGTTCAGGACTTTTTGAAGATAGCTGCTCCGATGACCAGACTGAAGAGGAAGAATCAGAAGTTCGTATGGACAGAAGATTGTGATGAGAGTTTTGAAGAGTTGAAGAGACGGTTAACTTCAGCACCGGTGTTAGCTCTGCCGATCAGTGAGGAAGATTTCACAGTGTTCTGTGATGCATCCCGAGTGGGATTAGGTTGTGTGTTAATGCAGAAGGACAGAGTGATAGCTTATGCTTCTAGACAGCTGAAGAAGCACGAGCTGAACTATCCGACACACGATCTTGAGATGGCAGCTGTTATCTTTGCACTTAAGATGTGGAGGCATTACCTCTATGGGGTAAAGTGTGAGATCTATACGGATCATAAGAGCCTGCAGCACATCTTAAGTCAGAGAGAGTTAAACTTGAGGCAGAGACAGTGGGTAGAATTGCTCAGTGATTACGATTGTAAGATCCAGTATCATCCGAGTAAGGCTAATGTTGTAGCTGATGCCTTAAGCCGGAAATCACTTGGCAGTTTATCCCACATTGCAGTAGAGAGAAGACCAGTGGTGAAGGACTTTTACAGGCTTATGGATGAAGGGTTACAGTTGCAGCTATCTGGTACAGGTGCTTTGATTGCACAGATGAGAGTTACACCAGTGTTTCTAAAGCAAGTGGCTCTGAAACAGCACGAAGACCCTGAGTTAGTGAAGATTGCCAGGACTGTTCAGTCTGGCAACAGTGCAGAGTTCAGATTTGACAGTGAGGGAATTCTTCGTCACGGTAAGAGATTATGTGTACCAGATGACGCCAGTTTAAAGGAAGACATTATGAGGGAAGCTCATAATGCAAGATATAGCGTTCACCCTGGAGCCACTAAGATGTATCAAGACCTGAGAAGGGTGTATTGGTGGCCAGCAATGAAGAGGGAAGTGGCACAGTTCGTGTCAGCCTGCGAGACATGTCAAAGGGTGAAACTAGAGCATCAGAAGCCGGCTGGAATGTTGAACCCACTGCCGATTCCAGAGTGGAAATGGGAGAATATCGCTATGGATTTTGTAGTGGGGTTACCGGCGACGTCCAACAGGCTAGACTCCATATGGGTGATTGTGGACAGATTGACGAAATCTGCTCACTTCATACCAGTCAGGAGCAACTATTCTGTAGACAAGTTAGCGCAGGTCTATGTAGAAGTGATAATCAAGCTGCATGGAGTTCCAGTGTCGATAGTCTCAGACAGAGGACCGCAGTTCACCTCCAGATTTTGGCGGAGTCTGCAAGCTGCTATGGGTACAAGATTGGATTTCAGCACTGCTTTCCATCCACAGACAGACGGTCAGTCAGAAAGGACCATCCAAACCATAGAAGATATGCTGAGAATGTGTGTGTTAGACTTTGGCAGTTCTTGGAGGCAGCATCTACCTCTGGTGGAGTTTGCCTACAACAACAGCCATCATGCTAGCATAGGGATGGCTCCTTATGAAGCTCTGTATGGGAGGAAGTGCTGAACACATGTTTGCTGGGAAGAGGTAGGAGAGAAGACTCTTGCAGGGCCAGAGTTAGTTGAGATTACCAGCAAGTTGGTGCCTGTGATCAGAGAGAGGATCAGAACAGCAGTAAGCAGGCAGAAAAGCTATGCAGACATTCGTAGGAAGCAGATAGAGTTCCAGGAGGGGGATATGGTATTGCTGAAGGTGTCTCCAATGAAGGGAGTGGTTCGCTTTGGAAAGAAGGGTAAATTAGCTCCACGGTACATAGGTCCCTTTGAGATCTTACAGAAGATCGGACCTGTGTCGTATAAGCTGGATTTACCTGCATCCATGGAATGAGTTCACCCGGTATTTCATGTTTCTATGTTAAGAAAGTTTGTGTCAGATCCAGAGAAGGTTCTTAGTGAGCCTGAGGTGGAAATCTTAAGCGATCTCACCTATGTCGAGCAGCCAGTGCGGATCATTGACACCCAGATTCGGAAGCTGAGAAACAAGGAGATACCAATGGTGAAAGTCATGTGGAACCACCATAACCTAGAAGAGTGCACCTGGGAGACACGGGAGTCTATGCTCCAACAGTACCCATATCTGTTTTGAGGTTCGTTTTCCCCTTTTCTATGTGTTTTATGTTGTGTTAGGAACATTCGGGGACGAATGTTCTTAAGGGGGGGAGAATGTAATACCCGGCTAGAGTCCGGCATCGGAATTCCTATAGTCCGGTGGAATCTCGGATGTCGGAACCCTCTAGAAGGGTAATACATATGTTTTCTAAGGTAGTTTAACATGTTTTAATGTTTGAAAGTGTTAAAGGAAAAGAGTTTTGGAATGAAAAGCAACAAGGGAGAAATGCAAAGGTTCGGCAGCCGAAGGTCACTTTCGGCCGCCGAACATTGCATGGTTTCGGATTCACGTTCGGCTGCCGAAGGTGGTCTGGCTAGCCACCTATAAAAGGGCCAAAGGTCGGTGAGAGGAGGGTATTTTCTCCTCCACTTGCAGCCAGAGGTGAGCCAAAACCTTCTCACGTTGACTTTGATGATTTGTTAGTTTTCCTTCAGATCTTTCAAAGTTTTGAAGGGTTTTATGTTTGTTTTGAAGGTTTTAAGCAAAAGAGCAAAGTTTGGAAGTTTGGAGCTTTGGAAGCTTGGTTCTTCATAACTCCACGTTGGGATCGTCTAATCTCTTGTTTGGAAGAGGTAAGAGAAGATCCTGACCTTCCTTTCTTGATTTTTGAAGGTTTTCTGAAGTTTGTATGGGTAGTATGCATGGATAGGTTTAGGTGAGGTTTTTGATGATCTTTGAGTTGAAGCATGTTTAAGTGTTGTTAGATGTGTTTGTTTGGGGTTTTAGGATCGTTTTAGACCCCTTTGTGCATATATATGTGTATATGCTAGTTGGGAGTAGTTGATATGCATGTTGAGTAAGTTTTGGGTAAGTTTGCATGAAACAGAGCAAGTTTCTGCCTAACGGGCAAAAGTCAGGTTCGACCGCCGAAGGAATGTTCGGCCGCCGAACCCCTTGTGGAGGCAGTTTCGGCTGCCAAAGCCTGCCCCCGAAACTTGGGACTTTCGTCTCTGGAGGCAAGGTTCGGCCGCCGAAGGTTGAGTTTCGTCTCTGGACGAGACTTTCGGCTGCCGAAGGTGCCGCCGAACATGCATGAGTTTCGTCTCTGGAGAGGGATTTCGGCCGCCGAACCTGCCGCCGAAAGTGCCCTGTCCAGTTTTCCTTTGCATGTTTTCTGTGATTGTTTGAGGATAGTATAGAGGGTTTTTGGGGAGTTTCTTAGAGATGTTCTTGAGTTAGTTTGGTCCCTCATTTGTGTCCACCTATGTAGGAACGGACCAGAGGAACCCCAGAGAGCAGCAGTGAGTACAGGGTCAGAACCTGCAGAGTTAGCACAGAGTCAGCCAGAGGTGAGTGGAACTTACTTTAATGTTTTAATATGAGAAATGGACATTTTATCATGTATCATGCATCATGACTATGCTATAGGCTGAGTGCATTAGTGTACACGAAGATGATGCATTGCATTTATCCTTGATTCTATGACTGTATGGACATAGTAAGGATTCAATAGCCCTCAGAGGAAAGACCTGGAACAGCCCTACGGGGACCAGGCATATGGTATAGAGGGAGTGTTGATCCGTCCATGCTGAGATGTGATTACTTGTGATGTGATACATTGCATGAGAGCATGTTTTATCACCTGTTCTTTATTACTGTTCTACTCACTGGGCTATAGTAGCTCATCCCTCTCCCCTAACTCCAGTTGTGCAGGTTCAGAGGTCAGAGGTCAGCAGGGTACAGGAAGAGTATTTTGTAATAGCTAGTGTGGACATGTAAATGTAAAGAGATAATGTATGTGTACAGTGTATAGAAGGGTGCTTGATTATAAGAGTTGTAATCCCTTTTTGTGTTTTCCCATGATCAGTGTATGGTTATATATTGTTGTATGTTTATGAGAAAACCAGGCTTAACATTATGAGTTGTATCCGCCTAGAGCAATGAGGAGCTCTAGTAGGGATTAGTAGAGAACAGAGATAGTGCATGCACAGGTTAAGCCTTGGAATGAAGAAAAGTTTTATGTGTTTTACAGAAAATATATGATCATGTATGGGATGTTACAGGTTCACAGTCAGGATAGCAGGATAGCAGGCTTACTACGGGTCCCGGCGACCTTAAGTCGATCTGGATCTTAGTGCCGGTGGCAGTTCGGTTTCCGGGCTGTTAAACTGTTGTTTTTGTCCAGTAGCATTAGTTCGAGTTGATTCACCTAAAACGTCCTTAGTACTAGCCAATGCCGCCCCTGCACCTTTTTTCTTTTTTTTTTTTTCTGCAATTCATACAACAAATCAAGATTGCCATTAAGTTTAAAACATGTTCTCTTTGTGTGTTTTGTACCCCCACAATAGGAGCAACTCCCTTTATTTTTTATCTCCTAAGTTGCATTGATCTTCCTATTATGTCCATTATAAGCACCATCATATGTTTTTAGCTTGCCCTTTGTAATCATTGCAGCACCAATATTATTGTGATCGTTCTTCCTTAGTCATCATAACCGATTGCTTTAGGTCTTCTCTTCTAACAATGGCATAAGCCTGCTCAACAATAGGAAAAGGGGTGAGTTATACAGCGTCACCTCTAATTTTATCCAACCTATTATTCAAGCTATCAAGAAAATTGTAAACACGATCTTCTTGTAGAACAGAATTATACTTTTGAATATCCACCTCACACCTCATAGAATTGGGTCTTTGAAAATCAATCTTCCTCCATAATCCTTGAAGGCTGTTGTAATATGCTTAATTCTTTAAGCATTTTGAGCTATATTATGAAATGTGTAATTACTAACTACTCATATACTTTAATCGTTTTGCAGAAATACTTCCTATGGGACCAAGCAATTGACAGCTTGATCAAAATTGCATGGAAGAAAAAGGCTGCTGAGAGATACAGGGGCTTAATATGGGAAATTAGGAAAGAGAAGACGAAGAATTTGGTTACACCAGATTCTGTTTTGAGAAAGTGGCAGGAAACTTGGAATACTTCTGAATATAAAGAGAAGTGTGACAAGTTTTCTGCCAATAGGTGCAGTGAGGCTGGAGGGTCACGATCTGGCATTTCCAAGCACACTTGCGGATCAGTTTCACAGTATACCCACCAACAAAGGATGGTATTAGTAATCTCTTTAATATTTATTTTGTTATAAATATTTTTTTGCAATGCTAATTGTTATCCTTCTTATAATTGGTAACAGAGAGAAAGACTAGGAAGAGAACCACATCCTCATGAGCTTTTCGAGGCCACACATAAGAGAAAGGGGACGGAGGAGTTTGTTGATGCTAGGTCAAAAGCTATTTATGTAAGTTGATAATAAATGTAGTTATAAACAATTTTGATGTGCTTAAATCATTTTACTAATACGTTATTTGAAATTTATTGTAACGACCCGAAGATCGGACCGCTACCGGCACTAGGATCCAGATCGGCTTAAGGCCGCCGGGACCCGTAGCAAGCCAAACATTCATCCTGTGAACCTGTTTAATCCCATACATGATCAACAATATACATAAAAAATTTTGAACTTTTCTTTCCATTCAATCACCAAACTCAACCTGTGCATACACTATACATCAACACCTAGGGGTCTCAAACTATCCTAAACCCCAACTACAACACATCAAACATGCATACCCAAAACACATTGTCCATATAATCACATAAAACCTAACAAAGCTCAACTAACCTAAACATGCATTTCTACCCCATGAATCAACTTAAAACTTGTTTAAAACATACGATGAGCTCAAGATCGGCTCTTACCTCTTGAAGATCGAGAGAGAGACGACCTAAACTTGGAGAACCAAGGAAAAGAGCTCCTGAGTCTTCCAAGCCTCAAAACTTGCTTTAATGCTCAAAAATCTTCAAAACAAAGTGAAAACTCATGAAAATCATGAAAGATTTGAAGGAAGAGACTCAAAATCGGCGAGGGACGGCGGAGAACTCACCTTGGCCGAAAATGGGGAGAAAAGCTCGCCCATTCGGACAAGGAGACCCTTTTATAGGTGGCTGGCCAGGCCACTTTCGGGGGCCTAACGTGCCTCCGCATGCATGCCATGTTCGGCGGTCGAACATAAGGTTCGGTGGCCGAACCTGGACTTCCCTCACTTATGCCTTCGGGGGCCTAAAGCACTCCCGAAGTGCAAACATGTTCGGCGGCCGAACTTGAGGTTCGGCGGCCGAACCTGAGTCTTCCTCTCAAGACTATTTTCATTCAAAACTTAATTTCTTTCTTGTTTAAAACCATGAAATACATTAAAATATTTTATAAAAACATGATTTTACCCTTCTAGAGGTTTCCGACATCCGAGATTCCATCGAACGGTAGGAATTCCGATGCCGGAGTCTAGCCGGGTATTATATTTATAATGCAGGATAAATACGTACAACTAAAGGAGGCAACAACACAGCAACAGGAGAGAAGCAATGAGCCGACACCCATAAATGAGGCCCAGCTTTATTATTAAGTGGTTTGCGGGCATAAAAAGAGTCAAGTTTATGGATTAGGGTCCCAGGCTTCTGCATATTTTCATGAGTCATCTCATTGTTCGCTTCATACACGTCTACACTCCCAGTGGATCCTCCTACAATTGAAGCAATGAACAGGATGCAGAATACAATTGATCGGTTAGAGACAGAGAATGGCCGAATTACTACAATGGTGGAGGAGTTGCATGCGTTTATGCATAGGATGATGGCACAACAGCGTATTGGGATATCCACTCAGACATCTACTCTTAGGACACCTCCAGCTCTGTCTCCACAGCAGCGGCATGATGATGCCTCTGTCGTTGGTGATCATCATACAGACAGTGATGATGATACAGATGATGAGCTTGCTAGTTTAGTTTAGTATGTATCTTTTGTTATGACCAGTTGGTAATTTTTATTTCAAATTATAATTATAGTATAAAATCTTTAAGTTTTAAATATATTTTAATGATTAATTTGGTTTTTTGCGTATATAGTTTAATAATATCCAGGATGATGATGATAGATGTATATGAATATACAGAGTACAGGTACAGGTGCAGGGCGTATTTTGATAATGTATGAAAATATAGGGATGATTTTGCAATTTTATGATTTATCAATGGATTACCAACGGAATTTCCGTTGGTGTCACTAACGGATCCATGTCCGTCGCAAAGGAAAACAACGCCATTTTGTATTCACTAACGAATTACTAACGGAATTGCATTCCGTTAGTAATCCGTTAGTGTCACCAACAGACATTTCCGTTGGTGATCTGTTAGTGACACTAACGGATACAAATTTCGTTAGTGAATAATTTACTAACGAGGTTTTTTCCAACGGAATAAATTCGTTACAAATCCGTTAGTGAAATTGTTCACTAACGGAATATCAATGTTTAGTAACGGAAATTTCCATTGGTAATTTTTAAAATTCTTGTAGTGACTTCTCTCTAACTGACAATTTTAGTGCACTTCTCACCAAATCGTAGATGCATTTTTCATCCACCTCACATGGAACACTTCTCTTCGAATCACTATCTTTTATTAATTGTTGATTTTCCTTTTTTTTTTTTCATTGGAGCACTTCTCTCCAAACTTAAGAAAGAAAATATTCTTCTTATGCAATATTTCCTTCTTCATTTTTAATCTTGCAAACTTTTTGCACATGCCTAAATTTTTTGCAATTACAACATTTTGGTTTACTTTTATGCCAACAGTCCTTTTCTTCATGATTGAAATTTTAGAAATCTTTTGTTTGTAGATGACTTGGCTACAAAGGTTCACACGGTCATTCATTCTTCTCGTAGTGCTCTTCTTTTGCTCCACAACTTTTAAAACACTCATTAATTTTGTAACCGTTATTTATAAAAAAATCCTTAAAATCTTCAAGTGATGAAATTTTTGGTTCAAACTTTTCATGAGAATCTTTTCAATAATACTTTTTATCTAGAAATTCTTCACCAAGCAGTCTAATTTTATTAGTAATAGACATAAGCTTATTGTAATAATTGTTGACATTTTCAGACACCATCTTTTGAATTTCAAATTCTCTTTTAAAATTCAAAATTTGCATCAAAACCCAAACTACTTTTCTATCTTCTGAATCCATACTTTTATAAAAATTGTTTTAGAAACTAAAGATTTCATACAAGTTTTTGCCTTATATTTCTTAGCTTTCTTCTTAATATGAATTTTTATTTGAGTAACAGTTGGATCCAGGGATAATGAAGTAGAATCGATATTATTTTCTATTGAATTCCATAAATCAAAGGCTTGCAAATAGGATTTTATCATATTTGATTATTTTCTCCTTGAAAAAAATAAGAGAGGAAGACAATGAAAAATTGGTTAAGGCCATAAGTGGAATAAAAAATTAGAAGACTTAATTGTTTAAAGATTTCTATCATAAGCCTACAAGATCATTGTCGCTCTAATATCACTACTGGAAAATAAAACATCATTGAGTAAAATAGAAAAAGACTTTTATTGAATATAGTGAATTGCTATAGTGCTATTCATAGCACTAAAAATAAACTAACATCTCAAACAACTTGATAAGATAATTTAAAAATTGAAATTAAAAAACCTTATATTTCTACGGATATTCTGAAGACCTAATCAAACCTGTTTGAATTAATTCCAATATTCCCCCATAAATCAAACATGATTTTATTGTTTCATATGGTGTTGGAGCACTTCTCACCAACCTCACATGGAGCACTTCTCTCAAATAACTATTTTTTATCAATTGTTTATTTCTTTTTTTTTGAGCGCTTCTCTCCAAACTTAAAAAATAAAATATTCTTCTTGTGCCATATTTCCTTTTTTATTTTTACCCTCGCAATATTTTTGCAAATGCCTAAATTTTTTGCAATTAAAATATTTTGATTTACCTTTATGCTTATAATATTTTTCTTCATGATTGAATTTTTAGAAATTTTTTGTTTGTAGATGACTTGGTAAGAAAGGGGGCTTTTTGCTATTTCAAGTTTAAAAAAAAGAAAAATTTTTCAATCCTGGTCCGAAAATAATTTTTTTCCAGATCAGGGTGAAAGGGGACTCTACCGCACTTTAAAAGTGCAGTAGAGCCTACCGCGCTTTTAGAGCGCAATAGAAAATAATAAATTTAAAAAAATTAATTTAAATACATTACCACACGTTCAAGGTGCGGTAATGTTAGAGCCGCCTCAATTAATTTCAATTATAAATTTAATTTTTATTTAATTAATTATTATATTTTATTAATTTAATTAATTATATACTAAATTTATAAAATATAATTATAAAAATTATGTTAATATTAAAATTAATTAATTTTTATTTAATTAATTATTATATTATATTTTATTAATTTAATTAATTATATATTAAATTTATAAAATATCGTTATAAAAATTATATTAATATTAATTAATTTAAATTATTTATAATATAATATTATATTTATCACTTTATTTTATTAATTTATATAATTTAGTTAATGCTAAAGATATATATAAATGTATTAATATAATTTATTTTACAAATATATTAATTAATGTTACGGATATATATAATTTATTTTATTAATTATATTTATCAATGTAGAAATTATAAAAAATTAAATAAAAAATACATCTAAATATTTTGAAACAGTAAAATATAATAAAAATAAATCATATACAAATGATAAAATAAAAAATTTTATGAAAAACATAATACTAAGAATGATGGAATCTTTCTCAAATGATAAAATCAAAAATTTTATCAAAAAAATAATATTAAGAATGATGAAATCTTTCTCGTTCCTATAGAACGTTTTTTTTTTAAGAAGATAGTTGTATACTATTGGTGGTTATCATTTATATTCTCACTTTTTAATATTAATATTTGTAAGGTTATAAAAATATTAAAAATTAATATTTATAGAGTATTTTGAGAGGAACATAGTAAAATAAAAAAATTATGAGAAAAAATATAAAATAAAATAAAATTTAAATTTTTTTATAATTCACAAATATTTATATTAAATATTTATAAATTAATTGTAATAAAAATAATAAAATAAAATGATAAATATAAAAAATATAATATTTTATTGTAAATAAATTAAAACCATTAATATTTATTATAATATTAATATAATTATGTAATTATATTTATATAAATTTAATAAATAATTAATTAAATTATATAAATTAATAAAATAAATTAATAAATATAATATTATATTATAAATAACTTAAATTAATTAAGATTAATATTAATATTAATATAATTTTTATAATTATATTTTATAAATTTAATATATAATTAAATAAATTAAATTAATAAAATATAATAATTAATTAAATAAAAATTAAATTTATAATTTAAATTAATTGAGTATGGAACATGCATTACCGAGTTTAAAAAGTTCGGTAATGTATTAAATTTTTTTATTTAATTAATTTATATAATTAATAAAATATAATAATTAATTAAATTAAATTAGCATATTCATGCATTACCATATCTTAAAAGTATAATAATGTATTTAAATTATATTATTTTTTTAATTTATTCTTTTTTACTGTACTTTTTAAAATGCGGTAGGCTCTACCGTACTTTTAAAGCGTTTACCGCACTTTTAAAGTGCGATAGAATTACTTTTCACTCTAATCTGAAAAAAAAAATTTCGGACTAGAAAATTTTTTTTCTTTTTTAACTTCAAAAAGCAAAAAGCCCTAAGAAAGGCTCACTCGGTCTTTCCTATTTCTTTTATTGCTCTTCGTTGCTCTAAAGCACTCATTAATTTCATTCTGTTATTTGTGAAAAATTCTTAGAATCCTGAAGTGATGAAAGTTTTTGTTCAAACTTCTCAAGAAGACTAACAAGAATCTTTTCAATAATTCTTTTATCCAGAAATTCTACATCAAGCAATCTAATTTTATTGGCAATAGACACAAGGTTGTGGTAGAAATCATTGAAATTTTCAAATTCCTTCGTCTTTTTAATTTCATATTCTCTTTTGAGATTCAAAATTTGCATGAACTTTCTTTGATCATTGCCTTCACACTCTTCCTTTAACAAATCCATATTTTTTTTCTCTATATTCCCGATCCATAGTTTTTATAAAAATTCTTTTAGAAACTGAAGATTCTGTATAAGTTTTCACCTTGTATTTCTTAGCTTTCTCTTCAGTATGGATTTTTATTTGAGCAATGGTTGGATTCAGGCATAATGAAGTATGAGCAGTATTATTTTCTATTGAATCCATGAATCAAAGGCATGCAAATAGGACTTCATCTTGATAGCCCATATTTGATCATTTTCTCCTTAAAAAATAGGTGGACAAAAAATTAAAAGGTTTGTGTTTAAAAATTTCTACTACAAGCCCATAAAACCATTGAGGTTTTGATATCACTGTTGAAAAAAATTATTAAATAAAATAGAGAAAGACATAATTGAACGAAGTGAATTGTTATACAATTACGGTGTTATTTATAGCACTAAAAGAAAACTAAAATCTCTAATAACTTGATAAGATAATTTAAAAATTAGAATTAAAAAATATTAAATAAATATAATTTAAATCTTGAATGATATTCTAAAAACCAAATCAAACTTGTCTAAATTAATTCCAATAAATACCAGCAACATAGATGGTCTTGTGGCCTGCAAATCCCTTGAAGAAAATGGCAATGGAAATAGCAATATATAAGATAAGTACTTGATTGAAATTTGAACTCGAAAACTCATAGCTTTAAGGATTGCTATTGACACGGAGCAATTAGTCTGGAACTTTACGGCAGGCTTGAACCGAGCCTAATTTTTGTTGTCGACGTCTAATAGAGACCCACGATAGTTTTTCGGAAAATGAAGTTTGAGACGCACAACTTTCAAAAGTGTGACGAGAGCCGCAAACTTGTTACAAAGTTCGATGCGAAAATTCCACCGTTTAGGGATCAATTTTGTATTTTAATTATTTTTTTAGATATTTTTATAATTTTGTATATTAGAGTTTTTTTTTCTATTATAAATAATATTTCTTGACTATTTGAGACTCACTTTTTAATTTTTGAAAAATTTGAATAAGACTTTTCAGTTTCTAACCTATCGTTTTTTTTTTTTCATATCGTTTTAGCTAAACGATATTGATTAAAATTTCTAACGGAGTCTAATCAATCTTTTATCACCTACAATACTTTTACACCATCTTCCTAGTTTAACTACTGATATCATCTATTATCTTCTGCAGGAAGTGTCAATGTAGAAGAAGTTTTATGTGATCTACAACTTTGTTTGAAAGATCGTATCTCATGTCGTTACATTCCTCTTCTATTGTGTTGTTTTGCCAGCTACTGTTTTGGTTCCTGAAGTAGAAGTTTCCAAGTGGAGATATGTTTATATTCCTTCTACTATTACTCTCATCAATGCCATTGGAACTCCAAGGTCTCCTCCTGCTAGGCAAAACTTTCAAATTGTGTAGTCTAGTGATTAATCAGCTTCTAATTACAATTCTATGTATATTTATATCTTTACAGATTATTGCATCTATTGACCTTCTAAGTGTTGTTTGAGAATGTCATGTCTCTACACCGAACCAAAGTAATATTTATAGGTTTGTTGAAGGCATGAAGGGTAAATGAATGGGTTGTAACTGAAAAACTTGGAGATCCTCCCAAGATTTTTTTTTTTTTTAAATTATTGAGAGTTGGATCCTATCTCTTATCTATAGGTGCTATAATTTTGCTTTGAAAATGACAATTACTTCATATACCTCTTCCTCCAATGTATGGCCTTTTTCATTACAGGAATTGGCTATGTTGGTACCTTTGTCCACAGCTTCTAGCTTCAAGTCTTGGCAAAGAATGATTTATCAAGTATTTATCATTGAAATTTTATTCCTTTTCTCTAAGAAGCTATAGTCCTCTAGTTCCTTTGGAAGGTTTATATTTTTTTAATTATTGAGAGTAAATTCTTGCCATTCTTTAATATTGAACATAAGAAATATTTTGTTATATGAGCTTTTTTTTTTTAAGTAGAGAATTTAATTGTTGAAGTTTCTGTTTAGTGAATATAAAATAGGAGAATTTGAATTTTTTCTTTTGTTGGAAATACAATTGAAAAGTGAAAAGTATGCTTCAATTAAATTCAGAATTCTACATATTAACTTTCCATCCCTTTTGTCATTTAAAGTTCACTTCCTTCTAATCTTTATTTTACCTTGAACAAGTTGTAGAAACAAAGAATAAGGAAAATATTTTTCTTTAAGGACCAAAGCTAGAGCCAATTTGGCTGAGAAGTATTCTCCAACCTACTTTTTAATGAATCATCCATTAAAAAACTTTCCATTAATCTTTGAATTATGTAATTTATATCAACCCAACCAGTGCAATTGCTTCTCCTATTTCGGTTGACCCACTGACTTGAAAATTTAATTTTTAACCAAAATCAATTCGTTTTGATTTTTATATATACTAAAATTTCGATTTTTAATTTATTCGGTTTGATTCATTTAAATTAAATCGACCGAATATTCACCCCTAACTGTGCTTAACTTGTTGTTCCCAATAAATAGAAGATAAAATCAACCTCATCCCATAAATCAAACCTCAGCAAACTCTTTTTTTTTTTAATTTTAAAAAAATAACATAATATTTCCAACATTTTTAAAAGTACGGGACATGTGACCATGACGACAGGACTCGTTTTCTCATAAAAGCATGGAACGCATGCTGTACCTAAATCAATCAAATTCATAGCTTCAGACTTTTGAGTTTTTTTCGTGCTTTTTATTTCCTTTTATATTTTTATATAATCTTTATTATAATTTTAAGTAAAATAAAAATTTTTATTAATTGATTTTATACACCTGAATGCTGGTCAAAATCATTCTATTTCAGGAGCTATTCTAGATTAATATCTAAAATTGATTTAGATTCTATTTAGCATTGTGATTAAAAATTAAAAAGACTATTATTTCAAATATTATTAAAGTGAGAAAATTATATTTTATTTAATATTTTCATAACTGATTTATACATAATATAATATTAAATTAATTTTTGATATATTATAAAAAAATTAAAAAATAGCTATCAAAATTTTATCATAAATAATTAATATATATTTTTATTTTATATACCATCGGTTCAATCTCATATCGATTGTAATTTGTCCTTGTATGAGCTATAGTATTTCTTTCTCTTAAATTAGCTTTTAGGATGAGTTAGACTTAGGGGTGAGCATTCGATCGGTTCGATTTAAAATCGAATCGAATAAACAGAAAATCGAAATTTTAGTGTTTATGAAAACCGAACCGAACCGATTTTGGTTAAAAATCGAATCGAACCGAACCGGTCTGATTCGGTTCGATTCGGTTCGATTTGATCGGTTTCGATTTTTAATAATTTTTTAACTTTTTACACTTTATTTTTAATATTTTAAAATTTAATTAAAATATTTTAATTTTTATATAATTTAATTTCTCTATATTATTGAAAAAATATATTATTATCACTAATCGGTTCGATTCGGTTTTTTTGATTTTTTTCTGATCAAAACTGAACCGAAGCGAAATAACCGAAATTTCTAAAATTAAAAACTGAACCAAACCGAAATGTATAAAAAACCGAACCAAATTTTTAAATCAATTCGGTTCGATCGATTTTTTCGGTTTGAACCGAATACTGCTCACCCCTAGTTAGACCTGCATCAAATTTAACATAGTATCAGAGTCTCTCATCGAATGTTGGGTCTCTAATAAATATGTCACGTACGCTACAAAACTTTTAGGTGTGAAAGTGTATTGAATTCCACAAGTAATTTGCTGTTGAAAAAAATATTTTTTAAACACATTAATTAGAATGATATTTAAGTTTCAAAATAAATATTTAAAATAAATTTTAATAAGTTTTAAATATAAATATTAAAATACCAATAATAAAAACATCTTTTTTAAATATTCCTTTGAACTATTGCCACTTCTAAGTAGGTTAATAAAATATGTGTAAAAAATTCGTGATAACTAAAATTTGATTGCACTAACAAATTTAATTTAATAATTAAATTTAAAAAAATTTAAATTTTATTCTGTCAATGGCCAAGAAGGAGAAAAACTAAAATTTGATTCCTCTATCCTCTCTATAATAGTTGTTCTTTACAAAGCTGTCTAATTTTTTTCCTTGTTTGAAAAAACAGTTTCCGTTGACAAATCGCCAGTAGATTTGTACGTTCCAAATTCTTTTCTCTTTGTTGATTGGAAACATCTAGAATTACCCACTATTAATTTGGTATCAAAAATTGTTTATTGGCTTAAAAAAAAACCATAATTTTATGAATTTTTATATTTATAATTAAAATTTTTAATTTTTTTATAAAAAAAATTTAACTTTAAAATTCTTTTAATTGTAGTATTTTTTAAATTAATTTTAATCAAATTTAAAATAATTCACATAAATGTCATTATTTTTAACACTTAAATAATTTGATTAACTTAAATTAAATTTTAATTAAAATCTTAAATTTTTAATTATATAAGTCAGAATTATGCATTTCAATTACATAATTTAAAATTTTCATATCATTAAAACCTTAAATCTCTAATTATATAAAATTTTTAAAATATTCTTATTTGAATAAGGAAGAATGGTGTATTTCAATTATATAATTCAAAATTTTCATATCATTAAGAGTTTAAAATTTTAATTAATTAAATTATTTGTGTGATAAAAATAATAATATATAGTATGTCTGTGTCAATTAATTTAAATTTTATTAAAATTCATTTAAGAAGTTATTATAATTATAATAAATTTAAAAATTTAAATTTTTTATTCTAAATTATAAAATTTTGACTACTAAAATATTATTTAATTCAAATACTCTACTTTTTGATAAGTATATTTCTAGTAAATACATTTTTAAATGATAAATTAATAAATTCAATATAAACTTTATAAGAAAAATATAATTTATTAAGTTTCACTCAAATAAATTAATTAATTAATTAAATTAATTTTCATGCATGAGAAAAATTAATTTAAAATGCAAACTAATTAAAAAAAATTATAATTTCTAAAAAAACTATTTATTTATTTCACCTAAATAAGATTTAAATGTAAAAAATTATAAAGTTCTGATTTTTAGGCAGATAGTCATGAAAAGATTGGATAGATTTTGCATCAATTTCAAAGATATTTTTACATTTTTTTTTTTATTAAAAGGCATCCCGTAGCTTGATTTCCTGATCTCCATTCTACAATTCAATTCGAAAAATTATACGTATAATTTAAATTTAAAATAGTTAAAATAAATTATTAAATTCGAATGAAATTAAATTAATTTACTATTAATTCAATTCAATTTCAAAACAGAATCTAAGGTTTTTTAAAAAAATCTCAACCAATAAATTTTAAAAAATTGAAAATTAAATGGATCTGCGGTTCTATTTTTTTTATTTTTTTTATTTCGTCGAAATACGGTTCTGACTCAATTCTCCTAAACCAACGTGTCAAAACCACCAATCCCATCCAGAATTATGCCGCAGCCACCTAGAGAATATCCTCTGAACACGTAAGGGATAGCAGAGAGGTACTTTGCACGGAAACTCTATTTTGTACGTACCATAATTTAATTGGAACATTAATTTATTCTATTTTCAAAATTATTTATGTAATTTAAAATTTTAATAACTAGAAAACACCGAATTTCTAAATTAAAATTTTAATTTCTTAATTTAAATTAAAAATTGAAAAGCTCAGAACATACGCTTAGGTCAGTTTGAATTAAAAAATTTTATTAATTAATAAATATTCTTAAAATTTAAAAAATATATATTAATTTATTCTTTCATTAATTTTATTATTTAATTAAAAATTTATTAATTAATTTCTCAATTTGGACATTAACTTACAGGCTAAAACTCACAGAAAGTATTCAATGCTCATCTCGGCCAAACGCTCCATCATCTTTCTTTGGCGGAGTCCTAGGGAATTAAGGGCATCAGCAGTAGTAGCAGACACTGAAATGACTAACAGCAATGGGATCATGCAGGCATTTACTTTACATTTGAACAATACTAGCAATTCAATAAACTGCAAATTATAAGCAGCTGACTTCAAATTCCGGCTATAAAGTACCCAAGAATGATCCAAATACAGAGTCCTATACAGAGTTGGAGCGTCATAGTTCAATAAAAACCTTGAAAAAAAACTACCCTCTGTATATCTGAAAATGTTTAAGCTTTATTTGGCAATAATATTGAAGATAGCGATTAGCGTTTTGACTGATGTTACGAAAAGTTACTTATGGTAGCATTTGGTTAACCACTATTAGAACCGCTATCAATTACTAAGAAAACTAACTAGTATTCCCAAATAGAGTCTGAGTTATACTTCTTTCAGTCTTAATTTAATACCATTATATCATCTAACAGTGTACATATGATTAAAAAAGAAAGTGCTCAAAAAAACATGAAAAAGAACTGCTTTGCTGAAAAAAAGGGAGCTGGGGAATTCAAAACACCTATAAAGCAAATTTACCAACTTGATGTGTTGATTGAATTTAAAAATTGTAAGAACAATCCTGGAAACTACAAAACTTTAACAAGCCTATGGCTCGAATTGAGCTTGGTTGCTGCAATAAATCCATCAAACTTCAGACAGATTGTAATTTTGCTGAAACTATACAGCATGAGTAAACTGAACTCCTTGCAGCATTATTTCAAGGGATGCAATTATTTTTATTAACCATACCTAATTTCTACATGTTCACTTCCTGGTAACTCTGGGCCGAGGTCTCCAATATGTCGTAATGACCATATCCATGAAACAGCACATTAATGGGATTCACTTCATCTTTCCGATACTCTTCACCATAGTTTGCTATGCTTACCAAATTACCTGATGATCTATCTATCATGAAGACTGATATCATAGTCCTGAGGCATTGAGTGAAAAAAGATTTGTCAATATTTGAGGTCACAAGTAAAATGAAATGAAATAGAAATTCAAACTCAGCAAGCAACTCCAATTATGATGATAAGAGAATTTTTGGACAATTGATTGAAAAGTAACAGTATTCTCTTTGCACTGACATCATTCATTTTGATTTTATTGATATCTTGCCAAGCAAATTGAACCAACAAAAATTTTGCAGGATTGTCAAAAATTCATCCCTTGACCAACAAAATAGCAGCAAAAATCAAACAAATATAAAATTATTGCTCAAACACACATTTGATTCAAATTACATACTCTGGAACACAGTGGGATAGTACAGACACCTAAAAGGGTGCTTGTTATCTTGGAGATAATTTTGAGAAAAACTAATAATGGCCACTCAAGAATTGGCTACAAAATTATGTAAACTGTGAGCTGCTCCAAAATCATGTTATAGCAATCAATGCATACAAAAAGAGAAGACACAGTTTAAAACTCACTTCAGAACATGTGAAGCCATGAGCAACTCAGGTTCTCCACCCCATACATAAGGTTGTTGAATTCTCTTGACATATGCATCAAAATCTCCTTCTATAAACCTAAATTAAATACAGAAAAAAAAATATCAAAATTAATATCATTCTAATCCTTTTTTCATAAGCCAATAACAGAAAGCCTGCAAATTCTACTAGCACAAAGCTTACCATTCAGTTTCTTCACGCCTCTTTAAAAGCTCTTCCACCACCTACATAATCTAATGTTAGTTATATGGCAGGAGATATGTAGGCATATGCGAAGAAGGAACATTGAATTTTCTTATCCATATGAAACTTACTTGAGCTCTTAATTCATCAGCAAGTTCTCTTTGGCGATTTTCATCAGGGGCTTCTTCACCACTTCTCAAACAAGCACTGTGAGCTATTGCTCTAAACAAGCATCTCCCATCAGCCAGCACTCCTGCACCACCTTTCCTCTTAGATTATATGCACTCAATAAAATTTCAACCCTGTTTTATATATTTTCTATCCATTTTCATGTAAACACATGCTAGAGTGAATACCCACATGAAAAAAAAATGAACTGATTATAATATCAATCAGAAACATATGATGTTCAGTCACTCAAATGATAAAAAGAATTTACACTATCGAGAAAAATTAATCAAAATTGAATCCCCACAAAAAAAAGAGTAATTAATTAATTTCTCAAATTAGTAACATTCAAAAAAATTTTAGAAAAAAGAGAAACTGATAGAGACCATTTCCTTTCTGCCTTCAGAAAATTAAGCTGCAAAGTCTTCACTCGTTAATTTTCTGTTTTTACTTTTATATTCTATTTCCATGATTTATTTTCTTAAACAATAATTTTCAATTTTTCCAAAATTAAGATACAAATAGAAATTATCAAAAGTATAAATTTCTTCAAAATACTTGAATATTTAATACTGAAATAAGTAAAAATAAAAACACCGATTCCTTGCAGCTTATTGAAAATTCAATGGATTCCTAAATCTGCAAAAGAAAATCCTGGAAATTTTAGATTCTGGGTAACTAGTATAAGCAAACAAGTTTTTGATAAATTATAATCAAAATTCTTAATCAAACAAATGGAAATAAAAATCTTAACGGTGATTAAGAAGTCAGGTACAACTAACCTGTGACCTTAAAATCAGCAGAATTGTCATTTTTCACATCAGAACCGTAAATCCCACTTGAATCAGTCTTCGGATCACCAGCAACGCTCTCGGCATTAGAGTCGGCCCAAAAATCAATAGGCGCTAGGCACGCACAAACGCCGAACAGTAGCCAAGCAGAGTCAGGACGATGGAGCCAACGAGCAGGCCTTGCGTCCCACGCGACGTTCCACGATCCTTCTCCTCTGGGCTCAGCCACCAGCTGCCGTACATTACTCCTCCCATTAAATCCTGATGGCTGGATCGCATGCCATATGGAGGCGACAGGGCCACTGGAGGAGATGAGACGACAAGCGCTGGAGTGATGGCGCTGTCGAGAGGAGATGGAGGAATCGCCGAAGTGTATCGGAGTATGCAGTCGGGTGTGGTGAGCAGGCGAGCCGTAGAAGTGGGTGAGAGAGGAGAGGATCCAAGGCTTTGGGCGTGCACAGAGTACACCGAGCATAGCAGTGGTGGTTGATGCTATTTTGCGCCTGGCTTAAACTAAGCACGCACTCATAGCTTCAAAAAGGCTCTAAGCTTTATATTATGAGAGCGATGAAAATTTTGTAGGCGACGGAATTTTTTTTTTTTTTTTTTTTTTCTTTGAGACGGCGAGCCAAGAAATGTATTTTTGAGGGCTTGTGGCCTTGTGTGGGTCCACCAAAAATTGTTTTTTTATGTACACCAGAAAATTTTCGTGCCTTTTGAATGGGAATTTTTTAGTAAATTGATATTTAATTTTATATTTTCTTATTTTTTAAAAAATTTAACAAGACTCATATATTATTTTAATTTCCTTTTAAACTAAAAATTTATTTTTCATTTTAAATAAAATAATTATAAAAATTAACCAATTAAATTGAAATTTGAAATGTTTAATTTAAAATAAAAGATTTAATCATTCTTTTTTATTAATAATTTAAAATAAACTAAAAATCCATTTATTTATAGAAAAATAATTTATATTTTATTTGAAAAATAAAATTTATTAATAAATTTATATAGACAGATTTTTTAATAAAATTTTAAAAATAACTTTCTTTTTAGAAAGAACAAAACATTTTTCTTAAATTAATTTATTTTTACCATAAAATAATTTTTATTAATTAATTTTTCTAAATTTTTTAAATATTTATTCTTTAAAAAATAATTTTCATAAAATAAATAGAGTTTAAATAATACGTATTTTTATTTTATTATTATTAATAATATTTATTCAGCTTTTTTTTTCTTTTTTTTTATTTATCTCTTTAAATTATTTTTCTTTTTATCTTTTCAAAATTTTCAGTCTTTTAATTTTATGTGTTTATTTCATATCTATTGCATTATTTCTGCATTTGTTTGTCTTGGCTTTTTTATCTTCCTCATATCTTTTTCTATACTAAACAAGTTTTAGTTCATTGCTTAATCAAGAGTTAGTCTGATTAATTTTCATTCAAAAATTGTTGAAGTCTTGAATATATACATAGTTTTTATTCCGTTTGGATCTTTTTAAAAGATGAAGGAAGGAAAATAAATGAAGCTTTTATTTTCTTCGCTTATTTTCCATCCTTGCTTTATTTTCTTCTTTCCGAATAAGGAAAAGTAATAATCCTTTTACAGGGTGAGTATTCATTCATTTCAGTTCAATTTTAAATCGAACTAAATAAATTAAAAATTAAAATTTTAATATTTATAAAAATTAAAATAAATTATTTTTTGATAAAAATCAATTTGATTTGATTCGATTCGATTCGATCGATTTAAATTTTTTATTAATTTTTTATTTTTTATATTTTATTTTAATATTTTAAAATTTAATTAAAATATTTTAATTTTAATTATGATTTTTAATATAATATTATTATTAATCAATTCGATTTAATTTTTTAAATTTTTTCTAATTAAAATTGAACTGAACCAAAATAATTAAAAAATTTAAATTAAAAAATAAAATTTTGAATTAATTTGATTGTTTCGATTTATGTAATTCTTATCTATTTGTGAATGTAAAATCCCACCAATTACCGACTATTGTTTTAACTAAAATCATTATATTTCTCACATTAAAAAAATATGTTATGGTAATTTTTTATTGATGGAAAGAATTTTTTTTTTTTTATTGGAAGGCTAATAAATTAATTTGTATTTAATAATAAATGGAAATAAATAGGAGAGAGGTTGAAATTTTTAATAATGATGAAATTTAAAAATAAAATAATCCTTTGATTTTTTTTTAATGGAGGGAACATCTTGTATCTGAAACTTAATTTAAGAAGGATATAATTTAATTTTTAAAATAAAAAGACACAAAGTTTTAATATGAAGATTTAAAAATCTATTTCACTTTATAAGAAATTAAGAATTTAAATTATTATTTCAGATTAATTATATCAGTTCAATAAAAAATACATATTAATTAAAATTATAGTAGATTTTATATTTAAAATTTAAATTAATAGCATGTTATTTAATTAATTAGTACTTAAATAATTTTTCAATATTTTTCTAATATGAATGATCTAAGTCCAATTGATTAATTGATAAGCTATTAAAATAATCAACAAATCGGTTTAATGATTATTTAAATTTTAGAAATATTTATTAAATTTAATATATTTTTTTTTCTTTTTACACTTTTATATAAAAATAAAATTTTTTTTAAGACTTTTGTAATTGTTTTCTCAAGTAGTTCATCGATCGGAATTTTATGGAAATGATGGAAATTTCAAATTGAGTTAAAATTAGTCATTGACTAGGTATGCATTTTCAATGGAAGTTTTCCATTTTAAGATATTTTTCAAAGTTTGGATTTAAAGCTTTCAAACTAATAATAATAATAATAATAATAATAATAATAATAATATCGCAAAATTATATATTTTTTAGGTGATAATTAACAAAATTTGACCTTTTATGGATATAAGACACGTGTAACGAAATATATATTTAGGTGGTATATGACGTGGGATGTAAAGTAGCAGAGGATATACAGCAACAAGGAAATCTGAGGTGAGTAATAACTCCCAGAAATTTATAATAACTAAAACGATGGAAGGTTTTGAGAATTTTATTTCTCTTTTTTATTATTGTATTCTATTAATTTTAATCATGTCAATTATAAGTCATATTTTTTTAAAATACGCTTATAAGCGTTTTTTTTTTTTTTCTCTTAAAAGGAACACGTACTCATATTTTTTTAAACACGCTTATGAGCTTTTTTATTTCAGAGAACAAACACGCTTATGAGCATGATTAGAGATCTATTTTCATAAGTTATTATTACTTGCTTTTAATACCTATATGAATTAAATTAATGCAAATAAAAAATTAATAAGAAGTTTAAGAAATTATTCTCATTTTATAATTTTTATTTATTTTTTATTATTTTAAAATTATTATTTATTTTTTTATATTATAATAATAAATAAATCGATTATTATCATTCTGATGACCGCTAGTCCCTTATACAAACTAAGGTCAAGTTTGGATGATAACCGCTAGTCCCATACACAAACTAAGATCAAGTTTGGAAGAAGATATATGTTCAAATTTTATTAGAATTCACTACACAAATTGACCTATGACGGTCGAAGTAGGCCGAATTCATCAAGAATCTAGACTCATCAGAAAGAAACTCAGTTCATCTGACGTGATGGGAATAGAAGAGTAAGTCCAATTATATTGCGACCCTATCAGTACGATGCTGAAAGAGAATTAAATGGCTATCTGACGAAAATGGACTGACAGGTTGGCCTATATATACAACTTTGTATGACGATGACAAGCGGTAGTATAACAGGATCACTAAAAAAAATAAATAAAAAAAAAGAATGATCCATTCAGACTAAATTTATTTATACATGTAAAAATTCTATTTATCTCCAAATCTCAAATCATTAAATTCTATTTAATTTTATCTTATTTTTAATAAATTTATTAAAATATATCTTAATATTTAATAAAATTTAATATTTTTAAAATTATATATTAAAAATTATTTTTAATATATTTAAAAAAATAAAAATAAAAAGAATAAAAATAATGAAATAATTTTTTATAAAAGTGATTTTACAAATTATTTTCATTCCAAAGTGATAATTTTCTTAGTAAAACTCGGAAGAAGATATTAAAAACATTGATTAGAATAGCGCATAAAAAGTATGGAGATTCCGATAAAAAGGTAGAACTAATTTTAAAAAAATATATATTTTTGTAAATTAATAAAAAGCAGAGATTATTTGAGACATGATTTTTTTATTTTTACATTTAAAAGCAAAATTACAAAATTTAAAAGCAAAGCTTTTGATTTTTGAATGCTTATTGCTTAAGCTAAATTCAGTTATTTTACTGCACAAAGTCCGTGCTTTTTGGGTAATTTTGTTTTAATTTGAACCAAAAAAGTAAAATCGTCATTTGACATGAACGTCCACGTGGCTGCGGGGTCACGTGCACCTGGAATATCAGAGGTGGCTGTCGTTGACAGTTGGAATGAGAAGGTGGGACGGAGGATCATGAAATTTGGTGTAGCTGCTCCGCGATCACTCTCCAAGTTTCCATGTACGAAGATATGTTGCGATCAAAGAGTCTTGACCACTTATTTTGTGCGCTAATTTGTGGGACCCAAAGGAAGCCGCATTATTGTTGAAAGGCACGACCACTTCGGTAGGTTAGCCAAATTCGTCAAATATTTTAACAATTTCTTTTAAGCTTTTGGGTGGGTGAAGAGAAAGTGTGCCCTTCGGTCATTGCTGGCTTTTGAGCTTATAACTGCGAAATTAATTTAATAATTGTTAAATTAAATAAGATAATACTATAAAAAACACAAGAATTTTTCTTTTTTATTAAAAAAATATAAAATAGAAAATATAAAATTAGAGTATAATTTTTTTAAAAAATTAGAATATAATTGTTAAACTACATAAATTGTACATATAAATTTCATATCTAAAAGGGAGATTTACAATTTAATTCCTGAGTATTGTCATTATTAACAAGTCAGTCCATCTATTTTTAGAAACCTATTAAAACATCCTTATCTTTTCTCTCCGTGAACAAAATAGTTATTCCGTCTATTTTTGCCGTTAAAAATATAATAAAAGACTAAATTACCCCATTATTTTCCTCCTCCTCCTCTTCCTCCTCCTCCTCTTTCATTTTCTTCTTCATCAATTCTTCCTCCTTCTTCTGCTTCTTCTTCTGTTTCTGTTTCTGCTTCTCCTTCTGCTTCTGCTTCTCCCTCTGCTTCTTCTTCTTCTTCTTCTTCTCCTTCTTATCCTCCTCCTTCTTCTTCTTCTTCTTCTTTTGCTTCTTTTTCTTCTTTTTTTTCTTTTTCTTCTTTTTCTTCTTCTTCTTCTTCTTCTTCTTCTCCTTCTTCTTCTCCTTCTTCTTCTCCTTCTTCTTTTTCTTCTTTTTCTTCTTTCTCTTCTTCTTCTTCTCCTTCTTCTTCCTCTCCTTCTTTCTTCTTTTTCTTCTTCTTTTTCTTCTCTCTTCTTATTCTTCTCCTTCTTCTTCTTCTTCTTCTTCTTCTTCTTCTTCTTCTTTTGAGGAGGAGGAGGAGGAGGAGGAGAAAAGAAAAAATAGGGACTATTTCGTTGACAAAAATAAACGATAAGGAAATTTTAATAGATGTGAGAAAAGATAGAGACTATTTTGTTGACAAACAGAAACGATAAGGATGTTTTAATATATTTCTAAAAATATAGGGAGGGACGATTTCGTTGACGGAAAGAAACGATGAGAAATGACTATTTCGTTGATGGAAAAAAATGATAAGGACGTTTTAATAGATATGAGAAAAGATATGGACTATTTTATTGACGAAAAGAAACGATAAGGAAGTTTTAATAGATGTGGAAAAAGATAAAAACGTTTTAATAGATTTTTGAAAATGTAAGGACTAACTTGTTAATAATAACAATATCCAAGGACTAAATAAAATAAAGGATTTTATTTGAGGGTAAAATTGGATTTTAAAAATTTTATCTCTCCTCCTTTATCTAATTTGAACGGAAAAGAGGACGGAAGGACTATTTCGTTGACGAAAAGAAAACATAATGATGTTTTAATAGGTTTCTAAAAATATAGGGACTGACTTGTTAATAATGGCAATACTCATGGACTAAATTATAAATCTCCCTATCTTAAATTAAGAACAAGAAAAACATGGATAACTATTAATTTAAGAAAGAAAAATGGGTTTGATCTCTAATAATAAATTTTTTTAAATAAAGAAATTCAATTCTTTGGTTTTTTTTATTTTTGTGATTTTTTTTTAATTTGTACGATTTAAAATTTTGACAAGTTTATTTTTAAATGGACAAAAAAGATTTCTTTGATTTGAAAAAAAAAAACTTATAAATTTGATAGTTTTGAAGTTTGGATTAAAGTTTGTTTTTGAATAGTTTTGAAATTTGAATAGTATAATTCAAGAGTTTTAAAAGTTTATTTTTGAATTAATAGAGAATATCTCTTCGATTTAGGGAAAGAAGAATTATAAATTTAATAGTTTTGAAATTTGAGTAGGATAACTTATAGTTTTGAGAAAGTTTTGCGGCTTAAAATTTGATTCTTTTTTTTTGCTTTTTTGAGGAGGATGGGAGGATCTCTATAGAAAATTTAGGAGGAGAGTCTTAATTGGCTGCTGACAAGTGTCACCATTTTACTAGTTAATTTATTATTTTTAATTGGATGATATAATATTTTTTAATTAATTAATTTATGTCATAAATATTTAAATAAATTTATTTAGTAAAATTAATTTAATTAAAAATTATTAAATAAAATTTATGGATCTAAAATATATATAATTTTTTATAATTTTTTTAAAGCAAAACTACTACTTATATTAATAAAATTCCGTCAAATAAAGAGGGATATCATCCCAAACAGGGAGACAATTATATCTGATAGATTCTCTAGCCAAGCAGCTAAAGTAGCATTACGATAAACCCATTTAACAGAAATATCAGTTCTAGAGTTTAACAAAAATTTACAATCATTCAAAATCAAATCCCTGTATAAGATAATTTGGCAAAAATGCTCCTCAAGTGCCTGTCTAAACCCCTGCATAAGATAATTTGGCAAAAATACTCCTCATTTTTTCTCATCTCTTGAGCATAAATCAATAAAGTCTCCCGAACAAATTCACGGAAAATAATTTCTACGAGATAAAGCTCGAATAAGATTCCAAGACTGACATCGTCGTTGCGATTCCGAAAACTCATAATAACTAGTAAATCTCCATTGAACATTACCTTCCGAAACAATCGAATCAATAAAATTTGAAGAAAAGCCAACCACAGAAACAGATCTATGACTCTTCCACATTAACGAAAGGTCTTCTCTCAATCCTTGTTTATTGACTGAGAAGTAACCACTAAAATATAAAAAATTACAAAAAAATTCCATACGAGAACTAAGAACTTTTATTTCCATCAAAAATAAAATTTCTAACTTGTAACTAGGAACCAAGTCCTTCAATGCAATAACTGTTCGAGGATTGCCGCTATAAATCTGCCAAAGAGGTCTGCATATTCTGAAAATTGATTGAATTGTATGTGAGAAACATTCCCACTATATAGTCAATTGACGCAGATCGTTTTCCATGGAAAAGAGGAAAGAAGAAGTTAAGTTTAAGAAAGAGGAAAAAGCCAAGACCATCAAATCACAAAGGACCACAAAGAGAAACTTATTATTGAGTATAATATTTTATAATTAAAATTTAATTTTTTTGTTCTTTCAAATATCCCTTCTAGACTTGTTTACTATTTTTATTTATTTAGTAAATATGTATAGAAAGTTTTAAATTTTATTTGAGTATAACATTTTCAAGAAAATAATTTGATTTATTTCTTGAAAATATTAAACTCAATTTTTTTTATGATTAAAAATAATATATGCATATAATTTTGGTGCATATTATTTTTAAATATAAATATTTTCCTATTTGAGAAGTCTAGTCAATTTTAAATTTTACTCACGTGGATTTTCTTTTTAACACGAGGATATGTATTCAAATAGAAATTCCAATCCTATATTGTTTAGAAAATATTGAAATCTTACACAAATTGGTTTTCCTCTTCTTATGAGGATTTATATCTACATATGAATCCCAATATTATATTTTTGAGGAAACAGGTCATTCTAATCTCTATATTTATTGCATTAGATTTTCTCATTGTTGACTTGCATTCAATAAGATGAGGATTAATTCTTCAAAGACTCAGTTGAAGCTGGGCGCTCTTTTCCTTCATATTTTTCCAAAAGGTAAGTGCTTTGCAATTTTCCTTTCCATTTACAAGATGCCTTGGCTCCGGAGAAAGTCCCTTGCACTTGCTGCATTATCTTTTTTTATATATAAATAATAATAATAACAATTATTATTATTATTATTATCACTATTTTTTTCTCTCAATTCTTTTGAAAGTTATTGACCATATCTTTTTAAGAATATTGCAATTTCTACCATGATCATCTTCAAGGAATTTTTTACTTCTCCAACTAAATCCAACCTTATCATTTTGGATAATAAAGATTTGCAAGAAAGTACTACTCTTATTGTTTATAAGCATGCTATTGGTTCCTTTAATGCTTCATGCCCTATACTGATGGATTACCTCATTTACAAAATTGGAACTTGAAGACCCCTCGCAAGATCTTTAACTATAATCTTTCTATTATTATCAACCACAAGACATCTTTGCTACAATCTTCGCTACACTCTAACAAGTCTTCAACTCATGTGTATTACTTTTGTGACATCGCATTCACGAAGAAAAAGTCTCGTGGAAGTCATTTTCTACCTTTTCTTGTGAGTCTTGCTACATGGAAGGCTATTGGGAATGGGTTGAAGATGTGCTAGTAAGCGATAAGCATCTTTTGAAGAGCGGATGACTCTATCATACCATCTATAGTTTGCTCTTCAATTATGATTGCCGCCCAAGTATCATGCGAGCCTTTTTGTGAGTATTGGAATACTTCAAGCAACACCCTTTGTACTCTTGGTGGGGAAAGATTTATATCGCTTTGGGACTTAAAGATAATAGGTGATCTTTTTATTTGTGATTTTTTCTACAATGAAGTCATTCCTTTGCTAAAGAATTGAATGGCGATTAAAGTGGCAAGTCATATCTACCTCACAGCTACAAGTATTTATTTCTTGTCTCCCACAAGAATTCTCATAGGGTTGGTATTATGAGATGCAATTCCCACCTGAATTTTTTCATGTGTCTAAACTTAGCAAAAATCCACGCTGCCTATGTACCTTCATAAGAAGGATAAAGTCAAAACATAGTTCATGGCAAAATTTTCTCTCTTTTTTTTTCAAGGGAGAGCCGTCCACAGTTTTAGCTCATACGGGCTTCAAGCACAATACTTCTTCAAGAATCTACTATTGGTGGACCCAACATGCACTCCATCCTCAAAGTTATTTGTTTCATTGATATGATTACATGGAAAGATGATTGGTTCAGGTTCAAGTTCAATTAATACTTTTAGCAGAAATTCTCTTAGAGTCATAGGGAATCATAGCTTTTGTGTGAAGCCATTCTTGGTCATGCGTTGATTCAGTTTCTTCTCTCCCTTTTGATACATTACTTTCTTTGTAGGCATCTTCACAATTATGGATTTAGTTGAGGTTTGCACTAGCAATGGTCTTCTCTTCTTTTTACTCCTTTTGTGAGTAACAATAGCCCATTTTTCATTAGATTCTACTTTCTTTTCATTGGCTCTTAGTCTGATGTCCCCCAGCATGTGACTGGTTGTTAGCCTTGAGTTGAGATGAGGCTTGAGATAGAGATGCGCTACTCAGGATTTGAATTCGTTTAAAAGATCCAAACTTTAGCATCATGACAAGTAGGCCATATGTGGATTAATTCTTTCGATGGTAGTCATATTTGAAGTTGTAGCTTCTTCATCAAAAGTGATATCTCCTCTTGCATGTAGCTCAATAATCTTGTCTTTCAAGACGAAGTACTTTTACATGGGATGGCTAATCAATCAATGATATCTACAATAGTTTGGACCATTCACACGATTAGCCTCTTCTGGACGTTTCATCTCTAGTAATTTAATGAAGTTAGCTTGCAGCAAATCATCCAATATCCTTGGTGCATCAGAATCGTAGAAAGGATATTGCTTCTCTTGTTGTTCTTTCAAGGTGTTTTTCTTTCTACCATAACTCTTGGTAGGAGTACTATTTTCTTCTTTCTTCTCTTTTAACTTGGCATTGGTAGAGAACTTGAATGGTGTTATATTGATAGCCATAGATTGTACTTTTTCAAATTTTAAAGAAGCTTTGCCCCCTTTGCAAAACTCATACTTATCCTTACCTTTCTTAGACTCTTTGCATTAGAAATTCTTTTCTTGCTACTACAGTAATGCTAAGCTCCATGTCATGAGTACAAGCAGCCAATTCTTCAAAAGTCTTAGGCTTGATGCCTTGAAGAATGTAACTCAACCCCTAATGCATGCTTTGTATACACATATCCAAATACGACATTTCTAATAGGCGATCTTTGCACTTAAGACTTAAGTTTCTCCACCTATGTATGTAATCAATTACAGGTTCTTCTGCCCATTGACGAGTGGTTGTAAGCTTAATCATACTAGTTGCTCCCAATTGTCAGTGCCTAACTCCAAGTCAGTATCAATCAAAGGCATTTCCTTTCAATGATCGAATAAATTACTTGAACATGAGATCTCCTTTTATACCAACATTATTGCAGGTTTCCACAAAATGGGCCTCATGTTGTCTCAGATTACCTTTACCATCAAACTGTTGAAATTTTGAAGGCTGATAATTAATAGGCATCTTCATAAGGCAATCCTTTGAGTTTAAGGTTTAGTGTATGTATAGGAAGGCTGGATGATACTTTCAACTTGATCCTTGATGGTCTTCTTAATGATATCCTTGAGTTGGTTTGAAGGAATCGAGCAACCAACAACAATTTGCAAGCTTTTTGCAGCAGCAGCAGCGACGAAACTCTCTACTCCTTCTTGTTGACTTTGGGTTTGAGATTCCTTGATGGCTATTGGCCCTTTCTCAGTCAATCAATTCATCTTGCTCATTAAATAAGCAATCTGATTATCTTTCTCTATGATCGAGTCAATCGGCGTCTCCAAAAGTTTGTCTATTGTAGCTATTTTGTCTTCTAGAGAGGTTGTGTTAGTCATCATGATGGTCATAGTATTAGATTCTTTGGATTTATTAGAAACTTCAACAATTGTAGATGACTTCTCACTTAAATTTTGTATAATAATTGGTCTATTTCCTTGTGAAATCATGGAAGTTGATTCTTAATTCTTCATGAAGAAAAGAGATGAAAGGTAGAGAGGTGTCCCACTAGGCGTGCTAGAAATTTGTACACACAAATTCATATATGAAATTAAAAATAAAGAACATGTAAATAAATAGTAATTTAAGAAAGAAAAGTGGAGTTCAATCTCTAACAATGCATTTCTTGGAATAAAAAAATGTAATCATTTGATTCTTTCCTTTTACTTCTTTGATTCTTGTCTTTGATTTGTGCGATTCAAGGGCTTGATAAGCCTGTTTTTTAATTGGTAAAGAAGACTTCTTTGATTTGAGGAAGAAGAATTTATAGATTTGATAGTCTTGAAGTTTATATCGAAGTTCTGTAGAACCGGTAGATTCTTTTCATTGTTACTTGTAATTTAAGGGTTTGAAAAACTTGTTTTTGAAATCGGTAGAAAAAACCCTTTTGATTTGTGAAATAAGGATTTATGAATTTAATAGTCTTGAAAGTTGAGTGGAGTTGGTAATTTGTAGTTTTAAGAGAGTTTATGCGGCTTGAGATTTGATCTCTTTTTTTGTCTCTTTTGAAAAGGAGGGTCTCTCTATTTATAAAAAATTTGAAAGGAGAGTCTCAATTAGCGGTTTACAAGTGTCACCATTTTATTGATTGATTTATTCTATTTAATTAAATGATATGACATTTTTTAATTGGTCAATCTATATTATATATATTTAAATAGATTTTTTAATGAAATTAATTTTAATTAAAAATTACTAAATAAAATTTGTGAGTCTAATATACATGTGACATTTTTTAATTGAAGCTTAATTTTTTTTTATTTCTACAATAGTATATAATTTTCTCCCTTCCTAAATGTTATGGATGGTCACTTTTTTGAGTGATTGTCCAATTATATTAATAAAAAAATATAATAATTAATAATTAATTAAAGAGAGTATATATAATAAATATTTCTCAATTATTAAGGCGGAGAATATGTACAACCACTTAGAAAAAGTGAATGTCATTAGCATTTCTCTTTCTTCTTTATATAAAAAGTGAATAAATATTTTGAAAAAAGTCGAACTCAAAATTTTATCTATTTTTCACAAAAATTATTAAATTAAATATTAAATATTAAATATTTATATATAAATTCATATATTATTTGTGTACACTTTCATTTATAATTTAATTTAATAGTTATTAAATTTATTTTTTATAAAATTGAGCTTATATTAAAATGATAGATATAAATATGCAAAATAAATTTAATAATCTTTAAATTAAATAAGATAAGATTAAGGAATACGAAATTATATGAAAATGAGGTTAATCACCATTAAATTAATTATTTATATATAAATTTGTATATTTTTATACATACTTTAATTAATTTTGTATAAATTTTGATATAATTATTTAATTTGATGATTATTATATTTTTTATAGCAATGAAAATTTACATTAAACTCACCTAATTAATTATTGTATTAAATTTATATAAATTAATTAAAATATATAAATATAAATATAAATATTTTATTTTAATATTTGATAAATTCATTTTCATATTAATCTGGCCCCTTCACACTCGTACGCTTTTATGACTTTTACCTCTTGGAGCTAATGTAAAGCAACTAACTTTATATATTTTTAAGGCTTCATTCCTAGAGATTGGTAATTAAATAACGAAAATAAGTTCAACTAAATCTCACTTTGTTTACCGAAATAATATATATTAGAAAATATTTTATATGAAAAGTTTTTTCTACAAAAAATATTTTTTAATAAAATAATTTATTTTTTATTGCTAAATTTTAATTTAAAAAATAAAATATATTAATGAATTTATATATAAATATCTTAATAAGATATTTAAAGTTGGAAAAATAATTTTATCTTTTAAAAAAGTTATTTTTTTAAATAATTAATTTTTCACTTTACTGTAAAATATTTGATTTTTTCTGAATACTTTAAATATTAAAAATTATAAAAAATATTTTTTAAAAAAATATTTTTGGGGAAACAAACGGAGTAGTAAATTAATTTATTTTTTAGTTAATAAATCTTTGTCCTTTTGTTAAGTACTAAATAAATTATTATTTAATATAATATTATTTTTTTTAATATTAAAATATTATTTTTTTTAATATTAAAATATTATTTTTAATAATAAAATTTTATTTTTATAATTTTAAAAATTATTTATTATTTCCATATATTATTTAAAATGTTTATGTTAATTAAAATATTTTATTATTAAAAATATATTATATTAAATTAAAATTTATTTATATTTTACTAAAAATATAGAGATTTAATTGATAAAAAATAAAAAAAAATTAACATCAATGAGTTAAAAAACCATTAGTAAATCAAGCTAAATTAAAATAGTGATTCGAATTTAAAATTAAAATAGTGATTCAAATTTAAATAATAAAATATTTATTAGAGAATTTTGAGCTTTTAAGTCATTTAGAAAGTCGGGTGCTCCCACAACCAAAAGCTAAATACTAGATCAAAATGAGTAGTCAGGTGCTCTCACAAATTGACAAAAACTAAATTGGACCTTCCAACTAAGATAATTTTCTAAGTTATTTGTATAAAAAAGAGAAATTTATTATTTAGTCCTTGAGTTTTACTATTATTAATAAGTTAGTCTTTTGATTTTGAGAAATATATTACAACGTCAATACATAATCAAACCGTTAACAAGTCAGTCCTTCCATCCATTATTATCCTATTTTTCGTTAAAAAAAATGAAAATATCAAAATAATTAGTGTAAATTACATCACATTTACTGTTTTTCCCAAATCGATAGCTTTTCTTCCCAAATCCCTAACTTCTCTCTTCTCCCTAAATCGATAAGCTCTCGTTCTTAATTCCTAAATCCTTTCTTCTCCCTTCTGTTGATAATGCGGAAGAGACTCATCCCATTTGATTCTTTCCATTTCGAAATAGAGTTTACATCGAAAGTTCCATATTTCTATGTCTATATATATATAAGGTTAAGACCGACAAAAGTTATTGGCTTTAAGAGAAGTTGTGGTCCCTATTTTTTTAGTTTCTGTCGAATAAGTAGGAAAGGTAATTCTTTTAGTTTTCTTTAGTTTTTTTTATATGGATGTATAATCATAACGTTTGTATTATATTAAAGTATATGGGTACCACTTACTGTTACTGATAGTTTTAGTATTTTTTTCAGGGGTTTGACTAATAAAAGAATGTGTGATTCATATGTATGCTGTTGATGAGAGATTTACAGTGGTGTTGACATATAAAAGTAAAACTGATGAAATATTTAATGTCCCCATTTCAAGGTATTCATACATATCTCTGTTGTCTAATGTTTATAAGATGTTTAACATAGTTTCATCATTTATTACGTTTGTTGTTGATAGTGGGATGAGAGTAGAAAATGATGATGATTTAATGTTGGCTTTTGAGTTGTACAAACCTAATCATAGATTACCTTTGACTGTACAAGTAAAGGGGGTCCATCTGAACACTAAGATGCCTAATGATGATCAAGAGGGTAGTAACATTGGTGAGGACAGTAATACTGGTAAAAGAATTAACCTTGGTGAGCGTGCTAACATTGGTGAGGATATTAACCTTGATGATGCCTTAGGTAGAACTACTCACCTATTAGGCATGGGTCCATAAGAGGTAAGGACAGGAGTGTGCCATTAAGAAGAAAGGGAGAAAAGGTGCAATTTTATACGAGATAGAGGGACAAGACAGGAAGGAGATAGTGAAAGTGGGCAGTTAGGGAGAGGGGGCAATGAATATCAACAAATTAATTCTGAAAGTGATGTATCATTCAATGAAAGTGAGGATGGAGATGATTTACCTGAATAAGTTATATTTGACAATGAGGTTAGTACTGAGGAGTCAGATGAGGACTTTATTATTGATTGTGATAGTATTGATAATGAGTTATCAGATTATGTTAGTGATAATGACAAAGAGATTAAAGACAGTGAGAATGAGTCTTATGATCCCAAGAATAGGAAGAAAAAAATATATTGATCCTTATTATGACATGTATGATGATCCCTTCTAACACAATGAAGGGAAAGAGATATTGTTTAAAAAGGGCTAAGTTTTTAAGGGCATTGTAACTTTAAGGAATGCTATGAGAGATGATGCTATTAAAGGGGGATATGATATTATAAGAGTTAAAAATGACTACTAGATTAACAGCTAAGTATTCTAGTACAGGATGTTCCTGGAGGTTTCATGCATCAGTTTTGTCTGACCAAGTCACATTCATAGTTAAGACTCTATATGATGAGCACACATGCATAAGACCATTAAGAAATCAAAATTTGAATTCAAACGCCAAGTGGATAGTAGAAAAACTTAGGGGAAAGCTGCGAGCAAACCCTGACATGAGTTATGAACTCATGCAGCATGAGTTGATGGAAAAATGGGGTGTGGAAGTTCCTGTGTGGCAATTGTATAGAGCTAGGTGCAAGAGTAGAGATGAGAATATGAGCATGCATTGTGAAAGTTTCAAAAAACTTAAGAAATATGTCCATTATTTGCAAACATATAACTCAGGTATAATTATAAAAATTCAGCCAGCTCCAAGGGTTAATGAAGATGATCCTTTTGTTTTTCAAAAATATGGATTATGTTTGATGCTATAAAGTCTAGATTCGAGATAGGATTAGATGGTTGTCACTTGAAGGGTCCATATGGAGGGATTTTCTTAATTGCAGTTGTACTGGATTGGAATAGAGGTGAGCTACCTCTTGCATTTTCTATAGTTGAATCAAAATGTGGTGATAGCTAGACATTTTTCCTAGAGAATATTTACTCTTGTATTGATAGAGGAACTGATGATAAGCCTCTGACCATTATGTCAGATAGGTAAAAGGTATGAATTAATATTCATTTTCTTAAAATTTAGCATAATGAATTACATGCTATTGCTTTAAGTTACTAACTATATATTTTTTTGGTTGTGGGGATTTATTGTTGCTGTCAAAAACATATTCCTCAATACATCTCATAGAGTTTGTTGCAGGCATTTATACATGAATTTCAAGAAAGAGTTCCCTAGACTCCTGCTTAGAGATAATTTTTGGAATGCTACAAAGAGTACTCATTCTTATGAGTTTTGGCTTCACATGAAGAATTTGAAGCCCAAGAGAGACCAAATGCCTTATGCCTGGTTAATCAATATACCCTTCAGTTAATAGAGTAGACATGCATTATGGCCTGAAGCTAAGTGTGACAATTACACTAATAATATGACTAAATCATTCAACGCATGGATAGTAAAGCTAAGAGGTTTGCCTATTATTAATATTATTGAACCTATTAGGCAAAAATGTAGGGTTAGGTCGTATAAAAGATTTACTAAAACTCAAACCTAGGAAGGGATAGTTACACCAAGAACAAAGAAAGCATTGAATAAAATCATTACTGGCAATAGGTTTCTTAAGTTGCTCTCTAGTAGAAATGAAGAGTACGAGATTCATGAGGGTCCATGTAGGCTTGTTGTAAGTTTAGTTAAAAGGACATGCAATTGTGGATGGTGGGATATAAATGGTTTACCATGCAAGCATGCTGATAGAGCAATTGCATATGTTAGGGGTAATATTGAAGAGTTTTGTCATAAATCTTACACAGTGCAATGTTATTCAAGAGTTTATGCAGGTGCCATACATCCTATTCCTCAAAATAATCTTTAACCTAATATTGAACACCCATCAATGCTGCTACTGTAATACCCGGCTAGAGTCCGGCACCGGAATTCCTGTTGTCTGGTGGAATCCGGGGTGCTGGAATTGATTTTTGTTTTCTACGTGTTATGATGTGTTTTCAGGTTTGTAAGTTATATAGTTTTGAGTTTTGACGAGAAAATAGTTCATGGCGACTTCAGCCAAGTTCGGCCGCCGAAAATGCCCAATGTTCGGCTTCCGAAGGTAAGTTCGGCCCCCGAATGTTGCATGGTTTTGCATGCGATTGGGCAGCCGAAACTGAGTTGGCCAGCTAGCTGTTGGGCATCCTTAGTCAGCATTTTGGACAGGTGTTATGTCCAATTTGTTGCCAGAAGCTTGGCCACGTCTCCCCTGGTTTATTTGCTGAGTTTGAGCAGCTCATGCAGAGTGTTTTGATCATTCACAAGGGTTTGAATGTTTTGAAGCAAAAAAATTCAGTTTGTGAGAGTTTGAGAGTTTGAGGAGAGTTGGTCCGTTTTCCTTAGTTCAGAGTGTTCAGCTTCTTGTTACAGGAGGTAAGTAATGCTCTTGAACCTGGTTATGTGGTTTCTGAAGGTTTTATGGAAGTTAAGGGAGAGAGATGCATGTTTAGGTTTTAAATGGGAGATTTGATGATTTATGCATGTATTCATGATTATGTGTTATGTTTGTTTTGTTGTTTGGGGTTATTAGATAGTTTTGGACCCCTGTGACCATATACTTGCGTATATGTGAGTTGAGTAGAGGAGGTAGGCATGTTTGGAGAGATTGAAGGGAAGGAGGAGATGGTTTGCCGTTGAAGCTGAGTTCTGGATGAACTCAGGTTCGGCAGCCGAAGGATCATTCGGCCGCCGAACCTCTTGCATGGTGGCTTGGCTGCCACAGCCTGTTTTGCATGTTCGGCTCTGTTTGGGGGATTCGGCCGCCGAAGGTGCCGCCGAAGGTGCTTGAGTTTCGTCTCTGGAGAGGACATTCGGCCGCCGAACCTGCCGCCGAAAGTGTTCTGTCCAGCTTTCTTTTGCATGCTTTGCATGGATAGTTGAGTGAGTTTAAGGGGATTCTTGGGGAAGTTTAAGAGAGTTATTTCTACGCTTGTTTGGTCCCTCATTTGAGTCCATCTGTATAGGTACAGACCAGAGGAACCAGAGAGAGCAGCAGTGAGTACTGCTCCAGAGGTTCAGAGCCTGCAGAGTCAGTCAGTCCAGATAGCCAGAGGTGAGTGGAACTAAACTTATGACTTTTATTGAACCACAAACTGCTTTTAGCATATCTCATGCATCATGTTTATGCCATAGGTTGATTGCATTAGTATTCACGAATATGTTGCATTGCATCGTTATTTGGTGATGTGAGTGAATGCTGAATGATCCAATAGTCTCAGACAGGAAGTCCAGGAGCCTTTGACTACGCCCTGGCAGGTATAGTGAAGTCCAGGAGCCTTTGACTACGCCCTGGCAGGTATAGCAAAGTCCAGGAGCCTTTGACTACGCCCTGGCAATGGTAAGTACAGAGGTGTTATATACACATATACATATATGACAGGAAGACCAGGTGCTCGATTCTACGCCCTGGCACAGAGTTACTGGGACTATGTGGTGACAGGTTTACTCTTGATGTGGCTTGTCTGTGATATGGTGCATTCCATGAGATCATATTTTACTGAGATGTTTTCCTGTTCTACTCACTGGGCTATAGAGCTCATCCCACTCCCTTAACCCCAGTTTTGCAGGTTCAGTGTACAGTGTACAGGGACAGTCCAGCAGAGTACAGGAAAAGTAAAGAGATCTGTAATAGCTTAGAGTGGACATGTAATATTAACGAGATGTAATAGTTGTTGCTTGACCTAGTGATGTATGTTTTGTACATGATCTGTATATGTATATATGTTTTCCTGTATGTGAAAACCAGGCTTAACAGGTATGAGTTACCCATCTAGAGCAAGCTCTAGTCAGGGATACAGAGTACAGAGTACATGAGTACAGAGTACAGAGATAGTGCATGCACAGGTTAAGCCTTGGTTCAGAAAAGAGTTTTATTTTCACAGAAAATGTATGATCATGTATGAGGTTTACAGGTACACAGAGAGTATAGCAGGCTTGCTACGGGTTCTGGCGGCCTTAAGCCGACCTGAATCCTAGCGCCGGTGACGGTCCATTTTGGGGTCGTTACAGATTGGTATCAGAGCCCTAGGTTCACATGATCGGACCTATAGAGACAGTGTTGGGCTCAGACAGGTTAGAAGTGGTCAAGCACAATAGGAAATCATGTCCACTAGGATAGGGTCGTGAGTCCTATCTGCTATGATATGCCATGAGTGTTGTATGTGTATGATTGATATGTGATATTTATGTGCTAAAGTGGTATGTTATATGTTGTGTTTCCAGAGTAAAGATGCGAGGAACTCGTCGATCAGCTCGATTGACTGGAGTCCCACCAGAGAATGAGAGACCAGCTGCTCGTCCTCCTGCATTGCCAAGGGCAAGGTCTCAAAGATCTAGCAGGGAAGGTACGTCAATAGACCCTAGAAGGTCTGTCGACGAGAGCAGAAGAGGAACAGCTAGGGGAGGAAGATCAGAGGAAAGGAGGGAAGCTATGGAGATTGATCAATCTAGAGATGACAGCATGGGTATCGGCAGTTTTGAGGAAGGTATGGGAGAGTCGCAGGGAGGTGCTCAGACCTCAGGTTTTGGCTATCCAGAATATCCGATGGGAGGTATGTCGGAGTACTCGAGTTTTGTGCCATATCCTCCTTATATGCCTTATATGCCTTATCCTTACTATCCACCATATCCTATGTATCCCTCTTCCCCTACCCAGCCAAGTGCAGCACACCTAGAGCCAAATGAACCAGTACTACCACCAGAACCAGTTGCCCCTGTTGTTGACAGACATGAACCTAGCTCATCTGGAGGTAAAGTCCAAATGACGGAGTACTTGAAATTGGATGCTCCTAAATATAACACGGGAGATGATCCATTTGATTACCTCAGAGCAGTTAGGATGATAACCGGTGAATTGGGAGCAGATGATAGGAGAGCCATTGAGATGGCAGGTTTCACATTAAAATGCAAGAAAGCCAGAGAATGGTTTAAGAATTATGTGGAGCCTAGAATGGACAGCATGTCATGGGGAGAGTTCGCCAATGAGTTTGCAGGGTGGGCTTTTCCTGACAGTTCGAGGGAGATGAAAGTAATTGAATTTGAACAGTTGAGACAGACAGAGGAGATGAGTGTTGATGAATTCACAGATAAGTTCCTGGAGCTGCTTCAGTATGTGGGTCAAGCCTATGATACTGATCAGAAGAAAGCAAGGAGATATACTATGAGACTGCATCCTAGGTATGCTTCCTTGATTCTTCCAGCAGAAAAGGAGAGTTTCCATACCATAGTAGACGCAGCCAGGAAAATGGAAGCTAGTGCCAATATTCAGAAACAGTCAAAGGCACAGGCTTCGGGTTCTAAAGCCCCCACTCCAAGTAGTAAAAGATGGGATAGAGCAAAAGGAACAAAGAGTAAGTTCTGGAGTAAAGTCAAGTCAGGTCTGGGAATAGGTAGTGGCTCAAGCTCTGGCACAGCTCCAGTCTGCAGACGATGCGGAAAACCACATGGAGGAGTTTGTCGGTTGGGATCTACAGCTTGTTTTCGATGTGGACAGGAAGGGCATATTGCTCGGGATTGTCCGCAGATGACTTTTGCACCATCCCAGCAGATGAGTTCAGGCAGTGTGGTACAGCCAGTTGTACGGCCAGCAGCTCCAGTCATGCCTCAGACTAGTGGCAGAGGTAGAGGGAGAGGGGTAGCCTCTACTTCAGCAACAGGTTCCCGAGGTGGAAATCCGGTAGCCCCAGCACGGATTTTCACAGTGACACAGGAGGAGGCTAACACGTCGAACACAGTGGTGTCAGGTAATCTCATCATTGGGTGTTCAGATGTGTATGCTTTGATGGACCCCGGTGCTTCTCATTCCTTTATTGCTTCGAGAGCCATAGAGCGATTGGGTTTGATCAGTTCTGAGTTAGAGTATCCTCTCTGGGTCAGTGGACCTAGATGTGACCCATCAGTGGCAGTGTCAGTCTGTCGTTTCAGTCCAGTATTCATAGAGGGTAGATGCCTTCCAGCTGACCTTGTGGTTCTAGACTTGACAGATTTTGATGTCATTCTAGGGATGGATTGGCTATCTGCATATGGTGCTACGTTGGACTGTCGAGAGAAGTTAGTGAGTCTCAGAGACCAGGATGGGTCAGAGTGTGTCTTCAGAGGAGACAGGAGAGGTACACCCAGAGGTATGATTTCAGCCCTTCAGGCTCGTCGTTTGCTTAGGAGGGGTTGTCAGGGGTTTCTAGCTCATGTGAGAGAGCTAGACAGTCAGGTGAGGGAACCAGCCACAGTACCAGTAGTCCGAGAGTTTCTCGATGTGTTCCCAGACGATTTGCCAGGACTACCACCTGATAGGGAGATAGGGTTTGAAATTGAATTACTGCCAGGTACCAGACCTATCTCTATTCCTCCCTACAGGATGGCGCCAGCTGAGTTAACAGAGTTGAAAGAACAGTCTGTGGGTGGAAAGCAGTACTAAAATCCAATCTCGTGCCCATCGCACTTTGCAGACTCCGCCAAAAGCGAGAGGTAAACTGAGGTCCTCTGTCTGAAACTATAGACACTGGGACTCCATGTAATCTCACTATCTCATCCAGATAGACCTGTGCCAACTTATCCACAGAATAGTTACTCCGTACTGGAAGAAAATGAGCAGATTTCATTGGGAGATAAGGGTTTCATCCGCCCTAGTACCTCACCTTGGGGTGCTCCAGTGCTCTTTGTCAGAAAGAAGGATGGATCCCTCAGACTTTGTATCGACTACAGACAGTTGAACAAGGTCACTATCAAGAATAGGTATCCCTTACCTCGGATTGATGATCTATTTGACCAGCTAGCTGGAGCAGGTTGTTTCTCGAAAATAGATCTGAGATCTGGGTATCATCAGTTGAGAGTCAGAGAGGCAGATGTGCCTAAGACAGCTTTTCGGACCAGGTATGGGCATTATGAGTTCTTAGTGGTGCCGTTCGGGTTGACTAACGCCCCTGCAGCATTTATGGATCTCATGAACAGGGTATTCAGTGAGTTTCTGGATCACTTTGTCATTGTGTTTATCGATGATATCTTAGTGTATTCCAGAGATGCAGAGGAGCATGCCCAGCATCTGAGGACAGTTTTGCAGACACTGAAAGAGCATGGTTTATATGCCAAGTTCTCGAAGAGTGAGTTTTGGTTACGGAGCATTGCCTTCTTGGGACATGTGGTATCAGCAGAGGGTATTGAGGTAGACCCCAAGAAGATAGAGGCTGTAGCTAACTGGCCCAGACCCACGACAGTGACTGAGATTAAAAGCTTTCTGGGACTGGCAGGTTACTACAGGAGGTTCGTTCAGAACTTCTCAAAGATAGCAGCTCCTATGACCAAATTGACTCAGAAGAACCAGAAGTTTATCTGGTCAGACCAGTGTGAAGAGAGCTTTGAGGAGCTCAAGAGGAGATTGACAACAGCACCAGTGTTAGCTCTGCCTGTCAGTAATGAAGAGTTCACAGTGTTCTGTGATGCATCTCGAGTGGTATTGGGTTGTGTATTGATGCAGAGTGATAGAGTAATAGCTTATGCTTCTAGACAGTTGAAGAAGCACGAGTTGAATTACCCTACCCATGACCTAGAGATGGCAGCAGTTATCTTTGCACTTAAGATGTGGCGGCATTACCTCTACGGGGTTAAATGCGAGATTTTCACTGATCACAAGAGTTTACAGTACATCTTGAGTCAGAGAGAGCTGAATTTGCGGCAGAGAAGGTGGGTCGAATTGCTCAGTGATTATGATTGTAAAATCCAGTATCATCCGGGTAAAGCAAATGTTGTCGCAGACGCCCTAAGCCGGAAGTCACTAGGCAGTTTATCCCATATAGCAACAGAGCGGAGACCAGTTGTGATGGAGCTTTATAAGCTCTTTGACGAGGGATTACAGCTAGAGTTGTCTGGTACAGGTGCGTTGATAGCACAGATGAGAGTGACACCTGTGTTTCTGGAGCAGATAGCTCAGAGACAGCATGAGGACCCTGAGTTGATGAAAATTGCCAGGACTGTTCAGTCAGGCAATAGTACAGAGTTTAGATTTGACAGCAAAGGGATCCTTCGCTATGGGAGTCGACTTTGTGTACCAGATAGGGGCAGTGTGAAGGAAGACATTATGAGGGAAGCTCATAATGCGAGGTATAGTGTTCACCCAGGAGCCACCAAGATGTATCAGGATCTAAAAAGGGTCTATTGGTGGCCAGCCATGAAGAAAGAAGTGGCGCAGTTTGTGACAGCCTGTGAGGTTTGTCAGAGGGTGAAATTAGAGCATCAAAAACCAGCCGGAATGCTTAACCCATTACCGATTCCAGAGTGGAAATGGGAGAACATAGCCATGGATTTTGTCGTAGGTTTACCAGTAGCGTCCAACAGGATAGACTCGATACAGACTGATGGACAGTCAGAAAGGACCATCCAGACCATAGAAGATATGCTTCGACTATGTGTGTTAGACTTTGGCGGTTCTTGGAGGCAGCATCTACCTTTGGTGGAGTTTGCCTACAATAACAGTCATCATGCTAGCATTGGGATGGCTCCTTATGAAGCATTATATGGGAGGAAGTGCAGATCACCTGTTTGCTGGGACGAGGTAGGAGAGAAAGCTCTTGCAGGGCCAGAGTTAATAGAGATTACCAGTAGAATGGTGCCCATGATCAGAGAGAGAATCAGAACAGCTCAGAGTAGACAGAAAAGTTATGCAGACGTTCGCAGAAAGCAGTTAGAGTTTCACGAGGGTAATTGGGTATTGCTAAAGGTGTCTCCAATGAAAGGTGTGGTTCGTTTTGGGAAGAAGGGTAAATTAGCTCCACGGTACATTGGACCCTTTGAGGTGTTGCAGAGGATCGGAAATGTGTCGTATAAGCTGGATTTACCTGCTTCTATGGAGAGAATTCACCCGGTATTTCATGTTTCTATGCTACGACAGTTTGTGTCAGATCCGAATCAGGTTCTGAGTGAGCCTGAGGTGGAGATTCATACGGATCTCACCTATATAGAGCAGCCAGTGCGGATTCTGGACACGCAGATCAGACAGCTAAGGAACAAGGAGATTCCGATGGTGAAAGTTCTATGGAACCACCATAATCTAGAAGAGTGCACCTGGGAGACGCGGGAGTCTATGCTCCAGCAGTATCCACATCTGTTTTGAGGTTAGTTTCCTCCTTGTGTTTTGTTTTTGTGTGTTTTAGGAACATCCGAGGACGAATGTTCTTAAGGGGGGGAGAATGTAATACCCGGCTAGAGTCCGGCACCGGAATTCCTGTTGTCTGGTGGAATCCGGGGTGCTGGGATTGATTTTTGTTTTCTACGTGTTATGATGTGTTTTCAGGTTTGTAAGTTATATAGTTTTGAGTTTTGACGAGAAAATAGTTCATGGCGACTTCAGCCAAGTTCGGCCGCCGAAGATAAGTTCGGCCGCCGAAAATGCCCAATGTTCGGCTTCCGAAGGTAAGTTCGGCCCCCGAATGTTGCATGGTTTTGCATGCGATTGGGCAGCCGAAACTGAGTTGGCCAGCTAGCTGTTGGGCATCCTTAGTCAGCATTTTGGACAGGTGTTATGTCCAATTTGTTGCCAGAAGCTTGGCCACGTCTCCCCTGGTTTATTTGCTGAGTTTGAGCAGCTCATGCAGAGTGTTTTGATCATTCACAAGGGTTTGAATGTTTTGAAGCAAAAAAATTCAGTTTGTGAGAGTTTGAGAGTTTGAGGAGAGTTGGTCCGTTTTCCTTAGTTCAGAGTGTTCAGCTTCTTGTTACAGGAGGTAAGTAATGCTCTTGAACCTGGTTATGTGGTTTCTGAAGGTTTTATGGAAGTTAAGGGAGAGAGATGCATGTTTAGGTTTTAAATGGGAGATTTGATGATTTATGCATGTATTCATGATTATGTGTTATGTTTGTTTTGTTGTTTGGGGTTATTCGATAGTTTTGGACCCCTGTGACCATATACTTGCGTATATGTGAGTTGAGTAGAGGAGGTAGGCATGTTTGGAGAGATTGAAGGGAAGGAGGAGATGGTTTGCCGTTGAAGCTGAGTTCTGGATGAACTCAGGTTCGGCAGCCGAAGGATCATTCGGCCGCCGAACCTCTTGCATGGTGGCTTGGCTGCCACAGCCTGTTTTGCATGTTCGGCTCTGTTTGGGGGATTCGGCCGCCGAAGGTGCCGCCGAAGGTGCCGCCGAAGGTGCTTGAGTTTCGTCTCTGGAGAGGACATTCGGCCGCCGAACCTGCCGCCGAAAGTGTTCTGTCCAGCTTTCTTTTGCATGCTTTGCATGGATAGTTGAGTGAGTTTAAGGGGATTCTTGGGGAAGTTTAAGAGAGTTATTTCTACGCTTGTTTGGTCCCTCATTTGAGTCCATCTGTATAGGTACAGACCAGAGGAACCAGAGAGAGCAGCAGTGAGTACTGCTCCAGAGGTTCAGAGCCTGCAGAGTCAGTCAGTCCAGATAGCCAGAGGTGAGTGGAACTAAACTTATGACTTTTATTGAACCACAAACTGCTTTTAGCATATCTCATGCATCATGTTTATGCCATAGGTTGATTGCATTAGTATTCACGAATATGTTGCATTGCATCGTTATTTGGTGATGTGAGTGAATGCTGAATGATCCAATAGTCTCAGACAGGAAGTCCAGGAGCCTTTGACTACGCCCTGGCAGGTATAGTGAAGTCCAGGAGCCTTTGACTACGCCCTGGCAGGTATAGCAAAGTCCAGGAGCCTTTGACTACGCCCTGGCAATGGTAAGTACAGAGGTGTTATATACACATATACATATATGACAGGAAGACCAGGTGCTCGATTCTACGCCCTGGCACAGAGTTACTGGGACTATGTGGTGACAGGTTTACTCTTGATGTGGCTTGTCTGTGATATGGTGCATTCCATGAGATCATATTTTACTGAGATGTTTTCCTGTTCTACTCACTGGGCTATAGAGCTCATCCCACTCCCTTAACCCCAGTTTTGCAGGTTCAGTGTACAGTGTACAGGGACAGTCCAGCAGAGTACAGGAAAAGTAAAGAGATCTGTAATAGCTTAGAGTGGACATGTAATATTAACGAGATGTAATAGTTGTTGCTTGACCTAGTGATGTATGTTTTGTACATGATCTGTATATGTATATATGTTTTCCTGTATGTGAAAACCAGGCTTAACAGGTATGAGTTACCCATCTAGAGCAAGCTCTAGTCAGGGATACAGAGTACAGAGTACATGAGTACAGAGTACAGAGATAGTGCATGCACAGGTTAAGCCTTGGTTCAGAAAAGAGTTTTATTTTCACAGAAAATGTATGATCATGTATGAGGTTTACAGGTACACAGAGAGTATAGCAGGCTTGCTACGGGTTCTGGCGGCCTTAAGCCGACCTGAATCCTAGCGCCGGTGACGGTCCATTTTGGGGTCGTTACAGATTGGTATCAGAGCCCTAGGTTCACATGATCGGACCTATAGAGACAGTGTTGGGCTCAGACAGGTTAGAAGTGGTCAAGCACAATAGGAAATCATGTCCACTAGGATAGGGTCGTGAGTCCTATCTGCTATGATATGCCATGAGTGTTGTATGTGTATGATTGATATGTGATATTTATGTGCTAAAGTGGTATGTTATATGTTGTGTTTCCAGAGTAAAGATGCGAGGAACTCGTCGATCAGCTCGATTGACTGGAGTCCCACCAGAGAATGAGAGACCAGCTGCTCGTCCTCCTGCATTGCCAAGGGCAAGGTCTCAAAGATCTAGCAGGGAAGGTACGTCAATAGACCCTAGAAGGTCTGTCGACGAGAGCAGAAGAGGAACAGCTAGGGGAGGAAGATCAGAGGAAAGGAGGGAAGCTATGGAGATTGATCAATCTAGAGATGACAGCATGGGTATCGGCAGTTTTGAGGAAGGTATGGGAGAGTCGCAGGGAGGTGCTCAGACCTCAGGTTTTGGCTATCCAGAATATCCGATGGGAGGTATGTCGGAGTACTCGAGTTTTGTGCCATATCCTCCTTATATGCCTTATATGCCTTATCCTTACTATCCACCATATCCTATGTATCCCTCTTCCCCTACCCAGCCAAGTGCAGCACACCTAGAGCCAAATGAACCAGTACTACCACCAGAACCAGTTGCCCCTGTTGTTGACAGACATGAACCTAGCTCATCTGGAGGTAAAGTCCAAATGACGGAGTACTTGAAATTGGATGCTCCTAAATATAACACGGGAGATGATCCATTTGATTACCTCAGAGCAGTTAGGATGATAACCGGTGAATTGGGAGCAGATGATAGGAGAGCCATTGAGATGGCAGGTTTCACATTAAAATGCAAGAAAGCCAGAGAATGGTTTAAGAATTATGTGGAGCCTAGAATGGACAGCATGTCATGGGGAGAGTTCGCCAATGAGTTTGCAGGGTGGGCTTTTCCTGACAGTTCGAGGGAGATGAAAGTAATTGAATTTGAACAGTTGAGACAGACAGAGGAGATGAGTGTTGATGAATTCACAGATAAGTTCCTGGAGCTGCTTCAGTATGTGGGTCAAGCCTATGATACTGATCAGAAGAAAGCAAGGAGATATACTATGAGACTGCATCCTAGGTATGCTTCCTTGATTCTTCCAGCAGAAAAGGAGAGTTTCCATACCATAGTAGACGCAGCCAGGAAAATGGAAGCTAGTGCCAATATTCAGAAACAGTCAAAGGCACAGGCTTCGGGTTCTAAAGCCCCCACTCCAAGTAGTAAAAGATGGGATAGAGCAAAAGGAACAAAGAGTAAGTTCTGGAGTAAAGTCAAGTCAGGTCTGGGAATAGGTAGTGGCTCAAGCTCTGGCACAGCTCCAGTCTGCAGACGATGCGGAAAACCACATGGAGGAGTTTGTCGGTTGGGATCTACAGCTTGTTTTCGATGTGGACAGGAAGGGCATATTGCTCGGGATTGTCCGCAGATGACTTTTGCACCATCCCAGCAGATGAGTTCAGGCAGTGTGGTACAGCCAGTTGTACGGCCAGCAGCTCCAGTCATGCCTCAGACTAGTGGCAGAGGTAGAGGGAGAGGGGTAGCCTCTACTTCAGCAACAGGTTCCCGAGGTGGAAATCCGGTAGCCCCAGCACGGATTTTCACAGTGACACAGGAGGAGGCTAACACGTCGAACACAGTGGTGTCAGGTAATCTCATCATTGGGTGTTCAGATGTGTATGCTTTGATGGACCCCGGTGCTTCTCATTCCTTTATTGCTTCGAGAGCCATAGAGCGATTGGGTTTGATCAGTTCTGAGTTAGAGTATCCTCTCTGGGTCAGTGGACCTAGATGTGACCCATCAGTGGCAGTGTCAGTCTGTCGTTTCAGTCCAGTATTCATAGAGGGTAGATGCCTTCCAGCTGACCTTGTGGTTCTAGACTTGACAGATTTTGATGTCATTCTAGGGATGGATTGGCTATCTGCATATGGTGCTACGTTGGACTGTCGAGAGAAGTTAGTGAGTCTCAGAGACCAGGATGGGTCAGAGTGTGTCTTCAGAGGAGACAGGAGAGGTACACCCAGAGGTATGATTTCAGCCCTTCAGGCTCGTCGTTTGCTTAGGAGGGGTTGTCAGGGGTTTCTAGCTCATGTGAGAGAGCTAGACAGTCAGGTGAGGGAACCAGCCACAGTACCAGTAGTCCGAGAGTTTCTCGATGTGTTCCCAGACGATTTGCCAGGACTACCACCTGATAGGGAGATAGGGTTTGAAATTGAATTACTGCCAGGTACCAGACCTATCTCTATTCCTCCCTACAGGATGGCGCCAGCTGAGTTAACAGAGTTGAAAGAACAGTCTGTGGGTGGAAAGCAGTACTAAAATCCAATCTCGTGCCCATCGCACTTTGCAGACTCCGCCAAAAGCGAGAGGTAAACTGAGGTCCTCTGTCTGAAACTATAGACACTGGGACTCCATGTAATCTCACTATCTCATCCAGATAGACCTGTGCCAACTTATCCACAGAATAGTTACTCCGTACTGGAAGAAAATGAGCAGATTTCATTGGGAGATAAGGGTTTCATCCGCCCTAGTACCTCACCTTGGGGTGCTCCAGTGCTCTTTGTCAGAAAGAAGGATGGATCCCTCAGACTTTGTATCGACTACAGACAGTTGAACAAGGTCACTATCAAGAATAGGTATCCCTTACCTCGGATTGATGATCTATTTGACCAGCTAGCTGGAGCAGGTTGTTTCTCGAAAATAGATCTGAGATCTGGGTATCATCAGTTGAGAGTCAGAGAGGCAGATGTGCCTAAGACAGCTTTTCGGACCAGGTATGGGCATTATGAGTTCTTAGTGGTGCCGTTCGGGTTGACTAACGCCCCTGCAGCATTTATGGATCTCATGAACAGGGTATTCAGTGAGTTTCTGGATCACTTTGTCATTGTGTTTATCGATGATATCTTAGTGTATTCCAGAGATGCAGAGGAGCATGCCCAGCATCTGAGGACAGTTTTGCAGACACTGAGAGAGCATGGTTTATATGCCAAGTTCTCGAAGAGTGAGTTTTGGTTACGGAGCATTGCCTTCTTGGGACATGTGGTATCAGCAGAGGGTATTGAGGTAGACCCCAAGAAGATAGAGGCTGTAGCTAACTGGCCCAGACCCACGACAGTGACTGAGATTAAAAGCTTTCTGGGACTGGCAGGTTACTACAGGAGGTTCGTTCAGAACTTCTCAAAGATAGCAGCTCCTATGACCAAATTGACTCAGAAGAACCAGAAGTTTATCTGGTCAGACCAGTGTGAAGAGAGCTTTGAGGAGCTCAAGAGGAGATTGACAACAGCACCAGTGTTAGCTCTGCCTGTCAGTAATGAAGAGTTCACAGTGTTCTGTGATGCATCTCGAGTGGTATTGGGTTGTGTATTGATGCAGAGTGATAGAGTAATAGCTTATGCTTCTAGACAGTTGAAGAAGCACGAGTTGAATTACCCTACCCATGACCTAGAGATGGCAGCAGTTATCTTTGCACTTAAGATGTGGCGGCATTACCTCTACGGGGTTAAATGCGAGATTTTCACTGATCACAAGAGTTTACAGTACATCTTGAGTCAGAGAGAGCTGAATTTGCGGCAGAGAAGGTGGGTCGAATTGCTCAGTGATTATGATTGTAAAATCCAGTATCATCCGGGTAAAGCAAATGTTGTCGCAGACGCCCTAAGCCGGAAGTCACTAGGCAGTTTATCCCATATAGCAACAGAGCGGAGACCAGTTGTGATGGAGCTTTATAAGCTCTTTGACGAGGGATTACAGCTAGAGTTGTCTGGTACAGGTGCGTTGATAGCACAGATGAGAGTGACACCTGTGTTTCTGGAGCAGATAGCTCAGAGACAGCATGAGGACCCTGAGTTGATGAAAATTGCCAGGACTGTTCAGTCAGGCAATAGTACAGAGTTTAGATTTGACAGCAAAGGGATCCTTCGCTATGGGAGTCGACTTTGTGTACCAGATAGGGGCAGTGTGAAGGAAGACATTATGAGGGAAGCTCATAATGCGAGGTATAGTGTTCACCCAGGAGCCACCAAGATGTATCAGGATCTAAAAAGGGTCTATTGGTGGCCAGCCATGAAGAAAGAAGTGGCGCAGTTTGTGACAGCCTGTGAGGTTTGTCAGAGGGTGAAATTAGAGCATCAAAAACCAGCCGGAATGCTTAACCCATTACCGATTCCAGAGTGGAAATGGGAGAACATAGCCATGGATTTTGTCGTAGGTTTACCAGTAGCGTCCAACAGGATAGACTCGATACAGACTGATGGACAGTCAGAAAGGACCATCCAGACCATAGAAGATATGCTTCGACTATGTGTGTTAGACTTTGGCGGTTCTTGGAGGCAGCATCTACCTTTGGTGGAGTTTGCCTACAATAACAGTCATCATGCTAGCATTGGGATGGCTCCTTATGAAGCATTATATGGGAGGAAGTGCAGATCACCTGTTTGCTGGGACGAGGTAGGAGAGAAAGCTCTTGCAGGGCCAGAGTTAATAGAGATTACCAGTAGAATGGTGCCCATGATCAGAGAGAGAATCAGAACAGCTCAGAGTAGACAGAAAAGTTATGCAGACGTTCGCAGAAAGCAGTTAGAGTTTCACGAGGGTAATTGGGTATTGCTAAAGGTGTCTCCAATGAAAGGTGTGGTTCGTTTTGGGAAGAAGGGTAAATTAGCTCCACGGTACATTGGACCCTTTGAGGTGTTGCAGAGGATCGGAAATGTGTCGTATAAGCTGGATTTACCTGCTTCTATGGAGAGAATTCACCCGGTATTTCATGTTTCTATGCTACGACAGTTTGTGTCAGATCCGAATCAGGTTCTGAGTGAGCCTGAGGTGGAGATTCATACGGATCTCACCTATATAGAGCAGCCAGTGCGGATTCTGGACACGCAGATCAGACAGCTAAGGAACAAGGAGATTCCGATGGTGAAAGTTCTATGGAACCACCATAATCTAGAAGAGTGCACCTGGGAGACGCGGGAGTCTATGCTCCAGCAGTATCCACATCTGTTTTGAGGTTAGTTTCCTCCTTGTGTTTTGTTTTTGTGTGTTTTAGGAACATCCGAGGACGAATGTTCTTAAGGGGGGGAGAATGTAATACCCGGCTAGAGTCCGGCACCGGAATTCCTGTTGTCTGGTGGAATCCGGGGTGCTGGGATTGATTTTTGTTTTCTACGTGTTATGATGTGTTTTCAGGTTTGTAAGTTATATAGTTTTGAGTTTTGACGAGAAAATAGTTCATGGCGACTTCAGCCAAGTTCGGCCGCCGAAGATAAGTTCGGCCGCCGAAAATGCCCAATGTTCGGCTTCCGAAGGTAAGTTCGGCCCCCGAATGTTGCATGGTTTTGCATGCGATTGGGCAGCCGAAACTGAGTTGGCCAGCTAGCTGTTGGGCATCCTTAGTCAGCATTTTGGACAGGTGTTATGTCCAATTTGTTGCCAGAAGCTTGGCCACGTCTCCCCTGGTTTATTTGCTGAGTTTGAGCAGCTCATGCAGAGTGTTTTGATCATTCACAAGGGTTTGAATGTTTTGAAGCAAAAAAATTCAGTTTGTGAGAGTTTGAGAGTTTGAGGAGAGTTGGTCCGTTTTCCTTAGTTCAGAGTGTTCAGCTTCTTGTTACAGGAGGTAAGTAATGCTCTTGAACCTGGTTATGTGGTTTCTGAAGGTTTTATGGAAGTTAAGGGAGAGAGATGCATGTTTAGGTTTTAAATGGGAGATTTGATGATTTATGCATGTATTCATGATTATGTGTTATGTTTGTTTTGTTGTTTGGGGTTATTCGATAGTTTTGGACCCCTGTGACCATATACTTGCGTATATGTGAGTTGAGTAGAGGAGGTAGGCATGTTTGGAGAGATTGAAGGGAAGGAGGAGATGGTTTGCCGTTGAAGCTGAGTTCTGGATGAACTCAGGTTCGGCAGCCGAAGGATCATTCGGCCGCCGAACCTCTTGCATGGTGGCTTGGCTGCCACAGCCTGTTTTGCATGTTCGGCTCTGTTTGGGGGATTCGGCCGCCGAAGGTGCTGCCGAAGGTGCTTGAGTTTCGTCTCTGGAGAGGACATTCGGCCGCCGAACCTGCCGCCGAAAGTGTCCTGTCCAGCTTTCTTTTGCATGCTTTGCATGGATAGTTGAGTGAGTTTAAGGGGATTCTTGGGGAAGTTTAAGAGAGTTATTTCTACGCTTGTTTGGTCCCTCATTTGAGTCCATCTGTATAGGTACAGACCAGAGGAACCAGAGAGAGCAGCAGTGAGTACTGCTCCAGAGGTTCAGAGCCTGCAGAGTCAGTCAGTCCAGATAGCCAGAGGTGAGTGGAACTAAACTTATGACTTTTATTGAACCACAAACTGCTTTTAGCATATCTCATGCATCATGTTTATGCCATAGGTTGATTGCATTAGTATTCACGAATATGTTGCATTGCATCGTTATTTGGTGATGTGAGTGAATGCTGAATGATCCAATAGTCTCAGACAGGAAGTCCAGGAGCCTTTGACTACGCCCTGGCAGGTATAGTGAAGTCCAGGAGCCTTTGACTACGCCCTGGCAGGTATAGCAAAGTCCAGGAGCCTTTGACTACGCCCTGGCAATGGTAAGTACAGAGGTGTTATATACACATATACATATATGACAGGAAGACCAGGTGCTCGATTCTACGCCCTGGCACAGAGTTACTGGGACTATGTGGTGACAGGTTTACTCTTGATGTGGCTTGTCTGTGATATGGTGCATTCCATGAGATCATATTTTACTGAGATGTTTTCCTGTTCTACTCACTGGGCTATAGAGCTCATCCCACTCCCTTAACCCCAGTTTTGCAGGTTCAGTGTACAGTGTACAGGGACAGTCCAGCAGAGTACAGGAAAAGTAAAGAGATCTGTAATAGCTTAGAGTGGACATGTAATATTAACGAGATGTAATAGTTGTTGCTTGACCTAGTGATGTATGTTTTGTACATGATCTGTATATGTATATATGTTTTCCTGTATGTGAAAACCAGGCTTAACAGGTATGAGTTACCCATCTAGAGCAAGCTCTAGTCAGGGATACAGAGTACAGAGTACATGAGTACAGAGTACAGAGATAGTGCATGCACAGGTTAAGCCTTGGTTCAGAAAAGAGTTTTATTTTCACAGAAAATGTATGATCATGTATGAGGTTTACAGGTACACAGAGAGTATAGCAGGCTTGCTACGGGTTCTGGCGGCCTTAAGCCGACCTGAATCCTAGCGCCGGTGACGGTCCATTTTGGGGTCGTTACAGCTACTTCCTTTGAGGAGGCCACCAGGAAGGCAAAGGAAGGGTAGAAAGAGAGATGAGAGTGAACCACCAGCTAGAGGAAGAAGGATAGCAACTATCAGTTGTGCTAGGCGCTTACAAATAGGCCACAATAAGAGGACTTGTTAATATGTTGCTGTTAGGATAATTATACCTTTTTTTGGTTGTATATCTTGAATTTATTTTAACATTTTAAACCTTTTATGTGTTCTTCTAATTGCAGACAAATATGGTTGTAACTCAAAAGAAGAGGAAGCGCATTACTGCATCAGGTGAGGGACTTCAAGAGTGGTTCTTTTTTTGGTTGTATATCTTGAATCTATTTTAACATTTTAAACCTTTTATGTGTTCTTCTAATTGCAGACAAATATGGTTGTAACTCAAAAGAAGAGGAAGCGCATTACTGCATCAGGTGAGGGACTTCAAGAGTGGTTAACACTAGCCAAGTGGGATCAAGTGGTGGACCAACCAACTAAAGGAGCCTTTGAAATATCAAATGATCTTTTTAAGAATGTTGTTAGTTGATGGGATATAGTTTGTATATTTTGGTTGAACATGTATTTTGGGCCATTGGATTGAGTTTTTTGTTTATTTGAGAAGATTATAAATCTGTGTACAGATTCTTTTTTTTTTTGGAAGTTTATCATAGATATTGGTACAGTGCTATAAATATTGGACTTACTTGACTAGTATGTCATTGTAATGTTCAAGTCTGATTTTGTAAAATCTGATTTTGTAATACTTATTTGAACAATTATGATATATTAATGAAGTTATGCTTTTAATTTCAATTGCTCAACTCTAATTTTATTCATTGTGCATCTATAAGATTTATTTGTACTTGATATTAAGTTACAGTTAGATAAATGTAACATTATTACTCTTCTGTTATTTTTAATTTTATAATTTTTTAGTCCATTTACTTAAATATTCAAAATTAATCAGTTCCTTAAGTTTTAAAGTTTTCAATTATTCAGTTCTTATATATTTAATTTCAAAATTATTCAGTCCTCCAGTTTTGAATCATTAAAACTATTTAATCATCTATTTTAACCATTCACTTATAAAAAACTAATCTGCTAAAATTTCACTCACCTAACTTAGATAAATAGTAGAAAATAATGTCTAAAAGAGAAAAAACAGAAAAAACAGAATACATTCATACATAAAGAATAGATAACACAAAATAAATTCTATATTAAATAAGTATTCCATCTGGTTCAAAATAACTTTAATCTTCTGCAGCTTTTTATAGTGCTTTTACAACAAATAGTAGCAACATAATTATCACACAATTCTTCATCTGGTTCAAAATAACTTCAATCTTCTGCAGCTTTACATGTAATTTTTTTGTCTCTTCATTCATCTTCATAAACTCTTCTTTAGTACTTGCAATTGTCCTTGATAAGTTGGCCTTGAATATCTTTTAACCCTTCATCTTCATCTATATTGTTTGATGTTAACATTTGGTGGAATGCACAACCCAAGAAATGACCCACATTTGTTATCTCAATAATAATAATATAACTTGTTTGGATTACTAACAAATTCAAATATGCGACCCCTACTCTTTTCTCGCAAAAGCAATTCACATTCATGTAACCGCCATCCCAACTTCCCATTGATCCATTCATACTATACATTCTTGTGAAGTAGAAGAGTTGCTCCTTTCAGTGCTTAATCGTCGAGTATTATAAATGCAAGTGAGAAAATTTAGGTTTTATGGAAAATGCATGTTTAAATTGGGATTGAAGAGGGTAAAATTGAATTTTATAAAAATTCTCTCTTTTTTCATCGGTTTTTAACGAAAAAGAGGATTATGATAGATAGAAGGATTAACTTGTTAACGGTTTGATTATATAAGAATGTTTTAATACGTTTCTCAAATTGAGGGACTGACTTATTAATAATGATAAAATTGAGAGACTAAATAATAAATTTTTTAAAAAAATAATAAAATGAGTATTTATATTTCAAATTTGTATCCTATTTTCAATTAATAAAATATATTTTTTATTTTCTAAAACAAATCAATCATATTAGATATTTTGACATACATTTAAATTATGTTGATGGCAATAATTGACTCTTTAATAATAATAATAATATAAATTTTTTAAACTTTTATCATAAATAAATTTTATAAAATTTTAAAAAATATATTAATAAATTATACTAAAAACAAATAATTGGATTTCTATAATACCATATAAATGAGCGTTGTTATTAGTAATTATAATTAAAGTGAGCAATTTTTAGTTTAAACGGAAAAAATCGATCGAACTAAAATAATTTAAAATTTTAATTTGATTTTTTATTTTATTTAATTTGATTCAATTTTTAATTTTAAAAATTTTAATTATTTCAAATCGATTCAGTTTTAATAAAAAAATCGATAAAATTGAAGCGAATCAATTAATGATAATACTATATCACGTTTTATGATTTAGAGAGATTAAACAATAACCAAAATGTAAAAATAAAGTATAAAACGTTGAATTGATCAAACTAAATTAAATCGAATTAAATTATACCGCTTGAATTTAAATAAGATTTTTTTCAAAATCGATTCAATACGATTTTCATAAATATTAAAATTTTAATTTTTAATTGATTGTTCCAATCACTCACCTTTATTATAACTTTTTAATTATAAAAGAAAATTACACGATATTAATTACATTAAAAGTTTATGTCCCAAATATAAATTCAAATTCACATATATTGACTTTGAAAATGAAAGTTTTTGTTATAAACATGAATTTAAGAAAGTGGCAGATGGGAAACGAGTAGAAGTGGTACTAGATTTAATCTATAGTTTTAATTTAAAATTTTAATTGAAAACTAAATCAATATTCCAATTTTAAAATTATTTCTTCAAATTAAAATAATTGATGATGTTACGGATTCCCACAACTCCATTACCTTGCAATCAAAGCAAATGGTTGGGAGTTGAGACCAACAGGTTGGTACAATGTAATACAATGCAATCTAATTAGTTGGTTGTAGCGGTATTCGGTTTAAATTAAAAAATCGATCGAATCGAATTAATTTTAAAATTTAATTTGGTTTTTTATTCAATTCGGTTCAGTTTTAAATTTTAAAAATTTTGGTTATTTCGGTTTGATTTTGATCAGAAAAAAATCGAAAAAACCGAACCAAACCGATTAGCGATTATAATATGTTATTTTTAATAATATAGAGAAATTAAATTATAGTAAAATTAAAATATTTTAATTAAATTTTAAAATAAAAAAATAAAATGTAAAAAATAAAAAAATTATTAAAAATCGAAACTGATCAAACTGAATCGAATCGAACCGAATCAGATAGGTTCGGTTCGATTTGATTTCTGATCAAAATCAGTTCGGTTCGATTTTTATAAATATTAAAACTTCGGTTTTCGATTTATTCAGTTCAGTTCGAGTTTGAACCGAACCGACCGAATGCTCACCTCTACTAATTAGTTATATATTTTAGGTTTATTGGGCGTAAATAGGTAAAATTTTTAATATTAACTACGATTATAATAAAAAAATTTTAATTTTAAATAATAAAGATTCAATTTTTAAATTTATTATAATTATAATTAATTTTTAAAATAATTTATTCAATTAAATATAAAAAAATAAAACTTTATATTCATCCAAACTTTTAATATTATATCTAAAATTTTTAATTTTTTTAATTATAAATTATTCATAAAACAATTTTAATTAATTTTAAATTAGTGTATGGTTCATGTATTATTTATTTACTATTTTTAAATATTAATTAATTTATAACGAGTTGGATATATTTAGATATCCAATTTGAATTTAGAATAAATTTAATAGTTATAATGAGATTTGAAATGGATTCAATTTTAAAAAATAATATCCGTTCCGAATTTATATCGAATTAATTTTATTTATAAACTATTCGAACTCATTTATATAAATAATTAATTTAATATTTTAATATAAAATATATATTTTACAATAGTATTTATAATTTTTTTATATATTCTTTTAAAAAATAAAAATTTAAATATTTTTTAAAAAATTCAATTTTTAAATAAAAATTATTAATAAAAAATATTTTTTATATAAATTATTAATGAAAATATATAAGACTGGACAGATTAAATTTTATTATTATTTAATAATCAAATTTAAAATAAATTGATATAATTTAGATTAATTTTTAATTGAAGTCGGAATGAGTTCAAATATTATAAATATAAATCGAATTCGAATAGTTTTTTTTTTTTTCAGATATCCTATTTACCTTTGTAGTTAAATTTATATAAATAATACTTTAAATTTAATTAATCATATACTTTAAAAGTACCTTAACTTTTATTAAATCTTAATTTCAATATGAAATCTTTTTTTTAATAAATTATAAATCTAATTAGTTTTAAATTAAAGATTTTAGTGTTTAAATTAGTAATTATGATAATAAAATCAAGTATTTTTAAGTTATTTGTTTAATTAATTAAATTATCATTTAATTAAATTTAAATAATATTTCAAAGGTAAATATACGATATGACATATGCACTAATTATAATCATAATTAAATAAAATTTTAATCTTTTATATTTAATTAAATAAATTATTTTAGAAATTAATTATAATTATAATAAATTTAAAAGTTGAATTAATTATTTAAAATTAAAAATTTTAATTATAATCATAATTAAATATAAAATTTTATTTTTTTATATCTAATAAATTTATTTTAATACTATCTCCATTCTTTAAATATTTAAATCAATAAAATTAATTAATAGATTTAATTTTAAAAAAATTTATAATAACTTATTTAAATACCTTTTAGATATTATTTTTTATATATTAATGTTAAATAAATTAAAAATTAATAAAGGTATATATAAAAAATAATAATTAATACTATGTTTTAAATTTTCAAAATGATAAATAATTTAAAATAAAAGTTCTTTTAAAATAATTATTATTGTGAAATGGTGATAGTTTTAAATTTATCCATAATAATAATAATCAGTGATAATTACTGTGATGATTGCGATGGCAGTAGCCAGATAATACAAGTGGTGAAGTTATTGGATTAGCTAGAGCAAGACGAATGGCTCAAATAAATTATTTTCTTATAAAATAACATTTTAAAAAAATTATAAAATATATATTGTGATTTTTTTTTAAAAGTTTATAATTTAATTTTATATTAAAATAATATTTCATAACATCATTATAAATAATAATAATTTTTAAATTTCATATTAATGTGAAATTTATATTATGAGTTAATATTTTGATATAAAATTAAATTATAAATTTAAAATAAATTATAAATTATAAATTTTCAAAATGAAATACTAATAAAATTACGTGATATATTTATATTTTTTTATTTTTAATTAAAAAAAACTCATAATTTATCCATCAATTAAAAGTAAATAAACCAATTGGAAAGGAAAAATTCAAGTTAATTTGCAATTGAAAATGACTTGATTCCAAAGTCTATGAATAGGGATGGGAACGGATCGAGTATTTTTGGGTATCCGATCCGACTGAATTCTAATACAACGGATTTGGGTAATTATAATCGAGTGTGGGATGGATTTAGGTTTTAAAAATAATACTCGTTACAGATTCAGATTAAATTCGGATTTTATGTACAGCATACCCACTATTCGAACCCATTTATATAAATAATTAATTTAATATAAAAAATATATTTTATAATAATATTTATAAATTTTTTTATATATTTTTATTTAAAAATTTAAATTTAAATATTCTTTAAAAATATTAAATTTTTTAAATAAAAATTATTAATGAAAAATATTTTTATATAAATTATTAATTAAAATATATAAAATTAAACGATTTCGAATTTTATTCAGATAATAATAATCAAATTTGGGAGGGATTCAGATATTTTAAATTAATTTTTAATCAGGTTCGAAATGGGTTCGGATAGTACTAATATAAATCGAATTCAAATTTGAATATTTTAATTTTTACGGATACTCTATCCGTTTACATCCCTATCTATGACGTAGGCCGAAACGGGAAACAATCCCACTCAAATAATCCAAACTCGTAAATGACCCACCCGATTTTGCTGGTCTGAGAACGAGAGGAGAGGACACAGCAAAAGTCAGTATCAAGGAAAGCTTAGAAACGTGGAAGTAGAAAGACAACTCAATTGGTTGAAGAGACGTGGAAGACAGAAGAAACTTACGAAGCAAAGTAAAGAGCTGTCTTCATCAACAACCTAATACTTAGCTTTTTTATCTTCTTGTCTTCATCTTCCTTCCATATCCTTGTTTCTGTGTTTTCTTTCGCTTTGCTCTCTCCGTCTCTCTCGGTCCTTCCACTATTCTTTCATATGTACCTCGTGTGTTCTCGCATTTCTTTTATTAAAAACTTTAGGACAATATGAATTTTTTTTGTTAGAATTAATACAACGTAACTATACTGAAGTCAAAATCATGACAATTTGAACGATATATAATACACAAATAGGGCTAAGCATTTGGTCGGTTTGGTTTAAAATCGAATCGAATCGAATAAATTGAAAATTGAAATTTTAGTATTTATAAAAATCGAACCAAATTGATTTTGATCAGAAACCAAATTGAACCGAACCGGTCTGATTTGGTTCGATTTGATTCGGTTTGATCAGTTTTAATTTTTAATAATTTTTTTTTTATTTTTTACACTTTATTTTTAATTTTAAAATTTAATTAAAATATTTTAATATAATTTAATTTCTCTATATTATTAAAAATAATATATTATTATCACTAATCGGTTCGATTCGATTTTTTCGATTTTTTTCTAATCAAAACCAAACCGAACTGACATAACCAAAATTTCTAAAATTAAAAACCGAACCAAACTGAATTGAATAAAAAATCAAACTAAATTTTAAAATTAATTTGATTCGATCAATTTTTTCGATTTAAATCGAATAGTGCTCACCCTATACACAAATTCACCTATATATCCATTCATAATTGATATAAAATCTCAAAAGGTCCAATAAATTTTCAAAGAGCTCTTATTTTGTCCATTTAAATTAATTAAAACTAATATATGATTTTAATTTAGAATTATTATCTTTTTATTTAGAAATCAAGAATTTTATAAAAATTTAATTTTATTAATTTTTTTCTTGCAATTATATTTTTTGAAATAAAAGAATTTTATTCTTTTTAATTTAAAAATTTTCATTAGATAATGGGATTATACATGATTTTGTAAAATTAATTTAATTTTTTTCATGCAAAATAATTAATACTAAATGAAGAAGAGTATAAAATTATAATTTAGAATTTATTTATTCATGAAAAATACTTTTTTAACCTATTTGATATTTAAGAGTTACTTATTCTTTTAAAAATAAAAAATCTTTTAAACGAAAAAAATTATTAAGAGAGTAAGTCATATTTGATTTAACTGTCATATACAGCTAATAGCTAATAACGGATAATTAATGCTGATAACTTATAATTGATAGTTAATTACAAATTATAATTGAAATATTCAAAATATTTAATAAATTATGTTTAATTATTAATATTTATATGAAATAAAGTATAAGAATATATATATTATATAATTTATTAATTATTAAAATACAATAGAATTGATGAATTATCATATAATATATATAATTTAAAAATATGATTAATAATAAAATAAATTTATTATATAAAAATATCAACGTTATAATTAATATAGTTATTTTTATAGTATTTATATTTATTTTATAATTATAAATAGTTTATTAATATATATTAAAATTTATATTAATATAAAAATTTGATAATTAATAAATACTAAAAAGATAATATGATCAAAATAAATTATAAAACTTCATTAGTTATTAATTAATGCAAAAAAAACTCTAAAATTAAAGTTAATAAGATAATTACTCTACTAAAATTGAAAATTATAGCTTATTTCTTCACTTTTTTTTATACAGTTTAATCTCAATAATCTTATCAAAAAAATTTTCAAATGATCATAATATTTTTAAAAATTTAATATCAAGTTAAAGGTTTTAGTTTATAGTTAAATTACTTTGAAGTTTAATTCAAGGACTATTATTTTTTAATGGATATTTATTATTTATTATTTATTATTTAATTTCTGAGTATTATCATTATTTATGAGTCAATTTTATATTTTTTAAAAATTTATTTAAATATTTTTATTTTTTATTTTTATCAATAAAATAATTTTTTTATTCAATTTTATTTATTTCTGCGTCAAAAAGTATATGATCAAAATTAATTAAGTTTTAGATAAAGGGTTTCAGAGTTGGAGATTTTACCGCAAGTAAAAAAGTGAGAGTAATTTAGAATTTTAAGAATTTTCTATCCCTTTTTCTAAGAGTTTAACAAAAAAAAAGATTAAAAATAGATAAAAAGAGTATTATGGAGGTAAAAAATAACAACGTTTTAATATATTTTTAAAAATGTAGGAATTGACTTGTAAATAATGATAATATTTAGAAACTAAATTATAAATATTCTTTTTTAATGGATAATTTATAACAAAGTTTGTGAAATTTAATAAAACCCACAATTTAATCCATCATTTTAGTAATAAACAATATAATTTCTAAGGTTTCTTTTTATTAATAAAAAAGTCATTTTATTAAAATTCATGGTTAAATTATGATAATTTAATACCTTCGAATTTCACTTTCTATCATAATTTAGTCTTTGTAATTTTAATAATTTATAATAATTTAATCCTTTTAATTTTAATATTTATAATTTAATCCTTATAATTTTAATAATTTGTAATAATTTAATCCTTTTAATTTTAATATTTATAATTTAGTCCTTAAAATTTTAATAATTTGTAATAATTTAATTCTTTTAATTTTAATATCTATAATAATTTGATTTTTTTAAAGTGAGTTGATTTTTTTAATTAATAGTTAACTAACACTAAAATTAATAGAAGAATTATTTTATTAATAAAATAAAAATTTAAAAACTAAATTTTTACTGTTAAATAAGTAGGGGTGAGTTTTATTAAATTTTAAAAACTATAATATAAGTTATTTTTTAATAAAAATAGAGGAATTAAACGTTTTTTTTGTCTTTTATCACACTTCAACAATTGAATTCAAAAATAACATTATCTAGATTCACCAGACAATAACTTTAGCAACTGATTAATTATAAAATTGAGAATTATTCTGATAAATTAATTTGAAATTAATATAATTTGAAACTTAATTATTTTAATCAGATTGAAAGAATAATTTGTATTTTTAATTTTTGACAAGCAAATTTATCTCTTAACTTTATTTTTTCATATTTACCAATTTAAATTTCAAATTATAAATAACTTAATCTTTTAGTATAAAAGTAATAACATCCTTTTTAACATATAGTGTGAATAATTTAAGGGTGTTTGATTTAACTATTAAATACAGTTAATAACTATAGACAAATAGCTACAAAAAAGTATTTAGTAAGTTTTAAGTAAAGCAATTGGTAGCTCATACAAGGCTACCAGTTGCATTAGGATCAGCTCTACTGATTCCCATTTAAAAGCTTTTTTTACTGTATTTTTATTTAAACCACGCTATCTTTTTTTATGCGGCTGAAAGCAGGGCTGTATTGTGATTGGTCAATCCTACAGGACAGAAATCGTGAGGTTGTGGATGCACACGGCAGGTACTCCAATGTTCAGTAGACTAGAAAATATGACTAATATAGTACTTGAGAATATTTATGTAAGAGAATTGCGTACCCTTTCTTCTGTGATAATTTCCTTTTATGCTGTAAGAAGATTGAGATAAATATATCATTTTTTGATAATCCAGCGAAGATGTGGCCAGTTGCTTGATAAGGGATCTCGCCAGCTAATGGATCGATGATCCCACGATTATAGGCGTAATGGGGATATGCTAGACTGTGCCTGATAACGGTAACTTTATGCCAAGAATTGAACTATCCAAGGGAGGAGCGAGTCTTGATGATGAACTGGGTGTTTAAGGTGTTCGGGTCTTTCTTTTCTCAGATGGGACCGCGCTTATTAGATCTTTGCCACGTGGCCTTGTTTCCCGATGACAACTCATAGCTTACTTTGGGTGATCATTGTGTAATACCGGAGGTTCCCCCGCTAGTCTTTTATTCTTCAGATTCAAAGGTGATAGTTGGTCTCACGATCTGGGGTACGTGGCCCTTTGAGATTGGTCTTTTCCTGTTCATATTGTTTTTCCTACCTAGCTCCTCAATGATGGTTGTCTCGTTTCTCAAGCCGCATTTAAAGTCTGTTGTTGAAACTATCTTATAAGAGCCCTTCTCCTCCTCCAAATATCACTTTTATTCATAACTGGGATCTTAGCTTCTAAAAGACTCGATCGCTCATTCTTTCTCATTTATACTCCTTTGTTTTTATGGTAATTTCTGTTTTCTTTCTCTTTTTAGAATGAATAGGAATACTTCCTCTTCTTCACTTACTCCTAGTAGAGGTTCCGCCTCAAGCTCTTTCTTTGATAGTTCTATCCGCACTCCAGCCCCCATCTGTCCATTAAGGGCGGCACAAGAAAGAGAAGGTAGCTCAATTAGTGTTATCCCGTCCATCCTATCAGAGCAAGATATAGATCACCTTCACGATAAATACCAAATTTCTCGATAGACTTTTCGTGTCTTTGCCTCTTCCTCAAGTGTTCGCGTGAATGACTTGATCCCTATAGAGGATACTATTATAGTCTTCAAGGAGCAGTTGAAGGCGGGTCTTTGGTTTCTTATGGACCGTTTTTTGTTGATGTCCTTTGGTTCCATAAACTTTCAATAACCTCGTTGCATCCCAACAGCTAAAGAATCTCGGTGGCCTTCCGATTCATTTGCCTTAATAACAACATCGAACCTATGTAGCCCTCTTCTTTCAGCTATACCAACTAGGTACCTACAAAAATGAAGAGTTCTAATTTTTTAGCAAGCAAAAACGCCAGACAATATTCAACTAGATACCTTCTTCATTAAAACGGTGGAAGAATAATTTTTTTGTCCTTCGTTATCGGATGTCCGGGAGTTTTGGGCGCCTTCAAACGAGATGGAACCCATAGGTAGAACTGAGGAAGGATGGGGTCCAACTGAGGAGGGATGTGGATGGGACTTTAGCCTTTCTCTTAACGATAGTTAGGTCCCTTCAAAAAATGGACATTACCAAGACGGTAAGAAATGTCATTTTGTCTTGACAGAGTCCTTTTCAGGCGAGGAAGACTCGGGGTCCTCACCCCGCCCAGCCTTGGGGAGAGCACTTCCCTGGCTAGAGATTATGATACTTTTCTTTTAGCCTTCTTTTAGATTTCAAACTGCCTTACTTACTTACTTTCTAATTTACGCAAATATAGCTAGGTTAAGAAGTAAATTTGCTGAAGCATCATGCTGCCTGTAAAGGCAAAGCTGTAGCTAGGACAACCAGTACCCCTCCCAAGTGTGCTCGCCGTGCAAAAGAAGTGATTATGCTTCCTTTTCCTTCCTAACCTATGATAGAAGAGTTGGCTCCCTCACAGCCTGAGTCTTCTGGAATGGGTGCCTCTGCATCTATCCCAATTCCTGAGCCTTCTGCTACAGTCCCTGCTTCTACTGAGCCTACTCTTGCGAGCGTGGGGGTTGATTCCTTGTGCCCTCCTAGCATCCAACGCCTGGCATTGGTGCTAATCCAGATGCCTTCTCTCCTTAAGGATTCTAACCTGGTTGTTCTATTAATCAAGAATACTCTAAGGCCCGGGGACTGTCACCGCCTGAATAAGCTCAAGATGGACGAACTCTTTGACAATGTTATTATGCATTCTACCTTGAAGAGTGCCATTTATGCCTGTGTGGCCAAAGAGCGTAGCAAATTCCTGAGACGAGAGTTTGGTGCTCAAGAAATGGACAGAAGACTCCTGGCAGAAGAATGCTCGAGGCTGAACAATCAAGTTGATAAGGTGAAAGACACCATTAAGGGTGAAAGGCACCATGAAGGAGACTCTAGATTCTGTGGACAAGTTCCAGGCTGAGCTAAGTGAGGCCAATGCTTCTAAGCTGGTCCTTGAGAATTGGGCAAAGACTGCCGAGGATTAAGTGGTCCTGCTGCATCGTTAAGTCCTGGAATTGCAGGCTCAAGCTGAGGAGGCTCGAGTCGCCTCTATCAGGGTTGCTAAGCTCAAGGCATAACTTCAAGAGATGGTGGCCCAGGGTGGGGAGATGTTCATACAAGGTCAAGACTTTGTCAAGCAGGAGCTTCTCAGGCGTTTTCTTGCAGAGGACTTCTCCTAGATTGATGACATCTTTCCTGACGAAGAGAATGAGGAAGGCGGGATGAGGAAGGAATAATTGAAGACAACCCTCCTGGCCTGACTTCTACTATAATAACCAGTGATAAACCTATAACAGAAGCTCAGGCAGAGGCAACTGATGATGTCCCTCCTACCCTATAATGCTCATTTTATTTGAATAAAAATATTTTATTTTGATAGTGTTGTATGATCAGTATTTAGCTATACATCTTGTCTAATCATTATTAACAAGACTTAAATGATTCTTTTTAAAAGATTCCTAAGGAACTAAAACCTGACCATCATGGTGGTGATAAAAATAAATAACTAGAGAACTTCTGAATAGCAGGGCTAACATCCGGACATATGGCCTGGTGGATGCCTGCCCTGAGCCTAAGTTGCCCTATAGGATTTCTTATAATCTTGAGACTAATACCTGGTCACAAACACCTGTCTTATCGCTTGCGCCTTAAGTGCCTTGAAAATTGATATGGAATTAACACCCGACAGTTATGCCCGCTTCGTGGCCCGGCTCAAATGCCTTCTAGTAGGACTAACGCTTGGTCTCCTAGCTTGGAAAAATTCACCTTGTGGCCTAGTATAGTGGGACCAACACTCGGTCTTGTGGCCTAGCGGAACCCACCTTATGGTCTTGTTTAGTGGGATCAATGCCAGGTCTTTCGGCCTAGCAGAATCCTCCTTGTGGCCTTATTTAGGGGGGGAGCAATGCCCTATCTTTTGATCTGGTAGAACCTACCTTATGGCCTTATTTAGTGGGACCAACACTCGGTCTTGTGACCTAGCTGAACCTGCCTTGTGCTCTTATATGGTGGGACTAATGTTCAGTCTTCTGGCTTGGAAAAACTTGCCTTGTGACCTGATCTAGTGGAACCTACCTTGTGACCTGGCCTAGCGGAAGCCGCCTTGTAGCCTTGATTAGTGGAACCGATGTTCAGATTGTGGTATGGCAGAACCCGCCTTGTGGCCTAGCCTGGTAGAATCCGCCTTGTGGCCTTGGTTAATGGGACCAACACCTGGATTGTGGTTTGGCGGAACTCACCTTATGACTTGGCCTGGTGAAACCCGCCTTGTAGTCTTTATTGAATGCTTTTTAATCTTTTTCAAAGAAGGCAACCCCCTTATTTCTTGTCACTAAAGAACCCAACATATGAAAAAAATACCTCGTTAACTGTCATTAATAAAATTTTCTCAGTGTTACAAATATTTCATAACTCAACCATCTAATTTGGTCAGCCTATAAGATCTTAGGCGAATAACCTTCAAGACCTTGGGTGAATAACCTTTGAGACCCTAAACAGTCTTTTCTGATTTTCTTTGAGCTTACCAAACTGTTTGTTACATCTGTGGTTTGCTTACTTCCCCTGATCATCACTAGGTCCTTCTGCAATTGCATGAATAATCCCCACAGGCTGCTAGTCTAGGGTGGTTTCAGGAGTTATCACCTCGGTGAACTTTTGAAGAGTACCATCCCTTATCAGCCTCTCGATCTCATCTTTCAGTTGTCGACACTCTTCCGTCGTATGACTATAATCTTCGTGGAAACGACAGTACTTGGTCCTATCTCGTCTTTTCACTTTTTCAAGATTGAGCTTGGGCTGCCACTTGAATTTCTTGTCATTTTTTCTGATCCATATTAAAATACATGTCCGTGAGTCATTCAATAGAGTATAATTCTTATATTTACTTTGATCATTCCTCCTTCAAGAGATGGGGTAACTCCTGTGGTCTCCTTCATGTCCTCGCCTCTTCGACTTTTGATTTTGCTTTTGGTTTGCCCTCTTGTCCTTTCTCAGTTCTTGGATTTCGTCATTCAGCCTGATATACTTCTGGGCTTTATCTATCAACTGTTGATACGTTGCCGCTGGATTTTTGATTAAGGAATCCATGAATTTGACATTGCGCATTCCTTTTTTCAATGCTTTATACGCTACATGATTTAACATTTCCACTTGTATTGCTTCAGTATTGAACTGTGAGATAAAACTCCTTAAAGACTCACCTTCTCCTTAGCAGATATTTCACAAGTCAAAGGAAAATTCTTTAGGAGGTAGACAAATAATAAATCTAGATTTAAATAACTATGTAAAGTTTTAAATTAAACCTGGACTCAAATGTTGATATCATTTCTAAGCCAAACCTGTGAGTGTTGATGGAAACACTCGGCATAACATAAAGGCAGTGATATTCTAAAGTTCCATGGTCGTCTTGAAGATCACTAGGTGGCTTCTAGGATCTGCTGTTCTATTATATTTGTCCAAACTAGGCAGCTTGAACTTGGTTGAAAATGTTTCCGCCAGGATTTCTTCCGAAAGAGTCGAGACACCATCCAGGCCAAAGTCCTCCTCTTGCTCCTCTGGTACCTTTACATGACCCTTACCAGCTTCCAGTCAATGTCTTTCAGAGCCTCGTGTGATTCATCTGCAAACTCGACTTTTCCTTTAGGCTGCATTTTGACTGCCTCTGTCCGAGTCCTTAGAGTGTCTATGGAGACTTCCTCCCTTCCCCTGGAAGCCATGTTGTACACCTCCCCCCGAGCCTTATGTTGTTTGAGGATAGCCTACAACTTTTGGATATATTAAAGCATCTGCTCATTATTCAAATTATTGAGATCTACTTCATTAACTATTGAGGGCGTGTTTTGTTCACTGCCATTGGTGGAAGAAATGATGGCACCCTCATTGATAGCAACCTTAGTAGCGGCTCGTGAATTATCGGCCATTTCGAGAAAGAAAAGAGAGATTTCTTTCTAAGGGAAAATGAATAAGATATCGGCTTTAATCCAAATGAACAGGAAGGATTCATGGACTTTCCTAACAACGGAATCAAATGATGCGGCCAAAAGTAGAGATGTGGTGTGATTGGTCAATCCTGTAAGACAGAAATTGTGAGGTGGTGGGTGCCCACTGCAGCCACTTCAACGCTCAAATTAGTAAACTTGAGAATAGAGTCAATGTAAAACTTAGAAGTATTTGTGTGAGAGAATTTTGTATCTTTTTCTCCGTGATCATTTTCCTTTTATACTGTAAAAAGATGGAGATAAATATAGCATTTTTTGATAATCCGGTGATGATGTGGTCGGTTGCTTGAATAAGGGATCTTGCCATCTAATGGGTCGGTAATTCCGCGATTACAGGCATAATGGAAATATACTAGACTGTACCTAATAACGGTAATTTTATACCGAGATTCGACCTATCTAGAAGAGAGCGAATTTTGATGATGAACTGAGTGTTTAAGGTGTCCGAATCTTTCTTTTCTCGTATTGAACCGTGTTATCCAATTTATTAAATCCTTGCCATAGGTGATCATAACTTATTTTCGACAACCATGGTATAATATCACTTTTAAAATTTATTAATTATAATTTTAAATTAAATTTTTATATGAATAAATTATTTAAAATTATAACACATAATAAATAAATTAAAAATATAATAAATAATAATTAAATTAGTTATTATTTTTTTAAATTTATAATATTTATTATTATATTATAACAAATATGTATATGTATGAAAAATAATTATATTTAAAAAAATTAATTTTCAATTATTATATATGTTATATAATAAATTGATATATACCTTATTAATTATTTTACACAGTAATAATTAGATATAAATTTATCAAACAACTAAAATATATTAGCAATAAATCAATTATTCACTTAACATAAAAGTTATTAATTATATCTAATAATTAAATAAAAATAAATTGTTTACCCTATTATGTAAAAGTAAGTGCATCTCACTCTTTAATTTTTAATAAAACAATTTAAAACTTATGCAAGAAGGAAAGGATATCACATCTTTAGAAATAGGAAGAAAATTATTTAACAATTTAAAAAGTTTAAAAATAAACAAAATAAAAATAAAGTTAAGTAATTAAAATAGCTTTTAATGAAATGAAGAGGGATGAACTACAAATTTAGCTTTTACTCAATTGAATAATTCAAACCATTAAAATTCATTAATGTAGTTAATTTTTCTTGCATAATATATTAAATAATTCAACTTAAATTCAGCAATTAAATCTATTTATAACATGTAATTAGAGGCATACACTTAATATTATAATAATTTAATTATTTCATGAAAAAGTTAGGGCAATCTATACAGACAACACACCAAGTTAGATCATAATAATAAAGTATATAAACTTTATTTTATAATTTAGAACCATTTTTAAATTCTATTAAAGTAATATAAAAATTTATTTAATCTGTGATAGCAGAATTTTAAATTAATTTATTAATTAGAACACTTATTAAATATATATATATTTATCTCATCTCTAATATTTAATTAATTTTTATATTTTTTAAATATCAGTCAAATAATTTATTTATATTTAAATATTAAAAAATAATTAAATATGAAAAATGAGAGAAAAATTATATATTTTTTTAATTTAACAAGTGTTATAATCAATAAATTAATTTATTTTATTAGTACAATGTGTTTATTATTTGTATAAAATACCTGAAAATTATACAATAAAATAATTTTAAAATGAGAAATATCAAAATTTGAATTCTTATTTTTTCTATGTTACAAAACAAACACTTTGATCAGTTGTTTCTTCCACATTAATCATGAGATTTTCATGAAAAGATAGTTCTAGCATTTTTTTTCTTTTCGTATTATTATATTATATAATATAGATAGTTATAATATTTTTTTCTTCTTTTTTGAATTATATTATATATTATGATCTCTATAAGTTATTTCCTACGGAAGATATTTAAAAAAGCAAAAGATAAACTTTATTTATGGATCTATCAATATATACTGAGGGAGCCGAACTTTTTTAAGGAGTGGCCAGTTCCATCTTTTTTAAAAAGAACGTCATTTGCCATTTCCAGATGGAAAATTCTTTAATTATGATTTATTTTTTAAAAATATACTAATTTTTTTCTACGTGTTTTACACGTTGTTTTCACTCGCCGTAAAGTTATTTTTTATTTTTATTAGTAAAATTAATATTTTATTGTTATAATAAATTATTATTAATTATTTTTTTATAATTTATATTATATTATAATACTCTTAGGTCTTGATATAGTCGAAAATAAATTAAAAAATAATTGGTCAATAGAAGATGAGATGGTTGGTATCTATGAGCAGCCACTCTAACGTTTAAGTTAATAATTTATTATAAATGACTATATAAGAAAGTAGTTTGAGTTTAAAATGAGTGTATAAGAATGCGTATTATGAATAATACTTTACTTTTATACTGTAAAAAATGGAGTTAGTTTATCAATCTCTTAAAAATTCGACCGATAGCGGCTAATTGATACGAGATCCCGTGTTTATAGGTGTAATAGAGATTTGCTAGATTATATCCTCTAACGGTAATTTTGTGGCATGAAGGATTTGACCAGCTTAGGAGAGGGCAAGTTGCCTGTCGTTCTGAATATTGACCATTATGATGTCCATATCTTCTTTCCTATAAGTGAGATTTCTGTGACTGCGTGTAACAGTTGACTAGGACATTGCCATGTGGTTTTGTCACACGGTGACAACTTATGGCATACTTTGGGCGAATATTATGTCGTATCAGAGGTCCCCCATCGATCTTCGATTCTTCAGATTTAAAGATTACAGTTTTTTTTTTCACTGTCATGGACACGTAGTATGCACAAATTGGCTCTCCATATCCACATCTCTTTGCTTGTTCTTCTCATCATTAATGCTAACTATCTTGCTTTTCGAACGGTATTTAAATCAGTCGTCAAAACAAACATAATAAAATTTTCCTTTCTCCTGTGATTACCACTTTTAATAACAATTGCTTTTTTCTACTTACAAAAAGCTTGACCACTCAGTCGTCTTTGATTTTTTTGCTCTCTAAAAGGTAACTCCTACTTCCGCTCCTATTTCATAAGATGAATAAGACTTCTTTTTGTTCATTATCTTCTTCTGGTGGAGGTTCCACCTTGAGCTGTTCCTCAAGTGACCCCATTTGCGCTTTAGCTCCCATCGTTCCGTTGAGGGCGATCCATGATAAGACAGCCTCCTGGTGAACGACATCCCATCTATGCTAACTGAGAAAGGTGTAATCGATTACACGACAATTACCAGATCTCTCGAGAGATTTTTTAGGTTCATGCTCCACACTTGAGCATTTGCATGGACGATTAGATCCCTATGGAGGATACAATCATGATCTATGGAAAATAGTTGAAAGCGGGTCTATGGTTTCCAATGGACCCATTCTTCATTAAAGTCCTCCGTTTTCACAAGCTATCAGTTGCTTAACTACACCCAAATAGTTGGAGGATTTTGGTGGCTTTCCGCTTTATCTGCTTCAACAACAATATTGAGCTAAGCGTAACCCTCTTCTTCCAGTTATACCAGTTGAGTACCTGAAAAAATAAAGAATTCTGGTTCTTCAACGGGAAAAAACTCTAAACCCTCTTTGATCGGAAACACTCGATATAATACGAAGTTGTTGACATCCTAAAACTGCATGGTCGTCTTAAAGATTGCCAAGTGACTTTTGAAATCTGTTATTCCATCATATTTGTCCAAGTTAGGCAACTTGAATTTGATTGGGAATGTTTCTACTAAGATTTCTATTGAAAGAGGCGAGGCACCATCTAGGTTAAAATCCTCCTTTTTCTCCTTTTGGTACCTTTGAACAGCCCGTATCAGCTTCCAGTCGACATCTTTCGAAGCATCGTCTGATTCATCTTCTTCGAACTTGGCCTTCCCTTTGGACTGCCTCTTGATCGCGTCTGTCCAAGTCCTCAGGGTGTCAATAGAGGCTTCCTCTCTTCCCTTGGGAGCTATGACTGATGCCTTCCCCTGTGCTTTGTACTTTTCGAGAGTAGCCTGCAACTTTTGGAATGATAATTTGCTTATTGTTTAGATTGCTGAGATCTGCTTCATTGACCATTGAGGGCATATTTTGTCCAATGCTAGGAGTGGAAGAAATGATAATACCGTCATTAGTAGCAACCTAAGCAGCAGCTCGTGAACTACCGGTCATTTCGAGGGAAAGAAGGGAGAGATTTCTTTCTAAGATAAAAGAAATAAGAGATTGACTTTAATTCAAATGAATAGAAAATATTCAAAGGATTCACAGCAACGAAACCAAATGATGTAATTGGAAGATAGAGTTATGCTGCAATTGGTTAATCCTGTAAGAAAAAAATATAAAGTGGTTGGCGCCTACAGCAGCTACTCCGATGTTCAAGTCAATAAACTAGGGAATAGCGCGAATATAAGAAATCACTTAAAACTCAAGAGTAATTTGTGTGAGAATTGCGTACCTTACCTTTGTGATCGTTGGTTTTATACTGTAAGAAAATAGAGTTAAATATAATATTTGCTCATAATCTAGAGATGATGTGGTCGACTATTTGATAAAAAATATCGCTGATTTAACTCGTCGGTGATCCCGTGATTACAGGAGCAATGAGAATCTGCTGGATTGTGTCTACTAATGGTAATTTCATGTGAAGACTCGATCTCTTCAAAGGAGGGTGAGTCTTGATGAAGAATCGGGTGAAACAGTATCCAGATCTTCTTTTGTTTGGACAGGACTGTGTATCCGCTTTTCAGATTTTTGCCACGTGCCTCTATTTTGTGGTGACAACTTATGACTCACTTTTTGGACGATTCTTATATTATTGAATAGGTTTCATAAACTATTTAGATTTTAGAAAAAAAATAATTTTAGAAAAATTAATTTAATAGGTTATGAATTAGATTATTAATTTTTTTAAAAGAATAAATCAAATAATACTTCAACATATAATAGGTTAAATTATTCAAATTATAAAAGAAAAATCTTTTTTTTTTTTTTTTTGATAATCGAAAAATCCTAAAGTTGATTCAACTTGAATTTTTTTTTTTCATGTAAGTTATCTTCAGTTATTTTTAATCACAACTTGAGAATTTTATTTTTAATACTTATATGGATAAAGAAAAATTTAAAATGAGTGAAATTAAAAATTTTATTGAAAGATGAAATTGGATCCTAATTTTAATTTCTAATCCACCACTGCAAGAACGTCTATTTTCTTTAAGCTTAAAGACAAGCCAAAACTTTGCCTCTCCTCTCTTTATAGTATTTCAGCGTTTAGATTCGGCGCGTGCTTTATTAATTATTTTTTTTTGCCTTTAATCTTGGCTTGTTTACTAATTATTCCTATTTAGAGTTTAAGTAAAGTAGTTATACGATTCGACTATCAGCTTTGGTACTGCAGAGGAGATTCTTAGTTCTGCTGATTCGATTCAAATCGAAAAAATCGATCGAACAGAATTAATTTTAAAATTTAATTTGATTTTTTATTCAATTCGGTTTAGTTTGGTTTTTAATTTTAAAAATTTCAGTTATTTCGATTCGGTTCGATTTTAATAAAAAAAAATTAAAAAAATCAAACTGAACCGATTAGAGATAATAATATGTTATTTTCAAAAATTAAATTATATTAAAATTAAAATATTTAATTAAATTTTAAAATATTAAAAATAAAGTGTAAAAAATAAAAAATTTATTAAAAATCGAAATCAATCAAACCAAACCGAATCGAACCGAATCAGACCGGTTCGGTTCGATTCGGTTTCTGACCAAAATCGATTCGGTTCGATTTATATAAATATTAAAATTTTAATTTTCAGTTTATTTGGTTTTATTTGATTTTGAACCGAATCGACCGAATGCTCACCCCTATCTCCAAATAGATGATGAAAAAATTTTATTATACCGAGTTTGAATATTTTTTTGTATAGTTTGAATGTCTTGAGCTTAATCTCTGCCACTGTAGATTTATTTTATTGTTTTTGTTTGAGCCTAATTTTTATACCTTGAACTTTAATGCACTGTTTAGATTTTTCCATTGTAACCTTGCCACTCCAGGGAGTTTCTATTTTTCTGAAAAAAAAGGTTAGTTTAGTCTAATTTCAATTCAAAATTTTTAAAGAAATTTTTTTTTTTTGGAAAAAAACAAGTTATTAGCAAAAATGAAGCGGAATAGATAATTATAGAAGGTACTGATTTTAAGTGTGTAAGAAAAAAATTGCATAAAAAATTAAATAAAATAAATTATATTTTAATTTGTGACTTCATAATTAAAAGAAAAACTTAAATTTACATGCATGTGATTTGTCGGATTTAACTGGGCCGGTGTTAAGCCCAACTAAACTGATTTACAATTTAGTTTGGAATCATGAATTGCTGACTGGTTTCGAGTCTCGGAGTTAATTGGGTGGATTTCAATTCGTTTTTCATAAAATTCGATTTCAAATCACCCATTTCATTGAATCCCAAATTTATCATCCAAAAATAATATATGTTATTATATTGAATATTAAAATTTTAAATTTCATCTTTTAGACAAATAATTAAATTTCAAATATAAAAATTTTGAATTCGTTTGAGGTATGTTTGAATGTATAGATTTGGATTTTAAAATTTAGATTTCAAATATTGGATTTCAAATTTCAAATTTCAAATCCATAAATTTAAAAATATTTTTGTATAGCTACTTAAAAAAAAATAAAACCTTGATTTTGAAATTTATTATTTGGATTGTTTATTAACTATATATTTAAATTTATATTACATTTTAAAATTTCATGAGATTTTAATCAATTGAAATTTTTATATTAAAAATTAATTTTATGTCCTACGAACCATGATCACTTGATATTTCAAAAAATAATAATAATAATAATAATAATAATAATAATATATACGGATGTGATATTTCAAAATTTTTTCATGAGATAGGTTAATGAGCTATCCAACCCATCTAGTAATCTTGCACAATTAATCTTAAGATGATTAATATTTCATCAGAAATTTTACTCAATATCGTTTAATTAAAATAAAATTCAGAAAGATTAGAAATCAAAATTTTTTATATAATTTTCAAAATTCAAAAATATTCTAAAAAACAAAGAAAATGACTATTTATAATAGTAAAAAAAAATTTTAATGCAGAAATTTATAAAAAAGATTTAAAAATAATTAAAATGTAAAATTAACTCTTAAGCGATAAAATTTAGATTTCAAACTTTGCAATAGGAACATTTCTAAAAGTCATTCGTCTCGAAATTTCCTTTTCGAAAAACTATTGTATGTCTTCAACGGACGTCGTAAGCAGAAGTTAAGCTCTTTTCTTTATCACTTGAGTCCAGTTCAAGTCTTTCATAAATCCAAGTCTAATTGCTCTGCATCATTCTCTTCCACTTGTAAAGGACTCGACCTCGAGTTATCATCAGCAGGATAGTATTGAAACAGATCCACCACGTTAAATATTTTCGAAATTTTCATATAATTTGAGTGGTAAAAAATATAGGCATTGTCATTAATCTTCCAAAAAATCCGAAATGGACCAATATTCTTTGGATCAAGCTTTTTAGCCATCAGTTTGAGGATGAGCATAACTACTGTATCAAAGTTCAGTCCCAAAATGCTTCTATAAAGTCATGCAAAAGTGAGTTAGAAACTTCATATCTCTGTCAAAAGTAATGGTCTTAGGAATATCATGTAAACGAACAACCTCTTGGAAAAACAGTTTTACAATATGAGAAGCATCATTAGTCTTCTTGCAAGGAATGAAATGCGTCATTTTAGAGAACCTGTCAACGGTAACAAAAATAGAATCAGATCCACATTGAGTACGTGAAAAATCAAGAACAAAATCCATAGACAAGTTCTCCCAAAGGTATTCTGGAATAGGTAATGAAGTGTATAAGCTCGTATTCTCCGAATGAGCCTTCTTGACAAACTAGACACTTCTGTACTATCCGACCTATATCCTTTTTCAATTGTGGCCAATAAAAACCTTCTTCTAAACCAGCAATAGTCTTATCACACCCCCAAATAACCACTCAAACCTCCACCATGGACCTCTCGAATTAATTTTTTCTGCAGAGAAGCACGAGAAATACATAATCTGTTCTCCTTGAAAAGAAATCTATCATGTATCAAAAACTCATCAACAGGTTGATGAGCCTGGACTTTCGCCCATATATCAGCAAAAGCATTATCTTTAATCTCCTTAAAGCTTTTGTTGGTAGTTTTAGTCCAAGTAAATTTCTGTACTTTCTCTTTTTTCAAACAATCTATGATAGGGATAACGATGCTGTTGAAATTTCTCATAAACCACTGCTAGAAAGTAGCAAATCCATGAAAGCTGCAAACTTCTAAAATATTTTTAGGAATGGGCTAGTTCTGAATTGCTTCTACCTTTCTCTCATTAATATGTATCCCTTCTTCACTAACAACATATCCAAGAAACAGAATGTGCTCCATCATATAAATGCATTTTTTAAAAATTAATAACCAGCTCATTTTTTTACAAGGCTGTCATGACTTGATGGAGGTGTTGTAAATGTTCTTCTTCACTATGACTAAAAATCAAAATACCATCAAAATAAACAGCCACGAATTTGAGTAAGAAAGGGCACAAAACCTAGTTCATAAGTCTCATGACGTGCTAGGTGCATTCGTCAAATCAAACGGTATAACCAATCACTCATAAAAACCTTCCTTAGCTTTAAAGGTTGTCTTCCATCTATCTCTCTCTTTAATTCAAACTTGGTGATTGCCACTTTTAAAGTCGATCTTTGAAAAGACTTTAGACCCTGATAACTGATCCAACATGTCATCCAGGCGAGGAATAGGAAATTGATACTGAACCGTAATCTTATTGATAACTCTACTATCCATGCATATTCTCCATGTTTCATCTTTCTTTGGAACCAATAAGGCAGAGACTCTACAATGACTAATGCTCTCCTGAATGTGCCCCTTTTTCAATAACTCTTCAACCTGTTCCTGAAGGATTTCACTCTCTTTTGGACTCATTTTGTAATGAGGCAGATTCAGTAATTTTGATCCAGAAATGAGATCAATCCGATGTTGAATATCTCGCAAAGGTGAAAGCTTTAAAGGCTCTTCTACTACCCTAGGTAACTCCTCTAACAACTCTTTGATGGGTAGTGGTAAAGATGGTGCATCCTCCACTTCACCTTTTGCTCTCACCAATAAAGCTAGTATGCCTCTAGATTTCTCAACCGCGCTTGATAACCTTTGCACTCTTATAGAAACAACAACAATAGTTTTCCTTTCCACTTTAGAATGTTTCATAGAACTAGAAGGCCAAATAGTAATCTTCTTCCTATTCCATGTAAATATGTACGAATCCTCCTTCCCCTTATGCAAAGCATCAACATTAAACTGCCAAGGACAACCTAACAAAATTTTATAGCACTCTATATCCACAACGTCACAATTAACAGATTCAGTATAAGATTCACTGATAGAAATAGGCATGCTGCAGATTTTATTGACTTCAATTGTCGGACCTTCCTTAATCCACCTATCTTTATATGGCGAAAGGTGAGGCTGTGTAGGCATCTGCAGTTTCTCAACTAATTGCTTAGCTATTAGATTCTCACAAATACAACTATCTATAATTAGCTTGCAAATTGCTTCTCCCACTCGACACTTCATTTGGAAAATCTTTCTTCTTTGCATCTCGTCCTCCTGTTTTGTCGAATATAAAATTTTCTTCACCACATAGGCAACCTCCTCATCTTCAGAACCAGCAATAGACCCATCATCTTCATCCACTTCCTCCTCAGATTCAACTACCTCCTCAACCACATTAACTTGTCAACGATCATTATCAATTCTTCTGCATTCTGGAGAATTATTCGATTGATGTTCAATTTGGCTGCAGCGATGCTATATTGAGGACTGTCTTTCCTTTACTATCTCTCCTTTCTTCCACAGTAGTTTGATGGTTGCCAGAATTTATAGCTCTAGAAGGTTGTCCACTGTAATTACTTCTATATTTTTAATTTCCTGTCGAACCAAAATTTCTGTAATTAAAATTTCGATTAGACTGATGTTGAGGATGCCATTCAACATGTTCTTTCGCTCTTTTTGCCATCTCAATGGCATCTCCCAAAGTGTAAATCGCAGCTACTCCCATCATACAATGAATTTCTTGATTCAGTCGCCTTTGATAATGAGCAACCTGTTGAGCTTCGTTCTCACATTTATCACACCTCGCCTACAACCTCAAAAACTCTTCTATATATTCATCCACCCTTCAACTCCCTTGAATACAATCATGATACCAGTTATACAAAATCTGGGCTGGATCACTAGGCAAAAACTGCTGTTCAATCATTTGTTTCATCAACAGTCAGTTTTGTATAGGTTCAGGCCTCCTACGATAGCGTTCATTTTGAAGAGAATGCCACCATACTGCTGCACCACCCTTTAATTTATAAGCCACAATCGGAACCTTTCGATCCTCTTCCATATTCATAACTTTGAAAAACCGATTAACCTCCACTAACCAATCTAGGATAGATTCTATATCCAAGGAACCAAAAAATTTTTGAAGGTCTACCTTTATCTTGTAGCCTTCATGATAGTCCTCTAGACCTCTGAAATAATTCCATTCTCCATCAAGCTGGTTGGGGCGTCTCCCACAATCCTGTTAGGGATTTACGACCATACGATTTGTGATCAAAAGATTTAGAACTGGCTGTGGGCGTTCGGCTATAGTGGGTTGGTTGTTACCTCATTGTAGGGTTAGCTGTCCGATCATCTCCTTCAATTTTTCCAAGCCTCAATTGCACGAGTCTCGCCTCTTGGTTTTTAGCTCTAATAGCAATTGAAATAGGACAATTGATACTCCATCAAAAGTTTTAACCAATATTGTTTGATTAAGACGAAATTCAGAAAGGCTAAAAGATGAAATCAGATAGGATAGAAGCCAAAATTTCTAATAGAATTCTCAAAAATTCAAAAGTCTTCCATACAGCCGAGAATAGGACTATTTATAATAACAAAAAAACTCTAATACAAAAATTTATGAAAAATTTCAAAAATAATTAAAATGCAAAATTGACCCCTTAAATGATAGAATTTGAGCGTCAAACTTTGCAATAGGCAAGCGGCACTACTCTGTTAACTTTGTGTTGGCTGAAATCTTTGTATATTGGACTCTCTTGTATCTATTTATACTACAACTATATTAGAAATAAAATAAATTTTTATTCTGATAAAATTTCTTTATAGTGTTAGAGCCCGATCCAAAAAATCTTTCAATTTTTTTCTTCCATTTCTTTCGTTTCAATTATGACGTCTAGTAGTACAACAAATGTTGCTCATGCCTTTGGTCGTTCTCTTGCATCCATCAATGGTACTTAGTTTCCATTAAAGTTTATAGCTACAAACTACCCGACGTGGAGAGCTCAAGTTTCTCCTCTACTTAAAGGTCACAATCTTATGGAGTATGTTCTGGGTATTATCCAAATTCCTCTTGCATCTGTTACTCAAGAATAAAAACAGGTTCCCAATCCAGATTATGAATATTGGGAGTGTCAAGATCAATTAATTCTTGTCGCTCTTCAATCTCCACTCTCATTTTCTGTTATGAATGTGGTTGCTGATGCTAAGACTTTTGTGGAAGTGTGAAAAAAGCTGCAGATTGTTAATGCAAATAAGTCGGCTACAAGAATTTTATCACTGCGTAATAAGTTATCTCGTACGAAATGAGATTGTCGTTTGATTTTTTATTATCTTAATAATGTGAAAAATATAGCTGAGAAACTGTCTTTATGTGGTAGTCTAGTTAGTAATGTTGATTTGGTTGTTCAAGTTTTAAAAGGTGTTGAACTTGAGTTTTGCGATATCGCTGCTATTATCCATTCACGCGATACTGTAATTTCCTTTGATGAGCTTCAAGACAAATTGTTAACTCATGAGTTGTATCTGAAGCAGATTGAAGCTTTCAAGATATTAACAATGCATTTCTACATGGTCCTTTGCAGGAGGAGGTCTTTATGCAACAACTGCCTGGATATAAAGATCCTTCAAAGGCTTATTATGTGATATAGGACTAATTAGACTCCGTCAGGAGTTTTAACCAATAATGTTTGGTTAAGACAAAATAATAGAAACGAGGTACTAGAAGCCGAAAATTCTTATTGAAATTCTTGAAAGATTGAAAAGTATCACCGGAACAGCCAAGTAAAGGCTATTTATAATAGAAAACCCTAATATGAAAAATTATAAAAAAATCCAAAAAAAAAATCAAAAAGCAAAATTGGCCTCCTAAACAGTGGAATTTTCGCCTCAACCGTCACACTTTTAAAAGTCGTGCGTCTCAAAATTCTCTTTCCGAAAAGCTATCGTGGGTCTCCACCGGATGTCAGCAGCAAAAATTAGGTCCGATCCAAGTCTGCCGCAAAGTTCAAGACTAATTGATCCGTATCATTCCCTTCCACTTATAAAGAACTCGACCACGAGTTGTCATCAGTAGGGTAGTACTGAAATAGATCCGCCACGTTAAATGTCTTGGAAATTTTCATCTCATTTGGGAGATCAAGAACATAGGCATTGTCATTAATCTCCTGAATGATCCAGAATGGACCAATCTTCTTTGGGTCAAGCTTTTTTTGTCCTCCACCACGTTTCTTGTGTAAATACACCATAACTTGGTCATCAAAATTGAAGGACTTGAAATGCCTATGTTTATCGACTGTAGCTTTATACTAGCCATTGACTTCTATAAGGCATTGTTGTACCTGTTTGAAAATTTCCACATGCTGCTTTACCAAGTTGTTTGCTGCAATACTATTGGGAGAACCTACAGAAAGGGCAATAAGATCAACTGTATACGCTGAAATTTTTCTATACACAACTGCAAAGGGTGACATCTTTGTAGAGCTGTGGACAAAACTGTTGAAAGCAAATTCTACTGGCAAGAGTAAGATCCTAAGTATTTTTCTTATCACTGCAGCGCAGAAGATTGCTAAGAGTGCAGTTCACCACTTCAGTTTGATTTTCAGTTTGGGGATGGGCCAGTTCCGTATTGCTTCTATCTTCTTCTCATCAACATGTATCCCTTCTTCACTAACAACAAATCCAAGAAACAGAATGTGCTCCATCATATAGATGTATTTTTTTAAATTAATAACCAGCTCACTTTCTTGCAAGGCTGTTATGACTTGATGGAGGTACTATAAATGTTATTTTTCGCTGCGACTAAAAATCAAGATGTCATCAAAATAAACAACCATAAATTTGCATAAGAAAGGATGCAAAACCTGGTTCATAAGTCGCATGAACGTGCTAGGTGCATTCGTCAAACCAAATGGCATGACCAGCCACTCATACAAGCCTTCCTTAGTCTTAAAGGTTGCCTTCCATTCATCTCTCTCCTTAATCCGAACTTGGTGATAACCACTTTTAAGGCCGATCTTAGAGAAGACTTTAGACCCTAATAGCTTATCCAACATGTCATCCAGCTGCGGAATAGGAAATCGATACTGAACTGTAATTGTATTGATGGCTCTGCTATCCACGCACATTCTCTAAATTCCATATTTCTTTGGAACTAATAAGGCAGGGACTCTACAGGGGCTAATACTCTCCCGAATATGCCCCTTCTTCAATAACTCTTCAACCTGTCTTGAAGGATTTCACTCTCCTTTGGACTCATCTTGTAATGAGGCAAATTCGGTAATTTTGATCCAGGAATGAGATCAATTTGATGTTGAATATCCCGCAAAGGTGGAAGCTTGGAGGATTTCTCCACTATCCTAGGAAACTCCTATAATAGTTCTTTGACAAGTGGTAGTAAAGATGGTGCATCCTCTGCTACACATGTTGCTCTCACTAATAAAGTCAGTGTGCCTCTAGATTTCTCAACTGTGCCTGATAGCCTTTGCACTCCTGTGGAAATAGCATTCTTCCTTCCCACTTTAGAATGTTTTGCAGAACCAAAAGGCAAAATAGTAATCTTCTTTCGATTCCATATGAACATGTATGAATTCTCCTTCCCTTTATGCAAAGCATCAACATCGAATTGCCAAGGACAACCTAATAAGATTCCACAGTAATCCATATCCACAACATCACAATTAACAGGTTCAGTGTAAGATTTACCAATCGATATAGGCACGCTACAGATTCTATTGACTTTAATTGTTGGACCTTTTTTAATCCATCCGACTTTGTATGACGAAGGGTAAGGTTGTGTATGCAACTGCAGTTTCTCCATCAATTGCTTAGTTATCAGGTTCTCACAACTGCAGCTATTTATAATTAGCCTGCAAATCGCTTCTCCCACTCGACACTTTGCCTAAAAAATCTTCCTCCTTTGCGTTGCATCCTCCTGTTTCGTCGAGCATAAGATTTTCTTCACCACATAGGTGACCTCTCCATCTTCAATACCAACAATAGATCCATCATCGTCATCCACTTCCTCCTCAGATTCAGCCACCTGCTCAACCACATTAACCTGTCGGCGATCATTATTAATTCCTCTGCGTTCTGGATAATTATTGGATCAATGACCAGGTTGCCTGCAGCGGTAACATATGTCTCCTGTTGATTTCTGATAAGGATCAATTTTGCCTCCTTTGTCTGCTGTAGTGGTGACTGTTTTTCTTTTACTGTCTCTCATTTCTTCTATAGTATTTTGAGGATTGCCAGAATTTACAACCTTAGAAGGCTGCCTACTATAATTGCCTCTATATTGCTGAGTTCCTGTAGAATCAGAATTTTTGTAATTAAAATTCCGATTATACTGATGTCAAGGCTGCCAATCAACACATTCTTCTGCCCTTTTTGCCATTTCAATGGCATTTGCTAAAATGAAAATTACATCTACTCCTATCATACAACGAATTCCATGATTCAGGCCCCTCTGATAATGAGCGACCTATTGGCTTTTATTCTCACAGTTTTCACAACTTGCATGCAATCTCAAAAACTCCTCGGTATATTCATCCACCCTTCTATTAGTGTATTTGCCCTAGGCCATTATCTTGGACCTTTTGTATGCCATTTTGTTTATTAATAAAAGAGATTTTATTATTATTATTTGTTCGCATGTTATATAGGCCATTATCTTGGACCTTTTGTATGTCATTTTGTTCATTAATAAAAGAGGTTGTATTATTATTATTATTTTGCATGTTATATAATAATGATTAATATCCCTAGTTACTTATTATTATAATGATAATAATAAAATATGACTAGTATGATTATTGATTGATAATCATGAGATGATTATGTGTATGTTGATGTAAATTAACATTCATATATACTTGTTAGAGAACAAAGTATTGAATGGACCCATATTGAGATCACTACATGGGTTATTGTCATAAGTGAATCTTAAGCTAGTTATGTTTTAATCCTTTGACTTGAGATTGTCATAGTTTCCAACATAAGGACTCTTAAGTTTTGACATAACCAAACATTGTCTTTAATCGAATAATCATAAAGGTTATGATTGAACATAATAGAAATTATGTAGAGAATATTTAACAATCAAGATAGAATTTATCTCTCTCTTTGAGAAAGATATCTTCTGGGCCCCTCGATAAGTGAGACTGAAAAATGTATGGTCGTGCTCAAATGAATTGATAGTGTGATCAATATCATTTGAATTTATCAGTCTACTTAGAGATCGAGAAATCATAAGTTTGAATATTTTAAGTTTGACATTGACCATGACTTATGTTCAAACTAGATATCGTGTGACAAAGAGATTAATACATGTTCTATTTATTAGACTTTATCGAACTATCGATCCTCATATTAGTTAGGTAGTCATAATGTCTTGTTAGAGGCCTTTTATGATTTATAGGCCTTGTTGGACTGGACCTATTGCCAATTAATGTGAGCCTATTGGGTCACATACAAGAACGTTGTTGATGTGCTATATTAATGGGCTAAAGGCCCATTAGTATAATTAATAATAATAAAGTGTTATTATTATTAATATTAATTATTTATTATTATAAGATAATAATATTTAAAAGGATCTGCAGTCTATCTGTAACTGTTACAGATAAAGAACTCTATCACATAAGATATTTGAGTATCTGCAAGATTGTGGTAGTTGGTTATGAACACAGCTCTATCACATAAGATATTTGAGTATCTGTGAGATCGTGATAGTGGGTTCTGAATACAACTCTTTTACGAAAAGAGTTGTGGGAAAACAAAAAGACTGAAACATATAAAAACTCCTTCTACGAATTGTGGAGAAAACGGTTTTTAGAAAATTCAGTTTAACAGTTGCAGATTGTGGAGCACATAATCTATCCATCCTTGAGAGAGCTAGCACTCTAGAAGGATAGAAGAAGTTTCTGTGGATACCATAGCGGGTGTTCGTTGAAAAGCAGAACCTTGAGTCTGAGATTGTAACTTCTCGTCGAGTCTAACAGGTTAGTAGCTTATCCTTCCTTTCGAATTAAACGAAGCACACGGATCTCGGGAAGAAAATTAGAGATTTTAATTTTTCCGCTGCGTGTTTGGGTTGCAGTAAATCTCTGGGTTTCCTAACACTGTGGGCGTTCGACTGCGGCAGGTTAGTGGTTTCCCTGTTGTAGGGCTAACTCCGATCATCTCCCATAATTCTGCTAAGGCTGCCTCAATTATAGCGAGTCGCTCTTCTTGGTTGTCTGCCATGGACGAACTTCGCTATGATACCAACCTAATATAGGACTGATTAGACTCCGTCAAGAGTTTTAACCAATAATATTTGGTTAAGACGAAACAATAGAAACGAGAGGCTAGAAGCCAAAAACTCTTATTGAAATTCTTGAAAGATTGAAAAGTATCACTAAAACAGTCAAGGAAAGGCTATTTATAATAGAAAATCATAATATAGAAAATTATAGAAAAATCCAAAAAAAAAATCAAAATGCAAAATTGACCCTCTAAATGGTAGAATTTTCGCCTCAATTGTCACACTTTTGAAAGTCGTGCATCTCGAAATTCCATTTGCGTAACGCTATCGTAGGTCTCTATCAGACGTCGACAACAAAAATTACGTCCGATCTAAGTCTGCCATAAAATTCAAGGCTAATTGCTTCGTATCATCATGTGTGTAAGTTACTTAAGGCTCTTTATGGCTTGAAGCAAGCGCCCAGAGCATGGTATCAAGCTCTTCGGTCTTTCACTATACAATATGATTTTCAGTTATCTCAGTATAATCATTCTTTATTTTTTTTATCAAAAAAAATATCTATTGTTATTTTCTTGTGTATGTGGATGATCTCATTATAACAGAAAATGATTCATCATTTGTATCTCGGTTTGTTCAAGCTCTTAAAAATAAGTTTTAATTGAAAGATTCTCAGCCCCTGTCATTGTTTCTTGGTGTGGATGTTTATCAAATGGAAAATAGTCTATTTCTTTCTCAACATTATTATATCCGAAAGTTTCTGGAAAGAGGTAATATGGATGGAGCTAAAGCAGTGTCTACTCCAATTGTCATAGATAGCAACTTGAGGAAATCAATTTCTGGATCTTCTACTGTGGATCCTACTGCTTATTGGAAATTAATTAGAGGATTACAGTATCTTAGCCTTACTAGATCGGATATTGCTTTTGCGGTTAATAAGTTATCGCAGTTCATGCAACATCCAAATCAGTCGCACTAGCTAGTCTTGAAATGGGTGCTCCGATTCCTTAAGTCCACTATTGATTTCGGTATTAATATCACCTCTTAATCAAAGCTTTTTTTTCATACTTTTTCAGATACAGATTGGACGGGAGATCCTTCGGATAGAAATTCAACTATAGAGTTTATTTGGTATTTCGGCAAAGTATCAGTAAGTTAGAGTTCTAAAAAGCAACGAATAGTTACTCGATCTAGTATAGAAGCTAAATATAGGGCAGTGGCTCTAATAGCAGCTAAAGTTCAATGGGTTAAGTCCTTTCTAACTGAACTTGGCTATAAGGTACCATAGTCGATCATCTACTGGGGCAATATATCCACGATGTATACATATCAAAATCTTGTTTTTCATTCCAAGACAAAATATCTTGAAATAGATATTCACTTTGTTCATGATTTAGTTCAACAAGGAGTTTCTCATATTTCATCCAAGGATCAATTAGCTAATTTATTGATAAAACTATTAATAAAGATAAAGTTCCATATTAACAAGTCTAAGATTGGAGTCTATGATGGATCCTCAATTTTGCGGGCGAGTGTTAGAGATAATGTTGGTTCAGTTTTAGAAGCACAATCAAAATCAACCATTTGAATTTATTTTTTGTTATAACTCTGTTAAATATAATGTTGGTTCAGTTTTGGAATTACAATCAAAATCAGCCAATTAAATTTATCTTCTATTATAATTCTGTTAACTCTATATTGGTTGAATTTTGTGTATATTGAACTTTTTTGTATGTATTTATGCTGCACTTATATCAGAAATAAAATAAATTTTCATTCTGATAAAATTTCTTTATATGTTTATAATTTTATTAAAATTATATAATATATAAAACATATTATTAGAACTATATTAGAATCATAATATTATTATAAATTATTTTAAAAATATATATATGACTTTGTTTTTTAATATTGTTCTTGACAAAAAAAAACTGAAGCAGAATCAAAACTAAATTGCTAAATGATTTCGGTTTTATATGGTTCAGTATTTATATCAACGGTCTTTCAGTTTTGATTTAAATTGGTACAATTTTTTGATTCAGTTTGAAATTAATGAGAGAACTGTGCATAACCCTAATTCTATTTTCTCGGAGACAATTTTCTTGAAAAGAATATTTTCCACTTAAAAGTTATTGTCTATGAAATGGGTGTAGCCTTAATTTCTCTGTATAACTAAATGGACCAATCAATTTCTTACGTTATTTTTTTTTAAATTCTCTGTTAATTGCAAAGGATTTGGTCTTACAGATTTGTCCGCCTTAGTTTTTAAAAAATAAAAATACTTTTTATATCTCTAAAGCACTTAGAAAAAAAAGTTTTTTAATAATGAAAAATATATTTTATATAAATTATAATTAAAATATATTTTATATAAATTATAATTAAAATATATGAGATTAAGTGAATTTGAATTCTATTTGAATAATAATAATTAAATTTGAAATGAATTTGAGTAGTCTATATTAATTTTTAATTATATTTAAAGTAAATTAAAAAATTATTAATAAAAATTAAATTCAAATTCAGTTGACTTAATATTTGCATATACCTTATTCAATTATATTTTTATTAAATAATTATAATTTATAAAATCTAAGTGATAATAGTTATACTTTTATAAATATTATATGTTAAAATTAATAAAAAAAATTATACTACGAATTGATTTTTTATATAAAAATTAATGATGCTATTACCTTATATTAATAATTGATTGGTAATTTAAATATAAGAAAAATTATTTTTTAGTTCTTGAGGTTTAACGTGATTAACAATTCTGTCCCTCTATTTTGGCGATTCAACACTTACGTCTCTCACTTTCTCTTCCGTCCAAATTCGTAGTATTTTCGTCTAAAATATAAAATTGACCCTCACTAAAAGTTCTGCTATTTCAAAATCACGAAACCCAAACCCAATGCCTTTTCACTGTAAATGATTCTTCTTCTTCTTTACCATAACTCCTACCCTTTCTGCAACTCTCAAATAATGCGTCAGGGAGAAGAAAGATGGAAAAGAGAAAAAAAAAAAAGAAAAATCAATAATATCAAAAGGAAATAGAGAAAATATGAGAGAGAACAAAGATGAAAAAGACAAAAAAAAAAGAAAAAAAAATCAACAATGTCAAAAAAAAATAGAAAAAATATAAGGGAGAAAAAAGATGAAAAAGAGAAAAAAAAATCAACAATGTCAAAAGGAAATAGAGAAAATATGAGAGAGAAGAAAGATGAAAAAGAGAGAGAGAGAAAAAAAAGAGGAGAATTAATAATGGATAAAAGGAAATGGAGAAGATATGAAAAAGAAGAAAAATATGGATTTCACGTTGATAAAAGGGTATTTTTAGAAAAAATTATCATCTCTCACCTTTGAATCTTTGACCAAATGGCTTAAATGGACAAAAGGACTACTAATTTGGATGGAAGAGAAGGTGAGGGACTTAAGTGTTGGGTCGCCAAAATAGAAGGATAACAGTGTTAATTACATTAAATCTTAAGAACTAAAAAATAATTTTCTCTTAAATATATTTGTTTCAAAAAAATTTGTATAAATTATTTTAAAAAGATAAAAAATAAATTAAAACTGAAAAATTAAAAACAGTACCTAAACAAAATCGAAATAGCAAATATCTATTGAAATTGTTTTAGAATTTCGATTTGATTTCAGTTTAAGTAAATTTTTAAGTGCAACAACTATTAAGGTTGTATAAAATATCACGTGTTTATCTCTTATAAAATATTTAAAAAAGATAGTGATGAATTTTTTTTTTTTTATCAGAAAGCGATAAAATTGATGATAATACAAGTTGACGGGAATTCAGACCAAAGACCCTTCATTCTTGAGCGTGGCTATTATAAAATAATAATATTTTATTTAATCTATTAAATGAGACCCACTCGATCTAACAGAAAAGAACGTAGTTTTTTCATGCAAGTTGATTGGGGCACTCTAAAATTAGATTCACCTTTAATTTTATTCTGGGCGCCTCCTGGAAGTTTTATGCACAGATTTCAAGGCCAGAAAGTCTGCTGGCTATTTTCGCCAGAAGCAGTCACGTGTTTAGGTCATGCAAAAGAGACCAAACACGCTTTGTAAGAAGGGAGATACGTAGTGTGGTATTACTGAAATTACTAATATAGCCCTAGAGTAATTATTTAGTAATTTTAAGGTTTTTTTTTTTCTTTTTAGAATGAGTAATTTTAAGGATAATTATAGAAAAAGGTACTTAAATTATAGTGGTTGGTGGGTCATGCGTTTTCATATCTAAAAATTTATTTTTCTTAATTTAAATAAGTTATTAATAAAATTATTAAAAAAAAATAGAAAGCATTGAACTTGTGTTATTGTCACTTGTCATCTATGGCATTTTAAACATGTCAAGTTATTTTTTGCTCTCAATTTCTTTTGGAAAGTAGTACAAGATTGTAATAACTCCCGATAAGATAGGGTAGCAGGGTCCATTTTCTCTTAATTAATAATATTAAATTTAAATTCTAAATATGAAATATTTTAAGAATTTCAAAGTCCGTGCAAATTGAATTAGTTGGTCAATGATCTCTAAATATCGTATTTCTTATAAAAAAAATCTATAAGACAAATTAAATTAAATTATTAATAATTAATCATAAAATAATTATTAATTAATAATTGACATTTTAATTAATGCTCCTCGCATAAATTTATTTACTTTTATCTGTCGTAAATTCTGAGCTAATTTCCTTTTCAAATTAATAGTAATTTTATTAATTAATTTACTAATAAATTTTTATTTAATAGTATTAAATAAATAAATTTATTGTATTCAAAAGTTTAATCTAGTGATAAGTATATTTAAATAGTATAGTAATAAGTGTATTTAAATAAATTTAAAAAATTTCAGATTCTACTTTCGATTTCTATTTCTATTTCAAAAAAAAATAAATTTATTAATTTTAATAATATTTTTCAAATAGAATAATATGAGCGAATGGTATATTAAAATTATTATTTTTCTAAATTGTAGAATATTAGATTTCTTAAAATTCATTACATATGATTATTTATTACTAATTTAATTTAAATCTATAACAGAAAAAGCCTTAATTTTTTTTAATTGAATTTTAGAATTACTCTATTTTATAAAGATTATTTTTTATTTTTTTATCTGTATTAAATTATAAATTACTTTTTCTTTATTTATTATTTTTTAATATATTCATATCTAAGTATATATAGAAAAAAGATATATTAAAAAAATAGTGTTATTCTTGTATTTTATTAATTATATTTATAAATTTATATTAAAATAGAAATAAATTAATCTTTGTTTGACAAAGGAATAAAATCTAGACGATTATTTAAAAAAAAAAAAAAACTTATTCAAATAGTGATTAAGAATATAAGAATAAAGTAAAATAAGCAAGAAAGGGAGAGACTTTTTTAAAGAAGAAAAGTGACATGAAGCTTAAGCTAAGTAATTAAATAATTGAAGGAATGGTGAAGTGCCCAATTTATAAAGACAAAAAGGGTGCCCAAAGAAAATGCTTATTTTTTATATAATATGAATTTTATGTATAAATCCTCACTCTTTCTTCTTCTCTTTCTATACCTTCCTCTCTCTTTCACTCTCATGTTTACCATAGACTGACTGACTGACTGAGGTTTTCCGACATTGACGCGTATAAGGAAGTTCAGTTGACTCAGTGACGGATCGGTGAGCTAAGCTTTACATGAACAAAATATTCTCCACCATTTATGTTAATTCTTTTGGTGGTTTAATGGGTATTGATCCAAAAATCAAAATAGTAGATATATACGTTTCTTGTTGCATATAAAAGGAAAAAAAAAGTTTTTTTTTTTTTTTTTTGGGTGATATTAAGGATTTAAAAGTGATTAAAATTCAGGTAATCCTGTTTTGTAAAAACACTAAATTCTGTCTATGGTGGTTATTTGTTTTCCTTGTTTAATGAGTACTAAGAGATTATAGTTAGCTGGCTCTTTCAATTTTTGAGAAATGTATTGGAAATAATATTCTTGCATTTATAGGAATTGATGCATTCTTGTTTTGCCTACCTGAGAGTTATTTCTATTATTGTTATTATTACTATTGATTTTATTTTTTCCTTGTTATTTTGGTTTTAACTGTGATTTTAGCATTTGGATTTCCAAGTGAGTAAGAAATGTGTGGGGTTTTTTTGGTGAAAACAGGTTCAGGATCAAATGGGATAGGAGAGGAGAGAATATTTGGTTCAATCTTGAAATTTGGTAATTCACCGGGAATTTGCAGAGATTGAAAGAAAAGATTGAAGGTTTGAAATGGATTCAAGAACCAATTCAGGAGATGGATTTTCAACCCCACAAGGGAGAGGGGTAGAGTTGATGGGTTCTTGGGTGCCACCAACTCCAGAAAAGCCAATTCCTGCAAGATATAATTCCATGCCAATTGACAGGGATGGGAATCATCAACTGAGTAGAGGGAATTGGCAAGAACTGGCAACAATTCCCACAGGATATGCACAGGAGATGTTGAATTCTGGCAGGGTTGCACAACATTTAGGCCATAATCAAATTGGCCAATTGGGCGGAAATGGGTGTTTGGCAGAGAGGAACAGAATGATAAATCACATTGCAGGGTCCTACACACAGACACTTCGTCAAGAAAGTGGAAATCTGAATACTAATTCATTTGTTGATCTCTTGACAATGAATAATTCAGTTTCTTTTGTCAGTCCACACATAAATGTAAATAGAAGTATGAGCATGGGAGAAAGGTCTTTGATTCCAAATTTTCACTCCCAAGTTAACAGCGTGATAGAATCCAGACCTGGAGGATTGCTATTCCCTCACCAAACTCACTGCTCGAGTTCAAACCAGGCGAGTAGCCATAGTAGCTTACTGAAGATTCCTCAGTGTAAGTGATTCTATCTGCTTTCACTCTTTTTCTTTTTTTTTTTCTTTCTTTTTTTTTTTTTGTATTTTTTTGATGCTAATATATTCACGTAGTGAGCATATATTATGAAATAAGGTTGATCAACATATGTAATCTGCTCATTGTCCATAATACAAAAATGAAGGATCTGGATTTGATCTCATATGGGTGGGAGTGATTAATTTGCATTCATCCACACAGTAAGGATATCTAGATTTTTCAATTGAAACAAATTGCTCCTGGTTATTTTCTTTTATTCTGTGTGCTATTTGTAATTGAAATACTTTCATTGTAAAGGCATTCTTCCTAATTCTCTCTATACAATTTTCACATTCAAGTCTATATTTCTTTTCGAGTTGAACTACTGTTTCTTGATCTATCAAGACCTTATTACATTTTCTTCAGGAAACAGTTTTTTTTTTTTTTTTTTTTTTTTAAATTACATTTTCTCAAGCAATATTCTTTACTACAGATGGATTTCACATACCTTACAATCATAACTATGGCCTCAATTCACTACCAAGCATAGAAGCTGATGCAGCAACAACTACAACCAACTCATTCCAATTCGCACCAGTAACGCCGCAACAGACCAAGAAGTTAGAGACCCAGCTCCCTGCAGCTGTAAATTCTCCACAGGAAAAAGCCTCAAGTGAAGGAACAGACAAATTTTGTGATTTATTTGCATCAGTGAACTACATCCCAGAACAGCACAATTCTGATGTGCTCTTGCATAACATTGTGGACACGTCATCAGCTGTTGTTTCTACACCATTTAACGAACCAAAAGATTCTGGCAAGCTAAGTGACCAGGTTATTGACCTGAACAAAACACCTCAGCAGAAACAACCAAAACGAAAGAAGCACAGGCCTAAAGTAGTTAAGGAAGGAAAACAGACCAAGACTCCCAAGACTGCAACAGCTAAAATGGCTGATCCCAAGGAGAAGACAACTGAAAAGAGAAAGTATGTGCGCAAGAAGGACTCAAAAGAGTCAATAACTCAACATCCAGATTCTGTTGGAGAGACTTCCAATTTGGAAAAGAACCTGAAGAAAAGGAAGTATGTTCAAAATGACCTACAAGAACTAGCAACTCTGAATGCAGATGATATAGGTGAGACTGCGGATCCCACTTCTGGAACTGCAGCAACATCATGTAGAAGAGCATTGAACTTTGAAAAGTTGGAAAATATCAGAGAAGGGAAGAGAAATTCATTTGCGCAGCAGGAGATGCTGAATAAAAAAGGGTCTTGCAATTCTGGTAAATCTTTTCAAGCTGCAGATTCAATCAACAAAACTAACATGAAGTTCAGAACAAAGTCAGATTTGCAGATGAGACAAGATGGTGAGACACTGTTAGAAAACCACCATTCAAGAGCAACACATAACCTGGCCTCTTCTAGCAACCAATTTCTGTGCAATGACAACACAATTTCAAACAGAATAGGAGCCAGAGCCATTCCAAAATCAGACAGAAGAGAAGCTGCAGTTCAACTAGCTTCAACAAAAGAAGTGCAAATAGGCAATTCAAATGTCAATGCTAAAGCAACAGATATCAGAATGCAGCATCCCTGTGCAGAAGGAATTGACCAAATTTCCTTTCCAGCAAACATTATTTGCAAAAACCTGGAGAGAACCAGACAAATGATGCCACAGAATACTCAATCAGTTGCGGAGATTTCACAACATTTAATCGATGGTAGGGGATACAAGAAAGAATTTGGTCATTTTGAGCAGACAAGCCACTGCACTGCAAATCCACCAGATTATCAATTATACAGCTGCATCAAGTCTAATGCAATTTGTGCAGATACTCAAAAGAAGAGGAAGATTGAAAATGGGATCCTGACAAATATAAACGGTTTGCTACCTTCTGATGCAGCTGTCAACCATTCAATGCTAAATATAAGCAGCAGAAAAAATCTCCATACAACTGAATCTACAGCATACAGGAATAGGGAAACATGGAACTCACACACGGAAAGCTATAATTTCAGGACGAAAGAAAATAGTGGGTCCACCAGATTTCCTGTTGACTTGTACATACATCAAGTGGCTTCTGGACAAGATGTGTCAAAGCAACCTGTATTATCAGGATCCACTGCATGCATGGAAAAGATTGAAGACACCAAAAGATCCATGAACATCCAAAACCTTGCTGCCCTAGCCACAGTTGAGAACTTTAACATGCTTCCACCTAGTCCTCAAAAAACAGGCCCTCAACCTGTAGACCAACTACATCCTAAAACTTCCAACATCAATGTGTCAATAAAGCAGGCAGTGGGGTCTTCTCAATCCAAATCTGTTCCATTTAGAGAAGGCAAAATGCGAAAAATACGTATGGACATCTTGCAAGATCACCAATCACCTGCTAAAAGGAGAGGTATATTGCATATTACAAAATCTTCAGCAAAATTGTAGAACTTAAAAGGCTTTAGGCTTTATGATTCCAAATATACTTGTAACCATATTGAAAAGAATAAACTTAATATTTGATGCAGGGGGACCACCAAAGTCCACCTCAATTGAAGAAATTACATATCGAATGGAGTGTCTCCATCTCAATGAAAGGAGCAATGACATGGACGGCAAAGAGCAAAATGCAGTTGTGCCATACAAAGGAGCAGGGACACTCGTTTCATATGAACGTTCTGACTTTGTCAAGAAGCATAAGCCAAGGCCTAAAGTAGACCTTGACCCAGAGACAGAGAGAGTGTGGAAGCTATTGATGTGGAAAGAAGGATGTGAAGACGTTGAAGGAATAGATGAGGTGAAAAGGAAGTGGTGGGAGGAAGAGAGGAGAATTTTCCGTGGACGAGCTGATTCATTCATTGCAAGAATGCATCTTGTACAAGGTATGAGTTTAAATATCCAAAAAAATGAGTCGGTCTAGTATTTAGAATTCAAATGGAAATTCTCCTTTGAAGATGCCAATATTCAAATCATAGTCACTAACAAATTCATTGAAGTTTTTGTGGATGAATCTAGGTGAAATATTTTTTTTAATGTAACCAATAGTTTGCAGTTAGAAAGAAGCACAGAAACTCACCTTAATGTATGAATGCAATAACTCTACAGGAGATAGGCGCTTCTCAAAATGGAAGGGATCAGTTGTTGATTCAGTGATAGGAGTCTTCCTTACTCAAAATGTTTCAGACCACCTTTCAAGGTAAATTCCGGGATCATTAAATTCAAACTATTGGCAGTAATACTGATTGATGCAGAAACTAAACCTTCTCTTCAACTACTTACCCTTCATGCAGCTCCGCCTTCATGTCTCTAGCTGCAAGATTTCCTCGTAAGTCAACAAGAAACATAACCTGTGAGAGAGATGGGGCAATAATTCTGTTTGACTCAATCAAATGGAATGAGAAGTTGTTACAACACCCTTTCTATAAGCAGAACTCTACGACGCACTGCGAATCAACAGAATATCAAAGAGACTCTGAGACCTCATGGACAGACAGGACAAGCATTGTAGAGTCTCGTAGTCATAGCCCTCCAGAAGTTTTTTCATCACAAGATTCCTTTGATTCCTCAGTTATTCAAAGCAATGGTGGAGTCAGATCCTACTCAGGCTCCAACTCAGAAGCAGAAGATCATGCAAATGAGTACAGACATAGCAAGAGTCCCAGTACATTTTTAACAAAGCATCCGCAAGTTGAGACCACCACCTTGTATGAAGAGTTATATAGACCTGTTAGTGGAAGAACACTGTTTCACATGCAATCCAGGCACGGACAAATGCAACCAGAATATACAGGAAATAGGCAGCAGCAATGCCCAGGATTGGAAAGATTGGATAAAAGCTTACATGGCTCTTCTGCGTTTTATCAGCAAATTATTTACAATAATCCTCAGATGCAAGTACCAGTACTTCCTTCTTGTAACTATCAGTTGTGCACAACTGCACAATCTGAGATGGTAGAAGTGGATTGTGTTGGACCGAACAGAGAAAAGAGCATATCTTCTTGGCCTTCAAGTGCCTCCAGATTCAACAAGGAAAAAGATGCAAGTTGCACGAGCAAAAGGGTTGTACAAGGGGCACAGGATGCAGCTGTATCCACAACACAAAAATACAGGTCATCAAGCTGTCAAGAAACACAAACAATGGACTTTTATTCTTTCCTACGCATGCAAATGATGCATGAACAAAGCAATCCTGAAACTTGCCATGGATTCCAACAGCCGAAGGTAACAAAGAATTCCCAATTGAAAAGCAAATCGATGGTTGAAACAGCAAATCTTGCTGATGCACAATTTAATGGGCAAAGTAGCTACAAGCAGCACAACTCAAACGTTCCCATTCCCACAGGCAAAGCTTTTGATGCTGAAGAGAGAATTGCTTTGGTGGATGAGCAAGCGCACTCAGAAAATGAATTAGCTGAATCAAATTTGAAGGAAGAAGTACATTTTACTAATAAAGAGAACTTAAAAACAACTTCTTCAAGAGCAAGAAAAGCAAAAGCCAGGGGTCAGAAAAAGGATGCAACTGACTGGGATAGTTTAAGGAAGCAGGTACTGGCAAATGGTAGAAGAAAAGAAAGAAGCCAAAATACAATGGATTCCCTGGACTATGAAGCACTGAGATGTGCTAATGTCAACGAGATTGCCAAAACTATAAAAGGAAGAGGGATGAACAACATGCTAGCAGAACGTATCCAGGTAAATTAATTACATTCAATCTCAAACCCTATAAATGACCAGATTCAGCTTGAAATGGCATAATAGGAAAATAATATTACTTAAAAAAATCAAACTATTTACATATTTTAACAGTTGCAAAATATTGTAGGAATTTCTGAACCGACTGTTCAGAGTACATGGAAGCATTGATCTGGAATGGTTAAGAGACGTCCCCCCTGACAAAGCAAAGTAAGCTATCTGAAACATTAGAGATTTTTCCTAAAATGGTGAAGCTATTTCATTTATTTTGATTTGATTACATATTGCTCCATATAGTGAAATTCAACAGAAGCTAATGTTTTGAATCTGCATAATTCATTTTCTAGTTTCTGGAATATATTTATTCTGCAGGGATTACCTTCTAAGTATGAAAGGATTAGGGTTGAAAAGCGTGGAGTGTGTGCGACTCTTAACACTTCATCATCTAGCTTTCCCTGTAAGTTAAATAAGTGTAAACTACAGATCAAGAGCAACTTACAAGAGGGCTGCAAAATCTTACAATCAACTAATTCATTTACATTTTCATGAAGGTTGACACAAATGTTGGACGGATAGCAGTTAGACTGGGATGGGTACCTCTTCAACCATTGCCAGAGTCACTTCAAATACACCTCCTAGAACTGTAAGTATCCATTTTCCAAGCAATTGTCCCCACACATTTCCATTGATATGAAAATGGTAATCTCATTCTTTTAGGTACCCAGTACTCGAGTCAATTCAGAAATACCTCTGGCCAAGATTGTGCAAACTTGATCAACAAACATTGTAACTATTTAACTCTTTCTTGAAGCCATAACAGTATTCCAATACAAAATAGTGTAGAAGAAACTAATTGTTTATTCTTTCTGCTCATATTTTTCTATATAATGGGATTACAGGTATGAATTACATTACCAGCTGATTACTTTTGGAAAGGTATATTTAAAAGCTTAACTTTTACTTCCATATTGCTGCAATTTTATTTTTTACTTTTGACTATTTTGGAAAATAATCAACATGCTTCAACCTTTATTCAGGTCTTTTGTACAAAGAAGAAACCAAATTGCAATGCATGTCCAATGAGAGCAGAATGCAGGCATTTTGCTAGCGCCTTTGCAAGGTTTGCACATCAATCTATTCTGACATTGTCACCAATATGCCAGCAAAAACACAAATAGGCTGGTGATCATATATTTTAAAATTTTGATAAGCCTCGACAATTTTAAAATCAAAGCTTTGCAAAATAATACAGAAAAGGTTTAAGTTGCAAAAACTTTAACCTATTAAATAAAATTACAGAGAACACCATTGTGAAATTGGATAAATAATGGTTTTCTGATCATTGCTATAATACAAGGGTCCAAAAGAGGAAGTAAACAGATAATTGCAGCTAGATTATTTAACCCAAAGGGCATATGCATAGGAATTATGAAAATGTTATGCAACAGGATAGCAAATAGTATGATGCCATGAGAAGCAGAACTCTTATTCACTTAAAAGAAGGTTTAGGAAATCCCAAAATCAGACATGAGATTTGAAAACTAAGGTTTCATTCAAAGTATCAAATCTCAGTCATTACTTGCCATTTTGGGACAAGTCTCTCATGCCTTTCTGTAAAAGGAGCTATTCATCAAATTGTTTTCCTTACCGGCCAAAGTTTCTAATATGAGCATAAAATTTTCCAATCTATCAACTATCGTATTTATGAGGAAGGGGGTGGGGGGGATGGGAGGGAAGAAAAGACAATGTCAATCTATGATTAATGAATGATCATGGAGGCCACATCACATTAGATACCTTGTTTCCAGTATCCATAAGATTAATACTTCAGAGAATGAAGCTGAATGTGACCTCTGTATTTTGCAGTGCAAGGCTTGCGCTACCTGGGCCAGAAGAGAAGAGTATGTTGACTTCAACTGTTCCTTTAGAAATGGAGAAAGGCTCTGGCATAGTTATTAATCCCATGCCATTACCTCCATCCGAGAAGAATCCACCTAAAACAGGAGTATCAGATATTGTCAGTTGTGTACCTATCATTGAAGAGCCAGCAACACCTGAGCAAGAACACACTGAAGTATCAGAAAGTGATATAGAAGACATATTCAATGACAATAGCGATGAAATACCAATAATAAAACTCAACATAGAAGAGTGGACAATGAATTTGCAGAATTACATGCAAGCAAACATGGAAGTTCAAGAATGCGACATGTCCAAGGCTTTAGTTGCTTTGAATCCAGAAGCTGCCTACATCCCTGCAATCAAACTGAAGTATATCAGCCACCTTCGGACAGAGCACCAAGTGTAAGTGAAAAACCTTCCATAACTAATGAAGTTATTGCCAACAAAAACTGCATTTAGTTTGATAGAGTCAAGTCATATAAGTAGTAAAATTTAATGTAAATTACAATATAGTTCTTGAGATTTGAAAAAATCCACAATTTAGTCCCTCATTTTCCTGTGAAAATAATTTAGCCCTAAGGTTTCTGTTAACAAAATAATCCTGTAAAAGTTCGTTATTAGATTATAACAATTTAATCCTTTGAATTTCATTTTTTGTGACATTTTACTTCCTTTAGTTTTAATATTTATAACAACTTAGTCCTTATAGTTTTAATATTTGTAACAATTTAGTCCCTTCAATTTGGGTTAATTTATTCAATTTATAGTTAACTAACAATAAATTTAATAGAAACACTATTTTGTTAACAAAATAAAAACTTTGAAATAAAATGGTTTATTATTAAAAAAGCAAAGACTAAGTTGTTGATTTTGCTAAATCTCAATAACTACACTATAAATTACCCTAAAATTTATCAAAATCATATGACTAATGTTACAAATTGTTATCACATGCATCACCCTCTAGCAATGTTTGAAATTGTGTTCTTGTGAAAGTGGAAGGGCATTGCTAAATAGATAGAAGACTCCACACGTCCAATGGCAAAAAGTTTCAAAATAAAATATCATGCAAAGACAAGGAATATACTCGGTGCATAAATATTTTCAAAAAAGGGGGGAATATCCTCAAACATGCACTCTAACCCCAGTCTCCTAACATGATGCAGATATGAACTTCCAGATTTACATCCTCTCCTGAAAGAGGTTAGTTTCCTTTTTATTCGACACTAGAAATTCTCCATAAATTATTCTTGTTTAATGGTGAGTTAAAAAAATTGCAGATGGATAGAAGAGAACCTGATGATCACAGTCCATACCTTCTTGCAATATGGAAACCAGGTGAGTAGGCATAATATGCTTGCAAGCTTGCAAGACTGACTCAAATAACACTAAACAAATGGCATCTATATACCATGACAAATTAGAAACGGCTGCTACGATGCATATTGATGATATTGTTACGATATACCATGCAAGTTTTAGGATACATATGAACCATTAATTTAAATTATTATGAGACAGAATTCTGTATGTGCTCCTACCTTGCATAAAAGATGCTCGCCTAAATGATACCTTATTACTAGGTGAAACTGCAAATTCAATTCAACCGCCAGAACAACATTGCCAGTCCCAGGAACTAGACAAATTATGCAACAAAAAGACATGCTCATCGTGCAACAGTATCAGAGAAGCTAATTCACAAACAGTCAGAGGAACATTTCTGGTAAGCAAATCTTCTCACCAGGGGACATACACAATTCATCATGGAAACCAAATTTAAGGGAAAAAAACAATCTCGTGTCTCTAACTGAATTCCAATGGGTTCACATGCAGATACCTTGTAGAACAGCAATGAGAGGAAGCTTTCCGCTCAATGGCACCTACTTTCAAGTGAATGAGGTAAATACCATTGAAGTTTGCACTCTCTGATTTTAAAAGTACATCTTTAATTTGTACTGAAGTTGCTTATGAGTGGATGTGAGTCTAGAAGTCTTCTAAATTTAGGAAAAGCACCAAATTGATATTGTAACAGGAAGGAAATAAACCTACATTTTCAAGTGTAAAATCATATAGCAAAAGCATAGTGCATCAAATTTTGCCAAACATAAAGTTAGAAGACTATCTCCATTACGAGCGAAGATTGTTTTCATTTTATAAATGGCAGAATTTGAAGTAATTCATTCCATGAATTAATGGTCAGTTGTGAAGAAAATTTTTCCATGCAGGTATTTGCAGACAATGAATCTAGCCTAAACCCAATTGATGTTCCAAGAGCATGGATATGGAATTTGCCAAGACGAATAGTTTACTTTGGAACCTCTGTATCCACAATATTTAGAGGTAAGAAAAATATTAGTTTATGAGCATTTGTTAGTTAACATTCCAATTATATTAAGGTAAAACCTAATTCATTCCACAATAATTTCTACTAGGACTTTCAACAGAAAGAATTCAGCACTGCTTCTGGAAAGGTATGTAATGCTATATTTAGCTTTATTATTTAAACGAAATAAAAAACAGTTCCATGAGTATTGAATGCAATAATAATATAAACAAATTCTATATTTCAAGTAGTTCCTAAATTAATTAACTATATATATATATAGAAATTGAAAATCGTATTAACCAATCAACTAATCTTTTATTCACCTGAAGAGAATTTTATCACAAAATATCTTAACAAAGTACTTAATGGCCAACTTATAAGATGTAAACAAACAAATGAAAAAAAGATTGGTTTATTCTATAAATTTCACATGATAGCAAATAAAATAGATGCTTCCCAATTAAGAGTCAACTTGTAAATAACCTCCTAATTCATCATGAAACAAAATTTTCCATTTTTTGTTATTAGACCCTCTCAGAAAAGAAAACAAATGGGGTGCGAAACTATACTAGCTAGTCAAAATAGCATGCTTAAGAGATCTACAAAAGGTTAAGCAAATTGTTCTATGGTTAGATTCACTAGTAATATAATTAGAGGCTCATAGATGTGCTTCAAGTATCAGTCAGTGAAATTTTATTTGCAGGATTTGTTTGTGTGCGAGGATTTGACCAAAAAACAAGAGCACCCAGACCTCTTGTTAGGAGATTCCACTGTCCAGCTAGCAAAGCAAAGACAGAATGAAAACTAATGACAACCAGCCCACAGTTATCTTCTTATGGCCTGATTGCACTTTCGAGCAAGCAAGCAAGCCAATGAAGTACAATGACAAGCAGGCCATGATGCAGAGATGATGGATAGCTAAAGTTCTAACAAGCAGAAGGTAGGTGACCTAGTGAAGAAAAGAGATCATTGACTAACATATTGTTGTGCATTCAATTGTTTAGTGACTTGTCCAAAAAAAGAAGCTTTCAGTATTGTGAGATACCATGACAAGTGGGATTTAGGCACAAATGCATTATAATCATTATGTAGATTCATGCTCGAAGGAGCAATTTTGCATAAACTAGCCAAGATAAAGGTACAATTGCTGCAAGCATGCATGTACAATTGCTAAGACTTTGTTGAAAGCAATAGAATTGATAAGATGCTGTCATTATTTTTTATGTCATTGGGTTGAATAAGGATAGCTTTGTTCATAATAGAGACAAGATTCATAAGTTCAAGGACATCAAAGGGCTTTAGAATTTTACGCACTATATAAAATTTTGTTTATTTGGTTTCTGATTTCACCTCCTCGGTTACATTAGTCCTTAAACTTATAAATCCAAAATCTCAAACTTGAAAAATCTTACGGAAACTTCATTTAAAACTCAATTGATTTACGATTCTCCAATCCCTTATTTGAAATGCATTTTTGCGAAAAAATCATTTCAATTCATAAAAAATTTTCTTTCTTTGGAATAAATTTTAAACTAATAAAATTTAATTGAATTCATTTATTTTAAACAAATAAATAATAAATTCAAATTGATTTATTTTGTTCATTATTCGTATTTTATTTTTAAACTAAACATAAAATATTTAATTTATAAATAGCAATCATTTTTATCATATGGAAAATATTTTTTGAACTCCTTTATTAATATTTTCACAATATTTAAAATTTAAACTTTACATAATTTTTTATCATTAAAAATATAATTAACCTACATTATTTTTTAAAAATTAATAAAATAATATAACAAATTTCTTACTATCAATTATAAATGCATTAAATAATGCTTAATATTATATAAAAAAAACTTTATATTAAATTAAATCCTAAAAGTAGTTATTAATTAAGAAAACATAAATAAATTTAAAGTAATAATAAACAAAAATAAAGTATAAAAGGAGAGAAAAATAAGTAGAAAAAAATGAGTTGTCAATGAATAATTAAGTAATTTTAATGCAAATAGGTTTAAGTAAAATCATTTCTTACGAAATCTTAACAATTTTGATAAAATTTAGTTTTACTTCAAAATAATTCTCACAAAAATTCAATCAAAAAAATTAAATTCTTATATTTATATTTTTGCTAAATACAAAAATTAAAAAAAAATTCAATTCATTTCTTTTTTCTACTCCCTTTCTCAGCAACCAAACGGCCACAAACTCAACATTTAAAAAAACAAAAAAGCAAACAAACTGAAAAAAGAATTAGTTCAAAAATTAGGGTTTAGAATTAACCAGATTTTGTTCAGATAGAAACAAAAAATTACATCAGTTAACCAAATAAAAAATCAATCATCAAACAAATATTTCATAAACACTCAGTTTTAATTGTTATAAATCCTCCACGGCCCAAACGAAACAAAAAAGCTATTAAATCCAAACATTGTAATTTCCTTCAAACTTACAAATTAAATTTCTTTTCACTACACCTTTCTCAGCAACCAAATAACCACAAACACAAAAATACAGCTAGTTCCAAATTTAGGATCGAAAATGAACAAGATTTTGATAAAATCTGAACCAAAAATCAATCATCAAAGAAAGATTTCACAAACAATCAGTTTAATTATTATAAATACTCTACAGCCCAAAGAAAAAAAATATTAAACCCAAAACATTATCTCTACTCCCTTTCTCAGCAACTAAACAAACACAAACTCAAAATTTAAATGAACAAAATAAGCAACAAACTGAAACACAGCTAATTCCAAAATTAGAGTTTAGAATTAACAAGATTTTAATCAAACACAAACCAAAAATTACATGAGTTAACTAAACCAAAAATCAATCATTAAAAAAAAAAATTAAACACTCTGATTATTATAAATCTTCCACAGCCCAAAGAAAAAAAAAAAAAAAAAACGAAACATTGTCAATCCTTTCAAACTTAAAATCAAATTTATTTTCTCTACTCCCTCCCTCAGCAATCAAACAACCACAAACTCAAAATTTAAACAAACAAAACATGTAAACAAATACAATTAGCTCCAAAATTAGGATTCAGAATTAACGAGATTTTGATAGAAATTGGATCATACCTAGATTGGTTAGGTTGATTGTAAATAGGAACAGAAAGAGGAGATTGATTTTCCAATATAATTGAGAATGGGGGATTTGATATTTGTACAAGAGAAGGATAGAATTTTTTTAGGGATCTTATATGACAGTTTTGATTAATTATTTTAGGTTTTTTTTTTTTTTTATTACATCAGCCGCCTTTGCATTTCACCCTCTCTAATTACGTTTCTAAACTTTGCTTCCGTAATTGAGGGGTTCAGTGGATTTTGGTGCAACCAAATTTAGACACAAACAAGGAAGCTGGACTAAGATAAGGGGCAATTTTCACTCTGTCCCTCAACTAAAGGTATGTTTTCAAAACAACCCCTTAAATTTAATTTCTTTTCTTAAACTTCCATAATTATGACCCAAAATTACTCTGTTTGGTAAATGGAGATGGTGTCATCTATTTTTATTATGTAATTTTGCACTATGGGATTGGGTATTAGGATTAATTTATTGTTTTAGTAAAATTAAATATTTTTGAAAGTACGCCTAAATTAAATTGAGGTCAATTGAAATATGATAAGATTCATTTATAATTATGGTGTAAAAAAAGGTCGGATTATAATTACAGTTAACTAAGAAGGTGAGCTTTATTATATAAAATTAGAAAGTCAAACTATAAGAGAAATAACTCTCCCTTTTTCCTCAAAACCGTCTAATTGTTTCATGAAAATAAGTTTTTCCAAAGTTCCATGTAAGAACGCCGTCTTCACATTCATTTGTTTCAATTCCAAATTTTGATATATCGCTAATGATAACAAAACTCAGATTGAAATATGTTTTACCACGGGAGAAAAGATTTCATTATAATTTATTCCTTCTACCTACGAGAAACCTTTAGCAACAAGTCTTACTTTGAATCTGAGTCCCAACTTTCTCTTCAAAACCCATCTACACCATATAACCTTCTTCTTTTTAGGTTTCTTGGTAAGAATCCAAGTGTTATTCTAGTTCAGTAACTTTATTTCCTCCTCTATGGCTTCTTTCCACTTTCTCCAGTCTTTAGATCGCTTGGCTTCTTGATATGACTTTGGTTCTTCGATTTCGATCTCTTCTACAGATATAAAGGCAAAATCCACAGTCTTAGCCTCATTATATCTTGAAGAGGGTTTAATTTCTCTTCTACCTCTATCCCTTACAAGTATATAATCACTAAGATCTTCTTGCTCTAAATCCACCTCTTTCTCTAACCCTTGTCCTAATTTTGCATTTTTAGCGTCCTCGGATTCATCATCTGAAGAGATGTTCTTCTCTTTAGATCTGGATGAACTCTCGATTGTTCTCTAAGGAACTCCATTTTGATCTTTAGTCCCTTTATTGTTCTTGATTTGTACTGTATGAACCTGAAGAGTAATAGTCTCCTTACTCGAGATTTGCCTGTAACCTCTTCTTCTTTCCCTTTCTGTAGGTCCTTGAACACTTGTTCTTCATTGAATCTAACATTTTTGCTAATGACACACTTTTTCTCCTCCAGCAACTAGATCATTAACTTTTGGTCCCTTGAGGATATCCAACGAATATCCCCTTTCTTGCTCTAGGCAACAGTTTACCCCGATCTGTATGGATATAAGCCACACAACCAAACCTCCTCTAGTGTGAATAGAAAGGCTCGGTCCTTCGTAGCTCCCACAGTCACCTTTATGGATATCTTTGAGGGTGTCTTGGTCTTCATCCTCCGTTATGCATTGCAACCATGGTTGGACTGCACAACTCCTATACAACTAGCCATTAATCAGTGTATATTTTGAAGATTTTCTTATTACCTATTTGGCTTCCAATTCATCTGTAGATAATTCATCCTCTGTTAGAAATTTGTAGACTAGTGTCATCCATTTATTTGCAACATTGATGGGTAATGCCTCCTCGGCCTTGGTCGTTGGGGCTTGCAATACCTCGAAAGGTAATTGTTGGGTCAAATGTTGTTCTCCTGCTACCACTATTTTTGTCAGCAAATCTGCTTCACCATTGTCCCCTCTTGCTACCTATTGAAGTTTACAATCACCTTACTTTCCTCTAATTTCAGTGGCTGAACCTTTTTCTCATACTTTACTAAGCTCGGGTCTCAAACATTGAAATAACCCTAGCATTAGTTGACAATCAACTATAAGTCACTACAAATAATTAAACTTTGGATACTTACCTCCTTTATTATTTTGAGTGCCATGATCACACCCTCATACTCAGTAGCATTGTTTATGGCAGTGAATGCTAGTTTTGCAGTATATCACAATTTAATGCTTGCTTACCCTTGCTGTAATATTCGGCTAAGTTCTGGCATCTGAATTCCAACCTTCTAGCGGAATCTCCGTTGAAATCCAGAATTCCGAGGTCGGAATCCCTTAGAATGGTGAAAATAAAGGTTTTCATAAAATGTTTTAATGTTTTTATGGTTTTAATCAAAGAAAGAAAATTGAGTTTTGAAAGAAAACACCATGGAGGAAAAGTCCAGGTTCGACCGCCGAACCTCATGTTCGGCCGCCGAGCATGGTGGAGTTGCGGAAGCTCTTTTGGCCCCCGAAGGTAGTCTAGTCAGCCATCTATAAAAGGCCCATTGTCCAAAAATGGGCGAGTTTTCTCTCTCCATTTTCGGGCATAGGTGAGATTTTGCCCTTCCATCATTGATTTTATGTTTTCCTTCAAATCCTTCTAGTTTTTTATAAGATTTTTCCTTGTTTTGAAGATTTTTGAGCTAAGATCAAGGTTTTAGAAGTTTGGAGACCTCTAGAGACCTATTCTCCTAATCTCCAAGTTTGGATCGCATCTCCTCTCGATCTTCAAGAGGTAAGTGTAGATCCATACCTTTTTATATGTTTTAAGTAAGTTTTAAGAGGATTTAAGGGTGTTTAATGCATGTTTAGAGTATATCTAAATGTTAGGGTTTATGTTAGTTTAATGATAAATGTGATGCTATGTTGATGTTTGTTGGGGTTTAGACTAGTTTTATGCCCCTATGTGTTTGAAAATGCGTTTATGCATGTTTTAGAATAGTTGGATGCATGTTGTGGGAGTTTTGGTGGCTTGGGGCATAATGACAGAATTGGGTTCTGCCACCTAGAAGGGCCCAGTTCGGTAGCCGAAGCAAAGTTCGGCCGCAGAACCTGCCAGGGGAGGCAGTTTTGACCGCCTAAACTCGCCCCCGAAAGTTGGACTTTCGGCTCTGGAGGGGAGTTTCGGCCGCCGAACCTGCCCCCGAAAGTGCCTGACTTTCGGATCTGTAGGGACCTTCGGCCGCCGAACCTGCCGCCGAAAGTCCCCTGCCCAGCCTTCCTTTGCCTGTTTTCTATGCATGTTTTATGATGTTTTAGGGGGTTTTTGGAGAGATGTTTAGAGTCATGTTAGAGTATGTTTGGTCCCTCATTTGAGTCCACCTGTGTCGGATCGGACCTGAGAAACCGAGGTGATTAGCAGTGAGTTAGCTGTTTCAGAGTCAGCCAGAGGTGAGTATAACAAAACTTCTTTTATTTTCAAAGCAATAAACCTTTTAAGCATGTTCATGCATCATGATATGTAATAGGTTGTTTGCATTAGAATTCACGAATATGACGCATTGCATTATTTATTGTTGATGTGGATGGATATTGGATGATCCATTAGCTCTCGATATGATATGATATAATATGTGATGATATGATACGTGTAACGACCCGAAAACCGGACCGCTACCGGCGCTAGGATCCAGATCGACTTAAGGTCGCCGGGACCCGTAGCAAGCCTACTATACATCCTGTACATCAGATAAAATCTCATACATGATCGATATTTCATAAAAACTTTAAACTTTCCATATACCAAGCTTGACCTGAGCATGCACCATAACATTAAACATACAAACCCCATACTAGAGCCCTCATCAAATGCTCTAGTGGGGTAACATAACATATGTCAAGTCTGGTTCAACATAACTTATCATTAAAACATTTCATAAGATCATGTACAAAAAGGGATTAACCATACATTAGGGCCAAGCACAATACTAAACCATGAAACATTCTTTACATTACATTACATCATACTATTTTACATTTCATGTCCATTACTAATCTATTACACTTAAAATAACCTTCAACCTTGACGACTTTCCGGTCTATCCTGAACCTGCAAACCTGGGGGTTAGGGGAAAGGGGGTGAGCTACTAAAGTCCAGTGAGCAGAATAATAAAACAGTTTATAAAGATATGCCATCATGAAATGCATCACAACACAAGTAAATCACCTTAAGATGGTATTGTCACCAATAGCCCTCTACATATCCAATAAATGTCCGACCCTCGACGGAGCTCCTCAGGACTTCCTCTTAAACATAACATAACATGTCTAACTATGCCAGGGGCGTAGAATGGGCAACCCTAGACTTTCCGTACCATATCATATCATATCATATCGAGGACTAATGGATCATCCGATAACCATCCACATCAACAATAATTAATGCAATGCATCATATTCGTGAATTCTAATACAACAACCTATAAACATGGCAATCGTGATGCATGAATATGCTTAAAATTTTGGTTGCTTTGAAATAAAAGAGAGTTGTGTTCTACTCACCTCTGGCTGACTCTAAACTAACTCTGAAGCAGCTAACACTGCTGGCCTCCTCGGTTCCTCGGGTCCGATCCTACACAGGTGGACTCAAATGAGGGACCAAACATACTCTAACATGACTCTAAACAACTCTCCAAAAACTCCCTAAAACACCATAAAACATTCATAGAAAACATGCAAAGGAAGGCTGAACAGGGCACTTTCGGTGGTAGGTTCGGCGGCTGAAAGTCCCTTCAGAGCCGAAAGTCAGGCACTTTCGGAGGCAGGGTTTGGCGGCCGAAAGTCCTTCCAGAGCCGAAAGTCCTTCCAGAGCCGAAAGTCACCCACTTTCGGGGGCAGGTTCGGCGGCCGAAACTCCCTTCCAGAGTCGAAAGTCCAAACTTTTGGGGGCGAGTTTAGGCGGCCAAACTGCCTCCACAGGCAGGTTCGGCGGCCGAACCTGGGCTCTCCCAAAGGGCAGAACCCGATTCTGCCTTGCAAATCCAGCCACCCACAACAACCCAACATGCATCAAAACTATACTAAAATATGTATAAACACATACTCAAGCATATAGGGGCATAAAACTAACCTATACCCCAACAAACATCACACTTAGCATGCATTTAACATAAAGGGTACATAAACCCTAACATTATACAACTAGCCTAAACATGCATCAAAACCCCTTAACCCTTCATAAAACTTACTTAAAAACATAAAAGAAGATAGGATCTACACTTACCTCTTGAAGATCGAGAGGAGAGGTGATCCAAACTTGGAGATTGGGAGAAATCGAGCTCCGGGGGTCTCTAAGCCTCAAAACTTTAATCTTAGCTCAAAAATCTTCAAAACAACGTAAAACTCATCAAAAACTTGAAGAGATTGAAGGAAAACAACAAATCGACCATGGAAGGGCAAAATCTCACCTATGCCCGAAAATATAGAGAGAAAACTCGCCCATTTTCGGACAAGGGGCCTTTTATAGGTGGCTGGCCAGACCACCTTCGGGGGGCCAAAGGTGTATCCGCAAGAGGCCAATGTTCGGCGGTCGAACCTGGCTTTTTCCTTCCTTGGTCTTTTCTTTCAAAACTCAATTTCTTCCTTTATTAAAACTATAAAAACACGTGAAAACACTTTAGAAAACCATGTTTTACCCTTCTAGAGGGTTCCGACATCCGAGATTTCACCGAAAAGTGGGAATTCCGATGCCGGAGTCTAGCCGGGTATTACAATACGGAAAGACCAGGGCTTGCCCATTCTACGCCCCTGGCACGATGTAAGGGAAAGACCAGGGCTTGCCCATTCTACGCCCTTGGCACAGTTGGACATGTTATGTTATGTTTAAGAGGAAGTCCTGAGGAGCTCCGTCGAGGGCCGGACATTATTGGATATGCAGAGGGCTATTGGTGACAATACCATCTTAAGGTGATTTACTTGTGTTGTGATGCATTTCATGATGGCATATATTTATAAACTGTTTTTACTATTCTGCTCACTGGGCTTTAGTAGCTCACCCCTTTCCCCTAACCTCCAGGTTTGCAGGAGCAAAGGTAGCTGTGGGAGAGTTATCAGAGTTTTGGTATAGCATGATGTAATAGAATAGTAGTGGACATCTAATGTATTGTGGATAGTATTGTGCTTGGCCCTGTTGATAGATTGTAATCCCTTTTGTACATGATCTTTATGTAAATATTTTTAATGATGAGATGTGTTGAACCAAGCTTCATGTATGAGACGTTGACCCTACTAGAGCATTTGATGAGGGCTCTAGTATGGGGTTTTTTTTATGTTTACAGTTATGATGCATGTACAGGTCAAGCTTGGTATATGAAAATTTTAAGTTTTTATGAAAATGTATGATCATGTATGGGATTTTATCAGGTATAACAGGATGTATGTTAGGCTTGTACGGATTCCGGCGATCTTAAGTCGATCTGAATCCTAGCGCCGGTAACGGTCCGGTTTCCGGGTCATTACATTTGCAATACTATACTAATCCCTGATCCTCCAACTCCACATGCACCGTTCGTCCATATATGCCAAATCTCTATATTAGACTTTGGAGCCTCGGGAATTGGAGTCATCTCTACCACAAAATCCTCTAAAGCATGTGCTTCCATATAATTTCGAGGTACATACCTGATGTCATAAGCTAATAGTATTACTGACCAGGTGGATAGCCTCCGTGATAACTCCAGCCTATGCAACACCTTTTGTAATGAGTAATTTAGTCCTCAACTCAATAGTATGAGATTTAAAGTATGGCTGGAGCATCGTTACTGATATCATGACCACGAAGGTGAGCTTATCTAAAGGTGGGTAGTTTAGCTTTAGTCCTTTTAACCCCTTACTTGAGTAGTAGGTGGAGCTTTGCTTACCTTCTTTCTCTCTCATCAAGACCGAGCTTATGATTTTCTGTGTCACAGCTAAATATAAAAAACAAAACTTTAACTTGTTCTAGTGAGCTAAGCAATGGAGGAGAAGATAAAAAATATTTCAAATCATTAAAAGCCTCCATTAACTCTTCCCCCCAAATGAACTTGCTCTTTCCTTTTTAAGTTTTAAAAAATGGGAGATATCTTTTGGCAGAGCACCGCTCTAAAGATGTCACCTGGCCATTTAATTTTTAGACATCATTAATGAATTTAGGTGCTTCCATGTCCTCGATTACTTTAATTTTTTTGAAATTAGTCTCTATGCCCCTTTTAGATTATGTAGCCTAGAAATTTTGCATCCTTTACCCCAAAAATACATTTTTCAGAGTTTAGATTCATACCTATTTTGCTCAACATGTCTAGGACTTGCTGGATACCATTTGAGTGGGTCTCCAAGGCGCAACTCTTTACAATCATATCATCTATGTAAACCTCCACTGTGGCCCTAATCATGTCTTTGAAGATTCTTGTCATAAGCATTTGATACGTTGCCCCTGCATTTTTAAGCCCAAAAGGCATTACCTCATAACAAAGACTTCGTTTGTGATAAATGCAATCTTATCGGCATCCTTGAGTTTTATAAAAATTTAATGGTAACTTGAAAGAGCATCATAAAAAGAAACTACTACGTGACCTGAGGTAGAGTCAACTAACCTGTTGATGGACGAGAGAGGGTAGTGATCCTTGGGACAAACCTTATTTAAGTCTGTGAAATTCACACACATTCTCTACTTTTCATTGGGTTTTTTTACCAATACCATATTGACAAGCCTATGAGGTATTGGACTTTCTTAATTAAACATTCATTTAGTAGCTTATCAATTTCTTCTTTAATTACCTATTGCCTTCTCAGGTGCAAATTTCCTCTTCTTTTGTTGGACTGGCTTAACCAAGTTCTTTATATTCAATCTATGTGTAATTATGGCTAGATCTACACCTGTTACTTCTTTCCTTTGTCTGCTTCTAGCGTGATTTCCTCCACTAGGTTTGCGGGCTCAAGTTTTGTGTGAGACTCAGGCTTCTCCAATAGGTTGATTGGCATTGTCATCTTTCTGAGGTCCTTGGTGGAGTGCCTATAACACTCTTGAGCTGATTTTTAACTGCCTAGGACTACCGCCACTCCACTTAGAGCTGGTAATTTTAGGGACAGAAAACTCATGTTAATTACAATACCATAACAATTCAAGACCAGACATCCGAGTATAATGTAGATGCTAGTGGAATGTCTACTATTGCAAATTCTGCATACCCTTTCCGCTTGTGCTTTTTATCCCCAGCACAAGCAAGACATTGATGGTGCCTAAAACTGCCACAATTTTGTCTCATAACCCTACTAATGGATAGGAGACCTTAGTCAAATTATTTTATCAAGACTTAAATTATTATAGACCTTAAGGGTTAGGAGATTTGTCGAAATCCCCATGTCAACGAGCATCTGTTTCACCTCATACCTTTTCCACCATATACTTATCACTAGAGGGTTGTTGAGTGATGACTCGGTCACCCTATCTTTCGATTCGAATGTCACCGCATGTCTCGCCCATGGGTCTCTTTTGACAAAGAGAACATCTTCAAGGGTATGCTTATTTTTTCCTTTATTTCCACTTGGTCCCCTTACAATCACATGAATAACTCCTACATGTTCATCTTCATCAGAATTGACCGGTGTTCTTACCTCGGGTTTTGACCTCCTTTCTTCTTCATCTTTTCTGGCAAACCTCCTCCGAGTGTCATCCTTAATGAGCCTTTCAATCTCATCTTTTAGTTGTCATCATTCTTTTGTAGTGTGTAACGACCCGAAATCAGACCGCCACCGGCGCTAAGATCCAGATCGACTTAAGGTCGCCGGGACCCGTAGCAAGCCTAACATACAACCTGTTACACCTGAAAAATCCCATACATGATCATACATATACATAAAAACTTTAAATTTTTTCATTCACTAAGCTCAACCTGTGCATGCACTGAAACTGAATACATAAAAAACTCTCATACTAGAGCCCTCAGCAAATGCTCTAGTTGGGTCAACATAACATATGCTAAGCTTGGTTCAACATAATTCAACCTTAAAACATTAACAAAAGATCATGTATAACAGGGGATTCTCATACATTAGGGCCAAGCACAATACTAATCCTCCATACATTATTTTACATTATTTTACAATACATCATTTGCAAATTATGTCCACAACTAACTATTACAAAGACACAACTTCAATCTGGAAGACTCTCCGGTCTATCCCGAACCTGCAAACCTGGGGGTTAAGGGAAATGGGTGAGCTACTAGAGCCCAGTGAGCAGAATAGTAAAACATTATATTAAAATCCATGCTTTCATGAAATGCATCACATCACAAACAAATCACATCAAGGATGGACTTGTCACCAATAGCCCTCTACATAATCCAATCATGCCAGGGGCGTAGTGCAGGCCACACCTGGTCTTTCTCTTACACATAACATATCATACATATCCAATCGTGCCGGGGGCGTAGTGCAGACCACACCCGGACTTTCTCTTACATTGTGCTAGGGGCGTAGTGTAGGCCACACCTAGACTTCCAAATCATATCATATCATATCTCATCATATCGAGGACTAATGGGTCATCCAACATCCATCCACATCAACATCATAATATGCAATGCAACATATTCGTGGATTCTAATGCAAACAACCTAGTAAATAACATGGTATTCATGATGCATGAACATGCTCAAAACTGATTTAATTTGATACATAAAGATCCATTCTACTCACCTCAGGCTGACTCTGAAGCAGCTAGCTCACCACTGGGGTCCTCGGTTCCTCGGGTCCGAACCTACACAGGTGGACTCAAAATGAGGGACCAAACATACACTATCATAACTCTAAACTACTCCCCAAAAACCCCACTAAAACACCCTAAAACAATCATAGAAAACATGCAAAGGAAGGTTGAACAGGACACTTTCGGCGGCAGGTTCGGCGGCCGAAAGTGGTTCTAGAGCCGAAACTCATGCATGTTCGGCGGCACCTTCGGCGGCCGAAACTGCCCTCCAGAGCCGAAAGTCCAAACTTTCGGGGGCAAGCTTAGGCGGCCAAACATGCCACCACAGGTAGGTTCGGCGGCCGAACATGCCTTCGGCTGCTGAACCTGAGTTCTTCCAGAAATGGCAGAACTCAGCCCTCACATGCACATATGCCTCCCAAACCTCCCAAACTCAAGCACAACACTCCCAGACATGCATAAACACATTCATAAGCATATAGGGGTCTTAAACTATCTTATAACCCAACAAACATCAACATGGCAACTCAATAATCATGCATTTCATACTTAACCCATAAAAACCCTATCATTTTTACAACTAACCTAAACATGCATTTCTACCCCATAAACCTTCATAAAACTTGTTTAAAACATCGAAGGAGGCGAAGACCGACGCTTACCTCTTGAAGATCGAGAGAAGACGTGACCCAACTTGGAGATTTGGGGAAAACGGGTTTCGGAAGTCTCCAAGCTTCCAAACTTCGATCTTTGCTCAAAAACTTCAAAACCAAGTTAAAACTCATTAGAAACTTGTAGGATTTGAAGGAAAACCTCAAAACCAACCATGGAAGGGCATGAACGCACCTTTGCCCGAAAATGGAGGAGAAAGCTCGCCCATTTTCGGACATGGGACCTTTTATAGGTGGCTGGCCAGACCACCTTCGGAAGCCAAAGGTGACTCCAAAACTCCACCAAGTTCGGCGGCCGAACATGAGGTTCGGCGGCCGAACCTGGATTTTCCTTCATGGTGCTTTTCTTTCAAAAACTCAATTCTTTCTTACTTAAAACCTTAAAAACATATAAAAACATTTATAAAAACATGATTTTACCCTTCTAGAGGTTTCCGACATCCGAGATTCCACCGGAAAATAGGAATTCCGATATCGAGGTCTAGCCGGGTATTACATTCTCCCCCCCTTAAGAACATTCGTCCCCAAATATTCACCAAACAAGCAAAACATGGCATAAAACACATAAGAACACATAAAAATACATAGATACTAACCTTAAAAGAGGTGAGGGTATTGCTGGAGCATGGACTCCCGTGTCTCCCAGGTACATTCTTCTATGTTATGATGGTTCCAAAGGACTTTCACTATCGGGATTTTCTTGTTCCTTAGCTTTCTGATCTGCATGTCTAGGATTCGCACTGGCTGCTCAACATAGGTGAGATCTCCTAGGATCTCCACATCAGGCTCACTAAGAACCTTGCCCGGATCTGACACGAACTTTCGTAACATGGAAACATGGAAAACCGGATGGATTCTTTCCATTGAAGCAGGTAAGTCCAACTTGTACGACACATTCCCAATCTTTTGCAATATTTCAAATGGTCCGATGTACCGTGGAGCTAGCTTATCCTTCTTTCCAAAATGAACCACCCCTTTCATAGGAGACACCTTGAGCAACACCAAATCTCCCTCCTGAAACTCCACATGCTTCCTGCGGACATCTGCATAACTCTTTTGCCTGCTCACAGCAGTCTTGATCCTTTCTCTGATAATTGGTACTACTCTGCTGGTGATCTCTACTAGCTCAGGCCCTGCCAAGGCCCTTTCTCCAACTTCCTCCCAGCAGACAGGTGACCTGCACTTCCTTCCATACAAAGCTTCATATGGAGTCATCCCTATGCTAGCATGATAGCTGTTATTGTAGGCAAACTCCACCAAAGGTAGATGCTGCCTCTAAGAACCGCCAAAATCTAGCATACACATTTTGAGCATATCTTCAATTGTCTGGATGGTCCTCTCCGACTGTCCATCAGTCTGTGGATGGAAAGTAGTGCTAAAATCTAGCCTGGTACCCATAGCATTCTGCAGCCTCCGCCAAAACTTGAAGGTGAACTGGGGTCCTCTATCAGACACTATTGAAATAGGAGCCCCATGCAGCCTGACCACTTCATCAACAAATACCTGCGCCAATTTGTCCACAGAATAGCCACTCCTAACAGGGATGAAGTGAGCAGATTTGGTCAGTCTGTCCACAATCACCCATATGGAGTCCAATCTGTTGGACGTTGCCGGTAACCTCACCACGAAATCCATAGCTATATTCTTCCATTTCCACTCTGGAATCGATAGTGGGTTAAGCATTCCAGCCGGCTTCTGATGTTCCAGCTTCACCCTTTGACATACTTCGCAGGCGGACACAAACTGTGCCACTTCTCTCTTCATAGCTGGCCACCAATAAACTCTCTTCAGATCTTGATACATCTTGGTGGCTCCAGGGTGAACACTGTATCTAGCATTATGAGCTTCCCTCATAATGTCACCTTGCAAACTCACGTCATCTGGTACACATAACCTGTTCCCATAGCGGAGGGTCCTCTTGCTGTTAAATATGAACTTATTATTCTTGCTTGACTAAACAGTCCTGGCAATTTTCACTAACTCTGGGTCCTCATGCTGTTTCTGAGCCACCTGCTCCAGAAACACGGGTGTCACTCTCATATGAGCTATCAAAGTTCCAGTACCAGACAACTCCAACTGGAACCCTTCGTCGATGAGCTTATAGAACTCCCTCACCGCCGGTCTCCTCTCTGCTATAATATGGGATAGACTGCCAAGTGATTTCCGGCTTAGGGCATCTGCCACAACATTTGCCTTACCCGGATGGTACTGAATTTTGCAATCATAATCACTAAGCAGTTCTACCCATCTCCTCTGTCTCATATTCAACTCTCTCTGACTCAAGATGTATTGCAAGCTCTTATGATCTGTGAAGATCTCACATTTAACCCCATAAAGGTAATGCCTCCACATCTTGAGTGCAAAGATCACAGCTGCCATCTCTAGGTCATGTGTAGGATAATTCAACTCATGCTTCTTCAGCTGTCTAGAAGCATAAGCAATTACCCTTTCATTTTGCATCAACACACAACCTAGTCCCACGCGGGACGCATCACAAAACACTGTGAAGTCTTTATTGCTGGTAGGCAGAGCTAACACCGGTGCTGACGTCAACCTTCTCTTCAGCTCTTCAAAGCTTTCCTCGCACTGATTAGACCACACAAACTTCTGATTCTTCTTAGTCAATTTGGTCATAGGAGCGGCAACTTTAGAGAAGTCCTGAACGAACCTCCTGTAGTAACCTGCCAAACCCAAGAAGCTCTTAATCTCTGTTACTGTAGTGGGTCTGGGCCAGTTAGCTACAGCTTCTACCTTCTTGGGGTCCACTTCTATTCCATTTTCTGACACAACGTGCCCCAAGAATGAGATGCTCCCCAACCAGAATTCACACTTGGAGAACTTGGCATACAAGCCATGCTCTCTCAGGGTCTGCAGAACTATCCTCAGATGATGGGCATGCTCCTCTGCATTCCTGGAATACACTAAGATATCATCAATGAAGACAATAACAAAGTGATCCAGGTACTGGCTAAACACTCTGTTCATGAGATCCATGAATGTTGCAGGGGCATTGGTCAGCCCAAACGGCATTACTAGGAACTCATAATGCCCATATCTAGTCCTGAACACCGTCTTCGGCACATCTTCTTCTCTTATTCTCAGCTGGTGGTACCCGGATCTCAGATCTATCTTGGAGAAACAACCTGCTCCCGCTAGCTGGTCAAATAGATCGTCGATCCTAGGTAACGGATACTTATTCTTGGTAGTGATTTTGTTCAACTGCCTGTAGTCGATACAAAGTCTCAAGGATCCATCCTTCTTCCTTACAAACAGCACTGGAGCACCCCAAGGCGAGGTACTCGGTCGGATGAAACCCTTGTCTACCAACTCTTGCAACTACTCCTTCAGTTCTTTCAACTTCGCTGGTGCCATCCTGTAGGGAGGGATAGAGATTGGTCGGGTTCCAGGCATCAGTTCTATTTTAAACTCTATCTCCCTAGCAGGTGGTAGTCCTGGAAGCTCGTCTGGGAAGACATCTAAGAAATCTCTGACCACGGGCACTGAGGCGGGCTCCCTAACCTGACTATCCAGCTCTCTCACATGAGCTAGAAACCCCTGACAACCTCTCCTGAGCAACCTACGAGCCTGTAGGGCTGATATCAGACCTCTAGGTGCACCCCTCCTGTCTCCTCTGAAGACAACTTCTGACCCATCCTGATCTTTGAACCTGACTACCTTGTCTCTGCAATCCAAGGTAGCACCATGAGTGGATAGGCAATCCATCCCTAGAATGACATCAAAATTTGTCAGGTCTAGAACCACAAGGTCGGCTGGAAGGCATCTACTCTCAACAAACACTGGACTAAACTGGCAGACTGACTCTGCCACTGATGGATCACACTTGGGTCCACTGACCCAGAGGGGACACTCTAACCCAGAGATTATCAAATCCAACCTCTCAACGACTCTTGGAGCAATAAAAGAATGAGATGCACCGAGGTCCATTAAAGCATACTCATCTGAACGACCAATGATGAGATTACCTGACACCACGGTGTTGGATGTGTTCGCCTCCTGCGGTGTCATAGTGAAGATCCGAGCTGGAGCTGATGGACCTTCACCTCGGGAACCTGCTGAAGAAGAGGCTGCCCCTCTCCCTCGGCCTCTGCTACTGCCCTGAGTCATGGCTGGAGTTGCTGGCTGAGCCACACTACTAGAAGCTGTCTGCTGGGATGGTGCCATGAAAGGTGCCCTAGGACACTCCCGTGCCATGTGTCCCTCTTGCCCACATCTGAAGCAGGCTGTAGTCCTATACCGAAACACTCTCTTGTGCAGCTTGCCACATCTCACATATTCAGCACCATCTGAACCCGAACTCGAGCCACCACCGAGTCCCAGACCTGATTTCAACCTGTTCCAGAACTTATTCTTCTTAGGCTTCCTGGAGCCTCTGTCCCACTTTTTCTTTCCACCTGAAATTGCTGCATCTAGAGAAGAGGAGTCTAAACTTCCCCCGCCGGGGGTCTTGGAACCCGAAGACTGTGCCACGGACTGCTTAACTTTCCCTTCGATTATTGCACTAGCCTCCATCTTCCGGGCCATATCCACTATAGTATGGAAATTCTCCCTCTCTGCTGATTGGATCAAAGAGGAATACCTGGAGTGGAGCTTCATGACATACCTCCTAGACTTCTTCAGGTCTGTGTGAAAAGCTTTCCCTGCAAACGGCAACAGCTCCAGGAATCTATCAATTAATTCATCTACACTCATCTCCTCTGTCTGCCTTAGCTGTTCAAACTCAATCATCTTCAGCTCTCTGGAGCTATCAGGGAAAGCCCATCCTGCAAACTCATTTGCAAACTCCTCCCAGGTCAAACTGTCCAATCTTGGGTCCACATAATTTTTGAACCACTCACGGGCCTTTTTGCATTTGAGTGTGAACCCCGCCATCTGAATAGCTCTACTGTCATCTGCCCCTAACTCATTTGTAATCATCTTCATTGTCTTCAGATACTCAAAAGGATCATCTCCCATCTTGAACTTGGGAGCATCCAACTTCAAGTAATCTGTCATCTTAACTCTGCTTCCCCTAGATGAGCTAGGTTTGGGTATTTGGACTTCAGGAGCTACAGGTTCAGGGGGTGGTGGAGGAGGTGCAACATTCCCTTGATTAGGGTTTGTCACATTAGGATAGAAAGGTGAGGGTGGATACATTGGGTAGTGGGGGTATGGTGGATAGCAAGGTGGATAAGGCATGAAGGTAGGGTAGGGGTTAAAGCTGGAGTAATCCAATGTACCCCCCATCGGATACCCTGGGCCCTATGGAAAGGGTGGATACTGGGGTGGATAACCAAACCCTGAGGCCTGAGCGCCTCCCTGAGACTCCCCTGTACCCTCCTCAGACATGCTCACATCCAGATTTCCATCCCTTCTCTGATCCTCATCCATCACTTCCCTCACATCAGAAGACCCTCCTCCTAGATCTGTTCCCCTTCTGCTAGTATCAAAAGACCTTCTAGGGTCCCTTGACACTCTCTCTCTGCTTGATCTACATGACATCGCCCTTGGCAATGCAGGAGGATGGGCATTCATGCCCTCATTCTCTAGTGGGAATCCAGTCAATCTCGCTGATCGACGAGTACCTCTCATCTTGTTTACTGAAAACAACACATCCCATAAAACATTAGCATCAAATGGTCCATGTGGAAACACATGAACCCGCATCACATACATAGCATAACATTAATGCACATGCATAAAATCATGACATTTCACCTCATCATTCAAGACAGGACTCTACATCCTATCCTAGTGGATATGATTTTCCTATTGTGCTTTCCCTTCTAAAACATCTATAAGCCCGAAACTTTCTAGGTCTGACCATATGAACCTAGGGCTCTGATACCAATCTGTAACGACCCGAAATCGGACCGCCACCGGCACTAGGATCCAGATCGACTTAAGGTCGCTGGGACCCGTAGCAAGCCTAACATACAACCTATTACACCTGATAAATCCCATACATGATCATACATATACATAAAAACTTTAAACTTTTTCATTCACCAAGCTCAACCTGTGCATGCACTGAAACTGAATACATAAAAACTCTCATACTAGAGCCCTCAGCAAATGCTCTAGTTGGGTCAACATAACATATGCTAAGCTTGGTTCAACATAATTTAACCTTAAAACATTAACAAAAGATCATGTATAACAGGGGATTCTCATACATTAGGGCCAAGCACAATACTAATCCTCAATACATTATTTTACACTATTTTACAATACATCATTTGCAAATCATGTCCACAACTAACTATTACAAAGACACAACTTCAACCTGGAAGAATCCCCGGTCTATCCCGAACCTGCAAACCTGGGGGTTAAGGGAAAGGGGTGAGCTACTAGAGCCCAGTGAGCAAAATAGTAAAACATTATATTAAAATCCATGCTTTCATGAAATGCATCACATCACAAACAAATCACATCAAGGATGGACTTGTCACCAATAACCGTCTACATAATCCAATCATGCCAGGAGCGTAGTGCAGGCCACACCTGGTCTTTCTCTTACACATAACATATCATACATATCCAATCGTGCCGGGGGCGTAGTGCAGGCCACACCCAGACTTTCTCTTATATTGTGCCAGGGGCGTAGTGTAGGCCACACCTGGACTTCCAAATCATATCATATCATATCTCATCATATCGAGGACTAATGGGTCATCTAACATCCATCCACATCAACATCATAATATGCAATGCAACATATTTGTGGATTCTAATGCAAACAACCTAGTAAATAACATGGTATTCATGATGCATGAACATGCTCAAAACTGATTTAATTTGATACATAAAGATCCATTCTACTCACCTCAGACTGACTCTGAAGCAGCTAGCTCACTGCTGGGGTCCTCGATTCCTCAGGTCCGAACCTACACAGGTGGACTCAAAATGAGGGACCAAACATACACTATCATAACTCTAAACTACTCCCCAAAAATCCCCCTAAAACACCCTTAAACACTCATAGAAAACATGCAAAGGAAGGTTGAACAGGGCACTCGGTAGGTTCGGCGGCCGAAAGTCCCTCCAGAGCCGAAACTCAGCCACTTTCGGCGGCAGGTTCGGCAGCCGAAAGTGGTTCCAGAGCCGAAACTCATGCATGTTCGGCGGCACCTTGGGCGGCCGAAACTGCCCTCCAGAGCCGAAAGTCCAAACTTTCGGGGGCAAGCTTAGGCAGCCAAACATGCCACCACAGGTAGGTTCGGCGGCCGAACATGCCTTCGGCTGCCGAACCTGAATTCTTCCAGAAATGGCAGAACTCAGCCCTCACATGCACATATGCCTCCCAAACTCAAGCACAACACTCCCAGACATGCATAAACACATTCATAAGCATATAGGGGTCTTAAACTATCCTATACCCTAACAAACATCAACATGACAACTCAATAATCATGCATTTCATACTTAACCCATAAAAACCCTATCATTTTTACAACTAACCTAAACATGCATTTCTACCCCATAAACCTTCATAAAACTTGTTTAAAACATCGAAGGAGGCGAGGATCGACGCTTACCTCTTGAAGATCGAAAGAAGACGTGACCCAACTTGGAGATTTGGGGAAAACGGGTTCCGGAGGTCTCCAAGCTTCCAAACTTCGATCTTTGCTCAAAAACTTTAAAACCAAGTTAAAACTCATTAGAAACTTGTAGGATTTGAAGGAAAATCTCAAAACCAACCATGGAAGGGCATGAACTCACCTTTGCCCGAAAATGGAGGAGAAAGCTCGCCCATTTTCGGACATGGAGCCTTTTATAGGTGGCCGGCCAGACCACCTTCGGAAGCCAAAGGTGACTCCAAAACTCCAGCAAGTTCGGCGGCCGAACATCAAGTTCGGCGGCCGAACATGAGGTTCGGCGGTCGAACCTGGATTTTCCTTCATAGTGCTTTTCTTTCAAAAACTCAATTCTTTCTTACTTAAAACCTTAAAAACATGTAAAAACATTTATAAAAACATAATTTTACCCTTCTAGAGGTTTTCGACATCCGAGATTCCACCGGAAAATAGAAATTTCGATGTCGGGGTCTAGCCGGGTATTACATAGTGTGACCATGATCTTTGTGAAATAATCAATATTTTGTTTTGTCTCACTTGCTTACTTTGTCTAGATTAAACTTGCAGGCTATCTAACTTCTTTGACATTTTTCTTGATCCATATAAGTATATATGTTTATGAGGCATTTAGAGGTGTGTAATTTCTATACTTACCTCAGTCATCCCTACCTCGGGATACCGGGTAACTCTTCCTTTCATTTTTATGGCTTCGCTTGTTTGATTTCTGGGTCTTATTTTGGCTCGCCCTTTTATCCTCTCTGAATGCTTGTATTTCATCATCCAGTTTTATGTACTTCTGAGCCTTATCTATCAGCTGTTGATAAGTTGTACCCAGATTCTTTATTAGGGAATCCATAAACTTTATGTTCCTGGTTCCCTTCTTCAAAGCTACGAAAGCTATCTCATGATTCAAATCCTCTACCTGTATGGCCTTAGCATTGAATTGTAAAATAAAGCTCCTTAAAGAGTCACCCTCACCTTGTTGGATCTTCTGAAGGTCAAAGGAGAACTTCTTAAGAGGTATGCATGTAATAAATTTGGATTTAAAAGCTATAGCAAGCTAAGCAAAGTTACTAATAAAACGTGGACTAAGGTGTTGGTACCATTTCTAGGCCAAACATGTTAAGGTAGACAAAAAGACTTGGCATATGATAAAGTCATTGACGTCTTGTAGTTGCATCGTGGTTCTAAAGATGGCCAAATGACTCCTAGGATCCAAAGTTCCATTGTACTTTTCCAAAATGGATAACTTGAACTTTGGTGGGAAGCTCTCCACCAGGACTTCCTTGGACAAGGGCGAGGCATCACCCAAGTCATAATCTTCCTCCTACTCATTTTAGTACTTATGGACAGCACGCACCAGCTTCTGACCCATACTCCTCGGAGCTTCGTCGAAGGACTCCTCATCTTCAACTTTGCCCTTCCTTTTAGTTGGGCATAGGGTGTCTCTACCCGAGCCTTAGGCGTTCTTGAGAGTCTCCTCTCACATCCTGGCAACCACTTGGGAAGCTTCCTCCCGAGCCTTATATTGCTCTAGAGTTACCTACAACCTTTTGATATACTGCACCTTTTATTCATTGTGCTGATTGCTAAGATCCATCTCAGCTAACGTGGGGGGAGTATTTTGTCCACTTCCTAGTATGGAAGGGACAATGACTCCCTTATTTACTACAGATTTAGAAACTGGCCGTGAGCTGTTGGCCATTGGAAGTGAATTAGGGGTGAATTAGATTTTGGAAAAAGGAAGAAAAAATATTTAGTAAGTTGGATTCCCCAAATGATCCAAAGAATTCAATATGATCCTAGCAATAAAACCAAATGATATTGTCGAAATGCTCCCTATATGATCTGGAAACCTGCAAAGAAGAGAAGTGAGGTGGCTGGTGCTTAGAGGCAACCACTCGGATGCTCAAGTCAGAATAATACTCAAGTGGGCGAGTGAAATAAGAATTATAAGCAATGTTAAATGAATAGTTGAAGAATTTTGAAAGGAATTTTTTATTATATTCCAATTGAATTAATCTTTACAAGGTTTAAGTATTTATACAAAAAGAATCAACCTAAATTAGGAATATTTACAATAAGAATAAAATCCCTATAATCAAGCCTAATTAGGATTCCAAAGATCTAAATCCTCCTAATTAAGAACATTCTATGTTGATCAACACTCCCCCTTAGGTTGGTGCATAGATATCAGACATGTCCAACTTGCAAACCAAGGTGTGATAGGTCTTATTGCTAAGCCCTTTAGTAAACACATCAGCTAGTTGTTTATCAGAAGTCACATGATCTAATCTCAAAACACCAGTTATTAACTTCTATTTAATGAAATGTCGATCAATCTCTATATGCTTTGTTCGGTTATGTTAAACTGGATTATGAGTTATATTGATGGCTGCTTTGTTGTCACAGTACAAGAGCAGTTTGTCCCTCTCCAACAGTTTCAGTTTCTTCAACAATCTCTGCAACCATAGGAGTTCATAAACACCTTATGCCATCGCTCTATATTCCGCCTCAGCACTTGATCGAGTAATAACACTTTGTTTTTTTACTTCTCCAAGTGACAAGGTTTCCTCCCACAAGTGTGCAGTAACCACTAGTCGACCTCCTATCATTAAGGGATCCAACCCAATCTTCATTTGTGAATGCATGTATGTGGAGATGACCATGCTTAGAGAATAGGAGATCCTTTCCAGGAGCAGACTTCAAGTATCACAAAATATAAAAAACAACTTATATATGAGGATGACCATGCTTAGAGAATAGGAGACCCTTTCCAGGAGCAGACTTCAAGTATCACAAAATATGAAAAACAACTTATATGTGAGGCTCACGAGGATCATGCATAAACTGAATGACTAAACTGACTGCATATGCTATGTCTCGTCAAGTATGTTAGAGATAAATTAATCTGCCTACCAATCTCCAATATTTGCCAATATCCACTGATTCACTAGTCCCTACTTGTAACTTGTGATTACTCTCAATAGGAGCTTCTACTGGTTTGCAACATAACATATCAGCTTCTTCCAAGAGATCTAGAATGTATTTCCTCTAAGAGATAAAGATTCCCTTCGATCTAGCAGCCTCAATTCCCAGAAAATACTGAAGTTTTTCTAGATCTTTAATTTCGAATTCCTAAGCCAGAAGCTTCTTTAATCGAGCCATTTCTTCTTTGTTATCTCATGTCATTACTATGTCATCAACATAAATAATGAGAAGAGTAATTTTACCCCTATAATATTCGATAAACAGGGTATGATCAACATTGCTCTTTTGATAGCCAAAAGAAACCATGACTCTGCTGAATCGGTCAAACCAAGCTTTGGTGACTGTTTCAATTCATACAATGCCTTCTTTAGCATGCACACTATTCCTTGGGTTTTTTCATTAGCAAATCCAATATTGATGTCCATGTATACTTCCTCTTCTAAGTCTCCATGGAGGAATGCATTTTTCACATCAAATTATTATAGGTCCCAATCAAGATTGGCAACGCAAGATAGCAAAACTCTTATTGAATTCATTTTGGCAATAGGGGCAAATATCTCCTGGTAATCCACTTCATAGATTTGAGTGTATCTCTTGGCAATTAGTCTGGCCTTGAATCTTTCAATTGATCAATTTTCTTTGTGTTTTATAGTAAACCCCATTTATAGCCAACTAATTTTTTTTTCTAGGTGGAAGAGTCACCAACTCCCAGGTCTCATTTTTAGCTAAGACTTTCATTTCTTCAACCATTGCTCCCTTCTAATTATAATCTTTTGAGAGCTTTCTTCTAATCTTATGGGATAGACACAGAGGAAATAGACAAGACAAAGGCTCTATAGGATGGAGACAAAGAATCATAAGAGAGAAAGTTAGAAATATAGTGTTTTGTACAAGACCTAACTCTTTTTCTTCAAGCAAGTGGTTTATTTAGATCATCAATGGGTTCAAGATTTAGAGTTGACTCATCAGATGGAGAAGAGGAAGATTCGTGATATTGAGTAGGCTGCACAATGGCTTTCTCTACTTTTATTTTGTCTCTTCTTGAGTATCTACTTAATTCTGGGTTATTCAAATGCCCAACTATTTTTTCCTGATCATCAATACTCTCCCATGTATAGTAGTCTCTTCTTGAGTAAAAAACTATGAAGGTATAGGGCTAGGAATCATCTCTTCTTTCTCATTGTCCTCCCTCTAAAGAGGTGATGGGATAGTATTGAAGTAAGATTCAGTCTCTCTAAATGTAACATCCATATTGACAAAGTATTTTCTAGATGAAGGGTGGTAATACTTGTGACCCTTTTGTGTGGGAGAATACCCAACAAACACACATTTAAGAGCCCTTGGATCGAGCCTTTCACCTATCCTAGTATGAACAAAACATGTGCACCAAACACCTTTGGTGGAACAATATAAGCATTTTTCCCTTGTAGCACCTCTAAAGGACTTTTAAAGGAAAGAGATTTGAGAGGCATTCTACTAATGAGATAAATTGCGACTAAGACTGTATCTCCCCAATAGGTTTTTGGAAGATTCATGGTGAAAAGGAGAGATCTGGCTACCTTCAACAGGTGCCTATTTTTTCTTTCAGCAACATCATTTTGGCCACTAGTGTAAGAACAACTAGTTTGATATAGTATCCCATGTACTCTATGCCATTTTCAATTCTCAAAATTTTTATCTTAGTATCAAATTGAGTACAAACTTTTATCCTAACCGTCGATGCCACTGTATAATTTCCTGGTTGACATCCTGATTTCTTCTAAAAAGAGTCTGAGGTGAATTTAAACTCAGAGTCCCTTCCAACATATATAAGCCATCATGTAGTCTACCATTGCCAATCCTCTTTCCAGTTTGAAGGTACTGAATAACATAATGATCAGGAAAAAAATTCAATTTTACAGTTAAGTGTTTTAGTGAGAGCACTAACAGATAAAAAATTCACAATGAAACAAGGAACATGAAAAACAGAGAATAGCTTGATATTTGGAGTACAAACAATAAATTGATTCCAGAGGCAGGAGTGAAACAACCATCGGCTATTCTGACAATATTCTTTTGTAGACATGGAAGATAATTAAGGAAGCCTTTGGAAGAGCCTGTCATGTGTCTATTTATGCAATAATTATTAATCCATAGAGTAATATCAATAGATGAAATGAAAGCATTATTAGAGGCCCGCACGTTTTCCACATTAGTCACTTTCTTGTATGCCATTTCAAAGGCCTTTTTTCTGTCAAACCAGGCAAAGAACTACTGGCAGAGAAGGAAAGGCAAAAAAGCATGAGACTAGGCTAGTCAGAGGTGCAATGTGAAGGGGAGGTCACCGGAAAGGAGCACCATCGAAAAAGGGCATCGAAGAAGGACCTACGCACTGACACATGAAAATGATGTCGAGACTGTGGTGGCGTGTGAGCTCATGTGTGTGGCCAAAACGGAGGCGCTTCTTCAGAAAAAGGTCAAAAATCCAATGGATATTCTCCTAGTATGGGCGGTATCGGTTAACTAGAAGCTTGACCTATAAAAATCCTAACTCTGTGAATAATACTAGGAATTCTTATACAAAATAAAGTTGGCAAAACTCTGATACCATAAAAAATTTTGGAAGAAATTTTTTATTTTATTCCAATTGAATTGATTGTTATAAGTTTTTAAGTATTTATACACAAAAAATCAACTTAAATTAGAAATATTTATAATAAGAATAAAATTCCTATAATCAAAGCTAATTAGGATCTCAAAGATCTGAATCCTCCTATTTAGAAACCTTCTATATTGATCAATAATAGTAGAATGCATACCTTGGACCTCTAATCTTAATTGCTTTTATTTATAATCGCCCAAAGTGAATCATGACCTGTAACCATAAAATAGGGCTACGTTGGCAAAGTTTTAATAAGCGGATGCACGATCCCATTCAAAGAAAAGAAGACCTGGACATTCGATCTTTCGTCAAAACTCACTCGAACCTTCACATAAAATTATCATAGTACAATATGTATTATCATAGCACAATATGTCAGATTCGTGTTACGCCTATAATCACGGAATCACCAACTAGTTAAATCGGTAAGATCCCTTATCAAATAATCTGTTACATCATCATCGGATTATTAATACTATAATAAAAGTACGCATCTTTACACAACAATTTTTAAATTCAGAATATTATATTACATTCACCGTTCACAACAAGAATGCATCTTGTACAAGGTATGAGTTTAAATATCCAAAAAAATTAGTTGGTCTAATATTTAGAACTCAAATGGAAATTCTCCTTTGAAGATGCCAATATTCAAATCATAGTCACTAACAAATTCATTGAAGTTTTTGTGGATGAATCTAGGTGAAACCTTTTTTTAATGGTAACCAATAGTTTGCAGTTAGAAAAAAGCACAGAATCTCACCTTAATGTATGAATGCAATAACTCTATAGGAGATAGGCGATTCTCAAAATGGAAGGGATCAGTTGATTCAGTGATAGGAGTCTTCCTTACTCAAATTGTTTCAGAACATTTTTCAAACGATTCTCAAATGGAATGAAAAGCTGTTGCAACACCCTTTCTATAAGCAGAACTCTATGACACACAGCAAATCAACAGAATATCAAAGAGACTCTGAGACCTCATGGACAGACAGGACAAGCATTGTAGAGTCTCGTAGTCATAGCCCTCAAGAAGTTTTATCATCACAAGATTCCTTTGATTCCTCAGTTATTCAAAGCAATGGTGGAGTCAGATCCTACTCAGGCTCCAACTCAGAAGCAGAAGATCATGCAAATGAGTACAGACATAGCAAGAGTCCCAGTACATTTTTAACAAAGCATCCGCAAGTTGAGACCACCACCTTGTATGAAGAGTTTTATATATAGTCCTGTTAGTGGAAGAACACTGTTTCACATGCAATCCAGGCACGGACAAATGCAACCAGAATATACAGGAAATAGGCAGCAGCAATGCCCAGGATCGGAAAGATTGGATAAAATCTTAGAAGGCTCTTCTGCGTTTTATCAGCAAATCATTTACAATAATCCTCAGATGCAAGTACCACTACTTCCTTCTTGTAACTATCAGTTGTGCACAACTGCACAATCTGAGATGGTAGAAGTGGATTGTGTTGGACTGAACAGAGAAGAGAGCATATCTTTTTGGCCTTCGAGTGCCTCCAGATTCAACAAGGAAAAAGATGCAAGTTGCACAAGCAAAAGGGTTGTACAAGGGGAACAGAATGTAGCTGTATCCACAACAGAGAAATATAGGTCATCAAGCTGTCAAGAAACACAAACAATGGACTCAGTCTTTCCTGCGCATGCAAATGATGCATGAACAAAGCAATCCTGAAACTTGCCATGGATTCCAACCGCAAAAGGTAAAAATGAATTCCCAATTGAAAAGCAAAACGATGGTTGCAACAGAAAATCTTGCTGATGTATTTTAAAGTTTTTATAAGCCTCAACAAGTTGAAACTCAAAGTTTTTAGATAAATAATTGATAGCGGTTGTCGAAACCGTAAAAAATAAACATATTATCAATTAACAAAATAACTTGTAGATAGTGGCAATAGGGTCGAACCACAGGATTTAACATTAAGGATCTTCCTAACAATGACTTGGACAAATAAATAACAAAAGTAAAATAAAAAGAGGGGGTTTATTTTGATGATAGTGAACTAAAATTAAAACTAAGTAGTAAGAGGAAGCAGTAATTAAAAAGATGAGTAAATCAATGGAAGAAGGAATCTAGTTGAAGCATAGATCTATTTCAGTTTTAGAATTAATCATTGATTCTTTGATACTCCTATTTATTTCAATAAATTAGCTTAGAATGGGAAAGACACTTCTCACAACCAAATTCCTCCTTAGTTTTAGTTCGATTAGGAAACATTCGCTAACCAAATACTAGTTAACAAGTTGCTAAGGAACGTCCTTGGATTTTTTAATTTTCAACTGTTAACTGCATTAAGACTTAGAGAAACCTAATTCTAACATTGCCAACCGCGTGGTCAAGTTTAGATTCTGCAACCAATTGTACTTGTGTTTAAATAATCTAAACAATTACGGATCCAAATTATTCAAACTAACAATATATTACTCATGCAATTAAAAGCAATAGGTCTTAATTGATTCTAATAGCAAAGCAATAATAGTATAAAGAACAAGTTGCATAAATATTGAAAAATAGAAGTTTAACAATGGAGTTTTAAATCTCTCAATTCATCACAAACCGAAAATTCTCCAACTTTAACTAAATAAAAAGATATTTAGACACTCATGGTAGAAAAAAGAACATAAAAAGAAAGAAGAAAAGTAGAGAGAAGTTGCTGCCGAAAATCTGAATAAAATCTGATGATATATTGCTGGTTGGTTGCGGTCCCTTTTTGTAGGTGAGGAGTCCTAATCCTTCTTGGAGTTGGAATCCTATTTTGACTTGGTCTCTTGATGGTCTTTTAATTTCTCCTTTGTCTTTATATTTTATCATGAATAAAACTCTTTTAATGAAAGATTTTCTTTGGTGCGGTTTTTGGAATTGTCATAGGATTGGTCTTGTGGTGTTTAAAGTAGGATAAGACTCAAACACTTTTAAAATTATGAATTTCCTTTTTTTCCCGCGCTGCTGTAATTTGCTGGAGACAGTCGATTGGGTCAGTTGATTTGGGCAAATCGCTTGCCCAAATCGTTTCTGCAAGTCAATTACAGTTTTCTGCTTCAGCTTTCTGCAAGTCATTTAGCTAAATCACTTCGGCCAAAACGATTTTTCAACTTTTTCTGCAAAATTTCTCCAAGTTTCCATTTTCTTCCTTTTTTGCAAAAATATCATAAAAACATAAATTAAACTAGAAAAATGCATATTTAAACAGTAATAATGATAATAAAAATGTTGCTAAATTATACTTGATCAATAATGATTCTCTGATCATTGCTCTAATACCCTAAAGAGCATATGCATAGGAATTATGAAAATGTTATGTAACAATCCAGCAAATAGTATGATTGCATGCTCATGGAGGCCACATCACATTAGATACCTTGTTTCCAATATCCATAAGATTAATACTTTAGAGAATGAAGCTGAATGTGACCTCTGTATTTTGCAGTGCAGGGCCTGTGCTACCTGGGCCAGAAGAGAAGAGTATATCGACTTCAACTGTTCCTTTAGAAATGGAGAAAGGCCTTGGCGTAGTTATTAATCCCATGCCATTACCTCCATCCAAAAATTATCCAATTAAAATAGGAGTATCAGATGTCGGTTGTGTACCTATCATTGAAGAGCTAGCAACACCAGAGCAAGAACACACTGAAGTAACAGAAAGTGATATAGAAGACATATTCAATGACAATAGCGATGATATGCCAACAATAAAACTCAACTTGGAAGAGTGGACAATGTTTTACAGAATTACATGCAACCAAACATGGAACTTCAAGAATGCGACATGTCCAAGGTTAGTTTCCTTTTTAATCAACAATAGAAATTCTCCATAAATTTTTTTTGTTTAATGGTGAATTAAAAAAATTGCAGATGGATAAAAGATAACCCGATGATCACAGTCCATAACTTCTTGCAATATGGAAATCAGGTGAGTAGGCATAATATGCTTGCAAGCTTGCAAGATCGACTCAAATAACACAAAACAAATAGCATCTATGTACCATGAAAAATTATAAACAGCTGCTAAGATGTATATAGATAATATTGCTATGATAAACCATGAAAATTTTAGGATACATATGAACCATTAATTTAAATTATTATGAGACAAAATTCTGTATGTGCTCGTACCTTGCATAAAAGATGCTTGCCTAAATGATACTTTGTTACTAGGTGAAACTACAAATTCAATTCAACCGCCAGAACATTGCCAATCCCAGGAACCAGACAAATTATGCAACAAAAAGACATGCTTTTCGTGCAGCAGTACCAGAGAAGCTAATTCACAAACAGTCAGAGGAACATTTTTGGTAAGCAAATCTGCTCACAAGGGGACTTACCCAATTCATCATGGAAATCAAATTAAAGGAGAAAAACAATCTCTTGTCTCTAACTGAATTCAAATGGGCTCACGTGCAGATACCTTATAGAACAGCAATGAGAGGAAGCTTTACATGCAATGGCACCTACTTTCTAGTGAATGAGGTAAATACCATTGAAGTTTGCTCTCTCTAATTTCAAAAATACATCTTTAATTTGTACTGAGGTTGCTTATGAGTGGATGTGAGTCTAGAAGTCTTCTAAATTTAGGAAAAGCACCAAATTGATATTATAGCAGAAAGGAAATAAACCTACATTTACAAGTGTAAAATCATATTAATAAAACAAGAATTCTTTGCAGTAAACTTGTGTATCCTTTGGCTTTTATTCTCTGTACAATATAATGTCCCTTAGTTATAGCAAATTAATCCCTCTAATTTAGATAGCAAATAAGTTCCCGACTGTAATTACAGCAGATCCTATTAAATGAAAATCATATATTTACAATAATTATAAATTTGATGGCTGATCTTGACACTCCCCTCAAATTGATAGTGGCGATTAAGCATCATTAATTTGTTTATAAAAAACTGATGTCGAGTAGTTGGAGGAGGCTTGATGAGAATATCTGCAATCCGTTGATTTGTAGAAATGTGTGGAAGAGCAATAAAACCATTATCAGAAGATTCTCGTATTGAACGGCAATCGATTTCAATGTGTTTGGTACGCTCATGATAGATAGGATTTGCGACAATCTGAATAGCACTAGTATTGTCAGCATGGAAAGGCATAGGATCAAATTGTGTATAACCCAATTCGGAAAGCAAACCAGGTAACCAATTTCCGAACATGTTGCAAACATGGCTCGATATTCCGCTTCAATTGAAGACTTGGAAACTCTGTCTTATTTCTTGCATTTCGAGGAGATCAAAGCCTTGCCTAAGTATACACACCATCCTGTTGTAGAACGATGGTTATCCGAACATTCCGCCCAATTCGAGTCTCTATAAGCAACAAGATTAAGAGAAGAACCAGCTGAAAAAAAAAAAGACCACGATGGGGAGTACCATAAAGATACTGTATAATGCATTTTACAACATCCATATGTAAGTTCCTTGGGGATGCCATGAATTGGCTCATCTAATTGACAGCAATAGATATATCAGGTCTTGTAACCGTCAAGTAATGAGGCTCCCAATTAGGTGCCAATATAGGGTGGGGTCTGAAAGAAGTTCAGCCTCCTCATTGTGGAATTTGACATTGGTTTCCATAGGAGTATTGAGAGGCATAGTGTTTTGCAATCCTACTAATTGGAATATGTCAGTAATGTACTTGTGTTGATTAACAAAATGGCTTTGTTGCTTTTGTGAATTTTCAGTCCCAAAAAATAAGAGACCCCAAATCTTTCATATGAAAAAAAGCAAGTAAAGATGCTTTGACTTCTTTAAGACAACCGTTGTCACTACTAATGATTAAAATGTCATCCACATACACAAGTAACAAAACTATGCCCTGGAAAGTCTTGTGCAAAAACAATGAGGGATCATACTGACTTTGTTGGAATGATAAATCAACCAATGTTTGGCAAAATTTAGCAAACCAAGCATGAGAAACTTGTTTCAACCCATATAAAGAGTGTTTTAGATGACATACCTCATTAGGAGCAGTTTGCAAAGCCGGTGGTGGATGCATACAAACATTCTCTTTAAGATCCCTATGAAGAAATGTGTTTTTAACATTCATCCGAGGAATAGGCCAATATTGAGAGGCTGCAATGGCCAAGATTGTGCAAACCATGGTCATTTTGGCAATTGGGGCAAATGTTTCTTCATAGTTGATTCCACATTCTTGTCGATTTCCAAGAGCTACCAAGCGAGCTTTACAATGGCCAAATGACTCATCAGCTTTTAGTTTAACAGTAAAAACCCATTTACAGCCAATGGAAGTAATATCCAATGGGCATAGTTCAAGTTGTCAAGTGTGATTTACTTTGAGAGTATCAAGTTCCTTTTCAATGGCTTGCTTCCAACAATCATATTTGACAGCTTCTAAGTATGATTTAAGTACGGTAGTTGAGAACAATGTAGCAACCATGGATGTGTGAGTATGAAATATGTCAGGAGAATAACCATACCTATCTGGGGCTTTGGAGATGCGAGCAGACCGTCTGAGTGGTGGAGGCGCAATATCAGGGGTAGGTGGCAGAGAAGACTGAGAGGGATGAACCACATGTTGCCAGTTTTGGTCATCATCACTACTTCATCCTGTACAAAAAAATATGAGGTCAAAACCGTGTGATTGGAGTAGAAGTGTTTGGTGGAGAACTAATGGATGTTTCCTCGGAGGCTGGAAGAAGAGAATGATAAGATTCATTAGAAATGACAATGGAAGAAGTATAAAAATTTTGGTGATAAAAAAATAACATTACGAGAAATACAAATCCGTTGGGTGGTAGGATCAAAACACATAAAGCCCTTTTGATTTTGTGCATAGTCAAGGAAAGCATATTTTAGTGATTGTGGAGAAAGTTTGGTGTATTTTTTAGGAGGAAGGAAAACAAAACACACACCCAAAAGGATGCAAATTATTATAACTAGGTGGATTTTGATGAAGCAAAAAATATGGTGTTTGGTTATTGAGTGCAGGTGGAGGGAGACGATTTATAAAGTGGACAACAGTGGATAAAGCTTCAACCCAGAATTTTGGTGGAATAAATGATTCAATGAGTAAAGATCGCACCATATCAAGTAGGTGCGATTTTTGTGCTCAGAAACATCATTTTATTGGGGAGTATATGGACAACTCCTTTGAGAGAGAATACCATTGGTTTGAAGGAAAGCTTGAAAATTTTGAGACATGTATTCCCCACTAGAATCTGATCGTAAAATTTTGATAGTTTTGGAATATTGATTTTCGACCAAGGCTAAGAATTTTTGGAAAGCATAAAAAACTTTAGATTTGTGGTGCAAGAAATAAATCCAATTGAAATGGTTGTGATTGTTAATGAAGATTATAAAATATTTATACTGAGCATGATAAGTAACAGGTGAAATCCTCCAAACATCACTATGGATTAAATCAAAACAATGAGATGCATGAGTAGCATGAGAAGGAAAAGGTAGAATCTTGCTTTTACCCATTTTGCAACTAGAACAATCAAAACTGACATCTTTAGATAGAATTTTATGTCCCAACACACCAGATTTTAACGAAGATGAAAGAGTCCTATCATTTGGATGATCTAACTTTATATGCCATAACCTATACTCATCCCAGATAGAAATAGTAAAAAATGAAGATATAGTTTGAAGATTAGCTAATTTATTAAGATTAAGAGGAAAAAGTCTGCTTCATTTAGGCTCCTTTGCCACCGTCTTCCCTGTCACCACCTCCTACACAACACAACTAGAAGGAAAAAAATTAACTTGGCAATTATTTTCAACTATTTGTCCAACCAATAATAAGTTAGCAATGATATTAGAAGCAATAAAAGCATTTTTCATAGATGGAAAGGAAGAAATATCACCGATAGCAACAATAGGAATATGATTCCCACTAGCAGTCTCAATTTGCAAGTTCCCATCATATTTTTTAACATTATAAAGATTATTAAATGATAGAGTCATGTTATTTGAAGCAGCTAAGTCAAAAAGCCAAATTTTAGAAAAGAGTTTGCTTTTATCAGTAATACCGAGTGTAGAAAGAGCTGAAAGAACTATTTATTGAACAGTCTCTAGAGTTAATGATGTGGCTCCTTGTTGAAGAGAAATAATTGATGTTCATTCAATCACAATATTAGTTGTTGAGGCGTGAAAAGCATGAGGATTACAATTTTGTGGACACTTTCTTTATTCAAAAATGATATGGTCTTTAATGTTGCAATAGTTGCAAAATTTTTGAAAACATTGACTTGCGATGTGGCCAAATCCTTTGCAATTGTAGCATTGAAGGGGAGCCATGTTTCTTGGTTTGCCTTGTGCAACATATGCAACGTTGAGAGCATTGGAGGAATTTCCTTGTTGCTCTAAGATTTTTTTGCATCATGTGACGTTGCTCTTCCTTAAAAGTGTTAAGGTGTAAATTTTGCCTATTTACTACACATTCTTCCTAATGAAATTGGAGTTGATTATGCTGAATTGAGGATATTCTTTCCTTTTTGCAATATTGAAAGATTATGTACTCTTTGGGAAGAAAAGCTCTTAATTGGAAGTTTTAGGCAGAAATCAAAGGTGGAGTCACAAGACAGATCTCGGGCAAGGCAGACCTCGGGCAAGGCTTGTGAAATATCATGGAATTTCCAATCTGATTGAAGAAACTAGTTTAGAAAGAAACAATTTTAGAAAGAATAGAAAATTTTGGATTGTCACTTCCCCTTTTAAAGGGATTTTTTTAAATTCCTTTTTAGTTTAGGGTTACTCCTCTAAAAAGGGGTAGGTTCTTTGAATTGAGTAGTGAGAATTTTGGAGTTACAATATGAGCTTCAGTAGCTAATCTTCTTTATCTAGTTAGGGAACTTTCGAGATATAATTCACAAGGATTATGAGATCAAATAAATCTTAATTCTCCTTATTTTTGGTTTTTATGTTATTTTTTTTGTTCTTGAGATTATTATTTATTTAGTTAATGCAGACTGGCCAATTATTCAATTAAATAAATAACATATAGTCATTCAAATTCATTAAGTCTGTAATTACTTGTGAATTTAATACTTATGGCAAACAATATTTTATTGTGGAATAACTTATTCTGACAGCAGCGCTGGTGTGAGCTTCTTAGTCGCAGTTCGATCTTCCTAATATTTAATGTCGTTATCAAATTAAATCTCATTGAGCTGATCATGTGATTTATTTATTGATTAGGGGCTAATTAGTGGGCTGATCCTTTTTAGTCTATTATGTAAGAGAAGATTAGATTGTTAGACCGTGTCAACGACTATAATTGGCTAACCAGAAATTAGGTCAGACATTCTTGCATCTATGATGCATCCAGAGATTTAACACTAAAATATTTCCGAAAGTAGATGTTTTTTAAATTGAATTAATCTCTTTAATTATTTGTTTCTTAATTAGTTTACTTTTGCATCCGATCAAATCTCTTCAATCCAAACTCCCCTCATTTTTATATTTATAGTTTAGTTTGCTCTACTGAGAAGTTGGTCATCAAGTCGTAAGATCATTAGGTCATCAAGCAGGTCGTCCTGTCAGTCATTAAGTTGTTAGGTCATCAAGTTGATAGGTCGTTAAGTCATTAGGTCATCAGTCGATAGTCATCAAGTCAGCTGGGGCTACCGGATTTCCACCTCGGGAACCTGCTGCTGAAGTAGAGGCTACCCCTCTCCCTCTACCTCTGCCACTACTCTGAGGCATGACTGGAGCTACTGGCCGTACAACTGGCTGTACCACACTGCCTGAACTCATCTGCTGGGATGGTACAAAAGTCATCTGCGGACAATCCCGAGCAATATGCCCTTCCTGTCCACATCGAAAACAAGCTGTAGATCCCAACCGACAAACTCCTCCATGTGGTTTTCCGCATCGTCTGCAGACTGGAGCTGTGCCAGAGCTTGAGCCACTACCTATTCCCAGACCTGACTTGACTCTATTCCAGAACTTACTCTTTGTTCCTTTTGCTCTGATACCAATCTGTAACGACCCTAAAATGGACCGTCACCGGCGCTAGGATTCAGGTCGGCTTAAGGCCGCCAGAACCCGTAGCAAGCCTGCTATACTCTCTGTGTACCTGTAAACCTCATACAAGATCATACATTTTATGTGAAAATAAAACTCTTTGCTGAACCAAGGCTTAACCTGTGCATGCACTATCTCTGTACTCTGTACTCATGTACTCTGTACTCTGTATCCCTGACTAGAGCTTGCTCTAGATGGGTTAACTCATACCTGTTAAGCCTGGTTTTCACATACAGGAAAACATATATACATATACAGATCATGTACAAAACATATGTAATACCCGGCTAGACTCCGGTATCGGAATTCCTACCGTCCGGTGGAATTTGGGTGTCGGAAACCTCTAGAAGGGTAAAAGCATGTTTTTATAAAAGGTTTTCATGTATTTTAATGTTTTAAGTATGATTTTAAATAAGTTTTTGCATGAGAATTCTTTAAGGAAAAACTCAGGTTCGGCCGCCGAAACTCACTTTCGGCCGCCGAACATGCATGGACTTTGGGAGGCACGTTAGGCCCCCGAAAGTCTAAGAGAGGGAAGTGCAGGTTCGGCCGCCGAACCTCATGTTCGGCCGCCGAACACTGCATGGATGCGGAGGCACATTCGGCCCCCGAACGTGGCCTGGCCAGCCACTATAAAAGGGTCCCCTTGGTCCGCACGGGCGAGCTTTTTCTCTCCCATTGTCGGCCAAGGTGAGTCTCCACCGTTCCTCCCTCGATCTTGAGAGTTTCCTCTAGATCTTTCATGGTTTTAACAAGTTTATAACTTTGTTTTGAAGATTTGTGAGCTTTGAGCAAGTTTTGAGTGCTTGGAGGTTCAAAGAGCTTGATCTCTCCATCTCCAAGCTAGGATCGCTTTCCTCTCGTTTCTTCAAGAGGTAAGGGTCGATCTTAAACCCTTTTTATGTTTTAAACAAGTTTTAAGTAAGATCTATGGGTAGAAATGCATGTTAGGACATATGTTGAGTTTATGGGTTTTGTTGATGTTTTGAGCAATGTAGCTTGATTGTGTGTGAATGAAGTGTTGTAGATGGGGCATATGCATGTTTGAGGCCCCTAGGAACTTGTATGTATGTTTTGGTTGAGAAATATGCATGATCTGTGGTTTTGGGAGGCAGGAGGTTCATTTGAACCAAGTTTCTGCCATTTGGCAGAAACCAGGTTCGGCAGCCGAAGGGAGTTTCGGCCGCCGAACCCCTCTTGTGAAGGCAGCTTTCGGCTGCCGAAGGTGCCCCCGAAAAGAGACTTTCGTCTCTGTCTGGCACTTTCGGCCGCCGAAGGTGCCGCCGAACCTAGCTGAGTTTCGTCTCTGTCCAGGACTTTCGGCCGCCGAAGGTGCCGCCGAAGGTGCCCTGTTCAGCCATTTCATGCATATTTTCTGTGATGTTTTCATGATGTTTTAGGGGGTTTTTGGGGGATATATTAGAGATATGTTTATATGTGGTTGGTCCCTCATTGGAGTCCACCTGTGTAGGTTCGGACCCGAGGAACCAAGGACCCCAGCAGTGAGCCAGCTGCTGAGAGTTTGACAGAGTCAGCCAGAGGTGAGTGGAACTATACTTAATCTTTTATATTAAGAAAGTGAATATTTTATCATGTTTCATGCATCATGACTATAATATAGGATGTTTGCATTAGAATCACGAATATGCTACATTGCATTATTATATTGTGGTTGATGAGGAGGGACATTGCACGACTCACTATTCCTGTGTACGAAGTCCTGTGGTGCCCATAATAGGGCCGGGCAATAGCTCCGATTTACGAAGTCCTGTGGTGCCCATAATAGGGCCGGGCAATACGAAGTCCTGTGGTGCCCATAATAGGGCCGGGCAATACGAAGTCCTGTGGTGCCCATAATAGGGCCGGGCATGGAGCTGAGGGATTTTTGGGTCGGTCCTTCCATGATGTGAAATGTTTGTGCAATGATGCATTCCATTATGGCATGTTTTAAATATTTTTTATATAGTTCTACTCACTGGGCATCTAGCTCACCCCTCTCCCCTAACCCCCAGGTTTGCAGGTACGGGATTGATAGAGAAGAAAAGAAGAGAAAAGTCATATGTATGTAATAGCTAGAGTATGTGGACATGACAAATGATAAGAATGTAATGTAAAGTTTGAAACAGTTATGTTTATGTAATTATGTTATTGGGGATAGAGTTGTGCTTGACCATAGTATATGTTAATCCCTTGGTATGTACATGATCTTAGTTTATGATGTATATGTGAACCAACTCAACACAGGATATATATTGCCCATTGAGGCTTTGATGAAATCCCACAGAGGGATTAATGTTTATGTATATGATGAACATAGTGCATGCACAGGTTGAGTTTGGTGAATGAAGAAAAAGAAAAGTTTTTAATTCTTATGTATGTTTGTTGATCATGTATGGGATTAAACAGGTAAACAGGATGTATGTAGGCTTGCTACGGGTTCCGGCGGCCTTAAGCCGACCTGAATCCTAGCGCCGGTAGCGGTCCGGATTTTCGGGTCGTTACAGAGTGGTATCAGAGCCCTAGGTTCATATGGTCGGACCTACAGTGTCGGGCTCATAGAGGTTATAGAAGGTCAAGCACAATAGGAAAGGTCATGTCCACTAGGATAGGATGTAGGGTCCTGTCTTGCTATGATGATGTGATATGCCATGACAATATGCATGCGCATAAATGATATGCTATGTTTGCCATGTATGTGATGTAGGTTCATGTGTCTCCACATGAACCATAGGATGCTAATACTTGCGAGTTATGTGCTGTTTTTCAGAGAACAGAATGAGAGGAACTCGTCGATCTGCACGATTGACAGGAGTCCCACCAGAGGATGAGGGCACGAGCGCCCGTCCTCCCACATTGCCTAGGGCAATGTCATGCAGAACAAACAGAGAAAGAGTATCAAGGGACCCTAGAAGGTCTTTTGATACTAGCAGAAGGGGGACAGAAAGAGGAGGAAGTTCTTCAGATGTGAGGGAGGTTATGGAAGAAGATCAGAGAAGGGATGGGAATCTGGATATTGGCATGTCAGAAGAAGGGACAGGGGAGTCACAAGGAGGCACTCAGGCCTCGGGGTATGGTTTTCCACCCTATTACCCACCCTATGCACAGAGTCCCGGGTATCCGATGGGAAGTACGTCGGATTACTCCAGCTTTAACCCCTACCCTACTCACATGCCTTATCCACCTTTCTATCCACCGTACCCACAGTATCCAGCCTATCCACCCTCATCCTTCCATCCTCACCCAGCAAACCCCACCTCGGGGAATGCTGCATCCCCACCTCCACCACCTACAGAACCAGTAGCCCCAGTTACTCAACCTCCTAGACCTAGCTCAGCCAGTGGGAGTAAGGTGAAGATGACAGCTTACCTTAAGCTGGATGCTCCTAAATATAAGTCAGGGGATGATCCCTTTGAATACCTGAGAGCAGTGAAGACGATCACTGATGAGCTAGGGGCAGATGATAGAAGAGCCATTGAGATGGCAGGGTTCACCCTGAAGTGCAAAAAGGCAAAGGAATGGTTCAAGTGCTATGTGGACCCGAGACTAGACAGTATGACATGGGAGGAATTTGCCAATGAGTTTGCTGGATGGGCATTTCCAGATAGTTCCAGAGAGTTGAAGATGATTGAGTTTGAACAACTGAGACAGACAGAAGACATGAGCATAGAGGAGTACACAGACAGATTTCTGGAGCTATTACCCTTCTCAGGGCAAGCTCTAGATACAGATGTGAAGAAGGCCAGGAGATATGTCATGAAATTACAGTCCAGGTACTCCTCATTGATTCAATCAGCTGAGAGGGAGAGTTTTCACACGGTGGTAGATATGGCTCGAAGAATGGAGGCCAGTGCCATAGTTGAGGGGTCAGTGAAGCAGTCAGTGACCCAGTCTTCAGGGGTTAAGACCCCAGGCAGAGGAGGGCCAGGACCCTCTACTCAGAGTTCAGGTAGTAAGAGATGGAGTAGCACTAAGAAGCCCAAGAAGAATAAGTTCTGGAATAAGCTGAAATCCGGTTTGGGTTTTGGCGGTGGCTCGAGTTCAGGCTCAGATGGTGCAGAATGCCAAAGGTGTGGGAGGCCACACAAGGGAGCGTGTCGATGGGGGACCAATGCATGTTTCAGATGTGGCCAGGAGGGACACATAGCTCGGGATTGTCCTAGAGCACCTTTCATGGGCCAGCCCCAACAGACAGCTTCAGGTAGTGTGGCACAACCAGCAGCTCCAGCCACAACACAGGGCAGTGGCAGAGGTAGAGGGAGAGGGGCAGCCTCTTCTTCTGGTTCCCGAGGTGAAGGTCCATCAGCTCCAGCCAGGATCTTCACAATGACTCAGCAGGAAGCGAACACATCCAACACCGTGGTGTCAGGTAAACTCATCATTGGGTGTTATGATGACATACATCACTAGGTCTAGGTCAAGCAACAACTATTACATCTCTTTAATATTACATGTCCACTCTAAGCTATTACAGATCTCTTTACTTTTCCTGTACTCTGCTGGACTGTCCCTGTACACTGTACACTGAACCTGCAAAACTGGGGTTAAGGGAGTGGGATGAGCTCTATAGCCCAGTGAGTAGAACAGTAAAACATCTCAGTAAAATATGATCTCATGGAATGCACCATATCACAGACAAGCCACATCAAGAGTAAACCTGTCACCACATAGTCCCAGTAACTCTGTGCCAGGGCGTAGTCAAAGGCTCCTGGACTTCCTGTCATATATGTATATATGTGTATATAACACCTCTGTACTTACCATTGCCAGGGCGTAGTCAAAGGCTCCTGGACTTTGCTATACCTGCCAGGGCGTAGTCAAAGGCTCCTGGACTTTGCTATACGTGCCAGGGCGTAGTCAAAGGCTCCTGGACTTCCTGTCTGTGACTATTGGATCATTCAGCATTTACTCACATCATCAAATAACAATGCAATGCAACATATTCGTGGATACTAATGCAATCACCCTATGATATCATCATGATGCATGAGAGATGCTAAAAGCAGCTTGTGGTTCAATTAAAAATCATCAGTCTTAAGTTTAGTTCCACTCACCTCGGGCTAACTGGACTGACTGACTCTGCAGGCTCTGAACCTCTGGAACAGTACTCACTGCTGCTCTCTCTGGTTCCTCTGGTCTGTATAAGCACATAAAGACTCAAATGAGGGACCAAACAAGCTTATGACCAACTCTATTAAACTCCCCAAGAATCCCCTTACACTCACTCTAATATCCATGTAAAGCAAGCAAAGGAAAGCTGGACAGAACATTTTCGGCGGCAGGTTCGGCGGCCGAATGTCCTCTCCAGAGACGAAACTCAAGCACCTTCGGCGGCCCGAATCTCTATGTTCGGCGGCCGAACCCTTTCGGGGGCAAGTTTCGGAGGCCACAAGGCACTCCAGAGACGAAAGTCTCTAACCTTCGGCGGCCGAATCCCCCAAACAGAGCCGAACATGCACAAGCTCGCGGGGGCAAGCTATGGCAGCCTAAGCCACCATGCAAGAGGTTCGGCGGCCGAATGAACCTTCGGCTGCCGAACCTGAGTTCATCCAGAACTCAGTTTCAACGGCAAACCATCTCCTTCTCAAACCATGCAAACGTCACCTCCTCAACATACATATACTCATGTATATGATCACAGGGGTCCAAAACTAGCTAATAACCCCAAATAACAAAACAAACCTAACACATAAACATATATACATGCATAACTCATCAAAAACACTACTTCTCACTTAAACATGCATCTCTCTCCCTTAACTTCCATAAAACCTTCAGAAAACACACATAAATAGGGTTTTAGATCTTCCCTCACCTCTATAAACAGGAAGATGCACGTACTGAACAAGGGAAACGGATCAACTCTTCTTTACCCTCACAAACTCGTCAAAGCTCACTTTTTGCTTCAAACCCTTCAAAACTTGGTAAATGAGCAAACTCCTGCATGAGCTGCTCAAAACACTTGCAGATGAGTCATAGAAGACGTGGCTAATTCATGGCAAGAATCTGAGGCTAACATCTGTCAAAAGCCATGACTCAGCTGGCTGGCCTACTCATCGTCGGCTGCCCAATCACATGCAAGACCATGCAACGTTCGGGGGCCAAACTCACCTTCGGAAGCCGAACACCTTCGGCGGCCGAACTTGGCTCAACTGCCTTAGGTCATTTCAACTCAAAACTCACTTCCCTTATCCTTAAAACATTTAAACACATTATAACACCTAGTATAAACATAAATCCTACCCTTTTTAGAATTCCGACACCCCGGATTCCATCAAACAACAGGAATTCCGGTGCCGGACTCTAGCCGGGTATTACATTCTCCCCTCCTTAAGAACATTCGTCCTCGGATGTTCCTAAAACATACAAAACAAAACACAAGGAGGAAACTAACCTCAAAACAAATATGGATACTGCTGGAGCATAGACTCCCGCGTCTCCCAGGTGCATTCTTCTAGGTTATGGTGGTTCCATAAAACTTTCACCATCGGAATCTCCTTGTTTCTTAGCTGTCTGATCTGCGTGTCCAGAATCCGCACTGGCTGCTCTATATAGGTGAGATCTGTATGAATCTCCACCTCAGGCTCACTCAGAACCTGATTCGGATCTGACACAAACTGTCGTAGCATAGAAACATGAAATACCGGGTGAATCCTCTCCATAGAAGCAGGTAAATCCAGCTTATACGACACATTTCCGATCCTCTGCAACACCTCAAAGGGTCCAATTGTAACAGCCCGGAAACCGGTACCCCTCTGTAGCGGCTCCGACCTGCTCGGCGCTAGGATTCAGATCGGCTTAAGGCCGCCGGAACCCGTAGCAAGCCTCTAAACATCCTGAAACTCTAGGTATAATCCCATACATGATCAACATTTTCATAAAACTTAAGCTTTGGTCTCATAAAAACCTTTAAACTTGTTTTCTTTACCTCAGCTTGACCTATGCATGAAAACATAGAACCTCATACCAGATGGGTCATCAAGCTTGCTTTAAAACATATCCGCTTTGGGTCAAGGGATTGGAACCCTTTCTTCCCTCACGGGCCATTCAAAACTCATAACATTTAAAACATTTTCTCAAGATCATGCATAACAAAAAGGGATTTACCAACACTCTAGGCAAAGCACAATTCTATACATCTCATGCTACAACACATGACATATCTATACTTTCTTAACTTGGCTCTATCTCTTTATAACATTACTCTTTACTCTTTCCATTCATCATATTCTTATTATACATAAGGACCATACATCAAGTCCATCTATCATGTCCATATATCATCATGCTCATGTCCACCACTAAACTATACAAGCAAAATAAACATACATAGCATTACATAACATATCATTTCTTTACAACTTACATTACATACTATCTCCATAAACATATACAATAAGCATCTCTCCTTTCTACGAACACATAAACATAACTAAGCTATTACAACCAAACATGGCAACCCATGCTTGAACCTCTTCTATCCCATAGCTTACTCTGACTGAACTCAGGCTACTTACTCTGGCTTGACATACTCTGGCTTACTTACTCTGGCCCTGCAAAACTGGGGGTAAGGGAATGGGGTGAGCTACAAGAGCCCAGTGAGTAGAAACAGAGAAAAACATTTGATTTAGTTCCTCCATTTTTAGGTATATTATTATGCCTTTATTGTTCCACCCTTTTTATGTATTTTATTATAAAGACATTTTATTCAATTCAATTATTCTTCTTATTCATGCATTCATGAAATGCGTCATATCACAATTATATCACAACAAACATCTCACCCCCGCTTGAGTTCATGCTAGCAAATCTCTTCCTCTTGCGGGTGATTTTTGAGGGTTCACGTAACGTCCTTCCCCTCAGGGTTAGACATGACCCCAACGTTCCCTCTGTCAAAACTTGGCCCCGAAGGAGCTCTCATGGGGCTTTCCTACATGTACTCGCCCGATTGACAAAGACTCATTGACAGACTTGCGGGCTATTGAGGTCGCCTTGGTCCACCCATCACATCATATACATAGCACATTATACAATGCGTCACCTTCGTGAAACTAGTGCAATCATCCTATAACATATAAACATGGTGCATGGGCATGATGAACTAGTGCAAACATCCTATTACATAACATGATGTATGAGTATGCTTTAGACATTAAAATTTCTTAAAGTAAAACATTAAGTTTAGTTCTACTCACCTGAAGCCTCTGCTCAACAAACTCAGGGTCAACTAGCACTGAGGCTAGACACCTCTCCTCGGGTCCAATCCTACACAGATGGACTCACATGAGGTACTAAACACATGCTAACAACTCATAAGAAACTCCCCAAAAACCCCTCTAAACATCATAGAAATACGCATAGGAAAACAGCCATGAAAAGGCTGGACAGGCACTTTCGGCGGCACCTTCGGCGGCCGAAAGTCTCCTCCAGAGACGAAACTCGGGTAGGTTCGGCGGCACCTTCGGCGGCCGAACCCTCACTCCAGAGACGAAAGTCAGGCACTTTCGGCGGCCGAACATTACCTTCGGCGGCCGAAAGTCTGCTTTCAAGCCACAACTCCACTTTCGGGGGCAAGGTTAGGCGGCCAAACCTATGCATCCTCAGGCACGTTCGGCGGCCGAAACCACCTTCGGCGGCCGAACCTGAGTTCATCAGAACTCCGCCTTCGTGCATACCAGCCTCCTAAACCTCACAAAACAACCCCAAACCTCACATACTCTCTCCCAAGCATGCATACACACTCCCACAAGCAAAGAGAGCAAAGAAACTAGCTTAAACTCCTCAACACATCATCACATAACATACATTGGGCATCAAACCTATAAAAGCCTAAACATGCATATCTACCCATACTCAACCATATAACCTCCATAAAACTTACTTAAAACTTCTTAAAAACTCAAGGAAACAAAGATCTACACTTACCTCTTGAAGATCGAGGGTTGGTGCGATCCCTAACTCGGAGGTGTGGAGAATCCAAGCTCCAAAAGCTCCAAGCTCCCAAAACTTCTACTTTAGCTTCAAAACTTCAAACCAAGGGTAGATCTTATGAAAACTTGAAGGATTTTGAAGAGAAGACTCACAAGCAACCAAGGGAGGGCATACACTCACCTGAGCTCGGGAATGGGGAGAAAACTCGCCCATTTCCGATCTGAGGGCTCTTTATAGGTGGCCTGGTCATCAACCTTCGGCAGCCTAACGTGCCCCCTAAACTCATGCATGTTCGGCGGCCGAACCTCACTTTCGGCGGCCGAACCTTGGCTTGCTCCCACAAGACTTTCGGAGGCCAAAGGCGCTCCCGAAGCCTTCACATGTTCGGCGGCCGAACTTCACTTTCGGCGGCCGAACCTGGCAAATGCCTCCTTGGTCTTTTCTCTTCAAAAACTCAACTCTTTTCTATTTAAAACCATAAAACACGTAAAAACATTTTAGAAAACCTTTCCTTTACCCTTGCTCTACCCCCCCCCAAAGAGGATCCGACACCCGAGATTCCACCGGACGGTAGGAATTCCGATGTCTGAACGAGCGGGGTCTTACATTCTTCCCCCCTTACAGAACATTCGTCCCCGAATGTTCAAACAAAAACACAAACAAACAAAACCTCAAACTTGCGCTTGAACGCCACAAGCTTCTGCTGCGCTACTCTGATCCTTCTCTCTTCTTTCTTCACTGATCTTACTTTTCTCTTCTGCTTTCTATTCTACTCTTACTCTTCTCTGCTATACTCTTACTCTCTGCAGGTACCATCCCGAAAGGAAAGAGAGAAATGGTTACGGGTACTAAGCACCACCTCTGAACCAAACTCTACCTCCCTGATTGATGGCCAACCTGACACTAGCCTGAAACCTCTGAACACTCGCTCTATCTATGGCACTAGGGCTGGTTCCTAGACCTGCCTACTCAGCTCACAAACCCGAGCTAGAACTCTCTACTAACCATTCCCATACACTCTACGAGCCTGACAGCTGACATCAAACTTCTAGGCAACCTACTTGGTCCCCTCTGAAGTCTACCTCAGACCCATCCTGCATTTCGATCCTGACCACCTTGCGCTGCAGACGCAAGTATCACCAGCTCCACAAGTAGAAAACCAATCCATCCCCCGGCTGATATCCAGACACTCAAGTCTTGGACCTCATGCTCGGGTGGAAGGCATCTACCCTCATCGGACACTGGCCTGAATCTCAGTCACAGATGGATCCTATCCGGTCTACAAACCCAAAGAGAACACTCTACACCCAGAAGCTATCAACTCAACCTCTCAAAGGCTCCTAGAGCAACAACAGAAAAGGGAAACACACTAGAGCACAAACACACACATCAGAACATGAACAAGTGAGCGTACCTGGCATCACTGCGTTCGATGTGTCTGCTCCCCTTCCTGGAACACTGGCTTGAGCCACATCACCTGCAGCTCGCTGCTGGGACCACACTCTCCTGGGCGCAGTAGGACAATCACGTGCGAAGTGCCCTTCCTGTCCGCACCTGAAGCATGCCGTTGTCCCAACTCGACAAGGCCCTCTGTGCAACCTTCCGCACCTCAAACATCTTGTAGGACCTCGGCCAAAACTCGAGCCATCTTCAGCATCAAGCCTAAACCTCTTCCACAGCCTACCCTTCCTAGTCTTGCCCCATTGCTTAGGGGCTCTGGCTCTTCCCCACTTTCTACCTCTCTTGGTAGCTGTACTCAGCATGGAGGGATCAACTTCTCCTGAACTTGAACTCTTAGAATCCTTAGACTTTTCCATACTTTCCTCATCCATGTTCACTTGCAAACTAACATCCCTCCTCTGCACCATAACTTCTCTGCAGACTTCTACAGACCTTTCAGGGTCTCTTGCTCTGTCTTCTCCACCTGACCTTGCAAGGGGAAAAGGCTCACTTTCCCACTCAGATGGATCTGACTCCATAGAGCTCCTAGCACCTTGCATCTCAGCTTGTCTGAAACACAACAGGCACACAAGCACACATAAGCATCACATCATATCATGTGGTCCATGACAAACACATGAACTCACAACACATAGCATAGCATCATATCATATAGTCCATGTGATAAACACATGACCCCTCAAGCAACATATATCATGGATGAACCTGTCACCTACAGTCTACAACATAGCAGAACATGCCATGACCAACTGTGCCAAGGGCCACACCTGGTCGCTCAGCCCATCTCATATCAGTACATATCATGCTATCTCACAGCTAAGGGACTATCAACATCCATAATACAACATAAATGCACATGCATCACACATGGCATTACACATCATCATACAAGACAGGACTCGACATCCTATCCTAGTGGACATGATCTTACTCTTAATCTTTCTTAATGTGCTTGCCCTCCTAACATCTAGCACAACCTCTTTCCGATGTCTGAGCACCTTCGCATCAAACACCGTACTATTGAGGCCCTATGCTCTGATACCAACTGTAACAGCCCGGAAACCGGTACCCCTCTGTAGCGGCTCCGACCTGCTCGGCGCTAGGATTCAGATCGGCTTAAGGCCGCCGGAACCCGTAGCAAGCCTCTAAACATCCTGAAACTCTAGGTATAATCCCATACATGATCAACATTTTCATAAAACTTAAGCTTTGGTCTCATAAAAACCTTTAAACTTGTTTTCTTTACCTCAGCTTGACCTATGCATGAAAACATAGAACCTCATACCAGATGGGTCATCAAGCTTGCTTTAAAACATATCCGCTTTGGGTCAAGGGATTGGAACCCTTTCTTCCCTCACGGGCCATTCAAAACTCATAACATTTAAAACATTTTCTCAAGATCATGCATAACAAAAAGGGATTTACCAACACTCTAGGCAAAGCACAATTCTATACATCTCATGCTACAACACATGACATATCTATACTTTCTTAACTTGGCTCTATCTCTTTATAACATTACTCTTTACTCTTTCCATTCATCATATTCTTATTATACATAAGGACCATACATCAAGTCCATCTATCATGTCCATATATCATCATGCTCATGTCCACCACTAAACTATACAAGCAAAATAAACATACATAGCATTACATAACATATCATTTCTTTACAACTTACATTACATACTATCTCCATAAACATATACAATAAGCATCTCTCCTTTCTACGAACACATAAACATAACTAAGCTATTACAACCAAACATGGCAACCCATGCTTGAACCTCTTCTATCCCATAGCTTACTCTGACTGAACTCAGGCTACTTACTCTGGCTTGACATACTCTGGCTTACTTACTCTGGCCCTGCAAAACTGGGGGTAAGGGAATGGGGTGAGCTACAAGAGCCCAGTGAGTAGAAACAGAGAAAAACATTTGATTTAGTTCCTCCATTTTTAGGTATATTATTATGCCTTTTATTGTTCCACCCTTTTTATGTATTTTATTATAAAGACATTTTATTCAATTCAATTATTCTTCTTATTCATGCATTCATGAAATGCGTCATATCACAATTATATCACAACAAACATCTCACCCCCGCTTGAGTTCATGCTAGCAAATCTCTTCCTCTTGCGGGTGATTTTTGAGGGTTCACGTAACGTCCTTCCCCTCAGGGTTAGACATGACCCCAACGTTCCCTCTGTCAAAACTTGGCCCCGAAGGAGCTCTCATGGGGCTTTCCTACATGTACTCGCCCGATTGACAAAGACTCATTGACAGACTTGCGGGCTATTGAGGTCGCCTTGGTCCACCCATCACATCATATACATAGCACATTATACAATGCGTCACCTTCGTGAAACTAGTGCAATCATCCTATAACATATAAACATGGTGCATGGGCATGATGAACTAGTGCAAACATCCTATTACATAACATGATGTATGAGTATGCTTTAGACATTAAAATTTCTTAAAGTAAAACATTAAGTTTAGTTCTACTCACCTGAAGCCTCTGCTCAACAAACTCAGGGTCAACTAGCACTGAGGCTAGACACCTCTCCTCGGGTCCAATCCTACACAGATGGACTCACATGAGGTACTAAACACATGCTAACAACTCATAAGAAACTCCCCAAAAACCCCTCTAAACATCATAGAAATACGCATAGGAAAACAGCCATGAAAAGGCTGGACAGGCACTTTCGGCGGCACCTTCGGCGGCCGAAAGTCTCCTCCAGAGACGAAACTCGGGTAGGTTCGGCGGCACCTTCGGCGGCCGAACCCTCACTCCAGAGACGAAAGTCAGGCACTTTCGGCGGCCGAACATTACCTTCGGCGGCCGAAAGTCTGCTTTCAAGCCACAACTCCACTTTCGGGGGCAAGGTTAGGCGGCCAAACCTATGCATCCTCAGGCACGTTCGGCGGCCGAAACCACCTTCGGCGGCCGAACCTGAGTTCATCAGAACTCCGCCTTCGTGCATACCAGCCTCCTAAACCTCACAAAACAACCCCAAACCTCACATACTCTCTCCCAAGCATGCATACACACTCCCACAAGCAAAGAGAGCAAAGAAACTAGCTTAAACTCCTCAACACATCATCACATAACATACATTGGGCATCAAACCTATAAAAGCCTAAACATGCATATCTACCCATACTCAACCATATAACCTCCATAAAACTTACTTAAAACTTCTTAAAAACTCAAGGAAACAAAGATCTACACTTACCTCTTGAAGATCGAGGGTTGGTGCGATCCCTAACTCGGAGGTGTGGAGAATCCAAGCTCCAAAAGCTCCAAGCTCCCAAAACTTCTACTTTAGCTTCAAAACTTCAAACCAAGGGTAGATCTTATGAAAACTTGAAGGATTTTGAAGAGAAGACTCACAAGCAACCAAGGGAGGGCATACACTCACCTGAGCTCGGGAATGGGGAGAAAACTCGCCCATTTCCGATCTGAGGGCTCTTTATAGGTGGCCTGGTCATCAACCTTCGGCAGCCTAACGTGCCCCCTAAACTCATGCATGTTCGGCGGCCGAACCTCACTTTCGGCGGCCGAACCTTGGCTTGCTCCCACAAGACTTTCGGAGGCCAAAGGCGCTCCCGAAGCCTTCACATGTTCGGCGGCCGAACTTCACTTTCGGCGGCCGAACCTGGCAAATGCCTCCTTGGTCTTTTCTCTTCAAAAACTCAACTCTTTTCTATTTAAAACCATAAAACACGTAAAAACATTTTAGAAAACCTTTCCTTTACCCTTGCTCTACCCCCCCCCAAAGAGGATCCGACACCCGAGATTCCACCGGACGGTAGGAATTCCGATGTCTGAACGAGCGGGGTCTTACACCAATGTACCGTGGAGCTAATTTACCTTTCTTCCCAAAACGAACCACTCCTTTCATTGGAGACACTTTCAGCAATACCCAATTACCCTCCTGAAACTCTAACTGCTTTCTACGAACGTCTGCATAACTTTTCTGTCTACTCTGAGCTGTTCTGATTCTCTCTCTGATCATGGGCACCATTCTACTAGTAATGTCTATTAACTCTGGCCCTGCAAGAGCCTTCTCTCCTACCTCTTCCCAGCAAACAGGGGATCTGCACTTCCTCCCATACAAAGCTTCATAAGGAGCCATCCCAATGCTAGCATGATGACTGTTATTGTAGGCAAACTCCACCAAAGGTAGATGCTGCCTCCAAGAACCGCCAAAGTCTAACACACAGAGTCGAAGCATATCCTCTATGGTCTGGATGGTCCTTTCTGATTGTCCATCAGTCTGTGGGTGGAAAGCAGTACTAAAATCCAACCTCGTGCCCATCGCACTCTGCAGACTCCGCCAAAAGCGGGAGGTAAACTGAGGTCCTCTGTCTGAAACTATAGACACTGGAACTCCATGTAATCTCACTATCTCATCCAGATAGACATGTGCCAACTTATCCACAGAATAGTTACTTCGTACTGGAAGAAAATGAGCAGATTTCGTGAGTCTGTCCACAATCACCCATATCGAGTCTATCCTGTTGGACGCTACTGGTAAACCCACTACAAAATCCATGGCTATGTTCTCCCATTTCCACTCTGGAATCGGTAATGGGTTAAGCATTCCGGCTGGTTTCTGATGCTCTAATTTTACCCTTTGACAAACCTCACAGGTTGTCACGAACTGCGCCACTTCTTTCTTCATGGCTGGCCACCAATAGACCTTTTTCAGATCCTGATACATCTTGGTGGCTCCTGGGTGAACACTATACCTTGCATTATGAGCTTCCCTCATAATGTCTTCTTTCACACTGCCCCTATCTGGTACACAAAGTCGACTCCCATAGCGAAGGATCCCTTTGCTGTCAAATCTAAACTCTGCATTGTTGCCTGACTGAACAGTCCTGGCAATTTTCATTAACTCAGGGTCCTCATGCTGTCTCTGAGCTATCTGCTCCAGAAACACAGGTGTCACTCTCATCTGTGCTATCAACGCACCTGTACCAGACAACTCTAACTGTAATCCCTCGTCAAAGAGCTTATAAAGCTCCATCACAACCGGTCTCCGCTCTGCTGCTATATGGGATAAACTGCCTAGTGACTTCCGGCTTAGGGCGTCTGCGACAACATTCGCCTTACCCGGATGATACTGGATCTTACAATCATAATCACTGAGCAATTCGACCCATCTTCTTTGCCGCAAATTCAGCTCTCTCTGACTTAAGATGTACTGTAAACTCTTGTGATCAGTAAAGATCTCGCATTTAACCCCGTAGAGGTAATGCCGCCACATCTTAAGTGCAAAGATAACTGCTGCCATCTCTAGGTCATGGGTAGGGTAATTCAACTCGTGCTTCTTCAACTGTCTAGAAGCATAAGCTATTACTCTATCATTCTGCATCAATACACAACCCAATCCCACTCGAGATGCATCACAGAACACTGTGAACTCTTCATTACTGACAGGCAGAGCTAACACTGGTGCTGTTGTCAATCTCTTCTTGAGCTCCTCAAAGCTCTCGTCACACTGGTCTGACCAGATAAACTTCTGGTTCTTCTGAGTCAATTTAGTCATAGGAGCTGCTATCTTTGAGAAGTTCTGAACGAACCTCCTGTAGTAACCTGCCAGTCCCAGAAAGCTTTTAATCTCAGTTACTGTCGTGGGTCTGGGCCAGTTAGCTACAGCCTCTATCTTCTTGGGGTCTACCTCAATACCCTCTGCTGATACCACATGTCCCAAGAAGGCAATGCTCCGTAACCAAAACTCACACTTCGAGAACTTGGCATATAAACCATGCTCTCTCAGTGTCTGCAAAACAATCCTCAGATGCTGGGCATGCTCCTCTGCATCTCTGGAATACACTAAGATATCATCGATAAACACAATGACAAAGTGATCCAGAAACTCACTAAATACTCTGTTCATGAGATCCATAAATGCTGCAGGGGCGTTAGTCAACCCGAACGGCATCACTAAGAACTCATAATGCCCATATCTGGTCCGGAAAGCTGTCTTAGGCACATCTGCCTCTCTGACTCTTAACTGATGATACCCAGATCTCAGATCTATTTTTGAGAAACAACCTGCTCCAGCTAGCTGGTCAAATAGATCATCAATCCGAGGTAAGGGATACCTATTCTTGATAGTGACCTTGTTCAACTGTCTGTAGTCGATACAAAGTCTGAGGGATCCATCCTTCTTTCTGACAAAGAGCACTGGAGCACCCCAAGGTGAGGTACTAGGGCGGATGAAACCCTTATCTACCAAGTCCTGCAACTGTGCTTTCAACTCTATTAACTCAGCTGGCGCCATCCTGTAGGGAGGTATAGAGATAGGTCTAGTACCTGGCATTAATTCAATTTCAAACCCTATCTCCCTATCAGGTGGTAGTCCTGGCAACTCGTCTGGGAACACATCGAGAAACTCTCGGACTACTGGTACTGTGGCTGGTTCCCTAACCTGACTATCTAGCTCTCTCACATGAGCTAGAAACCCCTGACAACCCCTCCTAAGCAAACGACGAGCCTGAAGGGCTAAAATCATACCTCTGGGTGTACCTCTCCTGTCTCCTCTGAAGACACACTCTGACCCATCCTGGTCTCTGAGACTCACTAGCTTCTCTCGACAGTCCAATGTAGCACTATATGCAGATAGCCAATCCATCCCTAGAATGACATCAAAATCTGTCAAATCTAGAACCACAAGGTCAGCTGGAAGGCATCTACCATCTATGAAAACTGGACTGAAACGACAGACTGACACTGCCACTGATGGGTCACATCTAGGTCCACTGACCCAGAGAGGATACTCTAACTCAGAACTGATCAAACCCAACCTCTCTATGGCTCTCGAAGCAATAAAGGAATGAGAAGCACCGGGGTCCATCAAAGCATACACATCTGAACACCCAATGATGAGATTACCTGACACCACTGTGTTCGACGTGTTAGCCTCCTCCTGTGTCACTGTGAAAATCCGTGCTGGGGCTACCGGATTTCCACCTCGGGAACCTGCTGCTGAAGTAGAGGCTACCCCTCTCCCTCTACCTCTGCCACTACTCTGAGGCATGACTGGAGCTACTGGCCGTACAACTGGCTGTACCACACTGCCTGAACTCATCTGCTGGGATGGTACAAAAGTCATCTGCGGACAATCCCGAGCAATATGCCCTTCCTGTCCACATCGAAAACAAGCTGTAGATCCCAACCGACAAACTCCTCCATGTGGTTTTCCGCATCGTCTGCAGACTGGAGCTGTGCCAGAGCTTGAGCCACTACCTATTCCCAGACCTGACTTGACTCTATTCCAGAACTTACTCTTTGTTCCTTTTGCTCTGATACCAATCTGTAACGACCCTAAAATGGACCGTCACCGGCGCTAGGATTCAGGTCGGCTTAAGGCCGCCAGAACCCGTAGCAAGCCTGCTATACTCTCTGTGTACCTGTAAACCTCATACAAGATCATACATTTTATGTGAAAATAAAACTCTTTGCTGAACCAAGGCTTAACCTGTGCATGCACTATCTCTGTACTCTGTACTCATGTACTCTGTACTCTGTATCCCTGACTAGAGCTTGCTCTAGATGGGTTAACTCATACCTGTTAAGCCTGGTTTTCACATACAGGAAAACATATATACATATACAGATCATGTACAAAACATACATCACTAGGTCTAGGTCAAGCAACAACTATTACATCTCTTTAATATTACATGTCCACTCTAAGCTATTACAGATCTCTTTACTTTTCCTGTACTCTGCTGGACTGTCCCTGTACACTGTACACTGAACCTGCAAAACTGGGGTTAAGGGAGTGGGATGAGCTCTATAGCCCAGTGAGTAGAACAGTAAAACATCTCAGTAAAATATGATCTCATGGAATGCACCATATCACAGACAAGCCACATCAAGAGTAAACCTGTCACCACATAGTCCCAGTAACTCTGTGCCAGGGCGTAGTCAAAGGCTCCTGGACTTCCTGTCATATATGTATATATGTGTATATAACACCTCTGTACTTACCATTGCCAGGGCGTAGTCAAAGGCTCCTGGACTTTGCTATACCTGCCAGGGCGTAGTCAAAGGCTCCTGGACTTTGCTATACGTGCCAGGGCGTAGTCAAAGGCTCCTGGACTTCCTGTCTGTGACTATTGGATCATTCAGCATTTACTCACATCATCAAATAACAATGCAATGCAACATATTCGTGGATACTAATGCAATCACCCTATGATATCATCATGATGCATGAGAGATGCTAAAAGCAGCTTGTGGTTCAATTAAAAATCATCAGTCTTAAGTTTAGTTCCACTCACCTCGGGCTAACTGGACTGACTGACTCTGCAGGCTCTGAACCTCTGGAGCAGTACTCACTGCTGCTCTCTCTGGTTCCTCTGGTCTGTATAAGCACATAAAGACTCAAATGAGGGACCAAACAAGCTTATGACCAACTCTATTAAACTCCCCAAGAATCCCCTTACACTCACTCTAATATCCATGTAAAGCAAGCAAAGGAAAGCTGGACAGAACATTTTCGGCGGCAGGTTCGGCGGCCGAATGTCCTCTCCAGAGACGAAACTCAAGCACCTTCGGCGGCCGAATCTTTATGTTCGGCGGCCGAACCCTTTCGGGGGCAAGTTTCGGAGGCCACAAGGCACTCCAGAGACGAAAGTCTCTAACCTTCGGCGGCCGAATCCCCCAAACAGAGCCGAACATGCACAAGCTCGCGGGGGCAAGCTATGGCAGCCTAAGCCACCATGCAAGAGGTTCGGCGGCCGAATGAACCTTCGGCTGCCGAACCTGAGTTCATCCAGAACTCAGTTTCAACGGCAAACCATCTCCTTCTCAAACCATGCAAACGTCACCTCCTCAACATACATATACTCATGTATATGATCACAGGGGTCCAAAACTAGCTAATAACCCCAAATAACAAAACAAACCTAACACATAAACATATATACATGCATAACTCATCAAAAACACTACTTCTCACTTAAACATGCATCTCTCTCCCTTAACTTCCATAAAACCTTCAGAAAACACACATAAACAGGGTTTTAGATCTTCCCTCACCTCTATAAACAGGAAGATGCACGTACTGAACAAGGGAAACGGATCAACTCTTCTTTACCCTCACAAACTCGTCAAAGCTCACTTTTTGCTTCAAACCCTTCAAAACTTGGTAAATGAGCAAACTCCTGCATGAGCTGCTCAAAACACTTGCAGATGAGTCATAGAAGACGTGGCTAATTCATGGCAAGAATCTGAGGCTAACATCTGTCAAAAGCCATGACTCAGCTGGCTGGCCTACTCATCGTCGGCTGCCCAATCACATGCAAGACCATGCAACGTTCGGGGGCCAAACTCACCTTCGGAAGCCGAACACCTTCGGCGGCCGAACTTACTTTCGGCGGCCGAACTTGGCTCAACTGCCTTAGGTCATTTCAACTCAAAACTCACTTCCCTTATCCTTAAAACATTTAAACACATTATAACACCTAGTATAAACATAAATCCTACCCTTTTTAGAATTCCGACACCCCGGATTCCATCAAACAACAGGAATTCCGGTGCCGGACTCTAGCCGGGTATTACAACTATAGTCCTCATCAACTCTAGCATGGTAAACAACACATGCCACAAGTTTAGTTCCAACACAACTCATTATTAAAACATTACATACATCATGTACTAAACAGGGACTAACCAAGTCTTAGGGCCAAGCACAGTACTAATCCATAAACATAACTCTACTTTACTTACATTACAATTCATTATCTTACAATACATTATCTCAGTTTACATTACATGTCCACACTAACACTAATCTATTACATAAGCACAACCTTAACTCTTGAGACTTCCCGAACGACCTCAAACCTGCAACACTGGGGTTAGGGGAGAGGGGTGAGCTAAAAAGCCCAGTGAGTAGAAACAAAGAAAACAGTTCATTAATTACATGCTTTCATCAAATGCATCATAGCACAAACATTTCACATCACGGACGGACATGACCACCAAAACTCCCTCATAATGCCCGGCCCACAGAGAGCTCACACAGGACTTTCACATACAGGTGCCCGGCCCACAAAGGAGCTCACACAGGACTTTTGCATACAGTTGCCCAGCTCTCAAAGAGGCTCACACAGGACTTTCAGTATGCCTGGCCCAGCCAGGTCTTACAAAATCGCTAGGGCTATTGGGGTCGCCTTGGTCCATCCACATCAACAGTAAATAATGCAATGCGTCATATTCGTGTAACTAGTGCAATCAACCTATTACATATAAACATGATGCATGAACATGCTTTAGGCATTTGATTTCATAAAAGTAAAAGATTAAGTTTAGTTTGACTCACCTCTGGCAGACGCTGAACAGACTCTACAACTGCTAACACTGATGGCCTCCTCGGTCCCTCGGGTCCGATCCTATACAGGTGGACTCGAATGAGGCGCCAAACACACTCTAAACAACTCAAAAATAACTCCCCAAAAACCCCCTAAAACATCACTTAAACATGCATAGAAAACAACCAAGAAAAGGCTAGACAAGGCACTTTCGGCGGCACCTTCGGCGGCCGAACCCTCTCTCCAGAGACGAAACTCGGGCACTTTCGGCGGCACCTTCGGCGGCTGAAAGTCCCTCTCCAGAGACGAAAGTCAGGCACTTTCGGCGGCCGAACCTTCCTTCAGCGGCCGAAAGTCCGCTTTCAAGCCAAAACTCAACTTTCGGGGGTAAGGTTAGGCGATCAAACCATGCATCCACAGGCAGGTTCAGCGGCCGAAACCACCTTCGGCGGCCGAACCTAAGTTCATCCAGAACTCAGCCTCTTATGCATATAAGCTTCCCAAACCTTCCAAACACCCCAAAACAAGCACCCAACGTTACCAAAACATGCATAAACTCTTAACCATGCACAAAGGAGCTTAAACAAGATTAAACTCCAACAAAGAACATAAAAAAGCATACATAAATAGCTTATGACCCACATAAGCCAAAACCATCAAAACTACTCAAAACCTCACTTGCTCTTTCCCAATCATGCATACACTCTCCCACATGCATAAAGGAGCATAAACTAACATAAACTCCTCAACACAAACATCACATAACATACATAAACAGGCATAAGCATACATTGGGCATAAAACCCACATAAACCTAAACATGCATATCTACCCATACTCAACCATTAAAACTCCAATAAACTTACTTAAAACTTCATTAAAACACAAGGAAAGTAAGGATCTACACTTACCTCTTAAAGATCGAGGGGTGGTGCGATCCCTAACTCGGAGGTGTGGAGGATCCAAGCTCCAAAAACCTCCAAGCTCCCAAAACTCCTATTTAAGCTTCAAAACTTCAAAACAAGGGTAGAATTCATGAAAAACTTGGGGGATGGGTAGAGAAAACATGAAAACGACCAAAGGAGGGCATAAACTCACCTGAGCTCGAGAATGGGGAGAAAACTCACCCATTTCCGATCTGAGGGCTCTTTATAGGTGGCCTGGTCAAAGACCTTCGGCAGCCTAACGTGCCCCCTAAACTCATGCATGTTCGGCGGCCGAACTTAAGGTTCGGCGGCCGAACCTTGGCTCGTTCAAACAAAGCTTTCGGAGGCCAAAAGCTTTCCCGAAACCTTCCCATGTTCGGCGGCCGAACTTCACTTTCGGCGGCCGAACCTGGCAAATGCCTCCTTGGTTTTTTCTTTTCAAACTCAATTCTTTTTCATTTAAAACCATGAAATCAGTAAAAACCTTTTAGAAACCACATTTTACCCCTCTAGAAGACTCTGGCATCATCAAAATTCCAGATTCCAACAGAGATTCCGCCTGAAGGTAGGGATTCCGATGCCGGAATCTAGCCGGGTATTACATTCTTCCCCCCTTTAAGAACATTCGTCCCCGAATGTTCCACAAACAAACAGGCATTCTCAAAACATAACATCAAGCATACATAAATAAGCAAGCAAACAAGCAAGCAAACTTAAAAACCTCTCTCCTAAAAGAGAGACACGGGCACTGCTGGAGTAAGAACTCCCGGGTTTCCCAGGTACACCTTTCCCAAAAGAAACACCTTAGCAATACCCAACCTCCTCCTGAACTCCACTGGCTTCCGCTGCGCTTCTCTAATCCTTACTCTTTTCTCTTCATCTTTACCAACTGGCTTCTTCTCACTACTAACCCAAAACTAACTCTAACTCTCACAGGTAGCACCCGGATTTCAGATCTATCTTGAAAAACAACCAGCTCCTGCTAGCTGATCCAATAGGTCAATCCTAAGGGATACCTGTCCTTGGTAGCATCCTTGTTCAACTGCTTACAGTCGTTACAAAGTCTCAAGGATCCATCCTTCTTTTCCCACAACCATACTGGAGCAATCCAGGGTGAGGTACTAGGTCGGATAAAACCCCTTGTCTACCAAGTCTCGCCCCTACTCTAACTACTACCTTTCTCTATGCAGGCGCCATCCTGTAGGGGAGAATAGAAATGGTTCTGGGTCCAGACACCACTCCTATGCTCAACTCTAACTCCCTGACAGGTGGTAAACCTGACAACTAGCCTGGGAAGACATCTAAGACTCTCTAATAACTGGCACTGAGGCTGGTTCCCCGACCCGACTACTAAACTCTCAAACAAGAGCTAGAACCCTCTGACAACCCCTCCTACGCACCCTACGAACCTGACAGGCTGACATCAAACCTCTAGGCATCCCTACTGTGTCCCCTCAGAAGACTACCTCTGACCCATCCTGTCCTCTGAACTTGACTATCTTGTCTCTGCAGACCCAGATAGCACTACGAGTAGAAAAACCCAGTCCAACCCTAAACTGACGTCCAGACAGTCAAGTCTAGGACCTCAAAGTCGGGTGGAAGCCATCTACCCTCAACTGTCACAGAACTAAACCGGCAGACTAACTCTGCCACAGATGGATCACACGTGAGTCCACTGACCCAAAGAGAACACTCTAGCCCAGAAGCTATCAACTCAACCTCTCGACGGCTCCTAGAGCAACTAAAGAAAGAGAACCACCAGAGTTCACAAAACACACACATCAGAACATTCAAAAGTGAGCGTACCTGACACCACCATGTTCGATGTGTCTGCCTCTTGCTGAGCTTGGGTGAAGATTCGAGCTAGAGCTGATGGACCTTCTCCACGGGAACCTTCAGAAGAAAAGGCTGACCCTCTTCCTCTGCCTCGACCACCAACCAGAAACATGGCTGAAGCTGCTGGCTGAGCCGCTCTACCTGAAGCTGCTTGCTGGGACGGGGCTAACTGGGGCACAGTAGGACACTCACGTGCTATGTGTCCCTCCTGTCCGCACCTATAACAAGCTGTTGTCCCATAACGGCAGACTCCCTTGTGCGGCCTACCATACCTCATGCATTTTGAATTGCCTGAGCCAGAGCTTGAGCCACCAAAACCCAGACTAGCCTTCAACCGATTCCAAAACTTGCTCTTCTTCGACCTTCTCAGACCTCTGTTCCCCTTTTAGTGGTGTTTCCCCACCTTTTATCTCTTGAGGCAGCTGTGCTCAGAGTGGAGGGATCAATCCCCCCTGAACCTGAGATTCTGGAATCCTGAGTTCGAGTATCCTCTTGAGAATCTCCCATACTTTCTTCTGGCACTCTGATTCCCAAACTGACATCTCTTCTCTGCACATCCATCTCTATTTCCCTCACACTAGCTGACATCCTTCTTGGAGCCATTCCTTCTCTGCTTACATCAAAAGACCTTCCAGGGTCCCTTGATGTTCCCCATCTGCTGACTCCCCACGACTGCACTCTTGGCAGAGCAGGGGGAAAGGTGTCCATACCTTCCCTCTCAGATGGAACTCCAGTCGATTCCACGGATCGATGAGCACCTCGCATTCTGGCTCCTCTGAAGAACAACACACAAGCATACAAACAAGCATTAGCGTCATACGGTTCATATGAAAACACATGAACCTGCAACATACATAGCATACATAGCATAACATATATACATTAATGCACATGCATAAACTCATGGCATTCCACATCATTATCATACAAGACAGGACTCTACATCCTATCCTAGTGGACATGATTTTACCTATTGTGCTTGCCCTTCTATGACCTCTAAACCAACCTCTTTCCGATGTGGGATATCTCTAATCCTTGAGCATCTTTGCTCAACACACCGCACTGATGAGGCCCAAAGCTCTGATACCACTCTGTAACGACCCGGAAACTGATACCCCTCTGTAACGGCGCGAACCGCTACCGACGCTAGGATCCAGATCGGTTTAAGGCCGCCGGGACCCGTAGCAAGCCAAACATACCTCCTATCACCTGGTCAAATCCCATACATGATCAAAACATTAACATAAAAACTTAAACATCTAATGTAAATACCGAGCTTGACCTGTATGCAACATAACTGAAAACATAAAGAACCCCCTACTAGAGCCCTCAAAAACTCTAGCTGGGTCAACATAACATACATCAAGCTGGGATCACATCCAAAGAACTAGAACCTAACCTGTGCATGCATCAAACTACAAACATAAAACCTCCACTAGAGTCCTCATCAACTCTAGCATGGTAAACAACACATGCCACAAGTTTAGTTCCAACACAACTCAATATTAAAACATTACATACATCATGTACTAAACAGGAACTAACCAAGTCTTAGGACCAAGCACAGTACTAATCCATAAACATAACTCTACTTTACTTACATTATAATTCATTATCTTACAATACATTATCTCAGTTTATATTACATGTCCACACTAACACTAATCTATTACATAAGCACAACCTTAACTCTTGAGACTTCCCGAACGACCTCAAACCTGCAACACTAGGGTTAGGGGAGAGGGGTGAGCTAAAAAGCCCAGTGAGTAGAAACAAAGAAAATAGTTAATTAATTATATGCTTTCATGAAATGCCTTATAGCACAAACATTTCACATCACGGACGGACATGACCACCAAAACTCCCTCATAATGCCCGGCCCACAGAGAGCTCACACAGGACTTTCACATACAGGTGCCTGGCCCACAAAGGAGCTCACACAGGACTTTTGCATACAGTTGCCCGGCTCTCAAAGGGGCTCACACAGGACTTTCAGTATGCCTGGCTCAGCCAGGTCTTACAAAATCGCTAGGGCTATTGGGGTCGCCTTGGTCCATCCACATCAACAGTAAATAATGCAATGCGTCATATTCGTGTAACTAGTGCAATCAACCTATTACATATAAACATGATGCATGAACATGCTTTAGGCATTTGATTTCGTAAAAGTAAAAGATTAAGTTTAGTTCTACTCAGCTCTGGCAGACGCTGAACAGACTCTGCAACTGCTAACACTGATGGCCTCCTCGGTCCCTCGGGTCCGATCCTACACAGGTGGACTCGAATGAGGCGCCAAACACACTCTAAACAACTCAAAAATAACTCCCCAAAAATCCCCTAAAACATCACTTAAATATGCATAGAAAACAACCAAGAAAAGGCTGGACAGGGCACTTTCGGCGGCACCTTCAGCGGCCGAACCCTCTCTCCAGAGACGAAACTCGAGCACTTTCGGCGGCACCTTCGGTGGCCGAAAGTCCCTCTCCAGAGACGAAAGTCAGGCACTTTCGGCGGCTGAACCTTCCTTCAACGGCCGAAAGTCCGCTTTCAAGCCAAAACTCAACTTTCGGGGGCAAGGTTAGACGGCCAAACCATGCATCCACAGGCAGGTTCGGCGGCCGAAACCACCTTCGGCGGCCGAACCTGAGTTTATCCAGAACTCAGCCTCTTATGCATATAAGCCTCCCAAAACCTCCAAACACCCCAAAACAAGCACCCAACCTTACCAAAACATGCATAAACTCTTAACCATGCACAAAGGAGCTTAAACAAGCTTAAACTCCAACAAAGAACATCAAAAAGCATACATAAATAGCTTATGACCCACATAAGCCAAAACCATCAAAACTACTCAAAACCTTACTTGCTCTTTCCCAATCATGCATACACTCTCCCACATGCATAAAGGAGCATAAACTAACATAAACTCCTCAACACAAACATCACATAACATACATAAACAGGCATAAGCATACATTGGGCATAAAACCCACATAAACCTAAACATGCATATCTACCCATACTCAACCATTAAAACTCCAATAAACTTACTTAAAACTTCATTAAAACACAAGAAAAGCAAGGATCTACACTTACCTCTTGAAGATCGAGGGGTGGTGCGATCCCTAACTCGGAGGTGTGGAGGATCCAAGCTCCAAAAGCCTCCAAGCTCCCAAAACTCCTATTTAAGCTTCAAAACTTCAAAACAAGGGTAGAATTCATGAAAAACTTGGGGTATGGGTAGAGAAAACATGAAAATGACCAAATGAGGGCATAAACTCACCTGAGCTCGAGAATAGAGAGAAAACTCGCCCATTTCCGATCTGAGGGCTCTTTATAGGTGGCCTGGTCAAAGACCTTCGGCAGCCTAACGTGCTCTCTAAACTCATGCATGTTTGGCGGCCGAACTTAAGGTTCGGCGGCCGAACCTTGGCTCGTTCAAACAAAGCTTTTGGAGGCCAAAAGCGCTCCCAAAACCTTCCCATGTTCGGCGGCCGAACTTCACTTTCGGCCGCCGAACTGGCAAATGCCTCCTTGGTCTTTTCTTTTCAAACTCAATTCTTTTTCATTTAAAACCATGAAATCAGTAAAAACCTTTTAGAAACCACATTTTACCCCTCTAAAAGACTCTGGCATCATCAAAATTTCAGATTCCAATGGAGATTCCGCCGGAAGGTAGGGATTCCGATGCCGGAATCTAGCCGGGTATTACACTAGGCATGGTCACGACATAGAAACAGAATTGGAGTTAGAAGTTGCAGAATGATGACCTGAGACAGTTCTAGTACAAGAGGCTGACAAAGGGCAACCGGAACAAGTGGCCATACATCCTTCATCCCTGAAAGGTTAGCCAAGTCTAAAAAGAGTAAGGATAAAAAAGAACTCTTTGAAATGTTCCACAAAATTGAGGTAAATATCCCACTACTTGATGCAATCAAACAAGTGCCTCATTATGCTAAAATTTTTTAAAGATTTGTGCACTAATAAAAGAAAATTAGCTGGACATGAGAGGATAAGTATGGGAGAGAATGTCTTAGCGGTGTTGCAAAGGAAGTTACCACCCAAATGTAAAGATCAAGATATGTTTGTCATTTCATATAAAATTGGCAACATGGGGATTCATAGGGCTATGTGCGACTTGGGAGCTTCTATCAATGTTATTCCCCTATCAATTTACAATTCCTTGAATGCTAGTTCATTAAAAATAACAGGGTGATCATCCAACTAGCCGATCGATCTATGGTTCACTCGGAAGGTGTTCTTGAGGACATCTTGGTCCAAGTAGGTGAGTTGGTCTTCCCTGCTGATTTTTATGTTTTAAACATGGAAGAAGACAGATCTTGCAACTCCTATGACATACTACTTGGAAAGGCCATCCTCACTCCTAGCGATTCTGACCTCAATGTCCACATGGAAGCCCCTTTCCTTTATTTGTCTTTTTCTTTTCTTCTTTCTTTTTTTAATTGTTGTTTATATATTTTTTTAACTTTTGAGACCAAGCGACCTAAGTGTGGGGGATTACATTGAGCATATAACAGATTTTATTCATTCTTCTTACTATTTGGGGGTTGTTCCTTATGTTCTTCCCTTTTGTTAAGTCATTTTCAATGTCTTTAGACCCCTGCTTTTATGAAAGGCTAGCCACTTGAGCTTTGCGAGGTTAAGTCAGTTTGTAATGTCTAGGTAGCCTTAGTAAAGTCTTTCTTTTTCTCACAATGCTAGACTTTTAAATACACATTGGGAGAGCCTTATAATGAATACCTGACTGAAAAAAATTGCTTCCTCTTAATTTGATTGTCAACTCAGTTAAAGTATGTGCTGAAACACTGCCTTGGTAATTGTGTGATAACATTATGCTCAAAATAAAAGTGCTAAGTGATGGATGAGCTATTTCATCTTCAAATAAGTAAAATAAATCCTAAGAAGCACAAAACCTACTCTTGACTCCAGTAATGGATAAAGAGTAGAGCTAGTAGCCACTTGAGGATTGTGACACAAGTAGCCGGGGACGGGTATCATCAGTATGCACCCTTGTGCTGAAAAAAAATTGACACCTCAAGTAAGAAAAAGTACTCAACTGTATTTAACATGAAAATTTTTTTGAAATAAAATAGTTCATTAGCACTTAGTACTAAAAGAAAATAAAAATGATGAAGTATTGTGTGCTTTATAATTAGGCTGGTTTTTGGCATTTAACTTGATTTGAGTTGACTTAATCACTTGAAAAATCTCTATTGTGTGCTTAAATATGGAGGCTCTACTTTGTGTATCTTTGATGCTTCGGTTTTGGGCTTTATAGGGGGTATACTACTGCTGCCTACCTTTACATTGCTCTTTGGCTTGATCTCTTGAAACTTATTGACTTACAATTTATTCAAACAGGGAAGGCCGAGCTAGGAAGTTACATGTGGGACATGAATTGACACATATCTCATGCTTGATGGCAAGCATAAACTAAGTGTGGGGAAATTTGATAGGTGTAAATTTTGCCTATTTAGTACACATTCTTTCTGATAAAATTAGAGTTGATTATGCTGAATTAGGGATATTTTTTTTCTTTTTGCAATATTGGTAGATTCTGTACTTTTGGGAAGAAAAACTCTTAATTGGAAGTTTTAGGCAGAAATCAAAGTTGGAGTTACAAGGCAAACCTCGGGCACGACTTGTAAAATATCACGGGATTTTCATATCTGATTGAAGAAACTAGTTTAGGAAGAAACGATTTTAGAAAGAAACGATTTTAGAATGAATAGGAAATTTTGGATTGTCACTTCCTTTTTAAAGGGATTTTTTTTTTCATTCCTCTTCAGTTTAAGAGTACCCATTTAAAAAAGAAAGGTTCTTTGAATTAAATAGTGAGAATTTTAGAGTTGCAACATGAGTTTCAATAGCTAATCTTCTTTATCTAGTTGGAAATTTTCAAAGTATAATTCATAAGGATTGTGAGATCGAATCAATCTTAATTCTCCTTCTTATTTATGCTTTTTCTATTATTCCTTTTATTCTTGAAATTATTATTTGTTTTAGTTGATACAGTCTGGCCAATTGTTCAGTTGAATAAATAATATACAATCATTCAAATTCATTAATTTTATAATTATTTGTGAATTTGATACTTGTAACAAACAATATTTTATTCTAGAATAACCGCATAGGTGTGAGTTTCTTGGTCGGAGTCAAGTCTTCCTAACTTTTAATAGTTGCACTACTTAACTCAACCCTTTTGGTTAAATTGAAGTTGAACGACGAGTCATTTAGATATTTTAGAGAGATCATCTTATTCTTTCTTAACGGTGAAATATATTTGTATCATGATTATTATGAAGTCATTCATGTTATTACAAAGTAGTGTTCGCCTAACATGATTGATATATTAGGTTTTACCATTCAAGAAATTGATATACTTGAAGAGAACATATGATTCTCCTCCTCCATCACCACCAATACCCCCACTGCCATCTACCACCGTTGGGGCTTTGTAAATTTTATTTTTCTAAGAATATAGTTTCTTGAATAGAATTTATTATTGTATATTAATAATATATAATAATAAATACTAAAATTTTTATTTTTTTTTGTTGTAATTGAGTTTGATAGTGTACGTATTTTTACTTAATTACTATTTTGAGTTTAAAATTTTAGAAAAAATATTAAAAGAAATATTATTTTATAAAATAATATCGTGTAATAATAATACATAAAATTTTAATATCTGCACAACATGGAGGCAAACGACTAGTTTAAATTAATTATTCACATGTTTGTTTATCATATTAACATATCTTAAAATTTGCATGGCATATCATAACAATATCATCTATATGCACCGTAGCAGCCGTTTCTAATTTATCATGGTACATAGATGTCATTTGTTTAGTGTTATTTGAGTCATTCTTGCAAGCTTGCAAGCATATTATGCCTACTCACCTGGTTTCCATATTGCAAGAGGATATGGACTGTGATTATCAGGTTCTCTTTTATCCATCTCCAATTTTTTTGACTCATCATTAAACAAGAATAATTTATGGAGAATTTCTAGTGTCGAACAAAAAGGAAACTAACCTTGGACATGTCGCATTCTTGAAATTCCATGATTGCTTGCATGTAACTCTGTAAATTCATTGTCCACTCTTCCATGTTGAGTTTTATAGTTGGTATTTCATCGCTATTGTCATTGAATATGTCTTCTATATCACTTTCTGTTACTTCAGTGTGTTCTTGCTCAGGTGTTGCTGGCTCTTCAATGATAGGTACACAACTGATATCTCATACTCCTATTTTAAGTGGATTCTTCTTGGATGGAGGTAATGGCATGGGATTAATAACTACGCCAAGGCCTTTTTCCATTTCTAAAGGAACGTTTGAAGTCGATATACTCTTCTCTTCTGGCCCAGGTAGCGCAAGCCTTGCACTGCAAAATACAGAGGTCACATTCAGCTTCATTCTCTGAAGTGTTAATCTTATGGATATTGGAAATAAGGTATCTATTGTGATGTGGCCTCCATGCTCTCATTGGACATGCATTGCAATTTGGCTTCTTCTTTGTACAAAAGTAAAAAATAAAATTGCAGCAAACATGGAAATGAAAGTCAAGCTTTTAAATATACCTTTCCAAACGTAATCAGCTGATAATGTAATTCATACCTGTAATACCATTATATAGAAAAATATGAGGAGAAAGAATAAACAATTAGTTTCTTCTACACTATTTTGTATTGGAATGCTGTTATGGTTTCAAGAAAGAGTTAAATAGTTACAATTTTGGTTGATCAGGTTTGCACAATCTTGGCCAGAGGTATTTCTGAATCGATTCGAGTACTGGGTACCTAAAAAGAATGAGATTAGCATTTTCATATCAATGGAAATATGCTGGGACAATTGCTTGGGAAATGGATACTTACAGTACTAGGAGGTGTATTTGAAGTGACTCTGGCAATGGTTGAAGAGGGACCCATCCCAGTCTAACTGGTATCCGTCCAACCTTTGTGTCGACCTTCATGAAAATATAAATGAAGTAGTTGATTGTAAGATTTTGCAGCCGTCTTGTAAGTTGCTCTAGATGATGAAGTGTTAAGAGTTGCACACACTCCACGCTTTTCAACCCTAATCCTTTCATACTTAGAAGGTAATCCCTGCAGAATAAAGAAGCTTTCAGTATTGTTAAATACCATGACAAGTAGGATTTAGCCACAAATGCATTATAATCATTACGTAGATTCATGGCACATACCATTGAAAGAAATAAAATTTACTTACCACCATCTAAACCTCTAAATACCTCAAATTCCTTATTTAAAATATATTTAAAAAAAATCATTTCAATTCATAAAAAATTTCTTTTGTTTGGAATAAATTTTAATTTAATATAATTTAATTAATTCATTTATTTTAAGCAAATAAATAATAAACTTAAATTGATTTATTTTATTCATTATTCTTATTTTTTTTTAAACTAAACATAAAATATTTAATTTATAAATAGTAATCATTTTTAGTTATCGAAAATATTTTTTGAACACCTTTATTAATATTTTCACAATATTTAAAATTTAAACTTTACATAATTTTTTAATTAAAAATATAAATTAAGATACATTATTTTTCAAAAAAATAATAAAATAATATAATAAATTTCTTAATATGAATTATAAATGCATTAAATTTTAATACTTAATAGTACATAAAAAATTAATATTAAATTAAATCATAAAAGTAGTTATTAATTAGAAAACACAAAAAAAATTTGAAATTATAATAAACAAAAAATATAAAAGGAGAGAAAAAAACTGGAGTTAGTGAATGGATAATCAAGTAATTTTGATGCAAAATAATTTTCAGTAAGATCATTTCTTGCAAATTCTTGATAATTTTGACAAGATTTAGTTTTACTTCAAAATAATTCTAATAAAAATTCAATAAAAAAGAATTGAATTTTTTTTTTTATTGAATTTTTATATTTATGGTTTTTTCAAACACAAAAATATTAAAAAAAATTAATTCATTTAAATTCTCTTAAAATTTAGCATTCCAAATAACAGGAAAATTTTAATGGTAGATAATCCATAAACCAATTAATAACCGGCCAGTTCCGGCTAATACCATGTTTAGTAGTCAAAAAATTTGTTTAGGAAATTAAAAAAAAAATAAAAAAAAATAAAAAATAATTCTGATTTCATTTAATTCACCAATTGAATACTAATCCCGAGTCTTACCTAAGTTAACCAAACTAAAAATCAATCATAAACACTCAGTTTGATTATTATAAATCCTCCATAGCCTATAGAAAAAAAACTTGTAAATTTCTTCAAACTTAAAATCACAACTTTTTTTCCTACTCCTTTCTCAACCACAAAACAACCACACACTTAACATTTAAATAAATTTAAATAAACAAAACAAGCAAAAACTGAGAAAGAATTATTTCCAAAATTAGGGTTCAGAATTAACAAGCTTTTGATCAGATAAGAACAAAAAATTACATCATTTTTAACCAAATAAAAAAATTAATCATCCAACAAATATTTCACAGACACTCAAAATGATTATAATAAATTTTCACACTCGAATCGAAACAAAAAAAGCTATTAAATACCATTAAATATTGACAAACAAGCTGTTAAATACTGTTAAATATAGATATGTTCAATTTCTTCAAACTTAAAATCGAATTTCTTTTTTCTATTCTCTTTCTCAGCAACCAAACAATCACAAATCTAAATTTAAAAAAAAAAAAAAAGAAAATAGGAAATGAACTGAAACACACCTAATTCTAAAGTTAAGGATTGAGAATTAACAAGATTTTGATCAAATACTAACCAATAATTAGATCGGTTATCTAAATCAAAAATCAATTATTAAACAAAAATTTCACAAACACTCAGTTTAATTATTAAATACTCCACAGAAAAGTTGTTAAACCAAAACATTGTACCAGAGAAAGAGAGAGATTGATTTTTCAATATAATTAAGAATGGAGGATTTGATATTTGTACCAGAGAAAGATAGAATTTTTTAGGGATCTTAGATAAGTGTTTTGTTTGGTTGCTGGAAAGAAAAGAGATATGGTTAACTATGAGATTGTAGGGTTTTTTTTTTTTTCTTTTTTTAATTTCATCAACCTTTGCATTTCACCCTCCTCGTGGATTTTGGGGCAACCAAGTGTAGATACAAACAACGAAGCAGAACTAAGATAATGGGCAATTTTCACTGTCCCCCAACTAAAGGTATTTTTTGAAAACGATCCTTTAAATTTAATTTTTATTTTAAATTTCCATAATTATGACCAAAAATTATATGAGTTCACAGCTGTCAGTTTTATAGTTTCACTTTGTCTCTCACCTAAAGGTGGTATTTTTTCAAAATGACCCCTTAAATTTAAATTTTTTTTTAAAAAATTTTTACAATTATGACTAGACTATCATGTCATCTATTTTATAAAAAATATTATGCAATGGAATTTAGCGTTTTCATACTGTTCATCACGAGCTTCGCTTCAGTGCTTTAAGATTGTGATCTTTTAATTTTTGTGTGACAGCTCTTTCCACTTGGCATGCCCGACTTGGGTACCGACTTGAGTTCCAAGATTTAGATCCTCTTCCCTCATCGGGTTTAGATTGTGGGCTTATGGGCTTTAATTTATTTTGGGCTTGGATTTATTATTGTATTTTCTAAATGTATGTGCTTAAATTTTATCTAATAAAACTTTTATCATCTCGTATATAAAGTTGAGAGATAATAAATTAAAATTATTCATGATAAAAATGATGAAATAATAATTAAATCAAATGAGGGAAAAAAATATATAATATTTAATTTGCATCTTTATGTGAACTTGTACAATTCTACTATTGTTATTAAAAATTAACTAGATATCTAAAACTATTATTTTTCCATTTCAATGAATTTTTTTATAAAATTTATCAAAATCAATTTTACGATGAAATTATAATTATAAAAAGTTAAAAAGTTCATACTATAAATGTGATAAACTCAAGCGGTTCAATGGATCTTTTATATAAATAAACTCATTTTACTTCCAATAAAGGCATATATAAAATAAATATATCATTTCTTTTAATTAATAAAATCAGTTGTAATAATTTTTGAAAAAATAAAAAAAAAATTATTAAATTAAAAGAATAACAATGACTATTTCATCCATTTCGTCTAACTAAACATATTTTTAGATTATTCAAATTTTCTCTAAATGCTCTCTCCTCTGTATTCATAATTAATCAAATTAGAAGATTTTTCAATAACTACAAATAATTAATAAGTAAAGATAAAAATTAAATAAAAGTTTATGATATTTCTAACAATTAATTAATAAAGTTAAAGGATTTATATATTAATATTAGTTAACGTGTTTTGTAGTGATTAATATCCGTTATATATATTCGTAATTTTTTATATATTTATATTTTTATATAAAATACTTTTTAAATAATTATTGATATCATAAATAACAAAAAACGTAATCAATAAAATATAAAATAAGTTATATAATAATTATTTAATATTTAATATTTAATATTTAAATATTAAATATTAAATAATTATTTAATATTTAAATGTAAATCTAATAATAAGTTATATAATAATTATTTAATATTTTTAATTCATATTTAAACTTATTATTTTAATAATTTTATCTAAAAAATTAATTTAAATATTACCAAAATTATTAATTTTTAATAATTATCCCACATAATTATCAAATAAAATTAACTAAACTCATAAATAAAAAATTTAAACATATATTAATTTTAAATGATAAATATCTAAAATCATTTTAAAAAATTATTTAAATAATAAAACAATTATCATTTTAAAATCTAAAAGCAATTGTAAATATATTATTTTTTATTATTATTTATTATTATGTAATATTTAAATGTAAATCTAATAATATGTTATAATGATAACTATTTTAATATTTAAATTTATTATTTAATAATCTTATTTAAAAAATTAATTTAAATATTATCAAAATTATTAATATTTAATAATTATCTTAAATAATTATCGAATAAAATTAATTAAACTCATAAATAAAAAATTTAAACATACATTAATTTTAAATAATAAATATCTAAAATTATTTTAAAAAATTATTTAAATAATAAAACAATTATCATTTTAAAATTTAAAATCAATTATAAATAGTTAAATAATATAGGGGTAAAATTAATAATTCTATTGTTCTCCCTCTTTTCAATTTTGTATATAATATGGATTAAAAATAAAAAAAAATTATTAAAAATATACAACACAATTGAAAAAATATTAAAAAAAGTTGCAATACTTTCATAAAATATATAAATTTATTGATATGTTTTAGTATAGATCTATACTTTATATTTTATCTTTTTAATTAGTTGTAATTATAACCCGACTTTTTTTACACTATAATTGGAGTTATAAATACAAACTTTTTCATTATTTAATTTAAGATATTATTAAATGCATTCTTTCACTACATTATTATGCATTATAATTTATTTTAATCATCCATATTTCAATATATTTTCAAAACAATATTTTACTCTACTATTTTTTTTTTTAACATTGCATTAATGTAGGTACTAACACTAGTTATATTAAAAAAATGTTGTTAAACTTGTGAATTTTTCTTCAAACTTAAAATCTCTTTTATTTCTAGCTTTCTCAGCACCACAAACTCAAAATTTAAATAAATAAAACAAGCAAAAAAACATATGTTAATTCCAAACTTAATGTTCAAAATTAACAAGATTTTGATCAAACACAAAAAAAATATTGAGAAGTAAAACATGATACCTCTCAGATTTATTTTAAATTTTGATCATATTTATATTTTAACTTTTTAATTTTATATAATAAAACTCACCTTTTTAATTAACTGTAATTATAACTCACCATTCTTTAACACTATAAATAGAACTATATATATTATAATTAAAATTCGATCATTTTTTATTTACTATAAATCAAGCTATATATGTATAGTGGACATAAAATTTTTTAGTAAATTTGAGACATTATTATATGTATTTTTATTAATTTAATTTAATCATATTATATTTCAATTCACCTCAATTTAATTTAGGTGTACTTTCAAAAATATTTAATTTTACTGAAACACCAAACCAATCCTAAATATTACATCACATAAGCAAACCAAAAATCAATCAACACTTCAACCATAGGTGTAATAAAATACAAAGACTTATTTTGTTCAATAGACTTTTTATATAAAATAAAAAAACTCATTGTACTTCCCATAAAAGTATATATAAAATAAAAAATTAATAAAATTCATCAAAATAATTTTTTTAAAAAAAGAAATAAAAAATTACTAAGTTAAAAAAAATAAGAAGGGTAACTTCAACCATCTTTTCTAACTAAATATATATTTCAATTATTCAAATTTTTACTAAATGATCATTAATTTCTCATATATATATATAGTATAGAAAAATAATTACAATTTATTTGGAATATAAAAATAATTAATCAAATTAGAAGATGGTCCTGTGAAGAATTTATAAATTTTAAAAATAAAAAAATATTTATTAAAAAGTAAGCATCACAATTGAAAAAATATTAAAAAGTTACATTATTTTCATAAAATATATAAATTTATTGAGATATTTTTTATACCACGAATAAAAAATTTAAAATTATATTTTACCTTGCTAGTTAGTTGTAATTATAGCTTGACTTTTTTTAATTATAAATGAAGTTATAAATATATTTTAATTTTTATAATTTAATATTTTTTATTAAGTTATTATTTATTGTAATTTAATTTAAATATATTATATTCGATTAATCTCAAATTAATTTAAATATATTTTTTAAAAAGATGTTATATTTAACATTGTCAATTTTGATGAATCTTATCATGTAACCAAACAAAAATTCAATCAAGAAACAAATTTGATTATTATAATTTATAAATCATTCCATATCCCAAAGGAAGAAAAAAAATGTTGTTAAACAATATTATCAATTTTCCTTCAAACTTAAAAATGAATTTCTTTTTTAAACACCAAACTTAAACACATCTAGATCCAACTAGGGTTTAGAATTAACAAGATTTAGATAAAAAATAAATAGAAGGCTTATCATGTCTTTTGGTTATTATTCGATTACATTTATTGCCTTTTCGCATTTTTCTCTCTCCACTTACATCTCCAAACTTTGGCTTTCATACTGAATTTTGGTGCAACCCAATTTAGATACAAATAAGGAAGCATAACCATAATAAAAGGATGATGAAAGATAATTAAAGCAAATGAGGAAAATTTTACAACATTTGATCTGGCTCCTTATATAAACCTGCACAATTCTACTATCCTTGATGAAAAATGAATTATTTGGTACCTAAATTCATTAGTTTTCTATTTCAATCAATTTTTCTTCATGAAATTGACTAAAATCAATGTTTGTGGCCTATCTATAATTACAAAGAATGAAAAATGTCAAATTTTATTATATAAAATTAAAAAGTCAAATTATAAGTATGACAAAATGCAAATTATTACCTAGTTCAATAGGCTTTTAATATAAAATGAAAATTTTATTTTACTTCCAATAAAGACATAAAACAATATGTCATTCTTTTCCAAAAATTAGTAAAATTCAATGGAATAATTGTTTTAAAAAACGAAATAAAAAATTATTAAGTTAAAAAAGAATTAAAACAGAAGTTCAATCATCTTTTTTAACTAAAAATATTTTTAATTATTCAAATTTTTACTAAATGACCCTTAATTCCTCATATATATACTATAGAAAAATAATTATAATTTTTCTGGAATATAGAAATAATAAATCAAAAAAAATTTCTATAACTAAAAATAATTAATAAGTAAATGTAATTTAAATAAATAGAGTTTAACAATTTAAAATTTTGAAAAATAAAAAAAAATATTTGTTAAAAGTAAACCCCACAATTGAAAAAATATTAAAATGTTACGATATTATTTGTATTGAGATATTTTTTTTTATATAAGTCTATTAGATAAAAGGTCTAATATTTTGTAGCTTACCTTTTCAATTAATTGCAAGCCCAACCTTTTTCTAAATTTTTCCTAATTTAATTTGAAATTACGTAAAATTTAATTTAGTTTAGGTAATTTTTCATTAAGTTATTATGTATTATAATTTAATTTAATCATATCATATTTCAATTACTCTCAAATTAATTTAAAGATACTCTCAAAAAATATTTTATTTTACTCTGATTAATTTTCTTTAATATTCCACTAAGTGTTGTATAATTACTAATACTGTGTTATATTAAAATTTTAAATGAATTTTGAATTTTCCATCATGTAATCAAACAAAAAATCAACCAACAAATAAAAAATTTACAAACAATCAGTTTGATTATTATAAATCAGTAGATAGATCATTGTGCTATGCTGTGAACTATATATTAATTATTTTAATTTTAATTTAGAGTCCAAAATTATCTTTTTAATTTTTTATTTTTATTCAAACCATTATAGAAGTATATAAATCGGATGTGTGCATTTTCAAAAGATTTTTTCTATGCATAAATTACACACTAATAAATAAACTTTAAGCTATAAAGTTTGTAAGTTCTCTTGATATTTTGCTATTTGATGTTAGGAGTAACATTTTCAAAAGCATATTTTAGAGTAGGAGGATTATATGGGACTGAGGGAATATTTACATAACTCAGGTGGATTATACCACCCCTGGCTGACTTGTTGGAAATAAATATCAGTCAAAATCACTCAAATTATTTGGTTATCACTCAGACTTTATAATTCAGATGAGATCTAAATGAAAGTGAAATATAATAAAAAAAAATTTACTAAATATTTAAATTCAAATCCATTCCAAAAAGATGGAAAAAGAAAAATAAATCTAACTATCATCATGAAGACCCTAACCAATATAGAAAAATGTAATCTCAACAGTATCACCAACAACTTTGAAACTATTATACAAAACTACATATGCTTTTAATTAAACATGAAAAAAATTAGCAAACCGTTGTCTTATGAAACCAATTACATATCATTGCTAATTTCATTAATATGAAACTTTAATCTCAAGATTTAAAATAAATAGGACTTTTTAGCTGTTGTAACATTATATAAAAAAAACATATATTGTCATACCATTCTAAACTCATAATAGAAGATGAGAGGCATAATTGCTCAAAATGAATGGCAAATGGAATTAAATCAACGTGCATAAATTAATTAATAAACATTTGATTAGTCGGAATATTCGGTTTAGTTCATTTAATATTATTTTCAAATTATTCGATTTTCAGTTTGATTCAGTTCAAACATGTCAAATAACCGACTAACTGAACTAATCAATTTTATTGTATATTATTATATTAACCTTTACCCAATTCACCCGGCAGCTCAAAGCGAACCACTTTTCCTCTCCTTTATCTAACCCGATTAACCGCTCAAGTCCTAATTTATTAAATTTGTAAATTTTAATTTTTATGGTTTTAATTCAGTTCGGTTGTATTTTAATAATTTTTTTATTCGATTTTTAATATTTTTAAAATTTAATTTTTTATTTTTTCAATTTAATTTGATTTAATTCATAATGGAATAAATAGTTGGAGAGTCGATAAAATTAACTTTTAAAATGATGTGGCATTAAAACAAAGAGAAATACTAAATGCTGTAGTTATTTCAAAGTGATTGTCCAACCCTCTCAACTCTAGTATTTATTATATTTTCTCTCACTTTAATTAATTATAATAATTTTTCATCAATAGTATGGAGAGTCCATTTTGATAATAGTTTTTTTTCTTATTTTTTGTCTGAGATAAACATATACATTAATTAATCACTTCAAGACAAAGTCACATTAGTACTATTCTCTTTTAATCTTCATATAGTTTAATTAATCTCAATTAATTAATACATGTGCTTGATTAATTAAACATTGAATTAATGGACACGGAGTGAATGCATGCTTGTCTTCATCTTCAAGCCTACAGACCTTTATACAGATGTTTCAGTCACTCTAAGCCCATAATTTATCAAATGAATTAATTTAGTTTCTCCATCAATGTTTACTCATTTACTTGAATCTACTCTCAAGTTAGGTTAAGAACTTTGCGATCCAATTATAAACTAAATTCATTAAGTCAATTAATTCATTAAACAATTGAATCAATTAATTATTAAAGTCTATTCCAAATATTTACAATAATTCATCTTTATATTTAAAATTTTAAGTTTGAAAAAAATTTAATATATCTAAAGTAAGATAATTAAATTGAATTTAAAAAAGTTGATGATAAATTATAATATAGTTTCTAAAATTTTATTTGACTAATAAAATAATTTTTAAAATGTGTTTTTTATTTTAACAATGTCCCTTTTTATTAATCTCACTATTTACTTTTCATTCTCATTTATATATATTGTAAATTAATAAAAATTTAAAATGTAAAAAAACTCTATAGACTAAAATATTTAATATTTTATTTTATTTAATATTATTGATATGGAGTATAATTTTATCCAATAAATCAATAAATTAATATATATTATAAGTATGCATGTCATATAGGTGAGAAAAATAAAGGGGCAAAAAATATTAAATAGTTCAAATAACTTATGAGAGTTGTGGCTAAGAAATATAAGTTTTTATGAGATCATCAAGAGGATGACTTTGTAGACTAAAACTCCAATTGTTTCACCCAAAATAACTTGTGTTTTGAAAATATTTGTTATGAAAAATATTTTTCAACGAGATCATTTATTTTTCATTACTTAATTTTAATTTAAAAAAGTTTATTAACAAATTTATATATCGAGATTTTAATAAGGATTTCAAAATATAAAAAGTCATTTTCCTTAAAATGACTTACTTTTTCCTTTAACCTGAAAAATATTTTTTTGTTTACTAAATGTTTTGAGTATCTAAATTTGAGAAAATATGAAAAATACTTTTTCAGAAAATATTTTTTTGAAATAAATAGAGACTAAAACATATAATATTTTTTCTTTATTTAATATTATCGATATAAAGTATAATTTTTCATATACTAAAAATATGCATATAATTTATAATATTGAACATAAATATTAATTCAATAAAATATTTTAATATATAATATTTATATGTGATATTTTAAATAAAAAAAATTTATTTATAATAAATATTTATTTAATATAATATATTTAATATTACATATGATAAATATAAAATAAATTTACGTTCGATATAAAATTTAAGTTAAAAAATGATATATTCTATTAATATAAAATTTTAGGGGTTAATTATAATTTATTATTAATTTTTTATAGATTCAATTTATTTCTCATAATTATGATTGCGATAGATTGAAAAAATTTAATTTTATTATCCAAAAATTTATGTTTCAAATTGAAGTATGAATTAACATAATATTTACAATTTTTTTATCCAATTAGCTTTAAATTAATAATGCTTGCAAAGATAAGTTTTATCATGTGTAACTTAAGTTTACGACTAAATAGCAATGAGAATATACTTCTTGATATTTAAAAAAAAAAAAAAAAAAAAAAAAAAAAAAAAACTTTTTCTATTATTCGTAGAATGAAATTTCCAATACACTTATGGTTTTCCTAAATCATGATTAATACCTAACATAGCAAGCCATCACTACTCAATAGTAATGAATGAATGAATGAATATGATTCTATTCTTATGAACCCTGATTATAAGAATTGTGTATTAAAATCTCTTTATTATAAAGTTTCCGTTTAAGCTATTGTCATGACTAATATCTTTTCGTTAGAAAGTCTGCATCTAAGCTATTGCCATGACTAATGTAAAATTGTAATTATTTTACACTATATATTCTCTTGTTTGATTCAATTTTTAATTAAGAAATCTTATTATTAAAAACTCTTTTCTAATTAAGTCATATTATCCTAACAAGAGACTTTTTTTAACGAGAATAATTAAGATAATACATAACTTTATCCATGTTTATTTAGGATAATGGAAACAACACACGCCGGTACACCTATATATTATATAATTGAATTCAAACTCATATTATTTATACATGAAATAATCGTATCATCTCAAGTTGAATGACTGTATGCATAAATATAACCTAGATGATAGCACATTAACAAAAATAAATTGCAATTGTGAATCATCTAAGTGTTATATATTCGATCCTCTTATCTTAGAAGTATTTAATATATTTATCCTGATATTGTTATTGATATCACACCTACTAAGTAGCATAAATATAAAGAGATGAGAATCTTTCTAAATAAAATATGTCAAATAAGGTATTCTGGACTATGAATAATTATATTATTTATACTAGATAAGTTCCATCACTTATATCATAGAATTTCCAACAAGATACTACACATTTTAAACTTAAAACAAAATAGAAAAACCATTATGGAAATTACGATTTACATGATATAATAGAAACAGTATTTCTCTAGAGCATCACCTCTATCAAATACTTTTGTTGGAATTCAGTTCGGTCCATCAGTTTTCTTTTGTTTAAAAAGAGAACTAAAGAAGTTCAACCAAAAGCAGAAACCTACAAGGAATACAAACAAAAAAAGCTTAAAGCAAAAGCAAAAACCCTTAAGCAAATCAAATATCAATTCAATAATAATCCACGAATAAATCCCAACAGTGAGCATTATGAAGATGTAAAATCGATTCGGTTTTGTTATTTTGGTTTATTTATAAAATAACTGAGATAAATATTTGACTCTTTTAAAAAAAAAAATTATATAAAGATAAAGCTTTTGAGAAGCTTATGAAATGAAAATGCTTAGTGGAGAATTAGATAAGAAAGAAGCTCAAGATATTAAGGACAGACAATGGTCTTGAATTCTGCAATCAAAGGTTTGATTCATTTTGCAATAAGTAGGGAATCTGGAGGCACAGAACATGTGCTTATACACCATAGCAGAATGGTGTTACAAAAAGAATGAATAGGGCAATAATGGAAAAGGTCAGAAGCTTACTCGGTGAGTCGAGTTTGTCACAAAATTTCTGGGCTGAAGCTGCATTTACGTGTGCATACTTGATCAATAAGTCCCTATCTACTACTACAGAGTTGAATGTTCCAGAACAGATGTGGTCAGGGACTGAATCTTCTTATTCACACTTGAGGAGATTTAGTTGTGTAGCTTATATTCATATAAATCAGGATAAACTGTTGTCAAGAGCAAGAAAAAGGATATTCATTGGATATTCTCAAGGAGTCAAAGGTTACAGAATCTGGTTGCTGGAGGAGAAGAAGTGTGTCATTAGCAGAGATGTCAGATTCAATGAAAAATAATTGTTCAAGGATATGCAAGAAGAGAGTGGAAGAGGTTACAGGGCAAATCTCAGGAAATGAGATTGTTACGCTTCAGGTTCTTACACTATAGAATAAGAACAGTGAAAGGACTAAAGATCAAGGTGGAGTTCCTCATAGAACAATTAAGAGTTCATTAGTATCTAAAGAGAATGACATCTCTTCAGATAATGAATCCAAGAACACTGAAGATGTAGAATCGGGACAAAGACTGAAGGAAGAGGTTGAGTCCAAGCAAGAAGATCTTAGTGATTATATGCCTGTAAGAGATAGAGGTAGAAGAGAGATCAAACTCCCTTCAAGATATAATAAGGCTAAGACTGTGGCTTTTGCCTTCATGTTTGCAAAAAAGATTAATATCGAAGAATCAAAGTCGAATCGGGAAGTCATGACCAAATTTGTAGGTGGGGCAAGGTTTTGGAGTCTGGCGGACGAGCTGGTCTACTGAGGTCAGACTGGCTGGGACTACCTGCCAAGCCAAGCAGGATGAGTTGCGGAGCAGGCAAGACTGTTGAAGTCAGACTGGCTGGGATGACCTGCAAAGCTAAGCAGGATGAGTCGCATAGTAGGAGAGAGTTGTTGTCAGAATGAGCTGTTGAAGGGCCAGAGAGCGCCTAGAAGCTCAGAAGGGCTGAAGTGCACGAGATGCTTGCAGGACTGGTGGAGCCCGGATGCTCGTCAAGGCAAGCCAGTTGTCCAGAAGCTCATAATACTCGAATGCTCAGAAGCTTGCAAGGCAAGAAGGAGAGCTCGGATGCTCGGAAGCTTATAAAGTAGAAAGGAGTGCTTGGATGCTCGAAAGCTTACAAGGCAAGAAGGAGTGCTCAGATGCTCAAAAGCTAATAAGGCAAGAAGGAAAGCCCGAAGGCTTGAAGTCTCGCTAAGGCTTGAGAGCTCAAAAGCCCGGAAGGCTGGAGCGTAAGAGTAGGCTAGAAGCCTGAAAGACTCACACAGGGCTAATGAAGCCCGAAAGCCCTGCCAAGTAGAAACAGAAAGGAGCACGGGGTAAAGCGCGCCTAGCGTGAAGATCACTCTGCAACATGGCAGATTTGTATATTGTTATGTTTCTCCATGAAGATTCCAGATGGGTTTTGTTTTTCTAGAGACTTCCTGAAGCATCACTCATAAAGGCGGTAACCCAAGATATTTTAGGGTGATTAGAACAAGGCATGATTTGGCTTATTCAGTTGGAATCATCAGCAGGTTCATGAGCAAACCATAAAGAGATACTGGCATGCTGTGAAATGAGTACTCAGGTACATTAGAGGAATACAGAAGCTGAAACTCAATTATGTCAGGGAATCAAATCTAAAAGTCAAAGGTTTTTGTGATTCTGATTATGCAGTTGATTTGAAAAAAAGGAGGTCAGTGTCAGGGTATATATTCACTATTGATGGAAATGTTGTAAGCTAGAAGTCCAGTCTGCAACATGTCGTAGCTCTTTCAATCACAGAAGCCGAGTATATGGCATTGACAGAGCCATTAACAATGGAATATGGTTAAAAGGTCTGATGGAGGAGCTTGGATTCAAACAAGAGACAATGGAGGTGTTTTGTGATTCTCAAGGCATTGTTAAGGTTTTGAAAATCCACACAGAAGAAAACCCTATCGATGCACTTACCAAGACTTTACCTGTCAACAAGTTTAAAAGGACGCTGAGCTTGTTGAGACTGACCGAAGAATGTGTCAGGTTGAAGAAAGAATGAGGATTCACATGTGTAGAAGAAGTTCAAGTAAGGTAGAGAATTAAAGGACTGATGCTCGAATTCTTCAAAAGAGCTCGATTGAAGCAGAGCTGAGTAAGGCAGGCCTGATGAAAGAAGGGCTAAAGTACACGGAAGCTCATAATGTACAAATTCTTTAAAGAGTTCGGAACGTCTGACAAGAGAGAGAGTATTAGGAGGAACGACGGCATTTTGTTTACCCGACTTCATTAAACAAACGAAAGGCATTTTAGTCTTTTAATTACCTATGATCATCAAGTCTGTTATTTAAGGAATGGACATTCCTCTATTTTGGGCGTAAAAAAAGTGTGCAAAATAAAAAAGCACAAAAATTATTTTTTCACTATTGTGTTGATCTATAATCGAGTTTGTGCTCGTGTGGTTGTTTTTATCTTTGTAACTCATCGTGAATAAAAGATTTCTTCTTCTAAGACGTAGGATGATCCTAAAAGATCGATCTGAACTCGTAAATTTCTCTGTGTCTGTTACCGAAAGTCAGAGTTTAACCTTAGCGTAAATACAAAGTGGTATCAGAGCAACTATAGCTAATGTGATGTATTCTAAATCACATACATTTTCAAAAGTATTGGCATTAGTTAATTTGTATTTTGATTATGTGCTTCATTCCTTACCCAATTTCTTTTCACCATTCTGCTCCTTTGGTAATGGGTCTTCATCTACAAAAGCATTTAACGCTGGCTGATCACCTTCATTAACAATCTCTATGTTGTCAGATTTAATGGAAGTTTCTCTTGGCAGTAGTTTTTCCTTCATCTCCTTGTCTTTACCCCAAAGAACCATGTATAATCCACACACTATTAGCCCAGCTCCTAATATGCTGCCATTAGCAAGAAAATATTAATTAGTATGAAAATTTAATATTTTATCCCTATTATTTGGTAAAACTAATTATTTAGGCCTCTATTTTTAAAAATATATTAAATAATTCTTATATTTTCAAAACATTAATTATGCAATCTTTTTATTTATTTAAACTGTTAATACATGTGAAATTATTAAAATACCCTTATTTCTAATTCGTGTATATAATATCAAATCATAAATATTTAATTTTTATAATTTTAAGATAACAAATATTTAGTCTCTGCCGTTAATAACAGAAACTAAATAATTAATAACTTGAAAAAATAAGAACTATTCAGCTCTTTGAAAATAGAAAGATATAAAAAATATAAAATGTGTTTTGAAAAATAAAACTGTTAAAACTCTAGAAACTAAATAGTAATTTAACCTAATTAATATATATAAAGCTAGAATTTTAAAATACAATTATTTCTTTAACCTAAATGTTTGAACACCAAAAAAATTAGTTAATGGAAAATATTTTTAAAATAATTTATTTTAAAGAGAAATTCAATTTCTAGATTTTAAGAATTTTATCAATAATTCTCTATATAAATTTATTAATATATTTTATTTTTTAAATTAAAATTAAATAATAAAAATAAATTATTTTTTAAAAAATATTTTCATTATTAAGTGATAATACCTTCCAAGGTGTAGTTTTTCTTCTAGTATCAAAGATCCCATGATGGCTGTAAGCAGAAGGGAAAGAGGGTTAAAATTAGCCACAAACACTGGCCCTCTCACGTGCACACACCAAGCAATGAGAACAACGACTAGTCCAGCAATCACAATCCCCTACACACCATCAACAAATCAAAATCCATCACTAATTCTATAGAAACTATATATGATCTTGCTCATAGTGTTCATACATAAAAAATAATATTTTTAATTTCAAAAAAAAAACAAAAATCTAAATAGCTAAAATAACAAAATTACATACCGAATATAAGACAGTGAGAAGCATAAGATTCCATCCCAACTTCCATTGGCTCCAATTTCTCTCCATACATAATGACAAAATCACACACTGGATTGATGCCATTATAGACATTAGAGCTGAGCTTGAATAATGACATGGATATCTCTTACTCATCTTAGTCTTCCCTTCAAAACAACATTGCAATTATTTTCGATTTTTTTATTTGTATTAGAGCGAAATAAAGAAGAAAAATAAAATAAAATTATTTTACCTCATTCAAAAAAAGAAAAAAAAAAAAGAAAATGTCATAATTTTATAATTTTACTCTTTAAAATTTTTTTCTAATTTACACTTACAGGCTTAATCTAGCGGTAAGTCCATCGAGATCTCAGATTCTACTCGCCGATTCTCAATTTCCATTTAAAAAAAAAAACTCTCTCTATTTTGATTAAGTTAATAATGTTAGAATTGTCATTTCATTGTTAATGCAACTTTTCCCTCCACTTGCATTATTTGCTCTCCCAATTGGAAAGATTGATGAAAGAGGAATATATAATAAAAATTACTTTCTTTTTCCCTCCTCAACTAAATAAGAGAATGTTTATTTTCCTCCCTTATTTTGATTCTTCCCTTATTTTCCTCCGATCCGATGAAAAGATGAAATTTACTGTTTAAATTAATTTAAATTTATCTATTAAAAAAATATTTATTCTCATTTAATTCAAAATGATGTAGTACTAATTCAATTGATAATTTATCGATATAGGAAATTCAAATTTGAAACTTGACTTGATTGCACATTTATTTAGTTCAAATGTGCATATTTAAGTCAAGTTGATCTAACAAGTTGATAAAAAATTCAAATAAATTGAAAACAAATATATAATTAAAAAAATTTCACAAAGATTTTATAATTTAAAATTAATTTAATATATTAAAATATAAAATACCAAATATGAGAAACCATTTATAAATAAATTTCATAGGAAATTCATTGACAAAATAAATATTGATATAACCCGTTTTTAATTTATCCTCCACTCATATTGTCTCGGTACTATTTTTTTTTGGAAGTTAATAAATTTTACTTTTTAATACATATTAAATAAAAATATATTAGGAAGCTATTAACATCTCAAAAAAGAAATAAATTTCTATAATTTGGGAAGAATGAAAAAAAAAAGCTTATTTTTTGGGAAAAATGAATATATCAAATTAATTTATCATTTATAAAAGAATGAATTTGTGTGATAAGAAACCTGAACAATCAACCACAAGGCATAAGAGGTGCAACTGCCAAAAGCCAAGGATGAGCCAAGAACATGAGTGGAAGAAATATGGCTATGTTGATGCTGACTTCTTCTCAATAGGTGAAGCTTTAGTGACCAAACGTTGGTCTCTGGACCTTTATATAAACTCAGAAGCATAGCTCCACCAATTCCCACTATTGTTCCCATCACCTTGGCCTTCCCTATTGTTGTTTTTATCTCCAAATTTTCCAACCTATAGAGAAAATTATTTGGTCATGGAAAATTAAGCAAGAAAATCAAAATGAAGTTTGGTTTGAGGTTCATTGAAATAAGAATATATGGTACCTAAAAGAGAGAGCCAGTATCAATGTTATTGCTGGAAGAAGGTTGGAGATGGCAGTCACATATGTTGCTGATGTTAAGGCTAAACTTTCCAAGTACAAATTCTGACTTGCTAATCCTCTGTGATTAAAGGGAAAAAAAAAAGTGAAATTATGCATAATTCAGATAATTTTAAAGAAGATTTAAGGCTTTTTTTTTATCTTTTATTAAAATTATTTTCTGAATCTTTTGGTTGTAATATTAAAATATAAATGATATTAATAAAAAAGTTATAGTAAATAGGATTGCTAAACATTTGTCTTACCCAAATAACCCACAAAGAAAGGCTTGAAAGAGAACCACTCTTGTAAGCTTTGGTCTGCTCTTCCTATACATAGTATAAATTAAAAAGGAAAAAAAAAAAATCAAAAGCAACATTTCTAACTTATGGGTTCCTAACAATTGTTGAGATCATTGAAGAAATGATAATATAAATAAGAAAAAGAAAAGGACACCTTTCAACAATGAGAGCTAGAGGAACCAGAAAGGCAGATGAAAAAATCCATCTGTAGGCAATAAGAATCCTCAGATTGAGTCCTTCATTTGCAGCCAATTTGTATAAGACATTGACTCCAGTATACGCAATATGAACTACCACCATTAATATTGCTGGCTTCACCCCATCGAACACTTGAAAAATATTCCTCATCTCTCTCTTCTACCCACAAAAGCTCATCCCTCTTCAAGATTTTCGACGAGGACTTTTGGGTGTATGGCCAGTTCTCCAACTACTATGATTATAAGTATTAATCCCTACATGTATGCAGCAAGTTGAAGAATGTAAACAAGACTTCCCTTTCAACAAATAATTATGTAATTGTATTTTGGCAGTACCCCTTGTTTCTTGTGAATCTTAATAGAAGGGGCTATATTCATGTCTCTTTGACGATTTTATTTGTTTATTTTTGATAATTTGACTTTAATTTTATTAATTATTAAAGAAGCGTGCGATTTAATGTTTGAAATGGGTCATGTGCTGGATTAAAGGTGTAATTTCACTTATCCTCCTTCGGTTTGAGTAGGGGATGCCAGTAGGTGAGCAGTATTTCAAATCGAAAAAATCGATCGGATTGAATTAATTTAAAATTTTGATTCAATTTTTTATTTATTTCAATTTTTTTAATTTTTAATTTTAAAAATTTCAGTTATTTTAATTCGATTCAGTTTTAATCAGAAAAAATCGAAAAAATCAAATCAAATCGTTTAATAATAATAATATATTATTTTTAATAATATTAAAATATTTCAATTAAATTTTAAATAAAAAATAAAAAATTTATTAAAAATCTAAACTGATCAAACTAAACTGAATCAGACCGATTCGATCCGATTCAGTTTTTGACCAAATCAATTTGATTCGATTTTCATAAATACTAAAATTTTAATTTTTCAATTTATTCAATTCGATTCGATTTTAAATCAAATCGACCGAATACTGGCCTCTAAATTGCCCTGCTATCTATAGAGAAAAGAGTTTTTGTGTTATTTACTGAACGTATTATAGAAACTTATATAATACAAGTTTACAACTAACTAAATACAAGATAAGTATACAGCTATAACTCAAATACTAAAAATAAGTATACAGCTATAACTCAAATACTAAAAATAGATAAAACTGTTATAGGTAGTCTTTATCCTTAATATCTACAACTAACTAAATACAAGATAAGTATACAGCTATAACTCAAATACTAAAAATAGATAAAACTGTTATAGGTAGTCTTTATCCTTAATACGCCCCTGCAAGATTGAGGCGCTATCGGAGACTCCAATCTTGGTTCTAAAGTAACAAAATTGAGTTCTTCCCAAAGCCTTTGTAAGCACATCAGCAACTTGATCTTTTGAACTTATGTGAAGAACCCTTAACTGTCCAGCATTAATTTTCTCGCGAACAAAATGGTAATCCAGTACAAGATGCTTCATCCTAGTATGATAGATTGGATTGGCGCAGAAGTAAGTCGCACCAAGATTATCACAATGAAGGACTGGTGGTTGTGATATTGGTGCTCCCAAATCTTGTAATAAACTTTGAACCCAAAATACCTCTGCTGCAGCATTGGCTAAGGCTTTGTACTCAGCCTCTGTAGAAGATCGTGAGACAGTCTTTTGCCGACTAGATTTCCAGGAGATAATATTAGAACCAAGATATAGAACATAAGCAGTTGTAGACCGCCCATTATCAGGGACACCACCCCAATCAGAATCAGAGAAGGCAGACAGAGTATGAGTGGAATTTCGATTGAGAAATAAGCCATAATGTATGGTTCCTTTGAGATATCGCAAAACACGTTTCAGTACTTGAAGATGAGTTTGCGTCGGTGCATGCATAAACTGTGACAACCAATTCACTGCAAAAGAAACATCAGGACGCGTAATTGCCAAATATTGAAGAGATCCAACAATTTGGCGATATACGGTGGAATCAGTCGAACTAGAACCATCATTTAAGATCAGCTTGTCTCCTGTAGACATAGGAGTATTCACCTCTTTAGCTCCAGCCATATCAAATCGGTCTAACAAATCAGCAATATGTCGATGTTGCGAAAGAAATAATCCTGCAGCTGTAGAAATCACTTCAACCCCCAAAAAATGATTTAATATTCCCAAATCTTTGATAGAGAACTGAGCAGATAGCTTCTGTACACAGGTATGCAGAAAATGATTGTTATTACCTGTAAGTACAATATCGTCAACATATACTAGAAAATATGCAATAATCCCATTGGAGGAAAAAATAAACAAGGACGCATCAGCATTTGATTTGCGAAAACCAAGTTTGAGCAAAAAAGAAGTAAGTTCAAGATACCAAGCTCGTGGAGCCTGTTTCAAACCATAAAGAGACTTCTTCAGTTTGCAAACATAATCAGGAAACTCAGGTTGCACATATCCTAGAGGTTGCTGCATGTAGACATCTTCATAAAGTGTGCCATGTAAAAAGGCATTATTTACATCCAATTGCCTTAACTGCCATCCTTTAGAAATTGCAAAAGTAAGAACTACCCGAATTGTAACCGGACTAAATGTCTCAAAATAATCACGCCCAGGTTCCTGAAGAAATCCTTTGGCAACCAAACGTGCCTTGTACTTATCAATAGTACCATCCGGTTTATGCTTAATCCGAAACACCCATTTGCAACTAATAAGATGATGTTTGTCTCTCGGAACTAGCTCCCAAGTTTTATTTTTCAAAAGAGCATTGTACTCTGAATCCATCGCCTGCCGCCAAAGTGAACTGGTCAGAGCTTGTTTCACTGTTCTTGGCTCGAGTGTATCCGGTAAAGGATATTTAGTTGTAAGATTAACAAAAGAAGAATTAAAATACTTTGAGTTAAGCTTCCTTTGTCGCTGCTGCCGTTATACAGGAGCTGGAACTGAGTCTTGTGAAACAATCGGTAGTGGCAAATCTAAATCAGCAGTAGAAGATTCAGTCATCAAAGGGTCAACTTGTTGAGTCTCAGTACTAATTAATGGCATGGCAGATTGATCAGATTCTACTGATAATGCTGGAATAGATTCGGAACCAGTACTTGAAACCAACAAATCAGAATCACTTGGAATAGAAATTGCCAATGGAACCGAAGCAACTGCAGTTGGTGCAATAGGTGATGAATTTGGTTGTTGTGCCGAACCTGTACAAGAAGCATCTCGAAAATAATCAAACAATCTAGAGAAAGGTGTTTGAAACAAAATAGCGGACGAAGGCAACCGATTGAGCACTGATCAAAATTTGATCTTGTCGAAACCATAAGGCGAAAGCTGGGTTGGCTGTTTTGTCTTTTTCAGAAAGAAATTGTGATGGTGCAACCCGTGAACCATCAATAAAATCAAGTAAATCAAGACCAATTAAGGTTGATTGGATCTGTTTTCTCCAAACAGAAAAATTCTCCTGAGTAAATTTAATTGGAAAATGCGTTGGAGCATTTAATTGAATAACAGTATTGGATGACGAAGCCATTAATTAAAGTTTAAGAAAATTGGATCAGAAAACTCATGAGAGCAGATTGCGGCTCTGATACCATATAGAGAAAAGAGTTTTTGTATTATTTACTGAACGTATTACAGAAGCTTATATAATACAAGTCCACAACTAACTAAATACAAGATAAGTATACAGTTATAACTCAAATACTAAAAATAAGTATACAACTATAACTCAAATACTAAAAATAGATAAAACTGTTATAGGTAGTCTTTATCCTTAATATTATCCACATAACTATAATTCTAATTTATTTTTAATTTAATATTTTATTATACACTGCAAGTTTTTTTTTTCAAATCAGTAATTAATTCATGAAAAATCTGTTGTTAAACGTATTAATAATGAATTTGCATCAGTTATTAAGATTTTTGTTGCTAATACAGTAATAATGAATTAACAATTCATTACTAATTTTATAATGAATTTATAACAAAATTTAGTAATAAAATTAATAACAGATTTTAAATTTATTATTAATTTGATAAAAATTTTAAAAATAAAAAAATTATGAAAATTAAATTCATCGGTGATTTCAAAACTATATTTTGTTACTAATTTTTAAAAAATATTTAAAAAATATATTAAACTATTTATTTTTTTCATTATATTTTATATTAAATATTAATTTAATTATAGTAAACTAATAATTTTTACCATTATATTTTACATTAAATATTAACTTTAGTATTTTAAATTTTATTAACTTTATGAGAAAAATTATTATTATTATTAAATTATTTTAACTTTAAATAATAAAAATTATTATTATTTAATTAATTTTCACTCAAATTTTTTTTAAAAAAAATTAAATCTTAATCTTATAAATATTAAATACATGAGGATATAAACAAAATAAATTATTAATAAGTTACTCAAAACTTAACTTAATAAAAATTTAATCCATGTATGTGTATAAATATATTCTCTTTAATTATTTTTATATTTAATATTATTCAATTATTTTTATAAATTAAATTATTTATAAAATTTAAATGTGACTCAACAATATTATAAAATAATTATATATTCTAATTAGTTATTAAAGTTTTCTAACTATATAACTTAAATGATTTAATTAGTTTAAATTATTTAGTTAATTATAATTTATGCTATCTAATTAGATTATATATATATATATATATATATATATATTTTGTATGTATTTATTTTTTTGTCATAAATATATTAATTACTTTATAGTTTAATTATATGAGTGAATCACATATTAATAATATAATATACCTAATGTTGCTGAGATTAGGCTGATGACGTGGGCGGAATGAAACTGTACTGTAATTGACTGGAATATGCAAGAGAGGAAACATGAGGTAGTGGTGGATATCCACAGCAGCCACTCCGACACTCAAATCAATATCTTGAAAAATAGAGAGAATGTAATGGATTACTTAGAGTTTGAATAATATTAGAGATAGTGTATTTTTGTCTCTATGATATTTCTCTTTTTTATACTACTAGAGGTAGAAATGAATATGGTATCTTTCTAATAATCCAGCGGTCATGTGGTTGTCTGCTTAATACGGGACATCACTGGCTACCAGTTGAATGTCCTGAGATCACAAGCGTAATGTGTGTGATAATGGTAATTTTGTGTCAAGACTCTTCTCGATAAAGGAAGGGCGAGTCTTCTGATGATGATCCGGGTGCTAAAGTGTCTAGATCTTCTCTTTCTCATGTTGGTCTTATACAATGGCATGGCCAGTAAAGCCTTTAATATGGACCAGAAAATGAGGCCGCCATTATGATAAGGGAAGGCGAAAAAATACAAATAGTCAAATTGTGCCACGCGATCAGGAAGACAAAGTGTTACCTTCGAATTTAAAGAATCGAAAACCAATCGGGAGCCTATAATGCTACATAACAATAGCTCAAAGTAAACCACGAGCTGTCATTTCAAGATAGGTCCACGTGGTAAATATCAATTGAGCAGAAAATGTAATCCGTCTCAAGGGAAGGAATATATGGATACCATGACCCCAGTGAAAGACTCGCCCTTCCCTCAAATGGGCGAGTCTCAACATGAAGTTATCGTTATCAAACACTTTACGCATGTGATCGCGAAACTTCCACCTATTAGCCGGCGATATCCAGTATCAAGCAGACGACTACATTATCGCTGGATTTTCAGAAAAATATTATATTCATCCCTATCTCTTATAGTATAAAAGGAGAAAAATCACAGAGATGAAAGTGTGTTATTCTCTAATACTACTCAACCTCTGAGTAATTCATTATATTCTCTCTATTTTTCAAGATACTGACTTGAGCGTCGGAATAACTGTTATAAGCACCCACCACCACTTCACGTTTTTTCACTTACAGATTCTAACCAATCACAACACAGTTTCATTCCATCCACGTCATCACTATAATCTTAGCAACATCACACATAAATTATTATAAGTGTATATAATTATTTTAGTATTTTCCTTAATCAATAAATAACTTATAAATTTTAGTTTTGACATGCTATTATAGGTAAATTAGAAGAAATATATACTTAATTATTGAAATACATACTTAAAAAAATTGAATTTTTTTAAAAAAGCATCCACACTTTCATTACTACTTCTAAATTTTATTGTATATAAATTACTCTAGCAAATCATTTTATAGAGATAAATAAATAAATAAAAACTTAATGGTTAAATAATTCAATTTTATCCTTTTTTTTCTATTCTATTGATTAGCAATTGAAATTTAAACAATAAATAAGGAGGCATAGTATGAAAGGATTGTCAAAATTTAATTAAAGCAGAAATAAAATATGATATATGAAATTTGTTTAGAGACATTAAATATGTAAAAGTTGATTTCTAATGTTAAAAATAAAAGAAAATTGAAAACAGAATCCATTATAGTAATGCATTTTATGATTTAATACTTTTTTTTACCGAAATAATTAATATACTCAAAGTAAGATTAAATATAGGAATCTAGGTAACTGAGATCAATATGTCGAGGAAGTGATGTTGAGGTCGAAGGATTGAGTTACTAGTTTAGTAACATTTGAAGGAGAGAAGGAGAGTGAGTCACAAGGGGAATTGAGATTTTGATGGACCAGTAGAGCAGTGGCTTTGGCCTTCTTTGTTGATTTGGTGTTAGTCTAGTTTTGTTTTCTTTATAAAGTTTGTGGTTTATTTATATTTGTTTTGGGTGTTTGTTTACGTTGTTTTTTATTATGGTTATGAGTAGAGTTTTGTTTATGCTCAAAGGGATTACCGTTCTTGTCAATACTACCAACTTAAAACCGTGTCACTATGTTGCGTCACTCTTCTTTGTGTAGAGTTGGAATCTCAAGCTTTGGTAGATTATTAGTTTGTTCTAGTTTTTGGTATGAGATGACAGTTGATGGTTTAGTTATTTTCTCAACTTTTTTCTTCGGTGTTCTGAATTTTCCTTTTTACATGTTTTTTTTTATAAGTTTTTACAATTTTTGTATTGGCTTGAACGTGGATTTCTTTTTCTTTTTCTATGGCTATGGACAGTGGTGAAAGGGGTGGCGATGGATTGCAATCTTGTCTAGAGGTAGTGGATGGTCGTCTACCATTTTTATCGACTAACTTGGGGTTGGGCTGTGGGTCCAGTTTGTAGGTTTGGGTCTGGGTTGTGGGTTTGAATTTTTTTAATATTGGATCGATGAACTTTTGACCACTCAATTTACTATTCGGCTTTAATATGATATATATTAAAAAAAAAAAATCAATATAGCAGCAAAGTTAAAAAAATTTTATATTAAATAGGAAAAATATAAAACAAAATGGGTAACAAAGGGAAAATGGACAAATAAAAATTAAATTGGATTTTTTAAAAAGAAAATTTGAAAGGATCCAAAAGGATTTAAAAATTGAAAGAAAAAATAAAAATATAAAAAAAGGTGACCACAGTGGGAGTCGAACCCACGACCTTTTGATCCGAAGTCAAACGCGCTAATCCACTGCGCTATGCGGTCCCAATGACCTCTTGGTTAACATCATTTAAAGAAATAGATAATGTATTGTGTTTTTAAAAATATCCAGTCGATTTTATTTTATTCATATAAAAAGAGTTTATTTTTATATAATTTTAGTCAAAAAATCATATTAATGGAAGTAGGCCTGACATTTTCATACATCCTTTGTTTAGAATGAGTGATTTTCAAAAAAATTCAAATGAATTAGAAAAAAAAATAATTTTGCAAAATTAACATTATTAATATTTTGCAAGATTGAGAGGATTCAATAAATAAATTTTTTCAAAGTTACCAAATTTTGTAAAAATTAAATTTTACTAATGCTATTTATATAAAAATAACTTATTAGGTTCAAGCAAACTCCATATTTTTTTTCTTTCATTTTATCTATTGTTTTTTATTCTTTTATATTTAAATTTATTTTCTAAATTGAAAACCCCCTTTTTTGAATTTAATTTTTTAATATTGAATATTAATATTCAATCTATTTATAATTAATATTAATAAATTATTACATTATTTTTTTAATTTTTAAAAAAGAAAGTCCACCTTAATTTATATTGTTTTTTACGGCAAAAAAGAATGAAAAGTTTAAATCTTCAATATTTTTAAAAATATTAAAAGCAGTCTTTTAAAAATATTTAAAATATAATAAAAAATTATTATTTATAAGTATAATATTTATGTTTAATTTAGAAAATAATAAGAATAATTAAGGAAATAAATCAATTTAATTTTATTATTAATCTGTGTAATTTAATTATATTATATTATCTTAAAATTTATTTCAAACAAATTAATTTTTTTATATTCATAAATAAATAAAATCCTATGAAATTATTTTCTTCTGAAAAATAAATTCCAAACATGAAAATAAATTTAAAAAATATAATTAAAATAATATATTTAAGTTATCCATTATTACTACAATTAATAATTATTACAATCGCTAGTATTCAACAGAGTTTTTTTTTTAAATAGAAATTGAAAATCGAGGAAATAAAATATAAAATCTCTCAAATTTATTCAGATACACTTATCATCATACTATATCTGTGAGTGCTATTGTAACGACCCGAAAATCGGACCGCTACCGGCGCTAGGATCCAGGTCGGCTTAAGGCTGTCGGGACCCGTAGCAAGCCTGACATACCACCTGTAAACCTGTTTAATCCCATACATATCAACACCATACGCAAAAATTTTAAAACTTTAGCTTTCATACATTCATCCTTTCATTCTTTTACCAAACTCAACCTGTACATGCACTATACATAGTCATAATCATAAACATTGACCCCTCTGTGGGATCTCATCAGTGCCCCAATGGGCGATATAACATATGTTGAGTTGGTTTACATAAACATCATAAAACATCTAAGATCATGTATTAAAAGAGATAACAACATTCTATGGTCTATGGTCAAGCACACCTCTATCATCCATAATCCTCATTACATTACATGTCTATACTGTACTTTTACATAACATCATATTCATTTATCATGTCCACACTATCTATTACATAGACAAGACTTCAATACTCTTGCTGACCTCCTGGTCTACCCTGTACCTGCAAACCTGGGGGATTAGGGAGAGGGGTGAGCTACTAGAGCCCAGTGAGCAGAATAATAAAAACATTACATTAACATTTCATGCTTTCATGGAATGCATCACATCACAAACATATCACATCAAGGATGAACTTTTCACCAGTAGCCCTCTACATATCCAATAGTGCCAGAACGTAGAATGGGTCCTGGTCTTTCTCTTACATAGCATAACATAACATTCCAATGTGCCAGAACGTAGAATGGGTCCTGGTCTTTCTCTTACATAGTGCCAGCGAACATAGAATGGGTCCCACTGGTCTTACATTCCGTACCGTACATATCACATCGTCACATCATAGATCGAGGGCTATGGATCATCCAACGTTCATCCACATCAACAACAATAAAGTATGCAATGCAACATATTCGTGAATTCTAATGCAAACAACCTAGTATATCTCATGGCATTAATGATGCGTGAATCATGCTAAAATGTCCATTATTTGCTTTAAAACGTAATGAGTTATTCCACTCACCTCTGGATAGCTCTGACCAGACACTGGAGCAGCTAACTCACTACTGGGGTCCTCGGTTCCTCAGGTCCGAACCTACACAGGTGGACTCAAATGAGGGACCAAACATACATGAACATAACTCTAAACTACTCCCCAAAAACCCCCTTGTAATACCCGGCTAGACTCCGATATCGGAATTCCTACCGTCCGGTGGAATCTCGGATGTCGGAAGCCTCTAGTAGGGTAGAAACATGTTTTCTTAAAATATTTTAATGTATTTCATGATTTTAAGTAAAAAGGAAATGAGTTTTTGCATGAAAACAACCTTGGAGGAAAACCCAGGTTCGGCCGCCGAACCCCAGGTTCGGCCGCCGAACCTCAAGTTCGGCCGCCGAACATGCAGGCATTTCGGGTGTGCCTTAGGCCCCCGAAGGCATAAGTGAGGGAAGTCCAAGTTCGGCCGCCGAACCTTAAGTTCGGCCGCCGAACATGGCATGCATGCGGAGGCACGTTCGGCCCCCGAACGTGGCCTGGCCAGCCACTATAAAAGGGTCCCTTAGCCGAAAATGGGCGAGCTTTTCTCCCCATTTTCGGCCAAGGTGAGCTTTCTGCCGTCCCTCACCAATCTTTGAGTTCTTCCTTCAAATCTTTCACGATTTTCACAAGTTTTCATCTTGTTTTGAAGATTTTCAACTTTTTGAGCAAGTTTTGAGCTTGGAGACCCAAGAAAGTTGAAAATCTCCCATCTCCAAGATTAGGTCGTCTCTCTCTCGATCTTCAAGAGGTAAGAGCCGATCTTAAGCTCATTGCATGTTTTAAGTAAGTTTTAAGTAGATCTATGGGTTAGAATGCATGTTTAGCTCATGGTTAGGTTTATGGGTTTTAATATGTGTTTATGAACAATGTGAGTTGCTTGATGTGTGGTAGATGGGGTTTAAGGTAGTTTGAAGCCCCTAGGAGCTTGTATGCTTGTGTATTTGTGTGGTAGAATAAGTTGATGCATGATTGGAAAGTTTTGGAGGCAAATGTGCATAGAAGAGCTGAGTTTCTGCAACTATGGGAGAAACCAGGTTCGGCAGCCGAAGGAACTTTCGGCCGCCGAACATGCTTGTGGAAGCAGCCTTCGGCTGCCGAAGCTTGCCCCCGAAAGGAGACTTTCGTCTCTGTCTGGGAGTTTCGGCCGCCGAAAGTGCCGCCGAACATGCATGAGTTTCGCCTCTGTCTGGGAGTTTCGGCCGCCGAAGGTGCCGCCAAACCTGCCTGACTTTCGGCTCTGGAGGGACTTTCGGCCGCCGAACCTGCCGCCGAAAGTGCCCTGTCCAGCCTTCCTTTGCATGTTCTTGCATGGATGTTTTGAGGTGTTTTAGAGGATTTTTGGGGGATGTTTTCAGAGTCATGTTATAGTATGTTGGTCCCTCATTTGTGTCCACCTGTGTAGGTTCGGACCCGAGGAACCGAGGACCTCAGCAGTGAGTCAGCTACTTCAGTCAGTGTCAGAGCTAGCCAGAGGTGAGTAGAATAACTCTTTATGTTTCAAGTAAATAAATCAGTTTTGAGCATGTTCATGCATCACGGATGCCATGTGATATTTTAGGTTGTTTGCATTAGAAATCACGAATATGTTGCATTGCATAATATGTTGTTGATGTGGATGAATGTTGAATGATCCATTTGCCCTCATATGTTATGACGTAATGATATGATATGGAAGTCCAGGTGTGGCCTGCACTACGCCCCTGGCACTATGTAAGAGAAAGACTGAATGTGGCCTGCACTACGCCCCCGGCACTATTGGTTATGTATGTTATGTTATGTATAAGAGAAAGACCAGGTGTGGCCTGCACTACGCCCCTGGCATGATTGGAATATGTAGAGGGCTAAATGGTGACAAGTTCATCCTTGATATGATTAGTTGTGATGTGATGCATTTCATGATAGCATGTGTTTTAAATGCTTTATTATTCTGCTCACTGGGCTCTAGTAGCTCACCCCTCTCCCAAATTCCCCAGGTTTGCAGGTACAGGGTAGACCAGGAGGTCAGCAAGAGTATTGAAGTCAATTGTATGTAATAGATAGAATGTGGACATGATAAAATGTAAAGTTATGAATAGTCATGTAATGTAATGATATTGAGGATTAGAGGTTGTGCTTGACCTATGTATAAAGTATCCCTTTTAATGCATGATCCTAGATCTTTATGATATTTATGTAAACCAACTCAACATATGTTGTAATTGCCCATTGGGGCATTGATGAGATCCCACAGAGGGATCATGGTTATGATATTGTATAGTGCATGCACAGGTTGAGTTTGGTTATGAATGTAAGGAAAAGTTTTAAATTTTTATGTATATTCTTGATCATGTATGGGATTAAACAGGTTCACAGGATGCATGTCAGGCTTGCTACGGGTTCCGGCGGCCTTAAGCCGACCCGGATCCTAGCGCCGGTAGCGGTCCGATTTTCGAGTCGTTACACCCGTAGAACATCATGAAATAATCATAGAAAAACAAGCAAAGGAGGGCTGGACAGGGCACTTTCGGCGGCAGGTTCGGCGGCCGAAAGTCCCTCCAGAGCCGAAAGTCAGGTAGGTTCGGCGGCACCTTCGGCGGCCGAAACTCCCAGACAGAGACGAAACTCATGCATGTTTGGCGGCACTTTCGGCCGCCGAAAATGCCCTCCAGAGACGAAAGTCCTGTTTCGGAGGCATGCTTCAGCAGCCGAAGGCTGCCTCCACAAGCGGGTTCGGCGGCCGAAAGTTCCTTCGGCGGCCGAACCTGAGTTTCTCCAAAGTGGCAGAAACTCAGCTCCAACATGCACAAACGCATCCCAAACTTTCAAACATGCATAAACCTATTCTACAACACTCCCAATCATACACAAACAAGCATACAAGTTCATAGGGGTCTCAAACTAGCCTAAACCCCAACTATAACACATCAAACATACCCATAAACTCAAAACAACCTAAACATGTATTTCTACTCCATAAACTTGTATAAAACTTGTTTAAAATACATTATAAGCTAGAGATCGACTCTTACCTCTTGAAGATCGAGAGTAGAGGCGATCTAACTTGGAGTTGGGAGAGATTTAGCTCCTTGGGTTTCCAAGCTCAAAACTTGTTCTTTTGCTCAAAAATCTTCAAAACAAAGTGAAAACTAGTAAAAATCGTGAAAGATTTGAAGAAAGGAACTCAAGATCGGTGAGGGGCGGCGGAGAGCTCACCTTGGCCGAAAATTGGGGAAAAGCTCGCCCGTTTTCGGCTAAGGGACCCCTTTATAGGTGGCTGGCTAGGCCACATTTGGGAGCCGAATGTGCCTCCGCATGCATGCCATGTTCAGCGGCCGAACATGAGGTTCGGCAGCCAAACCTGGACTTCCCTCACTTATGCTTTCGGGGGCCTAAAAGCGCTCCCGAAGGCATGCATGTTCGGCGGCCGAACTTGAGTTTTCTTCCAAGGCTATTTTCATGCAAAAACTCATTTCTTTCTTGATTAAAAACATAAAACACGTTAAAATATTTTATAAAAACATGGTTTTACCCTTCTAGAGGTCTCCGACACCCGAGATTCCACCGGACGGTAGGAATTCTGATATCGGAGTCTAGCCGGGTATTACATTCTCCCCCCTTAAGAACATTCATCCCTGAATGTTTCTCAACTAGTACAAGCAAGGCATAACACACATCATACATGTAATACCCGGCTAGATTCCGGCATCGGAATCCCTACCTTCCGGCGGAATCTCCGTTGGAATATGGAATTTTGATGATGCCAGAGTCTTCTAGAGGGGTAAAATGTGATTTCTAAAATGATTTTTACTGATTTCATGGTTTTAAATGAAAAAGAAGTGATTTTTGAAAAGAAAAGACTAAGGAGGTTTTTGCCAGGTTCGGCCGCCGAAAGTGAAGTTCGGCCGCCGAACATGAGTAGGTTTCGGGAGTGCTTTTGGCCTCCGAAAGCTATGTTTGAACAAACCAGGTTCGGCCGCCGAACCTCAAGTTCGGCCGCCGAACATGGGGGTGTTTTGCATGCACGTTAGGCCGCCGAAGGAGGTTTGGCTGGCCACCTATAAAAGCCCCTCAGACCGAAAATGGGCGAGTTTTCTCCCCATTCTCGAGCTCAGGTGTGTTCACGTCCTCCTCTAGTCATTTTCATGTTTTCTCTTCATCTCCTTCATATTTTTATGAGTTCCATGGTTGTTTTGAAGAGTTTTCAAGCTTAGATCAAAGTTTTGGGAGCTTGGAGACCCAAGGAGTAGTTTCCTCCCATCTCCAAGTTAGAGCTCGCACAAACCCTCGATCTTCAAGAGGTAAGTGTGGATCTATGCTTTCTTTTACGTTTCATGAAGTTTTAAGTGAGTTTTAAGAGGTTTTGATGGTTGAGCATGGGTAGATATGCATGTTAGGGTTTATGTGGGTTTTATGCCCAATGTATGATAATGTATGTTCTTGTGATGTTTGTGTTGGGGTTTATGTTAGTTTTCAAGCCCCTTGAGTAGATGGGAGAGAGTATGCATGATTGGGAGAGAGTATGTGAGGTTTGGTTTGTTTTGATGGTTTTGGCCTATGTGGGTCATAAACTATCTATGTATGCTTTAGATGTTGTTTTTGGGAGTTTAAGCTTGTTTGAACTCCTTTGTGCATGGTTAATGATGTATGCATGTGTTTGAGAAGTTGGGTGCTTGTTTTGGGGTGTATGGAAGGTTTGGAAGGCTTGAAATGCACAAAGGCTGAGTTCTGGATGAACTCAGGTTCGGCCGCCGAAGGTGGTTTCGGCCGCCGAACCTGCCTGAGGATGTAGGGATTGGCCGCCTAACCTTGCCCCCGAAAGTTGAGTTTTGGCTTGAAAGCAAACTTTCGGCCGCCGAAGGTAATGTTCGGCCGCCGAAAGTGTCTGACTTTCGTCTCTGGAGAGAGGGTTCGGCCGCCGAAGGTGCCACCGAACCTGCCTGACTTTCATCTCTGTCTGGGACTTTCGGCCGCCGAAGGTGCCGCCGAAAGTGCCCTGTCTAGCCCTTTCATGGGGGTTTTCTATGTTTGTTTTGAGGATTTTTAGGGGGTTTTTCGGGGAGTTGTTTATGGATTGTTTAGAGTATGTTTGGCACCTCACTGGAGTCCACCTGTGTAGGATCGGACCCGAGGAACCGAGGTGTTTAGCAGTGTTAGCTGCTTCAGAGTTAGTCCAGAGCTAGCCAGAGGTGAGTGGAACTAACCCTTATGTTTTAAATCAAATGTTTTCAGCATGTTCAGGCATGTTCATGCATCATGAATACCATGTTATGCAATAGGTTGTTTGCATTAGAATTCACGAATATGATGCATTGCATAATACGATGACAATGATGTGGATGGATACTGGATGATCCTCTAGCCCTCAGTATGTTATGACATGATATGAAATGATATGATATGGCATGTACGATATGATATGAGATGAGTAGTCCAGGTGTGGCCGTATCGCCCCTGGCATAGAGCATGAGTAGTCCAGGTGTGGCCGTATCGCCCCTGGCATAGAGTATGTGGAGTCCAGGCGTGGCCGTATCGCCCCTGGCATAGAGTATTGTTGACTTGTTATGGTACGAGATTGATATGTAGAGGGCTATTGGTGACAAATTCATCCTTGAGATGATATATTTGTGATGTGACGCATTCCATGATAGCATATGTTAAAATAAACTGTTTTCTTTTATGGTTTCTGCTCACTGGGCTTTTTAGCTCACCCCTCTCCCCTAACCCCAGGCTTGCAGGGTCAGAGGTAGTTCAGGAAGGCGGCGAGATATAGTTATGGTCATGATATGTAATAGAATAGTAGTGGACATGATGTAATGTAAAGTTATGTAAGGATGTAAAAGAGTTATGTTGTAATACGATATTATGTTATATGTTCAGAGTTATAGTATTGTGCTTGGCCCGAGTTGGATAATCCCTTTGTACATGAGTTTTATTTTATGTTGTTACATGTGATGGACCGAGTTTGACATAGGGTATGCTGACCCTAGGGGTTCTATGAGTTCAGTCATAGTGCATACACAGGTCAAACTGGTTAAAGGTAAAGTTTTAAATGTTTTATGAAAATGTTGAATCATGTTTGGGATTATACCAGCTGTACAGGATGCATAGTAGGCTTGCTACGGGTCCCGGCGGCCTTATGCCGATCTGGATCCTAGCACCGGTAGCGGTCCGGATTTTTGGGTCGTTACAGAATGGTATCAGAGCCCTAGGTTCACATGGTCGGACCTATAGTGTGTCGGGCTCATAGAGGTTTTAGTAGGGCAAGCACAATAGGAGGATCATGTCCACTAGGATAGGATATGGAGTCCTGTCTTGTATAATGATGTGAAATGCCATGATGATGAGCATGTGCATTAATGCTATGGTATGTATGTGATGCAGGTTCATGTGTTTCCACATGAACCGTATGATGCTTATGTTTATGTGCTATGTTATGCTTTCAGAAGTCAAGATGAGAGGAACTCGTCGATCTGCGAGATTGACTGGAGCTCCGCCAGAGAATGAGGGCATGGATGCCCATTCCCCTGCTCTGCAGAGGGCAAGATCTTGTAGGACAATCAGGGAAGGTACATCAAGGGACCCTAGAAGGTCTTTTGATGCAGGTCGGAGGAGATCAGTTCATGAAGGTATGTCAGCGGATGTGATGGAAACAGAGGAGGATAACCAAAGAAGAGATAGTAGTTTGGGCATGAGTATGTCAGTAGAGGATATGGGAGAGTCCCAAGGAGGCACTCAGGCCTCGGGCTTTGTTCCACCACAGTATCCACCCTACCCGCAAGGGCCAGGGTATCCGATGGGAGGTACATCGGATTTCTTTAGCCATAACCCATATCCCACCTTTATGCCCTACCCTCCCTTTTACCCACAGTACCCCATGTTTCCATCCTCACCCTTTTTCTCAGGTCCAGCAAACCCTAACCCAGGGGATACTGCACCTCCTCCTCCACCAGCAGAACCAATAGTCCCTGATGTCCGGATACCCAAACCTGGTTCATCAGTTGGGGGTAAATTAAAGATGACAAATTACCTCAAGTTGGATGCCCCCAAGTTCGAAGCAGGCGATGACCTTTTTGAGTACCTCAGAACGGTAAAGATGATAACAGATGAGCTAGGAGCAAGTGACAGTAGAGCCATTCAGATGGCAGGGTTCACATTGAAATGCAAGAAGGCAAGGGAATGGTTCAAAAACTATGTGGACCCAAGTTTGGAGAGCTTATCCTGGGAGCAGTTTGCCAATGAGTTTGCAGGATGGGCTTTTCCGGATAGTTCCAGAGAACTGAAGATGATTGATTTTGAGCAGCTAAGGCAGACGGAAGGGATGAGCGTAGAGGAGTTTACGGACAGGTTCCTGGAGCTGTTGCCGTTTGCAGGACAAGGTCTTGATACAGACCTAAAGAAGTCTAGGAGATATGTTATGAAGCTTCACCCCAGGTATTCCTCGTTGGTTCAATCAGCAGAAAGGGAGAGTTTCCATGCTATAGTGGATATGGCACGGAGAATGGAGGCTGGTGCCATCATCCAAGGGACGGTTAGGCAGTCTGTGGCATAGTCTTCGGGACTCCAAATCCCGGGGACAAGTGATGTTAATCTCTCCCCTCTGAGCGAGGCTGTCACAAAAAGTAAGAAGGGAGACAGAGGTCTCAGAAGATCAAAGAAGAACAAGTTCTGGAATCGGATAAAGTCTGGTCTGGGATTAGGAGGTGGCTCGAGCTCAGGCATAGAGGTTGCAGAGTGTGCGAGGTGCGGTAGGCCGCACAAGGGAGTCTGTCGGTTTGGGACTACAGCATGTTACAGATGCGGCCAGGAGGGGCACATAGCTCGAGAGTGCCCTAAGGCAGCTTTTATGACACTGTCCCATCAGACAACTCCAGGCAGTATGGCTCAGCCATCAGCTCCAGTCATGTTTCAGGGCAGTGGTAGAGGCGGAGATAGGGGGATAGCCCCTTCTTCAGCAGGTTCCCGTGGGGAAGGTCCATCAGCTCTAGCGCGGATCTTCGCCATGACTCAGCAGGAGGCTAACACATCGAACCCGATGGGATCAGGTAATCTCACTCTGGTATGTTCTGGTGTGTCTGTTTCATGAACCCTGATGTTTCTCTTTTCTTTGTTTGCTTGTGAGCCCTTGTGAGGTTGGGTTGATAGCTTATGGGTTAGAGTATCCCTTTGGGGTTAGTGCACCCAAGTGTGATCCATCTGTGGCAGAGTCAGTCTGCCGGTATAGTCAGAGTATGTGTTGTGAGTAGATGCCTACCAGCTGACCTAGCGGTTCTAGATTTGACTGTTTGACGTCATTCTAGGGTTGGATTGGTTCTTCTACTAGTGGTACTACCTAGTCTGCAGAGACAAGGTAGTCAGGTTCAGAGGTCAGGATGGATCAGAGGTAGTCCTTAGAGGGGACAGAATAGGGATACCTAGAGGTTCCGTATCAACCCTCTAGGCTTGTAGGTTGTTCAGGAAAAGTTGTCAGGGGTTCTAGCTCTTCAGAGAGAGTATAGCATTCAGGTCAGGGAGCCCGCCTCAGTGCCCATTGTTAGAGAGTTTTAGATGTTTCCCCAGACGAATTCCCAGGACTACCACCTGTCAGGGAGATAGAGTTTAAAATAGAAGTAATGCATGGAATTGGACCAATCTCTATTCCTCCCCACAGGATGGTATCAACAAAGTTTAAAGAGATGTAAGAGCAATGGTATAAGTTGGTAGTTAAGGGTTCCCATCTGACTGAGCACTTCGCCTTGGGGTGTTCCAGTATTGTTATGAGGATGAAGGATGGATCCCTAGGACTTTGTGTCGACTACAAGTCGTTGAGCAAAGTCACTACCAGAACAAGTATTTGTTACCTTGGATCGACGATCTATTTAAAGCCAGCTAGCAGGAGCTGGTTGCCTTTCCAAGATAGATCTGAAGTCTAGGTACCATCAGTTAAGATCAAGGAAGAAGATGTACAGAGAGCAGTGTTTAGAACCAGATATGGGCACTATGAGTTCCTAGGAATGTCGTTCGGGTTAATAAACGCCCCTACATCATTCATGGACCTCATAAGCAGAGTTTTAGTCGGTTTCTGGATCACTCCGTTATTGTCTTCATTGACGGTACCTCAGTGAGTCCCAGAAATGCAGAAGAGTATGCCCATTATCTGAAATCAGGATTGCAAATCCTGAGAGAACATGGCTTGGATGCCTAGTTCTCCAATGTGAGTTCTGGTCAAGGAGCATATCCTTCTTGGATCATGTGTGTCGGAGGAAGAAAAGTGAAGTAGACCTGAGAAAGTTGAAGTTGTAGCTAACTAGCCCAAGCCCCTCGTATTGACTAAGATCAAGAGCTTTTTGGGTTGGGCAGGTTACCTAATGGAGGTTCATCTAGAACTTCTCTAGAGTTGCTGCTCCTATGGCCAGATGGATCAAAAAGAACCAGAGGGTGTGTGGTCTACTCAGAGTGAAGAGGGCTTTGAAAAGCCAAAGGAAATGTTGATGTCAGCACCAGTGGTGGCTCTGTCCGCCAGTGACGGAGATTTCACAGTGTCCTGTGATGCGTCCCGTGTGGGACTAGGTTGTGTGTTAATGTAAAGTGGCAGGATGATTGCTTATGCTTCTAGGTAGCTGAAGAAGCATGAGTTGAATCATCTTACACACGATCTAGAGATGGCAATGGTAATACTTGCACTCAAGATGTGGAGGCAATACCTGTATAAGGTATGTGGACAGATCCTTACAGATCGAAAGAGCTTGCAATACATCTTGAGTCAAGGGAGAAGAACATGAGGTATAGGAGATGGGTAAAAAAAAAAAAAACTGTGTGGTATTCGCGACTTCAAGGTTCGGTATATTCGGCTGAGGCAGATATTTTTGATAGATGCCCTCAACCGGAAACCACTTGGCAGCTTACCCCATCCCTTAGTACAGTAAGAAGAAGGCCAATAGTCAGAAGATGAGAAGAATCAGAACTGCTGTGAGTCAGCAGGAGAGTTATGAAGTCGTCCGCAAGAGGCATGTAGAGTTTCAGAAGAGAAGAAGAGTTTTGTCAGAGTGCACGGCGGAAGCGTGTTGAGGTTCTCGAGGAAGTTGAGGTTTACTGGAGGTGTCTCCTAAAGAGAGGGTGATTCGTTATGGGCAGAAAGGTAAATTAGCTCTAAGATACATTAGACCCTTTGAAATCCTGCAAAGGATTTGGGAATGCATCCCACGAGTTAGATTTACCCACTTCAATGGAAGAGATCCATTCGTTTTTCCATGTTTCCACGATATATGAGTTCGTGTCGGGTCCGAGTGAGGTTCTTAAAGGAACCAGAGGTGGAGACCGTAGAGGATCTCACCTATGTTGAGCAGCTAGTACGGACTGCAGACACACAAGTCAGAAAGTGTAGAAACAAGGAAATCCCAATGGTGAAAGCTCCTTAGAATCACCTTAAGATGAAAAGTTCACCGGGGAGACCGAGAGTTTATACTCCAGCAATGACCGTGTCTCTCTTTTAGAAGAGAGGTTTTTAGGTTTTGCTTGCTTGTTGCTTGCTTGCTTGTTGCTTGCTTGCTTATGTATGTTAGATGCTATGTTTGAGTTGCCTGTTTGTTTGTTTGAACATTCGAGGACGAATGTTCTTAAAGGGGGGAAGAATGTAATACCCAGCTAGATTCCGGCATCGGAATCCCTACCTTCCGGTGGAATCTCCGTTGGAATATGGAATTTTGATGATGCCAGAGTCTTCTAGAGGGGTAAAATGTGATTTCTAAAATGATTTTTACTGATTTCATGGTTTTAAATGAAAAAGAAGTGAGTTTTGAAAAGAAAAGACCAAGGAGGTTTTTGCCAGGTTCGGCCGCCGAAAGTGAAGTTCGGCCGCCGAACATGAGTAGGTTTTGGGAGTGCTTTTGGCCTCCGAAAGCTATGTTTGAACAAACCAGGTTCGGCCGCCGAACCTCAAGTTCGGCCGCCGAACATGGGGGTGTTTTGCATGCACGTTAGGCCGCCGAAGGAGGTTTGGCAGGCCACCTATAAAAGCCCCTCAGACCGAAAATGGGAGAGTTTTCTCCCCATTCTCGAGCTCAGGTGTGTTCACGTCCTCCTCTAGTCATTTTCATGTTTTCTCTTCATCTCCTTCATATTTTTATGAGTTCCATGGTTGTTTTGAAGAGTTTTCAAGCTTAGATCAAAGTTTTGGGAGCTTGGAGACCCAAGGAGTAGTTTCCTCCCATCTCCAAGTTAGAGCTCGCACAAACCCTCGATCTTCAAGAGGTAAGTGTGGATCTATGCTTTCTTTTACGTTTCATGAAGTTTTAAGTGAGTTTTAAGAGGTTTTGATGGTTGAGCATGGGTAGATATGCATGTTAGGGTTTATATGGGTTTTATGCCCAATGTATGATAATGTATGTTCTTGTGATGTTTGTGTTGGGGTTTAAGTTAGTTTTCAACCCCTTGAGTAGATGGGAGAGAGTATGCATGATTGGGAGAGAGTATGTGAGGTTTGGTTTGTTTTGATGGTTTTGGCCTATGTAGGTCATAAACTATCTATGTATGCTTTAGATGTTGTTTTTGGGAGTTTAAGCTTGTTTGAACTCCTTTGTGCATGGTTAATGATGTATGCATGTGTTTGAGAAGTTGGGTGCTTGTTTTGGGGTGTATGGAAGGTTTGGAAGGCTTGAAATGCACAAAGGCTGAGTTCTGGATGAACTCAGGTTCGGCCGCCGAAGGTGGTTTCGGCCGCCGAACCTGCCTGAGGATGTAGGGATTGGCCGCCTAACCTTGCCCCCGAAAGTTGAGTTTTGGCTTGAAAGCAGACTTTCGGCCGCCGAAGGTAATGTTCGGCCGCCGAAAGTGTCTGACTTTTGTCTCTGGAGAGAGGGTTCGGCCGCCGAAGGTGCCCCCGAACCTGCCTGACTTTCGTCTCTGTCTGGGACTTTCGGCCGCCGAAGGTGCCGCCGAAAGTGCCCTGTCTAGCCCTTTCATGGGGGTTTTCTATGTTTGTTTTGAGGATTTTTAGGGGGTTTTTCGGGGAGTTGTTTATGGATTGTTTAGAGTATGTTTGGCACCTCACTGGAGTCCACCTGTGTAGGATCGGACCCGAGGAACCGAGGTGTTTAGCAGTGTTAGCTGCTTCAGAGTTAGTCCAGAGCTAGCCAGAGGTGAGTGGAACTAACCCTTATGTTTTAAATCAAATGTTTTCAGCATGTTCAGGCATGTTCATGCATCATGAATACCATGTTATGCAATAGGTTGTTTGCATTAGAATTCACGAATATGATGCATTGCATAATACGATGACAATGATGTGGATGGATACTGGATGATTCTCTAGCCCTCATTATGTTATGACATGATATGAAATGATATGATATGGCATGTACGATATGATATGAGATGAGTAGTCCAGGTGTGGCCGTATCGCCCCTGGCATAGAGCATGAGTAGTCCAGGTGTGGCCGTATCGCCCCTGGCATAGAGCATGAGTAGTCCAGGTGTGGCCGTATCGCCCCTGGCATAGAGTATGTGGAGTCCAGGCGTGGCCGTATCGCCCCTGGCATAGAGTATTGTTGACTTGTTATGGTACGAGATTGATATGTAGAGGGCTATTGGTGACAGATTCATCCTTGAGATGATATATTTGTGATGTGACGCATTCCATGATAGCATATGTTAAAATAAACTGTTTTCTTTTATGGTTTCTGCTCACTGGGCTTTTTAGCTCACCCCTCTCCCCTAACCCCAGGCTTGCAGGGTCAGAGGTAATTCAGGAAGACGGCGAGATATGGTTATGGTCATGATATGTAATAGAATAGTAGTGGACATGATGTAATGTAAAGTTATGTAAGGATGTAAAAGAGTTATGTTGTAATACGATATTATGTTATATGTTCAGAGTTATAGTATTGTGCTTGGCCCGAGTTGGATAATCCCTTTGTACATGAGTTTTATTTTATGTTGTTACATGTGATGGACCGAGTTTGACATAGGGTATGCTGACCCTAGGGGTTCTATGAGTTCAGTCATAGTGCATACACAGGTCAAACTGGTTAAAGGTAAAGTTTTAAATGTTTTATGAAAATGTTGAATCATGTTTGGGATTATACCAGCTGTACAGGATGCATAGTAGGCTTGCTACGGGTCCCGGCGGCCTTATGCCGATCTGGATCCTAGCGCCGGTAGCGGTCCGGATTTTCGGGTCGTTACAATACACATAAAACTAACCTCAGAAGAGATAAGGGTACTGCTGGAGCATGGACTCCCGTGTCTCCCAAGTGCATTCTTCCAAATTGTGGTGGTTCCACAGGACTTTCACCATTGGGATTTCCTTGTTTCTCAGCTTCCTGATCTGGGTGTCCATGATCCGTACTGGCTGCTCAATATAAGTGAGATCTTCTTGGATCTCCACATCAGGCTCACTAAGAACCTTGCCCGGATCTGACACAAACTTCCTCAACATAGAAACATGGAAAACCGGATGGATTCTTTCCATTGAAGCAGGTAAATCCAGCTTGTACGACACATTCCCAATCTTTTGCAAGATTTTAAAGGGTCCGATGTATCGTGGGGCTAGTTTACCTTTCTTCCCAAAGCGAACCACTCCTTTCATAGGAGACACCTTGAGCAATACCAGATCCCCCTCCTGAAACTCTACTTGCCTTCTGCGGATGTCTGCATAACTCTTCTGTCTGCTTGCAGCCATCTTGATCCTTTCTCTGATTATGGGTACCACCCTACTGGTGATCTCTACTAGCTCAGGCCCTGCCAAGGTCTTTTCTCCAACCTCTTCCCAGCAAACAGGTGATCTGCACTTCCTCCCATACAAAGCTTCATATGGAGCCATCCCGATGCTAGCATGATGGCTGTTATTGTAGGCAAACTCCACCAAGGGTAGATGCTGCCTCCAAGAACCGCCAAAATCCAGTACACACATTCTAAGCAAATCCTCTATTGTCTGGATGGTCCTCTCTGATTGTCTGTCTGTCTGTGGATGGAAAGCAGTGCTAAAATCCAACCTGGTACCCATGGCATTCTGCAGACTCTGCCAGAACCTGGAGGTGAACTGGGGCCCTCTATCAGACACTATTGAAACAGGAACCCCATGCAGCCTGACGATCTCATCAACATACACCTGTGCCAACTTTTCCACAGAATAGCCACTCCTGATAGGGATGAAGTGAGCAGATTTGGTGAGTCTGTCCACAATCACCCATATGGAGTCCAATCTGTTGGACGTCGCCGGTAACCCCACTACGAAGTCCATGGCTATATTCTCCCATTTCCACTCTGGAATAGGTAGCGGGTTAAGCATTCCAGCTGGCTTCTGATGTTCCAGCTTCACCCTCTGACACACTTCGCAGACTGACACAAACTGTTCCACTTCTCTCTTCATAGCTGGCCACCAATAAACCTTCTTCAGATCTTGATACATCTTGGTGGCTCCGGGGTGAACGCTGTATCTTGCATTATGAGCCTCTCTCATAATGTCTCCTTTTAGCCCTATGTCGTCTGGTACACACAATCGGCTCCCATAGCGGAGGATCCCCTTATTGTCGAATCTGAACTCACTATCTTTGCCTGACTGAACAGTCCTGGCAATCTTTACTAACTCTGGGTCCTCGTGCTGTTTCTGAGCCACCTGCTCTAGAAACACGGGTGCCACTCTCATCTGAGCAATCAATGCACCTGTACCAGACAACTCCAACTGTAGACCTTCATCAATGAGCTTGTAAAACTCCTTCACCACCGGCCTCCTCTCAGCCGCAATGTGGGATAGACTGCCTAGTGACTTCCGGCTTAGGGCGTCTGCCACAACATTCGCCTTACCCGGATGGTACTGAATCTTGCAATCATAGTCACTTAGCAGCTCCACCCATCTTCTCTGTCTCAAGTTCAAATCTCTTTAACTCAGGATGTACTGCAGGCTCTTATGATCTGTGAAGATCTCACATTTAACCCTATAGAGGTAGTGCCTCCACATCTTGAGTGCAAAGATTACTGCTGCCATCTCCAGGTCATGTGTGGGGTAATTCAACTCATGCTTCTTCAGCTGTCTAGAAGCATAAGCAATCACCCTTTCATTCTGCATTAGCACACAACCCAGTCCCACACGGGACGCATCACAATACACTGAGAAGTCTTCATTACTAGATGGCAGGGCTAACACTGGTACTGAAGTCAACCTCTTCTTGAGCTCCTCAAAGCTCTCTTCACACTGGTCGGTCCACACGAACCTCTGTTTCTTCCTGGTCAATCTGGTCAGAGGAGCTGCAATCTTTGAGTAGTCCTGTACAAACCTCCTGTAGTAACCCGCCAAACCCAAGAAACTCCTGATTTCTGTCACTGAAGTGGGTCTAGGCCAGTTAGCCACAGCTTCTACCTTCTTAGGGTCCACCTCTATTCCATTTTCTGACACTACATGCCCCAAGAATGAAATGCTTCTCAGCCAGAACTCACACTTAGAAAACTTGGCATACAAGCCATGTTCCCTCAAGGTCTGCAGAACCAACCTCAGATGATGGGCATGCTCCTTTGCGTTCCTGGAATACACCAAGATATCATCTATGAAGACAATAACAAAGTGATCCAGGTATTGGCTAAACACTCTGTTCATGAGATCCATGAATGCTGCAGGGGCGTTGGTTAACCCGAACGGCATCACAATGAACTCATAATGCCCATATCTGGTCCTGAAAGCTGTCTTTGACACATCTTCCTCCCTTATCCTTAGCTGATGGTACCCCGATCTCAGATCTATTTTGGAGAAACAACCCGCTCCTGCTAGCTGGTCAAATAGATCATCGATCCTTGGCAGAGGGTACCTGTTCTTGGTAGTGACTTTGTTCAACTGCCTGTAGTCGATACAAAGTCTAAGGGATCCATCCTTCTTTCTCACAAACAAGACTGGAGCACCCCAAGGTGAGGTACTCGGTCGGATGAAGCCCTTTTCTACCAGCTCTTGTAACTGCTCTTTCAATTCCTTCAACTCGGCTGGAGCCATCCTGTAGGGAGGGATAGAGATCGGTCTAGTTCCAGGCATCAACTCTATCTCGAACTCTATCTCCCTAGCAGGTGGTAAACCTGGAATTCTCTGACAACTGGCACTGAGGCTGGCTCCCTAACCTGACTGCTAAGCTCTCTCACATGAGCCAAATACCTCTGACATCCCTTCCTAAGAAACCTACGAGCCTGAAGAGCTGATATCAGACCTCTAGGTGTACCCCTCTTATCTCCTCTGAAGACGACCTCTGACCCGTTCTGATCTCTGAACCTGACTACCTTGTCTCTGCAGTCTAAGGTAGCACCATGGGTAGATAGCCAATCCATCTCTAGAATGACGTCAAAGTCTGTCAAATCTAGAACCACAAGGTCGGCGGAGAGGCATTTTCCCTCAACAAAAACTGGACTGTACTGGCAGACTAACTCTGCCACTGACGGGTCACACTTGGATCCACTGACCCATAGGGGACACTCTAACCCAGAGACTATCAGACCTAACCTCTCAACGGCTCTCGGAGCAATAAAAGAATGAGATGCACCCGGGTCCATTAATACATACACATCAGAACACCCAATGATGAGATTACCTGACACCACGGTTGTAACGATCCGAAAACCGGACCGCTACCGACGCTAGGATCCAGATCGGCTTAAGGCCGCCGGGACCCGTAGCAAGCCGAACATATAACCTGTGAACCTGTCAAATCCCATACATGATCAACAACATACATAAAAATTTAAACTTTTCTTTTCTTTTACCAAGCCCAACCTGTGCATGCATAACATATACATAAACATAAACATAAACCTCACATTGGAGTTCTCATCAAATGCTCCAATGCGGTATCTCATCATACACAAGCTTGGTAGGACATCACCATCATAAAACATTCTATAGATCATGTGTCAAAGGGGGATTACAATACTCATAGGGTCAAGCACAATTTCTAATCCTCAATATCGTTATACATAACATAACTATTCAAAACTTTACAATACAACCTTTTTACAATTTATCATGTCCACATTCTAACTATTACATACAGACAGACTTTACTCCGGCTGACCTCCTGGTCTACCCTGTACCTGCAAACCTGGGGGATAAGGGGAAAGGGGTGAGCTACTAGAGCCCAGTGAGCAAAATAATAAAGCATTTAAAACACATGCTATCATGGAATGCATCACATCACAAATAATCATATCAAGGATGAACTTGTCACCATTTAGCCCTCTACATATTCCAATCATGCCAGGGGCGTAGAGCAGGCCACACCTGGTCTTTCTCTTATACATAACATAACATACATAACCAATGGTGCCGGGGGCGTAGTGCAGGCCACATCCGGTCTTTCTCTTACATAGTGCCAGAGGCGTAGTGCAGGCCACACCTGGACTTCCATATCATATCATCATGTCATAACATATGAGGACTAATGGATCATCCAACATTCATCCACATCAACAACATATTATGCAATGCAACATATTCGTGATTTCTAATGTAAACAACCTAAAATATCACATGGCATTCGTGATGCATGATTCATGCTAAGATTTTCCATTTATAAAAAGATAAGAGTTTATTCTACTCACCTCTAGCTAGCTCTGACACAGACTGAAGCAGCTGACTCACTGCTGGGGTCCTTGGTTCCTCAGGTCCGAACCTACACAGGTGGACTCAAATGAGGGACCAAACATACTAGAACATGACTCTAAGATACTCCCCAAAAACCCCCTTAAAACACCTCAAAACATCCATGGAAAACATGCAAAGGAAGGCTGAACAGGGCACTTTCGGCGGCAGGTTCGGCGGCCGAAAGTCCCTCTAGAGCCGAAAGTCAGGCAGGTTCGGCGGCACCTTCGGCGGCCGAAACTCCCCTCCAGAGATGAAACTCATGCATGTTCGACGGCACCTTCGGCGGCCGAAACTCCCCTCCAGAGACGAAAGTCTCTTTTCGGGGGCAAGTTTCGGCAGCCGAAAGGCTGGCCTCCCAGGCAGGTTCGGCGGCCGAAAGTCCTTCGGCTGCCGAACCTGGTTTCTGCCAAAGGGCAGAAACTTGGCTCCTCATGCACATTTGCCTCCCAAAACCATCCAAACATGCATTTTTCCTAATCTACAACATACATACTCAAGCATACAAGTTCCTAGGGGCTTCAAACTATCTTAAACCCCATCTACAACACATCAAACATCCACATTGTCCACAAACATAACATAAACCCATAAACCTAACCATAAGCTAAACATGCATTCTACCCCATAGATCTACTTAAAACTTACTTAAAACATGCCATAAGCTCAAGATCGGCCCTTACCTCTTGAAGATCGAGAGGAGAACGAACCTAGCTCGGAAAATGGGAGAGAGAGAGTTCCTTGAACCTCCAAGCTCCAAAACTTGCTCCAAAAGCTTAAAATCTTCAAAACAAAGTGAAAACTCATGAAAATCTTGAAAGATCTGAAGGAAGAACTCAAAGATTGGTGAGGGACGGCGGAGAGCTCACCTTGGCCGAAAATGGGGAGAAAAGCTCGCCTATTTCGGCTAAGGGACCCCTTTATAGGTGGCTGGCCAGGCCACGTTCGGGAGCCGAAAGTGCCTCCGCATGCATGCCATGTTCGGCGACCGAACATAAGGTTCAGCGGCCGAACCTGGTTTCCCTCGCTTATACTTTCAGGGGCCTAAGGCACACCCGAAACACATGTATGTTCGGCGGCCGAACTTGAGGTTCGGCGGCCGAACCTGAGTTTTCCTCCAAGGTTGTTTTCATGCAAAAACTCATTTTCTTTCATGCTTAAAACATAAAACACTTTAAAACATTTTATGAAAACATGGTTTTACCCTTCTAGAGGTCTCCGACACCCGAGATTCCACCGGACGGTAGGAATTCCGGTACTGGAGTCTAGCCGGGTATTACAACGGTGTTGGATGTGTTAGCCTCCTGCTGAGTCATGGTGAAGATCCTAGCTGGAGCTGATGGACCTTCACCTCGGGAACCAGAAGAAGAGGCTGCCCCTCTCCCTCTACCTCTGCCACTGCCCTAAGTTGTGGCTGGAGCTGCTGGCTGTGCCACACTACCAGAAGCTGTCTGCTGGGGCTGGCCCATAAAAGGTGCTCTAGGACACTCCCGAGCCATGTGTCCCTCTTATCCACATCTGAAACATGCATTAGTCCCAGCCCGACATACTCCCTTGTGTGGTTTCCCGCACCTTAGGCATTCTGTACCATCTGAGCCTGAGCTCGAGCCACCGCCTAATCCCAGACCGGATTTCAACTTACTCCAGAACTTGTTCTTCTTCGGCTTCTTGGTGGTGTTACTCCACCTCTTGCTACCTGAGCTCTGAGAAGAGAGACCTGGCCCTCCTCTGCCTGGGGACTTAACTCCTGAAGACTGGGTCACTGACTGCTTCACTGACCCCTCAACTATAGCACTAGCCTCCATCCTTCGAGCCATATCCACCACAGTGTGGAAACTTTCCCTCTCAACTGACTGAATCAAAGAGGAGTACCTAGAATGCAGTTTCATAAAATATCTCTTGGCTTTCTTCGAATCTGTATCTAGAGCTTGCCCTGAAAAAGGCAATAGCTCCAAGAATTTATCCGTGTACTCCTCTACACTCATGTGTTCTGTCTGCCTCAGCTGCTCAAACTCAATCATCTTCAGTTCTCTGGAACTGTCTGGAAAAGCCCATCCAGCAAACTCATTTGCAAATTCCTCCCATGTCATGCTGTCTAGTCTTGGGTCCACATAACACTTGAACCATTCCCGTGCCTTTTTGCACTTTAAAGTGAACCCTGCCATCTGAATGGCCCTGCTGTCATCCGCCCCTAGCTCGTCAGTTATCGTCTTCACTACTCTCAGGTACTCAAAGGGATCATCCCCTGACTTGTATTTGGGAGCATCCAGCTTAAGGTAATCTGTCATCTTCACCTTGCTCCCACCGGCTGAGCTAAGTCTAGAAGGTTGAGCAACTGGGGCTGCTGGTTCTGTAGGTGGTGGAGGTGGGGGTGTAGCATTCCCCGAGGTGGGGTTTGCCGGGTTAGGATAGAAGGGTGAGGGTGGATAAGCTGGGTACTGTGGGTAAGGTGGATAGAAAGGTGGATAAGGCATGTAGGTAGGGTAGGGGTTAAAGCTGGAGTAATCCGATGTGCCTCCCATCGGATACCCTGAACCCTGTGGGAAGGGTGGATAATGGGGTGGAAAACCATACCCGAGGCCTGAGCGCCTCCCTGTGACTCCCCTGTCCCTTCTTCCGTCATGCTGACATCCAGATTCCCATCCCTCCTCTGGTCCTCTTCCATAACCTCCCTCACATCTGAGGAACTTCCTCCTCTATCTGTCCCTCTTCTGCTAGCATCAAAAGACCTTCTAAGGTCCCTTGACACTCTTTCTCTGCTTGATCTACATGACATTGCCTTAGGCAATGCAGGAGGACGGGCGCTCTTGCCCTTATCCTCAAGTGGTACTCCAGTCAATCTTGCAGATCGACGGGTTCCTCTCATTCTGTTTTCTGAAAAACAGTACACATCACACAAACATTAGCATCATATGATTCATGTGGGAACACATGAACCCGCATCACATACATATCATACATATCATAGCATTAATGCTCATGCATATAATCATGGCATTCCACATCATCATACAAGACAGGACTCAACATCCTATCCTAGTGGACATGATCTTCCTATTGTGCTTGACCTTCTAGAACATCTATGAGCCCGACACTCTAGGTCCGATCCTATGAACCTAGGGCTCTGATACCATTCTGTAACGACCCGAAAATCGGACCGCTACCGGCGCTAGGATCCAGGTCGGCTTAAGGCCGTCGGGACCCGTAGCAAGCCTGACATACCACCTGTAAACCTGTTTAATCCCATACATGATCAACACCATATGCAAAAATTCTAAAACTTTAGCTTTCATACATTCATCCTTTTATTCTTTTACCAAACTCAACCTGTACATGCACTATACATAGTCATAATCATAAACATTGACCCCTCTGTGGGATCTCATCAGTGCCCCAATGGGCGATATAACATATGTTGAGTTGGTTTACATAAACATCATAAAACATCTAAGATCATGTATTAAATGGGATAATAACATTCTATGGTCAAGCACACCTCTATCATCCATAATCCTCATTACATTACATGTCTATACTGTACTTTTACATAACATCATATTCATTTATCATGTCCACACTATCTATTACATAGACAAGACTTCAATACTCTTGCTGACCTCCTGGTCTACCCTGTACCTGCAAACCTGGGGGATTAGGGAGAGGGGTGAGCTACTAGAGCCCAGTGAGCATAATAATAAAAACATTACATTAACATTTCATGCTTTCATGGAATGCATCACATCACAAACATATCACATCAAGGATGAACTTGTCACCAGTAGCCCTCTACATATCCAATAGTGCCAGAACGTAGAATGGGTCCTGGTCTTTCTCTTACATAGCATAACATAACATTCCAATGTGCCAGAACGTAGAATGGGTCCTGGTCTTTCTCTTACATAGTGGCAGCGAACGTAGAATGGGTCCCACTGGTCTTACATTCCGTACCGTACATATCACATCGTCACATCATAGATTGAGGGCTATGGATCATCCAACATTCATCCACATCAACAACAATAAAGTATGCAATGCAACATATTCGTGAATTCTAATGCAAACAATCTAGTATATCTCATGGCATTAATGATGCGTGAATCATGCTAAAATGTGCATTATTTGCTTTAAAACGTAATGAGTTATTCCACTCACCTCTGGATAGCTCTGACCAGACACTGGAGCAGCTGACTCACTACTGGGGTCCTCGATTCCTCGGGTCCGAACCTACACAGGTGGACTCAAATGAGGGACCAAACATACATGAACATAACACTAAACTACTCCCCAAAAACCCCCTAGAACATCATGAAATAATCATAGAAAAACATGCAAAGGAGGGCTGGACAGGGCACTTTCGGCGGCAGGTTCGGCGGCCGAAAGTCCCTCCAGAGCCGAAAGTCAGGCAGGTTCGGCGGCCGAAACTCCCAGACAGAGACGAAACTCATGCATGTTCGGCGGCACTTTCGGCGGCCGAAACTGCCCTCCAGAGACGAAAGTCCTCTTTCAGGGGCAGGCTTCGGCAGCCGAAGGCTGCCTCCACAAGCGGGTTCGGCAGCCGAACCTGAGTTTCTCCAAAGTGGCAGAAACTCAGCTCCAACATGCACAAACGCCTTCCAAACTTTCAAACATGCATAAACCTATTCTACAACACTCCCAATCATACACAAACAAGCATACAAGTTCATAAGGGTCTCAAACTAGCCTAAACCCCAACTATAACACATCAAACATACCCATAAACTCAAAACAACCTAAACATGCATTTCTACTCCATAAACTTGTATAAAACTTGTTTAAAACACATTATAAGCTAGAGATCGACTCTTACCTCTTGAAGATCGAGAGTAGAGGCGATCTAACTTGGAGTTGGGAGAGATTTAGCTCCTTGGGTCTCCAAGCTCAAAACTTGTTCTTTTGCTCAAAAATCTTTAAAACAAAGTGAAAACTAGTGAAAATCGTGAAAGATTTGAAGAAAGGAACTCAAGATCGGTGAGGGGCGGCGGAGAGCTCACCTTGGCCGAAAATGGGGGAAAAGCTCGCCCGTTTTCGGCTAAGGGACCCCTTTATAGGTGGCTGGCCAGGCCACATTCGGGAGCCGAACGTGCCTCTGCATGCATGCCATGTTCGGAGGCCGAACCTGGACTTCCCTCACTTATGCTTTCGGGGGCCTAAAAGCGCTCCCGAAGGCATGCATGTTCGGCGGCCGAACTTGAGTTTTCCTCCAAGGCTATTTTCATGCAAAAACTCATTTCTTTCTTGATTAAAAACATAAAACACGTTAAAACATTTTATAAAAACATGGTTTTACCCTTCTAGAGGTCTCCGACACTCGAGATTCCACCGGACGGTAGGAATTTCGATATCGGAGTCTAGCCGGGTATTACATTCTCCCCCCCTTAAAAAAATTCGTCCCCGAATGTTCCTCAACTTGTACAAGCAAGGCATAACACACATCATACACATAAAACTAACCTCAGAAGAGATAAGGGTACTGCTGGAGCATGAACTCCCGTGTCTCCCAAGTGCATTCTTCCAAATTGTGGTGGTTCCACAGGACTTTCACCATCGGGATTTCCTTGTTTCTCAGCTTCCTGATCTGGGTGTCTATGATCCGTACTGGCTGCTCAACATAAGTGAGATCTTCTTGGATCTCCACATCAGGCTCACTAAGAACCTTGCCCGGATCTGACACAAACTTCCTCAACATAGAAACACGGAAAACCGGATGGATTCTTTCCATTGAAGCAGGTAAATCCAGCTTGTACGACACATTCCCAATCTTTTGCAAGATTTCAAAGGGTCCGATGTATCGTGGGGCTAGTTTACCTTTCTTCCCAAAGCGAACCACTCCTTTCATAGGAGACACCTTGAGCAATACCAGATCCCCCTCCTGAAACTCTACTTGCCTTCTGCGGATGTCTGCATAACTCTTCTGTCTGCTTGCAGCCGTCTTGATCCTTTCTCTGATTATGGGTACCACCCTACTGGTGATCTCTACTAGCTCAGGCCCTGCCAAGGCCTTTTCTCCAACCTCTTCCCAGCAAACAGGTGATCTGCACTTCCTCCCATACAAAGCTTCATATGGAGCCATCCCGATGCTAGCATGATGGATGTTAATGTAGGCAAACTCCACCAAGGGTAGATGCTGCCTCCAAGAACCGCCAAAATCCAGCACACACATTCTAAGCATATCCTCTATTGTCTGGATGGTCCTCTCTGATTGTCCGTCTGTCTGTGGATGGAAAGCAGTGTTAAAATCCAACCTGGTACCCATGGCATTCTGCAGACTCTGCCAGAACCTGGAGGTGAACTGGGGCCCTCTATCAGACACTATTGAAACAGGAACCCCATGCAGCCTGACGATCTCATCAACATACACCTGTGCCAACTTGTCCACAGAATAGCCACTCCTGACAGGGATGAAGTGAGCAGATTTAGTGAGTCTATCCACAATCACCCATATGGAGTCCAATCTGTTGGACGTCGCCGGTAACCCCACTACGAAGTCCATAGCTATATTCTCCCATTTCCACTCTGGAATAGGTAGCAGGTTAAGCATTCCAGCTGGCTTCTAATGTTCCAGCTTCACCCTCTGACACACTTCGTAGGCTGACACAAACTGTGCCACTTCTCTCTTCATAGCTGGCCACCAATAAACCTTCTTCAGATCTTGACACATCTTGGTGGCTCCGGGGTGAACGCTGTATCTTGCATTATGAGCCTCTCTCATAATATCTCCTTTTAGCCCTATGTCGTCTGGTATACACAATCGGCTCCCATAGCGGAGGATCCCCTTGTTGTCGAATCTGAACTCACTATCTTTGCCTGACTGAACAGTCCTGGCAATCTTTACTAACTCTGGGTCCTCGTGCTGTTTCTGAGCTACCTGCTCCAGAAACACAGGTGCCACTCTCATCTGAGCAATCAATGCACCTGTACCAGACAACTCCAACTGTAGACCTTCATCAATGAGCTAGTAAAACTCCTTCACCACCGGCCTCCTCTCAGCCGCGATGTGGGATAGACTGCCTAGTGACTTCCGGCTTAGGGCGTCTGCCACAACATTCGCCTTACCCGGATGGTACTGAATCTTGCAATCATACAAGGAACTCATAATGCCCATATCTGGTTCTGAAAGCTGTCTTTGACACATCTTCCTCCCTTATCCTTAGCTGATGGTACCCCGATCTCAGATATATTTTGGAGAAACAACCCGCTCCTGCTAGCTGGTCGAATAGATCATCGATCCTTGGCAGAGGGTACCTGTTCTTGGTAGTGACTTTGTTCAACTGCCTGTAGTCGATACAAAGTCTAAGGGATCCATCCTTCTTTCTCATAAACAAGACTGGAGCACCCCAAGATGAGGTACTCGGTCGGATGAAGCCCTTTTCTACCAGCTCTTGTAACTGCTCTTTCAATTCCTTCAACTCGGCTGGAGCCATCCTCTAGGGAGGGATAGAGATTGGTCTAGTTCCAGGCATCAACTCTATCTCGAACTCTATCTCCCTAGCAGGTGGTAAACCTGGAAGCTCGTCTGGAAAAACATCCTGAAATTCTCTGACAACTGGCACTGAGGCTGGCTCCCTAACCTCACTGCTAAGCTCTCTCACATGAGCCAAATACCCCTGACATCCCTTCCTAAGCAACCTACGAGCCTGAAGAGCTGATATCAGACCTCTAGGTGTACCCCTCTTGTCTCCTCTGAAGACGACCTCTGACCCGTTCTGATCTCTGAACCTGACTACCTTGTCTCTGCAGTCCAAGGTAGCACCATGGGTAGATAGCCAATCCATCCCTAGAATGACGTCAAAGTCTGTCAAATCTAGAACCATAAGGTCGGCGGAGAGGCATCTTCCCTCAACAAAAACTGGACTGTACTGGCAGACTGACTCTGCCACTGACAGGTCACACTTGGGTCCACTGACCCATAGGGGACACTCTAACCCAGAGACTATCAGACCCAACCTCTCAACGGCTCTCGGAGCAATAAAAGAATGAGATGCACCCGGGTCCATTAATGCATACACATCAGAACACCCAATGATGAGATTACCTGACACCGCGGTGTTGGATGTGTTAGCCTCCTGCTGAGTCATGGTGAAGATCCTGGCTGGAGCTGATGGACCTTCACCTCGGGAACCAGAAGAAGAGGCTGCCCCTCTCCCTCTACCTCTGCCACTGCCCTGAGTTGTGGCTGGAGCTGCTGGCTGTGCCACACTACCAGAAGCTGTCTGCTGGGGCTGGCCCATAAAAGGTGCTTTAGGACACTCCCGAGCCATGTGTCCCTCTTGTCCACATCTGAAACATGCATTAGTCCCAGCCCGACATACTCCCTTGTGTGGTTTCCCGCACCTTAGGCATTCTGTACCATCTGAGCCTGAGCTCGAGCCACCGCCTAATCCCAGACCGGATTTCAACTTACTCCAGAACTTGTTCTTCTTCGGCTTCTTGGTGGTGTTACTCCACCTCTTGTTACCTGAACTCTGAGAAGAGAGACCTGGCCCTCCTCTGCCTGGGGTCTTAACCCCTGAAGACTGGGTCACTGACTGCTTCACTGACCCCTCAACTATAGCACTAGCCTCCATCCTTCGAGCCATATCCACCATAGTGTGGAAACTTTCCCTCTCAACTGACTGAATCAAAGAGGAGTACCTAGAATGCAGTTTCATAACATATCTCTTGGCTTTCTTCGAATCTGTATCTAGAGCTTGCCCTGAAAAATGCAATAGCTCCAAGAATTTATCCGTGTACTCCTCTACACTCATGTGTTCTGCCTGCCTCAGCTGCTCAAACTCAATCATCTTCAGTTCTCTGGAACTGTCTGGAAAAAGCCCATCCAGCAAACTCATTTGCAAATTCCTCCCATGTCATGCCGTCTATTCTTGGGTCCACATAACACTTGAACCATTCTCGTGCCTTTTTGCACTTTAAAGTAAACCCTGCCATCTGAATGGCCCTGTTGTCATCTGCCCCTAGCTCATCAGTTATCGTCTTCACTACTCTCAGGTACTCAAAGGGATCATCCCCTGACTTGTATTTGGGAGCATCCAGCTTAAGGTAATCTGTCATCTTCACCTTGCTCCCACCGGCTGAGCTAGGTCTAGAAGGTTGAGCAATTGGGGCTGTTGGTTCTGTAGGTGGTGGAGGTGGGGGTGCAGCATTCCCCGAGGTGGGGTTTGTCGGGGTAGGATAGAAGGGTGAGGGTGGATAAGTTGGGTACTGTGGGTAAGGTGGATAGAAAGGTGGATAAGGCATGTAGGTAGGGTAGGGGTTAAAGACAATTCAGACGGATCAAACTAAATCAGACGGATCTTTGCTCAAAAACAATTCAATTCGATTTTTATAAATACTGATTTTTTTAAGCTTTTAGTTTACTAATTCAATTCGATTTTAAATCGAATGATCCGATTTTAAATCAAACCAACTAAATATTGAGCGGCTTAATTATATTTTCTGTGGGAGGAATTAATTTGCTGATTTTAAAAATCATAATGGCTATATATATCTAGCTTCTAAAGATATAAAAATTAATGTACAAGTTTTCTTGAATTACATAAACCAAATTATAGTTTACTCTTTTGTTTTTTTTGAAATTAAAATTATAGTTTACTCAAAATTATTTTAAAAAAAATATTTATATAATTTTTTTAATTAAAAACAAAGAACGTGACAATTTTTTTTATAATGAATTAGATTTCACATAGTGCATTCCCATTTGAGAATGTGTCTATCTTCTATGCCTATGAAGAAGACAATAAACTGGTAAAAAACTTATTAATTCATCCTAAAATGTTATTTTATATTTTAAAAATTTACTTATATTTTTATTATTATTTTAAAATTTCCGTCGGTTTAGATTTTATAAAAGTTTATTTTAAATGAATATTGGAAAAGTCAAATTTGTTAAAACTAATGGATTTTATCTCATTATTTTCTCCCAGAATCTGTTGCCAACTTTACAATCTGATAGCAATAAAGATTTTTATTATTTTTAATATTAAATAAAAAAAGTTAAATATTTACAGTAATTTACAATTATATTCAATATTTTTAATTTTAAATAATAAAATTAATTTTTTTTCAATTTGATACAATTATAATCAAAGGTATTAAATTAAATCTTAAAAAATTAATGATAAATTACAAAATATTTTTAAAATTTTATATTATTAATAAAATATATAATCCTTTAATTTTAATTTTATATTGAAATTAAATATATTATAAACATTATAATAAATAAATTCATATTCTACAAAATATTACATATAAATAATATATATTAAAATATTTCATTGAATACTTATACTTAATAGTATTTATTATATGTATATTTTTTATATTTAAAAAACTTTCCTTTCTATTAATAATATTCTAAATAAAATAAAATATTATATATTTTAAATTATAAATTTTATTTTATTTTATATTTTAATTTTTTATTAATAATCTATGATGTTATATAAAAATGAAAATAAATAATAAATAATGAAATTAACAGAAAAATGATATTTTTATAATAAAAATATGTAATTAAAAACTATTTTATTAGTCAAATAAAATTTTTGGTAATATATTGTAATTTAACATTAATTTTTCTACCTTCAATTTAGTTCTTTGGCTATAACTGTAGCAAATAAAAAAGGTTTGATTTTATATCTAAAATTTAAATTATTGAATATAAATGTAAATTATTGTCAAGGTTTAGATTTTTTCAAAACAAAAATTATAAAAAATTTCAAAATTATCAACGGAATTCATTAGTAAACGAATTACCAACGAAATTCGTTAGTAAACGAATTATCAATAGATTACTAATAAATTATGATATGTAAATGAAAAGTTTATTAATATTATTTTTTATTAATTCAATAAGATTTAAAATTATATTATTATTATTAAATTTTTAATTTATATTTAATATTTATTAGAAATACATAAAAAATGGAAATAAGAGAAAAATAAATGATATAAAATGATAAAAAAAAAGAGAAAATAAGAAAATAATATAAAAATAAAAATTATAAAAAAAGAAAAAGAATGAGAGTAGAGTAAAATGATTATGAAAGAAATAATAAAAAGACAACAAATGATTAAAGAAAAATATAATATGAGAAAAACTAATATAAATGAAAATTATAGAGAAAATGAACAAGAAAGTAAGAGAAAATGGAAGAAAATGATGAAAAAGAAAATGGAGGAGTGAAAGGAAAATTATAAAAAAATGAAGAAAATAATGGAAAAGGGAAGACAATAAGAGAGAGAAAAAAAAGAGATGAGAGGAAAATAATAAAAAAATAAAAATAAATTATGAAATAGAAAAGTGAAATAAAAGAAATTAATAAAAAAGAAAAGAAATAAGAGTAAAAGAAAATGAAAAAATAAAAAATGGTAAAATAAATGAATAATAAAAGGAGAGGATATAGTTTTACATTTATAAACGTTGATTACTCATATCTTTAATAAAGGATTTGCAATTTCTTATTAAATTTAAAAAATATTGAAATTTTTTTACAAATAATAGAAAAATATGAGTTTAAAAAAAATATAAAAATTTTATAAAGAATTTTATTTTAAATTTATTAATAGATTTATTAAGAGACAAATAGTATCCGATAAATTTAATAATTTTCTATTTGTTATTTAATAATAAAATTTAGTAATAAATTTCTAAATTTATTTATAAATCAGGAATGAATTTAAATTTTATTAATAATTTAAATATTTTTTTAAATTTGTTAACGAATGGAAATCAATTAGTAAATTGTAAATAAATTTATTAATAGATTTTAAATCATAAATATTAATACTAATTATTTTATATATTTATAAATTATGTATAAATTTTAAAATTTATAAATAATACCAATAGAAATTTGTATACAAAATTTTTTATATTAAAAATTAATAATGGATTTTTAAATTGTTAATAAATCCATTATTATTAGCAGATTAAAATTTATTAATAATTCAGTAATTTCTGTATTATATTTTACATTTAAAATCGAGTATAAATATGTGCACAAATTCATAGCCTCTACACCATTAGTTTTTGGGTAGAGCTTCTTTCAAGTTGGTGGGTTACAAATAATTTCTCATTTGTCCTCTTTTCACAACAGATGCAACATATATCCACCTTAATATTGTAACATCAAAATTTGTCTGAATTAAATAAAAAAAGCAAACTTATAATTCTATATCTTTTTATTTCTTTCTAAGAAATCAAAATATTTACGTATAAAAAGAATTCAAAAATTTGAGTAATAATTATTGGGCTATAAATTAAAAAATAATCTATTTTTCACCAATAAAACATTCGTCGATTCGGTTTAAAATCGAATCGAATTGAATAAATTAAAAATTAAAATTTTAATATTTATAAAAATCGAATCGAATCAATTCGATCAAATTTTTTAATTTAAAAAAATAGTGCTGATCCCATTTTTTACCGTACTTTCCCTCTTAAATGTGAAGAAAGATGAATTAAATTTGCTCCATAAATTTTGATACTGTGTTTGGTTTTGCGTGTATATTTTCAACACGCAATTACGAAGATTGTATACAAATTTGAGAAAGGTCCACTTTCACTTGATATTAGTTGCAAACATTAAAGACACATAAGATTATTCACACAGAAGCCATCCCTATTAAATGTGCTACTTTTTAGTTGTGGTTAGTTGCAATCAAGGGACTCGTCCTTTAGCTTGTAAAGTCATCGGGGACATTGAAGTTCCTTGTTGTTTTTTTAATACGTTGGTACAATATGACTTTGTACTAGATTTAATGTTTACTGTTGCCGTTATTAATGATTTTTTTTTATTTTTTTTAAATCTCATTTCTCTTTTTTGCCCATAAATAATTAATATATATTTTTAAAAAATTTAAAATAATTTCTAAAAGCAAGACATTTCAATTCACCATAAATAAATAAACGAGGGATTGTAACAATTTAAAGTCACTAAAAACTAACCTTAGACAATTGAAATTAATTCCAAAATTATGAAATTTAAAAATAAAACCTATTCTTTAAAATATTTATATAAATTGGACTTATAAATACTTTGAGCAAATCATACAAGACCTTTTAATCCAGCTTCGTATCACTAAAAAGAGGCATTTGCCACGGATAACAAACATCACTAATGATTATTTTCTGTCACTAAAACTTTTTTTAACAGATTTTTAATAGTAAAAATCTCTAGTTGAAGCACTAGTTGCTAGTATTTTGAGACGGTCTTTAGCATATGTTGCTAACTGTAACGATCCGGAATCCGGACTGTTACCGGCGCAAGGATCCAGATCGACTTAAAGTCGTCGGGACCCGTAGCAAGCCTACTATACATTCTGTACACCTGATAAAATCCCAAACATGATCATACATTTTCATAAAAACTTTAAACTTTCCATATACCAAGCTTGACCTGTGCATACACCATAACTCTATACATACACACCCCACACTAGAGCCCTCATCAAATGCTCTAGTTGGGTTAACATTACATACATCAAGCTTGGTTCAACATATATCATCACTAAAACATTTACATAAAGATCATGTACAACAGGGATTAACCATGCATTAGGGCCAAGCACAATACTAATCCTCATTACATCACTGTACAATACCTTACATCATTTTACATTACATGTCCACAACTAATCTATTACATAACATAGTTTTTACCCTTGCTGACTTCCTGAGCTATCTCTGGCCCTGCAACCTGGGAGTTAAGGGAAAGGGGTGAGCTACTAAAGCCCAGTGAGCAGAACAGTAAAAACAGTTTATAAACATATGCTATCATGAAATGTATCACATCACAAACAATTCACATCACGGATGGACTTGTCACCAATAACCCTCTACATAGTCCAATTGTGCCAGGGGCGTAGAATGGGCCTCACTGGACTTTCTCTTAACATAACATAGCATAACATATCCAGTGTGCCAGAGGCGTAGAATGGGCCTCACTGGACTTCTATATCGTATCATAACATATCATATTGAGGGCTAGTGGGTCATCCAATATCCATCCACATCAACATCATATTATGCAATGCATCATATTCGTGAATTCTAATGCAAAACAACCTAGTACAAATCATGGCATTCGTGATGCATGAACATGTTAAAAATTTCATTTTTACTTTAAAACATAGTTCAGTTCTACTCACCTCTGGCTGACGCTTTACTGACTCCGTAGCAGCTAGCTCACTGCTGACCTCCTCGGTCTCTCAGGTCCGATCCTACATAGGTGGACTCAAATGAGGGATCAAACAAACTCCAACATGACTCTAAACATCTCCCCGAAAACTCCCTAAAATATCATAAAACATGCATAGAAAACATGCAAAGGAAGGCTGGGCAGGGGACTTTCGGTGGCAGGTTCGGCAGCCGAAAGTCCCTACAGAGCCGAAAGTCATGCAATTTCGGGGGCAGGGTTCGGCGGCCGAAGGTCCTTCCAGTGCCGAAAGTCAGGCACTTTCGGGGGCAGGTTCGGTGGCCGAAACTCTCTTCCAGAGCCGAAAGTCCAAACTTTCGAGGGTGAGTTTAGGCGGCCAAACTGCCTCCACAGGCAAGTTTGGCGGCCGAACATGGCTTCGGCAGCCAAACCTGGATTCTCCAGAATGGCAGATCCCGATTCCGCCTCACACATCCAGCCACCCAAAACTTCACAACATGCATTCAACTATTCTAAAACAAGCATAAACACTTATTCCAGCATATAGGGGCATAAAACTAGCTTAAACCCCAACAAACATCAACATAGCATCACATTTCTCATTAAACTAACATAAACCCTAACATTTTACAACTAGTCTAAACATGCATCAAAACCCCTTAACCCATCATAAAACTTACTTAAAAACATAAGAGAAGATGAGGATCTACACTTACCTCTTGAAGATCGAGAGGAGATGCGATCCCAAACTTGGAGATATGGAGGAATGAGCTCCGGGGGTCTCCAAGCTTCAAAACTTTGATCTTAGCTCAAAAATCTTCAAAACAAAGGTAAAAACTCATCAAAACTTGAAAGGATTGAAGGAAAACATAAAATCAACCAAAGGAGGGCGAAATCTCACCTATACCCGAAAATAGAGAGATAAAACTCGCCCATTTTCGGACAAGGGGCCCTTTATAGATGGCTGGCCAGACCACCTTCGGGGGCCAAAGGTGCTTCCGCAAACCCCCCATGTTCGGCGGCTGTAACGATCCCAAAATAGACCGTCACCGGCGCTAGGATTCAGATCGGCTTAAGGCCGCCAGAACCCGTAGCAAGCCTGCTATACTCTCTGAGTACCTGTAAAATCTCATACATGGTCATACATTTTCTGTGAAAATAAAAACTTTTCTCTGGACCAAGACTTAACCTGTGCATGCACTATCTCTGTACTCTGTATCCCTGACTAGAGCTTGCTCTAGATGGGTTAATTCATATCTGTTAAGCCTAGTTTTTCACATACGCTGTAAAACAGTTATATAAACAGATCATGTATACAAAAGATTTACAACACAAAAAGAACTAAGTCAAGCACAATTCTAACTTTATACACAACTGTTACATCTCTTTAATGTTACATGTCCACAATATTCTATTACAAAACTCTTCTCTCTTCCTGTACTCTGCTGGACTTCCCCTGTACACTGTACACTGAACCTGCAAGACTGAGGTTAAGGGAGTGGGATGAGCTCTATAGCCCAGTGAGTAGAACAGTAAAACAAGTCATTAACACATGATCTTATGGAATGCATCATATCACAGACAAACCACATCAAGGGTAAACCTGTCACCACATAGTCACGGTAGCTCTATCGTGCCAGGGCGTAGAATCGAGCACCTGATCTTCCTGTCATATATGTATACGTGTATATAACACCTGTGTACTTACCACTACCAGGGCGTAGTCAAAGGCTCATGGACTTTTCTATACCTGCCAGGGCGTAGTCAAAGGCTCCTGGACTTCTCTATACCTGCCAGGGCGTAGTCAAATGCTCCTGGACTTCTCTCAGAGACTATTGGATCATTCAGCATCCACCCACATCAACAAATAACTATGCAATGCAACATATTCGTGGATTCTAATGCAAACAACCTACTGCATACTCATGATGCATGAATTATGCTAAAAGCATTTCATTTTTTCAATTAAAAGAATAAGTTTAGTTCCACTCACCTCTGACTATCTGGACTGACTCTGCAGGCTCTGTAAACGCTGGAGCAGTACTCACTGCTGCTCTCTCTGGTTCCTCTGTTCTGTGCCTACACAGATGGACTCAAATGAGGGACCAAACTAACTTATGAACAACAACACAAAACATATACCACGTATACAAGATTTTCTCACAAAAATATCAAAAAACCTCTCTTTTACCCTAATCATGCAACTCTCCCCCAAAACCTCAAAAATCTTCCATAAATCATGAAAACAAGTTCAGGATCTTCACTTACCTCTTGAAACCAAGAAGATGAACGATCTTAACGTGGAGTTTTGGAGCAAATCTCCTTCCAACTCTCCAAACTTCACAACTTTGTGTTTTTAGCTCAAAACCTTCAAAATAACATAAACATCAATCAAATCTTTGCACGATTTATGAAAACATAAAGAAACCTTAAGGAAGACAGAGTCTCACCTCAGAAAGTGAAAAGATAAACTCATTCTTATCCGTTCAACCGACTGAGGACCTTTTATAGGTGGCTGGCCAGACCACCTTCGGCGGCCTATCGTGAGACCGAAAGCCATGCAAGTTCGGCAGTCGAATGTCACCTTCGGCGGCCGAACCTGGCTTTTCTGCCTTGGTTCTTTTCTTGCAAAAACTCTTTTCATTTTAGCTTAAAAACAGTAAAACATACTACATTGCTTTAGAAAAACATAAATCTTACCCCTTTTAGAGAATTCCGACATCCTGGATTCCACCGGACGACAGAAATTCTGATGCCGGACTCTAGCCGGGTATTACAGCGGCCGAACTTGAGGTTCGACGGCCGAACCTGGATTTTTCCCTCCATGACTTTTTCTTTCAAAAACTCAATTTCTTTCTTCATTAAAACCATAAAAACATTCAAACATTTTAGAAAACATTTATTTTACCCTTCTAGAAAGCTCCGACATCCGGAAAATTTCAGATTCTAACGGAGATTCCGCCGGAAGGTAGGAATTTCGATGCCGGGGTCTAGCCGGGTATTACACTAACCTTAGTGATAGAGTTAGCGACATTAATATGCCATCAAAATTAAACTGATGGATGCTCTGAAGGAATTTTCTATTGCTAAAATATGTTGAAAATTGTCAACAATTTCATCATTACTGTTAAATCCATTGCTAATTATCTTTGTAATATGTCGCAAATCCATCGTAAATTCAAAAATATTTTTCATATTTAATTTAATTTTTTATTATACTTATAAATTAAAATCACATCCAACACAATTGATAAATTACAATCAATAATAAATATGAGTAAACATAAAATATAATAAATTAACATTATTCATTTAAAATAATATCATAAAATGTACTATTAAAACATAACAGTATCTATAAGAGAGTATTATAATTTCAAACTAATAATAAATCGTAAGTACAGATATAAATAAGAGAATTACTACTCTTAGTTATAATGGGGAGATGTGGGATATGAAGGGGATTGATTGTGAAAATGTTGAAAACTAACTTTTAAATATAGACATCATCCTCTCTAATACTCTACCCCTCACTCTTTCTTCATTTTCTTTCATAATACGTTCAACTTCATCCATGATCATCATAGGCAGACTAGAATGAACTATTGAGTGAAAATGAAAGCTAGATGGTGTAGGAGTGCTAGATTTTGCAATTGCAGATAAACCAAAGCCATACATCCTTCCCTTTTGAAGGCCACAAATACTTCAACCACTTTTTCACATCAAATTCAAGCTAAGATCCAAAATTGAAACCATATCTCTCCAAAATTGCACTTGAATATGCTCCCTAAATATACATATAATGCAATAACAAGAATATTATGTTAAAATTAATATTTATAAATGAACTTACATCAACTCGTTGTTATTTTTTATCAACAAAGATACCATTACTTCCCTTCTTTGTGTGAGTTCCTCGAAATAACTCAAGTTAATTTGGTAGTGTTTTCAATTTTTTTTGCCTCATAATTAAAATTATCATATTATGTAAAATATAAATTAACTAATGAAGATTTATATAAAAAAGTAACATGCACACTTATAAAAAAAGTGTAATAACTTAATATTTTAGAAAATTATGCCAATCGATCTTTATGAATCTCAAGTTTCACTGATCCACTAACATGTCTTATCTTAGATCTTCATGGCTTTTATGCCTCACTATCAACGAGATATGATATAGACCCATCAATATGTTAGTTAGAAGCATATTATACTATTTGCTATACCGTTTTGGATGACATAAATAGCCTGTGAAGCCTATGAATAAAAGCCAAGTAATACAACACTATAAATGTTTTATTTTTTCTATGCCCCTTGCTTGCTTACCTTGGCATATACTGAGGCTGACCACACTGAGCATACTAGTTGATTACTAACTTCTTTGTAAAACAATATGCAATTGAACACACATCAATCTTTTGATAACCAAGCCCAAGAGCTGACATCATCTTTTTTTAGTTATAAAAGTTACTTAGCAGTTGATGACCTTCAGGTAACATACTTTTTATTATTGTTAGAAACTTGTCAAAAACAACTAAGGCTAATATTAAAGTTCGACATGTAGTTTAACAATAGAGACATTGTAGATAACCTAATATGATTATCATAACCTTCCCATAATGGTGTATTTGCATCATGTAACAAGCCATAGAAATTTGATGCTTCTGGATTTGATTCATTTGCTTCACAGCATCGTAATTACCCATTCTCACTATATTATCATTCATATCTATTGCTTCAATGACCATTCTTTTATAATTATTTAAATCAGTTAAAGTTGTCAGAGTTGGTGTTGAATTCATTTCATTTGCAGAAGTTTCATCATGAACAATCCACTCAGTGCATACCCTAATAAATCCATTTTTATAAAGATGATAAATGACATTAAGTCTGTATAAGAATTTTTTATTATTGACATTTAAAACATGGACAAAGAATCTTGTTTCTTGAGACAAAATGACTTTGGGTATAGGTGTAATTTAAAAAATATTATACCCTAATCTCAAATTTAGGGTTATGGAAGCCATTTTTATTTAGGCGCCGATACATCTAACTACGATCTATGGATATATTAATATTTTTTGAATTTAAAACTAAGATATTTACTAAGTTAAAATAAATATTAAGTATATATGACTAAGAATATTTTAAAAAGTTTTACATGTTCTATAATGACCTAAGCATATATAACAGGTTTATAAACAGATGAATGATAAGAGTCAATATATAGTTTAAAATAGATGTAAAAAATATCACCTTTGTTTTTCTTTCAATTGGATTTAAGTGCTTGATGTAGTTGCTTCACTACAAAAGAAGTGAAAAAGGAAAATCAATGATTCATGAATAGCCAATAATAAAATATGAAAAGATAGTAACAAGTTTAATACACATCGAGAAATAAATAAAATTCATGTAAAAACTATCTTTCTAAAAGAAAACAACATAAATACTTAAATGAAATTCAAACATGTACTTATATTTTGTTATTATTTGAAAATAATAATATATTTGAAATATATATTTGTATTCAGTTGTGTATTTGAAAGTAACAAACTTTTACTATAATGAATTCCTACAAAAACACAAATTTCTACAAAAATAAGTTGATTTTTATAGGAATTCAAGTTTGTATAAAAAAAGTCTCCACAAGAATTCATTTCTGTAGAAACAAAGTTGATTTCTGCAAGAACCATTTCTTGCAGAAAGATTTATTTTTGCAGGAATAATTTTATGCAAAAATAAGGTTTATGCAGAAAATATTTCCATAAAAACTAAATCAAGTTTCTACAGGAGACTATTTCCTGTAAAAATCTAGTTTCTGCAGGACCTTGTTTTTGCAGGAAATGGTTCCAACACAATTAAGTTTCTACAAAAACCATTCTTGCAAAAATAATATGGTTCTTGCAGAAACAATATGGTTCTTGCAGAAATTTTCTAGGGAAACTATTTTTCAAAAACATAGAATTTCTGCAGAAAATTTCTACAAGAACTATTCTGCAAAAACATAAAGTTTTTGCAAGAGATTTCTACAAAAACTAGTGTTTTAGCAGGAGATTTCCTTAGTAATGTTGAAGATATTAGGTTGATGATGTGGTCGGAACGATACTGTGCTGTGATTAGCTAGAACTTGCAAGAAAGGAGGCGTGAGGTAGTAGTGGGTGCCCACGACAACTACTCCGATACCCAAGTCAGCATTTTAAAGAACAAAGAGAATGTAATGAACAACTTAGAGTTCGAGTATTATTAGAGATAGTGTACCTTTGTCTTTGTAATAGATCCCCTTTTATACTGCAAGAAGATAGAGATAAACATAGCATTTCCTGAGAATCCGACATTGATCTGATCGACTCCTCAATAAGGGGCATCGCCAGCTACTAAGTTGGTAATCCTACGATCTCAGGCTAGATGGGAGTGTGTTTAATAATGGTAATTCTATGCCAAGATTCAGCCTATCGGGGGAGGGCGAGTCTTATCGGCAAACCGGATGTTAAAGTGTCTGGGTCTCCTTTTCCTCGGGTGAGACCGTATTTCTCACTTGTCAGATCATTGCCACATGGCCTTTGTCTCGTGGTGATAGCTCATAGCTTGCTTTGGGCGAATGTTATATAACATTAGAGGTCTCCCCGCTGGTCTTTGATTCTTTAGGTTTGAAGGTGGCAATTTTGCTTTTCCATTTAGGACGACCTTAGTTGTGAGTGTCGCTTCAGTTTCCTAAGGTCTCCTTATCTTCTGCGCCGCATTTAAAGCTTTGTCGGCTACCTCGCGGTATAAGAACTCTTCTTTCTTCTTTTTCAGCTCACGATAGTTTCTCATGGGAGAGAGGAGTGGTGGTCCCTCTTCTTCTGTTCTGGAGGGTACCGAAATCTGTATGGAGGATATCATCATAGTCTTCGAAGAGCAACTGAAGGCAGGTCTTCATGAAAGTGCAAGCATACTGTTTAGCTTTGTGTACTAGCTGAGGACTTCAATAAGCTCGAATATAATGGCTTTCCAGCGCCGTGACTCCTGCGGGGTTGGTTTTGAAGATTAATTCCGAGGGTAAGGCTAGGAAGGTAGTTGGAGAGATAGCTCTTCTCATAGCTTTGCAGGCGGCTCCTCCCACAGGACATGATAGATTTTAAAGATTTTGATGTAATAGAGACTTTTGATATAATGGAGATTTTATTCAAATCCCTTTTTGTCTCCTTATAATTTTTTGTAATGAAAATATATGTTTCATATGTCTAGTTGCCACCATTTTTGCCGAATGGGCTAAAGTGTATCTTTTTATAATGCCTTCCATAAAATGTTTTTTGGAAAATTTTACTGAAGAATAAGGTTAATACCTAGGCTTGTGGCCCGATGGACCACTGTCCTTCCATCGTAAAACATCTTGGGCGAATTTGTTTAATAAGGGTCTTTCACCCGATCTAGTTGTTTATTTGATACCTTCATCTTTTATCTTTCTGAGGGTAGGTATATCCGCTTTTCTAGTCATTTAGCGTAGAGGACTCTATTAATGGGACCAAAGTTTGAATTCGTGGTCTAGCGAGAGTCACCCTATGGACTGGTCTGGTAAAAACTGCCTTGTAGCTCTACTTAGTGAGACCAACTCCCAAATGGCTGGGCAAAAATTGCCTTATGGCCTTTCTTAGTGGAACCAATGCCCGAGTGGCCTAGTGAAAATTGACTTATAACCTAGCTTGGCGAAAACTGACTTATGACCTAACCTGGTGAAAACTGCCTTATGACCTTGCTTAATGGGATCAACGCCTAGATGACCTAGCGAATGCTGCTTTATGGCCTAACTTAGTGGGGTCAACGCCAAAATGACCTGGCGAATACTGCCTTATGGCCTGACCTGGTGAAAACTACCTTATAGCCTTACTTAATGGAACCAACACCCAAATGGCCTGGTAAAAACCACCTTATGGCCTGGCCTGGTGAAAGCTGCCTTATGGCCTTGCTTAGTCTCTCTTCGAGGGAGGCAATCCCATCATTCCTTATTCCTGAAAAATACCACGTATAAGAATATCATGTTAATTTGTTATCGGTAAAACTTTCTCAGATTACAGATATTCCGGGAATGGAAAATGACATGACCATTTAACTTGGCCAACTTATATGACCCTGGGCGAATAACCTTAGAGACCTTGAATGGTCCTTTTCAATTCTCGCACAACTTTCCAGACTCGACGTTGCCACCATTACATCTATTTTTTTAAGGAGTAAATACCCTACATTGAAGGCGCATGACCGAACCGTACTGTTGAACATTCTGGTCATCTTGTTTCTGTAAATCGCCATTCTAATTGCAGCCTTTTCTGGCGGAAATTCTGCTTGGTCCAAATTGAAATGAATTTCTTTAGGGTTTTTTGATATCTCAGGATATTGCGTCCTAAAGCTGCCTATTTTGATTTTCACGGGAATGACTGCTTCAGTCCCGTACACAAGAGAAAAGGGCGTTTCTCCTATAGTTGTCCAGGGGGTGATTCTGTATGCTCAAAGCATGTGGGGTCACTCTTCGAGCCAGTTGCCCTTGGCCTAGTCTAATCTTTTCTTTAGACTCCGTAAGATGGTCCTACTCGTTACCTCAATCATACCATTGGTCTGGAGGTGATAGCTTGAGCTAAACTTTAAATCAATTTCTCATTTCTTGCACAAATCTTTGATCCTAGAGCTTGAAAACTGAGTTTCATTATCGGTGATTACTATTTTTTGTATTCCAAATCAAGTGAATATATTTTTGTTGACGAAGGAGATCGCTTATTGAATGATGATGCACTGTACTACCTCAGCCTCTGTCCACTTGTTGAAATGATCTACCACCACGATTATGAACTTTCTTGACTCGAATGTCTTAGGGAACGGGCCAAGGATGTCTATCTCCCACTCAAAGAAAGATCAGGGACTTCCAATGGCTGTTTGCATCTCTCTCAGAGTCCTTGGGATGTTTGCATGTACTTGGCATCTTTCACACCTCTAGATAAGCTACTTCGCATCTTTCATTATCATCAGCCAGTAATACCCTTGCCTAAATGCTTTTTGAGTGATTGTTCGAGCTCTTCGTGGCTCCTGCAATCACCTTCATGGATATCCCTTAAGATCTCCTGCCTTTTTCCTCGGTAACACATCGCAACCATGGGTGTGTTGAGGACCTCCTGTACAACCAATCATCAATTAGTGCATATTTAGAAGACTTTCTTATTACCTATTTAGCTAATAATTCATTGGCTGGAAGATCATCTTGTGTCAAGAATTTGTATACTAGCATCATTCATGATTCCCCTTCTTCTATGGAAAAGGACTCTTCCACTTCCGTTGCTGAAGTGTGCAATTCCTCAAATTGGAATGGTTGGGTCAAGTGTTGTTCAGCCGTTGCTGCCATCTTGGCTAGAAGATCCGCTTCTTCGTTGTCGCCTCTGGCCACCTAGCAAAGTTCGTAGTTGCCTTACCCATCTATAATATGCCCATTAAGGATTGAACCTTCTCCTTGTATGTGACAAGATTTATTTCTTAGAATCTGAATTGTCCCTGGCATTGATTAATAACCAATTGTGAGTCATTAAAAATAATGGATCTTTGTATACCTAATTCCTTGATGATTCTTAAGGCCATTATTATAGCCTCGTATTCAGCTACGTTAATGGTGACATTAAAGGAGATTTTGGCTGCATATCGGAGCTTTATCCCTGTTTGAGATTGCAATAAGATCCCGATACCTAAACCTCCGGCTCCACAAGCTCCATCTACCCAAACCTTTCATTCCTATGTGTTCTCCTCCAAGGACCCTGAAGGTTCTAACGGCAGAGTCCTCTCTACAACAAAATCGACTAACACTTGGGCTTTCATGGCTTTCGTTGGAACATACTTGATACAGTCGTCTGACAGTATTACCGCCGAGGTGGATAATCGCCCTGACAACTCCGGCCTGTGTAGAACCCTTTGTAAAGGGTAATCTATTCTGACTACTATGGTATATGTCCTAAAATATGGCTGTAGCTTTGTGGCTGATATTAGAACTGTGAACGCCAACTTTTCGATAGAGGAGTAGTTTAGCTCTACCCCCTTCAACACCTGGCTGACATGGTATACTGGACTTTGCTCCCCACTGTTTTCACGAACAAGCACTGAGCACACCATTTCCTTTGACACAATTAAGTATAGAAATAAAATTTTGCCTTCAACAGGCGGGCTTAACAACAGGGGGGACGTTAAGAAGGTTTTCAGGCTTTCAAATGCCTCTACACACTCCTCTCCCCATTCAAACTTGCCTTTGCCTTTCAAAGCCTTAAAGAAAGGGAAACACCTTCTGGCCAAGCATGATATGAATTGACCCAGGGCAGTGACCCACCCATTCAGCTTTTGCACCTCATTAATGGTTTTGGGTACTTCCATGTTTTGAATGACGCTAATCATTTCAGGGTTTGCTTCTATATCTCTTTCTGAGATTATATATCCTAGGAACTTCCTCTGTTTTACTCTGAAAGTACACTTATAAGGGTTCAACTTCATATCTACCTTGTCCACGACGTCAAAAACTTTTCAGATATCTCATGGATAGGGGTGAGCATTCGGTCGGTTCGGTTCAAAACCGAACCGAATCGAATAAACCAAAAATCGAAATTTTAGTATTTATGAAAACCGAACTGAACCAATTTTGGTCAGAAACTGAATCGAACCAAATCGGTTTGATTCGGTTTGATTCAGTTTGGTTTGATCGATTTTGATTTTTAATAATTTTTTTATTTTTTACACTTTATTTTTAATATTTTAAAATTTAATTAAAATATTTTAATCTTAATATGATTTAATTTCTCTATATTATTGAAAAAATATATTATTATCACTAATCGGTTCGGTTCGGTTTTTTCGGTTTTTTCTGATCAAAACTGAACCGAACCGAAATAACCGAAATTTCTGAAATTAAAAACCTAACTGAACCGAAATGTATAAAAAATTGAATCAAATTTTCAAATCGGTTCGGTTCGGTCGATTTTTTCGGTTTGAACCGAATACTGCTCGCCCCTACTCATGGATGGTCTTCCAAGAATCAGCTCTTTACTACCATGTCATCCACATACACCTCAACTGTTGATCCTACAATTTCCTTGAAGATTCCTGATACCAGCCTTTGGTATATTATCCTTGTGTTTTTCAATTTGAAAGGCATTACTTTGTAGCAGTAAACTCCTTCGTCTATTATAAATGCAGTCTTTTCTGCATCCTTAGTATCTATCATAATTTGGTGATATCCTTAAATGGCGTTAATAAAGGAGACCACTGTATGCCTTGAGGTTGAGTCCACTAATATATCAATGGACGGTAATAGGTAATGGTCTTTCGAACATGCTTTATTTAGGTCAATAAAGTCCTCACACATCCTCCAATTTTTGTTAGTTTTCTTTACTAGGACCGCATTGGCCAACCATGTGGGATATTGGGCTTCCTTTATCAAACTTTCACTTAGAAGCTTACTAACCTCTTCTTTGATCACCTGTTGTCTCTCTGGTGTGAACTTCCTTTTCTTTTGTTGGACTGGTTTGACAGTCTTATCAATGGATAACTTATGGATGACGAGAGCTAGGTCTACACATGTTACATCTTTTGGAAACCAAGCGAAAGTAGTTACTCGGCTCTTTAGCAACTCTATTAAACTAACATTCGTTTCTCCAGTTCATGCAGTGCCAACCCACACCTTTTGCTCCTTCCCTAATTGGATCTCCTCAATCAAATCCACATGTTCTGGCTTTATGTGAGATTCTAGTTTCTCTAGCAAGTTGATAGGTATAGTTGCTTTCTCGAGGCTTTTTGTAGGGTATCCGTAATCTTCTTTGGCTGATTTTGGACTGCCTCAAACCACTGCTATTCCCTTAGGAGTTGAAACTTTAAGACACATAACACCCATGTTAATAATAATACCGTGGCAGTTCAGGACCGAACGGTCGAGTATCACGTTATATACAAATAGAATATCTACCACTGCAAACTCTGCATACAACTCACGCGTATACTTTTAATCCCTGAGTACTAGGGGAAGATTGATGGTGCCCAGTACTGCCACGGTCTTATCTCCTAACCTTACATAAGGGTAGAAGACCCTGATAAGGATGTTTTTATCCAAGTCCAACTTGTTAAAAACATTTAAGATAAAAAGGTTAACAAAACTATCTGTATCTACCAGTACCCTCCTTATCTCATACCAGTTTAAGAGGATCTTAATGACTAGCAGGTCATTTCGAAAGAATCCGATCGCTTTGTCCACGGGGCCAAACCTTACCTCTTGCCTAGTCTATGTTTCTTGATGAACAAATAGGACATCCTTTGCTACTCGCTTATTTTTCTCTTTACCCTTGTTAGGTCCTCTAGTGATGACATGCACGATTCCAGCTATTTACAAAAATACGAAAGAAAAGTTCCTTCTTTATAGAGATGGAGAGAACAAGGGGCTAGCGTAAACCCAAAAGATTAGAGAGAACCTAATAGGTTTTCTGGTAACAGAACCAAATGATGCTGAAGAGATTAGACTGATGACATGGTCAGAATGATACCATTTTGTGGTTGGCTAGAACCTGCAAGAAAGGAGGTGTGAGGAGGCACTTCGATGCTCAAGTCAGTATTTTGAAGAATAGAGAGAATGTAAAGAACAATTTAGAGTTTGAGTAGTATTAGAGATAGCATACCTTTATCTCTGTAATAGATTCCCTTTTATACCGCAAAGAGATGGAGATAAATATAGCATTTTCTGAAAATCCAGCGATGATGTGGTCGGCTCCTCAATAAGAGGTATCGTCAGCTACTAAGTTGGTAATCTTGTGATCTCAGGCGAAATGGTAGTGTGTCTGATAATGATAATTCTATGTCAAGGCTCGGCCTATCGGGGGAGGGCGAGTCTTATCGGCAAACCGGATGTTAAAGTGTTCAGGTCTCCCTTTCCTCAGGCGAGACTGCGTTTCTCACTTATCAGATCCTTACCACGTGACTTCTGTTTTGTGGTGACAGCTCATAACTTATGGTGACTTCTGTTTATCAATTAGCTATGCTCTCGTTGCTATTTAAGTGTACTTAAAATTAAATTTATTTTCAAAATTCACTTAAAACAATTTAATAATTCTAATTGACTCATTTGTCATTTCAGATAGCTAAGGTTTCTAAATTCCTCTCAATAAATCCCAACTATAAATGTTAAGTTAATTTATTCATTTAGTTGAGATTTTGTAATAAATGGAAAGTAAACCAAATGAAATTTCAAATATCACATTCAACCCTATATAATTATTTTATTTGACCCATTCCCTTTTTAAATAATAAAAATTCTAAAATCCTATCCATGAATTTCAGTATGAAATAATTCTCTTTTATCAATATTTTTTTAGTACTAACATACTCAGGTTATTATAAACCTAATAGGTAAAGGTGAGCATTCGATTAGTTCGATTTAAAACTGAATCATACTGAATAAATTAAAAATTGAAATTTTAGTATTTATAAAAATCGAATTGAATCAATTTTGATTAGAAATCAAATTAAACTGAACCAGTCCGATTCAATTCGATTCGATTCGGTTTGAATTTTTAATAATATTTTTATTTTTTAATATAATTCTGATATTTCATTAAATTTAAATTAAATTTAATTCATTTTAAAAATTAATTTAAAAAGATAAATGTTTAAAATTTTTATAAGAAACACGTTATTATCAATATGAAATTCAACGATCTTTAAATAATTATTTTTTTAATTAAATATGAATAGCTATTTTAAAAAATATCTACTAAAATTAAAAAATATATGTGTGTTTGACATATTTATTAATAATTTTAATATACATATATATATATTAAATTTGTTATTACTTAATTTATATTTTGTTTTTACTCTATTTAAATACATTAAATTTTTTATTTAATAATGGTTTAATGAAACATTATTAAATTTAGATATTGAATAAAATATAAATTAAACATAAGTACAAAGCAACTTGAAGTTGTTAAATTATATGATATTTTTATCATTTTAATCTCTTATACACTCTTAATGTATTAAAAAAATTAAATATTATTTTATTAATATTATTATTCTAAAAGAATACAAAAATTTGAAAGTGTTTAGAAAGTGCCACATGGCAATATTTGAGATTAAATTATATTAGTTTTTAAACAAATGCTGGTATGATAGTAATTCACCCATTTTAATGAGAACCGAAAGTTTACAATTATGAGTTTGGTTTGCGTCCTTATCAATTAGTTTGCAGTTGTAGTGTTTCCAATAAATGCCATTATCCCATTTTAACTACTCATTCACCCAATTCTTACCCTTATAATTCATTTTATAGAATAAATTTTTATAAAATTATGTATAATTTTAATTTTTTTAAAAACTAAAATTAATTAAATTCTTTTATTTAAAAAAATTAATAAAAAAATATTTTTAAAATTTTTATTTCAAATAGAGGATAGAGTTAATCACAAGTAAATTCTCCTATTACTTAATATTGTACACCTTTCTATTTTTAATTATTTTAAAATATTGTTCGCCTTACTTTTCATATTATACTTAATATATAAATTAATTATTATAAATCTAATTAATTTTATCTTATTTTTAATATAATCATCATTAATTAATTATTTTTTAAAATAAATTATTTCTTAGAATTTAATTCAAATCATATATTATTAATAATGATTTTATTGTTTAATAAAATTTAATATTTTTATTCTATAATAAAAATAATATAATTAGAAAAATTTATCATTTAATTAAAAATATTATATTTTTTAATTTATGTGAAAATATAAATTGAATAAAAATTTGGAAATAGAGAGAGTAAAATTTAATATTCGTGCGTAAAGACTTAGAAGACAAGTAAAGAAAAAATAGAAAGAGTATTTAGCCTTACTCAAATACACTGATGTGAGATACTTCTTTTAAGGTAGCCAAGACCAACTAGGCTTCCGAGACAGCTATCAACAGTCAGCCTCTTGCATGTGGATCAATTATTATTATTATTATTTTCAAGTATTGAGTAATTTTTTTTCTATATTTTTCTAATTCTAAGATAACGGATGAATTGATAATGTCTATTTTAATAATAAAATAAATTAAATTAAAATTAAAATTACCAAAAAAATAGTTTGTAATTACGAGTAAGAACATGAAATTTTACTTGTACCAAATTACTAAATATATCAAATGACAGATAATTTCTAATAAAATAATAAAATTCTAATTATAATAAAATATTATTCTTATCCAATAAGATTTCATATTCTATCTTATTTAGGATTTGATATCCTATACTAGATATAATTATATTATATCATAGGTTTTTAACAAAATCTAAATTGTATCTCATACACTTTATAAAGAGCTCACAACCTTCATAATCAATGTGCTATTATTTCAATAGGCAATTCAATTGTTTATTCTTTATCCATACTTATTTAAGTATTGGAGAGATTGTTCAGTCAACTCACCCCGTTTTAAATATTCATACCCAAAGAAATGTGATGCGAACAATATCATTGATATTATATGTGAAAATCGATACAAAAGCTCTTTATCTCTCTCACATTTTTTTATTATTTAAAAGAGATTGTAATCAAATCATTCGCGCCGTACGTGGAAATTACACAAAAGTTATGTATATCTCTCGTTTTTTTTTTATTTGAAAAAAATTGTGATCAAATAAATAGAAATTTGAGATTCTACAACGAACAATTTACGTCGCTAAAAGGGTTTTGTTTTGTTGCAAAAAGTTTCTGTGACATATTTGTATCGTAAAATTTTTACAACTGAAATTTGCGTTTATCACTATAGAAGATTTATGGTATTGAGAATTCTATGTGTTCTTTGTATTTCTGTATAGAATATATTTATATAGTATATACCGGTGGTTGAGTTGAATACAGATCGTATGAATAACAAATATTATCTCAACCAACTCTAAACCTTATCACAACTCTAACCTTATCATGACTCTAAATCTTATCACAACTCTAAGCCTTATCACGCCCCCTCAATTCGTGCATTGTAGGGACAGGACGAATTGTTAAATGTTGCATTAGAGTTTGATGCCGCATTTTGGATAATGGTTTAGTCAGAATGTCAGCTAATTGATCTTTAGAGCAAATAAACTGTACTTTGACTTCATTCTTTTGCACCTTATCACGAACGAAATGAAAATCGACTTTCAAGTGCTTCGTCCGAGTATGGAAAATAGGATTGATAGAAAGATATGTTGCGCCAATATTATCACACCACAAGTTGGGAGTTTTGGTGGAATGGAAAGTAATGTCATGCAACATTGACTGAATCCAAGTTAATTCAGTGACAGCAAGACCAATAGCTCGATATTCAGCCTCTATTGATGAACAAGCAACTGTTTGTTGTTTCTTGGAATTCTAAGATATGAGATTTGTGCCCATGAAAATAGCATAACCTGTGGTAGACTTGCGATCATCAATGTCACTCGTCCAATCAGCATCAGTACATATAGTCAAATCTGTATTTGCCGTTTTGGAGATGTAAAGACCTTGACCAACAGTGTGCTTGAGATACCTCAATATACGCTTAACCGAACACCAATTATCCTCAGTAGGTGCATGAAGAAACTGAGAAACCTTGTGAACTGAATAACAGACCTCGGGTCGAGTTAAACTCAAGTATTGCAATCCACCTACTATACTCCGATATAACGTGGGATCACTCATTGGGCGGCTTTGTATAGCAGACATCTTATCTTTTGGAGTTGCTGGTGTGGAGATTCCCTTGTAGTCTCCCATCTGTGCTTTGTGAAGCAAGTCAAGGATATACTTTTGTTGAGTTAACAAAAGTCCATCAGCGGTCCAAGTTGCCTCCATACCAAGGAAATACTCCAATGTGCCTAAATCTTTCAACATGAACTCAGATTTGAGAGAGAAAATAATATGATTTAAAGTATGACTGCATGTACCGGTCATGATAATATCGTCCACATACACAAAGATAAACAACTTGATATTGTTCTTGTCATAGCAAAATAGAGAGGAATCCGTAGGAGAGACTCGAAACCCTTGATTGATTAAGGCTGAGAACAGACGTTTATACCACTGACGTGGAGCTTGACGAAGACCATATAGTGAACGGCGTAGACGACAAACATGATCTGGTTTAGATGTATCAGTGAAACCTGGAGGCTGTTCCATGTAAACTTCATCATCCAAATCTCCATGCAGAAAAGCATTCGAAACATCTAATTGTTTCACTAACCAACCATTTGAGACGGCTAAGGACAAAATTATTCGAATAGTAGTTGGTTTGACAACCGGTGAAAAGGTTTCAAAGTAATCAATGCCGGGGCGTTGATGATATCCTTTAGCAACAAGGCGAGCCTTATATCTATCAATATTGCCATCAGATTTCTGTTTAACTCTGAACACCCATTTACAACCAACTATATTCTGTGCCTTGTCCCGAGGGACGAATTCCTAAGTTCCGGCTTGAATTAAAGCATTAAGCTCTTGAATCATGGCATCATACCAATTTGGATCTTTGACAGCTTAAGTATAGCAACTAGGTACTGAGAAAGAAGCAGTCACATTATTTAACTTTGGAGACCATGGAGTTTGCGGTTTGAGCTTGCCCGTTTGCTGTCTAGTCACCATGGAATGTGTCTTAACGTGCAAAGGAACAGGACAAAAATTGATCAGCTTGATTTGGTTAGTATTTAGTGATACGGTGCGCTCAAGTGATGGGCTTAGTATGTGGGCCTGACTTGTGTCAATTGTGGCGTCGTTTTGGGTAAGGGCTGGAGTAATGGAAGCAGCGTCATTTTGATGTCTCAGAGAGCTTTGTAAGTTGCGTTTTGGAGCTGCTCCTAGGATACCAGGTTGTGTATTTGACAAAGGTGGAATGGGTGGTAATGGAATGGACGTAGGACTCACTTCAGCCACTGAGGTAGTGTCATTATCATCCAACTTCTTAAAAGGAAACTCCTGCTAAAAAAACAAGACATAGCGTGAGATAAAAAGACAACCAGAAGAAATTTCAAGACAAGTATACCCTAAGAAAAATATAACGAGAAGACTTAGGAGCAAGTTTGTGAGATGAATAAGGTTTCAACCAAGGATAACACAATGAACCAAACATACGCAATTCATCATAAGGAGATTTCTCATGAAATAAAATTTCATAGGGAGTGCGTTTGTTATTGGATGAAGAGGGCAATCTATTTATTGTGTAGGTAGCAGTATTGAAGGCATAGGTCCAGTAATTGTAAGGAACTGAAGCATGATGTAATAGAGATTAGCCTAACTCAACAATATGCCTATGCTTTCGTTCTGCACATCCATTTTGTTCAGGAGTGTGAGGACAAGAAACCCTTTGTGAAATCCCATATTGTTTCAAGTAATTGGACAAAGACCGAAATTCTCCCCCCCAATCTGATTGAAAGTTTTTGATAGGTAGTCCAAAATATTTTTTCACTAAACACCGAAATTGAACAAAGACAGATAAGACATCAGGTTTTTGTTTAAGAAAATATAACCAGAAATACTTACTAAAATGATCATAGAAAATCACATAATAACGAAAACCATCAACAGAAACAACAGGGGCAGGACCCCAAACCTCATAACAAATGAGTTCAAGAGACTATTTAGCACGATAAAGAGAATCAACAAACGGTAACTTATGTGATTTACTCACATTACAAGCATGACAATGATGAAATTTACATCCTTGGCAGTGGTGCAACGAGTGATCTGATGAAGAATAGATTCAGAAACGGAACAATTGATCCAGCTACAAACGATGTGATCGTGACAGAACCAATCCATAAATGAGGGATTTGGTTCGCCAGTGGATAAAAACCGATATGGTGCAATAACAGTACCATCGATATGAGAAGCCAATCTGTATCCATAAAGAAGAGGCATGATTTGTGCATGCCATAGCAAATAATTAGCCGAAGTGAGTTTAATGGTGAGAAATTGAGTGACGTTTGGAATCTGAATATTGGGAATAGATGATGTGGAGCCGATAGTGGTTAAAATAAGAGATTGCTCAGTGTTGGGAATAGATGATGTGGATCCAATAGTGGTTGAAATAAGAGATTGCTCAGTATTAGCCATTGCTGGTACGAACAGAAGGAAGAACAAGATGAGAAAAACGTAAAAGAAAAGAGAAGAATTTGCTATAAAGCCTTTATAACTCTGATATTATATAGAAGATTTATGGTATTGAGAATTCTATGTGTTCTTTGTATTTCTGTATAGAATACGTTTATATAGTATATACTGGTAATTGAGTTGGATACAGATTGTATGAATAACAAATTTTATCTCAACCAACTCTAAACCTTATCATAACTCTAAATCTTATCACAACTCTAACCTTATCATGACTCTAAACCTTATCACAACTCTAAGCCTTATCAATCACTAACTGTAGTGGCAGACTTTGTGACGAAAAATATTGGTCGCAAAATCAACGACGATAATCCATCGCTAAATTACTTGAATAAATATTTTAACACAATAATACTTTTAAGTATCTCTCAAATTCTTATTGAGCATGAAAATCTATCGATATTAGTCTTTTATTAAGTTTTTTTTTTAAATTATAAAATATATCATCATGTTAATGTCTTAAAAAGCATCTTTTATTGTAAAAAATAAATAAATAAAAGTAACCAATTTTTTTATTAATAAGATAGTGATGTTTACACACATCAACCAAGTAATCTTATGTGTTTGATAATCAGTAGAGTTGCTATGAGCATGTTGTAAAATCAAGTGGGAGAGAATCGTGGTGTCCCATTTAGTGTAGTTATTTTAATCTCACATCGAAAATATAGTAGGATTAATGGGAATTGATGTTGCAACAGCTCTTTTGACAGTTCAGATCTACAAAACAAGTAAATACTAGGTGGTTTGGTTAATAAAACCTTTGATGGTTAAGTCAATACTGGGTGTAAGTGTAACATCCTCAAACCCATAGGTAGAGTAGTGCCATCGTTAGGCTATTTCATTCCTAGAGTAAGGGGCATTAGGGGAGGTGCTAGCTTAACTCTAATCTGCTAATAACTGAATCATAGAAAACTTAATAAAAGAAACGGACATATCCAGAAATAAAGCAGACAGTGTGATTAGCGAGTCGGGAACGAGTCACTTTCGGGAGGTGCTTAGGGTTTCCCGACGTGCTTGCTTGAGGTGCTTGTTTATATCCGTCATGCTTGCTTAAGTGAAAAGGGCTTCTAACGGCTATATGTATAGTTTAGTAGGTCAATCTATGATTATTGAAAGTTTAAAAACTAAATTGAAACATGGTAAAGAGTTTAGTAGGTCAAAGTATAAATATGGAAAGTTAAAACATAAAATTCATATTTACTTTCCATATGTCACCTAAGTAAGGAAAGAAGAAATGACAAAGCAAGTTAAAAAGGGATTGCCTTCTTTCTTTCATTCATGTTGCCGTAGCTCACCATTGAAGAACCAAGAATTTGTTTTGTTTTTCTTCCACCAAAGCCAAGCCAAACTTCACCAAATCAACTTCTTCCTTTAACCAAAATTTATCCTAAGACCAAGAGCTAAAGGAACAGTCATATAGTGAAAGAATTGAAGAAGAAAAGTTTAGGGTTCCATATACACCAAGCTTGAAAATCAAAGGTAAGCTTAGAAAGGTGTAGGAAATAACATCTACTCATTTCTTCATGCATGAATTTGACTTATAAAGCTTTAATTTACAATTTATTCAATCCTTCCCTAAGATATAAATTGGCATAGGTGAAGGAACATCAAAGGGAAAGGAGATAGCTAGAGATTAGAAGAGGAAAAGAAAAGAAGAATTCAAGAAAGGTTTGGTGTTTTAATGATTTTCTGTTTTTCTTTGATTCTGCCATGAATAAGTGAAATTAGGGGTTGATTTTACTTGCTGGAAATGTTGCTTTGATTGTATAAATATGTTATATGAATGTTAAAATGATGTTTGAAAGGCTTAAGAGTAAAGAAATTTAACATGGGAGCTAAAAGTGTAAATCTGGCAGAATAGGTTGTAACAGGACAGCTTGTGTTACTAACTTCATAACTTATTGTGTATATATTGAAATTAGGCCTAAGATATACCAAATGAAAGCTAAGACAAATATCTAAAACTTTCATGAATTGATAAAATTCTGAATCTGTAGTTAAAATGATAAAAATTGCAAGTGAAACTAAACTGGACACAGTGGGAGTGCATCCGGAACAGAGTCTATTGATTATACCATAACTAATTACATACTCAGTGAAATTTGTTCAAACCAGTGCCAAATGAATCTTAAGAAGTATACCTACAACTTTGTAGAAGACATTTAAGCTTGAATTTGTATGGAAATACATGAATCTGATAAGTTTTGTGATACTATAAACAAGTACCAATACTGGACTGATTAAGACCTTATTGAGCAGCTTGTAAAGAAAAATTTATAACTTAAGCATAGGTTTAGGCGGTTCTAGGTCATAGTATGTATGTGTATATGCATAGTATATGTACATGCCAAAATGAGTTACAGCTATGATATGGTTCTGATGTAAATCTCTTCTTTTTGTGTTTAGGTCGTATATAAGATGTCATCTGACTCACAGAGAGCAATAGATGAGGAGGTAGAGAGTCATGCTCCCTCTGAGGCAGCTGCACCTGCTGCTACTCCTCCACCTGCTGCTGCTGGCGGACTAGGGCATGATGCATTATTTCAGCAAATAGCTGAGTTGCTTAGGAGGGTTACACAAAATGTACCAGAGGTACCACCACCACCACCTGTAGCAGTCCAGGTTCCCCCACCTGTGGTAGCTAGGCCTCCAATAGAAAAACTCAGAAAGTATGGTGCAACAGATTTTAGAGGTAAAAAGGAAGATGATCCTTCAGCTGCAAAATTCTGGTTAGAAAGTACAGAAAGGGTTTTACAGCAGCTACAGTGTTCACCAGTAGAGAGCTTGATGTGTGCAGTATCATTGCTAAAAGATGAAGCGTATCGATGGTGGACAACTTTAACACAGATGGTTCGACCAGAGCGCCAGACTTGGGAATTCTTTTTGTCAGAGTTTAAGAAGAAGTATGTTGGGGCCTTATATATAGAGGAGAGAAGGAGGGAGTTCTTATACCTCAGACAGGGCAGGCTTACAGTAACTGAGTACGAGCGAGAATTTGTCAGACTTAGAAAGTATGCCACAGAGATAGTTCCTATAGAGGAAGAAAGATGTAAACGCTTTGAGCAGGGATTACATGCTGATATCCGGATGTACCTCACAGCTATGCATATCAGGGAACTTTCAGTTTTAGTAGAGACGGCCCACAGCCTGGAGCGAATTAAAGAAGAAGAGCAAAGTAGAAGGCAGAAAGGGCAGCAGAAGAGGAGTCAGAGCCAGTATCAGGGACAATCCTCTGCATCTCAGACAAGTAGTAAAAGACAGAGGGAATTTCAGCAGACAGGGCAGAGAGGACCACCTAGGCAGATTCAGAGACCTGGGCAGAGTTCAGTAGTAAGGTCTGGACAGCAGACTACCTCAGTATCCAGTACAGGAGGACCAGGCAGAGGGTTGCCACCAGTATGTGAGCATTGTGGCAGGAGACATGGTGGAGTATGTAGGAGATTGACTGGGGCTTGCTACTTATGTGGAAGCTCAGACCACTTTATGAGGGATTGTCCTAGAGGCCAGTCAGTGCAGCCTATACAGACAGAGAGATCTTTGCTGACAGGGTCTAGAGGCAGAGGTAGAGGTAGAGGTGAATCTAGCAGTGCTCAGAGTCACAGAGTATCAGAGACAGTAGATAGACCAGACACTAGAGCACCTGCCAGAGCATATGCCATTCGTGCAAAGGAAGACCAGGACAAACCAGATGTTATTGCTGGTAAATTTTCTATCTTTGGCACATATAATGAGAAGGGAATTCAAGTAGAACACTTAGAACATGACATAGCAGTGACCAATCCCTTAGGACATCTTGTGATTGTGAATAGAGTTTATAGAGATTGTCCTATATGTGTGCAAGGTCATACCTTTTTAGGTGACTTGATAGAGTTACCTTTTAGAGAGTTTGATGTGATTTTGGGTATGGATTGGTTGTCTAGACATCATGTCATAGTTGACTGTAAGTTAAAACGAGTTACACTCAAAACATTAAAGGGTTCTGAGGTTATAGTTGTGGGCGAGAGGTCAGATTACCTCTCTAATGTCATATCTGCCACTACAGCTAGGAGGTTGATTAGAAAAGGCTGTACAGCCTATCTGGCTAGTGTAACTGAAACTAAGAAGGAAGGGCCTAATGTGTCAAACCTACCCACAGTATGTCATTTTCCAGATGTATTTCCTGAAGAGTTGCCAGGGTTACCTCCAGAAAGGGAAGTGGATTTTGCTATAGAAGTTGTGCCAGGCACCGCACCTATTTCAATTGCTCCTTACAGAATGGCTCCTACAGAATTGAAAGAGTTGAAAATACAGTTACAAGAGTTACTTGATAAGGGTTTTATTCGACCTAGTGTTTCACCATGGGGTGCACCAGTGTTGTTTGTGAAAAAGAAAGATGGATCTCTTCGATTGTGCATTGATTACAGACAGTTGAATAAGGTAACTATAAAGAATAAATATCCACTGCTCAGAATAGATGATTTGTTTGATCAGTTGAAAGGGGCCAGCATTTTCTCTAAAATAGATTTGAGATCGGGTTACCATCAGTTGAGAGTTAAAGGGGCAGATGTGCCTAAGACTGCATTCCGGACACGATATGGACATTATGAGTTTTTAGTTATGCCATTTGGGTTAACAAATGCACCTGCATCATTCATGGATCTAATGAACCGTATCTTCCATCCATATTTAGATCAGTTTGTTGTAGTATTCATTGATGATATTCTAGTATACTCTAAAACGAGAGAAGACCATGATAGACATCTGAGGATAGTATTGCAGACTCTGAGAGAAATGCAACTTTATGCCAAGTTCAGTAAATGTGATTTTTGGCTCAATGAAATAGCATTTTTGGGACATGTTGTATCAGCAGAGGGAATCAGGGTAGATCCTCAGAAGATAAATGCTGTTCTGGAATGGAAGCCACCAAAGAATGTTGCAGAGGTCAGAAGTTTCTTGGGTCTAGCTGGGTACTACAGACGGTTTGTGAAAGGGTTTTCACTTATAGCAGCTCCATTGACTAAATTGCTACATAAGGATGTTAAGTATATTTGGGATGATAGATGTCAAGCAAGCTTTGATAGATTGAAGACTATGCTCACTGAAGCACCTATACTTACACAACCTGTTTCTGGCAAGGAATTTGTGATATACAGTGATGCTTCTCACAATGGACTTGGATGTGTTTTGATGCAAGAAGGTAAAGTGATTGCCTATGCTTCCAGACAATTGAAGCCACACGAGAAGAACTATCCTACCCATGATCTAGAGTTGGCGGCCATAGTTTTTGCACTAAAGATATGGAGACATTACTTATATGGTGAGAAATGTTACATCTATACAGATCATAAAAGCCTGAAATACTTGCCCACACAAAAGGAGCTAAACCTGAGACAGAGAAGATGGATGGAGTTACTGAAAGATTATGATTGCATTATAGATTATCACCTAGGCAAAGCTAATCTGGTAGCAGATGCACTCAGCAGGAAATCCTTATTTGCATTAAGAGCAATGAATGCGCAGTTGACTATAGCAGAGGATGGAGCTATCGTAGCAGAATTGAAAGTTAGACCCAACTTACTGCAACAAATTAAAGAAGCACAGAAAGAAGATACAGAGATAGCCTTATGGACTAGACAAGTACAAGAGGGAAAGAAGCAGAAGCATGTGATAAGTGATGATGGTTACTTGTACTATGGTAACAGAGTATGTGTACCTAACATTGGAGAGTTGAAACAGAGTATTCTTACAGAGGCACACAATAGTCCATATGTTATGCATCCAGGTAGCACTAAGATGTATCAAGATCTGAAGATGCACTATTGGTGGCCAGGTATGAAAAGAGATATAACTGAATTTGTAACAAAATGTTTGACATGTCAACGGGTAAAAGCAGAGCATCAGGTTCCATCAGGGTTATTGCAGCCTATCGCTATACCAGAATGGAAATGGGATAGAATTACCATGGATTTTGTGACAGGATTGCCACTCACACCAAGGAATAAAGATGCCATATGGGTAATAGTTGATAAGTTAACTAAATCAGCGCATTTCTTGCCAATCAGAATGGATTATACATTGGAATAGTATGCAGAATTGTACATTGATGAAATTGTGAGACTACATGGTGTCCCTATCTCTATCATATCAGACAGAGACCCAAGATTCACATCTAGATTTTGGGAAAAACTACATGAAGCTTTAGGGACAAGATTGAATTTTAGTACAGCTTTTCATCCTCAAACAGATGGCCAGTCAGAGAGAGTAATTCAAGTTTTGGAAGATATGCTCAGAAGTTGTGTAATTGAATTTGAAGGAAGCTGGGAAAGATATCTCCCACTAGTGGAATTTGCTTACAACAATAGTTATCAGGCTAGTATTAAGATGGCCCCTTATGAAGCATTGTACGGCAGAAAATGTAGAACCCCATTGTGCTGGACAGAACTCAGTGAAGCTAAACTTGTAGGTCCAGAGTTGATAAGACAGACTGAGGAGAAAGTGAAGATTATCAAAGAAAGATTGAAAGCTGCAACAGATAGGCAAAAATCATATGCAGATTTGAAAAGAAAAGATATAGAATTTGCTATTGGGGATAAAGTGTTTTTGAAAGTTTCTCCGTGGAAGAAAGTGCTAAGATTTGGCAAGAAAGGTAAGCTAAGCCCTCGGTTTATTGGTCCATATGAAATAGTTGAGCGTGTGGGTCCAGTAGCCTATAGGCTAGCTTTACCTCCAGAGTTAGACAGAATACACAATGTCTTCCATGTATCCATGTTAAGAAGATACAGATTTGATCCTTCACATGTCATTCCAGCTGAAATCATTGATGTACAATCTGACCTAACTTATGACGAGGAACCAGTGAAAATTTTAGCAAGGGAAATGAAAGAGTTAAGAAATAAGAAGATTCCCTTAGTGAAAGTGTTGTGGAGAGATCATAAGGCAGAAGAAGCTACATGGGAAAGTGAAGAAGTGATGAAGCAACAATATCCCCAGCTATTCACAGCAGGTAAAATTTCGAGGTCGAAATTTCTTAAGAGGGGAAGAGTTGTAACATCCTCAAACCCATAGGTAGAGTAGTGCCATCGTTAGGCTATTTCATTCCTAGAGTAAGGGGCATTAGGGGAGGTGCTAGCTTAACTCTAATCTGCTAATAACTGAATCATAGAAAACTTAATAAAAGAAACGGACATATCCCGAAATGAGTTACAGCTATGATATATACTATGCATATACACATACATACTATGACCTAGAACCGCCTAAACCTATGCTTAAGTTATAAATTTTTCTTTACAAGCTGCTCAATAAGGTCTTAATCAGTCCAGTATTGGTACTTGTTTATAGTATCACAAAACTTATCAGATTCATGTATTTCCATACAAATTCAAGCTTAAATGTCTTCTACAAAGTTTTAGGTATACTTCTTAAGATTCATTTGGCACTGGTTTGAACAAATTTCACTGAGTATGTAATTAGTTATGGTATAATCAATAGACTCTGTTCCGGATGCACTCCCACTGTGTCCAGTTTAGTTTCACTTGCAATTTTCATCATTTTAACTACAGATTCAGAATTTTATCAATTCATGAAAGTTTTAGATATTTGTCTTAGCTTTCATTTGGTATATCTTAGGCCTAATTTCAATATATACACAATAAGTTATGAAGTTAGTAACACAAGCTGTCCTGTTACAACCTATTCTGCCAGATTTACACTTTTAGCTCCCATGTTAAATTTCTTTACTCTTAAGCCTTTCAAACATCATTTTAACATTCATATAACATATTTATACAATCAAAGCAACATTTCCAGCAAGTAAAATCAACCCCTAATTTCACTTATTCATGGCAGAATTAAAGAAAAACAGAAAATCATTAAAACACCAAACCTTTCTTGAATTCTTCTTTTCTTTTCCTCTTCTAATCTCTAGCTATCTCCTTTCCCTTTGATGTTCCTTCACCTATGCCAATTTATATCTTAGGGAAGGATTGAATAAATTGTAAATTAAAGCTTTATAAGTCAAATTCATGCATGAAGAAATGAGTAGATGTTATTTCCTACACCTTTCTAAGCTTACCTTTGATTTTCAAGCTTGGTGTATATGGAACCCTAAACTTTTCTTCTTCAATTCTTTCACTATATGGCTGTTCCTTTAGCTCTTGGTCTTAGGATAAATTTTGGTTAAAGGAAGAAGTTGATTTGGTGAAGTTTGGCTTGGCTTTGGTGGAAGAAAAACAAAACAAATTCTTGGTTCTTCAATGGTGAGCTACGGCAACATGAATGAAAGAAAGAAGGCAATCCCTTTTTAACTTGCTTTGTCATTTCTTCTTTCCTTACTTAGGTGACATATGGAAAGTAAATATGAATTTTATGTTTTAACTTTCCATATTTATACTTTGACCTACTAAACTCTTTACCATGTTTCAATTTAGTTTTTAAACTTTCAATAATCATAGATTGACCTACTAAACTATACATATAGCCGTTAGAAGCCCTTTTCACTTAAGCAAGCATGACGGATATAAACAAGCACCTCAAGCAAGCACGTCGGGAAACCCTAAGCACCTCCCGAAAGTGACTCATTCCCGACTAAAGGTAAATGTTTAAACCAAAATATTTGCAGAGTCTCCTCTTTTTCATCCACATTTTACCCTGTAGCATATATGAAAAACACATGCAACATTATCAACTGTTATTTGACATCTTACTATTCTTTGATTTACATGACCTTCATAACTCACTCTATTTAATATGTACATGCCAAAATAAAACTATACTATGCCTCAGAGACTCAAAACAACCAGCTATGATAATGGCCTTGATATCTGATGTAGACCTCTGATGAACTTCGCGTGCCTACTCTATCTACAACCTGCGTGAGGTAAAAACCAACACGCTGAGCTAATGCTCAGTGGGTGATAGCAAACAAATAACAAAATAGAGTAAACAAGTTCACTTATATAGATAATCAGGTAAACAAGTACAAGCTAGTAGATGCAAACATATTAACACTCACTAATAAGTTCACCAAAATCAAGTATCAATCTTAATTAAGATCTTAGCCCTTATAAACACATAGTAGGATCGACTAGGTAGATAAGGAGTTATAACGGTAGGCACAGGGTGCCGAACGGTAGGCTCAGAGGCCAAAACTGTGATAGCAGGGCTCTGTGGCCATGTTTATGAGGTACCAGATATGTAACCTCTAATATAGATCATGTATCGGTAGCAGTACTGCGAACTCTATATATTTATATGGCATGCCATACCCTTAAGCTAACCTCGACTCCTATTACGTGTACCAGGGCCAAGTATCATTAACTCAATGTATCAATGTAAATGCATGTCATTTGAAGCTATTTGATTTCTTTTTCCAAAGTACATATATCATATGCCAAGGTTTACAATATGGAAAACTCATGGCAAATAGTGCAAAACTCTATTGACTTAGCATTTCAATATAGAAAACTACATTCTGCCATATATTGTCTAAACTGCTTGAAAAGTTTATGCAATATATGGCAGAATGTAGTTTTCTATTGTAATACCCGGCTAGACTCCGGTATCGGAATTCCTACCGTCCGGTGGAATCTCGGATGTCGGAGACCTCTAGAAGGGTAGAATCATGTTTTATAAAAATGTTTTAATGTGTTTTATGATTTTAAGTATGAAATTTAATGAGTTTTTGCATGAAAAGTCTTTGGAGGAAAACCCAGGTTCGGCCGCCGAAAGTCAAGTTCGGCCGCCGAACATGCATGCGTTTTGGAGGCACGTTAGGCCCCCGAAAGCATGAGTTAGGGAAGCAAAGGTTCGGCCGCCGAAAGTCAAGTTCGGCCGCCGAACATTCTGCATGGATGCGGAGGCACATTCGGCCCCCGAACGTGGTCTGGCCAGCCACTATAAAAGGGTCCCTTAGCCGAAAACGGGCGAGCTTTTTTCCCTATTTTCGGCCAAGGTGAGCTTTCCGCCATCCTTCCCCAATCTTGAGTTTTTCCTTCCTTTTTCCATGATCTTTACAAGTTTATAACTTTGGTTTTGAAGATCTTTGAGCTTAGAACGAGTTTTGGAGCTTGGAGACCAAAAGTTGGAACTTCTCCCACCTCCAAGTTTAGATCTCCTCAACCCTCGATCTTCAAGAGGTAAGAGCCGATCTTAAGCTCAATGTATGATTTAAACAAGTTTTATGAAGTTTTAAGGGGTAGAATGCATGTTAGGTTATATGATGAGTTATGGGTTAATGTTGATGTTTTGAACAATGTAGCTTGTTTGTGTGTGATTGAAGTGTTGTAGATGGGGTATATGGATGTTTGAGGCCCCTAGGAACTTGTATGCTTGTTTTGGTTGAGATATATGCATGTTTGGAAGGTTTGGAGGCGAAATGTGCAAAGGAAAGTTTTAATTTTTATGCTTATTGTTGATCATGTATGGGATGATACAGGTTTACAGGTATTATGTTAGGCTTGCTACGGGTCCCGGCGGCCTTAAGTCGACCCGGATCCTAGCGCCGGTAGCGGTCCGATTTTCGGGTCGTTACAGAATGGTATCAGAGCCCTAGGTTCATATGGTCGGACCTAGAGTGTCGGGCTCATAGAGGTTATAGAAGGTCAAGCACAATAGGAAAAGATCATGTCCACTAGGATAGGATGTGGAGTCCTGTCTTGCATGATGATGTGAAATGCCATGACTTTATGCATGTGCATTAATGATATACTATGATATGTGATGTTTGTGATGCGGGTTCATGTGTGCCCACATGAACCATATGATGCTAATGTTGCTTGTGATGTGTACTGTTTTTCAGAAAACAGGATGAGAGGAACTCGTCGATCAGCAAGATTGACTGGAGTACCACCTGAGGATGAGGGCACGAGCGCCCGTCCTCCAGCATTGCCTAGGGCAATGTCTAGCAGGTCCAACAGGGACAGAGTAGCAAGAGACCCTAGAAGGTCTTTGGATCTGGGTAGAAGCAGATCAGTAAGAGGAACAGTGCAGGGAGGAGCGTCTGAGGATATGGAAGTAGATCAGAGGAGGGATGGCAGTCTCGGTGTGAGCATGCCGGAAGAGGGCATGGGAGAATCAGAAGGAGGCGCTCAGGCCTCGAGTTATGTACAGCCACCTCACTACCCACACTTCTCACAACATCCCGGGTATTCGATGGGAGGTACATCGGATTACCCTAGTTTCACCCCTTATCCCACACAGATGACATACCCACCATACTACCCACCGTACTCTCAGTACCCAATGTATCCACCTCCACCCTATTATCCAAATCCAGCAAACCCTACCTCAGAAAATGTTGCACCATCTCCACCACCTGCAGAACCAGCAGCCCCAGTTGTTCAGCCACCTAGATCTAGTTCAGCCAGTGGGAGCAAGGTCAAGATGACAGACTATATGAAGCTGGGTGCTCCCCAGTTTGAAACCGGTAATGATCCGTTCGTGTACTTAGAGCGGGTCAAGGCAATTACAGATGAGATAGGGGCGGATGACAGTAGAGCCATTCAAATGGCTGGGTTCACACTTAAGTGCAAAAAGGCACGAGAGTGGTTCAAGAATTATGTGAACCCGAGAGTGGACAGCATGACTTGGGAAGAATTTGCAAACGAGTTTGCAGGATGGGCTTTCCCTGATAGTTCAAGGGAATTGAAGATGATAGAATTCGAGCAGTTGAGGCAAACTGATGACATGAGTGTAGACGAATATACTGACAGGTTTATGGAGTTGCTGCCATTTGCAGGGCAAGACCTTAGCACAGACCAGAAGAAGTCGAGGAGGTATATCATGAAGCTCCATCCCAGGTATTCCTCCTTGGTACAGTCAGCAGATAGAGAGAGTTTTCACGCCATAGTAGACATGGCTAGGAGAATGGAGGCTAGTGCCATTATTCAGGGGACAGTTAAGCAGACAGTGGCACAAGCTTCTGGTTCAAAAACTCCGAGAGGGGGAAGGGTAGACCCCTCTACCTTGAGTGCAGCAGCTTCAGGTAGTAAGAGATGGAGTAAACCCAAGGGTAAGAAGAATAAGTTCTGGAACAAGGTCAAATCTAGTCTGGGATTTGGGAGTGGCTCAAGCTCTGGTGCGGATAATGCAGTTTGTGCGAGGTGTGGTAGACCACACAAGGGAGTATGTCGGTTTGGGGCGAACGTCTGTTTCAGATGTGGTCAGGAGGGGCATATAGCTAGAGATTGTCCAAGAGCGGCCCCGATGGCTCAGTCCCAGCAGACAGCTTCAGGCAGTGTAGCGCAGCCAGCAGCTCCAGCCATGACTCAGGCCAGTGGCAGAGGCAGAGGGAGAGGAGCAGCCTCTTCTTCAGCAGGTTTCAGAGGTGAAGGTCCGTCAGCCCCAGCACGGATCTTCACAATGACACAGCAGGAGGCAGACGCATCCAACACCGTGGTGGCAGGTAATCTCGTCATTGGATGTTCGGATGTATATGCATTGATGGACCCTGGTGCATCTCATTCTTTTATTGCTCCGAGGGCCGTAGCGAGGTTGGGATTGATGATCTCTGGGTTAGAGTGTCCTCTCTGGGTCAGTGGACCCAAGTGTGATCCATCAGTGGCAGAGTCAGTCTGTCAGTGTAGTCCTGTGTTTGTTGAGGGGAGATGCATGTCCGCCGACCTTGTGGTTCTAGATTTGACAGATTTTGACGTCATTCTAGGGATGGACTGGTTATCTACCCATGGTGCTACCTTGGACTGCAGGGACAAGGTAGTCAGGTTCAGAGGTCAGGATGGATCAGAGGTTGTCTTCAGAGGAGACAGGAGGGGTACACCTAGAGGTATGATCTCGGCTCTTCAGGCTCGTAGGTTGCTTAGGAGGGGATGTCAGGGGTATTTGGCTCATGTGAGAGAGCTAAATAGTCAGGTTAGAGAGCCCGCCTCGGTGCCAGTGGTTAGAGAGTTCTTAGATGTGTTCCCAGACGAGCTGCCAGGTTTACCACCTGCTAGGGAGATAGAGTTCGAAATAGAACTGATGCCTGGAACTCGACCGATCTCTATCCCTCCCTACAGGATGGCGCCAGCAGAATTGAAAGAGTTGAAGGAGCAGTTACAGGAGCTGGTAGACAAGGGCTTCATCCGACCGAGTACCTCACCCTGGGGTGCTCCAGTTTTGTTTGTGAGAAAGAAGGATGGATCCCTTAGACTTTGTATCGACTACAGACAGTTGAACAAAGTCACTATTAAGAATAAGTACCCATTGCCAAGGATCGACGATCTATTCGACCAGCTAGCAAGAGCGGGTTGTTTTTCCAAAATAGATCTGAGATCGGGGTACCATCAGTTGAGGATCAGGGAAGAGGACGTACCAAAGACAGCTTTCAGGACCAGATATGGGCATTTTGAGTTCCTTGTGATGCCGTTCGGGTTAACTAACGCCCCTGCAGCATTCATGGACCTCATGAATAGAGTGTTTAGCCAATACCTGGATCACTTTGTTATTGTCTTCATAGATGATATCTTAGTGTATTCCAGGAATGCAGAGGAGCATGCCCATCATCTGAGGTTGGTTCTACAGACTTTGAGGGAACATGGCTTGTATGCCAAGTTCTCTAAATGTGAGTTCTGGCTGAGGAGTATTTCATTCTTGGGGCATGTAGTGTCAGAGAATGGAATAGAGGTAGACCCCAAGAAGACAGAGACTGTGGCTAACTGGCCTAGACCCACTTCAGTGACAGAGATCAGGAGTTTCTTGGGTTTGGCAGGTTACTACAGGAGGTTCGTTCAGGACTTCTCAAAGATAGCAGCTCCTCTAACCAGACTAACCAGGAAGAATCAGAAATTTCTGTGGACCGACCAGTGCGAGGAGAGTTTTGAAGAGCTCAAGAAGAGATTGACTTCAGCACCAGTTTTAGCTCTGCCATCTAGTGGAGAGGACTTTACAGTCTTTTGTGATGCGTCCCGTGTGGGACTGGGTTGTGTGCTTATGCAGAACGATCGGGTGATTGCTTATGCTTCTAGGCAGCTAAAGAAGCATGAGTTGAATTACCCCACACATGACCTTGAGATGGCAGCAGTAATCTTTGCACTCAAGATGTGGAGGCACTACCTCTATGGGGTTAAATGTGAGATCTTTACAGATCATAAGAGCCTGCAATACATCCTGAGTCAAAGAGACTTAAATTTGAGACAGAGGAGATGGGTAGAGTTGCTGAGTGACTATGATTGCAAGATTCAGTATCATCCGGGTAAGGCGAATGTCGTGGCAGACGCCCTAAGCCGGAAGTCACTAGGCAGTCTATCCCATATCACGGCAGAAAGAAGACCGGTGGTGAAGGAGTTTTACAAGCTCATTGAGGAAGGTCTACAGATGGAGTTATCTGGTACAGGTGCCTTGGTCACTCAGATGAAAGTGACACCCGTGTTTCTAGAGCAGGTGGCTCAGAAACAGCATGAGGACCCAGAGTTAGTGAAGATTGCCAGGACTGTTCAGTCAGGCAAGGACAGTGAGTTCAGATTTGACAATAAGGGGATCCTCCGCTACGGGAGTCGATTGTGTGTACCAGATGACATAGGGCTGAAAGGAGACATTATGAGAGAAGCTCATAATGCAAGATACAGCATTCACCCCGGAGCCACCAAGATGTATCAAGATCTGAAGAAGGTTTATTGGTGGCCAGCTATGAAGAGAGAAGTGGCACAGTTTGTGTCAGCCTGCGAAGTATGTCAGAGGGTGAAGCTGGAACATCAGAAGCCGGCTGGGATGCTTAACCCGCTACCTATTCCAGAGTGGAAATGGGAGAATATAGCTATGGACTTCGTAGTGGGGTTACCGGCGACGTCCAACAGATTGGACTCCATATGGGTGATTGTGGACAGACTCACCAAATCTGCTCACTTCATCCCTGTCAGGAGTGGCTATTCTGTGGACAAGTTGGCGCAGGTGTACGTTGATGAGATAGTCAGACTGCATGGGGTTCCTGTTTCTATAGTGTCAGATAGAGGGCCCCAGTTCACCTCCAGGTTTTGGCGGAGTCTGCAGAATGCCATGGGTACTAGGTTGGATTTCAGTACTGCCTTCCACCCCCAGACGGACGGACAATCAGAAAGGACCATCCAGACCATAGAGGATATGCTCAGAATGTGTGTGCTGGACTTTGGCGGTTCTTGGAGGCAGCATCTACCTTTGGTGGAGTTTGCCTACAATAACAGTCATCATGCTAGCATCGGGATGGCTCCATATGAAGCTTTATATGGAAGGAAGTGCAGATCACCTGTTTGCTGGGAAGAGGTAGGAGAGAGGTCCTTAGCAGGACCCGAGCTAGTAGAGATCACCAGCAGGGTGGTGCCCATGATCAGAGAAAGAATCAAGACAGCTGCAAGCAGACAGAAGAGTTATGCAGACATCCGCAGAAGACTAGTAGAGTTTCAGGAGGGGGATCTGGTATTGCTTAAGGTGTCTCCAATGAAAGGAGTGGTTCGGTTCGGGAAGAAGGGTAAGCTGGCTCTGCGGTACATCGGACCCTTCGAAGTCTTGCAAAAGATTGGGAATGTATCGTACAAGCTGGATTTACCTGCTTCAATGGAGAGAATCCATCCGGTTTTCCATGTTTCTATGTTGAGAAAGTTCGTGTCAGATCCGGGCAAGGTTCTTAGTGAGCCTGATGTGGAGATCCAAGAGGATCTCACCTATGTTGAGCAGCCAATACGGATCCTAGACACCCAGATCAGAAAGCTAAGAAACAAGGAAATTCCGATGGTGAAGGTCCTTTGGAACCACCACAATCTAGAGGAATGCACTTGGGAGACACGGGAGTCCATGCTCCGGCAATATCCTCATCTCTTTTAAGGTTAGTCTCTATGTGTTTATGTGTATGTTATGTTGTTTGGTATGCATGTACTAGTTGAGGAACATTCGGGGACGAATGTTCTTAAGGGGGGGAGAATGTAATACCCGGCTAGACTCCGGTATCGGAATTCCTACCGTCCGGTGGAATCTCGGATGTCGGAGACCTCTAGAAGGGTAGAATCATGTTTTATAAAAATGTTTTAATGTGTTTTATAATTTTAAGTATGAAATTTAATGAGTTTTTGCATGAAAAGTCTTTGGAGGAAAACCCAGGTTCGGCCGCCGAAAGTCAAGTTCGGCCGCCGAACATGCATGCGTTTTGGAGGCACGTTAGGCCCCCGAAAGCATGAGTTAGGGAAGCAAAGGTTCGGCCGCCGAAAGTCAAGTTCGGCCGCCGAACATTCTGCATGGATGCAGAGGCACATTCGGCCCCCGAACGTGGTCTGGCCAGCCACTATAAAAGGGTCCCTTAGCCGAAAACGGGCGAGCTTTTTCCCCTATTTTCGGCCAAGGTGAGCTTTCCGCCATCCTTCCCCAATCTTGAGTTTTTCCTTCCTTTTTCCATGATCTTTACAAGTTTATAACTTTGGTTTTGAAGATCTTTGAGCTTAGAACGAGTTTTGGAGCTTGGAGACCAAAAGTTGGAACTTCTCCCACCTCCAAGTTTAGATCTCCTCAACCCTCGATCTTCAAGAGGTAAGAGCCGATCTTAAGCTCAATGTATGATTTAAACAAGTTTTATGAAGTTTTAAGGGGTAGAATGCATGTTAGGTTATATGATGAGTTATGGGTTAATGTTGATGTTTTGAACAATGTAGCTTGTTTGTGTGTGATTGAAGTGTTGTAGATGGGGTATATGGATGTTTGAGGCCCCTAGGAACTTGTATGCTTGTTTTGGTTGAGATATATGCATGTTTGGAAGGTTTGAAGGCGAAATGTGCAAAGGAAAGTTTTAATTTTTATGCTTATTGTTGATCATGTATGGGATGATACAGGTTTACAGGTATTATGTTAGGCTTGCTACGGGTCCCGGCGGCCTTAAGTCGACCCGGATCCTAGCGCCGGTAGCGGTCCGATTTTCGGGTCGTTACATCTATATTGAAATGCTAAGTCAATAGAGTTTTGCACTATTTGCCATGAGTTTTCCATATTGTAAACCTTGGCATATGATATATGTACTTTGGAAAAAGAAATCAAATAGCTTCAAATGACATGCATTTACATTGATACATTGAGTTAATGATACTTGGCCCTGGTACACGTAATAGGAGTCGAGGTTAGCTTAAGGGTATGGCATGCCATATAAATATATAGAGTTCGCAGTACTGCTACCGATACATGATCTATATTAGAGGTTACATATCTGGTACCTCATAAACATGGCCACAGAGCCCTGCTATCACAGTTTTGGCCTCTGAGCCTACCGTTCGGCACCCTGTGCCTACCGTTATAACTTCTTATCTACCTAGTCGATCCTACTATGTGTTTATAAGGGCTAAGATCTTAATTAAGATTGATACTTGATTTTGGTGAACTTATTAGTGAGTGTTAATATGTTTGCATCTACTAGCTTGTACTTGTTTACCTGATTATCTATATAAGTGAACTTGTTTACTCTATTTTGTTATTTGTTTGCTATCACCCACTGAGCATTAGCTCAGCGTGTTGGTTTTTACCTCACGCAGGTTGTAGATAGAGTAGGCACGCGAAGTTCATCAGAGGTCTACATCAGATATCAAGGCCATTATCATAGCTGGTTGTTTTGAGTCTCTGAGGCATTGTATAGTTTTATTTTGGCATGTACATATTAAATAGAGTGAGTTATGAAGGTCATGTAAATCAAAGAATAGTAAGATGTCAAATAACAGTTGATAATGTTGCATGTGTTTTTCATATATGCTACAGGGTAAAATGTGGATGAAAAAGAGGAGACTCTGCAAAAATTTTGGTTTAAACATTTACCTTAATCGCTTTATAAAATTTACTTGGACTATCTAAAACTTGGTATTTACAGATAAAGAAAATTGTTTAGTCTTGATATGTCTAAAAGGTATAGTTTGTGACAGACCTTGCTTTATCTACACTTGATAGGGTAAGGGGTGTTACAGTAAGGATGTAATCTGAACAATGAGATAGATCTGCATACTTGGAGGTTGCCTATATTTATAGTTGTTAGAAGTCCAATTTTGATAAGGTTTTGAGATTCTAACAAAGTCTTGGTGGGACAAAAATTTTGTGTTTAGCTCCATTTGAGTTTTCTATTGTGTAAGAATTATATTTGAATTAGGACCCAGCCTAAAGTTTTAAGTGGAATGTTTGAATACATGTCTTGTTCATTTCGGGTTTCGACCCATTGAGGTTTCGACCTTTCGAATTCTAGTCTTTCGAGTTATAGGCTTTGGGTTTCGGTAAAACTATATATAAAAAATATATAATAGTTATCTTAGAACTACTAAATAATTTGGGTTAATCATTTTGGTTGAGTGAAAAAATGGGTTCATAAGTTATTTAGACTAGTTTTAGTCGGACTGTTACTATTGATATCAAAGCCATATTGGTATCAAAGTCATCTTAAATTAGAAAAATTGTGCGGAAGTAGTAAGTTTGTGAGAAAAGGGCTACCCGTGAAACGAGGTAGAGCAACTTAAAACACTAATAATGAACCATAATACTAAGAGTCAAAACCTAACTTAGTAATTGTATTTGGAGTTGCGATGAGCATCGCAAATATATAACTAAAACACTATTAGATAATTTGGATTAATTATAAGTCAAATGAAAAATGAGTTGAAAAGTTATTTAGATCCGTTTTAGTTGGGTTGTTATGATTCATATTAGAGCCACACTAGATTAGTAAGATTGTCCGAAACTAGTCATTTTGTAAAGAAACGGTTATCCATAAGATAAAGTGGACCAATCCGAGACACTTACAAACTATAATACATATGGTTCAATGCTAATTTAGCAATTATATTATATTCAGCATAGTAAGGTTGTGACAGAGAATCTCACGAAAATTAAGTGGAGAGATTGTAATGTCACGTCTCGTATTTATAAGAAAAAAAAAATAAACGCTAAAAAATTATTAAGCATTTTGGGTGCGTGTACAATACTTTTAAAATTTATAAAGCAGCACGTCAGCCTAATTAATATGTCTACCTAGTGTAAGTTTAAATTAATATGATGAGTATGTGTATTAGATACGGTATGGTTGAAGAAAAAAAAAATTGGGGGCGGAAAGAGTCAAACTTGGAGTAGAAAATGTGATGATTATTAATGAAATCCCAACTGCAATTTCAAGCACTTCCAATTCTTAAATACCCTCTTTTTCTTACCCACTTTACCTCATCACCTCGTCTTCCTCACCTATCCTTTTCGTTCTGTTTCAAGCTCAAGCTCAATCACATACTATTGATGGCTTCTTTTGCCTCTTATTATCATCATCTCTTCTTTACCATTCTTGCCTTGTTCATTTCACTTCTTATTTTCTTGCTTTCTCGCAAAACCAAATCTAAACGCTTGAATCTTCCTCCTGGGCCTCCAGGTTGGCCCGTCGTCGGCAATCTTTTCCAGGTCGCTTTCTCCGGCAAGCCCTTCTTTCAATATGTGGAAGATTTACGTCCAAAATATGGTCCAATCTTTACTCTCAAGATGGGAACAAGAACACTCATAATCCTTACTGATTCGAAATTAGTTCATGAAGCACTCATTGAAAGAGGTCCTCTTTTTGCCACCAGACCTCCCGAAAACCCTACCAGAATCATCTTTAGCAGCAATAAGTTCACTGTCAACTCCGCCGTTTATGGCCCTGTGTGGCGGTCTCTGAGGCGGAATATGGTGCAAAATATGCTTAGTTCAAGCAGGATTAAGGAGTTTCGAAATGTAAGAGCAAGTGCAATGGATAAGTTCATACATCGGCTTAGAACTGAGGCTGAAGCTAACGATGGAGTTGTGTCCGTGCGTAAAAATGCTCGATTTGCTGTGTTCTGTATACTTTTAAGTATGTGTTTTGGGCTTGAAATGGATGAAGAAACAATAATCAATATGGATCAAGTAATGAAATCAGTGTTGATCGTTCTTCAACCAAGAATCGATGATTTTCTTCCAATTTTAAGTCCATTTTTCTCGAAGCAAAGGAAAAGGGTGTCTAAAGTTAGAAAAGAGCAAGTTGATTTCGTGGTTCCTTTGATCGAAAAACGCCGGAAAGCTCTGCAAAATCCAGGATCAGACCCAACGGCAATAACATTCTCATATTTAGATACCCTTTTTGACTTAAAAATCGAAGGAAGAAAATCATCTCCCACTGATCAAGAACTGGTCACCCTTTGCTCAGAGTTCCTCAACGGTGGGACTGACACGACGGCGACGGCAGTTGAGTGGGGGATCGCACAACTTATCGACAATCCCACTGTTCAAGCCAAGCTGTACAATGAAATAAAAGAGACAGTGGGTGACAGAAAAGTTGACGAGAAGGACGTAGAAAAAATGAGATATTTACAGGCAATAGTAAAAGAATTGCTACGTAAACACCCACCAACATATTTTCTACTGACCCATGCAGTAACCGAGCCAACAACTCTGGGAGGCTATGATATTCCAATTGATGCAAATGTAGAGATCTTCTCCCAAGCTATAGGGGAGGATCCAAGAATTTGGTCGGACCCGGAAAAGTTCGACCCAGATCGGTTTGCCTCTGGAGGAGAGGAAGCGGATATAACCGGTGTGACGGAAGTGAAAATGACACCGTTTGGTGTAGGGAGAAGGATTTGCCCTGGTTTAGGGTTAGGCACTGTGCATTTGCTTCTGATGATTGCAAGAATGGTTCAAGAATTTGAATGGAGTGGTTACCCATCTGATGAGAATGTGGATTTTAGTGAGAAATTTGAGTTCACTGTGGTTATGAAGAATACTCTAAGAGCTAAGATCAAGCCCAGGATTATTTAAGGTTTTTTATAATGCTAATTTTTAATTTTTATATATAAATTTATGAGAATTTCTATAGTAATTTCAGCTATATTCACTTATAAAATGTGGATTATTCTTTATATTAAATAATTTTAAATAAGTTTAAATAAATTAATGAGAGCACGAGAAGCATTATTTATATTTTAAAATTCTGACCACTGTTAATATTTTTTGAATAAATTTAAATAGAAAAGTAAAATTTAATATTTTTAATTTTATTATATAATTCTGGGACAAATTTTCCATCTAGTCTATTTTATTTCCTTAAGAGAGGCAGGACCACCAAAGCTGCGGAGACGGCAGCGTCCTTATTTAGCTGAGTATCAATTAATGGTGGCCGATTTTTTCAAATTGAATTGACAATAAAAGGTCATTAAAAATTTGAATTAACCAAGAATTGCCCACTCACACTAAGGAAAAGTCTTATCACAATAAAAGGTCATTAAAATTTTGAATTAACCAAGAATTACCCACTCACACCAAGGAAAAGTCTTATCACATCATTCTAGGGAAAGGGTGATACCATATTAACATATACTATTATATGGTATTTTAGGGATAAAAATATAATTTCATAAATAATATTAAAATAAATTAATATAAATTAAAAATAAATTAAGTATTGTGTTAAATATTTTAATTTTTTTATATTATTTATTTACGAGGATATGTGATTTTAAATATATTAATGTCTATTTTTATTACGAATCATTTTATTCTTTCGATTAATCCAGTTAGCTATTGTAAATTTATATATTTTTCAAATCATGAATTTACTTTTCATAGACCATCTCGTCTATAAAGAAAATGAGAATTTTTATAACGATTATATTAATGATAATATATAATTATTATTTTATTTTTAAAATAAAATAAACAGTCTATTTATGAATTCACATGTTCAGTTTTATTTTTTGTGATTATTGTGAGACGAATAAATGAATGTTGCTCGTTGATTTTATTGTTTGCTTATATTATTTTGATTAATTAGATTATTTGTATTCATATAATATCATATAATTTTTAAAACTGACTTGATTTGAAAGTATTTACGGTCGCATGGGGTGTGATTAATATGCTAAATCAATGAAAATGGGTAATATGTGAATCCTATTATATTTTAGATAAATTTTTAAAAATTTTAAATTAATATCATAATTCAATTAAATGATATATACACATGGATGTATGGTAGAAATTACTCAAATAAATATATGATTATTTATTTTGTGGGTTAGAATTTTTCAGGAGTAAATATATATTTATATCAATGCATGGTTATTTTAGCATTCTTGTATGCTATTATATGTAGAATTACACGATAATATGTAATTTCCCTGCATAGACAAATAATATATCAAAAAGCAACCAACTTGATTTTTCTCTTCCTATAGAAAAAAGGAGGATATTATTTTAAAAAAAAAATTATACGCACTGGAATTTATACATCCGATTAATATATAAATAATATATTAATCAAAATTATAATAAATTTTACATATAAATTTAAATAAATAACATTATATTCATCAGATAAATAAGGCCATATGCCAATAAAGTATAATTTGATTAATATATTATTTATATATAACGTAATTTGTATTAATAATTAATTTTAAAATTTAAATGGTAGTTTATTATAACGGTTTAATTAGTGCTAATATAACGGTTTTTTAGCAATAGAAGATAAGATTTTGATAAGATTTTATTATTATTTTTTAAATAAAACAACACTTTAATCTCGTTTTTGGTTGATAGCTCACTCTCTTTTTCTCTCTCTCTTCTCTTCTACTCATCTCACTGTCTCTCGCGATCTCACTCTCTCTTCAACTCATCTCTCTCTCTTGCTCTCGATCTCTCTCTCCCTCCCTCTCACTCTCCCTCTCCCTTCCTCTCGACTCTATCCTTGAAGCGAAGTTAGTGTTATTAATTGATTTGATTTATTTTTGAAATTAATGGATTTGATTTGTTTCTTTCTTTCTTTTTTTCTTTTATTCTTATCAGTGTTTTATGAGTCCTTAATTGAGAGCAAAATGAGAAATTAATTTATATATTCAGTTATTGTTGTTTGAGTGATGGACTTTGGAATAGAAAATTAGACATGATTGTTGGCTTTAGTATTTAATTAGGATGAAAATGGTTTTTATTTAACTTCAATATAGGAATTTTGCACATAAAAATTAATTTGCAAAACTTCTAATAATGTTAGATTGGGTCTTCCAACTTATTTCTATATATAATGCCCATAAGTTGTTTGTTAAAAGTTCAATTTCTGGCTGCTTTGATGGAGGGAATGGCTATATTTGGGTATTACCTTGAATCTGTTTTTATGCAAGCTATTTGCTATATTAGGTTGAAATCCTAGTTTGAATTGGTTGAATCCTTCCTGTGAATTGGTTAAAATCCTAGTTTCTGGTTGCTATATGTTTGCTATATAAAAATGGCATGCTTAAGATCATTATTATATTGTTAAAATTAGATTAACAATGGTCCAATGAATTTATTATAAATGCACTTGCTCGCAAAAATTGCCTGAAACTCGATGATAATTTGATTATTTGAGAATAAGTGGAATCTTGACAGATTGCCTTGGAACAAGCTGGGGAGAAAGATCTTTTTCCTTTTTAATATGATCATGACAAAAATTTTCACATTATAAAAGAAAAAATTCTTGCTATTTGATGACTCAGAGTACTACAATCCGTCAATCTTCAACAATAATATGAAAAGATGGATGTTGAAGAGGAGAAAGATCTTATTCTTCCCATTGAATTTCTTTTTTGAAAGAAGTTAGTCCCTTAAATATCCTGTGGAGTACACACTTCCTACTTTGAAATATCTTTTATTTAGTTAATTGAAATTCCTATCCTGTGGAGTACACACTTCTTACTTTGAAATATCTTTTATTTAGTTAATTGAAATTCCAGCCCTTCTACTTCGTGGCCAGTAGCAATTAATTATCTCAAGTCCATTACTTGTCCTAAAATCTTGATTCTTTTGAGTCTTTACTATTTTGCTAGCTGAGACTCTATCTATGGAAATTCTAACCAAAAGTATAGTAATTACTTCATTTTCCGGTTCAAAATTCTATAGAAAGAATAGTAAGAGAAGTTTGCAGTTACTTTCTGCAAACAATAATGTCCTGCACTAGAAATAAACTTAATCTACCAAAGTAAATTTAAAATGTTTGCAAGTTTTGTATGGCTTAAAGTTTTATAATTTCTTCTTCTTCGTGAAGACGCTTTGGGATAAATGATAGATAAAAGAAAAAACATGAGCGGGAAGATGAAGCAAGAAGAGGATAGGTAACAAATATCTCGTATAAAATTATATTTAATGAGAGCATTTCATAACATTTCACATACTTTTAACAGGCAGTGTCAAATGATCATCCCCAATAAAAATTGAGTTGGCGCAAAAAATGAAGGGAAGGCAATATGGTAAAATTTATCAGCAGTTGACAGCAACTTCACCTCTGTCTCCAACTCATCAAGTTGCTGCATTTAGCCCCCATTAAATACATAAAATTAGATCAACCATATCAAGTGCCAAGCAATCTATGTTCGACATTTGGATCAACAACAACAATAATCAAAAGCCAATCACAAAAGCAACAAAAGATTTTGAATTACCTTTAGCAGGAGGTTCATCTTGAGGCTTCATAGATGGGAAGAGCAGCACCTCCTGCCAACATAAAACCATGTATGAGATTGAAATTTCAGCAAAAAATCACATCCTTCCACTTACACACAAGCAAGGTTTTAAATAACATAATGGCCATTATTTAATGAAATTTCAGTTTAGCTTTACCATTACTGTACCACTATTATTTAAAGGATTCTTTCATACTGCATCCATTAGCTTTACCATTACTGTACCACTATTATTTAAAGGATTCTTTTATACTGCATCCATTACAAATAAGTAATGGCCTCAGCCGATTTTTTTTTTTTTTTTTTTTTTGAAATATAACGATAGTTACATAAATGTATAAATGCCACTACTTTTTCCAGCCTGAGAGCCTTTGTTTTTCATTTTAATATTTTTGACATGAAGGACAGCAGTGGAGGACCCTATTTTTTGAGCAGAGAGTTGGCACGGGTTGTTTATTTTACTTTTTCACCTCATTTCTGAGGTCCTGACGTACTCAAGAAAATTAATCAATGAGAAATATTTTTCTAGTCAAGTGAAAAAAAAAAAGTCATGATAAGGAAAATATTTCTTTTTTTAAAAAATAAGTTATTTTCTGAAGTTTACCCATCTTACTAAGAATATCATATATATATTTATTAATATTCTTTATTTTTTAAATTATAATAAAAAATAAGTGATTTTCTCAGAAAATATTTTCCATATGCAAATTATTTTCCGCATACAAAGAGCCTTAGTTTCCCTTCATCTTCTCTCTAGGCAATTAAGTCATTTTCTCGCAACTCTCACAATGTTCTCCACAATCAACTCAAGTGAAGTCCTTATTTCTCTACAAACTTTTAAGCTCAAGAACATAGGTCATCAAATGAATAGATGGAATTGAAGTGAAGGAGAGCAAAGTGGCGGAAATTATTTTTTTTTCTTTTTCTAATTTTTAGCTACTATTTGAATAATTTTTTAGGTAATTTACTGAATAAACAAATAGAAATAGTACCAAATAAAAGTTTTATGCTTTAATAATTAGATAAGTATTAGACTTGATCTTGGGCAATATAAAACATTAGAAAAATAAATAATCATGAAATTAACTCTGGATATCAAATTGCATAAATTAAATAATAAATTTGAAACCTAATTTTCAAATTAAATGCTTTATTTCTTACCTTGTGTAATTTTCATAAATTAAGTAGTTAGTTCTTTACTATCTACATAGTTATTTCAATTTTAAACTGACTACTCCTAATGATATATAAGAGATGAATTTTAATTTTTTATTTATAATATTTATATTTATTATTTACTTGTACATCTTCATTTTAATTAAAGTTTTGAAATAGTTGTTAATTTCATAAATTTTGCAAATCTTTTAAAAGAAGTGCACAGGAATAGTATGGTTCGGCTGTTTCTGTTTCCATTATTTGCAACCAGTCATGCTCAATGTAAAACCCATGCGTGCACATATACAGAGAAATAGAGAGGAAGCGGGGAGAGAGAAGCATAGCACAAACCTTGATATTCTGGGAATCAGTTAACAACATAGCTAGTCTATCGATACCCATTCCCCAGCCACCAGTAGGGGGTAACCCATACTCAAGAGCAGTGCAAAATGTTTCGTCATAAGCCATTGCTTCATCATCGCCTGATTGTCGATCCTAATGTTTGGAGAAACCATCAGACAAGTTCAGAACAAATTACTGAGAATACAGACTTCAAAGGCTGCAAAATATTTAGTACCTTGAGTTGTTCAGTAAATCGCTGACGTTGTACCACAGGGTCATTCAATTCAGTATATGCATTGCATAGCTGAGAAGTTACAGAATATTAACATGAGCAGAATGGATAACAAATCAAAAGTATAAATCCAGAAGTTTGACTGCAAATACCTCATGCTTGTTCACAAATAATTCAAATCGTTCGGTCAAGCCTGGTTTCGATCTATGCCATTTTGCCAAAGGACTCATAATTTCAGGATGATTTATGATGAAGGCAGGATTCACACAAGTCTCTTCCAGGAAGTGCCCTACCAACTGTAAGCACAAATATAACAAACATTATACAGCATAAGCCTACAATTGGTGCATCAGCCCCTTCTCATGGTTGATTGGCCAAAAAATTTTATATATATATATATCAACATGATAACCTATCTCATGAGTAATTACTCTTAAAATAAATAATTAAATGTCAGTGTATCACAATGCGTGTAATACTAGAGCATTTTATTTGGAGGTCGAACCATATAAAACAACCCATGATCTGGAACTATAACGCTCACAAAGAAAATAAAAAGGATGAGATTTTTATTTTAAATTGAATGGGAAATACCAGAGCTACATTCTAAGCATATGATGCATATTGATGGTAAAAGTGGCACTGCATGGCAACACCAGGTCACCAGATATAATCCTAATTACTACAATAGTCTGTTTAAACTAAGCCAGGAAAGAAGATTTACTTTGTCTAACAGACGAGCTGTTGTCTGCGGAGGAGGACACTTGACATCAAACCTTTCACAAGCAGCAACAAGATACTTGTTAGCTTCATCACTGGAAAGGTCCTTTGGAATGTTGAGGTTGGCCATCTTCTCTAACTCCTCTATCATATCAATCCGTCTGCACCAATGAAACAATTATTTGGCTCAACCCCAAATCACAATTTCACACTTGTGATAAAAACTTGTATATGAGCACTGACTATATACCTAAAAGGTGGTGTAAAGTCTATCTCAATTGGATCATTGTCAAGCCCATTTGCGTGATATTTAATTTTGTAGCCCCCTGTAAGTTCCTTGACCATTCCTAATTAAAACATACAAAGAGCAATAAGCTCAGATTTATAATTTTTTCCAATGCAAAAGAAAAAAAAAAAAAAATTTTGCAGCACCCAAAAGCTCAGCCTTACCACTCAACAATCTCTCAGTTAGTTCCATCAGGTCATTGTAGTCCGCAAAAGCCATATAAAATTCACAGGTCGTAAACTCAGGGTTATGAGTCAAGTCAATACCCTCATTTCTAAATTGTTTTCCTATCTCATAAACACGATCCAGACCACCAACAACTAACTCTTTAAGATAAAGTTCAGGTGCAATACGCATGTAGAGCCTCATGTTCAGCTCATTGTGATGAGTAACAAATGGGCGAGCAGCAGCTCCCCCAGCAATCATGTTCATCATGGGTGTTTCAACCTAAGGACAAAACCTGACATGATCAGTAAGGTACAAACAACCATCAGATCATAAAACTTGAAACATCCAGACAGATACCAACCTCCAGGAAATCAAGGTTGTCAAGAAAGCTTCTAACATATGATATGATCTTAGATCGGGCCTTGAATAGCTGTCGAACCTCAGCATTCAACATCAGATCTAGATAACGTTGACGATAGCGAGTTTCCTAGCATCATGAAAAAAAAAAAGGGTTCTTAAATAGATGGAAAGGAAATTACTGGTGATGGAAAATCCCACTCAAACTATTCCAGTTTTGCATTGAAAAAAGAGCAGAAAGTGGATTTATAAGTCATAACCAAGCCTTCATAATTGTTGAAAATATGGTAAAGTTAAATGTATTTTTTGGTCCATGTACCTATAATATACTAGAAGTCGATGAGAATGTAGGGTGATGCTGTAGTCTAAATATTGTGACATAGGTTTAGATTAGAGGTAGATGGGGAGAAAAGTCATGTACATTGTATAAGAATAGGATGGGACAGGAAAAATCCAATCCAATATCTAGTGTGTTTGTGTGTGTCCATGCATGCACGCACGAGTGTGTGTGTATAAGCAAGGCAACTTCTATCCTGTTGCTGCCATATGGCATTTTCCATGCATAGATTGGCCTACTAACTAATGGAATTTCCTACACTTTACATATAATTACCATTGTCTTGTAAAGCACTGGTTCATAACATCATATCAATTTTCATTTTTTTGATAATCATTTTCGTACTTCTACTTGGTGTTCACTATTTCTTTAAAGTAAGCAACGATACTTGAAACTCTAAATCCCAGTTACACCTACAACTATAACAATAATGATATTAATCAAGATATGCTTGTTCCTGGAAGCAACCAAATCCAAAAGGTGGAAAGAAAATAATTTTCTCAAGGAGTTTCTAGCGAGAATATAGCAAAAGGGAAATCCATTAGACAAGAATTACAATATAATAGAATTGGATGCAGCGGATTTACTAGCTAAGTACACTCGTTATTGCCAAATTTATAGGAAAGGAATCAAGTGTGCTGCGAATTTGAGGATGCATATGAGAGCTCATGGAGATGAATATAAGATTAATGCTGCTTTGACCAATCCAATGAAGAACAGTAGTATGGGAGGTAATAATAAGGGAAAATTACTACTTAGAGAAAGTAAAGAAGATTCAGAGCTTGTGGTATAAGATTCAGAGCTTGTGGATAAGCTCGGTGGTTAGTTGTCTTTCTTCTTTTCCTTCCCTTGACTTAATCTAGAGGTTTCTTCTCAGATTTTTACCAGATCTGAGATCAGATTTATTTGTTTAGATTTGTGTTCTTCATTTCTTCTCAAAATTTCTGCTCATTTGAGAGATTTGTATTCATCATTTTTTTCCCATTGTTTCTCATTATTGAGGTTGAAAGATCTACTCTTTTTTGGGGCATAATAGTGAGCATAACAGCAACTTAGGGTTCTGCATCTGCTACAAAGAATCAAGAAGGTAATGCTACATTTACTATGGATTTTAATCATCCCTTACACGTGCTTCCTTCTGATACACCTGGATCTAAATTGGTTTCACATGTATTATAAGATCCTGAGAAATTTAGTTCAAGGAAACAGTTCAAGATTCTTCTTTTGGAGGCCAAGAGCAAAATAGAAATGGTGGATGGATGTGCTAAACCTGTTGAGGATTCTGATCCAGTGTACTCTCTGTGGAGATGTAATAGCCTAGTCAAGTCTTGGTTGATCTGTGGGACTGTCTAAAGAAATTGCAGACAATCATCTACTTGCCATATGCAGCCTACCGGATTTGAACCAGTGAACAGAATCGAAAGTAGAATTGATGGAGAAGAGCTTAGCAGCCGTATAAGAAGGATTAGTAAAGCTAAGTGCCGACCGTGATCAACAGGAAAAGAGAACACTTCTTCAGTTCAATGAGATTAGTAGCACAAACTATAAGCTCTATGACTCTAAGGTTAAGAAGAATGGAAATGGGGTAAAAATCACAGTAAAACGATAACTCGAATATAAGATGGGAGAAGTGAAAAGAATCAGCGATAATATCATGCCATAGAAATTACTGTTGCATAAATACATTGTTATCATCATCAATATATATGCAACTTAACTAGAGGAAGCCAGAAAAAAGTTTAGGGAAGATAAGCAAGGAATGATTCAAAGGATTCCCATGTTCACAAGCTTTTTGTTAGGAGATTTGAATAACATGTAGTACCAACTACTAGAATAGATTTTGGACAATGGGAGTACGAATGAGGAAGGGAAAATCATTCTAGTGTTTGCTTTGGCTCATCATATAGTTTTGACCAAAACTTATGATGTGGAGGAATTAAGTGACACATTCATGGAGAATTGGGACTAGCAACAGGTGAAGCAAACGAGGAAAGGAAGGGAACCCAAAGTGCCCAAAAACAGGGCTGCAGAAGAGTGCAGCACACCCCAGGGTGTGCCAGGCAGCCTGCAGCATGCCCCCAGGTGTGTGACAGGCAGATTGCAGCTCCTGCCTCCAACTTGCCCTAGGGCATGGTCCCAGGCACTCCAGCTTGCTAGGGCGTGCTCGACACAAGGGGCAGCAGCTATTTTCCTATTTTGACTTGGATTTCTTTCTTTATTATTCCTATGTTATTTAGACTTCCTATTAGCTTTACTACTATTTCTAGATTAGTTTTAAGAGCCTTGTTTTATTTAGGAAGCTATTCTGAAAATCATACTTCAGTTAGAATTAGTTTATCCCAATTTTGGTAGAAGTTATCTTTCTAAATTATAGAACTCTAATCCTATGCTAATTAGGGGAAATAAAACTCTGTAAATAAAATATCTCTATTAACTTGTATTACAGCAGCTTTTATTCAATAAACGAAAATACAGCAGAGATTCTTTCTCACAAGTGCATGTGTGAAAGTTGCGTAGCTTTGCTGCGTCATAAACAGAGACATTTGTCTCCAAGTAAAGAAAACCTTTAGTAATTGTGCTTCAATGTGACTTGAGGAATAAATTCACCAAACTATACAAAAGAATGTAGTTAGTTACTTGGCAGAAGTCTGAAGGTGTAGTTTGCCAACTAATCTAATCATCTAATTGATTCAAAAGTGATGTTTTCTTTCATTATGGCTAAATACCTGATCTTTTAAAGTATAAGCTTCAGGATTCCTGGTTTGACCTGGGGCCCAGATGTCAGTTCTCTGTAGAACAAAATACATCCCATTACAAATTGTATCAACAAACATAAACTAAGCAAAAACTAACTTTCTTGTTTCTTCACCTTTACATTGGGATTCTGACCAGGTTTCTCCCTTGGCATCATATGCAGACAATGAGATAAAACCGTAAAAGATCTTGGAAAAATACTTAGCTCTCCCCTTTTAGTTTTTCCTAACAAAATGGAAGAAGAAAATGGATCACATGAGATAAAAATTATTTTCTAAGAGTCCATTATATAGAACAGGGAAATAACATCAACCACTAGCATAAGTTTGCAAGATGCCGCCAGAAAAGACAAGTCAATCTGACTTCTATGCCAATAAAGGCATCAATATACAGAAAGACTTCAATAAAATTATAAAATCTAACCAAAAGCATAGGAAGATGAAAAAAATTGAAACCACGCAGACCTAGAAGTGGAAAGAAGATCTGGACCTAATCAATCCAATCAAATCTTTGATTGTCATGTACTAAAAATGAATTGTCACAGCCATACAAGAACTTAATCATAACATGCTTTCCATTCTTACCTCTCCGTCCCTAGATAATGCAAGGATCTAATTAGTTAGAAAAGAGAAATAGCCACTTTCTCAAATTCCTATGTAAATAATAAAACTAGAATATTATTTTGAAATTCAGAACCTCCCAAACTTGTTCCCCAGCTTCCAAATTTATACTAATATTGGAAATTTTCTAAAACACGCTTCTCTGTTTTCCAACTCTCAGTAACATATCACCACCACCACCATGTCTAAATGAATTATTTTAGCATCCTAGAATGTTTTCTCAATCACAAATGATAGCGACGCTAGTTCACTATCATTTGTTAATTACACATTATAACAACCTTAGACAATTAGGAAAAGCAAGATGTGCACATTTTCTTACTTTCCAATGAGAACTGGAATAGAAACAAAACAATATAAAAAATAATAATAAAAGAACTATTTCTTCCACTGAAAAAAACAATAACACAATGAACTAAAAGAATAAGAAACAAATTAAACCTGGAAACCCAATGACACCAACAATATCACCACGTTTCACGCTGGAGTGAAACCTCGAAAATTGAGCTTCATCCATGCCTGACTTGCTGACATTTGTTATAGGGGAGGAAACCTCTTAGCCAATTCAAAAGAAGGAGGAAACAAATAAAGAAACTAATGAATGAAAATGATAGCAAAAGATAGCATAGAACTAAGAATTTCACTCTTGGGGGGGTGGGGGTGGGGGAGGAGGAGAGAGGGAGGGGAAAGGGAGAATTGAAATGTCAAATAACATATTCATTAGCTTATAATTTCATGTTGATAAAGATATGCACAACAAGTATCAATCAACATATACAACCAAGCATAGCAATGAGTATGTGACCTTAAATGCTTCAATAGAAGAGGATAAACATCATATATAACACTTATCGACAAGGTAAAATGTAAAAAGACACTAAACGTAGAATCAAGCATCTAAGCAGTAAGCAAACATGCAAACATTAAATAGGATTGTGCAAAGAGGGCACAATTTTAAATTCCTAAATATTGGAATTTGAAAAATATAAGTACAGGAATTAAGAAAAACAACTTAAAACATTTCTTCATGCATACATAATCTTTAGAAATTACCTATTATTTACAAATATAGTTGGCTATACATATTTAAAGCTTCAAATCAAAAACACAATATTGCAAACCAAATTAGCCTAAAAAATTAGCAACTGGAAAATTAGTAATCATTAGTGATATTAATAAAAAAAAAAAACTTCGACAGTTTCCTATTTCTAACCTCATAGAAACACAATATGATAGAAATGATTATCAAGGACCAACTACAAAGCCCACAATTGGCTGCAGGCTGGTACATTCCAGAAAAAGAAACAGATTGGATGAACACTAAAGAATTCTGTTATCCAGCTGTAAAGGGAATTGGATGTTTCTAGAGAAAAACTATAAATAGATGGTTTTGGAGCACAGCAAGGCATCATTGAAAATTAATAAAGTTTTTCACTTTAGGCTGGGTGAAATAATCATTTGTAGGGCAGTTATCTGCTGAAGGGGAAGACTTATATAGTGTTTATTGCCATAGTCTAATACTTGATATTTTGAATCTTAATACCAATTTGGCCTTCTGCTCTTGAATCTTTGTGTTCATTTTCTGAGATTGATTTAACTAGCTGTGCTTTGAGATTCTAATCTCTACCACAATATGAAAAATGGCCTGAAATCTGAATAAAACAGAATAACCAACAAAGCAGTCTTGCATAGAACAACACTAAATATTCATTTCATAATCTCCTTTGATTCTAAAACATACTGATCGCGACCTAATAAGTAGTAATGTCACATTAAAAGATATAAATATCCACCTAATACATCCAGCAATTATCTATCAAAGCAGCCATACTAGGTATAGAAGTGCCTCACATGTCAACAGTGCCTTGACATAAGAAAAAATACAGCAACATTTTTCATACATTATATTAGAAAATTTCCTTAACTTCCACCTCTATATGCAATCCACATCACATTGTTAACCAATTGACCAACAAGAGAACAAGAAATGATATAACAATTTCAACCACTAAAGCCCGAAAACAAGATTAATGTGGCACCTATAAGAAAATTTAATCGAACAGCACAAAATGTAATAAGCTTTTTGCCTTCCAATAAAATAATTCAGCAACAGAAGGTCATGACCTAGAGCCTAGCCCACCTGCTTCTCCAAAAGAAGAAGAAAAATGAAGGAACTATAATACAAATTAAGCAATACAAGTATTAAATAAATAACACATAGAAATGAGTAGATACCTCGCATCAGCCATCACTTGGACTTTAACATCGCCACCATGCAAATCATAAAAGAATAGCTTTGATGAGGAGGATCGTTTCTTCATAATTCGACCTAGCATGAGAAAAAACAAACATAAAAAAAATCAACACTATGAAGCATGTTCACATATATAATACCAAGCAAGACAAAAGCGCTGGTTTTGGGCACCAGCCAAAGATTCATTGACATCCTCAACATGCTCTCCATTGCTCAAGCCTCCATACTTTTCTATAAATTCTACAATGGACATTGAAACAGAGAATTTATGAGGATATGGATTTTTTCCTTCAGCCTTCTGAGAAGCAAGATATTTCAGCCGATTTTCATAGTATTGCTGCAAGTAAAACAGGTATAACATCAAAAAGTGGACACAGATAATCTCATGCTCAAATGATTATATTCAAACTACAAAGTTATGCCTAGAAATGAGACATAGACTTACATACCGTTGGGTCCATATCCTCATCATCAGCAGCTGCAGGTTTCTGAACATGGGTACTAGTCCTCTCTGCAGCCTGGAGACGGGTACATGTGCACATTTTTTATGAAATAATTTAGAAAGAGATAGATAAAAATATGTTAGAAAAAACAATCAATGACAGAGCATGAACAAAAGCTAATATTAGCAAACAAATCTTTACATCAATTCAGCATGAAATAAACTCAGTCTACAGTCTAGACTAAGACTGAGGGACATGGAGAGAAAATAAAAGAAAAGAAATTGGGCTCCAATTTCTCTTTTTTGGGCAGTAAATAGAGGAGATAAATGAGGAGAAAGGAGGATAATAGAGGGGAAATCTGATTTCTAAAATTCTCTTATTTTTCTAATCATATTGGAGGGAAATGGAGAGAAATGCGACCATAATTATTAAATTACTCAAATGTCATTATTTCTATAGTTAGGAATGAGAAAATAATTGAGGGCAACAAATTGTTAATTTCTCCCTTTTTCTTAAGGTTCCCATTTACAATTAGAAATATTTGACTTCTCAAAGACGCAGTGCAGAATTTTTTTGCAGGAAATTTGGCCATTTTGAGAAGTTTTGCAAGGCAAAGCAAAATCATATATGGAACCAAAATCAGACGACTAATTAGCAACACGCTAACTACACTGATGAACAGGAGGAGGATGAGGCTGAAAACGCGTTCATGGCTTCTCAACCCTGTCTACGAAGACGCATCCTTGAAAGACTTCTCCTCCTATTTTAATAGGTTATCCAAACAACCCACATGAAATTACAATTACATTCTTTTCTTTTCTCTTCATTTCTCCTGTTCAACTTATCCTCATTTCCACAGAACAATCAAGGATCCAAACAAAGGGTAACTAAACTCACTGCCAAAATGCACCCATAAATCATAGCCTATTGCCTGATAACAAAGTATCATTACCCAATTGCCCAATTACTGAAACAATATTTTGAGTACGAAGAAGCAATTGTATGTTAAACATTGTAATTTAGAACAATTACTCTAGGCCTCGTAAAACAAAAAAAAAAATGAAAATGAAATCAAAAAGCCAAGAAGAAAAAGCAAAATACCTGTCTGGCTTTCTCCTCCTCCTTGCGTCGTCTCTCTTCCTCCCTCTGCTTATTCTTCAATTCCTTCTTGCGCGCACTGGCCAAACCATCAAAGCAAACACCCAAACCAATCACCAAATAAAAACTTAAAAACTAACACAAAAACCCAAGCTTCGGATACAAGAACAACTAATGCCAAGCCAACCAAAATACATTTAGTTTTTCAATTTTCGCAGCAGCCAAACAAAAGAAACTTAATCATAGTAGAAAATGACTCACTTCTTGCTGACAGTTTCTCCTCCAGAAGCTGTAGACTCGGCGTCCATTGATAAATTAGAGACTTGTTTCGCTGTTTCGTCGACAGAACTTTCCATCTTCGCCTTGTTTTTTCCGTCCTATGAGAACAGGAGAAGGGTTTTGCAAGTCCGGTGTGAGACAGAGTGAAGATGGACTGGGTTTTATATCCCCATTGTTAACTTAACTAGGGTTTTGTACTCCGATTCCTTATTCCCTACGACTTGTCGTGTTAGAGATTCAAATTTCAGTTCGTTAGTCCAGGTTTTCTTTTCTCCATTTTATATAAAAGTCTAATAAGTTATGTATTTGTTTTAATAAATGTTTCCTCTTTCATTATCAATATTATATGTAATAAATGGGAATGGAGAATAATGGTTTGTTTAACAACAATTTATTCAAAAGAGGAGAGCGCATGCGAAGAAGACACTGTTTTTCTCCATTTTTTATGTTTTTTTTTTATTTTTTAATTTGATTTATGATGCTACATCATAACCGCTAAAAGTGAAATATGAGTTGTTGTTACAGGTTCTCCTTCCCTTTCTTGTTTCGAATTTTTAAATCAAACTCTTGTAACAGCAGTATTTAGCATACCAATCTAGTTTTACCTCTTTTTTCTTGATCAAGTATCTTAATACAGCATAATCTGAATAAACGATGACATCTGTCCTAAGTAGGTAGGACCGAAACTTTTGTAGTACAAACACCACTACTAGCAATTTTTTTCTGTTATGGAATAATTACATTGTGCAACATCTAAAATGCGTGAGGCATAGTGAATGACATGAGGAGAGTTACCTACACGCTGTACCAATACTGCCCCTACAGCGAAGTTGCTGGCATAACGCATAATCTCAAAGGGAAGATCCCAATTAGGTGGCTGGATGATTGAGGCTGTGACCAGCAGCGCTTTGATCAAATCAAAGGCTGATCTGCAATCTGCATCAAAGTCAAATGGCACATCCTGCTGAAGTAATCTGCACAATGGCTGCGTGATCTTGGAGAAACCTTTGATGAACCTTCAGTAGAATCCGGCATGGCTAAAAAAAGAGCAAATTTCTCAAATGCTGGTTGGAATAGGCAGGTTTTTAATGGTGTCTACTTTGGCTTTATCCACCTCTATCCCTTTTGCTGAAGCGATGTGGCCTAAGATCAAACCGTGGTTAACCATGAAGTGACATTTTTCATAGTTTAAAACCAGATTTGACTCTAAGCACCTTTGAAGTATCTTCTCTAAGTTAGCAAGGCATTCATGGAAAGAGTTACCGTACACCGTGAAGTCGTCCATAAAGACCTCAATAATCTTCTCCAAGAGCAGCTATAGGAGTTGGTAGATAAGGGTTTCATCCGTCCAAGTACCTCACCCTGGGGTGCTCCAGTGCTGTTTGTCAGAAAGAAGGATGGATCCCTTAGACTTTGTATCGACTACAGGCAGTTGAACAAAGTCACTACCAAGAATAAGTATCCTCTACCCAGGATCGACGATCTATTCGACCAGCTAGCAGGAGCAGGTTGTTTCTCTAAGATAGATCTGAGATCGGGTTATCACCAGCTGAGAATCAGGGAAGAGGATGTACCTAAGACAGCTTTCAGGACCAGATATGGGCATTATGAGTTCTTAGTGATGCCGTTCGGGTTGACTAACTCCCCTGCAGCATTCATGGACCTCATGAACAGAGTTTTCAAAGAGTACCTGGATCACTTTGTTATTGTCTTTATAGATGATATCTTGGTGTATTCCAGGAATGCAGAGGAGCATGCCCAGTATCTGAGGATAGTTCTGCAGACCTTGAGAGAGCATTACTTGTATGCCAAGTTCTCCAAGTGTGAGTTCTGGCTAAGGAGCATTTCATTCTTGGGGCATATAGTGACAGATCAAGGTTGTGATACCCGGCTAGACTCCGGTATCGAAATTCCTACCGTCCGGTGGAATCTCGGATGTCGGAGATCTCTAGAAGGGTAGAATCATGTTTTATAAAATGTTTTCATGTTTTTAATGGTTTTAAAGTATGAAACTAAATGAGTTTTGCATGAAAAGTCTTTGGAGGAAAACCCAGGTTCGGCCGCCGAAAGTGAAATTCGGCCGCCGAAAGTGAAATTCGGCCGCCGAACATGCATGCGTTTTGGAGGCACGTTAGGCCCCCGAAAGCATGAGTGAGGGAAGTCAAGGTTCGGCCGCCGAACCTCAAGTTCGGCCGCCGAACATTGCATGGATGCGAAGGCGCATTCGGCCCCCGAACGTGGCCTGGCCAGCCACCTATAAAAGGGTCCCTTAGCCGAAAATGGGCGAGCTTTTTCTCCCCATTTCGGCCAAGGTGAGCATTCCGCCATCCTTTCCCAAACTTGAGTTTTTCCTTCCTTTTTCCATGATCTTTACAAGTTTATAACTTTGGTTTTGAAGATCTTTGAGCTTAGAACGAGTTTTGGAGCTTGGAGACCAAAAGTTGGAACTTCTCCCATCTCCAAGTTTAGATCTCCTCAACCCTCGATCTTCAAGAGGTAAGAGCCGATCTTAAGCTCCTTATGTGTTTTAAGTAAGTTTTGAGTAATTTTATGGGGTAGAATGGCATGTATAGGGTTGTATGAGTTTTTAAGCAAATGTTAGGTTTTATGTGATTTATGAACAATGTGGCATGTTTTAAGTATGCTTGAAGTGTTGTAGATGGGGTATATGCTTGTTTGAGGCCCCTAGAAACTTGTATGCATGTTTTGGTTAGAGTATATGCTTGATTTGTGGATTTGGGAGGCAGGAGGTTCATGTGAACCAAGTTTCTGCCCGTTTGGCAGAAACCAGGTTCGGCTGCCGAAAGAAGTTTCGGCCGCCGAACCCCTCTTGTGGAGGCAGCATTCGGCTGCCGAAGGTGCCCCCGAAAAGAGACTTTCGTCTCTGTCTGGGACTTTCGGCCGCCGAAGGTGCCGCCGAACCTACCTGAGTTTCGTCTCTGTCCAGGACTTTCGGCCGCCGAAGGTGCCGCCGAAAGTGCCCTGTTCAGCCACTTCATGCATGTCTCTATGTGATATTTTCAGGATGTTTTAGGGGGTTTTTGGGGAATGTATTAGAGTTATGTTTATGTATGTTTGGCCCCTCATTGGAGTCCACCTGTGTAGGTTCGGACCCGAGGAACCAAGGACCCCAGCAGTGAGCCAGCTGCTACAGAGTTGTCAGAGTCTGCCAGATGTGAGTGGAACTAAATTTAACCTTTTAAATTAAGAAATGAAATGCCTTTATCATGTTTCATGCATCATGATCATATTATAGGTTGTTGCATTAGAATTCACGACTATGCCGCATTGTATTGATTGTGATAGATGATAGTGGATGGACATTAGGATGATTCATTAGCCTTCTATATACGAAGTCCTGTGGTGCCCATAATAGGGCCGGGCAATACGAAGACCTGTGGTGCCCATAATAGGGCCGGGCAATGACTCCGAGTACGAAGTCCTGTGGTGCCCATAATAGGGCCGGGCAATACGAAGTCCTGTGGTGCCCATAATAGGGCTGGGCATGGAGTTGAGGGATTTTTGAATCAGTCCATCCGTGGTGTGAATTGTTTGTGCAGTGACGCATTTCATGATAGCATGTTTTAAATATTCTTTTTACAGTTCTACTCACTGGGCATCTAGCTCACCCCTCTCCCCTAACCCCAGGTTTGCAGGTACGGGATAGATAGAGAAGGCAAGAAGAGAAAAAGTCATATGTATGTAATAGTTAGCTTGTGGACATGACAATGGTATTATGATGATATGTAAAAGATTACAGTATGTATGTAATGAGGTTATTGAGGTTAGAGTTGTGCTTGACCACAGTATATTGTTAATCCCTTTTTGTATGTACATGATCTTATGTTATGATGTTTATGTAAACTAACTCAACACAGATTGTTTTGCCTTTGAGGCTTGATGAGATCCCACAGAGGGACTATGTTATGTATATGTACAGAGTATGCACAGGTTGAGTTAGTTGATGACAGTATGTATGGAGAAAAGTTTTATCTTTTTATGTTTATGGTTGATCATGTATGGGACTAAACATGTTTACAGGTTATGTTAGGCTTGCTACGGGTCCCGGCGGCCTTAAGTCGACCCGGATCCTAGCGCCGGTAGCGGTCCGGATTTTCGGAGCGTTACAAAGGTATAGCAGTAGATCCCAAGAAGATAGAAGCTGTAGCCAACTGGCCTAGACCCACTACAGTGACAGAGGTCAAGAATTTCTTAGGTTTAGCAGGCTACTACAGGAGGTTCGTTCAGGACTTCTCTAAGATAGCGGCTCCTATGACCAGATTAACCAGAAAGAACCAGAGATTCACATGGTCTGACCAGTGTGAAGAAAGCTTTGAAGAGTTAAAGAGAAGATTAACTTCAGCACCGGTGTTAGCTCTGCCTATTAGTGATGAGAACTTCACAGTGTTCTGTGATGCATCCCGAGTGGGATTAGGTTGTGTGTTAATGCAGAATGACAGAGTAATAGCTTATGCTTCTAGACAGCTGAAGAAGCACGAGCTGAACTATCCTACACACGATCTTGAGATGGCAGCTGTTATCTTTGCACTCAAGATGTGGAGGCATTACCTCTATGGGGTGAAATGTGAGATCTTTACAGATCATAAGAGCCTACAGCACATCCTGAGTCAGAGAGAGTTAAACTTGAGGCAGAGACGGTGGGTAGAACTGCTCAGTGATTATGATTGTAAGATCCAGTATCATCCGGGAAAGGCAAATGTTGTAGCCGATGCCTTGAGCCGGAAATCACTAGGCAGTTTGTCCCACATTACAGCAGAGAGGAGGCCGGTGGTGAAGGATTTCTACAGGTTAGTTGAGGAAGGGCTACAGTTAGAGTTATCTGGTACAGGTGCTTTGATTGCACAGATGAGAGTTACACCCGTGTTTCTGGAGCAGGTGGCTCAGAAACAGCATGAGGATCCAGAGTTGGTTAAGATTGCCAGGACTGTTCAGTCAGGCAAGAGTGAAGAGTTCAGATTCGACGACCAAGGGATTCTCCGCTACGGGCATAGACTATGCGTACCAGATGACATCAGTTTGAAAGGAGACATTATGAGGGAAGCTCATAATGCAAGATATAGCATTCACCCTGGAGCCACCAAGATGTACCAAGATCTGAAGAAAGTGTATTGGTGGCCAGCAATGAAGAGAGAAGTGGCACAGTTTGTGTCATCCTGCGAGATATGTCAAAGGGTGAAGCTAGAACATCAGAAGCCGGCTGGAATGTTTAACCCACTACCGATTCCAGAATGGAAATGGGAGAACATAGCCATGGATTTTGTAGTGGGATTACCGGTGACGTCCAACAGACTAGACTCCATATGGGTGATTGTGGATAGACTGACGAAATCTGCTCACTTCATTCCTGTCAGGAGTGGCTATTCTGTGGACAAGCTAGTGCAGGTGTATGTTGAGGAAGTTGTGAGGTTGCATGGGGCTCCTGTTTCTATAGTGTCTGATAGAGGACCCCAGTTTACCTCCAGATTTTGGCGAAGTCTGCAAGAGGCTATGGGCACAAGGTTAGACTTCAGCACTGCTTTCCATCCACAAACTAACGGACAGTCAGAAAGGACCATCCAGACCATAGAGGACATGCTTAGAATGTGTGTGCTAGATTTTGGCGGTTCTTGGAGGCAGCATCTACCATTAGTGGAGTTTGCCTACAATAACAGTCATCATGCTAGCATAGGGATGGCTCCATATGAAGCTTTGTATGGGAGGAAGTGCAGGTCACCAGTTTGTTGGGAAGAGGTCGGAGAAAGGTCCCTAGCAGGGCCTGAGTTAGTAGAGATCACCAACAGAGTAGTACCCATCATCAGAGAAAGGCTCAAAACTGCTGTTAGTCGGCAGAAGAGCTATACAGACGTTCGCAGGAAGCACATAGAGTTTGAGGAGGGGGATCTGGTCTTGCTGAAGGTGTCTCCAATGAAAGGGGTGGTTCGTTTTGGGAGGAAAGGTAAGCTAGCTCCACGGTACATCGGGCCTTTCGAGATTTTGCAGAAGGTCGGGAATGTGTCGTATAAGCTAGATTTGCCTACTTCTATGGAAAGAATCCATCCAGTCTTCCATGTTTCTATGCTACGGAAGTTTGTGTCAGATCCGAGTAAGGTTCTTAGTGAACCGGATGTAGAGATCCTAGGAGATCTCACCTATGTAGAGCAGCCAGTGCGGATCATTGACACTCAGATCAGAAAGCTAAGGAACAAGGAGATCCCAATGGTGAAAGTTCTCTGGAACCACCATAAGTTAGAAGAGTGCACTTGGGAGACACGAGAGTCTATGCTCCAACAGTACCCTATCTCTTTTGAGGTTAGTTATAGCTTCTTTTGTTCTTTATGTGCCTTATGTTATGTTTCTAGTATGCATGAGTTAGAGAGGAACATTCAGGGACGAATGTTCTTAAGGGGGGAGAATGTAATACCCGGCTAGACCCCGGTATCAAAATTCCTACGTTCCGGCGGATATTCCGTTGGAATCCGGGATTCGAGGATGTCGGAGCTTGCCCTAAGGGTATAAGAAAAGTTTTTAAGATGTTTTTAAAGTGTTTTTATCATGTTTACATGTTTTTGAGCTAAGAAAATTGAGTTTTGAAATGAAAAGACCAAGGGGACAAAAGCCAGGTTCGGCCACCGAAGGTGAAGTTCGGCCGCCGAAAGTTGCATGGTTTCGCATGCACGTTAGGCCGCCGAAGGAGAGGCAGTTGGCCACTACAAAAGGCCTTTGACCGAAAATAGGGGTGTTGGATACTCTGTTTTTGGGTCAAAGGTATGTTCAAGCTCTCCTTGGCATGATTTCTCATGTTTTCCTCAAATCTTGCATGTTTTAACATGTTTTGAGCTTTGTTTTAGAGTTTTGAGCAAAAAGAAGCAAGTTGAGCAACTTGGAGACTTTGATTGAGCTTCACACTCATCTCCAAGTTTGGACCATCAATCCTCTAGTTCTTCAAGAGGTAAGCATGGATCCTCACCTCCCCTTATGTTTAAAGTAAGTTTTGAGAAGTTTAGAGAGTTTTATGGCATGGTTTAGGGTGTAACCATGAGTTTGAGCATATGTTGATCATATGAGCTTTTATGAGTTTTGATGTTGTTTATGGGGTTTGAGCTAGTTCATAGGCCCCTATATGCATGAGATATGTTATATGTTAGTTGAGAAGTGTTGGTATGCATGTTATGGGTGTTTTATAGGTTTTTGGAGGCTGAGAGCATGTGTTGTGCTTGGGTTCTGCCTTTCTGGAGAACCCAGGTTCGGCCGCCGAAGCAAGGTTCGGCCGCCGAAGCAAGGTTCGGCCGCCGAACCCCTTATGGAGGCAGTTTCGGCTGCCAAACCTTGCCCCCGAAAGATGGGACTTTCATCTCTGGAGGGGAGGTTCGGTCGCCGAACATGCCGCCGAAAGAGGGTGAGTTTCGTCTCTGGAGCCGACTTTCGGCCGCCGAAGGTGCCGCCGAAGGTGCCCTGTCCAGCCTTCTTTTGCCCATTTTTTCATGCATGCTTATGATGTTTTAAGGGGGTTTAGGGGAGATGTTAAGAGTTATGTTTAAGTAAGTTTGGTCCTCATTTGAGTCCACCTGTATAGGTGCGGACCCGAGGAACCCATAAGGCCCACAGAGTTAGAGTTACAGAGACTGCTCAGCAGCTGACAGAGGTGAGTGGAACAGAACTTTGTTTTTAAGTTAATGAATGTTTTAGCATGATTCATGCATCATTAATGCCATGATATGTAGGATGCTTTGCATTGCACTAGTATACACGAAGTTGATGCATTGCATTATTACTTGTCTATGTGGATTGGACCGAGGCGACTCCAATAGCCCATAAGTCTGTCATTATTGTAAGTCCTGTGTGAGCTCCTTTGGAGCCGGGCATTTTACTTAGATAAGTCCTGTGAGAGCCCTTCTGGGGTCGGGCACCATGAGTAGATTAGTGAAAGTCCTGTGTGAGCTCCTTTGGGGGCCGGGCACCGACAGAGGGAGTTTTGGGGTCATGTCCAATCTGAGTTGTGAAATGTTTGTGCTGTGACGCATTTCATGATAGCATGTTTTAAATGTTTTTATGGTTTCCGCTCACTGGGCTCTAGTAGCTCATCCCTCTCCCTAACCCCATTTTTCAGGGCCTCAGAGAAGAGAAAGAGAAAGAGAAAGCAAGGGTAAAAGTATATGTAATAGCATAGCATAGTGGACATGATTTACAGTACAGAGTTTATGTAATGTATAGAAATGATGTAATAGTAAGTTATGTACTGAGATATAGAATTGTGCTTGGCCCTAATGTATGTGTATCCCTTTGCACATGATCATTTTATGTTTGAGTTTTATGTTTGAGATGATGTTATTATGATGAGAGCTAGGCTTGGTGCATGGTAGTATAGCCCATCTAGAGCTTTTATGAGGACTCTAGTGAGGGGTTGCTATCTCTGTAGTTACTGTATGGTACCACAGCAGGTATCACTCTCTGAGTGCATACAGACAGGGCATGCATAGTCCAAGCTTAGTATATGAGAAAAGTTTCAAGTTTATAGAAAAGAAAAGGATATAAAAAGAAAAGATTAGAAAAGCAAAGAAAAAGAAAAAGAAAGTAAGTAACAGTTTTAAGCTTAAGTTTGATCATGTATGGGATTTATCAGGTACACAGAGTTTACAATAGGCTTACTACGGGTCCCGGCGGCCTTAAGCCGATCTAGATCCTAGTGCTGGTGGCGGTCCGGTAAGCGGGCTGTTACAGTTTCTTTCTGTCAACGAAATCATCCCTCCCTATAGTTTTAGAAATCTATTAAAACGTCCTTATTGTTTTTTTTTTGTCAACGAAATAGTCCCTATCTTTTCTCAGATCTATTAAAACGTCCTTATCGTTTCTTTTTGTCAACGAAATAGTCCCTGTCTTTTCTTTCGTACTCTTCCTCCTCCTCCTCCTCCGAAAAAGAAGAAGAAGAAGGAGGAGGAGGAGGAGGAGAAGAAGAAGAAGAAGAAGAAGAAGAAGAAGAAGAATGAGAAGAAGAAGAAGAAGAGAAAGAAGAAAAAGAAGCAAAAGAAGAAAAAGGAGAAGAAGCAGAAGAAGCAGAAGAAGAAGGAGAAGAAGCAGAAGAAGCAGAAGCAGAAGGAAGAAGAATTGATGAAGAAGAAAAGGGAGGAGGAGAAGGAGAAAAATAATGGGGGGTAATATAGTCTTTTACTATATTTTTAACGGCAAAAATAGACAGAAGGACTATTTCGTTGACGGAAATAAAATATAAGGACGTTTTAATAGGTTTCTAAAAATATAGGGACTGACTGATTAATAATGGTAATACCTAGGGACTAAATCATAAATTACCCTTTTTTAAATGAAAATAAGTTTAATTAAATTTATATACTTTAAAGATCAAATAAATTTAATTTAAAAATTTAAATCAATTAAACTTCTATATTTTTATTAAGAGTAATAGATTTTAATTTAATATAATATTATTTTTTAATAATAAAATATTTATTTTTTATAATTTAAAATATAAAAAAATTAATATTTTAATTATCATAAAAAATTTTTAAAAATATATAAATATAATAAATAATTTTTAAAATTACAAAATAAAATTTTATTATATAAAAAATATTTTTATTATTAAATAATATTATATTAAATAAAAGCTTATTTAACTCTTAAATAACAATAAGAGCCAATTAATTTTAAATTAATTTTATTTGACTTTTAAATAAAAATATAAAGAGTTAATTGCATTTATATCTTTTTTAATTTATCAATGCAATTGAATTTGAAATCGATTAATAAAATTCAAATACTAATTATTTTATAAACTTATATTAATTACAATGGATTTTATCCGTAAGTACACCAACGAATTATTAATAGATATTAAAAACTGTTCATAAATTTTCACACAATTTTTTTACGTTAAAAACCAGTAATGAATATGAAGCATCCAAAAGTGTAGCCTTAGTGAATTCCTGTTGCATATAACATAGTGTAAACGGGATAAAGTATATTTTAGTTTTTTTTTTATAAATAAAAACCATAAATTTCATTAAGTTTAAATGAGGATCGACTCATAAATATAACCTCAATCAGATTAAAAATATCATGATTAGTTCGAGTAAGCGCATAAATTACGTTACCAGTATACTTACGAACAAAATTAATAGAAATAAAAATTATTTCTAAAATAAAATATTTACAATAAAAAATAAAATTATCAAATGATCATAAATTCTAGTAATATAGCTCGAATCAAAAGTTAATAATCAAGAACCAACCACTATGTTTAGTCAATTTAAAATTTCTGTAAAAGTCGTAAAGTAATTTTAATATAATTTATGGATTAATTTTTTTATTTTTAAAATTAAATATTTAAATATTTAAATTTTTATTTTATTCAATAAGCGTTTTCCATCTATTTTTTATTGGTATGTAAAATATAAATGTCAATTTTACTCTATATAATTATAAAAATTTTAAACTAAATATATTTACGTTCAAGGAATTTTAAATATTTTTACTCTTGCAAATATTATCTACTCTTATAATATAAAATTATTTATATACTCAGAATTGTAACAAGAATATTTTTACTCAACCAAAAAATTCCTTATTCAGTTTACCTGTCAAGTAATTGAATTCTACTTTAAATCGAGTATAGTTTCTTTAGAGATATTGATATAAATCCATTAATCAATATCACATAATAAAAAAAATTGAATAATTAGAAGGGAGAAAAATATAAAATTATATGAAATATCATTGTTTATAACAAACCCATATTTGCATTAATGTTTTACTCAAATTCACATAAAAATGAATATAATTTTATTTGCATATTGATAAAAACTCGGATATGTGTATGTGAGAGATTTTAAACTCGTCAAATCCCAGATTTCAAACTACACAGGCTGTTGCAGATGCAAGAAGTTTACTAATATTTCTCGTGAGGAAAAACCATTGAGCATACGGTAGGATGGGGACATCTGAGCTTGTCCATGTCCGAGTAGTCTTCCTTCGACAATCCCAATTCCTCTGAGCTTGTCACTCTATGTTTTTATTTGCGTATAAACAAATATATGTCTGCTTATCCCTCTTCAACCACCACCAATATCTGATCATCAATGGAGGATGTCAGCCTTTGATGGAAAACTGAAATTGCATACAATAAAAAAAAAAAATTTCTCTCTATTTTTGAGGTTCTTGAGATAAGAGAGAAATTAGCTAGGGGGAGAGTGTATTATTGAAAGAAAAGAGAATAAGTTTTGATTCACAATAAGAGTATTTCTAGAAATATTTCGATTCTATGATCACATACCTCTTTATTTTTGTTAGCTTGCATATCATCAAGGTACTTCACAACTTCTTTCTCTGATCGAAATTGGCGGCCATCTGGACTCACATAGTACTGCATGTGTACAACCCACTTAATTAAATCAAGCATCAAGATAGATTCTTAATTCTCACATACCAACTCATCAATATTGATGGATAAATCCCTGTACCTCTAAACTTCAGATCTAAGAGACTGGGATCAAAAACAGGAAACAGATTAAGAAAGAAAACCAAATGTAACTAATAAACAGTTTTCAAAAATAATTTAAATATATATATGTAAATTGATGCTCTAAATTCAATAATTTTTAATTAAAAATCAACTTGCCTTGTCTACATGGCCCGCGCTTGCACCATTGCGCCGGACCCATTTTTTAACTGTCCAACCATCTGGCAGCCAAGAAGGTACATCATTAACAAGTTGTGGGCGTCGACGGCCACGACGTCGCTGTGATTCCTTAGGAGGCTGGGTTCTGTGCCGTTTAGGCAAGGGTTCTACCTCAACATGGATAGGCTGTGGAGGAGCAGGAAGAAGAGGAACCCTATTTTCTTCAACATGTTCATGGGTAGGGTTCCGTACTTGAGCCTTTTCCTGAATGTATTCAGTGAAACTGAATGCTAGATCCGATGGAACCTTTTCTTGAAGAAATTCAGGTTTATCCACCTCCAGCATCCATGAGTGATAAACTGATGTACTTTCAAGAAAAAGTATAATCAATTGGAGTTGAGCTTAGACCAATATAATCCCTCAAATCTAAGGGTGTACACTGCTCAAAGATGCTGACAAAATCATCGTTTTCGAACTGTTTCAAATCATACTCAGTCATGGTACGCATTTCATTCCTTTTGTTCATTGTTTGACCAAACAGGGAGAGATCTAAAGAGACAATGGAAAGGGATAGAGATTTCACCTAGCTTGTCAAAATTTTATACAGGAAGAGAACATATACTAGATTGTCATGGGCAGTGTGATTTTACTGGAAAAAATAGCACCATAGTTAAACCAAGCTCGTCAGAATATTCCACCTACAGTTACAAGCAAAGGCTGCCTACCAATTACAGATTAGAATCCAATTCATTCATGCTTATCTCTATTCCTATTCACATTAATTACTCCATATATGTAAATTTGGTATTTAAAAAATATATTTAATTTTACATTTTGTTTTTTTTTAAAAGGAGAAGAGAGTTACCTTTTAAAAATAAAATAATAAAGAAAAGAATAGGAATGTGCTAGCTAAAGTATTGATTATATTGTCATGAAAGAAAGAAAATTTTGAAATTTAGCAAGAAGAAAGAAGCCACGTATATATGAGAGTTTGCTTGTGTGTTTGCCTGCTTTATTTCATTTTTGGTAGTTCTTGAATTTTAGATTATACTTACCATTTATGTTCATTAAATTTTTTTATTTTTTTTTAGTTTTATTCTAATTAATTTCCTTTCCAATTATTACAGGTATTCAAATTTTTTAATAAAATCTCTCTATTTTGCTGGCTTCCAACTATTCTAGATAATATATATGCAATTTCAAGTGAGACATTCTAGAAAAATTTCTTCAATTTAACATATTTTTTTCTTAATTATTCAAAAACTAATTAAAAATTCGATATCATATGTAATTTTATATGTTTATCTTTAACTTTTAATTATAAATTAAGAGTTTTTCAAAGAAATCGGAATAATGCATCATATAATTAATTGTTTGATTTAATTTAAATAACATATTTCTTCTATAATATTTAAATTATTTATTTTAAAAAATATCCATTAAATACTTGTTTGTCGCTTTTCTTAAAATAGTTTTATTCTTAAAATTAAAATGATAACATAAAATTAATACGCTGCAAAATAAAATATATGCTTTCATTTATTTTTTCAAATCTTGTTATCATATCATTTAAAATTAAGTAACTTATGGATAGAGAAAGAAATTTATATGGGAGGAAAATATAAGAGAAATAGCGAAGGTCGGTAGGTCAGATTAAAGAGAAAAAAAAGAATCGGTAGATCTGATTCAAAGAGAAAGAGAGATCCACGGATTAGCAAATCAGAGGATTAGCGAGTTGAATGGTCGAAAGATCAGCGGGTCTGATTAAAAGAGAAAGAGAAATCGACAGGTCAATAGGTCGAATGGTCGGAAGGTGGTCTGATTAAAAGAGAAAGAGAAATCGATGGATAAGCAGGTAAGATGGTCAGAAGGTCAGCATGTCTGAATACAAGAGAAAGAAAGGAAATTACTAGAAAAAAAAAATTTATATTAATGGCTGAAAAGATACAAAGAGCGAACAATCTCTCCCAACAGAGAACTGCTATCATAACATTGCTATCGATACTATTTCCAAATCTAGTGATAATAAAATTTTCAAGTAAAGTTTAGCTGTCATATTTACAATAGTATTTACTTGATGGGAAATCCACTAAAAGAAAATATTTGAGATACTAGAACAAACATCAAGTATAGCCAAAATCGAAGCCTTAATCTCTCAGGGTATGTTAGTCGATAAACTGCAAAGAACATGATATACAATAGCCGAATCAATCTCACATATAATCAATTGAAAACTCAGTGTATGACATTTTAACGACTGCAAGAATAGCACGTGCCTCCTTTGGTACAACAGAGGAACACCATACTCGCATAACAATACCATGCATAATCTTGCCTATATTATCTCTAGTCACTACACAAACAATGGTAGGAAAAAACTGACCAGTCAAGCCACATCACTGTTAAGCTTGATACATCCCATAGGAGAGGACACCAAGCAGCAACTGAACTGTAATATATGGCTAAACTACAGCGTCGGAATTCTCACTTTCCAACGGAATTTCTATCGAAATCTGGAATTTCGAAACTGAAATATTTAGAAGGGTAAAATAGGATTTTTCATAAAATGAATGTAAAGTTTTCTTTAAATTATGTTAAAAGAAAAAAAAGAATAAAATGAGTTTTGAAAAGGTTTTAAGGTTTGGCCGCCAAAGATGGTTTCTCCGGCCCCCTATAAAAGGCCTTCAGCCCGAAAATCAAGAGAATTTTTTCTCCATCTTTGGGCAAAGGTAAGTCCATACCCTTTTCCAAATGTTTTTGCTGAAATCACTTCAATTTCTTTGAGAATTCATCAGTTTTTACCTTGTTTTTGAAACTTTGATTTTGGACTTCAAGTCTTAGCCTTTGAAGACCTTTGGAAAACGATTTTCCCTCTTCTTTCAAGTTTTGATTGTTGTGTTTTCCGTATTCTTCAAGAGGTGAGTTCAATCCTTGCTTCTCCTATGTTTTCTAAAGGTTTTAAACCAGTATTATAAATCGTTAGGGCATGCATGTTTGATTATTCTAAAGTTTTAAAGTTTATGTTAGTTTTGATGTGGGATGTTTTTCTCTTGGATTTCTGTTGATGCATGTTGAGTTAGAGCAAGTTTTTGAGGTCCTTTATGTGTGTTAAGTATGTTTGGTAGCTGTTGGTCTTTTGCATGTACGTTTGAAAGTGTTTTGGAGGCTGCATCTTTAGGACGGAATCGGGTTCTGCCTTATTGGAGAATCCAGATTCGGCCGTCGAACCTACTTGTAGAGGCAGTCATTTGGCCGCCTAACCTACCCCTGAAGGTTTCAACTTTCGGATCTGTGATGAGCTTTAGACCGTCGAACCTGCCCTCGAAGGTTTCAACCTTTGGATATGTGATGGGCTTTAGGCCATCGAACCTGCCCCCGAAGGTTTTGACCTTCGGATCTGTGAGAGACCTTCAGCCATCAAACCAGCCGCTGAAAGTCCCCTGCCCAATCTTTTTCTATGTATGTTCTTGCATGTTTTAAGAGATTTTTTGAGGGGTTGTTTTGAGTATTGTAAAAGTTATGTTTGGTCTCTTATTTGAGTCCATCTGTGTAGGATCGGACTTGGGAGACTGTAGAGGCATGCAGTCAGTTAACTGCTTCAGTTTTAGGTAAGCGTCAACCAGAGGTGAGTAGAACTGAACTGAACTATTATTTCAAAAGAAATCAAAATTTTTAAGCATGTTCATGCATCATGAATGTCATGTATATTTAATTAGGTTGTTTCCATTAGAATTTACAAATATGATGAATTGCATAATTTACTGTTGTTGTGGATAGATTTTGGATGACCCACTAGCCCTCGATTATGTTATGATATGTTATTGCTGATATGAAAATACCAGAGCTGCCCATTCTATGCCCCTGACACTATATAAGGGAAAAATCAAGACTGTCCATTCTACGCTCATAGCATTATGGATATGTTATGATATGTTTAAGAGGAAGTCCTGAGAAGCATTTGTCGTGGGCCGAGCACTATTGGAATTTGTAGAGGGCTACTAGTGACAAATCCATCTTGATGTGAATTGTTTGTGTTGTGACACATTCATACGATCATATGTTTATTGAACTATTTTTATGTTCTGCTCACTAAGCTCTTATAGCTTATCCTCTTTTTCCTAACCCCAGGTTTGCAGGATCAAAGTTGACTCAGGAAGTTGGCTGAGTTGCTGGTATAGTTTTTTGTAATAGTATAGTTGTGGACATGTATTATTTTATGGATTAGAATTGTGCTTTGTTCTAGTGTGTTTCTCCTTGTAATTCATGTTTTCATGATCCCTTATGTGTAAAAGTTTTAAGTATTTGTATGTTTGAACTAAGTTTGAGGTATGTTATGTTGATCATATTGGAGCATTTGATGAGAATTCTAGCATGGATTTATATGATTTCAATTATGATACATGCAGAGGTTGAGCCGTGGTTCATGTAATGATTAGGTTTTTGTTAGTTCGTGTGATCATGTATGGAATTTTATCAGGTATAACAAGATGTATTATAGACTTGCTATGGAATCCGACGATCTTAAGTTGATCTGAACTCTAGCGTCGATAGTGGTCTGGTCCCCAGATCGTTACATGAACAAGACCTATGCAGCTGCGAAGGAGAATCAACAAAAATACCACTATACTAAAATAAGTTGAAATCAGTAGAAATACAAACTCATGTAACAATAGGATCAAGTAAAACAAATTTAAAAATATCTTTATTTCTTTGCTTCCAAATATGCCATCATTTAGGAGCTCAAAGGGAGGTCAAACCATCATTGCATTATTGGTAAGAGACGAAAGATGTGGTCTGTTAAAAGGAGGCAAAATATGAAAATATCTAAAGACTCAATGAGCCATCAAACAAGCCTTTGGTGGTATAATAAAGCTTATAAGGAATCATACCATTTTGAAACTGAATGTCGTGAGTGTCCTAAAAAATATCAACTATTTATCCTAAAAGCAAGGATATGTTTGGAGATATAATATCTCATCTAATGATGGGAAGAGGAAGACCAACTGTCGTGTGAGAAAAAACAGAATTTGGAATAGGGAAAGCTATCGGTCACCACTGAGGGAAGTGAGGGATGATGGGAGAAAATGTTATTTTCTTTCTAATATTTATTTTAGTGGATGTTAAGGGAAAGTTGGTTAATATTGTATATACTGATATTTGAATCTGTTTATTATGAATAGTTTCCAATTCTATACGAATCTGACAAATTATGAAAGTTGATAAGGATTAGGATTGAGACTATACTGATAAGTGATAAGGATTAGGATTGAGACTATACTGATAATGATTAGGATTCTATTTTCCTAAATTGTATAGATTTCGGTTTCCTAGTTTGTATAGATTTCAAATACTTGTTAACCAAGTCACACTTGTATGTATAAATACCTATTCTGTAATCAATAAAGATATCTCTGATTGCCCAAGTGTATTATGGTATCAGAGCCCAATAGGGTTTAAACACCATTATTATTATTTTTTTTTCAGATCTCATAATTTCTAATCATGGCGTCAAGCTCTAGTTCTAGTTCTGCGAGTTCACCCCAGCTTAATCATCAAATCTCAATTAAGCTTACCTCAGATAATTACTTGTTATGGAAGATGCAATTTCTTCCCATGGTTAGCGGTTGCGGCTTGAAGCATCATCTCGATCTCAGTACTCCACCTCCAGCAAAAATAAATTCGGATGGAACAGCAAACCCGAATTACAGCCAATGGGAGACCACTGATCAGCTCGTGTTTAGTTGGATAGCGTCATCATTATCCAAACGAGTTCTTTCTAAGATTGTTGGACTTACAACTGCCAATGAAGCCTGGACAAAACTTCAAACGGTTTATGCGTCTGGAAACCGTGCTTAGATTCGTGAGTTACGAGGACAGCTTCATAATATTCAACGAGATTCTCTGTCTATCGATGAGTATATGTCGAATATTAAACTATTGTCCGATCGATTGACTGCTTTAGGACAATCAGTTTCTGATGAAGACTTGGTTGAATTTGCTTGTAATGGGCTTGGCCCAACTTATAGCAGTTTTGTTCGTTTACTTGATCAAAGTGATGCTACAATCGACTTTGATGAATTACATGCTCGTTTGTTGACTGAAGAACGGAGATTAAAGAAAGACGAGAAAGTTGCTGTTGTGGCTCCATCAACCCAGTTTTCGCAAAGTCAGTACAATGCCCGAGGGAGAGGGCGAGGCCGAGGACGTGGTCGTGGTAGGAACTCCTCGGGCAGAGGTTATTATTCTGAAAATTCTGGCAGAGGGTATTCTTCGAATAATTATCCATTCTCTTACAACAATTATTCGAACCAATACTCTTTTGGTAATAGTCGTGGACAACAATCTTATGGAGGTTTGAATTCACTTCCTCAAGACAATTCCAATCTTCAATGTTATAATTGTAATGGTTTTGGCCATGTGGCTCGCATATGTCCTTCTCCCAAAACTGATAATGGCAGTACCAAGAATCAAGTTCGGCCAGCAGCCAATATGGCGTCTAACCGAGTGCACCCTTCAGCTCCGTGGTTAATGGACAGTGGTACTACACATCATCTGACCAATGATTTGGATAACCTAGCAATTCACTCTGAATATACTGGTCCCGAGGAAGTCGCTTTAGGTAATGGTTCCAAACTCCCAATTTCTCATGTTGGTCATTCCTCCATTAATGTTTCTCATCACAAGTTTAATCTACGTGATATTCTTTGTGTTCCTAATGCCATTCAAAATCTTTTGTCAGTTTATTCCTTTTGTTTTTCTAACCGTGTATCTGTCGAATTTTTCCCTGACTTTTTTGCTATAAAGGATTTGGTAACGAGGGAACTTCTGCACAAAGGACCGAGTAAAGGGGGGCTTTATCCATTATCCACCACAACACTCAACAATATTCAAGCCCATGCTGTGTCTCTTACTACATGGCATGCTCGTTTAGGACATGCCAATTTTCCTACCATTCGGAAGGCAGTCGAGTCAAGTTTAATTTCGTCATCTATGTTACCTAAATCTTTATGTTCTGCTTGTTCAATGTCTAAGAGTCATAAGCTTCCTTTTGTTCATTCTGAATTTAAGGCAAAAGCACCTTTGGAGTTAATTTGTTCTGACTTATGGGGCCCCGCTCCGGTTTCTTCCGCTGACAATTTCAGATATTATGTTATTTTTTATGATCATTATTCCAAGTATACTTGGATTTATTTTTTGCAACATAAATCTGAAGTTCTATCAATATTCCAGCAATTCCGCATAATAGTGGAAAAACACTTTGATCGTTCTATTAAGATGTTTCAGGCAGACTGGGGTGGCGAATTTCAAGCGTTGACAAGTTATCTTCGTGATAATGGTATATCTCAGAGAATCTCTTGTACATACACACCGGAGCAAAATGGATGCGCTGAGAGAAAGCATCGGCATATTGTTGAAACAGGAAGAGCTCTCCTCGCTCATTCCGGCGTACCACACAAATATTGGACAAATGCTTTTGCTACTGCCGTTTATACCATAAACCGATTGCCTACACCACATCTTAATCACAAATCACCCTTTGAGATACTTTTTCATGTTCGGCCAAACTTCAAAAGTCTTAGAGTTTTTGGTTGTTTGTGTTACCCTTGGTTACGTCCATATACCAAAAATAAATTAGAACCCCGTTCTAAACCTTGTGTTTTTCTTGGCTATAGTAGACAACATAAAGGTTACATTTGTCTTGATATGTCTTCTTCCAAATTCTTTATCTCACGTCACGTTGTCTTTGATGAACAGGTTTTCCCATTCATTGGTCAATCAGCAACTCGTACCACTGTCCCTTCACCATCAGCTTCTGCACCGGTTTTTTCATTACCTACGGCTGCTATTCAAGAGCGGGTTCAATACCCAATTCAGGAGGTACTTCCCAATGGTACGGATTTACATTTGGCTGCCCATTCACAATCGCCTACACCGTCTCAAGATACTGCCGAGACTTCCCTAGCAGCCGAATCTAGTCCTCCACCTCTACAATTGGTTGAGTCACTACCTGTTGGTCTTGTCGAAGCTGCCTCTCCTGAACCAGTTACTACCCGACGCCATCATATGGTCACCAGAATTCAAACTGGGAACCTTAAACCGAGACAACCTTTCTCCTTGGCTGTTTCGGTTGATTCTACCTCAACACCAACTACTTTCACTCAAGCAAGCAAGGACTCTAGATGGCGATTGGCAATGCAAGAGGAGTATAATGCACTCATTTCGAATGGTACTTGGCAACTTGTTCCACCAACTCCAACTCAAAATGTCATTGGGTGCAAGTGGGTTTATCGCACCAAGTTAAAAACCGATGGTTCTGTTGATCGGTACAAAGCACGCTTAGTAGCAAAGGGTTACCATCAGAGGCCTGGAATTGATTTTGATGACACCTACAGCCCGGTTGTCAAGCCATCTACCATTCGATTGATGTTAGCTTTGGCTCTACAACATGACTGGTTTGTTGACCAAATGGATATTTCTAACGCTTTTCTTCATGGCAATCTCGACGAAGATGTCTTTATGATCCAACCACAAGGCTTCATTGATCCTCATAAGCCGAATCATGTTTGTCATCTAAAGCGTTCTTATCAAAATTAGATTATTATAGTCTTTTGACAATAGACAATAATCTTTTGACATTGTATATTTTTGACATTTTATATCACCAAAATTAGATTATTATATCACCAAAATGTCCATCTCATAGACAATAGTCTTTTGACATTTTATATTTTTAGCATATATACTCGGTTTCCCCTTATCAAAATTAGATTATTATATATCTAAAATTGGCGAGTCTTCACTTCTTGAGCTAAATTCTACAAGACCAGTGCTTGAAGGTCCCTTTTCAAATTTCTTCGAATTTAATCACCCACTAAATTTTTCACTTGACTTTGAGACAACCGAGTAATTCGGCTATGTCGACATCATTTACTCTTTGTCTCATTAACTCATTGAAAGTCCAAGGTTTCAAACCACTTAGGAATGCAAAGAATGTATCACGTTCGTCCATATCTTTTATATTTAGTGTCAGGGTTGTGAATTCTCTAATGTTTTTACTGTAAATCTTTCAACTTCCATCGTGTATTAAGCGCAACATTTTCAAGATAGAACTGAACATTTAGAATTCGCTTGAAGGCATCCCAAGACTCAATTTGTCCCCATCTTCTACCTTTGATCGCCACCATAGCTTGACGTTCCCTTTCAAATACATTAGGATAATTTGTAGCTTGTCTGCATCAAAATCTCGTTTGGTGGCATTGAAAAACAATTCCGAGGAAATTGTCAACCTCTTATGCATCTCTAGTCCCATCGTAAGCCTAAAGTTCTGAGATTTTATCCTTTCTTGAGTTATGTAAGTTAGCACATAACTCAGACTTCAAGTTGTCCTCGAACACATTTACTTGTACCTTAATCCTTTGCATTTCCTCCTCTATAGGTTTCACGATGTCATCAACGCCTACTCTTATCACCTCCATGATGTGTTTGACATTATCCTTAATATTATTAACAACCTCACTAGAAAAGTGTGAGTAGGAAAGTGTGAGTATCAGCAAGATTTTAAATTGTCTAGCATTTCATCAATTTAAGAGACCACTTTCCTAAATTTATTTATTTTTATCTCAAAATCACTTTATCGAGCGTCATTCTCGTAAGAGAAATTTTGGATGAGCTCTACCACTAGCCACCTTTCACTTTTAGACAATTTAGTTATCACAATACACAAAAGACCTACATGTAATCATATCCAATCAAGTCACAATCACCAAAAATGATCTACAAAACTAAATAAAATTATACCCTATTGATGGGAGAGAAATATTGAGGCTAACACTTCTTCGCCGAGAACCAAAAACAAAACCCTCAACTCTCGATTTCTCTCCTTCCGATTTTCACATGTCCTTTTTATTGTCGATTGTGATTGAAAATAATAAATAAATAAAGTCTCGATAATAATTATATCCATTGGAGATTTTTTTAATTATAAAAAAAAGGGACGATCCTAATTTGAAGTTTCATAATCTACATTCGATTAGGATTTGCGGTAGAGATAAAAACATGAGATCCTCGTCGAATGGGAATTGCAAACGTAAAAGGTTGGAGTGGATCTTTCTTTCAAATCATATCTTCCATCAAATAAAGGAAGATTGAAGAGGAGAGTCACATGACAAAGGGGGCTTCCCACTTCCTCAACCGCCGGCGAAGGCTAATGAGAATGCAACACATATCCCCAAGAAGTTGACAAGTGACAACAATACAATAAAGCGCTAAAAACAAACCATCAGGTGGCCGAGACTGAAAGAAAAGGAGATACACACACAAGCAGAGAGAGAACTGAAGAGTGTGCAAGTGAAGAAGAGAAGCAAAGAAAAGAAACGGAAATGCCGAGTAGCAGATTTGCGGGTTCTTTATCAACCCCAAAAGTTGATGTGGCAATTGACATGGGCAATCACTTCCTCAATCTCACCGTTGATGGCTTCTTGAAGATTGGAACTGTATCATTCTTTTTTTTATCTTCTTGTTTAAAATGAAATTTCTGCAAATGGGATGAGTTATTTTTGAATCAAAATGACGCTGTTTTGGTTGATACAACTTTTGCAGGTTGCAGCTACTAGAGTTCTCGCAGAGGATGCATATTATGTGGTTAAAAGAGGTCATCTCTCTTTCTCGTTTATAAGAAACAACTGTATATGACGTATTTGGGTCATTTTAGTTGATGCTGACAAACACAACTAATACACCATCTTTCTTTTCAGGGAACATTTCCACTCGCAATTTTGATCAAACGGTGATTTTTTTTTCTTTTTCTTTTTTCCTATTCATAGCTGCAATCATGAAAATCCTCTGTGGGATTTCCATTTTTATAATGGCATTAGTTTTCTGTATCTCACATGCTATTAGTTACTCCATAGTTTGATTCTAAGAATTTTGATTATTATCTTTGATTGAAGAATGATACAAATTAGTAAATGTTCAATATGGGAAGAGAAAGCCTTTAGTTTCTACTGATTTCTCATATTTTTGTTTCCCTTAGTAATCATTGATCTTCTCAAATGCTGTTTGCCCTTTTATCTGCTATTCTTTGGTAATTATTGTTTTTTTTCTGCGAGTGTTTAAGAAATGAGATAACAATCCCCATGCTTTTTTTGAAGAAAATATTGTCGGTGATTCTAGCCACATGATAGCCGTGGAATTCCTGAACTCCATAAGGTTCTTCTACCAGTTGTTAGTTCTCCATTTGAAACAAACTACATATTGCCAGTTGCTCTATTTCAGTATGAGCAATATTCTCAAGATTTCTTTAACACCATTTTCAGACTTCTGAACCATGGGTACTTTGTTGATTTTTGAAATTTGAGTGAAAAAAGAATATTTTCTTATTGAAGGGCTTACATTATACTAATTTATTGAAAAATTTTATGATTGTTTTATTTGATATGTAATAATGGATGAGTAGGTGCAATATAAGTTTTCTGCTAATAGAGATACTGTTATTGCAGCTCAAAAAGATGTGCAAAGAAGGTGCTTTATGGGGTAAGCATGTTGTTATATTGCATTGGCTACTATTTTCCCCCTTTTTTTTGTTAGAGACCTTTTCTTTCCCCTCTTTTTGACAAATGCTATAGTAGCCTTGTGTTCCTAAACCCCCATTGAAATCTAGAAATGTGTTATTTTGCTTATAGGAACTGTTGCTGGGGTTTATGTTGGAATGGAATATGGAATGGAGAGGGTTCGTGGCACCCGAGACTGGGTATGCTCTTTCTGTTGATGTATTTGTCATTGCCTGTGTAGCTACAACTTAAACAATGTTGTTAAGTCTTCAAAATACTTTCCTCAGTGTTCACCTTTTTATTTGTGAGGAATTATTGGTGAAGCTCTGGTATTCTCATTTTGAATGTACCCTTGCTTCTTTTCACGTATTTTCCTCTGGATCTATTATAGAAGAATGCCATGTTTGGGGGTGCATTGACTGGAGCTCTGATATCTGCTGCTTGTAACAAGAACAAAGACAAGGTTTTGACAGATGCCCTTACGGGAGGTGCGATTGCAACTGCTGCAACATTCCTTAACTATCTCACCTGAATCACTGAAACTTGAATTCTTCCTAATATCTTCAGCAAATTGTAAGGCATTAGATGTCCCGGCATCATGTTACTTTTCATCATAAATGCAATGCATAAATGTGCCAGATTGTGAAATTGCAAGACTGATATTAGTGGAATGAAACTGTTCTATATTTGTTCAACTTGTGTTTTTCCTTGAATAATCAGCTTCGCAGTGTTTCCTAATATCTTCAGCAAATTGTAAGGCATTAGATGTCCCGGCATCATGTTACTTTTCATCATAAATGTAATGCCAAACTAATCATAAATGTGCCAGATTGTGAAATTGCAAGACTGATATTAGTGGAATGAAACTGTTCTATATTTGTTCAACTTGTGTTTTTCCTTGAATAATCAGCTTCGCAGTGTTTCCTTGAATAATCAGCTTTGCAAGCTGGACTTGAAAAGGCTAGTTGTGTTCTTAAATTTCATATGAGACTACTCTTGGTTATGATTTCTAAAGCATCTTATCCGTCGGCTAGGGCTTACTACTCTTGGTTATGATTTCTAAAGCATCTTATCCGTCGGCTAGGGCTTACTACTCTTGGTTATGATTTCTAAAGCATCTTATCCGTCGGCTAGGGCTTACTACTTGCTGGGGTCGTTATCAAACGGCAGACTAATTTTGTTATTTCACATTTGGTTCACCATCTTAACACCCTCTGATGAAGAATCCGATGTGACATTCAAGGTTTTGGGAGGTAACAGAGTTTAGAACCATTCAGGCTTTCTCGCTTTGGAAAAATGTTTTCTGAGATGATGGAACCAGTCAAAATACCTGTAGAGCCATGAAGGGCTCCGGATAATCGTGGAATGAGATATAGATCAGATTAGTGTAGAAAAGCCAGGCATTGTTTATGGGTTCAAAATTCTAACAAGAACATTGAAGCCTTTAAAGGGCAAAATCTCAATCAGCCTAAATCTCATTTAAGAAATTTCATCTAAGAATATAATGTTTGGTGCAATGGAATAGTGAAACCGAATGGATTCAAATCCTATTGTGAAGGTACAGGCTTCTCTACAGGTTTCCCTTCTGGAAGCGAAACCTGCAGTCTCTTAAAAACTTTATCAGGAAAAAGTGGGATTTGATATCGAGCACCTTGTGACTTTTCCAATAGCTTGCACAAATAATTTGACTTGCAACCACACCAGAAAATCATTTTCCATTGAGAAAAATGAATGGAATTTATATAACATATCAACTCTTTACACAATCAAATTTGGAACTGCTCAGTAAGTTTTATCAGGCTATAAGTCTCAGCATCTGGTTTAGCACCCCCTAAAATCATCCTCCTCAAAAGGCTAGGAACATAAACTTTGGCCTTCACATAAGCTTTTATTAATGTATTGTACACAAAAGTATACCTTGTATACTTTGCTTTCGCTATTTCTTCAAAGAACTTCTCAGCATTAGCTATATCACCCTTCTCCGCAAATATTTCAATAATTGAAAGTGTCGTTTCCAACCATGGGGTTGAATTCTTCACTTTGTTGCTTGTTTTCAAGTGCATCCCCATTTCTAGAGTCTTCAAGGCTTCTTCCACTAGTTCAGCCTTCAAGCAACCCAAAGCAAGATGTCGAAAAGTTATGGCATTTGGTTTGCATCCATTTATCTCCATTTCCCTGAAAACTGCAGTTGCCTTTTTTATCAGCCCATATTTGCAATAAACAGATAACATGGAATTGAACGGTTCTGTTGATTTCGACCCTTTTATCGACTTCATCTCTAACCAAAGCTCTTCCGCTCGACTGAGCTGCCCAATTCTACCAAATGCTTCAATTGCAAGCATGTAACTTTTAGACCTAACATGTGAGAGTTCTTGCACCATGGCCCATGTTCTCTCCAATTCCTTCCCCTTCCCCAAATACCCATACAATATGATCAAAACATCTAGTGTTGACCAGTTATCTCCTGTACGAGACTTTTCTACATCTTCAACGTACGCCTCAGCCACTGTATACAATCTTGCAACAGCATGTGCAGTAGCTAATATGCAGAAAGATATCTCATTTGGCTCCACTTTTGATATCTTCATTTCATCAAATACCTTCACCAGTCCTTCAATGTTGTGTTCATTAGCTTCAATTTTCATTAGAATGTTGTACGTGGAGACATGAGGAGCTGTCTTATATGCCTTCATTAAAGTAAGGAACTTTGGTATCATTTTCCTGCGACCATGAGAAGAATGGAGGATTATAAGGCGGTTGAAAACCAAATGTGATATGGGGTGACCCAATTCCCTCATTTTCTTCATGTAGTCAAGCGAGAGCCTTATGACACCCTTTTCCAAGCATGCGATTACAAGGTTATTATACAGCAATTCATTCTGGAACTCAGGAGGGATACGAGTGAAGAGCTTTTCCCCATGAGATATCCCATGAAGTTTGGTTGTGAACTCCAATAGGTAAGAATAGTCAAGTTCTTTTGGCCTATAAGGTCTCTCCCTGATCACCCATTCCATCACCTGCCAAAAGCAGTAGACCCTGCTGTGTTAAAATACTGTTGCACCCAAAATTCTCAAATAATGATCTAATCTACAATGTCATCATGATTGCACTGTTGCACCACCATCTCATTTTAATAGTTTACGTTTGATTATATATTCTCACTTCGTCACCAAGAAAAACAAAATATCAGTATATAGAAATGTAAGTTTGTTTCACCATCTATCAAAGCCAATCAAAGTAAAAGTACCTTTCTTTGGAGAAAGTAATTGGAACATAAATAGACATCTAGAAACTCAGTTTTATTTCCATATCCTCAGAAACCTGCTCATCTAATTAATTCACTTAAACAATTAAACAAACCCCTAATATATTTAGAAGAAGAGAAAGATAAAGAAAACCTCAAGCGCGCGTTTGTTCAATTTGAGCTTCCTCAAGCGATTAATGGCGTGAAAAATGTCACCTCGATGAATTGGAAAGCCTTCGCGCATCCAGCTTTGAAAGGCTAAACCAACCGATTCTCCTCTAGCAAGCTTCTCAATTCTCAAAGATAAGCTCTTGGGTGCTTCTTGTTCTTCTCCCGGTTCTAATATCTTCTTCTCGGGCGAACAATTGCTAGTGTAGGTACAGAGAAAATCGAAATTGCAAGGAATTTGGTAGAGAGGCGGACAACTGATAGAAAGTGTTCGATGAATTGCTTGAGAGAACCAGCGTCGGCCCAGAACGGCCAGCGCACGCATGCTTCTTGTCCGTTTCGGGACCTGAAAGCGCGCTTACGCAAAAGAGCCAGAGATCTTATTTGAAAAAAGACGTCGCCACATGCAAATGCTAAGAGCCAAAGTCCAGCCCAGAAGCGAAACCAAAGTTGAAGCTTAGCTGCCTACAATCCAGCCCAAGTCATTTTCTGGGATATTTTGTCCATGCCATTAATATTTATATAAATTATTGAAAATTAATATATGGATGCAAAGTTCAATGGAAATTTGGAATTCCATTCTGCTCCCTAAATTTCATTGTGGATAGATAATCTTTATTTATCCATGAATCAGAAATGGGTTTGATATTTATTCTCAAATTTCTTAACATTTAAATATCAAATTTGAGATACTATAAGCACTAATTATCTTGTTCTTTTTGTTTGTGATAGTGATGAAGAATAATATAGCAATCAAAACAGAATCGTATGCCATCTTTTCCTTTTTGTATGGGCTTAAAACACAGAAAATCATTTTTTATATTGTTTCTCCAAGTCCTTTTATTTATTACTTTTCAGGTATTTAATTAAAAAAATATCATCAATGAAATTTAAACTCTAAAATTTTAATTATCATCATTGATTAAACTCTATTTGACAATGCTAATTGATATAATAATTGTTAATTGTCAATAATATAATTATTTAGATAATGGTTAATTAAATATTAGAACAAATAGTTTTCCACAATTCAATTTCTTAATTGCTGATTATTAAATATTATTTTAAAAATTATCACCGAACAAACGCTTAGAGTTCTACAATGTGGTAATAGATGCTTCTTTTTGTGTGTGTGATCATGATTGGTTTGTAATTAATAAACTCAACAAGGGAAGGTCATCATTAATTCCAAGATTGCCCTCTGCTGATCAAAGCTAAAGAAAGAAAATATAAAAAAGTATGTTGATGTAATGTAAAGTGGAAAAGAAATTGCATCGCTTTGTAATCAAGATTACAATGACAAAGAAAAATGAATTAGTGGCCACATTGGATTAGTAGAATTTAGGTCAAATCTAATTAATGGCCAACTAAATATTAAAAAAAATAAAAATCAAGAACCCTGGCCAAAAAAGTTTTCTTTAGTAGTCCTTCATGATTGCTCTTTTTATAGTTTCATGTTGCCCCCTTTCCCCAACTCAGTCCAAAATTTTCTGCTCCTTTAGTTCAACCTAAATTTTCTATTTATCCACCCTTTTTTTCATTCTTCTATTTTATTATTCTCTATTTTTTTTTTCTCATTTTATTGCATAATTAGAATTGAGAATTTCATTTATAGGATTTATTGATTAAAAAATTTAATGAAAAATTTTTAACTTGTAATTTTTTTTTTTGGTAAAGTTGTGCCTGTGCGAATTGTGAATTTAACTTTTCATGAAATTTTATGTTATTACATTCTATGGCTATGTGTCCATGTTATTAATAAACTTTATATTAAAATTAAGAAAATAAAATTAATTTCAAGTTTCAACTTCAATATAAAGTGATAATCGATCATTCATCAGGAAAGGAAAAAAGGATTATCCGTTAAAATTAATATCTGGCTCTATATACCATCGTGAATTAATATGTAGGCAATGATTTGGATTTATTTCTCTAGTTTGATAATATATATATCAGGCAAATAAAAAAAATCCCTGTGAACTACTTCCAAAATTTAAACTCCAGATAGGAGAAAATGCAGTGCCAACTTAACTGATTTTGGAGTTACTTCACGAGTTGGTCTAGATTGTTTTTCAGTAGGTGTTTGGGAGACGTCATCATCACCTTCCTCCGGGGTTTCAAACTCAACATTGACAACTAAACAGAGGTTTGCGCTTTTTTTTGGTACTCAACCCAACATGGGGAAGGGAGGAAAATAGAAACCTGGTTATCGGGGATTCCACGCACTCTTCCAGTGAGTGGTAGGCGAGTTAGTTTAGATGAAATCATAATAAAATCTTATCATCAAATCAATAGCATAAGTGGCTATGAAACTCAACAAATTGAAGTCGATTATAACAGACAATTATAGAAAAGAACGAAAGAGAAGGTGGGAAAAGTAGATCATATTTAAGTGAAAGGAGTTATAACCATAGACACCAACGCTAATCGAGTTCCCCTTCCAAAAGTACACAGAGGACCAAGTTACGACCAGCAAAGCAGACACACTTTAACACATAAAACGAGCCATCAAACTCCAGGAAATTAAATCCTCATACAAGGATTCTGATTACCTATGGCTGTTTTATTTACAGCAGCAAGCCGACAACTATTTTACATATTCATCAACAAACCCTTTTTCATCCTTTTTTTTTTGGGGGATTTATTAAAAACATCAAGTACAGGCTTTGCTAGGTCCATGTCCATGCTGCTTTCTCATTTGCAGTTGCATGGATCACAGCTGCAGCTTGATCCACACTTGCACCCATTTCCACTCTCAGCACCAAAGTTCATCTCAGTACCCTCATCGGACCTGCAAAAATCACACCAGCTCTCAATTCTTTGTACAATCAAGAATCTAACTTCGATTTGGCTGCGCAAATAGAATTTCTTCCTTATAGAATTTCTCCGAACTCAATTAGGGTCTCAAATTCAAACCCAAAATAATTGTGATTCTTACATCTTAGGAGGTGCAACTCCTGCAATGAGAGTCTCAGTTCTGGTGTTCTCTGAGATGTCAGGGTACATGCCACAGCTGCAAGAATTCAAGAAGATGAGGGAAGAAAGATAAGAAACTCTTAGGAAGTCTGTTTGGTGTATGAGAAACAATTTTCCAAGAAAAAGAAACTCTTACCCGTTGCAGCCGCTGCCGCACTTGCATCCAGAGCCACAGCCACAGTTTCCTCCGCAGCAAGACATTTTCTTAGGGATTTCGAAGAGGCTTATCACTTGACAATTGGGCATAAATATTTTGTAAAACCTATCATAAACAGAACTAGTATTCCTATCAAATTTGTCATGAACAGTCGATTTTATCTAAACTAAGTCTCTGCAATTTCACACTATCCATAAGCATTCTAAGACCAGCTTTTAGTTCTGGTACCCCTTCCTCCAGGACAGCACAAACTGGATATATAGGAACATCTTGAACTCTTCTTTTCAATTCTTCATATACTTCATCAGCCCCTGCCTCATCAATTTTATTCGCCACAACTAAGGAGGGCCGATCAGACAGGCCCTCTTGATGATGCTCAAGCTCCAAAACTAAATCTTTCAATTGTTCCCACGGTGGAAATCCCTTTCTGCCATCTAATCCAGCAGCCAAGTCTAGCACATAAGCTAAAACCTTAGTACGTTCTATGTGCCGTAGGAAAGCATGTCCAAGTCCACGATTCTCGTGAGCACCTTTTATGAGTCCTGGAATGTCAGCCACTGTGATTGAGAAGTCATCAAACTTCAGTTTTCCTAAATTGGGCCTAAGAGTCGTGAAGGCATAATGACCCACCCTAGGTTTTGCTCTGGATAAAGCTCCTAAAAGAGTACTTTTACCAGCATTTGGCATTCCAACGAGGCCCACATCAGCAATGCTTTTCAGTTCCAGCAAAAGAACAGCCTCTGAGCCAGGCAACCCACTGCTAAGGCAGGATTGATCCTCACTGGACATATCACGATCGAAGACTATATCCCTATTGACTCCAGGCTTACTTAACTTGGCCTTCTTTGAAACATCAGGAGAATACACATTACCCAAACCACCCTCCCCTCCACGAGCAACAATTATTTGCTGACCCAGTTTTGTTAACTCTGCAACATCATAGTGTATATGTTCCACACCTACTGGCTCTCTTTGAATGGCTTGTTTGCTTGCAAATTCCTCTGAAGTTCCTTTAGCTTGTGTTAATGAGCCACAAGAAATATCTGATGGCTCAGCTTCTTTTTCCATGTTTGTGCTCTTAGAGACAGACTGCCAGTGAGATTCTGATTGATCGGTATGGAGAGTGCCTGGAAGTTCCCACGGGTCCAAGTCTGTTTTGGAACAGTTTTGGACTGTAGATGGAAGTTCACCCTTCAAAAGATGAATTACAGTGCCGACAGGTACTTGCACAACCTACCACACACGAGTACTCATAGTTAGATAAACTGCCAAACAACAGTGGCATCATAAAATCTTGCCGTTTGTAGAACTTATAAATAGTAACCTTATCCTCTCCTCGAGTTCCTATCATACTCTTTGAAGCTCCATTCCCCCCTCTGGCTGCATTCTATACAATAAAGGCAGAACTTGAGTGTCCTCATGCAATAATACTAGTAGAGTTGACAAAATACTGGAAAGGTAAGGACTACATACAACATGATGGTGTAAACCACTAAAGTCCCAGATTACAGGAGAACACTCCAAAATCACATCACCACCTCTTCCACCATTTCCACCTGTATTATTGAATCCACATGAACCAGAAAGACTATTTCACAAATTTTAATGCACTTGCTCTTAATCACCATGCAATAATCAGCTACATTTATGAAGTTCAAGGGAAAATTGAACCTAGTATGAAGATTGAGAAACTAGATAAATTATGATCAAAGAAAAATAACCATGATAATATTGTATCCAATTGGTTTTTAGTATCACATATATCATACTTAATGCTGTTATAAAACTTGATCTAATAAACATACCATCAGGTCTGCCACAGCGATCATGTCGACTTCGGCGAAAACTGGAGCAACCATTGCCACCATCACCTCCCTTAGCATGTAGTGTAAACCTATCTCTCATTCTGGTTTCCTACAAATAGTCCCCTAATAACCCTTTACTAAGATGAACAAGTAGTAAAAAAATCAAGAAATGATTACACAGAAATATGTGAAGCTATCATGGTTATAAAAATGTGAGAAACAGGGAAGAAACAAATAGAGTGGCAAACCTGCAAAGGGGCACACTTTGCTTTTGTGTCAGTAGCGTCTGAACAAGAGAATAAAGACAAATAGATCCATGGAGATTTAGAAGATTTTCTCAAATCATCTATGTGGCAAAATGATTTTACACAGCGTAACCACATTGCTCTCTCTTTCCTGTCTAGATATCCTTCAAATCCTCCTCAAATGGAAAAAGTTGGCATTCAATTTTTCGCTTATCTCAGCAACCTATAGAAAGAAATATCTTACATACTGAACCAGCAACAGAAACATTCTTCCCTGTCACAAAGCAGATGCTGAACATGGCCCATACAAGATAGCTAAAGAAAATGATGTTTACAGCTCTTCGCAACCAGTTCCAATCCTTTATTATAACATGTCCAGATAATCATAAAAACACAATAAGCATCACTTTTAACAATCACATTTACCAAAATTTGCTAAATTGTCAGCTGCAAGCAAAGTAAAAGCTTTAGTAAGCCCAACAACTTGTGCCATAAACACACCAACAACTGAAACAATATGCTAGAAAGGAATTTGAGATAACCAAATAAATGATGAAATATTCAGGAATGAGCACATGGCATCTAAAGGAAACAGACATTGAAAACATTCATCAAATCAATAATCAACAAGAAAATTGAATTTTAACAACAAAGAGAGCATTGAAGGCTAATATGGTGTATTTAACACAAAATGAAAGAAACTAAAAGACCAAATTGATTGAACTTACATTCATCTAAAACCCTTGAATAAAGCTTTCTTTTAGTTTATAGGAAAAAAAAATGTTTATTGATAATGAAAACTAATGGAGTCAAAGGAAAATGTCCATTGTTAAAAGAATTGAACCCATTCATAGGATTCCTCACCAGCCCTTGCAAGGAGTCTCCTTGGCCATGGTTCTAACATTAATGACCATTCTAATGCCACCAATGAGCTTTAGTTTGATATTAGGGTCATCAGCTTGAACCATAAGAAAAAGGAAGAAAGAAACAACCATTCTAATGCTTTAGGCAGAGATTTTATGGTTACTGTTAGGATTCAGGGTAGGATCTAGTTGTGGGTTTGTGTAACGAGTCTTTTGGCAAGAAAACAAGGATGAATTTTCTTTTTGCGATCTATTTTGAAAAGCTGTCAGGCTTATCAGAGAGAACATGTAATTTTTTGAATTTAAAGTGCTCAAAGACTTTTTTGAAATTTTTTTTAGCTAACGTTTATTAATCTGTTGTCCACTTAAATAGAAGTTGGAGTTTTAAGAACCCCCTGAAAAATAAGAACTTAAAATAGTATAATAGAGGCTAACCTCCTACAAAATAAAATTTAGCTTATGTTTATTAATTTGCTGTCAACTTAAATACAAGTTGGAGTTTTAACTACCTGCTAAAAAATAAGAACTTAAAATAGTATAATAGAGGCTACCCTCCTACAAATCATAATAACTAAATAACTAAACAAAATATGATCATAAGACACATGATCTTAGCCACTATCCATTAATATGCATAGACCCATAATCTATGCCACTACCCACTGATGAATAACTATCCATTATTGCATCAATGACGAAGAATCTGTTGAAACGGCGGTTTGCTAACAATACTCCAGTCTTCCACGATGCACTTGTCTTCAAGCGCAAACTTAGAAAATTTTAGGAACTATTTAGCCAATGTCCATTTTGACATCTCCAGGGTCATTATCTGCTAACCATAATAGTTTTTTGCACCAGTTTTTGAAATATTCCCATGTCAATTTCGGATAGTCTTGCAACAATTGTAGAAACTATAGTTGTGTTATGCCCTCCAAGTGAAATGAAGCTATATTAACCTTCTTCTCTACTGAAGTTTGTTAATGTTGAAAAAAAATGATCATATCTAGTGAACCACACTAAAAAATCCTCGTGTCTATTGAAACGGGAAAAATCAAGTTTGGTAAATTTATATAATTAATTAATGCAAAGTTACTTATATTATTTTAATTAAGCATAAGGCCTTCCTTTATTTAGCAACTGCTATCCACTCATTCTCATCCCATTACTTCCTGGTACAACCCACTAATTCCTAATAAAGTGATTTTTTGGCCGCTTTAATTGGAGTCCATTGGACCATTTCTTCTTCTTTCGGCTATTATTCGCATTAGTTTGTTCTTCACTTTCTATTGTCGACTTCGTTGCAGAGCCATTCAATCTTGAGTTCTTGACGGCTATCTCTCTCTGCTCCATTGTCTGCCTCGATAATCTCGCCTTCATTCTCGACTTCTGGCCGTCATTATTTACAACCTCGTCGTGGATTTTGCTGTGACGTGTTTCAATCTATTGGTTCTTCAATTTCTTGAGTTGTAATGTTGCCTTCTCCATGTTCTCACTATGACGCTAGTTACGATAGTATGATTTATTATTTCACTGTTATTTTATTTTTTGAGCTGCCTCTGGTCTGATATACTTGGATACAATTTTGTGCCTTATGATATTTTATAATCATAATAAGTTTTCAATATGCAAAATATTGGATTTTTTTTTTGCTAATAAGTAAATCATTATACTTAGTATAATGATACAGTTATCATAGGAGTGCAGAACAGATGAAGCTCACTTCTAGCGGATTAATGCAAACCAAAAAAGCAAAATTTCTCTAGTTTTTACTTATTACTTTGACTGGTCTACAAAAGTAAGGAACTTAACTGATTGCACCAAGCCGCTGCCCTACAACACTTCCATCCATCTCTCCCCTCTCCTCTTTCTAGTGCTCAAACATTCTCCTTCCCTTTCTCAATATCTTCTCACGAAGGACCACTTGTATGGCTTCTGAACTCGACTACCTCCATCAACGACACAAGCAGCTAGAGTGTTCATATTTTATGTCTGGCTCTCCAAGTTCAGTTGTTTCATGGATCATTTCCCTTTGTTGTTTCTGATTTCACTCAATTCCTTTGTAGGATCTTTAAAATGACAACACTCTTTTCATCATTTGCTTCACTTCTCTACCCAGATTTTCTTTCAATTTTCTGAATCATTTCTCTTTGAGCTTCGAGTCCTGTGCGCGATATTGAGCCGAGGTTCTGCTCTTTCGGTTTTTATTTTCGCTGTGTTTTGTTTGTTTTCCTTGTAAAACTTCAAATATCATAATAAAAATGACAAGATGGATTGCTGTTTATGTGCACAACTGTAGTATCTTACATGCTCTGTTTTGAGCTCATTTAGAACTAGACATGCACAATATTCTATTTTTAAGTTAAAAGCTGAAATTACTGCTCTCTTGTTGCTTGGATCTTCTCTAAGAGAGATTATTAGCAGCTCCAGTTGCACAAGCATAATTATATAAGGCCACTTTTTTTTTTTTTATTTTAGGAATAACTAATTTTTTGTGATGATGAGTACTAATTTTTAGTGTATAGGGATTATTGTATAATTTTTTTCCTTTTCTAAAGGAAAATGGATTCTACAAATAGATAAGAAAAAGTAAAACAGATTAACCAAACCGAACGAAACCAGTTGAGATAATTTTTTTTCTTTGTTTAGTTTGATTTTATTTCTTATTAGATTCAGCTTTTTACTCATTTTTAATCTGAACTGAACTGACCAGTGCTCAACTGTATTGGCTATGGACCGACTCTTGAATTCCAAGTGAAGATAATATGGCAAACACAATTACCAAAAGCAAACCATATAAAACTTATTCTTGCTAATTCCCAATGAAATATCCACGTTTCATAATCATAAATCAAATACCCAATCTGGAATTGATTTAGGGACAGTATTGAACTTGTTTACAATAATACAACAACATTCTTGTATTTTGTGTTGTTCAGCTCTAAAAGTCAAGCCAGAAGTATCTCTCAGTATTGTATCAACGTTGATAATTGTTTTTCAATCATCATGATTAATTCCTTTCCATCCCTTCGTTTTGAAGGTGGAAAAACATTGTTGTGCCATTAAAAAAATACTTGAATTTCAGTAGGTAACTATTAGCAAACCACCAATTCAACACTGACGCAGTGGATAGTTATTCAGTAGTGTGTAGTGGCGTAGATTATGGATTTATCCATTAGTAATGGGTAGTGGCTAAGATCACGGGTTTTATGATGTTACCACTATGTTCTGTTTAGTTATTTACAAATTTTGATTTGTAGGAGGTTAGTCTCCACTAAGATATTTTAAGTTTCTATTTGTTAGGAGGTAGTTAAAACTCCAACTTCTATTTAAGTTGACAGTAGATTAATAAACGTTAACTAGAAAAATTTTCAAAAAGTCTATGAATACTTTAAACTGAAGAGATTACAGGTTCTCTCAGATGAGTTTGACAACTTTTTAAAATAGATCGTAAAAAGAAAATCTATCCTTGCTTTCTCCTATTTTGCTAAAAGACTCATTATACAAACTCATAACTAGATTCTACACACGGGATCCTAACAATTTGGTATCAGAGCTAGAGATCATGAGGATTATATAGCAATTAGACAAAATTATGACCTTGTTCGTAGAAGAGCAAGCAACCAATAAGGCCTGGCATGATGAATTAAATTAAAAATTAGAAGCTCTCACTTGTGACATTGTCAATTCAGCAACTCACAAAAATTGGTAGCCATTCTCGCACCCAAAAGGCCCAAGGAGTAATAGTTTCTGAAAATTCAAGTACTAGTACCATTGTGTCAAAATTTACCAAACTTGATTTTTCCCGTTTCAATGGACAGGAGGATTCTTTAGGGTGGCTCAATAGATATGATAAATTTTTCCAACATTAACAAACTTCAGAAGAGAAGAAGGTTAATCTAGCTTCATTTCACTTGGAGGGCATAACACAATTATAGTTTCTACAATTGTTGCAAGACTATCCGAAATTGACATGGGAATATTTCAAAAACTGGTGCAAAAACTATTATGGTTAGAGTTAGCAGATGATGACCCGGGAGATGTCACAATGGACATTGGCTAAATAGTTCCTAGAAATTTTCTAAGTTTGCGCTTGAAGACAAGTGCATCATGGAAGACGGAATATTGTTAGCAAACCACCATTTCAACACATTCTTCGTCATTGATGCAACAATGGATAGTTATTCATCAGTGGGTAGTGGCATAGATTATGGGTTCATGCATAGTAATAGATAGTAGCTAAGATCATGGGTCTTATGATCATATTTTACTTAGTTAGTTACACTGATTTGTAGGAGGTTAGCCTCTATTATACTATTTTAAGTTCTTATTTTTCAGGAGGTACTTAAAACTCCAACTTGTATTTAAGTTGACAGCAGATTAATAAACGTTAGCTAAAAAAATTTCAAAAAAGTCTGAGTACTTTAAATTCAAAAGATTACATGTTCTCTCTTATAAGCCCGACAGCTTTCCAAAATAGATCGCAAAAAGAAAATTGATCCTTGTTTTATTGCCAAAAGACTCTACACAAACCCACAACTAGATCCTACACGGGATCCTAACAGTAACCATAAAATCTCTAGTTCTCTACAACATTAGAATGGTTATTTCTTTCTTCCGTTTTCTTATGGTTCAAGCTGATGACCATAATATCAAACCAAAGCTCATTGGTGGCATTAGAATGGTCATTAATGTTAGAACCATGGCCAAGGAGACTCCTTGCAAGGCCTAGTGAGGAATCCTATGAATGGGTTCAATTCTTTTAACAATGGACATTTTCCTTTGACTCCATTAGTTTTCATTATCACTAAACAATTTTTTTTTTCTGTAAACTGAAAGAAAGTTTTATTCAAGGGTTTTAGATGAATGTAAGTTCAATCAATTTGGTCTTTTAGTTTCTTTCATTTTGTGTTAAATACACCATATTAGCCTTCTCTGCTCTCTTTGTTGTTAAAATTCAATTTTCTTGTTGATTATTGATTTGGTGAATGTTTTCAATGTCTGCTTCCTTTAGATGCCTGTATGTGCTCATTCCTGAATATTTTATCGTTTATTTGGTTATCTCAAATTCCTTTCTAGCATATTGTTTCAATTGTTTGTTTATGGCACAAGTTGTTAGACTTACTAAAGCTTTTAGCTGACAATTTAGCAAATTTTGGTAAATGTGATTGTTAAAAGTGATGCTTATTGTGTTTTTATGATAATCTGGACATGTTATAATAAAGGATTGGAACTGGCTGTGAAGAGTTGTAAACATCATTTTCTTTAGTTATCTTGTATGGGCCATGTTCACCATCTGCATCGTGGCATGGTTTGGTTTACAATTTTCGAGGAATGTCTCTGTTGCTGGTTTAGTATCTAAGATATTTCTTTCTATAGGTTGCTGAGATAAGCAAAAAATTGAATGCCAATTTTTTCCATTTGAGGAAGATTTGAAGGATATCTAGACAGGAAAGAGAGAGCGATGTGGTTATGCTGCGCAAAATCCTTTTGCCGCATAGATGCCTTGAGAAAATCTTCTAAATCTCTATGGATCTATTTGTCTTTGTTCTCTTGTTCAGACGCTACTCACACAAAAGCAAAGTGTGCCCCTTTGCAAGTCTGCCACTCTATTTGTTTCTTCCTTATTTCTCACATTTTTATAACCCTAATAGCTTCACATAATTCTGTGTAATCATTTCTTGATCTTTTACTACTTGTTCATCTTAGTAAAGGGTTATTAGGGGGCTATTTGTAGGAAACCAGAATGAGAGATAGGTTTACACTTCATGCTAAGGGAGGTGATGGTGGCAATGGTTGCTCTAGTTTTCGCCCAAGTCGACATGATCGCCGTGGCAGACCTAATGGTATGTTTATTAGATCAAGTTTTATAACAGTATTAAGTATGATAGATGCGATACTAAAAGCCAATTGGATCCAATATTATCATGGTTATTTTTCTTTGGTCATAATTTATCTAGTTTCTCAATCTTCATACTGAATCAATTTTTTCCCTTTCATCGTAATTATTTCCCTTGAACTTCATAAATGTAGCTGATTATTGCATGGTGATTAAGAGCAAGTGCATTCAAATTTGTGAAATAGTCTTTCTGGTAGCATTCTGGTTCATGTGGATTCAATAATACAGATGAAAATGGTGGAAGGGGTGGTGATGTGATTTTAGAGTGTTCCTCTGCAATCTGGGACTTTAGTGGTTTACACCATCACATTGTATGTAGTCCTTACCTTTCCGGTAATTTTTCAACACTACTTATATTATTACATGAGGACACTCCACTTCTGCCTTTATTATATAGAATGTAGCGAGAGGGGGGAATGGAGCTTCAAAGAGTATGATAGGAACTCGAGAGAAGGATAAGGTTACTATTTATAAGTTCTATAAATGGCAAGATTTTATGATGCCACCTGTTGTTTGGCAATTTATCTAACCATGAGTACTCGTGTGTTACGCTTGTGCAAGTACCTGTCGACACTGTAATTCATCTTTTAAAGGGTGAACTTCCATCTACAGTTCAAAACTATTCCAAAACAGACTTGGACCCTTCTCCATACCGATCAATAAGAATCTCACTGGCAGTCTGTCTCTAAGAGCACAAACATGGAAAAAGAAGCTGAGCCACACAAGCTAAAGGAACTTGAGGAATTTGCAAGCATACAAGCCATTCAAAGAGAGCCAGCAGGTGTGGAACATATACACTATGATGTTGTAGAGTTAACAAAACTGGGTCACCAAATAATTGTCGCTCGTGGAGGGGAGGGTGGTTTGGGTAATGTGTCTTCTCCGGATGTTTCAAAGAAGGCCAAATTAAGTAAGCCTGGAGTCAATAGGGATATAGTCTTCGATCCTGATATGTCTAGTGAGGATCAATCCTGCCTTAGCAGTGCTGTTCTTTTGCTGGAACTAAAAAGCATTGCTGATGCAGGCCTCGTTGGAATGCCAAATGTTGGTAAAAGTACTCTTTTAGGAGCTTTATCCAGAGCAAAACCTAAGGTAGGTCATTATGCCTTCACGACTCCTACGGCAAATTTAGGAAAACTGAAGTTTGATGAACAACACACAAAAAACAAAAGACAAAAGACAGGAATGTTGTTGTATTATTGTAAACAAGTTCAATGCCGTCGCTGAATCAATTCCAGATTGGGTATTTGATTTATGACTATGAAAGGTGGATATTTCATTGGGAATTAGCAAGAATGGATTTTAGATGGTTTGCTTTTGGTAATTTTGTTTGTCATATTATCTTCACTTGGAACTCAAGAGTAAGTCCATAGCCAATACAGTTGAGCATTGCTCAATTCAGTCTAGACTAAAAATGAGTAAAAAGCTGAATCTAATAGGAAATAAAATCAAACCGAACAAGAAGAAAAAAATTATCTCAACTGGTTTAGTTAGGTTTGGTTCATCTGTTTTACTTTTTCTTATCTATTTGCAGAACCCATTCTCCTTTAGAGAAGGAAAAAAATTATACAATACTCCTTGTACACTAAAAATTAGTACTCATCCTCACAAAAAATTAGTTATTCCTAAAATAAAAAAAAAAGTGGCATTATATAATTGTGTTGTGCAGCTGGAGCTGCTAATAATCTCTCTTGGAGAAGATCCAAACAACAAGAGAGTAGCAATTTCAGCTTTCAACTTAAACATAGAATACTATGCATGTCTAGTTCTAACTGAGCTCAAAACAGAGCATGTCAAATACTTGCAGTTCTACAAATAATAAGCAATCCATCTTGTCATTTTGATTAAAATATTTGAATTTTTACAAGGAAAACAAACAAAACACACCGAAAATAAAAACCGAAAAAGCAGAACCTCAGCTCAATATCGCACACAAAACTCGAAGCTCAAAGAGAACTTGAGAAATGATTCAGAAAATTAAAAGAAAACCTGGATAGAGAAGTGAAGCAAATGATGAAAAGAATGCTGTCATTTCAAAGATCCTACAAAGGAATTGAGTGAAACCAGAAACAACAAAGGGAAATGATCCATGAAACAACTGAACTTGGAGAGCCACAGACAGAAAATATGAGGAGCTGCTTGTGTCACTGATGGAGGTAGTCAAGTTCAGAAGCCGTACAAGTGGTCCTTTGAGAGACGATATTGAGAAAAGGAAGGAGAATTGTTTGAGGACTAGAACGAGAAGACTGCAATATCGTCTAGGGGAGAGATGGAGGGAAGTGTTGCAGGGCAGATTAAGTTCCTTACTTTTATAGACCAATCGAAGTAATAAGTAAAAACTAGAGAAATTTTATTTTTTTTGTTTGCATTAATCCGCTAGAAGTGAGCTTCATCTGTTATGCACTCCTATGATAACTGTATAATTATACTAGGTATAATGATTCACTCATTAGCAAAAAAAAATCCAATATTTTGCATATTGAAAACTTATTATGATTATAAAATATCACAAGGCACGAAATTGTATCCAAGTATACCAGACTAGAGGCAGCCCAAAAACATAACAATGAAAAAATCAATCATACTGCCGTACCAGAGGCAAGCAATAACTAGCGCCATAGTGAGAACGTGGAGAAGGCAACATCACAACTCAAGCAATTGAAGAACCAATAGCTTGAAGCGCGTCACAGCAAAAACCACGACGAGGTCGTAAATAATGACGGCCAGAAGTCGAGAATGAAGGCGAGATTATCGAGACAGAGAGTGGAGCAGAGAGAGGGATAGTCGTCAAGAACTCAAGATTGAATGGCTCTGCAGCAAAGTCGACAAGAGAAAGTGAAGAACAAACTAACACAAAAAACAGCCGAGAGAAGAAGAAATGGTCCAATGGACTCCAATTAAGGTGGCCAAAAAATCACTTTATTAGGAATTAGTGGGCTGACGAAGTAATGGAATGAGAATAAGTGGACAGCGGTTGCTAAATAGAGGAAGGCCTTTACGCTTAATTAAAATAATATTGCAATCTCCTCGTTCCAATGCTCAAACAATTCTCCTTCCTTTCAAACAAATAATACAGTAAAATTACTTCATAGTAACATGGTTGCCAATTGTTTTGGTTATGGTCCACCCTCCTTCACTATCTGAATAACTAGAAAAGAATAAAAGTAGGACTGTATTGGCGACAATTTTCAAAAGGCAAGAAGCTTATGAAGTAACTTTGCCCATAAATTGGAATTAGGAGTTTAGGACTCTCTGAGCAGAGAGTCTGTGTGCCTATAAACTGCAACACCAAACTAATCATGAACGTTCTTCTAATAAGTTTCAAATAAACATTGCAAACTTCACAAATAATCATGTGAAAAACAGCATACAAGGCCTGGATGTGAAGCCATATAAATAAGGAAGAAAAGTGAAAAGCCCATGGCCAATTAAAGCCTTAACCTTTCAAATCATGCACCCCTTTTACGGCATCATAACAGATCTAGATTAGCTACATCAGGAAGCAAAATTCACAGCAAAAGATGCTTTATGCGTCAAATCAGAGGAAACAGTAGCTTTAAGCTTTTCTATCAAATGGCAAGATACACAACAGAGTACTGATGCCACATTTGACCAAAGAAAATTTGTGATACATAATTGAGGGCATGTGTAAAATTCTTAGATTAATCAGAAAAAATAATGTTGTTCCCAAAACGTCCGGAGGCAACATACGCACACCATTGGCTGCACCGGTTTTGAGAGGAACATTGTTTTAACTCCACATCAACAATGTCACAAATCAAAGTTGCAACGCTAACTTGTTAAAAATTGAGAGTGAAGTCATAAATAGAAAAAGGAAAAAACTCATTTACACCTCCAGAAATGAACCCATCATAGTAAAGGAATGCAAAGCTTCATTCATTCTACGGCACATTCAAATTACCAGATAAAAAAATTAGCTCATTTATAATCCTCTAAAAGCCAAAAACGAAAAAAAAAAAATCAATTTGGAAGCAAACTGAAATCAATAACCCAGAATATGTTAAATGATAATCAACCCAACAAATTCATCAGCTACGAAGTCCAAAGGGCAGGCTAGAAAAAATAAAATAAATGAAATGGCAAAGAAAACACAAAAAAGGAGGTCATAAATGGAGAGATTTAAAACCTGTCTCGCACTTGGAGCTGCTCGATCACGGCTGCCATACGCCTCTGGTCTTCTTCAGGTAGACTCAAGACCTTGTAGCATGTTCTTATCCATGACTCCTCCAATAAATCAAACCTTAGGGTTTTGTTCTTGTTTGCGGCTTTCTTTTAGCAGGGAGACGGTATTGAATGGACTCCTCTAATAAAGACAACCTAACGTTCGTGCGCCAGAGGAACGGATAGAGTATTTTTGGATATCGGATCCATTTCAAAGATAGATTTGGATGGATATAATAGAATTTGAGATTGAATTTAAATTTAAAAAAATAATATTTTTTATAAATTTTAATTGAGTTTGAATTTTATGTATTAAATATTTATTATTTGAATTTGTTTATATAAATAATTAATTTAATATAAAAAATATATTTTATAATAATATTTATAAATTTTTTATATTTTTTTATTTAAAAATTAAAATTTAAATATTTTTTAAAGATATTAAATTTTTTAAATATAAATTATTAATAAAAAAATATTTTTTATATAAATTATAAAATAAAATATATAAAATGTAATGGATTCAGATTTTATTTAAATAATGATAATTAAGTTTGAAAAAAATTTAATTAAATTTAAAATGAATTTAGATATTATTAATATAAATTGAATTTTACTGTTTACACCCTTACGCCAGCATTCCCTTCAGCCTTGTAGAATGGCGTGGTTTCTTTGACTAGCTTCAATTTTTTTTTTTCTCAAGTTGAAAAATTAACGGACGAAAAAAATGAAAAAAATAAGTTAAAAAAAAAATTTATTAGAATTTTTTGACATCCAAATACTATATTAGCTTCAAATATTTTAAATTCAAGTTGTTGTAATTTTTTAATATTATATAAATGAAAGGTAATTATTGAAAAAATATTTTAAACAAATTATTATAATTTTTTTTTAAATTAAGGCTATTAATTTTACAAGTATTCTATGTAAATAGAAAATAAAAAAGTGAAATAGGGTAATAAAGACATAATTTAAATATTTAAATTTTAAATTTATTTTTTCACCTTTTAATTAAGTGCAATTTTATATTCAAAATTTGATTAAAATCATAACTCTTTCACCTTAAATATGGATCGTCAAAAAACAATCACCAAACTCAACATGCTACTTTGAAAAACTATACCGTCTTTTTTCTATTTTTTTTTATTATATAAAATTAATTACATTTAAAATTTAATCGATGTGAAGAGAAACATGTAATCAATACATATATTCAATCCACAACCACAAATTAAAAAAAATCAAATAAAATTCAGTCCACAGACCACAAATTTATAAAAAGCCTTGACAAAAGAGGCTTGAAATCACTTGGAGACCATCTAGCATCATCACCATCTCTACCACGAGTACAAAGACTCAATCACCAAAAAAAAAAAAAAAATTATTATATGCCCAATAAGGAAACAGAAAAATGAAATACAACAAATAATTAAATAGAAATTCAAATTACATAAATAAATTCAACCGTATTTTTATAGTATAAATATTATTATTTACTATATTTAAATTAATATGAAATTTAAAATAAATTTAATTCATATATAAATTGAATATTATAAAAAGAATTGACGTGATAAAGTTAAAAAGAGCGTGAATAAGTATTTACAAATTTAACTTGGTGGTAAATGTATCCGAATAAATTTGAGAGATCTCAAGTTTTAATTTTTTAATTTTTATTTAAAAAAAAAAAGAAAATAGTCAAATTTGATCTCAAAATATAAAGATAAAAACTTGACCAAGGAAAGAGAGGACGAAGGCTCTCTCTACAAATGAGCTGAAAAAAGACCTACATATAATTATATCCAACCACGTCTTAACCATAAAAAATGGATCTATAACACTAAATAAAATTACACACCATTGATCGGAGAAGAAATATTGAGGCCAACACTTTTTTTGTAATTATAAAAAAAGGGACGATTGCACTCTAAGGCTTAGCCTGGTGGAAAGTGCATCATGTAGCTTTGAAAGGTCTAAGATTAGACTCCCAACCCCTATTTCATAAAAAAAAAAAAAAAAAAAAACAGGGACGATTCTAATTTGAAGTCTCATAATCTACATTTGATTAGGATTTGCGTTATAAAAATATGAGATCCTCGTCGAATGGGAATTGCAAACGTAAAAAGTTGGAGTGGAACTTTCTTTCAAATCATATCTTCCATCAAATAAAGGAAGATTGAAGAGGAGAGTCACATGAAAAAGGAGGCTTCCCACTTCCTCAACCGCCGGCGAAGGCTAATGAGAATGCAACACATATCACCAAGAAGTTGACAAGTGACAACAATACAATAAAGCGCTAAAAACAAACCATCAGGTGGCCGAGACTGAAAGAAAAGGAGATACACACAAAAGCAGAGAGAGAACTGAAGAGTGTGCAAGTGAAGAAGAGAAGCAAAGAAAAGAAACGGAAATGCCGAGTAGCAGATTTGCGGGTTCTTTATCAACCCCAAAAGTTGATGTGGCAATTGACATGGGCAATCACTTCCTCAATCTCACCGTTGATGGCTTCTTGAAGATTGGAACTGTATCATTCTTTTTTTTATCTTCTTGTTTAAAATGAAATTTCTGCAAATGGGATGAGTTATTTTTGAATCAAAATGACGCTGTTTTGGTTGATACAACTTTTGCAGGTTGCAGCTACTAGAGTTCTCGCAGAGGATGCATATTATGTGGTTAAAAGAGGTCATCTCCCTTTCTCGTTTATAAGAAACAACTGTATATGACGTATTTGGGTCATTTTAGTTGATGCTGACAAACACAACTACTACACCATCTTTCTTTTCAGGGAACATTTCCACTCGCAATTTTGATCAAACGGTGATTTTTTTTTCTTTTTCTTTTTTCCTATTCATAGCTGCTATCATGAAAATCCTCTGTGCACATGCTATTAGTTACTCCATAGTTTGATTCTAAGAATTTTGATTATTATCTTTGATTGAAGAATGATACAAATTAGTAAATGTTCAATATGGGAAGAGAGAAAGCCTTTAGTTTCTACTGATTTCTCATATTTTTGTTACCCTTAGTAATCATTGATCTTCTCAAATGCTGTTTGCCCTTTTATCTGCTATTCTTTGGTAATTATTGTTTTTTTCTGCAAGTGTTTAAGAAATGAGATAACAATCCCCATGCTTTTTTTGAAGAAAATATTGTCGGTGATGCTAGCCACATGATAGCCGTGGAATTCCTGAACTCTATAAGGTTCTTCTACCAGTTGTTAGTTCTCCATTTGAAACAAACTACATATTGCCAGTTGCTCTATTTCAGTATGAGCAATATTCTCAAGATTTCTTTAACACCATTTTCAGACTTCTGAACCATGGGTACTTTGTTGATTTTTGAAATTTGAGAGAAAAAAGAATATTTTCTTATTGAAGGGCTTACATTATACTAATTTATTGAAAAATTTCATGATTGTTTTATTTGATATGTACTAATGGATGAGAAGGTGCAATATAAGTTTTCTGCTAATAGAGATACTGTTATTGCAGCTCAAAAAGATGTGCAAAGAAGGTGCTTTATGGGGTAAGCATGTTGTTATATTGCATTGGCTACTATTTTCCCCCTTTTTTTGTTAGAGACCTTTTTTTTTCCCCTCTTTTTGGCAAATGCTCTAGTAGCCTTGTGTTGCTAAAACCCCATTGAAAATCTAGAAATGTGTTATTTTGCTTATAGGAACTGTTGCTGGGGTTTACGTTGGAATGGAATATGGAATGGAGAGGGTTCGTGGCACCCGAGACTGGGTATGCTCTTTCTGTTGATGTATTTGTCATTGCCTGTGTAGCTACAACTTAAACAATGTTGTTAAGACTTCAAAATACTTACCTCAGTGTTCACCTTTTTATTTGTGAGGAATTATTGGTGAAGCTCTGGTATTCTCATTTTGAATGTACCCTTGCTTCTTTTCACGTATTTTCCTCTGGATCTATTATAGAAGAATGCCATGTTTGGGGGTGCATTGACTGGAGCTCTGATATCTGCTGCTTGTAACAAGAACAAAGACAAGATTTTCACAGATGCCCTTACAGGAGGTGCCATTGCAACTGCTGCAACATTCCTTAACTATCTCACCTGAATCACTGAAACTTGAATTCTTCCTAATATCTTCAGCAAATTGTAAGGCATTAGATGTCCCGGCATCATGTTACTTTTCATCATAAATGTGCCAGATTGTGAAATTGCAAGACTGATATTAGTGGAATGAAACTGTTCTATATTTATTCAACTTGTGTTTTTCCTTGAATAATCAGCTTCGCAGTGTTTCCTTGAATAATCAGCTTTGCAAGCTGGACTTGAAAAGGCTAGTTGTGTTCTTAAATTTCATATGAGACTACTCTTGGTTATGATTTCTAAAGCATCTTATCCGTCGGCTAGGGCTTACTACTTGCTGTGGTCGTTATCAAACGGCAGACTAATTTTGTTATTTCACATTTGGTTCACCATCTTAAACCCTCTGATGAAGAATCCGATGTGACATACAAGGTTTTGGGAGGTAACAGAGTTTAGAACCATTCAGGCTTTCTCGCATTGGAAAAATGTTTTCTGAGATGATGGAACCAGTCAAAATACCGTAGAGCCATGAAGGGCCCCGGATAATCGTGGAATGAGATATAGATCAGATTAGTGTAGAAAAGCCAGGCATTGTTTATGGGTTCAAAATTCTAACAAGAACATTGAAGCCTTTAAAGGGCAAAATCTCAATCAGCCTAAATCTCATTTAAGAAATTTCATCTAAGAATATAATGTTTGGTGCAATGGAATAGTGAAACCGAATGGATTCAAATCCTATTTGTGAAGGTACAGGCTTCTCTACAAGTTTACCTTCTGGAAGCGAAACATGCAGTCTCTTAAAAACTTTATCAGGAAAAAGTGGGATTTGACATCGAGCACCTTCTGACTTTTCCAATAGCTTGCACAAATAATTTAACTTGCAACCACACCAGAAATCATTTTCCATTCAGAAAAATGAATGAAATTTATATAACATATCAACTCTTTACACAATCAAGTTTGGAACTGCTCAATATGTTTTATCAGGCTATAAGTCTCAGCATCTGGTTTAGCACCCCCTAAAATCATCCTCCTCAAAAGGCTAGGAACATAAACTTTGGCCTTCACATAAGCTTTTATTAATGTATTGTACACAAAAGTATACCTTGTATACTTTGCTTTCGCTATTTCTTCAAAGAACTTCTCAGCATTAGCTATATCACCCTTCTCCGCAAAAATTTCAATAATTGAAAGTGTCGTTTCCAACCATGGGGTTGAATTCTTCACTTTGTTGCTTGTTTTCAAGTGCATCCCCATTTCTAGAGTCTTCAAGGCTTCTTCCACTAGTTCAGCCTTCAAGCAACCCAAAGCAAGATGTCGAAAAGTTATGGCATTTGGTTTGCATCCATTTATCTCCATTTCCCTGAAAACTGCAGTTGCCTTTTTTATCAGGCCATATTTGCAATAAACAGATAACATGGAATTGAACGGTTCTGTTGATTTCGACCCTTTTATCGACTTCATCTCTAACCAAAGCTCTTCCGCTCGACTGAGCTTCCCAATTCTACCAAATGCTTCAATTGCAAGCATGTAACTTTTAGACCTAACATGTGAGAGTTCTTGCACCATGGCCCATGTTCTCTCCAATTCCTTCCCCTTCCCCAAATACCCATACAATATGATCAAAACATCTAGTGTTGACCAGTTATCTCCTGTACAAGACTTTTCTACATCTTCAACGTACGCCTCAGCCACTGTATACAATCTTGCAACAGCATGTGCAGTAGCTAATATGCAGAAAGATATATCATTTGGCTCCACTTTTGATATCTTCATTTCGTCAAATACCTTCACCAGTCCTTCAATGTTGTGTTCATTAGCTTCAATTTTCATTAGAATGTTGTACGTGGAGACATGAGGAGCCGTCTTATATGCCTTCATTAAAGTCAGGAACTTTGGTATCATTTTCCTGCGACCATGAGAAGAATGGAGGATTATAAGGCGGTTGAAAATCAAATGTGATATGGGGTGACCCAATTCCCTCATTTTCTTCATGTAGTCAAGCGAAAGCCTTATGACACCCTTTTCCAAGCATGCAATTACAAGGTTATTATACAGCAATTCATTCTGGAACTCAGAAGGGATACAAGTGAAGAGCTTTTCCCCGTGAGATATCCCATGAAGTTTGGTTGTGAACTCCAATAGGTAAGAATAGTCAAGTTCTTTTGGCTTATAAGGTCTCTCCCTGATCACCCATTCCATCACCTGCCAAAAGCAGTAGACCCTGCAGTGTTAAAATACTGTTGCACCCAAAATTCTCAAATAATGATCTAATCTACAATGTCATCATGATTGCACTGTTGCCCCACCATTTCTAATAGTTTACGTTTGATTATATATTCTCACTTCGTCACCACGAAAAACAAAATATCAGTATATAGAAATGTAAGTTTGTTTCACCATCTATCAAAGCAAATCAAAGTAAAAGTACCTTTCTTTGGAGAAAGTAATTGGAACATAAACAGACATCTAGAAACTCAGTTTTATTTCCATATCCTCAGAAACCTGCTCATCTAATTAATTCACTTAAACAATTAAACAAACCCCTAATATATTTAGAAGAAGAGAAAGATAAAGAAACCTCAAGCGCGCGTTTGTTCAATTTGAGCTTCCTCAAGCGGTTAATGGCGTGAAAAATGTCACCTCGATGAATTGGAAAGCCTTCGCGCATCCAGCTTTGAAAGGCTAAACCAACCGATTCTCCTCTAGCAAGCTTCTCAATTCTCAAAGATAAGCTCTTGGGTGCTTCTTGTTCTTCTCCCGGTTCTAATATCTTCTTCTCGGGCGAACAATTGCTAGTGTAGGTACAGAGAAAATCGAAATTGCAAGGAATTTGGTAGAGAGGCGGACAACTGATAGAAAGTGTTCGATGAATTGCTTGAGAGAACCAGCGTCGGCCCAGAACGGCCAGCGCACGCATGCTTCTTGTCCGTTTCGGGACCTGAAAGCGCGCTTACGCAAAAGAGCCAGAGATCTTATTTGAAAAAAGACGTCGCCACATGCAAATGCTAAGAGCCAAAGTCCAGCCCAGAAGCGAAACCAAAGTTGAAGCTTAGCTGCCTACAATCCAGCCCAAGTCATTTTCTGGGATATTTTGTCCATGCCATTAATATTTATATAAATTATTGAAAATTAATATATGGATGCAAAGTTCAATGGAAATTTGGAATTCCATTCTGCTCCCTAAATTTCATTGTGGATAGATAATCTTTATTTATCCATGAATCAGAAATGGGTTTGATATTTATTCTCAAATTTCTTAACATTTAAATATCAAATTTGAGATACTATAAGCACTAATTATCTTGTTCTTTTTGTTTGTGATAGTGATGAAGAATAATATAGCAATCAAAACAGAATCGTATGCCATCTTTTCCTTTTTGTATGGGCTTAAAACACAGAAAATCATTTTTTATATTGTTTCTCCAAGTCCTTTTATTTATTACTTTTCAGGTATTTAATTAAAAAAATATCATCAATGAAATTTAAACTCTAAAATTTTAATTATCATCATTGATTAAACTCTATTTGACAATGCTAATTGATATAATAATTGTTAATTGTCAATAATATAATTATTTAGATAATGGTTAATTAAATATTAGAACAAATAGTTTTCCACAATTCAATTTCTTAATTGCTGATTATTAAATATTATTTTAAAAATTATCACCGAACAAACGCTTAGAGTTCTACAATGTGGTAATAGATGCTTCTTTTTGTGTGTGTGATCATGATTGGTTTGTAATTAATAAACTCAACAAGGGAAGGTCATCATTAATTCCAAGATTGCCCTCTGCTGATCAAAGCTAAAGAAAGAAAATATAAAAAAGTATGTTGATGTAATGTAAAGTGGAAAAGAAATTGCATCGCTTTGTAATCAAGATTACAATGACAAAGAAAAATGAATTAGTGGCCACATTGGATTAGTAGAATTTCTCCGAACTCAATTAAGGTCTCAAATTCAAACCCAAAATAATTGTGATTCTTACATCTTAGGAGGTGCAACTCCTGCGATGAGAGTCTCAGTTCTGGTGTTCTCTGAGATGTCAGGGTACATGCCACAGCTGCAAGAATTCAAGAAGATGAGGGAAGATAGGTTAGAGAGAAACTCTTAGGAAGTTCGTTTGGTGTATGAGAAACAATTTTCCAAGAAAAAGAAACTCTTACCCGTTGCAGCCGCTGCCGCACTTGCATCCAGAGCCACAGCCACAGTTTCCTCCGCAGCAAGACATTTTCTCAGGGATTTGGAAGAGGCTTATCACTTGGCAATTGAATTCTTCAACTATAGGATGAATCATAAGGCGATTGCCTCAGCTCCAATTTATAGTGCAGTTGGAGCTGAAAGTCTTTCATATCCACCATACACGTGGACACATCTAACGTCAGTAACGTCTGTTTGGCAGGTTCTATCTCCCCTAGGTATGAACCGACAAATCTCTCTCTCTTTCTCTCTCCAACCTTTCTTTCTTTGTCATCAGAAATCATAATATTTGAAATATATTAATTATCTTGCTTATAACGTGTACGATAATTGGTTAGTTTTTTTTATTAAATCAATTAATTGGCTTCTTCTAAACAAAATCTTAATGCCTCTCGCGTTTGAACAAAATAAAAAAATGATTTCTTTTATAATTTTTAATTTATATTAATATGCATGCTAACCCTTCAAATTGAATATTTATATCTATTTTCTTCAATCAGATACCCTGTCTTTATATTTATATCTATGTATGTATATATATATTTTTTTACAAAAGAAACCTTTTTCTCCCCAAGCCCAATGCACTTTTCTTCTCTTCTTTTATTTGTTTAACATTTAGGACCTTCAGTTCCTTTTCAGAAGATCTGTTTCGGCAATTTGCGACTTGTGGATGCTGCAGCTGCGGGGGTCCTAAATGTCTTAATTGAGCTAAAGACATGCTTAAAAGCTAAAACTACAACTATTAGTAGAGCTAGAGACTAGTTTTCATGGATAGTACACAACTCCACTTTGGTGGGCCTTGAATTTCCTGTATCCTTTGAATGTGTAAATTGTTCTCTTCCTAACTTCAACATCTTGTCCACATTCCTTTTTTTTCCCTCGTCAATGAGGGGATTATTTTATTTACAAGCTATTTATTGCGTGTTCCCACTAGCTTCATAATGCATCATTATTTTGATCCTCAAATTCAAAAAGTACCTGTATTGAAGTATGAAGATAGAAGATAGGATCCTCCATATCTGGGTACAAGCTCCGTCGTTTAGATAAGGGACTCATGACGAAACCCACTATTGTTGATTCTTCTGCCGCATTTGTTTTATGCAATTCACATGCATCATGCATGCCCATCTGATTTTGGACCACATACCAGGACAAAAAGAAGTGCATGATAGGACTGGTAGCTCAAGAGAGCTGCCAACATTGAATTGGGTCTTTACTCTCACCCATGTGAATATTTATGAATGACCTACATATAACGATTGTGACGAGAGAGGGAGTTTATCTTTAAAATAGGGCCATGATAGTCAACAAAATAGTGAATGAGCTTCATGCTTGAGGTCCTAAGGTATTAAAATTCCACCTTTTTTTTTTAAGACATTTGAATCCCATTTCATGCATTAGTGGGACATTCTATCTAATGTCAGGTCTGATGCTGCTTGAGAAGGTTTGGCCGGTAAGGAGCTTAAGATTAGATAGATGTTATGCTGACGTGCATTTCAGATTTCCATGATTGAGATGCAGGAAATGGGTTGAAGGGACACAGGACTCAAATGCTGACAACCGGTGGTCGAGTCCTTTTCAACGCAAATGAAAAATCAGATGCCCATATGGTCCGCCCACCCCCCTAAAAAAAAGAGAAGATGGCCATTCAGACAAATGACAGCTATTTTAAATGGTCCATCAAATCTCTGTTCAGAGCGTTAAGTGGAAATGTACCACCGGTGAGGCACCAGCTAATTTATCACCACTTCAAGAAAAATATGATTAAAAACAACAGAAATAAGGTAAATTGTCACGGGCTAAGTGTTTCAATATTCGAAACTCACTTAAACCGTGCGGCACTTAGCTCCCCTAGCTAAGTTCAGCCTTTCCACTTGCTCAAAATAAGAGCGGTTGGGTGATTGTGGCAACGGAAGCTTAGTTGTGTAGGAAAAGTATTGGTTGAATACCAAGGAGAATGATGATGGAAGGAAGAAATTTGTATTGCTCAAAGAAGGCTTTACAAGGCTTTACACACTCTTTGGTATCTCACTTTGCTCACTTCTCACTTCTCTCTTCTTCTCCTTACAAATGAACTCCCTAAGTGGCTATTTATAGGCATCCCACCTCCTTAATGTGTGGTGGAGATGCATTCTCCAACATGTGGCTAATATTCACTCTCTAGAAGTTTCAGGGACTAAAATGTAATTTCACACCCTGCAGAGAATTCTGGACATGGTGGCTGAGTTGCCTGTGGGACCCACTTGGCTAGGTTGAATCTGCTGGCCAACCAGATTCTGGAAGTTTCTGGGCTGTTCTGGCCAATTCTGGGTGCTGCTGGCTGTCTCTGGCCAATTCTGGGCGCTACTGGCCCGTTCTGGGCAATTCTGGGGAATTCTGGAATTTTCGTTGGCCAACCACAGCTTCCTGGAAATTTCGCCCGCTGGCCAACCAGTCTTCCGTAGGCCAACCGTATCCATAGGCCAACCAGCTCCGTAGGCCAACCAGCTCCGTTGGCCAACTAGCTTCCGCAGGCCTACCAGCAATTGCCCCGCCTACACCTCCTGCACACGCCAGCCTTCTGCGCACCACAGCCCAGCGCTGCCCCAGCGCCTACAACACTGCTGCTCGTCCCATAGGCCTACAACGCATCCCGCAGGCCCAGTTACCAGTGGCCCTTCTCCCGTAGGCCAACCACGAATCTGCCAACTGCCCATTGGCCAGCCAACTGCCTGCCCCGCAGCTGCTGTCACCAACGCCCCTTGGCACACCATAGGGCTGTCCCACCTTTCTTCCTTCACAAAATTCTTTGGATTTTAGGGAGGCATGGGAAGAGTCGTGACAAAATGCACGTACAAATGCTCAAGTCAAATGAACCAAAACAGTCCCGAGACGTTCCACCTTTCTCGTTGAAATAAAAAAGACACGGCAAGTCGGCAACGCATGCACACAGCATTCAAACAACTTCCACCAGTGTAACAAGTATCTGGTGGGGGTAGTAGGTAACTCCAACAAGATTGATCTCAATTAGATATTATGGGGTCTGCAGTTAAATAAATCATAAAAAGAAACATGTCAGTTACATCTAAAATTTCTAAAATTCTTGACAAGGAGCACCCATTGCAGAGGCCCCTTCAATAGCCAACTGCTTATCCGGCAATTCCTGCACAAGCTTAGTTTTCAAGATGCCCCAGGTGCCATATGAAACTCGATATGCTGGGCATAAATTTTTTGTAAAACCTATCATAAATAGAACTAGTATTCCTATCAAATTTGTCATGAACAATCGATTTTATCTAAACTAAGTCTCTGCAATTTCACACTATCCATAAGCATCCTAAGACCAGCTTTTAGTTCTGGTACCCCTTCCTCCAAGGCAGCACAAACTAGATATATAGGAACATCTTGAACTCTTCTTTTCAATTCTTCATACACTTCATCAGCCCCTGCCTCATCAATTTTATTCGCCACAACTACGGAGGGCCGATCAGACAGGCCCTCTTGATGATGCTCAAGCTCCAAAACTAAATCTTTCAATTGTTCCCACGGTGGAAATCCCTTTCTGCCATCTAATCCAGCAGCCAAGTCTAGCACATAAGCTAAAACCTTAGTACGTTCTATGTGCCGTAGGAAAGCATGTCCAAGTCCACGATTCTCGTGAGCACCTTTTATGAGTCCTGGAATGTCAGCCACTGTGATTGAGAAGTCATCAAACTTCAGTTTTCCTAAATTGGGCCTAAGAGTCGTGAAGGCATAATGACCCACCCTAGGTTTTGCTCTGGATAAAGCTCCTAAAAGAGTACTTTTACCAGCATTTGGCATTCCAACGAGGCCCACATCAGCAATGCTTTTCAGTTCCAGCAAAAGAACAGCCTCTGAGCCAGGCAACCCACTGCTAAGGCAGGATTGATCCTCACTGGACATATCAGGATCCAAGACTATATCCCTATTGACTCCAGGCTTACTTAACTTGGCCTTCTTTGAAACATCAGGAGAATACACATTACCCAAACCACCCTCCCCTCCACGAGCAACAATTATTTGCTGACCCAGTTTTGTTAACTCTGCAACATCATAGTGTATATGTTCCACACCTGCTGGCTCTCTTTGAATGGCTTGTATGCTTGCAAATTCCTCTGAAGTTCCTTTAGCTTGTGTTAATGAGCCACCAGAAATATCCAATGGCTCAGCTTCTTTTTCCATGTTTGTGCTCTTAGAGACAGACTGCCAATGAGATTCTGATTGATCGGTATGGAGAGTGCCTGGAAGTTCCCACGGGTCCAAGTCTGTTCTGGAACAGTTTTGGACTGTAGATGGAAGTTCACCCTTCAAAAGATGAATTACAGTGCCGACAGGTACTTGCACAACCTACGACACACGAGTACTCATGGTTAGGTAAACTGCCAAACAACAGGTGGCATCATAAATCTTGCCGTTTATAGAACTTATAAATAGTAACCTTATCCTCCCCTCGTTCCTATCATACTCTTTGAAGCTCCATTCCCCCCTCTCGCTGCATTCTATACAATAAAGGCAGAACTTGAGTGTCCTCATGCAATAATACTAGTAGTGTTCAAAAAAATACTGGAAAGGTAAGGACTACATACAACATGATGGTGTAAACCACTAAAGTCCCAGATTGCAGGGGAACACTCTAAAATCACATCACCACCTCTTCCACCATTTCCACCTGTATTATTGAATCCACATGAACCAGAATGCTATCAAAAAGACTATTTCACAAATTTTAATGCACTTGCTCTTAATCACCATGCAATAATCAGCTACATTTATGAAGTTCAACGGAAATAATTACGATGAAAGGGAAAAAATTGAACCTAGTATGAAGATTGAGAAACTAGATAAATTATGATCAAAGAAAAATAACCATGATAATATTGTATCCACTTGGTTTTTAGTATCACATCTATCATACATAATGCTGTTATAAAACTTGATCTAATAAACATACCATCAGGTCTGCCACGGCGATCGTGTCGACTTCGGCGAAAACTGGAGCAACCATTGCCACCATCACCTCCCTTAGCATGTAGTGTAAACCTATCTCTCATTCTGGTTTCCTACAAATAGCCCCCTAATAACCCTTTACTAAGATGAACAGGTAGTAAAAAAATAAAGAAATGATTACACAGAATTATGTGAAGCTTTAGGGTTATAAAAATGTGAGAAATAGGGAAGAAACAAATGGCGCGGCAGACCTGCAAAGGGGCACACTTTGCTTTTGTGTGAGTAGCGTCTGAACAAGAGAACAAAGACAAATAGATCCATGGAGATTTAGAAGATTTTCTCAAGGCATCTATGTGGCAAAAGGATTTTGTGCAGCGTAATCACATCGCTTTCTCTTTCCTGTCTAGATATCCTTCAAATCCTCCTCAACTGGAAAAAGTTGGCATTCAATTTTTTGCTTATCCCAGCAACCTATAGAAAGAAATATCTTAGATACTGAACCAGCAACAGAGACATTCCTGGAAAATTGTAAACCAAACCATGCCACAATGCAGATGCTGAACATGGCCCATACAAGATAACTAAAGAAAATGATATTTACAGCACTTCACAACTGGTTCCAACAAAAAGAATCCGCCTTCCTTTATTATAACATGTCCAGATAATCATAAAAACACAATAAGCATCACTTTTAACAATCACATTTACCAAAATTTGCTAAATTGTCAGTTGCAAGCAAAGTAAAAGCTTTAGTAAGCCCAACAACTTGTGCCATAAACAGACCAACAACTGAAATAATATGCTAGAAAGGAATTTGAGATAACCAAATAAAAGATGAAATATTCAGGAATGAGCACATACAGGCATCAAAAGGAAACACACATTCAAAACATTCATCAAATCAATAATCAACAAGAAAATTGAATTTTAACAACAAAGAGAGTGGAGAAGGCATTATGGTGTATTTAACACAAAATGAAAGAAACTAAAAGACCAAATTGATTGAACTTACATTCATCTAAAATCCTTAAATAAAACTTTCTTTCAGTTTACAGAAAAAAAAAAATTGTTTAGTGATAATGAAAAATAATGGAGTCAAAGGAAAATGTCCATTGTTAAAAGAATTGAACCCATTCATAGGATTACCCACCAGGTCTTTTGGCAAGATAGGAGAAAACAAGGATGAATTTTCTTTATGCAATCTATTTTGAAAAGTTGTTAGACTTATCAGAGAGAATATGTAATCTCTTGAGTTTAAAGTATTTAAAGACTTTTTTAAAAATTTTTTAGCTAATGTTTATTAACCTGCTGTCAATTTAAATACAAGTTGGAATTTTAAGTCCATCCTAAAAAATAAGAACTTAAAATAGCATAATAGACACAATCTCCTACAAATCAAAATTTGAAAATAACTAAACAAAATATGAAAATAACTAAATAACTAAACAAAATATGATGGTAACACATAAGAGCCATGATTTTAGCCACTATCCATTACTATGCATAACCCCATAATTTATGCCACTATCCACTTTGGAATAACTATAACAAGGATGAATTTTCTTTATGCAATCTATTTTGAAAAGTTGTTAGACTTATCAGAGAGAATATGTAATCTCTTGAGTTTAAAGTATTTAAAGACTTTTTTAAAATTTTTTTAGCTAATGTTTATTAACCTGCTGTCAATTTAAATACAAGTTGGAATTTTAAGTCCATCTTAAAAAATAAGAACTTAAAATAGCATAATAGACGCAACCTCCTACAAATCAAAATTTGAAAATAACTAAACAAAATATGAAAATAACTAAATAACTAAACAAAATATGATGGTAATTATAAGAGCCATGATTTTAGCCACTATCCATTACTATACATAACCCCATAATTTATGCCACTATCCTCTTTGGAATAACTATCTCTTATTGCATCAATGACGAAGAATCTATTGAAATGGTGATTTGCTAACATTAGTCCCCTTTTCCACTATGCACTTGTCTTCAAGAGCAAACTTAGGAAATTTCTAGGAACTATTCATCTCCTGGGTTATCATATGCTGACTCCAACCAGAATAGTTTTTTGCACCAATTTTTGAAATATGCCTATGTTAAGTTCAGATAGTCTTGCAACAATTGTAGGAACTATAATTGTGTTATGCCCTCCAAGTGAAATGAAGTTAGATAACCTTCTTCTCTTCTAAAGTTTGTTAATGTTGGAAAAAAATGATCATACCTTTTAGCCACCCTAAAGGATCCTCCTGTCCATTGAAATGGGTAAAATTTTGAAACAGCGATACTACTACTTGAATTTTTAGAACCTATTACTCCTTTGGCCTTTTGGGTGTGAGAATGACTACCAATTTTTGTGAGTTGTGCTGAATCAACGATGTCATAAGTGAGAGCTTCTAATTTTTTATTTAATTCATCGTGCCAGACCTTATTGGCTGCTTGCTCTTCTAAGAACAAGGTGAGAATTCTGTTTAATTGCTGGATATAATCCCCGTAATCTCTAGCTCTTATACCAAATTGTTAAGATTCCGTGTGTAGAATCTAGTTATGGGTTTGTATAATGAGTCTTTTAACAATATAGGAGAAAGCAAGGATAGATTTTCTTTTTACAATCTATTTTGAAAAGTTGTCAACTCATATGAGAGAACCCGTAAACTCTTCGATTTAAAGTACTCAAAAACATTTTGAAAATTTTTCTAACTTAAAATAGAAATAAGTTGGAGTTTTAACTACCTCCTAACAAATAGAAACTTAAAATAGAACGGTGGGGACTAACCTCCTACAAATCAGCATTTGAAAATAACTAAGCAGAACATAGTGGTAACGTCATAAAACCCGTGTTCTTAGCCACTACCAATTACTAATGCATAAATCCATAATCTACGCCACTACCCACTATTGAATAACGACCGACTGTTGCGTCAGTGACAAAAAATCTGTTGAATTGGTGGTTTGCTAATAGTTACCTACTGAAATTCAAGCATTTTTTTTAATGGCACAACAATGTTCTTCCACCTTCTTTGAAACGAAGGGATGGAAAGGAATTCCTCATGATGATTGAAAGACAATTATCAACATTGATACAATACTGAGAGATACTTCTGGCTTGACTTTTAGCAGCTGAACAGCACACAAAAGACAGGAATGTTGTCGTGTTATTGTAAACAAGTTCAATGCCGTTCCTGAATCAATTCCAGATTGGGTATTTGATTTATGACTATGAAAGGTGGATATTTCATTGGGAATTAGCAAGAATGGGTTTTAGATGGTTTGCTTTCGGTAATTGTGTTTGCCATATTATCTTCACTTGGAACTCAAGAGTCAGTCCATAGCCAATACAGGCGAGCAGTGCTCAGTTCAGTCCAGACTAAAAATGAGTAAAAAGCTGAATCTAATAGGAAATAAAATCAAACCGAACAAAGAGAAAAAAGTGATCTCAACTGGTTTAGTTTGGTTTGGTTCATCTGTTTTACTTTTTCTGATCTATTTGCAGAACCCATTTTCCTTTAGAAAAGGAAAAAAATTATACAATACTCCCTGTACACTAAAAATTAGTACTCATCCTCATAAAAAATTAGTTATTCCTAAAATAAAAAAAGTGGCCTTATATAATTGTGCTTGTGCAGCTGGAGCTGCCAATAATCTCTCTTAGAGAAGATCCAAGCAACAAGAGAGCAGCAATTTCAGCTTTCAACTTGAGAAAAAACAGCGAACATCAAAACCGAAACAGCAGAAACTCAGCTCAATATCGCACACAAGACTCAAAGCTCAAAGAAAACTTGAGAAATGATTCAGAAAATTGAAAGAAAATCTGGGTAGAGAAGTGAAGCAAATGAGGAAAAGAGATTTGTCATTTTAAAGAAGCTACAAAGGAATTGAGTGAAACCAGAAACAACAAAGGGAAATGATCGATGAAACAACTGAACTTGGAGAGCCACAGACAGAAAATATGAACACTGGAGCTGCCTGTATCATTGATGGAGGTAGTCGAGTTCAGAGGCCGAACAAGTGGTCCTTCGAGAGAAGATATTGAGAAAGGGAAGGAGAATTATTTGAGCACTAGAACGAGGAGACTGCAATATCGTCAAGGGGAGAGATGGAGGGAAGGATTGCAGGGCAGCGACTTGGTGCAATCAGTTCAGTTCCTTATTTTTACAGACCAATCAAAGTAATAAGTAAAAACTCGAGAAATTTTGCTTTTTTGGTTTGCATTAATCCGCTAGAAGTGAGCTTCATCTGTTCTGCACTCCTATAATAACTGTATAATTATACTTGGTATAATGATTCACTCATTAGCAAAACCGTTAAATCGATTAATTAACTAAACCAAGTCTATCTGTCTAGGAACAAAAAAAAATCCAATATTTTGCATATTGAAAACTTATTATGATCATAAAATATCATAAGGCACGAGTCGCATCCAAGTATACCAGACCAGAGGCAGCCCAAAAACATAACAGTGAGAAAATAAATCATACTACCGTACCAGAGGCAAGCAATAACTAGCGTCACAGTGAGAACATGGAGAAGGCAGCGTCACAGCATCACAACTCAAGCAATTGAAGAACCAATATATTGAAGCGCGTCACAGAAAAATCCACAACGAGGTTGTAAATAATGACGGCCAGAAGTCAAGAGCGAAGGCGAGATTGTCGAGGCAGACAGTGGAGCAGAGAGAGATAGCCGTCAAGAACTCAACATTGAATGGCTCTGCAGCGAAGTCGACAATAGAAAGTGAAAAACAAACTAAAGAGAAGAACAGCCGAGAGAAAAAGAAATGGTCCAATGGACTACAATTAAGTTGGCAGAAAAATCACTTTATTAGGAATTAGTGGGCTGGACAAGAAAGTAATAGGATGAGAATAAGTGGACAGCGGTGGGTAAATAGAGGAAGGCCTTTACGCTTAATTAAAATAATATAAGAATTAAAAAATAATTAAATCAAACTAAATTAATTAAAAAGTAAAAAAAAATCTAATCTAATAAATAAAATTAATTAAAATCAATGTAAATTCAGTGTTAATGGTTATGGGCTGCTCTTCTAGATCGCAACATGTTAAAATATTTTTTTAGTATTCCATCTGATCAAATTACATTAAAATAAATTTTTAATAATATATAATTAAATTTTAAATTGAAATAGGTTGGTTGTTAGAAAATAAATAATCTAACTAATTTGGGTCAATTCAGTATATTCTAAATTATTTAAATTTGTTTATATAATTAATTGATGCAAACTTATCACTTCTAGTGAGTGAGATGGAGATGAATGTCTAAAGCTGAATGATTGATTAGTTAACTGGAGATCGGTTTGATTAACAAGAAATTGATATACATGAGGGTGACATTTTATCATATTTTGCCATTTGTATAAAGGCAGCAGAAGGTTCATACTCTAGCATAATCGTTTTCCAGCGTATCAATAATTCAATATCAGACTTTTTTTCACTTACAGGGTTATTTGACTCGTAGACCGACCACTTTTATAAAAGAAAAAATTCAAACAAATTCTAGTAGAATATGTTGAGATTTTTACTTATTTTAAAATGAAATTTTTTTAAATTTTTCAAAAAATTAACCTTTTTCTCTAAAAAAGAAATTCTTAATTCTAAATAAAGGGATACAAATTAACTCAATTAATTTTGTTTTAATTAACCCTTCTATTTGAAATAAATAAATAAATAAATTTTTTATTGCAAAAGAAATCAAAACAGTCATGCAAATAATTAATGAAATAAAATAGCAATGGAATTGGCAATTTCAAACCCAAAAAAAAAAAAAAAAAAAAAAGAAGGGATGGGTACACATCTCTATCCACCTCTTTTTAAATCAAGTTATAACAAATTCGGTTCGCCTAAGCAAGCATTTGATACAACTGTAATGATACAAATGGAAGATGATGAAAAAGGAGTTCCCTGCATTTCTGACGCAAAATGTATGAGTAAAATAATTTCATTGATTGTCCCTTGAAAAAAAAATCAGTCTCAGATCAAGCACATGTTAACAATTTGCAGGACATTAATTGTATATGGGATTCACCAAATATAAACCCAAATTCCGAGGAAAATGAGATTATTAGCTTTAATCGGCATCCATTTCTTCAAGTGCAGTCCTGGCAGCAGCCTTGGCTTCCTCTAGGAGTTCATCCGGAACCTGAAAGTCCCACAAATTCATAATAAATACACAACCCAGCCGCTCAAATATAAACCAGCCTGCATTGGGACAAGCAGCTCCTAAACATACAAAACAAACATGCTTGAATATCCTTGTACCAACATTACCAACAGTTCATGCGTTCAAAAATAAGGAAATCAGGTCCACGCATCACTTTGCTTAATTCCCCTTTTTTTTCTGTTCAAAGTTATGTACACGATGCATCCAAGTGCTTGGCTAAAAATCCTAGAACTTGGCAGAAATTGCTTTCAAATGTCCAACCGAGCTATTTACTTTTATGTATTCAATTTGGAAGAGATAGTGGTAAAAAGAAATGTGGAGTTCTGCAATTTTAATGCTTCTTCTCTACTGCAATTGAACACTGAAGTAAAATAGGGCCAGAAATTACCTTCTGATGCAGTTTATTTGATTCATTACAAACCCAACTCATCTCCAATTCAAAGGCCTTGTCCTTTGCTTCGTCATGCACCTTGTAAATGCTGCTCAAAACAAAAATGGAAAATAAATAAATAAATCACATAAATTACTAACTACAAAGCCCACAAGTAAATCCCACCCCACCCCCCTCTAAAGTTCATACCTCGCTTTCTATTAATATAAATTACTAATATTGTACCTAAAGCCAAATAGTGAGAGACAATGCTCATCAATATTTCAATCATACATATTTTCTCAGCCTGAATGGTTTAACAAATAAACAAGCTAATAAGGCCGACCTATCAATATCTTTCAATGATCTTTTAAATTATTTCACATTTAAAACTATGTTTTACTTTTTTGGTGTTTCCATTTTATGAAGGGCAATTTTTATTTGGTTTGCCATAGGTAGCAAAAGGAATTTGAGACAGGACAGGAGAGGAGATGGGAAGGGGAGGAAAGAACAGATACAATTAATAGATCAGCAAAGAAAAAGATTAATGGAATGCACCGTAATTCAAAAAAAGAGAGAACATATTTTATTCAGAGGGAAAGAGGCAATACTCACATTTTTGCTACTTCAATAACCCCTTCTCGGCATGTCATTTCAGAAAGCTTCAATTTTTCGATTTCTCTGTCCAAACCATTCATACAATCATTAGAAATGAAAAGGACAAGCATGCAAAAATTAGCTTGATATATGTAATGTTAATATAATGACCAAGCAATATCTTAAAAGTCAAAACAAACAAGGGATATCAAAGATAAAATCATAATTTAGCATGATAAATTCCACAATCAGAACAGGTTGCTATGCTATTTCGATAGAAACCTTCAACAAAAATTTATTCACTTCATCCAAAATTACTTACTTTGATAACCACAGTTACATTGCTATCTTCAAAAATTTAATGAGAAAAGTGTAACAGCAAAAAAGAAAGATGTCTACAACACAAATTTATTGTTTTTATGCGATGAATATCATGAATATATTGCTCGATAAATTCGCCATTTGCGGCAAAAATGTGAGAACTTACGTTTTAGCAGCTTGCTTTCCCTTTCCAATTGCAGCACCAAAATATCTCTGTACCAAATTTTGTTTTCATTTGAAGCATGAAATTAATTTATAAGAACCTCCAAACAATACAACCATCAAATAGTTACCAAGTAATGGCAATCATCAACAAATCAATACAAAAAATTACATGGAAAAAAGCTAGTGAATATATAGCTAAAATAAAGGCAATTCAACTCACATAGGATATGCCAGATGGCTCAATCATGTATAATTGTGGTCCATCTCTGTCATAACCACCAAGAATTATCCCGCAACCAAATGGTCTGTAGCATTGACAAATTTGATTAACTGTTTTCTGTAAGGATGACAGCTGTTTGCCAGAAATAAAAAAGAAAGGATCAATAATTTCCTTACCTAAGCCACCAGTACAGTGTACATAAATGCACATAACTAGCAACACGATCAGCAAGTTCCTTCACAGGAATGGGTTCACCATAAACACTAACGATCAGAAAAAATAAACTCAAGCTTAGAGACCTTTTGAGGCACAATAAAAATTGAAAAAGCATACTCAATCTCTGATAATCAAGCAAATTGACGAAAGAAAATTAGGGTTTCAGCCTCCCATATCCATGTTCATTGCTAAACTAGTCAAAGTTTCCTACCATATAATGATTCCTTCTAAATATTCATGTGGGTTCTAGCATGAAAAACAAGGCATTGTTAAAGAACAACCTTTCATAATTGGTTGCCTCAGACTTCGCTCGTGCAACAATCTGTCTTCCATCAGCTGCTAAACCAGCAACTGCCTGATATTTGAATATAGATGGTGTCCACAGACAGACATGCAAATACACAGTTAGAATATTAAAAAATGTACAACCAATACAACTTTAATGCTCCAATTTTTTGACTGCTCCAATTTTTGGACTTAAAGGACCAAACCAAGAGCAGAAATATTAATAAGGACCAACTGAACAGCATGGTCAGACACGGAAAAACATAAGATAACTAAAAAAAAGCATATTTCCAAATTCCACCAATTGAAATGGAAGAAATAACAGAAGTTGTGTACTTAGAAGTTCAAGGAATAGATGAGCAACATCATATGGGATAGCCTCATATTTAAGGATTTAATACTCTGTGGAAGTACATTAACAACTGGTGTGTGGCAAGTCCTTGTACACTTTGTCCAGCACCTTATTTTTTTCATTAAATATGAGTTCCACAAAATCTACTTACACCCTTTTATTTACACTTATTTGAATGTAAGCATACATTCACACATTTGAAGAGAAAAACTATTAAAAAATGCATGTTGACCTCATTTACATTATAAGATAAGTGAGAGAATATTATACTGAGATTATGAGGGAGAAGGCAATTTTGTACTATTCCTACAACCCAAGATGCATTGAAGAAAATTTAACATTTTGTTGCACAAATTGTTTTGTGAACAATGGAGAAAACTAGAGTGGTATTCAAGTCCAAAAGCAAGTAATGCAAGCAGCCACATATTGAAATAAGTACAGTGTTAAGTAGTATTTGGATAACAAGCATCATTAAAGAGCTGCTCCAATGAAGCCATTATTTAAATTCTTCAACAAATTTGTCTTGCACAGACATAGAGAAACACAATTAGAGATGCAACACAAGACATACATTAATTATATATCTTTGTACGATCAGAAACATTTACTAAGGCTAACATGTTAGCGATACTTCCCTTTGGCTAACATGAAATCTTTGCTTCCAAACCTACCAATGAGAATTAGCCACATAGATCAAATGTAAGTATAAAACATATTCCACAATGTCTGTCAGCATTAATCCCAACTAAAGAGGCAAAACTAATTCCATTCGTTTGATCAGCAGGTAAACTCGAAAAGCACATGGAAAGACATCCACTGGGGCCGTGTCTATATGTTGGAGAAAATGTGGCCAAGTCGCATAAGATATGCGGTGAAAGAGTAAAGACACCAATTTATCAACTTTCACTGTAAAAGATAAATCACAACAACAAATATCCCCGAATAACAAACAGACAAAATCTAAACAACATAAACTTGCAATGAACTCAATAAAGAGCGACCTAGAAGTACAATGTAAAGTTAGAATTTTTCTTTCCTTATGTCACCCACCAGGATAAAAGTAAAAATAATAAAAAAACTAGTAAAAGGGCACTAGATTAATAATAATAATTTTAAAAAAAAGAAGTTTGTACCATGCCAGAATGCCGATGAACAGAGTGAATTCTCCTATTGGAACCCGGCAACATCATCTTAGATGCAATGAGCTTCTCCACACCCTAAACACCACAAGGGAAAATACAAGTCCAATTTTAAAATCACATATATTTTTCTAGGAACGCTGAACTATGAACGGAAGGAAAAGGATGAAATCAAAGAAGAAATGCAATTCACCATAACAATCCCGTCCTTGCACTTGATTCCAATAACAGTACTGCCAAAAAAAAAAAAAAAACGGTAAACAACATCAAAATCGCAAATAACAAAAAATTAAAAAACCTAATGCAGCTCATCACTTCCCCGGCTTACACCATTCGACTTCAAAACTAACCATATAAGTTAAAATAAGGAAACAATAGTTGTGGACGATAAAAATAAATGACAGGTACAGTAATTATTCTGAAAACAAACATAAACATAAAAGAGAGTGAAAAAGGAAAAAGACCCGCTGTTATCGACGGCTTTGGCAGCGTACTCGATCTGGAAAACGCGGCCATCTGGAGAGAAAGTGGTGACTGAGAGATCGTAACCTGTTCCTATGCTGCTCATCTTTTTGGCCTTTCGCTTCGCTTCTGTGTGATTACTAGCGTGAGGTCCTTCAGTAGAAATAGAGCTCCGCAAGTTTTCTTCGATCTCAAGACAGATGGAAAGGAAAGATACGCTGGTGGTAGAATTGAGGTGGACTATGGGCCGGGCTTCCGATATGTATAAAAGCCGACTTCTTTTTTCTTTTTTCCTCATAATTATGGTTTTCCCTCTTCGAAATAGTTGTGGTAATTGTAATTGCGTTCGAAAAACAAATTTACGTTTGTAATTTTTTTTTTTCTTTTGTTCTTTACAAACGGTAAAGAAAATTATCATTATTATTACATAGTAGGGGATTAATCACTAAAAAATTTCTTCAAATTTTGAATGAACTTTGAAATGAGTTTATTACACGTCAAAGTTCCATTTATTTTCTTTAGCCCGAGTACAAATTTCCTCCAATCTAATCCCCCTATTTTTTTTCTTTTTCAGCCTTCAGTCTAATCCGGTTTCCCTTCGGAGGAATGGCCAGACACAGCGTATCCATGTCAATCCCCATAATCTTCTAAGATTCACTTCAATAACGATTAGTGATACTTGTAAAAAAGAGCTCCACTCATTACTAATTTAGTCTCAATTACGGAATTCGTTCTAAATCATTTTATTATCAAAAAAATAAACAAACTTAAACCTCCGTAATATGAAAATAACTTAGAAAGAGTGTAAATTCTGCAACCGAGTAATGATCCATTTATATGATAATAGGGTATGCACCTCCAAGTCTCCCAACATATTTTGTTACATGAAAATCCGTCTCACTCAATAGCACCCATACTCTACAGTAGGTGATGGGCTGAAGTTTGTCAAATGCATCACCTCTACTAGTGCAATTCCATCACTCATAGGCAACCGTAACAAACTAGACATGAGATGATTAGATTGAAACCCGCACTCGCGTATATCTGTTTAACAAACACGTGAACCGACACTACTGCAAATCCACCACTCAATGGAACACATACCCGACAGATATGATAATAGGCCCAACGCTGTAAAATCAATCACCTGTATCTGCAATCTTAACTAGCCAACTCCCCCGATGCTATGTCTCCTCTTTCTTGCTCTTTTTCTGAATCATCTCTAGTAGGGCTGCTGCCTGTAAGAATGCTCTCACCCAAGAGGTTGCTGGCACTGTTCACAACGTCAACATTATCTTCACCTTTCATATTGCCCAAATTGGGGGAATTAAAACCAGAGACATGCCCTTCTGAATTTTTTGGCTGATTCAAGGCACGACAATGTGGACAGTAGTAAGTAATGTGTGGAAAATCCTCCTTCCTGACAAGTCCTGAGCAAAACAATAAGCCATAAACTTCATTAATGAACACAATAATTGCAACGGTAAGTGGATATACATGCATTGGTGCATGTCTTGTTCACCGAAATCACTGGTGATGCTGCAAATAGTAAATCATAATGGGATGGCACAGTATCTATCCAAACACGAGTTGATAAATTGAAGTGTGTCCACTTACCATTGTGCATATGGCAGTTTCCACATATCAGTGCATATGATTCCGTAGGATCCTCACCCACAAGTAATGCAGCTAATCGAGCAATCCATCCCCCTTCATGCAAAGCAGAACCCTGAGGATTCTGATGCTCAACAACAAGCTGTTTTTCCTGAGCAGTTTGAAGACCTTCACTTTGTGCAGAACATAGCATTCCTTCATCACGATGAAGCACTGGAGAACTCCCTGCACTACTGGATCTAGTGTGCCCTGGCTTTCTATTCCTAAGGCCACTAGCTTGCACAAACTCAACATCATTACTCATCCTTGTTTCGCTATTGAGCTTATCTTCATCTCCCACATACACTTTCAAGCCAGAATCTGCACCCAACTTAGATGCGAGGACTGTTGCAGCAGCTGCCTTTGCTGCTGGATCTGGATCATATCTCTGCATAGACCCAGGCTTAAACTAAAATTGAAGAATTCTCAAACATGGTATCATGCATTTGAAACATGGTCCATAAAGCTACAAGCCTATAAAAGGATAGCACCACTTGTTGCGTTGCATCTGCTAGATAAAATACTTTATTTACATTTCTTTTCCTTTGACACTCGTAAGTAAATAAGAAATACCCATTTTGGGAACACATGCAAGCTATCCACAGAAGTCATAATCCTTTCTATTCAAGGCAGCGCAGGTAGACATCATGACACTAACACAGCTTGCCAAATTTACCTATCATGTTCGTAATATTACTTGCACAGAAATACTTCTGGTTCCATCAAAAAATACAATTTTCCATTCCCAGTTTTAATTTTCTACTAGAAAACAAGAAAAAATTTGTAGCGCAAATATCATATAGGATAAAATATTTTAATGCATCAAACTCGATTAATAGTAGTTTTATTTTATAGGTGACTGTTGCCAACTAGATTCAAAAAAACATTTATAAATCATATACAATTTTTTATTAAATTCTGCAACAAAAACAAAATTACATTAAATTGCTAAAGTGAATTCAGTAGCACGCTAATAGCTATGTTCTTGTCTATGATGGAGCCATGTTAATGGTGATAGTGGTGTTAGGCTTGACCATGATACATATAAAACAAGTTAAGAGTATTACAACGCTGCTGTTAGTGATTAAATTATCCTGGTTTTATTTGGCTACATTATCATTACATGATTCACAGGAACAATTTTGAAAATTCTTATGGTTAATTGATAAAAGAAAAAGAACGCACTATCACTGAAAATACTGCTCACAGGATTTCTTTGGTAACTAAGTCTAAATAAAAATGCATAAAGATTGTTCCTCATCTCATTCAATACACATACACACAGGCACACCCAAATTAACAGATCATTTGCCAATTGCGAAAACAATGAATAGATAAAATGATGTTGGTTTAATGCATTCAGACTAATGCCCCAAGTACAAACCTTTGACAAAAACATGCACAGAAGGAAAAACGAAAAAGATCTCCAAAGAGATTTTCTATGAGAAGCACAAATATTGGACCAAATAGCATAACTATCTTACTATGATTACCTGAATAAGTTGCTGCGTAGTGTAGTAATTTGTCTTCTCTTTAAGTTCATCAATTTTAGCTTGCCTCTCAGCCCGCAGCCTTTCAAGAGTTTTCTGATCCCTTCGATCACCTTCATGAACATAAGAATTAAGGATAATTAATATGGCCTATAAATTTAGAAGAGTCAAACTGTATTTAGGAAATCAAGATGGCAGCTGGACATATAGCCTCAGGTCTGAGAACTGGCGCCCTCTCTTCCAATAAAAATAACTTCCACCTGCCAAATTCATTTTAGTACTCTGATTTGTTGGACTGGATTTATGTTTCATTTCATATGCTATTGGGCCTAGCAACTCCAGCATTAAGTTAAAGATTTATTTTTAATTAGACTTCTGTTTCAGGTAAAGATATTGACCCTTGAGCAACAATGTTGGCTCATTACCTGTACATTTAAACTTTTGAGACTAAGACCAATTAGAAAAGTAGTTTTGATACTCTAAGAGTGTAAAAGGAAACGAAGCCTTGAATGAACATGAAAATCTCCAAGAAACCAAAGTTGTTGCAAGTTTTAGACACTTACACATAGTTCTGAAGCTCACAAATGCTGAATATGCAAGGCATGATATACCAGGCAAAAGAAACATAGGCATAACCCGAAATGCCCTCATCTTCCAATTCAAATCCATTGATCTTGTTGTCATAATAGCATAGCCTACTGCAATTACCTGGATTTATGGAACAATGATAGTAAGAAGGCAATTCACTACCTGTAATATTAGACTCTGCAAAGGAAACCCATGAATAAGGCAAAACGTCAACTTCACAACATTTTACTTTTCTCGAATTCAAACTAGAAATTGGCACGTGCCTGTATACCAAATGATGCTCTTAGACCTATTGTTTAGGTTAAAACACCAAAGGTCAATTTATTATCATCTGGTATCAATATACAGATGGTTACCAGTGTTGTTTTTATATATCAGCAATTGACAGATATAGAAACAAAAGGTATCAAAGAACATCTGATTTTGGGAACACATGTTTATGCAACTGCAAATTCCCAGAAGGTAGCTGGAAGCTGCTAACAGAAACTGGATTAACAGACAAAGAATGACAAGAACCAATCTGCATCCTTAAGTGACATGAGGACAAGGAAGGAAAAACCAAGTACATATAGTGGTGTTCTTGTTCTTAGATAAACATTTTTTAGTGATATATTGCCACTTGGATCCAAGAATTCATTGTAAAGTAGGTGAGGCAAAAGATCATAACCTCAAAAATAACCGAGAAAATAATGAGATGCCTAGTCATCTTCCTCCAAGTAAGGGATCTGCTTTTCATCCTTGATAAAACAGCAGCTTCTTTCTTGGAAATGCTTTGCAGTCTCTTCTCAAAATTGTCGCCATGAAGTCTGAAAATGCCATTCCAAATACGAGAGATAACACCCCTGCGCTTCTTTTCGTCAATTACTCTTGGTTCATTCTTTCCTTCATCTGCTATGCTTTTGTCCTCTGCCATTCCTTTTGCTCTTTTTTTTTCTTCTATTACTACTACTGAAAGATAATAGTTAAGGAGAATCATTCATAAATATATGTAATAATCAAGTTACTTTTCAAAATTGATGAAGATTCTACTTTCTAACTATACTTAACCAGAACATTATTAAATCATGTAAATTCAGCCATAATAATAATATGGTATATGGACCTATTAGAAAGAAATAAAATAAAAAGGAGTGCTTCAAAAGAAAATAAAACAAGATCCAAAGTGAAAATGAAAGGCCAGACAAACAGGGAAAGAAATATGAAAATGATGAGATCTAGGACCACCCAGAAAGAAATGAATGGGGCAGTTGATCTTTTAAATCATCCGTATGGTAGCAGGAATCCTCTTTGCTTTGAAGTGTCTCAAATCTATCCAAAGAATAGAATAATCAAACTCACCACAGAAATAGGATTTGGGAAGAGGCAACGTAGAAACAAATTGAAAAACTGTAATGGTCCGCGAAAATTAAGAAGTACACAAATTGTGAAAGGCCAATACCCACCCCACTTAAACAACAGAAATTGGGAAGGTTACTAGAGGTTGAGAAATTCCATCACCACTTTCACAATTCTCAACGCATACGGTATAATCAATTGTCGGCAACTTATGATCTTAAAACATCCTAACATAAATTAAGTTCAACAAATTATCAATCAAAAGTATTAAGTTAAAAGAAAACATAATAATAATTCAAGGAATTGTCCATTACAATATACACCGAGTAAAGACAGTTAATGGCATGCATTTACAAGAAAGCCAAAGGCTATAATCATAAATACAGTTGAAAATGTCAAATTTGACAAGAAAATTACATTTCCAGAATTTGCAGAACGAAATGAATACCTCTATATACATAAATACTCATCATGCAATGTTGAAAGGTGGATGGTGCATTGCAAAGGCCAAAGGGCATTCTTCTGAATGCAAAGGTACCGAAAAGATAGGTGAAAGTTGTCTTTTTTGGTCTTCAAGGGCAACGGGGATTTGGTAGAATCCCAAATATCCATCCAGGCAGCAATAGTATGTTTTCCCTGCAAGTCTTTCGAGCATCTGGTCCATGAAGGGCAAGGAAAAGTGGTCATTCCTTGTGGCTGCATTGAGCTTCCTGTAATCCATGCACACTCTCCACCCATTTTTCACACGAGTGGGTACTAACTCACCTTCAGAATTGGGGACAATGGTAATCCCAGTTTTTTTTCGAACTACGTGGATAGGGCTCACCCATTTGCTGTCAAAGATTGGGTAGATGACCCCAGTGTCCAAGAGCTTCACTATCTCTTTCTTCACAACCTCCATTATTAGGGGATTCAGCCTTTTTTGAACATCGCGAACAGGTTTGCACTCTTCTTCCATGAGTATTCGGTGCATGCATGTTGACGGTGAGATGCCCTTTATGTCCTCTACGGTTCACCCTATGGCTTTCTTGTGCTTTCTCAACACCTAAAGGAGGTTTTCTTCTTCATGTTGGTTTAGTTGATTGGACACTATGATTGGTAGTGCCTTTTCTGCCCCCAAGTATGCGTATTTTAGGTATCCAAATAGAGGTTTTAGGTCTGGTGCAGGTGCAGGTGCTGATGTTGGTGTTGTCTGATCTGGAGCTTGTTGTTTGTCCACCGATTTGGGCAGGTCGTCTGCTGCTTGCTCTGGTGATTTGGTCAGAGTGCCTCTGGGCAAGTCTAGTTGTACTGGTGATGTGGGCAGGTCAAGGTTTGCCTGCTTTGGCAATTTGGGCAGATCGTCCGTGGACAAGTGCTATGCAGCATGTTGTCTCCCTTGCTGTTGTTTCAGCACTGCTTGTTTTGTCGTCCATGTTCTCCTGCCTGCATAAATCAATGTTTGGCAAACTGTCTTGATCAAAATCAAAGATTTCTTGGCTTAAGCAATCAATAATATCTAAACCATAAATAGGAGACACATCATTGGGGAACTTCATGGCATCATAAACATTAAACTTGATTACTTCCCCTTCAAATTCCATAGTCAATGCGCCATTATGCACATTAATCTTAGTTCTGGCTGTGCTCAAGAATGGTCGCCCGAGTAGGATTTCTGAGGTGGTGTTGCTTTTGTCCTCTTCTATGTCAATTACATAAAAGTTTGCTAGGAAGACTAGCTGGTCTACCTGCACTAACACATCTTCTAAGACTCCCTTGGGGTAGACAACAGACCTGTCAGCCAACTGAATTACTATGCTAGTTCCCTTAAGTGTGCCTGCATTTAATGAGTTATAGATGAAAAGAGGCATAACATTAATTGATGTCCCAAGGTCACTGATCAAACATAATTTAGCCACATTTTTACTATCTTTATTACTGTTTAATTACACATTTTTCCAGCTTAATTTATGCTTTTGTGATGTTTTTGCAGGAAAGAAATAAAACGGAAAGTTAGAGAAAAAGTGCAGAAAACTGGAAAATTGATTGGGTCAGAGTGATTTGACCAAATCACCTGCAAGAAACCAAAGCAGAAGGCTAAAGGAGAAACCCAGAAGTGATTCACAGAAACGATTTGGGCAAGTAATTTGCCCAAATCACCCTCCCAAATCACACTGACACCAAAGAGACCAGGAGAGCGAGAAAGAAGAGCAGAAAATCAAAATTCAAAAGTAAAGAAGTCCAATCCTACTTCAAACACTACAAAGTCAATTCCAAGAGCCACGAGAAGGTCTTTCACTCAAGGAATTTCATTCATAATAAAGTACAAAATCAAAAGAGGATTCAAAGACTACAAAAGACCAAGTCAAGATTAGGATTTCCAAACCCTAATTAAATCTGGACTCTCCACCTATAAAAAGGATATAAATTAAACCAGCAAGCATCATCTCTGCACCTTCGGAAATACTGCAGAAACACAGTAGCAAGTCTGCGGAAGCCTCTCCATCTTCCTTTTTTCTATCTTTTTGTGTTTTTGTCCACCATGAGTGGCTAAACCCCTTCTTTTCTAGTTGAAGTTGGAAAATTTCAGATTTGTGATGAATTGGGAGATTTAAAACTCCATTATTAAACTCTTATTTATTTTCAATATTTATGCAACTTGATCTTTCTATTATTATTGCTTTGCTTTTAAAATCAATTAAGGCCTATTGCTTTTAATTGCTTGAGTAATATATTGTTTGAATGATTTAGGTCCTTAATTGCTTAGGTTGTTTAAACTCAAGTATAATCATTTGCATAATCTAAACTTGACCACACGGTTGGCAAGGTTAGAATTAGGTTTCTCTAAGTCTTAAGACAGTTAACAGTTGAAAAGTAAAAAACCCCAAGGACATTCCTTGACAACTCGTTAACTAGTGTTTGATTAGCGAACATTTCCTAGTCAGACTAGAACTAAGGAGGAATTTGGATTGTGAGAAGCGTCTTCCACATCCTAAACTAATTTATTGAAATAAATAGGAGTATTAAAGAATCAATTATCAATTCTAAACAACTGAAATAGATCCATACTTCAACTAGAGCCTTTCTCCCATTGATTTACTCATCTTTTTAAATTTTGCTTTATCTTACTATTTAGTTTTAATTCATCAAAACAAAACCCCCCTCTTTTATTTATTTGTTATTTACTTGTCCAAGTCATTATTAGGAAAATTCGTAGTGTCAATTCCCTGTGGTTCAACCCTATTGACACTATCTACAAATTATTTTGTTGATTGATGATAGGTTTGTTGGACCTAAATGTCCTAATCCTTGTTTTGATGATTAATAAACAATTGGTATGTTACTAATTATCTTCAAAAGTGTTTATGTTGAGCTTGTAGGTCCCTTGCTAACAAGAATAAAATTGCTTCAATCTTAAAAGGGAAAAATGCATATTTTGGAAGCATACCACAAGAAAGGGATCATAAAGTAATTTCTTGTTTATATTTTGTCAAGTTATTCATTGTGAATTTCAATTAATTAGTTGTGATGGCTCAAGGTTTCTTTCATTTCTAAAAGTTTTTTAGATATTGCCAAATCTTTAAATACTTGTCTTTCGGGGACTAAAATGAAATTTTTCAAAAGAAGTGATTTTGAAATTATTCTTTATCAAAATCAAAGATCTAAAAATGTGGGTTATAAAAATTCAAACGGATTGAAAAATGGAATTTTATAGCCTAAGTTATGATTTTTCAAAGAATTTAATGAAATATTTTTGTGTCCCCTAAAGCCAACTTTCGGCTTCCGAAAGTCAGGGACAGAGACGAAAGTCCCACATGTTCGGCCGCCGAACATTGACTTTCGGCCGCCGAAAGTGTATTTTCATCTTGCAGCCTAAAGTGCAACCTTCGGCCTCCGAAAGTAAGAGACAGAGACGAAAGTCCTGTATGTTCGGCCGCCGAACATTGGCTTTCGGCCGTCGAATGTGTGATGCTCCCTAAGCTAAAGTTTGGCTTTCGAAAGTGAGGGCAGAAACGAAAGTCTCACATGTTCGGCCACCAAACTTTGAGTTTAGGCCGCCGAAAGTTCTTTTTTAAAGGAGTATGTTCTTCGCCTCAAATGGTTCGGCCGCCAAACTCTAAGCTTAGGTCGCTGAACCTGTGTTTTTCTGGGCACGGTATAACGGTTATTTCTGAACATAAACGGCTCTATTTGCATTTAATGCACTCCCAATGGCCATATTTATGACTGAACTATAAATACAACGAGTTTTTGATATGAAAATGTTACAACAACCATCTAAGCAAATATTTATTGAGATTACAGCATTCTTCACTCTCTTTCTCTCAAAACCTTGAGCCAAAGCATTAATTTCTTGAAAGCTTGTTTTGAGTTGTAATTGGTTGATTTACAGAGTGAGTAAAGGTTGTTGAGTGATTTTATTGTAGTGGGTGTGGTAATGAGCAAAGAATTGCTCTTAAGTGAAAAAGAGATTTGTAAAGAGCAAAGACTTGCTCTAAGATTGTAAGGGTTTTAATCTTCACCCAAAGAAGATTTGATAGTGGAGTTGAACTTCCAAGGTGGGCCTTGAGGAGAGGACGTAGGCTTGAGATAGCTGAACCTCTATAAATCCTTGTGTTGATTATCTTCTTCCCTATTGTCTTCTAATTTGTTCTTTTGCCTTAATTTTTTTTATAAACCCAATTCACCCCCCCTCTTGGGTTGCTTCAAGGGACAATAAGGTTTATTTTTTACGGCTTCAACAACCACTATCAGTCACACATTGCCTTCTTTATCCCCACATTGCCTATCTTGCATGAAATAGCAAACATTCCTCTATCTTTGCATTTGGCTGGAAGTTTTCTTTGTATAATAGCTAAAACACACTCTTCCACACTTACCTTTTCATGTTCAACAAGTTTTCTACGGTTGGTGCATAGTTCTTTAAGGAATTTGGCATACCTAGGTATTTGTTTGACAACATCAAGCAAGGGCATATTGATTTCCACTTTGCAGAGGGTATCAAGTATCTCTTTCTCCTCTTTTTCTTTTTGTGATCTTGCAAACCTTTTTGGAAAGGGAGGTGGTACCTTGAATTTTTCTTTTGGTTATTGATCTGTATTAGTTTGCTTTGGTCTGGATTCTACCTAGATTGTTGATTTGGGCAAATCGACTTTTGCCTTTTTTGGTGATTTGAGCAAATCGTCTCTGCTAGGCAGTTCTATCTGTCTATCAATTTGATCCGTGATTTGGGAAAATTGATGCCCTAGATCATCATTCGGCTGTGTTTCCTCAGCAACCTATTTCTGAGTCTAGGCCAACCCATGTTCAAATATGCCACCTTGAAGTTTTTTCCCACTTCTTAATGTGATGGCACTAACATTTTGCCTCAGATTAATCTCGGTTTGGGAATGTAATTTTCCTTGTGATTCTAGCTTGCTCACCGAGGTAGTTATTTGGCCCACTTGTTGTTCAAAGTTTTGCACCGTGTTTGCCAAAGACTTCACGATCTTTTCAAGGGGCACATTAGCTTTCTGAGGTGCTGCTTTGGGCTGGGTTTCTTTGCTGATAGCTTGGATATTGATTAGCCCTCGCATAACTGAAATTTGGGTGCTCCCTCCAACTTTGGTTGTAGGTGTTAGAGTAGGGATCGTACCTTCATTGCCCATTAAACCCTCCAACTGCATTGACTTACTGGTCCTCTTCCTGAAGGGAAGGGCATAGGTCAGTTGGGTGTCCCACGTTTGCACATATTTCACATGGCTTTGGTTGCTAAAATTTTTGAGCTTGTTGGGCCTGTCCTACAACAAGGCTACGGACAACAGAGGTTAGATCAGAGATTTGGGAAGCTAAGGAAGATGTACTTACCTCGTTTACTCTCCTTGGCAGCTGTTCTTAGTCTCTAAATTACTGTGAGGCTGCTACCATGGTAGAAATTAGATCCCTTATGGCTTGAGGTGTCCTGTCTTCAATTGATCCTCCACACGCTGCATCAATGAACTTTCTTTTCAAAGGTAGCAATCCTCCATAGAAGTATTCGATGAGTGATTTGTCTGAAATGTCATGTTAAGAGCAGCTTGTGCACAACCTTTTGAACCTTACCCAATACTCATATAAGCCTTCAGAATTCCTTTGCCTTATGCCACTTATCTCTCGACGAACGCCAATGGCCTTTGAGGTTAGGAAGAATTTGCTCAAGAATGCTCTTACCATACCAGTTCATGAGGTGATGGATCCGGGTGGTAAGTAGAACAACCAATCTTTGGCATAATCATCAAGGGAAAAAGGGAAGGCTCTAAGTTTAACATGCTCTTCAGAAATACCTTGGGGTCTCATGGTTGAGCACACAATGTGGAATTCTTTTAAGTGCTTGTAGGGGTCCTCATTTTCCAAACCTCTAAATTTGGGAAGGAGATGTATCAAGCCTATCTTTAATTCAAAGGGTTCTGTCAAAGGGGGATAGGCGATGCACAAGGGTGCTTGATCTCCTACTGGTATAGCTAGCTCGCGAAGTGTCCTCTCTCGCTGCAATGGGACTCGTATAGCTGTGTTTTCTGCTTTAACTTCTGCATATACTGCGGGTGGTTCAGCCATTGCTCGATTTTCTGATGCAGCAGCTTGCATCTCAATTTCTGGTATAAGCACAACAGTAAGCGCAGCAGTAGGTACCATGACTGGTTTAGCAAATTCTGCAGCAGGTGTGGCAGTAGATTTTGCAACAAGTTCAGCAGCATATTGTATGGCAGATACCAGATTTGTTGCTGATGAAGATTGTAACGACCCGGAAAACGGACCGCTACCGACGCTAGGATTCAGATCGACTTAAGGTCGCCGGAACCCGTAGCAAGCCTACTATGCATCCTGTGTACCTAATAAATCCCATACATGATCATACATTTTCATAAAAATTTTAAACCTTCCAACTACCAAGCTTGACATGTGCATGCACTAAAACTGAATACATAAAAACCCCACACTAGAGCCCTCATCAAATGCTCTAGTTGGGTCAACATTACATATATCAAGCTTGGTTCACATATCTCATCATTAAAACCGTTACATATGGATCATGTACAAAAAGGGATTAACCATACATTAGGGCCAAGCACAATTCTAAACCATAATACATTACTCTTCATTTCATTACATCGTTTTACAATACATGTCCACTACTAAACTATTACATAAACAATGCCTTTTATCCTTGTTGGCTTCCTGCTCTATCTCTGACCCTGCAACCTGAGGGTTAGGGAAAAGGGGTGAGCTACTAGAGCCCAGTGAACAGAACAATAAAACGATTTAATAAAACATGCTTTCATGAAATGCATCACAACACAAATAATTCACATCACTGATAGATTTGTCACCAATAACCCTCTACATAACCAATGTGTCCGGCCCTCGAAGGAGCTCCCCAAGACTTCCTCTTAAACATAACATAATGCCAGGACGCGTGGAATAGGCAGCCCTGAACTTTCTTACACGGTGCCAGGACGCATGGCATGGGCAGCCTTGGACTTTTTTACATACCGTATCATATCATACCGAGGGCTATTGGGTCATCCAACATCCATCCACATAAATATCATATTATGCAATGCATCATATTCGTGAATTCTAATGCAAAGCAACCTAATACATATCATGGCATTTATGATGCATGAACATGCTAAAAACTTCCATTACTTTAAAACATAGTTCAGTTCTACTCACCTCTAGCAGATGCTAGATTAACTCTGAAGTAGCTCTCTCACTGCTGAACACCTCTGTTCCTCGGGTCCGATCCTACACAAGTGGACTCAAATGAGAGACCAAACATACACTAACATGACTCTAAACATCTCTCCAAAAACCCCCTAAAACATCACAAAACATGCATTGAAAATAGGCAAAGGAGGGTTGGACAGGGGACTTTCGGCGGCAGGTTCGGCGGTCGAAGGTCCCTTCAAATCCGAAAGTCAGGCACTTTCGGGAGCAAGGTTTGGCGGCCGAAAGTCCTTCCAGAGCCGAAAGTCACCAACCTTCGGCGGCAGGTTCGACTGCCAAAACTCCCCTCTAGAGCCAAAAGTCCAAACTTTCAAAGGCGAGTTTAGGCGGCCAAACAGCCTCCACAGGCAGGTTCGACGGTGTAACAGCCCGCTTACCGGACCGCCACCGGCACTAGGATCCAGATCGGCTTAAGGCCGCCGGGACCCGTAGTAAGCCTACTGTAAACTCTGTGTACCTGATAAACCCCATACATGATCATACTTAAGCATAAAACTGATACTTACTTTTTTTTTCTTACTTTCTTTGCTTTTCTAATCTTTTCTTTCTATAAAACTTTGAAACTTTTTTCTGGTATTCTAAGCTTGGACTATGCATGCCCTGTCTGTATGCACTCAGAGAGTGATACCAGCTGTGGTACCATACAGAACTACAGAGATAGCAACCCCTCACTAGAGTCCTCATAAATGCTCTAGATGGCTATACTACCATGCACCAAGCCTAGCTCTCATCATAACAACATCATCTCAAACATAAAACTCAAACATAAAATGATAATGGGCAAAGGGATAAACATACACTAGGGCCAAGCACAATTCTATAACTCAGTACATAACTTGCTATTACATCATTTCTATACATAACATAAACTCTGTACTGTACATCATCATCATGTCCACTATTTTATGCTATTACATATACTTTTACCCTTGCTTTCTCTTTCTCTTTCTCTTCTCTGAGGCCCTGAAAAATGGGGTTAAGGAGGGGGATGAGCTACTAGAGCCCAGTGAGCAGAAACCATAAAAACATTTAAAATATGCTATCATGAAATGCGTCACAGCACAAACCTTTCACACCTCAGATTGGACATGACCCCAAAACTCCCTCTGTCGGTGCCCGGCCCCCAAAGGAGCTCACACAGGTCTTTCACTAATCTACTCATGGTGCCCGACCCTAGAAGGGCTCTCACAGGACTTATCCAAGTTAAATGCCCGGCCCCAAAGGAGCTCATACAGGACTTACAATAATGACAGACTTATGGGCTATTGGAGTCGCCTCGGTCCAATCCACATAGACAAGTAATAATGCAATGCATCAACTTCGTGTATACTAGTGCAATGCAAAGCATCCTATATATCATGGCATTAATGATGCATGAATCATGCTAAAACATTCATTAACTTAAAAATAAAGTTCTGTTCCACTCACCTCAGTCAACTGCTGAGCAGTCTCTGTAACTCTAACTCTGTGGGCCTTCTGGGTTCCTCAGGTCCGCACCTACACAGGTGGACTCAAATGAGGACCAAACTTAATTAAACATAACTCTTAACATCTCCCCGAAACCCCCTTAAAACATCATAAGCATGCATGGAAAAATGGGCAAAAGAAGGCTGGACAGGGCACCTTCGGCGGCCGAAAGTCAGCTCCAGAGACGAAACTCAGGCACTTTCGGCGGCACCTTCGGCTGCCGAAAGTCCTTCTCCAGAGACGAAACTCACCCTCCTTCGGCGGCATGTTCGGCGGTCGAACCCCCCCTCCAGAGACGAAAGTCCAATCTTTCGGGGGCAAGGTTTGGCAGCCGAAACTGCCTCCACAAGGGGTTCGGCGGCCGAACCTGGGTTCTCCAGAAAGGCGGAACCCGAGCACAACTCATGCTCACAACCTCCAAAAACCTATAAAACACCCATAACATGCACACCAACACTTCTCAACTAGCACATAACATATCTCATGCATATAGGGGCCTATAAACTAGCTCAAACCCCATAAACAACCTCAAAACTCATCAAAGCTCATATGATCAACATATGCTCAAACTCATGGTTACACCCCAAACCATGCTATAAAACTCTCTAAAAACTCTTAAAATATACTTTAAACATAAGGGGAGGTGAGGATCCATGCTTACCTCTTGAAGAACGAGAGGATTGATGGTCCAAGCTTGGAGATGGGTGTAAAACTCAATCCAAGTCTCCAAGTTGCTCAACTTGCTTCTTTTTGCTCAAAACTCTAAAACAAAGCTCAAAACATGTTAAAACATGCAAGATTTGATGAAAACATGAGAAATCATGCCAAGGAGAACTTGAACATACCTTTGACCCAAAAACAGAGTATCCAACACCCCTATTTTCGGTCAAAGGCCTTTTGTAGTGGCCAACCGCCTCTCCTTCGGCGGCCTAACGTGCATGCGAAACCATGCAACTTTCGGCGGCCGAACTTCACCTTCGGCGGCCGAACCTGGCTTTTGTCCCCTTGGCCTTTTCATTTCAAAACTCAATTCTCTTAACTAAAAAGCATGCAAACATGATAAAAACATCTCTAAAAACATCTTAAAAACCTTTCTTATACCCTTAGGGCAAACTCCGACATCCTCGAATCCCGGATTCCAACAGAAAAACCGCCGAAACATAGGAATTCCGATACCGGGGTCTAGCCGGGTATTACATTCTCCCCCCCTTAAGAACATTCATCCCCGAATGTTCCTCTCTAACTCATGCATACTAAAAACACAACATAAAGCACAAAAGAAATTAGAACTAACCTCAAAAGAGATAGGGGTACTGTTGGAGCATAGACTCCCGTATCTCCCAGGTGCACTCTTCTAGCTTATGGTGGTTCCAGAGGACTTTCACCATCGGGATCTCCTTGTTCCTTAGCTTTCTGATCTGGGTGTCAATGATCCGCACTGGCTGTTCTATATAAGTGAGATCTCCTAGGATCTCCACATCTGGTTCACAAAGAACCTTACTCGGATCTGACACAAACTTCCGTAGCATAGAAACATGGAAAACAGGATGGATTCTTTCCATAGAAGTAGGCAAATCTAGCTTATACGACACATTCCCGACCTTCTGCAAAATCTCGAAAGGCCCGATGTACCGTGGAGCTAGCTTACCTTTCCTCCCAAAACGAACCACCCCTTTCATTGGAGACACCTTCAGCAACACCAGTGTAATACTCGGCTAGAGTCTGGCATCGGAATTCTTGCCGTCCGGTGGAATTCCGGGTGTCGGAACCCTCTAGAAGGGTAGGGGTTATGTTTTTATGAGTGTTTTTAAGAGTTTTAATGTTTTAAAGCTTAAAGGAAATGTGTTTTTGAAAGGAAATCATGAAGGGGGAAAATGGCAAGTTCGGCCGCCGAAGGTGACTTTCGGCCGCCGAACCTTGCATGGTTTCGGATTCACGTTTGGCCGCCGAAGGTGGTCTGGCCAGCCACCTATAAAAGGCCCAAGGTCGGTGGGAGGATGATATTTTGCTTCCTTCCTCAGCCATAGGTGAGTCCAAAATCTTCCCAAGTTGACTTTCATGATCTCCTTCAAATCTTTCAAGGTTTTAAGAGTTTTGAAGAGTTTTGTGGTTGTTTTGAAGGTTTTTGAGCAAAGAAGCTAAGATTTGAAGTTTGGAGCTTTGAGGAGTGTTTTCTCCATAACTCCACGTTAAGATCCTTCATCCTCTTGTTTTCTAGAGGTAAGTAAAGTTTCTTGACATCTTTTAATGTTTTAAGTAAGTTTTATGGAAGTTTTATGGGTAGTATGCATGTTTAGGTTTGGTTGTGTTTTTAAGGGTTTTTGGGTGAAGATATGTATATGTGATGTGTTGAGATGTTTGTTGGGGTTTTAAGTTACATGAGTATATGCTTGTTGATGTGTTGAGGTTTGCATGATAGAGGGGTGTTTGGTAAGGTTGTGCATGAGTTGAGCTGGGTTCTGCCCTGTTGCAGAAACCAGGTTCGGCCGCCGAAAGTAGGTTCGGCCGCCGAACGTGCTAAGGAGGTGGTTTCGGCTGCCTAAGCTTGCCTCCGAAAGTTGGGACTTTCGTCTCTGGAGGGAAGGTTCGGCCGCCGAAAGTACCCGAGTTTCGTCTCTGGACGAGACTTTCGGCCGCCGAAGGTGCCGCCGAACATGCATGAGTTTCGTCTCTGGAGGGGGTTTCAGCCGCCGAACCTGCCACCGAAAGTGCCCTGTCCAACCTTCTTCTGCATGTTTAATGTGATTGTTTTAGGATGTTTTAGAGGGGTTTTGGGGAGTTTCTTAGGGTTGTCTTTGAGTTAGTTTGGTCCCTCATTTGAGTCCACCTGTGTAGGAACGGACCAGGGGAACCCCAGAGATCAGCAGTGAGCACTGCTCCTGAGCCTGCAGAGTCAGAGTCAGCCAGAGGTGAGTGGAACTAAACCTAACTATTTTAATACGAAAAATGAAATGTTTTTAGCATGTTTCATGCATCATGACAATGTATAGGTTGTATTGCATTAAAGGCCACGAATATGTTGCATTGCATATTTCTTTGTGGATGTGGGTGAATGCTGAATGATCCAATAGTCCCTAACCCAGGAGCTTACCTCTACGCCCTGGGACAGGAAAGGTGTTATATACACGTATACATATAAATGGTAGGCCGGGAGCCTTTGACTACGCCCTGGCCCAATGGTAAGTGAAAGGTGTTATATACACAATATAGATATACGAGACAGGAAGTCCAGGAGCCTCTGACTACGCCCTGGCATGGACATGATGTTGGGACTAGTTGGTGACAGGTTTACCCTTGATGTGGCTTGTCTGTGATGTGATGCATTCCAAGAGATCATGTTTTAATATCATGTTTTACGGTTCTACTCACTGGGCTTGTATAGCTCATCCCTCTCCCTTAACTCCAGTCTTGCAGGATCAGGGTCTAGAGGAAGTCTAGCAGGAAGTCTAGCAGGGTATGGAACGAAGAGAAGAGTTATGTAATAGTTAATCTGGACATGTATATATAAAGAGATAGCTTATGTTGTACAGTGTATAGACTTGTGCTTGATCTATAGAAGTTGTAACCCTTGTGTACATGATCTTTTTATGTAAATGTTTTATGATATGTAAATGAAAATCCAGGCTTAACACAGTATGAGTTTGACCCGCCTAGAGGATCGATGTGAACTCTAGCAGGGATTTTTATGGCACGGAGTTGATATATGTACAGGTTAAGCCTTGGAACAGGGAAAAGTTTTATGTTTTACTGAAAATGTGTGATCATGTATGGGTTTTCACAGGAATACAGACAGCATAGCAGGCTTGCTACGGGTCCCGGCGGCCTTAAGCCGATCTGGATCCTAGCGCCGGTAGCAGTTCGGTTTTCGGGCTGTTACAGATTGGTATCATAGCCCTAGGTTTACATGGTCGGACCAATAGAGTTAGAGTCGGGCTCATAGAGGTTTTAGTAGGTCAAGCACAATAGGAAAAAAATGTCCATTAGGATAGGATGTCAGTCCTGTCTATATGATGATGTGAAATGCCATGACTCATGCATGTGCATTATATTATATGTGATGTATGTCTGAGGTTCATGTGTTTTCACATGGACTATATGTTACTGATGTGTTATGTTATGTGCTGTTTTCCAGAGAGAGTTAAGATGCGAGGAACTCGTCGATCAGCGAGATTGACTGGAGTCCCACCAGAGAGTGAGGGTACAGATGCTCGTCCTCCTGCATTGCCAAGGGCAAGGAGACACAGGTCAAGCAGTGAGGGAACGTCACGAGACCCTAGAAGGTCTTCTGACGAGAGCAGAAGGGGAGTAGCTAGAGGAGGAAGATCAGAGGAAGTAAGAGAAGCTAGAGATGTTGATCGGAGTAGAGATGAAAGTATGGGTATAGAAGGGACGGAGGAAGGTATGGGGGAGTCGCAGGGAGGTGCACAGGGCCCAGGGTATCCGATGGGAGGTACGTCGGATTACTCCAGCTTTGCCCCATATCCACCCTACATGCCTTACATGCCTTATCCTTCCTTTTATCCACCCTATCCTATGTATCCATCTCCACCCTCTCATCCCAGTCCAGCACAACCAGAACCAAGAGAGACAGTATCTCCATCACCACCACCTGAACCAGTAGCCCCTGTTGTGGAAGTACAGAGACCCAGTTCTTCAGGGGGGAGTAAAGTGAAGATGACGGAGTACTTGAAGCTGGATGCTCCTAAATTTAACACGGGAGATGATCCCTTTGAGTATCTCAGTGCGGTTAGAATGATAACAAGTGAGTTGGGTGCAGATGATAACAGGGCCATTGAGATGGCAGGGTTCACATTAAAGTGCAAGAAAGCCAGAGAATGGTTCAAGAATTATGTGGACCCCAGGATAGACAGCATGTCATAGGAAGAGTTCGCCAATGAGTTTGCAGGGTGGGCTTTTCCTGACAATTTCAGGGAGATGAAAGTTGTGGAATTTGAACAGTTGAGGCAAACTGAAGAGATGAGTGTAGATGAATACACAGATAAGTTCCTGGAATTGTTACCATACGTGGGTCAGGCGTATGATACTGATCAGAAGAAGGCAAGGAGATATGCCACAAGACTTCATCCCAGGTATTTCTCCTTGATTCTACCAGTAGAGAAAGAGAGTTTCCACTCTATAGTGGACGCAGCTAGGAAGATGGAAGCCAGTGCCGTTATACAGGGAACAATTAAGTAGCCTAGGGCACAGCCTTCTGGTTCTAAGCCAGTTGGTTCCTCACAGAGTACAGCAGGTGCGAGTAAGAAGAGATGGGATAGACTCAGAGGTAAAAAGGGCAAGTTCTGGAACAGGGTTAAATCCAGTCTGGGGATGGGTAGCGGCTCCAGCTCTGGCGCAGATAGTTCAGTATGCAAGAGGTGTGGGAAACCACACAGGGGAGCTTGTCTGATGGGATCTACAGCCTGCTTCAGGTGTGGGCAGGAGGGACATTATGCATGAGAATGTCCTCAGGCGACCTTTATGGCACCATCCCAGCAGATGACCTCAGGCAGTATGGCGCAGCCAGCAGCTTCAGCCGTACCACAGAGTAGTGGCAGAGGGAGAGGAAGAGGGTCAGCCTCTTCTTCAGCAGTAGGTTCCCAAGGTGCAGGTCCGTCAGCCCCAGCACGGATCTTCACACTGACACAGCACGAGGCAGACACGTCGAACACAGTGGTGTCAGGTAATCTCATCATTGGGTGTTCCGAGGTGTATGCTTTGATGGACCCCGGTGCTTCTCACTCTTTTATTGCTTCTAGAGCCGCAGAAAGTTTGGGTCTGATAGTCTCCGAGTTAGAGTGTCCTCTTTGGGTTAGTGGACCCAAATACGACCCATCATTGGTAGAGTCAGTCTCTTGGTTCAGTCCAGTATGTATAGAGGGTAGATACCTTCCAGCTGACCTTGTGGTTCTAGAGTTGACAGATTTTGATGTCATTCTAGGGATGGATTGGTTATCTACATACAGTGCTACCTTGAACTGCAGGGACAAGGTAGTTAGTTTCAGAGACCAGGATGGGTCAGAGTGTGTCTTCAGAGGAGACAGGAAGGGGACACATAGGGGTTTGATATCAGCCCTTCAGGCTCGTAGGTTGCTGAGGAGGGGTTGTCAGGGGTTCCTAGCTCATGTGAGGGAGCTGGACAGTCAGGTTAGGGAACCGTTTTCAGTACCAGTTGTTAGAGAATTCCCAGATGTGTTTCCAGAAGAGCTTCCAGGACTACCACCAGATAGGGAAATAGAGTTCGAGATAGAGTTGATGCCTGGTACCAGACCGATCTCTATTCCTCCCTACAGGATGGCACCAGCAGAGCTGAAGGAGTTGAAAGAGCAATTACAGGACTTGGTAGATAAGGGTTTCATCCGCCCGAGTACCTCACCTTGGGGTGCTCCAGTGCTGTTTGTCAGAAAGAAGGATAGATCTCTTAGACTTTGTATCGACTACAGGCAGTTGAACAAGGTCACTACTAAGAATAAGTATCCTCTACCCAGGATCGATGATTTATTCGACCAGCTAGCAGGAGCAGGATGTTTCTCTAAGATAGATCTGAGATCCGGATACCATCAGTTGAAGATCAGGGAAGAGGATGTACCAAAGACCGCTTTCAGAACCAGATATGGGCATTATGAGTTCCTAGTAATGCCATTCGGGTTGACTAACGCCCCTGCAGCATTCATGGATCTCATGAACAGGGTTTTCAGAGAATACCTGGATCGCTTTGTGATTGTCTTCATAGATGATATTTTGGTGTATTCCAGGGATGCGGAGGAACATGCCCAGCATCTGAGAATAGTTTTACAAACCTTGAGGGAACATGGCTTGTATGCCAAGTTCTCCAAGTGTGAGTTCTGGCTGAGGAGTATTTCTTTCTTAGGGCATGTGGTGTCAGATGAAGGAATAGCAGTGGACCCTAAGAAAGTAGAGGCGGTAGCCAACTGGCCTAAACCCACCACAGTAACAGAGGTAAAGAGTTTTCTGGGTTTGGCAGGTTACTATAGGAGGTTCGTTCAGGACTTCTCGAAGATAGCTGCTCCTCTGACCAGACTGACCAGGAAGAGCCAGAGATTTGTGTGGTCAGATGAATGTGAAGAAAGCTTCGAAGAGTTGAAGAGACGGTTAACTTCAGCACCGGTGTTAGCTCTGCCTTTCAGTGATGAGGACTTCACAGTGTTCTGTGATGCATCTCGGGTGGGGTTAGGTTGTGTGTTGATGCAAAATGATAGAGTGATAGCCTATGCTTCTAGACAGCTGAAGAAGCACGAGCTGAACTACCCCACACATGACTTGGAAATGGCAGCAGTTATCTTTGCACTCAAGATGTGGAGGCATTACCTCTACGGGGTTAAATGTGAGATCTTCACGGATCATAAGAGCCTGCAACACATCTTGAGTCAGAGAGAGCTAAACTTGAGGCAGCGACGCTGGGTAGAGTTGCTTAGTGATTATGATTGTAAGATCCAGTATCATCCGGGAAAGGCTAATGTGGTAGCTGATGCCTTAAGCCGGAAATCACTAGGCAGTTTGTCCCATATATCAGCAGTGAGAAGGCCGGTGGTGAAGGAGTTTTACAGGCTCATAGATGAAGGGCTACAGTTGGAGTTATCTGGTACAGGTGCATTGATTGCACAGATGAGAGTTACACCCGTGTTTCTAGAGCAAGTGGCTTTGAAACAGCACGAAGACCCTGAATTAGTGAAGATTGCCAGGACTGTTCAGTCTGAAAATAGTACGGAGTTCAGATTTGACAGTGAGGGGATTCTTCAGCACGGGAAGAGGCTATGCGTACCAGATGACAGCAGTCTGAAGGAAGACATTATGAGGGAAGCTCATAATGCGAGGTATAGCATTCACCCTGGAGCCACCAAGATGTATCAGGATTTGAGAAGAGTGTATTGGTGCCCAGCGATGAAGAGAGAAGTGGCACAGTTTGTGTCAGCCTGCGAGGCATGTCAAAGGGTGAAGCTAGAGCATCAGAAGCCGGCTGGAATGCTGAACCCACTGCCGATTCCAGAGTGGAAATGGGAGAATATAGCTATGGATTTTGTAGTGGGATTACCGGCGACGTCCAACAGACTAGACTCCATCTGAGTGATTGTGGATAGACTTACTAAATCTGCCCACTTCATTCCAGTCAGGAGCAACTACTCTGTGGATAAGCTAGCACAGGTATATGTGGAAGAGATAGTGAAGTTGCATGGAGTTCCAGTGTCAATAGTATCAGATAGAGGACCACAGTTCACCTCCAGGTTTTGGCGGAGTCTGCAAGAGGCTATGGGTACAAGATTAGACTTTAGCACTGCTTTCCATCCACAGACGGACGGACAGTCAGAAAGGACCATCCAAACTATAGAGGATATGTTGAGGATGTGTGTGTTAGACTTTGGCGGTTCTTGGAGGCAGCATCTACCTCTGGTAGAGTTTGCCTACAATAACAGCCATCATGCTAGCATAGGGATGGCCCCTTATGAAGCTCTGTATGGAAGGAAGTGCAGAACGCCTGTTTGCTGGGAAGAGGTAGGAGAGAAGGCTCTTGCAGGGCCAGAGTTAGTAGAGATTACCAGCAGACTGGTACCTGTCATCAGAGAGAGAATCAGAACAGCTGTGAGCAGACAAAAGAGCTATGCAGACATCCGTAGGAAGCAGATAGAATTCCAGGAGGGGGATATGGTATTGCTGAAGGTGTCTCCAATGAAAAGAGTGGTTCGTTTTGGGAAGAAGGGTAAACTAGCTCCACGGTACATTAGTCCCTTTGAAATCTTACAGAAGATCGGGAATGTGTCGTACAAGCTAGATTTACCAGCTTCTATGGAAAGGATCCATCCGGTTTTCCATGTTTCTATGCTACGGAAGTTTGTGTCAGATCCAAGTAAGGTTCTCAATGAAACAGATGTGGAGATCCTAGGAGATCTCACATATGTAGAGCAGCCAGTGCGGATCATTGACACCCAGATTAGAAAGTTGAGAAACAAGGAGATCCCGATGGTGAAAGTCCTCTGGAACCACCATAATCTAGAAGAGTGCACCTGGGAGACACGAGAGTCCATGCTCTAGCAATACCCATATCTGTTTTGAGGTTAGTTTTCCCCTTTTCTATGTCTTTATGTGTTGTTTTGTTTGAGGACATTCGGGGACGAATGTTCTTAAGGGGGGGAGAATGTAATACCCGGCTAGAGTCTGGCATCGAAATTCTTGCCGTCCGGTGGAATTCCGGGTGTCGGAACCCTCTAGAAGGGTAGGGGTTATGTTTTTATAAGTGTTTTTAAGAGTTTTAATGTTTTAAAGCTTAAAGGAAATGTGTTTTTGAAAGGAAATCATGAAGGGGGAAAATGGCAAGTTCGGCCGCCGAAGGTGACTTTCGGCCGCCGAACCTTGCATGGTTTCGGATTCACGTTTGGCCGCAGAAGGTAGTCTGGCCAGCCACCTATAAAAGGCCCAAGGTCGGTGGGAGGATGATATTTTGCTTCCTTCCTCAGCCATAGGTGAGTCCAAAATCTTCCCAAGTTGACTTTCATGATCTCCTTCAAATCTTTCAAGGTTTTAAGAGTTTTGAAGAGTTTTGTGGTTGTTTTGAAGGTTTTTGAGCAAAGAAGCTAAGATTTGAAGTTTGGAGCTTTGAGGAGTGTTTTCTCCATAACTCCACGTTAAGATCCTTCATTCTCTTGTTTTCTAGAGGTAAGTAAAGTTTCTTGACATCTTTTAATGTTTTAAGTAAGTTTTATGGAAGTTTTATGGGTAGTATGCATGTTTAGGTTTGGTTGTGTTTTTAAGGGTTTTTGGGTGAAGATATGTATATGTGATGTGTTGAGATGTTTGTTGGGGTTTTAAGTTAGTTTTAGACCTCTTTGTGCATATACATGAGTATATGCTTGTTGATGTGTTGAGGTTTGCATGATAGAGGGGTGTTTGGTAAGGTTGTGCATGAGTTGAGCTGGGTTCTGCCCTGTTGCAGAAACCAGGTTCGGCCGCCGAAAGTAGGTTCGGCCGCCGAACGTGCTAAGGAGGTGGTTTCGGCTGCCTAAGCTTGCCTCCGAAAGTTGGGACTTTCGTCTCTGGAGGGAAGGTTCGGCCGCCGAAAGTACCCGAGTTTCGTCTCTGGACGAGACTTTCGGCCGCCGAAGGTGCCGCCGAACATGCATGAGTTTCGTCTCTGGAGGGGGTTTCAGCCGCCGAACCTGCCACCGAAAGTGCCCTGTCCAACCTTCTTTTGCATGTTTAATGTGATTGTTTTAGGATGTTTTAGAGGGGTTTTGGGGAGTTTCTTAGGGTTGTCTTTGAGTTAGTTTGGTCCCTCATTTGAGTCCACCTGTGTAGGAACGGACCAGGGGAACCCCAGAGATCAGCAGTGAGCACTGCTCCTGAGCCTGCAGAGTCAGAGTCAGCCAGAGGTGAGTGGAACTAAACCTAACTATTTTAATATGAAAAATGAAATGTTTTTAGCATGTTTCATGCATCATGACAATGTATAGGTTGTATTGCATTAGAGGCCACGAATATGTTGCATTGCATATTTCTTTGTGGATGTGGGTGAAAGCTGAATGATCCAATAGTCCCTAACCCAGGAGCTTACCTCTACGCCCTGGGACAGGAAAGGTGTTATATACACGTATACATATAAATGGTAGGCCGGGAGCCTTTGACTACGCCCTGGCCCAATGGTAAGTGAAAGGTGTTATATACACAATATAGATATACGAGACAGGAAGTCCAGGAGCCTCTGACTACGCCCTGGCACGGACATGATGTTGGGACTAGTTGGTGACAGGTTTACCCTTGATGTGGCTTGTCTGTGATGTGATGCATTCCATGAGATCATGTTTTAATATCATGTTTTACGGTTCTACTCACTGGGCTTGTATAGCTCATCCCTCTCCCTTAACCCCAGTCTTGCAGGATCAGGGTCCAGAGGAAGTCTAGCAGGGTATGGAACGAAGAGAAGAGTTATGTAATAGTTAGTCTGGACATGTATATATAAAGAGATAGCTTATGTTGTATAGTGTATAGACTTGTGCTTGATCTATAGAAGTTGTAACCCTTGTGTACATGATCTTTTTATGTAAATGTTTTATGATATGTAAATGAAAATCCAGGCTTAACACAGTATGAGTTTGACCCGCCTAGAGGATCGATGTGAACTCTAGCAGGGGTTTTTATGGCACGGAGTTGATATATGTACAGGTTAAGCCTTGGAACAGGGAAAAGTTTTATGTTTTACTGAAAATGTGTGATCATGTATGGGTTTTCACAGGAATACAGACAGCATAGCAGGCTTGCTACGGGTCCCGGCAGCCTTAAGCCGATCTGGATCCTAGCGCTGGTAGCAGTTCGGTTTTCGGGCTGTTACAACTAGATCCCCTTCCTCAAACTCTATGTGCTTCCTGCGAACGTCTGCATAGCTCTTCTGCCGACTAATAGCAGTCTTGAGCCTCTCTCTGATGATGGGCACTACTCTGTTGGTGATCTCTACCAACTCAGGCCCTGCTAGGGACCTTTCTCCAACCTCTTCCCAACAAACTGGTGACCTGCACTTCCTCCCATACAGAGCTTCATATGGAGCCATCCCTATGCTAGCATGATGGCTGTTATTGTAGGCAAACTCCACTAAGGGTAGATGCTGCCTCCAAGAACTGCCAAAATCCAGCACACACATTTTGAGCATATCCTCTATGGTCTGGATGGTCCTCTCTGACTGTCCATCAGTCTGTGGATGGAAAGCAGTGTTGAAGTCCAACCTTGTGCCCATAGCCTCTTGCAGACTTCGCCAAAACCTAGAGGTGAACTGGGGTCCTCTGTCAGACACTATTGAAACAGGAGCCCCATGCAACCTCACAACTTCCTCAACATACACCTGCGCTAGCTTGTCCACAGAATAGCTGCTCCTGACAGGGATGAAATGAGCGGATTTAGTCAATCTGTCCACTATCACCCATATGGAGTCTAGTCTGTTGGACGTCGCCGGTAACCCTACTACAAAATCCATGGCTATGTTCTCCCATTTCCATTCTGGAATCGACAGTGGGTTAAGCATTCCAGCCGGCTTCTGATGTTCTAGCTTCACCCTTTGACATATCTCGCAGGCTGACACAAACTGTGCCACTTCTCTCTTCATCGCTGACCACCAATACACTTTCTTCAGATCTTGATACATCTTGGTGGCTCTAGGGTGAATGCTATATCTCGCATTATGAGCTTCTCTCATAATGTCTCCTTTCAAACTGATGTCATCTGGTACACATAGTCTGTTCCCGTAGCGGAGAATCCCTTGGTCGTCGAATCTGAACTCTTCGCTCTTGTCTGACTGAACAGTCCTGGCAATCTTGACCAACTCTGGATCCTCATGCTGTTTCTGAGCCACCTGCTCTAGAAACACGGGTGTAACTCTCATCTGTGCAATCAAAGCACCTGTACCAGCTAACTCTAACTGTAGCCCTCCATTCACTAACCTGTAGAAGTCCTTCACCACCGGCCTCCTCTCTGCTATAATGTGGGATAAACTGCCTAGTGATTTCCAGCTCAAGGCATCAGCTACAACATTTGCCTTTCCCGGATGATACTGGATCTTGCAATCATAGTCACTGAGCAGTTCTACCCACCGTCTCTGCCTCAAGTTTAACTCTCTCTGACTCAGGATGTGCTGTAGGCTCTTATGATCTGTAAAGATCTCACATTTCACCCCATAGAGGTAATGCCTCCACATCTTGAGTGCAAAGATAACAGCTGCCATCTCAAGATCGTGTGTAGGATAGTTCAGCTCGTGCTTCTTCAGCTGTCTAGAAGCATAAGCTATTACTCTGTCATTCTGCATTAACACACAACCTAATCCCACTCGGGATGCATCACAGAACACTGTTAAGTCTTCATCACTAGTAGGCAGAGCTAACACCGGTGCTGAAGTTAATCTTCTCTTTAACTCTTCAAAGCTCTCTTCACATTGGTCAGACCATGTGAATCTCTGGTTCTTTCTGGTTAATCTGGTCATAGGAGCCGCTATCTTAGAGAAGTCTTGAACGAACCTCCTATAGTAGCCTGCCAAACCCAAGAAACTCTTGACCTCTGTCACTGTGGTGGGTCTAGGCCAGTTGGCTACAGCTTCTATCTTCTTGAGGTCTACTGCTATACCTTGATCTGTCACTACATGCCCCAAGAATGAAATGCTCCTTAGCCAGAACTCACACTTGGAGAACTTGGCATACAAGCCATGCTCTCTCAAGGTTTGCAGAACTATCCTCAGATGCTGGGCATGCTCCTCTGCATTCCTGGAATACACCAAGATATCATCTATGAAGACAATAACAAAGTGATCCAGATACTCTCTGAAAACTCTGTTCATGAGATCCATGAATGCTGCAGGGGCGTTAGTCAACCCGAACGGTATCACTAAGAACTCATAATGCCCATATCTGGTCCTGAAAACTGTCTTAGGTACATCCTCTTCCCTGATTCTCAGCTGGTGATAACCCGATCTCATATCTATCTTAGAAAAACAACCTGCTCCTGCTAGCTGGTCGAATAGATCATCGATCCTGGGTAGAGGATACTTATTCTTGGTAGTGACTTTGTTCAACTGCCTGTAGTCGATACAAAGTCTAAGGGATCCATCTTTCTTTCTGACAAACAGCACTGGAGCACCCCAGGGTGAAGTACTCGGACGGATGAAACCCTTATCTACCAACTCCTGTAGCTGCTCTTTCAACTCCTTAAGCTCTGCTGGTGCCATCCTGTAGGGAGGAATAGAGATCGGTCTAGTACCAGGCACTAACTCTATCTCGAACTCTATTTCCCTATCAGGTGGTAGTCCTGGAAGCTCATCTGGAAACACATCTGGGAACTCTCTGACTACAGGCACTGAACTGGGGTCCCTAACCTGACTGTCTAGCTCTCTCACATGAGCCAGATACCCCTGACATCCCCTCCTGAGCAACCTACGAGCCTGTAGGGCTGATATCAGACCTCTAGGCGTGCCCCTCCTGTCTCCTCTGAAGACAAACTCATATCCATCCTCATCTCTGAATCTGACTACCTTGTCTCTGCAGTCCAAGGTAGCACCATATGCAGATAGCCAATCCATCCCTAGAATGACATCAAAATCTGTCAACTCTAGAACCACAAGGTCAGCTGGAAGGCATCTGCCATCTATAAACACTGGACTATGTCGACAGACTGTCTCTGCCAACGATGGAGCACACTTAGGTCCACTGACCCATAGGGGACACTCTAACCCAGACGTCATCAAACCCACTCTCTCTATGGCTCTGGGAGAAACAAAGGAATGCGAAGCACCAGGGTCTAACAAAGCATACACCTCGGAACACCCAATGAGGAGATTACCTGACACCACGGTGTTAGAAGTGTTTGCCTCCTGCTGTGTCATCGTGAAAATCCGCGCTGGAGCTGACGGACCTCCACCTCGGGGACCTGTTGATGAAGAGGCTGACCCTCTCCCTCTACCTCTGCCCTGTGTCATAACTGAAACTGGTGGCTGTGGCATACTAGCTGGAGCTGTCTGATGGGATGGTGCCGTGAAAGATGCCTGAGGGCTTTCACGAGCCATGTATCCCTCCTGGCCGCACCTGTAACATCCTGTAATCCCAAAGCGACAAACTCCTCTGTGCGCCTTACCGCACCTACTACACACTGGAACCTCTGAACCTGAACTCATGCCACTGCCTAATCCCAGACCTGCTTTAATCTTGTTCCAGAACTTATTCTTCCTCGACTTCTGAGTGGAACCACTCCACTTCTTACCACTGGAAGCTGTTGCACCCTGTGAAGAGGGATCTGACTTACCCCGGCCTGGGGTCTGTTTCACTGTACCCTGTATAATGGCACTAGCCTCCATTCTCGGCTGCATGGATCAAGGAGGAATACCTAGAATGAAGTTTCATAGCATACCTCCTAGCCTTTTTCTGATCAGTATCATAGGCCTGTCCTGCATACCGCAGCAACTCCATAAATCTGTCAGTAAACTCATCTATACTCATATCCTCTGTCTGCTTGAGCTGCTCAAACTCTATCATCTTTAGCTCTCTCGAGCTATCTGGAAACGCCCATCCGGCAAACTCGTTTGCAAACTCCTCCCATGACATGTTATCCAACCGGGGGTCCACATATCTCTAAACCATTCCTTTACCTTCTTACATTTTAAAGTGAACCCTGCCATCTGAATGGCTCTGGTATCATCTGCCCCTAGCTCATCTGCTATCATCTTTACTGCTTTGATGTACTCAAACGGATCATCTCCTGTTTGGTACTTAGGAGCATCTAGCTTTAGGTAATCAGTCATCTTTACCTTGCTCCTCTTAGATGGGCCAGGTTGAGGTGTTTGAATAACTGGGGCTACTGGTTCTTCCACTGGTGGTGGTGGAGGAGGTGCAGAACTCCCTGGTGTAGGGTGTGCTGGACTGGGGGTAAAAAGGTGAGGGTGGATACATGGGATATGGTGGATATGGTGGGTAATAAGGTGGATAAGGCATATATGTGGGATATGGGTGAAAACTAGGATACTCCGATGTGCCTCCCATCAAATATCCTGGGCCCTGTGGGTAGGGCTGATAATGGGGTGGATAACCATACCCCGAGGCCTGACCGCCTCCCTGTGATGATCCCACATCCTCCTCTGTAGTGCCAACACCTAACCCTCCATCCCTTCTTGGATCCACATCCATCTCTTTCCTTGTATCACTAGATCTTCTTCTCTGTTCTGTTTCCCTCCTGCCTTCATCAAAAGACCTTCTAGGGTCCCTTGATGATCTTTCTCTGCCTGCCCTTTGGGACATAGCTCTTGGCAAAGCAGGGGAACGCCCTTCCATACCCTCATTCTTGGGCGGAGCTCCAGTCAATCTAGCTGATCGACGGGTTCCTCTCATCTTAACTTCTGGAAACATAACATAAACTTTAGTATCATATGATCCATGTAAAACATGAACCCTCAACTCATAGCATAGCATATCATAACATATCATTAAATGCACATGCATAAAATCATGGCATTACACATCATCAAGACAGGACTCAACATCCTATCCTAGTGGACATGATCTTTCCTATTGTGCTTGCCCTCTAAGACAACCTCTTTCCGATGTGAGATATCTCTAATCCCTGAGCATCTTAGCTCAGCACACCGTACTCTAGAGGCCCTATGCTCTGATACCAATCTGTAACAGCCCGCTTACCGGACCGCCACCGGCACTAGGATCCAGATCGGCTTAAGGCCGCCGGGACCCGTAGTAAGCCTACTGTAAACTCTGTGTACCTGATAAACCCCATACATGATCATACTTAAGCATAAAACTGATACTTACTTTTTTTTTCTTACTTTCTTTGCTTTTCTAATCTTTTCTTTCTATAAAACTTTGAAACTTTTTTCTGGTATACTAAGCTTGGACTATGCATGCCCTGTCTGTATGCACTCAGAGAGTGATACCGGCTGTGGTACCATACAGAACTACAGAGATAGCAACCCCTCACTAGAGTCCTCATAAATGCTCTAGATGGCTATACTACCATGCACCAAGCCTAGCTCTCATCATAACAACATCATCTCAAACATAAAACTCAAACATAAAATGATCATGGGCAAAGGGATAAACATACACTAGGGCCAAGCACAATTCTATAACTCAGTACATAACTTGCTATTACATCATTTCTATACATAACATAAACTCTGTACTGTACATCATCATCATGTCCACTATTCTATGCTATTACATATACTTTTACCCTTGCTTTCTCTTTCTCTTTCTCTTCTCTGAGGCCCTGAAAAATGGGGTTAAGGAGGGGGATGAGCTACTAGAGCCCAGTGAGCGGAAACCATAAAAACATTTAAAATATGCTATCATGAAATGCGTCACAGCACAAACATTTCACACCTCAGATTGGACATGACCCCAAAACTCCCTCTGTCGGTGCCCGGCCCCCAAAGGAGCTCACACAGGTCTTTCACTAATCTACTCATGGTGCCCGACCCTAGAAGGGCTCTCACAGGACTTATCCAAGTTAAATGCCCGGCCCCAAAGGAGCTCACACAGGACTTACAATAATGACAGACTTATGGGCTATTGGAGTCGCCTCGGTCCAATCCATATAGACAAGTAATAATGCAATGCATCAACTTCGTGTATACTAGTGCAATGCAAAGCATCCTATATATCATGGCATTAATGATGCATGAATCATGCTAAACCATTCATTAACTTAAAAATAAAGTTATGTTCCACTCACCTCAGTCAACTGCTGAGCAGTCTCTGTAACTCTAACTCTGTGGGCCTTCTGGGTTCCTCAGGTCCGCACCTACATAGGTGGACTCAAATGAGGACCAAACTTACTTAAACATAACTCTTAACATCTCCCCGAAACCCCCTTAAAACATCATAAGCATGCATGGAAAAATGGGCAAAAGAAGGCTGGACAGGGCACCTTCGGCGGCACTTTCGGCGGCCGAAAGTCGGCTCCAGAGACGCAACTCAGGCACTTTCGGCAGCACCTTCGGCTGCCGAAAGTCCTTCTCCAGAGACGAAACTCACCCTCCTTCGGCGGCATGTTCGGCGGCCGAACCCCCCTCCAGAGACGAAAGTCCAATCTTTCGGGGGCAAGGTTTGGCAGCCGAAACTGCCTCCACAAGGGGTTCGGCGGCCGAACCTGGGTTCTCCAGAAAGGTGGAACCCGAGCACAACTCATGCTCACAGCCTCCAAAAACCTATAAAATACCCATAACATGCATACCAACACTTCTCAACTAGCACATAACATATCTCATGCATATAGGGGCCTATAAACTAGCTCAAACCCCATAAACAACCTCAAAACTCATCAAAGCTCATATGATCAACATATGCTCAAACTCATGGTTACACCCCAAACCATGCTATAAAACTCTCTAAAAACTCTTAAAACATACTTTAAACATAAGGGGAGGTGAGGATCCATGCTTACCTCTTGAAGAACGAGAGGATTGATGGTCCAAGCTTGGAGATGGGTGTAAAACTCAATCCAAGTCTCCAAGTTGCTGAACTTGCTTCTTTTTGCTCAAAACTCTAAAACAAAGCTCAAAACATGTTAAAACATGCAAGATTTGATGAAAACATGAGAAATCATGCCAAGGAGAACTTGAACATACCTTTGACCCAAAAACAGAGTATCCAACACCCCTATTTTCGGTCAAAGGCCTTTTGTAGTGGCCAACCGCCTCTCCTTCGGCGGCCTAACGTGCATGCGAAACCATGCAACTTTCGGCGGCCGAACTTCACCTTCGGTGGCCGAACCTGGCTTTTGTCCCCTTGGCCTTTTCATTTCAAAACTCAATTCTCTTAACTCAAAAACATTCAAACATGATAAAAACATCTCTAAAAACATCTTAAAAACCTTTCTTATACCCTTAGGGCAAACTCCCACATCCTCGAATCCCGGATTCCAACGGAAAAACCGCCGGAACGTAGAAATTCTGATACCGGGGTCTAGCCGGGTATTACAGACGGCCGAACCTGGATTCTCCTGAATGGCAAAATCCAAGCCTCACATGCACATCCAGCCACCGTAAAACTTCTCAACACACACCAACTCACACAAAAGCATGCATAAACACATTTTCAAGCATATGGGGCTTAAAACTAGCCTATACCCCAACAAACAACAACATAGTATCACATTTAACATACATTTATCATTAACCCTAACATTTTAGATCTATCTTAAACATGCATTAACTCTCTTAAAACCCCTCAAAACTTACTTAAAACATAAGAGGAGGTGAGGATCCATGCTTATCTCTTGAAAATTGAGAGAAGAAGCGATCCAAACTCGGAGATTGGGAGAAATCGAGCTCCGGGGTCTCCAAGCTTCAAAACTTGCTCTTAACTCAAAAATCTTCAAAACCAAGGTAAAAACTTATTAAAAACTTGAAGAGATTGAAGAAAAATACAAAATCAACCGACAGAGGGCGAAATCTCACCTATGCCCGAAAAGAGAGAGAAAACTCGTCCATTTTCGAACAAGGGACCTTTTATAGGTGGCTGGTCAGACCACCTTCGGCGGCCAAATGAGCTTTCGCAAGCTCCCCATGTTCGGCTGCCGAACTTGAGGTTCGACGGCCGAACCTGGGTTTTCCTTCCTTGGTTTTTTCTTTCAAAACTCAATTTCTTTCTTCATTAAAACCATAAAAACATAGAAAAACATTTTAGAAAACCTTTATTTTACCCTTCTAGAAGGTTCCGACATCCGAGGATTTCAGATTCCAACGGAGATTCCGCCGGAAGGTAGGAATTCCGATGCCGGGGTCTAGCCGGGTATTACAAAGATGGTTTTGAGGCTTGGTTCCTCAAGTTCACTTGTTTTCTCAAACTCTTGGCAGTATGTTTCAATTTCTAGATCGTAAAGAAGAGTCTCTTTACGGCCAACCCTGGTCATGAAAGGAAAATTCATTAGTTAAATCAAATCTCTGGCAAAGGCGTCAATTTTTGATAGCGGTTGTCGAAACCGTAAAAAATAAACCTATTAGTCATCAACAATTAAGAATTGCAGATAGTGACAATAGGGTCAAATCCACAGTGATTTGATACTAAGGACTTTCCTAACAATGACTTGAGCAAATCAACAATAAAAGTAAAATAAAAAGAATATGGTTTTTGATGTTGATAAACTTAAGATTAAAGCTAAAGTAGTAAAAGAAAGCAATGATTAAAAGATAAGTAAATCAATAATAAAAAGACTCTAGTTGAAACTTAGGATCCATTTCAGTTTGGAATTGATTAGTGATACTTTGATTTTTCTATTTATTTCAATAAATTAGTTTAGGTTGTGGAAGACGCTCCTTACAACCAAATTCCTCCTTAAGTTTAGTTTGATTGGAAAACATTTGCTAATCTAATACTAGTTAACAAGTTGCTAAGGAACATCATTGGGATTCTTCACTTTTCAACTGTTAACTATTTTAAGAAATAGAGAAACATAATTCTAACTTTGCCAACCGTGTGGTTTAGTTAGATCATGCAACCAGTTGTTACTTATGTTCAAATAATCCAAGCAATTACAGACCTAGATCATTCAAAATAACAATATATTACTATGCAATTAAAAGCAATGGGCCCTTATTAATTCTAAAAGTAAGGCAATAATAACATGAAGAACAAGTTGCATAAATATTGAAAAATAGAAGTTTGACAATGGAGTTTCAGATCTCTCAATTCATAATCAAACTGAAATTTCTCATACTTCAACTAGAAGAAAAAGTTTTTAGCCATTCATGATGGATAAAGAATACATAAAAGAGAAAAGGAAGAAGAAAGGGAGAGAGAAGCGCTGCTGGTGTTGCTACCGAAAAGTGATGCCCTCTATTGCTGATTGTTGCGCTTTTTATAAGTGAAAACCCTAGATTAATCCTTCTTGGAGTTGAAATCTTAATTTGACTTGATCTTTTATTTATTCTTTGCTTGTATTTTATCATAAATAGATCTCCTTGGGTGAAAGACCTCTTTTTGCATGGTTTGAAAGTATCTTGGATGAGTTTTGGCGTGTTTGAGGTTGAATAGAACTCTTAAACTCTTAGAATTTTAAATTTCTACAATTTTCCGTGCTTCAATACTTTCTTGCTGGAGACAGTTTGATTTGGGCAGTGATTTGGGCAAATCACTTGCCCCAATCATTTCTTCCAGACACTTCCGGATTTCAGTTGCCACTGTCTTCAGGTGATTTGGCCAGCGATCCGGACAAATCAACTTGGGCATATCAAGGCTTGAATTTTGGCTTTTTCTTCCTGTAGCTTCCTTAGTCATTCTTTGAGACTGATTTGGCCAAATCACTTCGACCAAATTAATTCTTTAGCATTTTAAGCTACTTTTCACCAAGTTTTCATTTTTCACCTATTCTGCAAAAAGTATCATAAAAACATAAATTAAGGTATGAAAATACATAATCTAATAGTAATTATAATAATGAAAATGTGGCTAAATTATGCTTGATTAGCTGTAATTAACATAAACCTGCAAGAAAGAAGACATGAGACAGTGGTGGGTGTTCACGGCAGCTACTCCTACACTCAAGTTAATACTTTGAAGAAAAAAGAGAATACAATAGATGATTTAGAGCTTTAGTAGTATTAGAGATAACATATCTTTACCTCTGTGATCGTACCTCTTTTATATTGTAAGAAGAGAGAGATGAATATAGCATTTTCTGAAAATCTGACAATGATGTGGCCGGTTGCTTGATAAGGGATATCAACGGTATATTGGAGTGTGTCTGATAATGGTAATTCTGTGTCAAGACTTGACCTATCAAAGGAGGGCGAGTCTTGTCAATAAACTAATTATTAAATTGTCTAGGTCTCTATGTTTTAAGTGGAACCGCTTTTTCCGCTTGTTAAATCCTTAACGTGGCTCCTATTTTGTATTGCTAACTCATAATTTATTATTTTGTAATGCTAACTTATAATTTATTTTGAATGTATGTTATATAACATTCAATGTTAAATTTTTATTAATATATTATTTATTAATTAATTTATAGTGTGGTATTATAATCTATATATATTTATATTATATATTAAATTTTATAATAACATATTAATTTTATTTTAATTAATAAAAACTAATATATAACATATTTTTATTGTCAAAAGGAAAAATTTATTATATTATAATATATAATATAATTATAATATTTTTTCTCATATATATATATATAATTTTTTATCTATTTAATTTTTATTTTAATTAAAGTTAGATCACATTTTTTTACAAATAATATTTTTTTAGTTCATTAAATAAAATATAATTTAAATTTTTTAAAATTTTTTACTTGATTATTGAAAATTAGTATAAAATTATATATATATTTAAAAAATAAAATATAATAACGAAATAAAAGTGATAAAGAGACGAGAATAAATAATATATATATATATATATATATATATATATATATATTTATTTATTTATTTATTTATTTTTTAATTATTAATAAATTTATCATTTAAATTAATTTGAAATATATAAAAAATTGACTTTTAAGAAAAAAAATTCAAATTTATGAGATAATATTATTAAAATAATATATTTAAATATTAAATAATTATGAAAAATAATAAAAAATAAAAATTTTATTAATATTAAATATTCGATAATAAGTGATTCTTCTAATTATTAATAATTATATAAAAAATATAATTAATTATTAATTAATTATAAAAAAGAATATAAAAATAATATTTTTATAATAAAAAATTATTATATAATGGATTTATCTTTTAATTACAACGATTATATTTTATTTTTAAAGTAAAAATAATAATAATAATTATTAAAGTTAATTTAAAGTTGGTAAATAAGTATGTAAATTTTAGGATATACTAGTAACAAAATTTAAATCTAGATACAAGAAATTATAGGATAATAAATGATAATATAGCTCGAATAATAATAAATTAATTTTTAATTAAAAATTTTAAAATAATTATAATAATATTAAATTATTAGATAATTAGTCTAAATTTATAAAATTAAAATTATAAAATAATAATTAAATGGATTATAATAATTTTAAGAATCAACTATTAGCTATATATATAAAAAAATCTAATAATTTTAATATAATTTAAAATTTTTTTATGTATTTATAAAAGATTAATAATTTTAATTATATAAAGTTATCATATAATAAGTTGTTTTAATTATTTATAATTATATTTAAATTTTAAAGCGGATAATAATTTTTTATCTCAATTTATTTAAATTAATTAAATAAATATTTAAATTATGATATAGATATTAAAAAAATTAAAATTTTGACATAAAGTTATTAAAATAATACATTTAAATATTGATGAATTTTAAAAATTAATAAAAATTAATTCTAAAGTATAAAAAATGTAAATCATTAAAATGATATATTATAGTTTTAAGAATTAATTTAATATTAAATGTTAAATATTTTAATATTTTTTATACTCACAAATTTAGTCCGATGAAAATGTGCATTCGAATAAATTTAAGAGATTTCACACTCAATCTTTAATTTTTATTTTAAAAAAAATATATTTTAATATTTTTTAAAATTAATTATATGTAAATTAATTATATGTATATATTGATAATTATAAAACATTAATAAATCTAGTAATATTGTGTTACAAGATAATAAGTTGTTATTTATATTATTAATCATTATATTAAAAATTTAAAATAAATAATAATTTTATTATTTAAATTAATTTAAAATTAATAAATAATTATTTAATTTTAAAATATACATAAATAAAATAGGTATTTTGAGATAAGATTTTTAAAATAAATTTTGGTTTTAATAATATTAAATTTATAAATAAGAGTTTTAATTTAAAATATTAATTACAGATAAAAAAGAGATAATCTAATTTATTTAAAAATTTAAAATATTAAAATAATAATTATACATTAAATTATAAGATAATAAATTTAAATTTATAAAATGATAATTATAAAATAATAAAGTGAATCTTAATATATATATTAAAATTAATAAATTTGATATTATTAATTTTTTTAAAAAATAGGATAATAAAATAATTATTTTAATATATTTAAAAGAGTCATAAAAAATATAGTTTATGTCATTATTTTAAATGTGTTAAATTAAATTTCAAAGACAATCAGAATAATTTATTTATTATTTTTATTATTTTCTGTATATCTCTTTATTCTAAAAATTTTTAATATAATATTTTAATTTATAAATATTAATTATTTCCAACATAATTTCATTTTATTTATATTTTTATAATTAATTTTTAGATGATATTATTAATATGGAAGAAATAATACTAATCAATGTATAAATTATTTTTACCGATAATTTATACTTTTAATAAAAAAAATATAAAATTATTAAATTTTATTGTTGATTAGTTACATAATTTAAAAATAAATTCAGCTAATTAAAAAATTAATATTAAATAATTTCAAAATAAATATTATATTTTGGTATAAATTATATTTTCATATATTTTATATTTATTTTATTATTATAAATTTTATAACAATTTATTTTTATAAAGAATGAAAATTGAAACTATTATATTTAAAGTTGATATATCTATGAACAATACTATAATTTATTTTAATATTTGTTGAATCCCACATCGGTTGTGAAAAGGTTTAACGTGCCTCTTGTATGAGTTATAGGTACTCCTCCCCTTGACCTAGTTTTTGGAGTGAGTTAGGCCTAGTCTAAATTTAACATGATATCAAAGTCTTTCCATTCGATATTGAGTCTCCCATAAATGTGTCACACACCAGTAAAAATTCTGAGCGTGATGGGGTGTGTTAAATTTCATATCGGTTGCGAAAAGGGTAACGTGCCCCTTATATGAGTCATAGACACTCCTCCCCTTGAGCTAGTTTTTAGAGTGAGCTAGACTTGACCCAAATTTAATAATATTCACAAAAAAGTTAAAATTAATTATGATCTGATGTTATTTTATATTAATGCTTATATTTTATCAATTATATTCTTTTATTTTATTCTGTATAATATCAATAATTATTTAAAAATTATTTTATATAAAAAATATAAAAATATATAAAATTACGAATACATATAAAAAATATTAATAACGTGTAAAATACGTTAATCGATACTAATATTTATAAATGTGTAAAGGGCGGAAGAACACACAAAATTTCTTTTAAATATTTTTATAATTTTATTTATGAAACTGTTTTAATTTTACTGATATATTTAAAATAATATCCGAAGAAGATTATTTTGATTTTAAAAATTATTCTAATTTAATCAAATATTAATTTAATTGAATTTAATCAAATATTAATTTAATTTAATTTTTTTATTATTTTTTAATTTACATATAATTTAGAGAATAACAAATAATAAAATTTTCTAATATATTTATATTTATTATAAATTACTTTTATTTTAATTAATTAAAAAATAATAAATAAATATACAATAAATTTTATTATCATCTTCTTCTTCTTTTCCTTTTTTTTCTTCTTTCTCCTTCTTTTACTTTTTCTTCCTTTTTTATTTTTTCTATTTCATTAACAAAAAAAATAATAAAAATATTTTAATAAATATAAAAAAATAATATTATTTTAATAAATATAAATAAAAATAAAAATATTTTAATAAATTTTTAAAAATATAAAAACTGACTTATTAATAATAACAATATCTAATAATTAAATAAAATATTTTATTTTAGAATAAAATTAAATTTTAAAAATTTTTTTTATATTTTATTTGTTTTTAAATGAAAAAAAAATTATTAAAAAAATATTATAATAAATTTTTAAAAATATAAAAATTAATTTATTAATAATAATAATATTTAAATAATAAATTATAAATCTCCCTGTTATTGAAATTGTATCCGCTTCACTCTCCTCCCGTGATAGACAAGTGGTATCTTCACCATCATTGCCATGTTCCTTCGTCCATTTGTTTAATTGACCACAAAAAGTGGACCATCATTCTGATTTTTTTTTTCTTCTTTTTTTTTTTTCTATTAATTTTGTTGATTTTATAGAAAGATTAGATTGCTCATCCAGATTTTATTCCCCAGTTGTTGTCATAAAGCTTTGGCCGTACCTTCCTAATCAAATCAACCATGTGAGGCACACTCACCACCATAATTCTTCAAATATTTTTTAACTCAAAATTATTATTTATTTTTTATAATAAAAAAAATATTAATACATTAGAATTTTCAAAAAAATAATATTAAAATAAATTAATATAAAATAAAAGTGAATTAAAAATCATATTAAATTTCTATAATTTCCTTTAAATTATTTATTTTACATGTTAGAGTCCTAAAATTAAAAAAAAAAAACTCTATTATTAAAAAATTATAATTTTGGTCCTTTAAATTCTAAGACCCTAACACATTCCCTTCCCCACTTATCTTTATTGAGATGATGAGACGTTGAAAACCTAAACAAATTGCTATCCTTCTCAAAATAGTAATGATTTCATTTAGATAAATATCACTAAAACGGCATCAAATACTCAAATTCATTCACCAACGACATTGATGAAGGTTTTCTTTTCTCTCTCTTTGGTCCCTTTTCTTACCTTAAATATTGCTTTTGCAAAATATCTAAGCAAAGCTTTATCTCCTTCAAACAGAATAATCCCATTAAGGGATAGTTGAGACAGAAAAACAGCTTTGCCCATCATGGATCCATTCATGGGGGACAGAACAGGACACGACCTTTCTATTATTTATTCCACTTCTGCAGACAAGAAAAGAAAGAGAGGAATGAGAGCAGAAAGTGACATCCAAGGAAAATGCAGATAAAGGAAAATATTGTCTATACCTGCACTTCAACATAATGCCATCTGATCAAGTATCACAAAAGCAAGATCAGGCCGTTTGCAGCCGAACCAGCAGTTTTGGTAAAAGGATTATCAATATACCTGCTTTATCAGGAATCTAGACATACTAAAATACATAAAATAAAAGCACTTTATAGAGGAAATGGCAGTTTCTCAACCCACCAAGATTTGCATCATTTCGACAATCTTATAAAAGATGCATTGTATGGAACAGCTGTTGATTCTACCGTACGTGCCTTTGCATGTTGGTAGATGGATATGGCAGAGAGAGAAAGATAGAGGGATGAGTAGATATAACTGCTAACTCATTCAACCATTTTAAAGCTGATTCGAGTTTTACAACAGAAACTAACAAAACTGCCCATAAACCATCCAATGTTTTAAGGCGAAGACTACAAATTAAATCGCTTGCATAATATTTACAGTAGGAAACAGAGATAAGAAATGGACGTTCTGCAGTATTCCAGGGGAATGAAACCAACCTTCGGCACTCTTACATGAGTATATGAACTCTGCGAAACTGGTTGTGTCAATGAATGCAGCTTAGCTTTCAACTCTAGGATTTAGATACTGGATGGGCTTTCCACATGCTTGTTTCTGGAGTCTTTTGCATTCTGATTACCCTCGGTTGTGGGAAATAAATTTTCCCCAGCAGCCGCTTCAGGACCTTCAGATGCACAGTGACTCTCTTGAATGGGGTCTATCACCCGATTGTCATGAGTTATTGATGAAAGCCCATGCCCAGCAAACAGGCAGTTGAAAGCATGGGTATCAAAGGACTCGGGGCCATATGGATTGCGGATAGCTGAGCTGAACAAGGGTTGCATCATGCGCTTTTTCTCAGGAATTTCACGCAATGATATTCGACAAACAGGACAAGTTGAGTGCTGTTGCAACCATATGTCTATGCAGGTCATATGGAAGGAGTGCCCACAGTAGGGAAGAATTCGCAAGATATCTTCACGATGGTACTCTGCAAGGCAAACTGCACATCTGCCACATACAATAACTCACTGCTTTACTAACAAGAATTTGAGAAATAAAAAAATAATATATTTCATGAGAAGACAAAACCAGTCTCAAACGAATTCTCTTAACACTATTTGTATCTCCATAGAGGAGTTCTTTAATAGAAAATGCTAATGTTGAAGAATTCAATAAAGCAAATGCAAAAGAATGAATGCAAAAATCGCAAGTAAATACATTTATAACTACATATATGTTTTATTCTTTTCTCATTCTTCCAAGACCGGGGTTAAAGATCTCTTTCATTTGATAAACTTACAGAGATTAATATGACTAAGAAGAGACTAGAAAGAAAGATTAAGAAAACAACGAAAGGATGAGACAATTCTTGTCATAATACAATGCCAACAAATCAGTCCAGCCAGAGTGCCAAGCACCTTCAAAGGTGCATTCATCACATTCAGAGAGATCAAAATATAGGCACACTTAAACTTCAAGTTTTAGAGCTTCTTTGACATTAAGGTTGGAAGGCAGAGAATCACTTCTCCAGAAAAGCATCGTTTCAGATGCTATTGAGAAAAGTAGTTTGGAAAAAGTTGTTTTTTCATTTCTTATGATTAAATTATGTCAAAAATAATTTTAGATCAAATTTTAATATTTTCTAATTAATATATTTAAGAAAGTACTTCTGCTCTTACAGCAAGGCAAAACAGACCCTCACTTGTTTCAAAACCACAATATACAATACTCGCATTTTAAACACCACCACAACATGGATGAGTTCATTATTTTCGAAACTCGTGCTATCTCTTTATGGTTATTCAAAGTCACTTAAACAACTAATTTCTAATTTCAGATTTTTACAGGCAAGCAGTTTGTACAGGTTATTTTAGCATCATATGCAATAGAAACATAACAGAAATAAACACTGTACAAAGGCTTCTGAAACTGATACTAATAATTAGTCATACCAAGAAGTATTGTTACTGAATCCAAATAAATAGATGAATCACAATCATTCTATGACCCTTGAAAAGTCAAAATGATGTTGCATAACTGATTTGTGGATTTTGAACAAGATGTTTGACCAAAAGAAAGCATAAGACCCCGTATTGATAAATACAAGGGACAAGGCTTCTACAGTAAAGTTGCTTAAGAATTAATGCATAAATGCTTGATGCTTTGTGACTTTGCTAATCTTTTCCATATCTGGACCTGTTTTCTCTTAAAAGCGATAATTGAGGACTACTCTCTATTTTTATCCCTAGTCATATTGGCCAAAAGAAAATAGATAATTAGACCAAGTTGAAATGATAAACAGTACATTAAGAAGATCAAAATTAAACAGAGAGTGGGTAAGAGAGAACTAAGATTGTCTTTACACTTGTTACCATAAATACCCTGTTTTATGAATAGGTTAAAGTGACATCTATCATGGCTTATTTCTTGGCAATTCCACTAACCAGAAAACATTTTCTTGCGGATAAAAGAACAACCAGAGTATCCAAGTTCCAGCTTCTACCACCATATTGCTATTTGCAACCAACTAAGTAATCACACTCGTATGCTCAAGTTTAATTCTAAAGGCCTTGTAGACGCTTGGTAGATGAGTATCAGTAAATCAATCATATACTGAACATTTATTCAGTCATTGGACAATTGAAACATTGGGTTAGAAAATGTAGATTACCAGTTACCCCACTAAATGTGCCATATGAAGACAGCATTACTTAATAAACATCAATCAAGCAATACCGACCAGACTTTGAATGGCACAAATTTGGGTCCAACACTAACAAAGACTTGACCAATTTCTTAATATTCCAAACCTTTGTACCTTGGAAGGTTTTAGAAGTCTGAATTTATGCTCAAGAAATAAGAAGAGGGCTATAATATAATGGCTCTACAGGAAGTCAGATATCCTTTGCAATCAAATCATTTTAACTTGTCCTTGACAAGCATTTTGAACTTGGATTCAACTTGGCATCTCTTTTTTTGTGGGGGTGTGGGTGTTATATGCACGGTGTGCGCACATGAGAGCGAGAGACAGGGAGAGAGAGAGAGAGAGAATATATCTAGTATCTACCTGCTCATACATCCCCCCATAAACACTTCTCTGACCTCAAATTTTAGAAGCAGCGTAAAAATATTAGAAAACAAACAGGTGTATATAGATCCTTTAATACTAAAAAAAATTATACAAAAAAATGGAACTGTTCTGTAAGCTAAGGTAAGTGTCAGATGTTGTTACGTAAGTATGACTAAAATGGATAACATCATAACAACATGATATGGATCCACCTAACTCCACCTGAAAAGCTAACTTGCTAGGGAAGGTTTCCAAACCCATCAATTCAATACCCAAGATCACCCTCTATAACAGATTGGAATGCATCATTCCCTATGCCTTTAAACTATATGTCCTCATACGGATGACCTTCATACATGGCCAATCAATACTAATCCAAATCATACAGTAAAAAAGAGGGAATAAAGTAGGAAGAACAGAACATACTGAGCATCTTCTGAAGTCAAGAAAAGTTCATCACTGTACTTCTTTGTCGGGAAGTTGGCTACAACTACAGGTTCAAGGCCATGTAACCCTCGTTCCAGCTACATAACATATGTTAACAACACTAGTCAAGCTCTTAGGCAAAAATATGTATTCTTTCAAATTTTGCAGAAAATTTAATTTGTGAGAAAAATTATTCTCACAGCGCAGTAAATAACACAAAAACCAAATTTGAAATCAAATGCTATACAAAACGAAAATGGATAGAAAAAAAAAAAAAAAAGTGGACCATACTTTGTTTGCAACAGCAATGAAAATGGAACAAAATTCCTAGAATAGGATTCATATTATTGATCGGTATATTTGAATAATTTGAATTTAAAGTGCAAAGAGAATCCAATTCTGGAATTGATTGTTTCTTAAGATTGCAAAATCATATTTAATTATCTGAAAACATGGAATAAGAATCAAGTAATATGAGAAAATAACTTTACAATAAAAAAATCAAAGCTAAATCTACCCATATAATTACTGAAGTAGAAATCTAGAATATAATTAGAAAAACAAAAAATCATCAAAACCCAATTTCAATCTCCATAAACCTGTAGATCGCCACCCAAGATTCATTTGAAAATGTAGACAACACCAAAAACAAGGAAGAAGAAGAAGTGAGAAACATCAACAATAGGCACCCAGTTCAAATTCCACCAACCCAGAAGAAAGAAAAGAAAATAAATACAAAAATTAAACAAAATTGTGAATTGAGAAACTTTAAATAGAAATGAGTACTTACAATGCTAAGATCAGATCTGGAAGAGATAGGAAATGAGCGTCTTGCTGTATTTAGCTGAATCCGAGCACAAACGAGACGAGTGCAGACGAAAACTATAAACATAGTACTCACAGCAAATCCTATCACTGTCATCACCAAATTTATCCCTGACCCTATCATTTTCCTTTTCTTCTCACTACTGCTTCTACTCTTGTCACTGCTAAAAACAGAAAACTAAAAAATACAAGAGCCCCAAAATTCAAGAACTCAAGAAACAAATATCTGATCCCATATTCTTGATTCAATTCTACAATAAACAGCAGCTTAAAACAAACAAGCACCTCTCATTCTCAAATGGGAAATGAATAGAAACAGTGTTTGCATGAGGAAAGCATTAATGACTGTTTCATTTTCCCAGAAACCCATCAAGCAAAGAATGCAAAGAATACTCCAAAATAAACTGCAAAGAAAGCAAAGCAGAAATCTCTGTGGAGATTAAAGCAGAAAAGGTGGCGGAATTGCGCCGACCAAGAGAGTGAGAAAACAACACATGTTTTTGCTTTTTTTCTTTTAGTTTTTTTGGAAACAGAGTGAGAGAAAGAAGGAAATGGATGTGAGAAGAGGAGTAAGCAGGAAGCGAGATTTAAAGGGTTGATGAAAGGATTTAAGAGATTTAAGGGTGATTGAATGTGGAAGGGAAGGAATTCCAAGAAAATCCAAATGGATTAAGACGAAATTTTTGTTATTCCAATTTTTATTTTATTTTAAGTTTTTAATATTTTTATATTATGTATTTTCAAAGAGAGATTTTTTTTCTTTTAAGAGCTTGTTACTTGCTAGGGAGTAGGGCCTACGGAGGTAAAATTTCCATGGTTTTGAAATCTTAAGAACTCCTTATCTTTGGGTAAACTACAGAAATCATCCCTGACTTTTAGGAATTGTAACAATATGGCCCTGAATTTAAAAATGTAGTATAAAATCCCCTCAACCTTGATTTTATGCACAATAAAATCCCGATTACCCTCAGATACCATGACGATGTGGCGTTTCAGTGTGGCATATTCTCTCTCCTACCACAAGCCACACTTGAAAATTAATTTCTCTCCTCTTTCTCTCTTCTTTTTTTCTCTTTCTCTCTTTGGTCCCTTCTCATCTTCCACTCCTTTCATTTTCCTTCTTTCTCTTTATTTCTTTGGAAACTTGTCACTCTTATTCACTTTCTGTAAGATATATGTTTTTTAGAAACAGAGAAAAAGGTGTTAAGAGGAAATTTATGAAGGCTAATATATTATTGATGCAAGATTACAGAGAAATATATAGGCATATAAAATAACAGAACCTCAACAAAATAAGCAAAATAATTATGCATATCGGATATGATTGATAGCATATTTGATTATTCCTAGAAAATAACAACTGAATAACAAATAATGATCTAATCTTCAAATAGCCTTCAAAGCAGTTCTTAAGTCAACATTCAACACTCCTCCTTGAGTTAAGAGCAGCAAAGGCCAAGCCTCTCTCTTAAGAGCCTCTCTCTTAAGTACTCAAATCTAGCCTTGGAAAGGGATTTAGTCAAAATATCAGCATTTTGAAATTCTGAATTGCAGTGCACCAAACTTACTTCACCATTCTTTTAAACTTCCCTAAGAAAATACAACTTAATCTTGAACTTTTTTAGAATCTCCTTGGCATATTTTTGTTGGCAAATAAAAGCTTCATTTTCTTTTTGAAGCACCTCAATTCCAAGGAAATATGACATTTCTCCAAGATCTATCATTTCAAACACCTCCATCATCTCTGCCTTGAATTGATGTATCAATCTTCCATTGTTACCTATTATTAATAGATCATCAACATACAAAGATATTATAAGTATATCTGTTTCTGTTTTCTTAACATATAGAGTGAATTCACTCAAGCTTTTCTCAAAGCCTAAACTTAGAAGATGAGAATCAATACGGCTGTACCAAGCCCTAAGGGCTTGCTTCAAGCCATATAAGGCTTTTCTCAAACGATATACTTTATCTTCATCTCCATTAACCAGAAATCCTTCAGGCTGCTCCACAAAAATTTCTTCTTCCAAGTAGCCATTTAGAAAGGCTGACTTTACATCAAGTTGATGAACTTTCCATCCCTTTTATGCAACTATAGCTAATAGCATTCTGATTGTATCAAGACGGGCCACAGGAGCGAAAGTTTCTGAGAAATCAATTCCAAACATCTTGGCATAGCCTTTGACTACTAGTCTTGCTTTATGTTTGTTGATAGATCCATCAGAATTCAGCTTTGTCCGATATACCCATTTTACTCCAATGGCCTTCTTATGAGTTGGTCTGATTACAAGCTCCCATGTGTCACTTTTCTCAATCATTCTCAGCTCCTCCTCCATTGCTGAAACCCATTTTTTGTCTAAAACAGCATCGGCAAATTTTTCTGGTTCCATGATAGCCACATTGCACCTGTGATAAATGTCTTCAAGTGATCTTGTGCCCTTTACTGGTTCATCATCAATAACATCATCATGATTTTCAATGTTCTTTGGAATTTCATTTTTTTCAGTATCATTCTAATTCCATTTTTCGTCTTCTAGAAATCTCACATCTCTGCTAGTTATGACTTTATCTGCTTGGGGTAGATAAACTCTATAGGCTTTTGATGTGTTGCTATAGCCTACAAAGATTCCTGCTTCTGCCTTTCTATCAAGCTTATCTCTTTTCACCTGAGGCACATAAGAAAAACACAGGCATCCAAATATTTTTAAATTTAACAGAAACGGTTTATAACCAAACAAAGCCTCAAAAGGAGTTTTATTCTTCAAAGCTTTAGTGGAAAGCCTATTGAGTAAAAATACTGCAGTACTTGCAGCTTCTGCCCAAAATTTCTTCGGTAATTCTATCTTATGCAGCAAGCATCTTGTCATCTCCATTATCACTCTATTCTTTCTTTCGCTTACTCCTTTTTGTTGCGGAGTGTATGGTGTCGTCAATTGGTGTTCAATTCCTGCTTCTTTACAAAATTTGTTGAATTTGTCAGATGTGTATTCTGTGCCGTTATCGGATCTTATGACATGTAATTCACATCCACTTTGATTTTCAGCCCATGTTTTGAACTCCCAAAAAATACCAGCAACATCAGATTTGGATTTTAAAAAATATATCCAACAGAATCTTGTACAATCATTAATGAATGTAATATAATACTTACTACCATTCAAGGATGATATTTTAAGTGGACCTCCAACATCTGTATGTACAAGTTCCAGCTTTTGAGTTGCTCTCCATTCTGTTCTTTTTGGAAAAGGCAATCTGGTCTGTTTTCTATATTGACAGGCTGCACACATCGGCAAATCTTTCTCTAAATCTGGTAAACCTCTCACCATTTGAGTTTTCTTCATGAAGAGTACGGCATTATGATGAAAGTGCCCCAATCTTTTATGCCAAAGCATAGTATTGCTGTCTCTTTGTGCAACAAAGGTTTGTTCTTGTTCCAGCATGTCAAGAACAAAACTTTTACCTTTCATTTTGATCCTAAACACCTCTCTTCCTTTAAGATCAATAATTGTGCAGCATTTTTTTTTTCTAAAAAACACTTCATAATCTTTTTCTAGCAGTTGCTCAACACTCAACAAGTTTATATCAATATCTGGTACAAATAAAACTTCAAAAATGAGTTTCTGACCTGATAGGCTTTCTATGGACACGGTTCCTTTGCCTCTTGCAGCAATACGTTCACCATTTCCAATTTTGACTTTGGTGATGATGTTTGTGTCAAGCTTCTTAAATAACTCCCGATCATATGTCATATGATTTGTGCAGCCGCTGTCTATAAGCCATCCTTCAGAGTTGTCTGTAGCAACACATGACGCTACAAATAAGTGCTCCTCTTGATTTTCATCAACGACAGCCTTAGCCTCAACCTCTTCTTGTAGTTTGCCCTTGCATACTCTTTCAATATGTCCTAATTGACCACATTTATTGCATTGGACATCTGGTCTCCACCAACACCTTTGTTGAGGGTGATTTATTTTTTTATAGTGAGGACATTGTCCTCTGTGTTAGTTTCCCATCTCCAGTTCGAGAATGTGCTTGATAAGCACCTTCTACAGAAACTTCATTCCTCATAAGCCTCCTTTGCTCCAAAGCCTGTAAAGGATTTAAAAGTTCTGCCAAGGTAATACTTGATAGATCTTTAGAATTCTCCAAAGATGAGATTGTTGCTTCATATTTCTCAGGTAATGTAACTAGGATTTTCTAAATAATTCGTTCGTCAGAAAAATCCTTGCCAAAAAGTCTCACTGTATTGGCAACATCGAGAAGTCTATCAGCGTATTCCTTTGCCGTTTCTGATTCTTTCATCCTTTGCGTTTCAAATTCACGAATTAAATTCATGACTTGCATATTGTCTAACCTTTCATTTCCTCGATACTCCTTTTCAAGATATTTCCATATTTCTGCAGCAGACTTCTTTTGCATAATTCTATTAAGAATCGAGGGCGAAACAATGGAAAATAGGCAATTCATAGCTTTAGCTTTTCTTGTCACCTTCTCTTTATGAATCTTGATTTGAGCCATTGTTGGGTTATTTCGAAGTGGTGGAACATCATAATCTTCTTCTACAGCCTCCCATAGATCATAAGCTTTGAGGTAAGTGTCCATCCTAACAGCCCAAGCTTTGTAATTAACTCCATCAAATATTGGTGGAGTAATTGCACCAAAACTGGACTCTCCCTCCATCTCATGGGTTAGTGTTTGGGTTTGATTTTGGTTCACCCAATCTCACAGGTCCTTTAAGATAAGAGCTCTGATATCACTATGTAAGATATATGTTTTTCAGAAATAGAGGCAAAGATGTTAAGAGGAAATTTATAAAGGCTAATATATTATTGATGCAAGATTATAGAGAAATATATAGGCATGCAAAATAACAGAACCTCAACAAAATAAGCAAAATAATTATGCATATCAAATATGATTGATAGCATATTTGATTATTCCTAGAAAATAGCAACTGAATAACAAATAATGATCTAATTTTCAAACAGCCTTCAAAGCAGTTCTTAAGTCAACATTCAATATTTTCTCTAGACCTATAGAAAATATCTTACATTTCCTACTTTTCTTATTTTATCTTTCATAAACATGATTTCCCATCTATAAAAAATCTAAACTTCATGATGCTATGGATGTTAGAGATATAAGCCGATAAAAGCTCATCTGGATGAAGGTGAGAGCTTGCAATCTCGGTGCAATAGCCTCACGCAATTGAAGGAGATTCTCTCGTTAAAGTTAAAGGTAAAAGGATGCCACATAGAAGACTCTCACCAAATGGAATTCTATTGTGTTGTTCTTGATGAAAAAGCCAAATTAATAATGTCTTGGACAAATGCTCATTTGAGAAAGAGGTTTTATGGACGCAGAAACTATATGAGATAGTTATATAATAGCTGTATTTTTTTTATTTGAGAGTAGATTTAATTTTATCTTAATGGTATATTTAGAGAGGTGATTGTTATAATTTCGGTGATCAGACTAATCCAACATTTCCAAGCTATGGTTTACTTAATAGAATAAGACGAATAAATCAAGAAAGAGAAGTAGAAAAATTGCAGGAGAAAAATGCAATGCATAGAAATGGTTATTTATTTTTCTACTTGTTTAGATATTGTACTTGTCACATTAGACCTAAGTTGAGTTTTTTGTAGTTAGGATAAATGCTTTTTATGGAGTGCTAGCTTAAATTCGAGCTACTTGGTACATAATTTATCTATAAATAAAGTGTTCAAAGTTGTACTTAGCAGTACTACTTGTATTATATATAAAGTTAAACATATTGAGATAGAACTAAAATAAAAATAATTTATAATAATATTTTAATAATTTTAAGTGCCGATAAGAAAACTATAGGAAGCTTAAATAAAGAAACAAATGTATCTTAAAATGAAAGAAGTAATGTAGAGCGCAAGTTGATGCAAGTTACTTTCGAGAAGTGCTTAGGGATTTTTCGACGTGCCAGTTTGAGGTGCTTGTCGAATCCAACGTATTTACCTATATGAAATGGACTTCTAAAGTTAAAAAATGTAAGTTTAGCAGGTCAATTTATAGATATTAAAAGTTTAAAAATAAAAATAAAAAATGCTTAAATCTTTAGTAGAATAATGTTTAAAATAATGGAACTCTAAATGTAAGAATGAATCTAAACTATTAGATTAAAGGTTGCTTTCATCTTAACCTTCCATATGTCAAGTAAATGGGTTAAAAGACGAATAAATAAGCAAAAACAAAAGCATTCTTCTTCCTTACCATAGGTTGGTGAAAAGTTTTATAGTGGAAGAGTAAGGTTTGCTTTCTTCATTTTCTTCCATTTCGACATCAAATTCTTCATGAAATCCAAAACTTTCTTCAATCAATGAGGAGTTAGGTATGTTAGGCGTGGGCACAAATATGTTAAGCATAGGCACGGATAAGGTAGGCGTGGGTATTGGTAAAGGCAAACTGATTGTTAATGAGGAGTCAGCCATGTATTTGAGAGTGGAAGTCGCATTACCTTGTGCCTGAAAAGGGAAAACAATCTCATTAAAAAGAAAATGACAGGAGATAAAAAAAAATTATTTAAGGAAGGATCAAAACACTTATAACCCTTATGAATACGACTATAACCTAAGAAAATACATGGTTTTGACCGAGGTTTCAACTTACTCTTTGAATATGGATGCAACCAAGGATAATATAAACAACAAAAAATACGAAGAATGCTATAATCAGGCTTGGTAGTAAACAAAATCTCACTGGGAGTGCGATGATTCAACCGCGAAGTGGGTAAGCAGTTAATGAGATAGACAGCAGTGTCAAAGGCATTGGTCCAAAAGAGAGTAGGAATAGAAGAATGATATAATAATGCACAACCAGTTTCAGAAATATTGCGATATTTTCGTTCAGCACAACCATTTTGTTCTGGTGTGAGGGCAGGAAATGCATTGAGTAATGCCATGTGTACGCAAATAAGAAGTTAAGGCTTTAAATTTCCCACACCAATCAGCCTGAAATTGTTTAATTAACCGACCAAAATAGGTTTCAACTAAAGTACGAAATTGATGAAAGATATCCAACACATCATATTTTTGTTTGAGAAAATAAATCCAAGTATACTTACTAAAATGATCAAAGAACACCACATAATAATAAAAGCTATCAGTAAATATAATAGGAGCAGGGTTCCAAACATCTGAATAAATTAATTCCAAATGACTAATAGCATGAAAAATTGAAAAATTGAAAAATTGAAAAAGGTAAATTATGAATTTTGTTGATAGCACAAGCATGATATAGACTTTTATCAGACTTATAAACAATACTAGAAGATATTATTTTCCTAACAGTAGCAAATGAGGCATGTCCCCAATGTGCATGCCATGTTTCTAAAGAAACAATTTTAGAATAGAAAGAAGACTTCGAAAAAACACTATAAGACATTGAAGAGAAGGTTGCATCCAAGCAAGAGACGACTCCTTGGCAGCAGGGAGAACATAGAGACTAGCTTCTTTCTGCCCTTGATAGAGTATGGCCATCATTGCCAATTCCTTCATAAGAAATAAATCAGGAAAGAATTCCACATAAACATTGTTAGATTTCACAAAAGAACTGAGTGATAATAAATTCTGTGTAGTGGTGGGCACATGTAAGATATTATCTAAAAGAAAATAATGATTAGAAAGGGACAAATTAGACTTTCCAATATGAGAGATAGTTAAACGAGAGCCATTATCAAGTGTCACTTCTTCAGGTCCTTGAATAGCAAGGTTATCAAGATTGGTAGTAAGTTGGTGCGAGATTCTACTATCCATAATCCATGATTGATTTTGTTGAGGAGTGGTGCAAGCTAAATTGAAAATAGATGAGTGAGTAACACGGTTGCAATTACTTGCCTTTGGAGAAGGACACACGCGCGACACATGACCCAAACCTCTATAATTATAATATGTTATATTTGAGACATCCACTAAACTTGGTTGGGTTGCAGTGGTATATACTGGCGGAGCAGGTAAAAGTGGTGGAGTAGAGGAAGAAAAACAAGGTCCAAAAATAGAAGAAGAAACTGAACCTCTACTGCGCCCTTGATTCTGTCTACGATCTCTGCCACGCTCACGGGTAAAGGTCTGAGGTTAACTGTAATGAGCTGTAGGAGCGATAATAGTAGGCTCATCCAATTGTAATTGGCATTCCTCATTAAGGAGCATACCATACAGTGTGTCATACAAAATATCCTCTTGTCGAGCTTCAAAAGCTCGTGTAAGGGGTCGATATATAGGTCCAAGACCAACTATAATGAATTCGACCAAATCATCATCTGAAACAGAATGTTGTAACTCAATAAGTTTATCAACAATCCCTTTTGTTTTTTACACATATGTTTCAATAGAATCAACTCCACGCTTCAAAGTATAAAGCTGCATCTTGAATTCTCGAATTTTGGGTTTAGAGGCAGTAGCATAGGAGACGACCAACTTGTTCCAAGCTTCCTTAGCTGTTTTGATACCCACAATCTGTGAAAGAATAAACTCTGAAATAGAGGCAACAATCCAACTAAGAACCATCTGACCTTGATGAACTCGTAGAGAATAGGCGGAATTAGATTGATTATAGAACAAGAACTTCACAGGAGCAGATTGTGAGCCATTAATATGATGCTCACGTGCACATCCACGCATCATAGGTAAGAACTATAATTTCTACAAGAGAAAATTGGTAAAAGTTAATTTTAAAGAAATTTGATTGGGAAGATTGGACATAGGAGAGAAATTCATTGATGACGCTGAAGCAATCGCCACAAGAGCAAAAGAAAAAAAAAAAAAAAAAATAAGTGTAGATTCAGTCCTACTCATAGTAAAACGAAGAGAAGAAGAAGAAGAAAGGGTTTTAGGCTGTTAGGACTTTGATATCATGAAAGGTTTTGATTAACCGTATATTTCATTAGTTACAAAAGTGGATTTATATAAAAAATTTTAAAGACAAAGTAGGAAAAGAATTATAACACTAATAAATGACTGATATAATTATATATAGAATATATTTATTCCTCTTTAAATTTGAAATTTTAATTTTTTTTTAAAAAAAATATATTTTTTAAATAAATAGAGTTCAAATCATAAGTTTTAATAAAAAAATTATAATCACAAAATATAATAAAATTAAATAAGATAAGAAAAAAAAAAGAAGAGCGGCTATTATCAATGAGAAAATCTCATAAATTAATTGTAGAAAATAGAGAATAAAGGGAAAAAGTGTAGGAGGGAAAAAATTTTAGAGAAGAAGAAAGCCCTAGATTCCTTCAAGTAAGATTAAATATATAATATTTTACTTTATATATGTTTTGATGGTTTTTTTTTTTTTTTTTGAAAGCAATGTTTTGATGGTTAAAAGTTTTTAAATTAATAAATTTTATGTGTTAAATTTATTAATTTATTTTAATTGTAACATTTTAAGTGTTAAATAATATTTTTAATTTAAATTAATTAATTAATATTACTAATAATATTATTTAACTTTCTTATCATTATACTTTTATTGCATATTAAAATAATATATTGTTAGTATTTTTTAAATCTCTGCATATTTATTAATATTTAATTTTTAATTATATCATATTAATTTTTCAAATTTAATTTCATAATAAAAAGATATAATAAATGAAATAACTTGATCGTATGAATTAATTAATTAATTATAAATAATTTAAGAGTATTTTAGTCCATTTAAAAGTTTACTCTCTCTTTCATAGTTTTATATATAACTTAGAATTAGGATTGATTATTAAAATTCAATTTAAATAGTTTTAAACTAATCAAAATTCATTCATGAGATTACTTCCTGAGTAATAAATAGTATTAGTTGAAAATAAAAATAAAAATAAATTAATTCAAATTAATAATAGAATAAAGATTTAAGTATAGAAATATTTATAAATAGAAACTACAATTTTATTTAGGATTCAAATTAGCCAATTAAAAAAGGTAGAATTACTTTCTTCGAGTTGTGAATAATGATATTTAAATATTGATTTAATGCTATATTTATATTAAAATAATAGTGAAAATAATAAAAATTATTTTTTTAATATAAACACAGTAGTAAAATCTAATTTCAATTAGGATTGATTTATTGAATTTCATGGGTTTTATTTTATTTATGATGTGAATTTATTAAAAATTAAATTTAAAAAATAATAAAATAATAAAATTCAAAGTTAAAATAATATACATTTAATTTATGAGTGAATTAATTCTTTTTTATTGTAAATTATTTTTTTTCTTCAATTTATTTTATAAAATCAACAAATGAATTTGTATGAATAAATAGTTAATAATAATAATAAAATTAATAATAATAATATTTATTTACGATAAATAGAAAAAACATTATTTTAGTTAGATATGCAATAAATTTATTAATTAAATATTTTATTAAAATTTCACTAACATCAAAATAGCTATTTCATCTCCATATGAAACATTTAATTTAAATAAGTATCTGTATATTTATCAAAATAACTATTAAAAAATTTTATAATTAAAAAAAATATTTATTATAAAAAAATAAAATTCATATATATCTTGAAAAAATATTCAATAATTATTAGATTATATATAAATTTATGGAAATTTTAGAAATTAAACATTTTAATTTTTTATTTAAGTTAAGAAATTAAAATTCTAAATAATAAATTTTAATTACCAAATAACATTGAGATTAAATAGAAACTAGTAAATATATTTATACAAAAAAGTTAAAAATAAATTAAAATGAAAATCTAATAAGTTTAGGGGTAAAAATAGAAATATAGGGTAATTTGAATGGTTAATAGAAACATGTGCACATTTTACTTTTTCTCATAGGGCTGCTCGCAGCTAATATCCTTAGTGGAAAAGCCAGCAAGGCCAACCACATTATTTCTTGCATAAATTATAATATCACTATCATGTAAGACCTCACATCTCACTAATTTATTTTTCCATTATCATTACTTATGAAAAAATAAAATTAAAAAAAAAAATCACAATCATCCTTTTAAAAGTTATATTATTGCAATTGTTATGCCATACCCATAGCTTAAAAAAAATGTGCTTTTTTCCCATTATAAAAAATATTGTAATTTATAATAAAAATAATTTATAGCAGTATTAATTTTTTAAATTAATTATAATTAAAATATGGGAAAATTACTTTTTAATCCCTGAGGTTTAACGTAATTAACACTTCTGTCCCTCTATTTTGGCGACCCAACACTTAAGTCCCTCACTTTATTTTCTGTCCAAATTTGCAGTCCTTCCGTCCAAAATAACCGTTTGGGACACGTGAATTGACAAAATGAACCCTCACTAAACCCAAATGCCCCTTCTCCTTCTCCTTCTTCTTCTTCTTCTTCTCCTTCTTCTTCCTACCCTCTTTTCTGCTTCTTCTGCAACTCAAAAAAACATGAAAGAGAAAAAAAAAAGGAATTTCACATTAAGAGAAGGGTATTTCTGGAAAAAATTATCATCTCTCACTTTTGACTCTTTGACCAAACGGTTTAAATGGACGGAAGGACTACGAATTTGGACACAAGAGAAAGTGAGGGATTTAAGTGTTGGGTCGCCAAAATAGAGGGACAGAAGTGTTAATTACGTTAAACCTCAGGGACTAAGAAGTAATTTTCCCTTAAAATATTTATTTTTTTTTATTCAATAGCCATAATAATAACATTTAAAAAACTATTGAGAGGAAGCATACCAAAAGACTCAGAATCTTTTGGATTTACGATTCTTATCAGAGAAAAGCCAAATTTCTCATCAACCGCAGTTTCTTCGAGCCTTTTTGCAGGAAATTATTTATAAAAGCTTTAAAATTTCTAAATTCTTAACATTTTTATTGTTTAAAAATCAATTTAAGTACAGCTAATAAATTAGTTTTAACAGTAATATTTATTATTATTATTAATTATTTTTAATAATTATTATAAGTTTTTATTTTATTAATAAAATAGTCTTATTATTAATTTTATCGTTAATCAATAGTTAATTAAAAAATTAACTCAAATTAAAAATATTAAATTGTTATAAATATTAAAATTTTATAAATTATTAAAATTAAAAGCACTAAACTATCATAAAAAAAGTGAATTCAAAACATTAAATTATTATATTTTAACAATAATTTTTAATAAAATAATTATTTTATTAACAAAAAAATTTTAAAGAATATATTATTTATTATTAAAATAATAAAAATTAAATCATAAATTTTACTAAATCTCAGACATTTTATTATAAATTACCCTTTCTAAAATTGCAAAAATTCCTCATTTTCTTCGATCTATTTAACCGAAAACTATTTTATTATAATTAAAAAATTAAATAACATAAATTTCACTTATTTTTATTAAGAAAATAAATATTACTTATTTATAACTGAAAATTAAATAAAATCAATTAAATTTGATTATTTTTTGAAAAAATTTAATTTAATTATGAATTCAGTTAGGTTGATCAATTTTTATAAATTTGTACTCAAATATCAATTTAATTATTTTCATATACTAAAGCTCTGAAAAAAAATTTTAGGAGAATATTTTTTATATTTTTTGATGTTTAAAACACTTAAAAAATTTAGGTAATAAAAAATATTTTTTTAATTAAAAAAATTATTTTTAAATTAATATATGAAATAAACCTTTTTATTTATTACTCCATGAGTCCAATAAGAATGCACTTATTTTATTTTTATATAAATTAAGAAGCATTACACAGTTAATATAATTAATATAGCAAAACTTATTTACTCTTTACTAATATTTCCTTCAACTCATATTGTTTTATTAAAAATTTAATAATTAATATTTCTATATTATTCATAAAATCAATAAATTTTATTTTTTGTGCATATTAAATAAATAAATATAAAACGAGTAAATAACTACTCATTTAAAACAAATGTGACATATAATATTATTTATATTTTATTATTAATATGAATTATTTATAATATTTTAATGATTTAATTACACTCATAATGTTATATTTCATAATTATTCTTATATTTTTTTCAGATAAATTCTAAATTAAAAATTTACTATTACTTTAAATATTACAAGTGAAAGAAGAAATATCTTCATTTCTTTTTTTCAGAAAAAGGGGAGAAAAATTTTGCATTGACACAGATCAAGATAGATACATTTCTTAAAATTATGTCAAGTTGTAAGAGAAGTCTCATCAACACATGACGATTTCAAACCTACCATGCACGTAAAATGAAAGTTCCACCATATTAGTCTAATTTACATTATTATTTTTAATTTTAAATATAATTACTAAAATAATTCCAACTTTTTCATGTAGTTTTCCACCAAAATTTTTAATTTTTTTAAATGATTTGATCCTTAATCTTTGAAATTTATTTTAAGATTAAATATAGTTACATTCCTATACTAAATTAACCCATTAAATGTTTAAACTAATTAAATTATTTATTCAATATTTGAATTTATAAAAAATATAACAGTCAAATAAATTATTTATTCAATATTTGAATTTATAAAAAATATTCATATTATTGATAATTTATCTAATAAAATGTTAAAAAATAATGATAACTCTAAATTTTACTAAACATGGTAATTTTACCATTTCATGTAATTTTAAAATTCAATCAGTAAAATTTCAAGGGTATACATATAGCAATAAAATGAAATATTTTTAAATTCTTTTGATAAATAATAAATGATCTATTAATTTATATTTGATTGTTATGTTATTTTTTAAATTTAAATATTTATCAGATCTGCAGTAAGACATGGGTAGGTCTAAAACCATCAGAACACTTCCCACAAATCAGAATATAATCTTACAAAAAATTCAGTATAAAAATATAACAGAATTATAATGCAACAATATAAAACTAATAAATTTAAAAAAAAATACTACATAAAATACTATAACATTATCTCTTCTCACTCATATTTTTTAAATTTCTTAGTTTCTCATAAAACTACTACGTACGAAGCTTTGTAAAGATTGATTGGGTCAATATTCGGATAATAACCGAGACAAATAAAAAAGAATGTCGTTGGCGACTTTATTTCTAGTAGAAGTCCAATATCCTTCATAATCCCTAAATCTATTTTAGCATATATTCGAGATAACAAGTGCGAAGAAAGGAAGGTTTTAAGAATTTTTCTCTATATGGATTTCTCTAAAAATGAGTACTAGTCCTTATAAGCCATTCTTATAGTTTGTTCTATTATATTTAATTTGGTAGTTTTTCCTATATTACAATATAAAAAAGATACGTAACGAATGAGCTTTATAAGTTGGTAAATAAGGGGTTATAATTGGAGCTTTGCAATAAGGATTCTCTAATGGCATAAATGAAGGTAACACTTATTTTTTTAGAAGAAATAACATAAAAACAACAGAAAGACCTAGAATTAGTCAATACAGTTGGAGTAGTACAATAAGAAAGAACAGTGATTTCACATTTTACAATAGAGGAATTCTTATTATAGTTTATATGTACCAGATGATATAGGGCTGAATGAAAACATTATGATAAGAATTTATACCAGATGTGGCAATAAGATAATAGTTAATAAATGTACTAAGTTAACTCACTTCATCCCTATCAAGGCTAGTTTTTATGCACATACAAGTTAGTATAGAACTATATTAAGGACATTATTGGACTTTAAAGAGCTCTAATCTTATTGTTTCAGATAGAGGACTACAATTTACATCTAGGTTCTAGGATAGCCTATAGAGTGCTTTGGATAATAGGTTAGAGTTCAGTACTACATTCTACTCCTTAAGTAGACGGAAAGTCACAATGATACATTATAAAGTTTTGTATAAAAGAAAATATAAATTATGAATATGTTGAAAGTACGTGAATAAAATCTGGTAGAAATAGAAGTAGTAGAAATTAGCAACCGAGCTAAGCTTATAATAAGATAATGACTTTGTATAATAACTGGTAAATAAAAAAGTTATGCGAATCTGCGTAGAAAAGAAGTGGTTTTCAAGAGAGGGCTTTAATTCTGCTTGGAGTGTCTCCTATTCATTTTAAAAAAAGAAAAGACAAAATATTTCTAAGGTACATTGCACTCTTTGAGATCCTGCAAAATGTTGAAATTATATTTGACATGGGAGATTTGATAGCATCTAAAGAGCGAATACATTCATTATTCTATTTTTCTATATGAGAAAGCTTGTGTCTGATTCAAGTAAGATTCTAAGTGAATCCGATATATAAAAAATCTTAACAAATCTCAACTATATTGAGCAATCAGTGCGAGTTATTCATGCTTAGATTAGAAAGTTAAAAAACAAAGAAATATTGATAGTAAAAATTTTATAAAATCACCATAATATAGAACAGTGCACTTGGGAGACTATAGAGTCACTACTTAACCAATATTCTTATCTTTTATAAGGTTTGTGCAAACGATATATTTCTAAGTTTTGATTATTATATGGATGATTGTGACACCCATGAGTCTCTTGCTATATCATGTTATGAATATTTATGTGTGTTTTTTGCTTTATTTTATGTTGAGGTTGAATAGTTGAGAACAAATGTTTTTTTGGGAGATCATAATACCAAATAATTTTCTGGTGCTAGATTCACAAATTTTGATAAAATTTTCATTAGAATTTGAAATCTCGGACAAAAGAAACTAGGAAAAGATAATAGGTCTTTTCTAAATGTCTATATATTTAAAATAAGGCCTATTAGTCAGAAAAGGCTACAACTTTGTGTTTAATTACAATTATAGCTAAAATTTTCAATTTTAAATGACAAAATTCTAACTTTTAAATTTGTTGCAATTATAGCCAATCTCTAAGATAATTTATCAAATAGAAAAGTCTAAAACTTTACGTTTAATCACGATTATAGTCATAATTTTCAATATCATATCTAAATTTTTTTAATCTTTTTTGTAATTATAGCTAAATCTTAAAATAATTTTGATTAATTTTAAATTAGTAAAAATCTCATGTCATGTATTATTTATTTACTTTGTAAATATTTGGTTAAATATATATAATAATTTTTTAACTCTAATTAATCACATAACTTAAAAATATTTAACTCTTATTATTCCAATTCCTAATCTGAAATATGAATCTCCATTTTGAATGAAACTCTAAGTCTAACTACTTTTAAATTAGGAATTTTAAAGTTTAAATTAAAAATTAATACAACAAAGTTTAATATTTTTAAAGGTATATAGTTAATTAGATGCTAAGAATTATTTTAATTGAATCTCTAAGTTTAACTAGTTTTAAATTAAAGATTTTAAAGTTTAAATTAGGGATTAGGGGAATAAAAGTTAAATATTTTTTAAAGTATATAGTTAATTAGTTGATATGAATTAGAAATTAGAATAATAAGAGTTAAAGAATTAGCTATATATATTTAATTAAATATTTAAAAAGATGAATAAATAATTAGTCTACTAATTAGTTTTTTCGTTGATCATAGTCGAATATTATATATAAAAAAATCTACAATACCCTCGATATAGAGAGAATAATTAATAGATTTCTTATAAAACTAAGAAACTAATTAATAAGTGTTTTTTCAAATTATAGAAACTAAATAATAAAACATTTAATGACTAAAAACAATAAAAGAAATGATTAGTATTTTTTTTAACTTTAAAATATTTTAATATATTTTTTTAAAATCGATGGATCAATTAATAAATTTCCTCGTAAACTAAAAAATAAATTTTATTTAAATTATAATATTATTGTATTTTTGTTCTTTTTATTTTTAATTATTTTATAAAACTTTATTTTGTCATTCACTCATAAAAAATAAAAATAAGATAATAATAAAGAAAATAATTTTACATTTGAATTAGTTATTTTTTATTTTCTCTTTTTATATTCGTTTCTTTCCAATATATCCCTCTTCTTTAAGATATTTTTTTTAAAAAAATTAAAAGATTTTACTTTTAATTTTACAAAAAAATTTTACTTATAAATATTCAGTAAATTTCTATATTATTACTGTTCTCAAAAAATTTAATTATAAAAGAATAAACGTTATATTATTATTTTTAAAATATCTATTATTAATGAAACTATAACAATTTTAATGTCAAAAATTAAAATTTCATTTTATTTTAAAACTAAAATGAATGATGGAGTAAAAAACATATATTTTTTAATTGTAAAAATAATAAAAATTAATTTCCTTATAAAAAAATTAAAAATAAAAAGAATAAAAAATTAAATATACAATTTTAGAAAAATAGTAAAAAAATCTTAAACTTTACTCATTTTTACAATTATACCCTAAAGTTTTATTTTTAACAATTCTACCTTGCCATTAACAGAGTGATAAATTGCCGTTAAGATTAACAACAATTGATAATGACAGGGCACAATAAATTCAACGAGTATAGTTTAGAGTGTAATTATTGTGAAAAAAAAAAAACCTAAAGTGCAATTGTAAAAATGAGTAAAGTTTAATATTTGTTTCATTGTTTCTCCAAAGTTCATAGGAAAAAAGGGGAAAAAAAGAGCTAAAGGAAGTATTTGAATTTTTTGAAAGAATCTTGAGTTAAAGGTTTGGTATTCAATGTTTTTTTATTTTCTTTGATTATGTCAAGTTAGTGTTTGCTTATAATGTGAATAATTGAACTAAATGAATGTAACACCCGGCTAGACCCTGATATCGAAATTCCTATTTTCTGGTGGAATCTCGGATGTCGGAAACCTCTAAAAGGGTAAAATATGTTTTTCTAAAATGTTTTCATGTGTTTTAAGGTTTTAAGTAAGAAACAAATCAAGTTTTTGAAAGAAAAGCACCAAGGAAGGAAAGCCAGGTTCGGCCGCCGAACCTCATGTTCGGCTGCCGAACATGGTGCAGTTTAGGGAGCACCTTTGGCCCTCGAAGGTGGTCTGGCCAGCCACCTATAAAAGGCCCCATGTCCGAAAATGGGTGAGTTTTCTTCTTCATTTTCGGGCAAAGGTGAGTCCATGCCCTTCCATGGTTAGTTTTGATGCTTTCCTTCAAATCGTTCATGTTTTTAATGAGTTTTAACTTGGTTTTGAAGATTTTTGAGCAAAGAACGAAGTTTTGAAGCTTGGAGATCCCGGAGCTCGATTTCCCCCATCTCCGAGTTTGGATCGCCTCTCCTCTCGAGTTTTCAAGAGGTAAGAGTAGATCCTACTCTTCTTTCATGTTTTTAGTAAGTTTCGAGGGGGTTTGAAGGGTGTTGGATGCATGATTAGGTTAGTTGTAAATGTTAGGGTTTATGTGAGTTTAAGTATGAAATGCATGTTAAATGTGTTGCTATGTGATGTTTGTTGGGATATAGGATAGTTTGAGACCCCTATATGCTTGTGTACATGTTTATGCATGTTTGGGAGTGTTGTGCATGAGTTTGGAAGGTTTGGGAGGTAAATGTGTGAGTGAGGCTTGAGTTCTGCCATTCTGGAAGAACTCAGGTTCGGCAGCCGAAGTCATGTTCGGCCGCCGAACCTGCCTGGGGAGGCAGTTCTGGCTGCCGAACCCTGCCCCCGAAAGTTGGGACTTTCGGCTCTGGAAGGGAGTTTCGGCCGCCGAACCTGCCCCCGAAGGTCGGCGAGTTTTGGCTTTGGAACCACTTTCGGCCGCCGAACCTGCCGCCGAAAGTGGCTGAGTTTCAACTCTGGAGGGACTTTCGGCCGCCGAACCTGCCGCCGAAAGTGCCCTGTTCAGCCTTCCTTTGCATGTTTTCTATGATTATTTTAAGGTATTTTAAGGGGGATTTTTGGGGAGTTGTTTAGAGTTATGTTAGTGTATATTTGGTCCCTCATTTGAGTCCACCTGTGTAGGTTCGGACCCGAGGAACGAGGACCCCAGCAGTGAGGTAGCTGCTTCAGAGTCTGTTCAGAGTCAGCCCGAGGTGAGTAGAATGGATTTTTATGTTTCAAAGCAAATAAATTTTTAGCATGTTCATGCATCATGAATGCCATGATATATACTAGGTTGTTGCATTAGAATTCACGAATATGTTGCATTGCATACTATGATGTTGATGTGGATGGATGTTGGATGACCCATTAGTCCTCGATATGATATGATGACGATGATACGGTACGAAGTCCAGTGAGGCCCATTCTACTCCCCTAACACTATGTAAGAGAAAGACTAGTGGGGCTCATTCTACGCCCCCTGGCATATTGGATATGTTATGTTATGTTATGTTTAAGAGAAAGACCAGTGGGGCCCATTCTACGCCCCCTGGCACTATTGGAATGTGTAGAGGGCTATTGGTGACAAGTTCATCCTTGATGTGAATTGATTGTGATGTGATGCATTCCATGAAAGCATGTGTTTTAGTATATTGTTTACTATTATGCTCACTGGGCTCTAGTAGCTCACTCCTTTCCCTTAATCCCCTAGGCTTGCAGGTTCGGGATAGACCAGGAAGTCAGCAAGAGTAAATGCATAGTGTATGTAATAGTTAGTTGTGGACATGAAAGATAATGTAATGCAATGTAATGTAAGATATTGTATAAAATTGTATGGAGGATTAGTATTGTGATTAACCCTAGAATGTTTGATTAATCCCTTTTGTTCATGATCATTATGAAATGTTCTAATGTTGAGAAATGTAAACCAAGCTTGATGTATGTAATGTTGATCCAACTAGAGCATTTGATGAGGGCTCTAGTGTGGGGTTTTTATGTATTCAGTTTAGTGCATGCACAGGTCGAGCTTGGTAGATGTAAAAGTTTAAAGTTTTTATATAAATGTTTGATCATGTATGTGATTTATCAGGTATGGCAGGATGTATGTTAGGCTTGCTACGGGTCCAGGCGACCTTAAATCGATCTGGATCCTAGCGCCGGTAGCGGTTCGATTTCGGGTCGTTACAATGAATGTCTTATTGTATTAACGAAATGATTTGATGAATCTGTGATGGATAAAATGTATGTTTGGTATAAAGAACCTCTATTGGCCGCATATGTTCAACGTTTTTTAACGTGTATATTTGATCCTTTACTGCTAAAATTTTATTGAACATGATGTTGAACATGATGAATGCTGAACGTATAGTAATTTGCTAAATTGAAAAGAATAGTTGGGTTAGTTGCTATGAACTAGCCAAATATGCATATGCAAGTTTTGTAAGGTGTATGCTTATTCTTTTAAGATGAAATCTTCTAGTTGTGATGAATTCTTTTTATATATGTAATACAGAACAATTAGTTTTAGATTTTACGGCAGATTTGGACCGGATCTAACTTTTACTGTCGACGTCCGATGGAGACCCACGATAGCTTTTTGAAAAGGGAATCTCAAGACGCACGACTTTCAAAAGTGTGACAGGTCGACAACCTAGTCACAAAGTTCGAGGTGAAAATTCCACCATTTAGGGGGTCAATTTTGCATTTTAATTATTTTTTTGGATATTTTTATAATTTTGCATATTAAGATTTTTTTTTCTATTATAAATAGTTTTTCCTTGACTATTTAAGACTCACTTTTCAATCTTTTAAGAATTTCAACAAGACTTTTCGGCTTTTAGTCTCTTGTTTCTATTATTTCATTTTAGCCAAACGTTATTGATTAAAACTCATGACGGATTGTAATAAGTACTATATCAATATGACCTGCTAAATTGAAAAAAAAAATTATAAGGTTAATTTACATATCCTAACTGAATGTATAGAGTTAAGGAAATTAAAATATGTGTTTGCTTTATTTATGCTAAAATACAATAAAAATAATAAATTCTTGTTAGATGGTGATGTAATGAGTTGGAAAGAATTGTCGTGTTAATTATAGTAGTTTGGCCGAATATGCAAGATATTAAATTTCTTAGAACATGATCGAGTGATGATATATAAAATGAAAAGAGTTGTTATGGCTTAGTATAGAACTAGTGTTTTACACAAAATAAAATGTCTACATAACCAAAGACTTATGATAAAAGCATATGCTACATGAATTATTGCTGAGACATTTGCTAATGTGAATTTTGTTAAGGCATACTTCTAATACTTTATGTTATGTGTAACTTTTATTAGCTCTTTATATTGATTTTAGGAACTATATTGTAATTTACAATTAACTTCTCCACATTCAATTTAGTTTTTTTTTGTTTTAATTATGACAAATTCAAAATATTTGGTTTTATTTTTCAAAATATGAAGTTTTGGATATAAATATGAATTAACATAAATATTTGAATTTTTTTTATCTAATAGATCTAAAAAATAATATCTATATAGCATGATATGTGGATTAAAAAAATTAATCAAAATTGATTGAGACTAATAATTAAAATTGAGGCAAACCTGAAAAAAATTAGTTTTATTATTTAAGGTTTTAAGACTATGATATAAATATGAATATTCGTAAAGTTTTAGATTTTTATTTTTCACTGAGCCTTTTATAAATCCTTGTTTATAAAAATAAATAATAAATTATTTTTAAAAATATTTGATATTATAATAAGAAAAATTACTATTATGATATAGGCAAAGTGATTTGTTAGTATCTTGATTTTGAAAAATACATTACAATGCTTCTGAGGTTTTAAAAAGGTTTATTAGTTAGTTCTATTAATTTTAGTTGTTACATATTGGAAAAAGTCTAAAATACTCTCAACACGAATAGACTAATTAATAGTTATTTTTACAAAATTGACGAACCAACGAATGAATTTTTTCATATTAAGGGACTAAGTAATAAAACAATTTTTTCATATTAAGGGACTAAGTAATAAAACAATTAATAAATAAAACTAACAGGAAGATGAATTAGTAGATTTAGGGATATTTTAATGTGATTTTCAAAATTAAGAGAATAATTAATAAGTTTTTCTACATTATATAGATTAAATAGTAAATTTTTTTATAATAATAAAATAAAAATATATTTGAATTTGATGATAGGGAGATAAAATCTTAAAATAGTTAATTATAATCTAATAAAATATGCAAATAAAAATAATAATTTAATAAGATTTATAATAAGAAAATCAATATTTGTAGTATTTCTGATGCTACACAATAGTCGCCCAAAGTAAAACCTAAACTGTTATTACAAGACAGAGTCACGTGGTAAGAATATGATAAGTGAAAAATACGGTCCCATCCAAGAAAAGAAAGATCCATATACCTTGACACCCGGTTCATCACCAAGACTCGTCCTCCCCTGAATAGGTCGAGACTTGGCACAAAGTTACTGTTATCAAGTAGCCGACCATATCATTATCGGATTATTAGAAAATACTATATTTATCTCCATCTTCTTCTAGTATAAAAGGAGAAGGATCACAGAGGTAAAAGTATGTTATTCTTTTACACAACTACTCAAGTTCTAAGCAATTCATTATCTTCCTATTCTCCAGTTTACTGATTTGAGCGTCAGAGTGTTTGCCATGGAACCCAACACCTCACATTCTCTTTCTTACAGGTCTAGCTAATCACATCACAGCTTTATTTTCTGCCTATATCATTTGGTTCTGTTGCTAAAAAATTCTATTGAATCCTCTCTGGTCATTTGGATTAAAACAGTCTCTTATTCTTTTTCTCTTAAAAAAGAAATCTCTCTCTCTTCTCTCTTAAAATGGTCGGTAGTTCACAAGCTGCTGCTAAGGTTGCTACGAATGAGGGAGTCATCATCCCTTCCGCCCCTAGCAGTGGGCAAAACACGCCCTCAATGGTCAATGAAGTATATCTCAACAACTTTACCAACGAGCAGATGCTTTAATACATCTAGAAGTTGCAAGCTACTCTTGAGCAGTACAAGGCTTAGGGGGAGGCATTAGTCATGACTCCAAGAGAAAGGGAAGAAGCTCCCGTCGACACCCTGAAGACTGGTACAGAGGCAAAAAAGAGACAGTCCAAAGGAAAGGCTGAGGTCGAAAAAGATGAAGCAGATGATGCATCGAAAGGTGTAGACTGAAAACTGGTATGGGCTATTCAAAGTTACAAGAAGGAATAAGAGGAGGACTTTGGTATGGAGGATGCCTTGCCTCTTTTAAAAGAAATTTTCGCAGAAACTTTTCCAACTAAGTTAAAGCTGCTTAGCTTGGACAAATATGACAGAACAATAGATCCTAGAAGCCACCTGACGACCTTTAGGATGATCATGCAGCTTCAGAATGTCAATGACTTTGTGTTGTTCCTAGTGTTTCCATCAACACTCATAGGTTTGGCTCAAAAATAGTACCAACATCTGAGCTCAGATTTGATTCAAAACTTTAAGTAGTTTGCTATATTATTTAAATCTCAATTTATTACTCATATGCCTCCCAAAAAACTTTCCTCTGACTTGTGGAAGATCCGCCAAAGAGAGGGTGAGTCTCTAAGGAACTTTATCTCACTGTTCAATGCTTCGAGGCTATACAACTAGAAGAGTTAAATCATAAAATAGTGTGTGAAGCACTGAAGAAAGGAACACGCAATGTCATGTTCATGGATTCCTTAATAAAAAAATCCACCCGCAACATATTAGTAGTTGATAGATAAAGCCTAGAAGTATATCAGGCTAGATGACAAAGTCCAAGCATTGAGATAGTACAAGAGGGCGAACCAAAAGCAAAGCCAAATGCCGGAGAGGCGAGGACATGGAGGAGAATACAGGAGTTACCTTATCTCTCGAAGGAGGGATGACCAGAGTAAGTATAAGAATTATACTCCATTAAATGACTCACTGACATGAATTTTAATGTGAATCAGGAAAATGATAAGGAAGTCAGGTGGCCGCTCAAACTCAACCCTGAGAAAGTAAAAAGATGAGATAAAACCAAGTATTATCATTTCCATGAAGATCACGGTCATATGATGGAGGAGTGTCAACAACTGAAGGACGAGATCGAAAGGCTAGTAAGGGATGAAACTTTTCGAAAGTTTTCCAAGAAGGGTAGGGAAGAAAGGAGACCCGAACCCGAGGCAAAAACTCTAGAAACCACCCCTGACCGAGAACTTGTGGGGATTATTCATGTAATTGTAAAAGGACCTAATGATGATAAGGAAAATAAGCAAACCACAAATAAAATAGCCAATCTGGTAAGCATGGCGAAGACTAGGAGGGATTATTTATGGTCCCAAAGGTTATTCACTCTGAGTCTCATAGGCAAGCTAAATAGTTGAGTCACGAAATATTTGTAAATCTGAGAAAATTTTATTAATAACAGTTAACGAGGCACTTTTTTATGTGCTGTGCTCTTTAGTAAAAAGGAATATTGGGATTGCCTTCCTTAAAAAGATTAAAAAGAAGAAAAGGCCACAAGACGGGTTTCGCCAAGCTAGGTCACAAGGAGAGTTCCGCCAGGCCATAATTCGGGCATTGGTCCCACCAATCAAAGCCACAAGACTATTTTCGCTAGGTCAGGTCACAATGCGGATTCTGCCAGACCACAATCTGGGCAATGGTCCCATTAATCAAGGCTATAACGCGGGTTCCGCTAGGTTAGGTCACAAGGCAATTTCCGCAAAATCACAATCCTAGCATTGGTCCCACTAATCAAGGCCACAAGGTGAGTTTCACCAGGCTAGGTCACAAGGCGGGTTCCGCCAGACTATAATCTGGGCAATGGTCCCACTAATCAAGGCATTCGTGCCCAACCACGAGGCAGGTTTCGCCATGCTCAACTACTGGATGTTAGTCCCCTATAAAAATTCTAAGGCATTGATGCCCAAAGCCACCGAGTATAAGTCAGACCAAAAGATCGGGCGGTGATTCCACTAGTTAAGGCATTCATGCCAGGCCACAAGGTGAGTATAAGCCAAGCCAAAAGATCAGGTGATGATTCCACTAATCAAGACATTTATGCCAGGCGATAAGGCGAGCGCAGGCCAAGCCGAAAGATCAGGCATTGATCTCGCTAATTAGGCCCAAGATAAGTATCCGTAGGTGATGATTTCACTAATCAAGACATTTATGCCAGGCCATGAGGCGAGTGTAGGCCAGGCCGAAAGATCAGGCATTGATCTAGCTAATTAGGCCCAAGACAAGTATCCATCGGGCCATATGTTTGGGTGTTAACCCCGCTGCTCAAAAGTCTTCAAGTTAGTTTATCACCACTATGATGGTCAGGTGTTAATCCCATGGCAATTTTTATCAATTATTTCTAGATTGACAGGTAAATGGAAGAGGATTATGGATGAATACTGATCATACAATACACACAAAGATAATAAAGACATGACAAAAAGTATTTTTCCATTAAAAGCCTCGGAGGATTACAAAGAGGGAGGGATGACTTCAGGAATCTCTGTTACATTGGCATTCCCTACATCTATTATATTATCAGTGGAGGCATGGTCAACATCATCAATCCTCCCCTCCTCATGCTCGTCCATAGCCTCTTCCTCCTCTAGAAGGATGTTGTCTATCCAAGAGAAGTTTTCAGAAGGAAATCATTTTACTAGCTCTTTCTTCACAGAATCTTGGCCCTCGACGAACATCTATCCTCCCAAGGCCACTGTCTCTTAAAGCTCAGCCTCTAATTCAACAATTTTGTTCGAGGTGGCCTAGTTCTCCTCCATCTAAGATTGTAGTTCTAGACTTGGTGCTAAAAAATGGCCACTTGATCCTCAGCACTTTTAGCCCGATTTTGAAAGGCAAGACGGCAAATGTTGGCCTTACCCAGGTCTGCCTGGAGTTTGTCCACTGATTCCAGAGTCTCTTTTATAGTGCCTTCCACTTCATCAACCTGAGTCTTTAGCCTCAAACGTTCCTCCACCAGGAGCCTCATGTCTATTTCCTGAGCACCAAACTCTTATCTCAGGACTTTGTTGTGCTCTTTGGCCATATAGACACAAAGGACACTCTCTAGGGCAGAGTGTATGGCATTGTCAAAAAATCGTCCGCCTCGAGCTCATGCAGGTAGCGATGGTCCCTAGGCCTTAGGGCATTCTTAGTTAACAGGTCGGCCAGGATAGGATCATCAAGGAGAGAAGGTGTTCGGGTTACTGCCAAGGCCAGGCACTGTATACTAGGAGGTCATAAGGAGTCAACACCCACGTTCACAGGAGCGGGCTTGGTAGGAGTGGGGACAAAAGCATAAGGCTCGAAAACGGGGCCAGACTCAGAGTCGACCATGGTAGAAGACTCAGATTGCAAGTGGGTCGACTCTTCTACTGTAGGTGGGGGAGAAGGAGGAAGCATGATCACTTCTGCTTGGTGAGCACGCTTAGCAAGGGGACCAGTTGCCCCAGCGACAACCTTGCCTTTGCGGGTAGCACATGCTGCTTCAGCACCCAACCATATCTGCAAAATTTATAAAGTAAATAGGTAAGATAGATTGAAATCTAAAAGAAGGCAGATAGAAAGATACTCTAATCTCTGGCCAGGGAAGTGCTCTCCCCAAGGCTGGACAGATGAGGATCCCGAGTCTAGCCCGCTTGGATATAACTCTACCAAGAAAAAATGATGTTCCTCATCACCTTGGTGATGTCCATTTTCTTTAAAGACTTAGCCATTGTCTAAGAGAAAGGCTAATACCTCATCCTCATCCCTCCTCGGTGGAACCTCATCCTTTCTCAGTTTCACCCATAGATTTCTGTTTGTTTAGAGGCACCTAAAACCCTTAGACGTCAGGACAAAAAACTTTTTTTTTCCACCTCTTTAATGACGAAGGGATCTGGTCGAACATTGTCTAACGTTTTCGCCCACTAAAAAACCAGAATTCTTCATTTTTGCGGGTACCCAGCTGGTACAACTGAGAAAAGAGGGTTACGCTTGGCTCGATATTGTTGTTACGACAAATGAACTGAAAGACCACCAAAATTTTCCAACTGTTGGGATGCAATTGGGTGATCAAAAGCTTATAGAATCGAAGGATATCAATAAAAAATAGATCCAGGGAGAAGCGAAGACCCGCCTTGAGTTGCTCCTTGAAGACTATAATAGTATTCTTTGCAGGGATCAGGTCATTTACGCAAACCCTTGAGAAAGGGGTAAAGACACGAAAGTATCTTGAGGAATTTGGTATGTATCATAAAGGCAGCCTACATCTTTTCTGATAGAACGGACGAGATGTCACTAATCAATCTACCTTCGCTTTCTGGAGCCTCCCTCAATGGAATGATAAGTAGGGGAGAGCATAAATCGGTCTGAACCGAAAAACCGAACTGAACCGATCAATTTCGGTTTAATGGTTCAGTTAATCAGAAGGTTCGGTTCGGTTCGATTAGTATTTTTCAATTTATTCGGTTTTCGGTTCGGTTCGGTTTAAACGTGTTAAATAACCGAAAAACCAATTTTATACATAGAAATACTGATTTTATATATATTTTTAAATTTTATATGGATTTTTATGGATTTTTTAAGTATTATTATTATGTATTGAAACAATATTTATTGATAAATTTATGTGAAATATTTATTAAATTATTCTACTGAAATTAAAATCAGAAAATTAAAAAAAATTACAGATTTCGGTTTGAATCGAACCGAACCGAACCGATTTTCATCGGTTCGGTTATATTTTTATAATCAGTTTTTTCAGTTTTTAATATTTTTATACTTTGATTTTCGGTTTTTTCAGTTCGGTTCGGTTTGGAATCGAACCGACCGATTGCACAGCCCTAACGATAAGAGTCGGGGCATGGATGGGATCATCGGAGGATGAGTTTGAGGTCGGACCTTCATTAGGGGTAAGAGAAGAGAAAGTATTCCTCTTTATTCTAAAAGGAAAAAGAAAACAGAAATTACTGTGAAAATAAGGAAATATAATCGAAAAAGGAGTGATGGAGTCTTTTTGAAAGCAAAGATTATAGTTCAGAGCAAAAGTGATATTTGAAGAAGAAGAAGGGTTCATATAAGACGATTTTGGCATTAAGCTTTAAATGCTGCTCAAGAAACGGGATAACCATTATTAAAGAGTTAGATAGGCAAAACGGCATGAGCAGGAAGAAACTAATCTCAATGAGCCACGTACCCCAGTTCACGAGAATAGTTATCACATTCAAAACAGAAGAATCGAAGACCAGCGGAGGGACCTTTTATGCTACACAAGAGTCATCCAAAGTAAGTCATGAGCTGTCACCATAAAATAGGGCCATATGGTAAAGATCCGATAATTGGAAACGCAGTCCCACTTGAGGAAAAGAAGACCATGACACATTGACACCCGATTCATCACCAAGACTCGTTCTCACCTGGATAGGTCGAATCTCAACACCAAGTTATCATTATCAGGCACCATCCAGTGTATCCCTATTACGCCTATAATCACGGGATCACCGACCTATTAGCTGGCGATATCTCTTGTCAAACAGTCGACTATATTACTATTGGATTATAAAAAAATGCTATATTTATCTCTATCTTCTTAAGTATAAAAAGAGAATGATCACAGAAGTAAAAGTACGGTATTATTTTATACAGCTACTCATATTCTAAGCAATTTATTATCTTCGTCTTATTTTCTAATTTATTGACTTCAGTATCAGAATGACTGCCGTGATCACTCACCACCTCATATTCTCTTTCTTGTAGGTCTAATCAATCACAACACTACTCTATTTTCCAATTACAACAACAACTAAATAAATTACATATTTTTTAAAAAAAAATATATTTTAATAAATAGTAATAATATAAAACGCAACAACAACAGCCAAATAAATTACATATTTTTTTATTAAATAAAAAATAAAAATAAAAAACTCACAATATAAATCAACACGCCCTTAACTTTTTAATTACTCATTTAATTTAAAAAATTAAAAAAATTTGCTTAGAAATTATAATTTTTAGATTAGATTGAACTTAAATCAGAAAATTTTAAATTAATTTAAAAAAATGAAGTAAATGTAACATCTACAAGAAATTAAATATTTAGCATATGTTAAAGAGTCATGTTCCAAGTTTATTAAATGTTTTAGTGCAATCGATGTTCTGAGACAAGGATACATAGTTTCCTTTTCCCTTATCTATTGACAAGTAAATTATTCCTTAATTAAATCCCACTTGTACTATAATGGAGTTCACTTTCCCTTTCTCTTTAATGATTGATGTTTACCCTAATCCATTTCAATTAAAACACATTTTCTTATATAAAGTTATCGTATTCAATTTAAATTGAAAAAATTGATAAAATTGAATTAATTTAAAATTTTAATTTAATTTTTTATGTATTTCAATTCGTTTCAATTTTTAATTTTAAAAAATTTAATTATTTTAATTTGATTTGATTTTAATAACAAAAATTTTAAAAATACGAACTAAACCCATTAATGATAATAATATATTATTTTTAAAAATATAAAAATTAAATTATAATTAAAATTAAAATATTTTAATTAAATTTTAAAATATTAAAAATAAAGTATAAAAAATAAAAATTATATTAAAAAGTCAAATTGATTATATCGAATTAAATCAAACTGAATCAAATCTATTTAATTTAATTTTTATTTAAAATTAATTCGATTTAATTTTTAATTTAAACAACTCAGTTTGGTTTTAACCAAGTGCTTACTTTCACTGTCCATTGTTATTTATAATTAATTATTAACTAAGCTGCTTTTTAATTTTTTATTTAAATAAATTCATTGGTAGATTTTTGTTTTGTCTTTCAAAAGTTGTCCAATAGACAGACACATGAGATTTTAATTCAATGTTAGTTTATTTTTGTTCAACACCTGATTAGGTGTACTTTCTATTTATTAGGTATCTCTTGTTTAATTTTTTTATTATTATTTCTTATTTAAAAGTTGATTTTTGCCAAAGGCCATCATGACTGCGAAGATATTTATTTTATAAGTTGATCAGATAAACTTATAAATGGATAAGTTCTAAAAGTAAATTTACCAATTTATTTATAATATTTTTTAATTTTTTAAATTTCACAAGTTAAAAAAATAAGTTTAGAACTATTTTTTTTATTTTCATATTTATAAACATAACATTTATAAATTAATTTAATAAAATAAATTAATATATTACTCCTGTTTAATTTTAAAATTTCATCGTAATTTATTTAGTATTTGTTTAAATTTTAATAATAAATATATTTATTTTTAAATTTTATAAAATATAACTATTACCTCTTTAAATTTTATTATCAGTAATTATCTAATCACGTGTATTAAGGGTGAGCATTCGATCGGTTTGGTTTAAAATCGAATTGAACTGAATAAATCAAAAATTGAAATTTCAGTATTTATGAAAATCGAACCGAATTAATTTTGATCAGAAATCAAATTGAACTAAACCGGTCTGATTCGATTTGATTCGGTTTGATCAGTTTCAATTTTTAATAATTTTTTATTATTTATACTTTATTTTTAATATTTTAAAATTTAATTAAAATATTTTAATTTTAATATAATTTAATTTCTCTATATTATTAAAAATAATATATTATTATCACTAATCGGTTCAATTTTTTTGATTTTTTTTATTAAAATTGAACCGAATCGAAATAATTAAAATTTTTAAAATTAAAAATCGAATCGAATTGAATAAAAAATCAAACTAAATTTTAAAATTAATTCGATTTGATTGATTTTTTCAATTTGAATCGAATAGTGCCGTTAGTTACGTAGGGATAAAGGTTAAATATTATTTTTATAAAAATTAAATGTAAAAAATAACGATAAAAAATATAAATTATTATTTGTTTATTATTATAAATATAAGAATAAATTATAAATTAAATGTGTATTTAATTTAATCATTAAAAATAATTGATAATTAATAATTAGTAAATGTTATTATTAGTCGATAGTGGTTGGTGATAGGAGCTTACGTGTGTTAAGTGATGGGTGAGTTACCCTAAAATAAGATTGGATTGGATAATTGATTGATGAGTTACCCTAAAATAAGATTAGATTTTCAGTTGATTATGAATGAAATCAATGCGGCGCATGCTGGCGTACAATAGAAATAAAGTCTATGGAATCTATAATTATGTTTGTGCAGGTCAATCATGCACCCATGGGCTGCCACACTAGCTATTCAGTTATGCCACGTGCCAATAGGACCCAGCACGTGTCAAGAGGAGGTGTTAAAGTTGAAGATCTTAAAAGGGAGCAAATATTTTTTTTTAAATTGAAAAAATTAATTAAATTAAATTAATTTAATATTTTGATTTAATATTTTATTTATTTTAATTTAATTTAATTTTAAAATTTTTAATTATTTTAATTTGATTTTAATTAAAAAATAATTTAAAAAATTAAATTAAATCGATTAATAATAATAATGTATTATTTTTTATAATATAAAAAAATAAATTAATTTATTTAAATTAAATTTTAAAATATTAAAAATAAAATATAAAAAAATATTAAAAGTTCAATCAATTAAATTAAATCAAACAAATTGAATTGAATTTAATTTCTATTTAAAATTAATTTAATTTAATTTTTATAAATACTAAAATTTTAATTTTTAATTTATTCGATTCGATTTTAAATCGAACCGATCAAATACCCATCTCTACATATAATATATAATTTAACCGATCGAATACTTATCTCTATATATAATATATAATTTAATACTAGTCGAGCATAATATTTTTTAATAATATAATTTAATATTTATTTTATATTTTTATTTTTAAATTATATTATAAAATTTTATTAATTAATAACAAAATTCTTAAATAGTTATTAATTTGAGTTTAAGCATTAGCTTACAAAATTTAATAATAATAATTAATATGTTTACAATTTAATACTGTATTATAGAGTTTATCGCGAACCATCTCACTATTTTGTATTATTATCAATTACAATATAGTTTTATTTTATAAAATAATCATAATCATAATATAATTTTATTTTTCGAACACGAATATAAATTTAATTTAAGTTAGACTTTCTTGTATCATTATCAATTACAATATAGTTTTATTTTATAAAATAATCACAATCATAATATAATTTTATTTTTTGAACACCAATATAAATTTAATTTAAGTTCGTAAAGTCTAAGTACTAGCAAGATTAACTTAAATCTATTCAATCCATACCATCATGTAGCTTATTCATATGGGTGCACCCGCTCGTAAACCTATAACTATCTCCAAGTGGATTTCCATACAATAAGATAAATTAAATATGCAATAATTAAATTCTACTAATATATTTAATTATACATGTATAAATAAAGTTAAGTATGTTCATAGATGGGATCTATCCATTAAATCCGCCCAATCTAACTTAATAAATTTAATTAAATAATTATATTTGATTAGTTTATAATTTTATTTAATTTTTATAATTTTTTATTGATTAACTAATAAATAACTATTTTATATCTAATTATACATTTTAATCTTAATTTTATCTTGTCTTCCTTAGTTTTTAATTGATTTAGATATAATATTAATTAGATTTTTTTCTATTATTATTAAAAATATAATATTTTAATTTAATTATTTTTATTTTTATTTTTTAATTTCTGAAAATTAAAGTTAGCTATATTCTTCCGATATACTTTATAAATACATTATTTTATCTTTCTATAATTATTTCAAGTGTGATAATTTTTTTGTAAACTTAAAATTACCTACATTCATAAAAAAGGTTAAAATAATATACAAAAATTATTTTTTAATGTCTAAAAAATTAAAATTAGTCACATTTTAAAAAAATTATAATAATATGCAGAAATTATTTTAATTTTTTAATTCGTATAAATTAAAATTAGTAATATTTCTTTAAAAAGAAGAGTTGAAATAATGTATAATTTTTTTTATTTTTTAATTTCTGCAAAGATTAGTCATATTAGTTACATTTATGAAAAAGTAAAAATAATATTCAGAAATTATTTAAACTTTATTTTTTATTTTTTTTATTTCTAGAAAATTATAATTAAAATTTTTAATTTAAAGTTAACTCTTTTTGTGAGTTTATAAGATTTAATAGTGTATAATTTATAAAATTAATTAGATATTTTTTTGCTTTTTTATTATTTGAAATATAATATCTAACTTAATTATTTTATTTAACTTTTATGATACTTTCTAATTTATATTTTCAGTTATGTTTTTATTATTTTAATAAATGTAATATTAAAACTTGAATGAATAATTTTTTATTGTATTTCATAATTAGTATGACATTAATTAGGTAAATTTTATTTTAATAGTTCATGGGATATGGAACTGTTAAATGTTTTGAATGGTTAACCAATAACAATATGTATCGGATTGGATTGGATTGGATTATGGTCATAGATCCAAATAAATAGTTTTATGATCGACGGAAATAGTTTGGATTCAAATTTGATTCAAACCAATCATTGAACAACCTAGAGAGAACTATAATCTATAAGCATGCCATGATTTATAATTATAAAGTAAAATTAAATTTATAAAAATATTCGATATACATTTCACAAATTAATTAACAGTTAAATAGAGTCTATCTGACTATGCAAAATTAGAAAGATGTCTTATATCACCTAAAATAAATAATACAATTCCATAAAAATAAGCAAACAAAAGAGCATAACAAAATAAAGACATGACGAATGTAAAGTTAAATTCTTCTGTCTTATCGAAAATTTGATAGAGTTTTTCTAGATATAAAACGTGCTATAAATCTCTTTTATATTTTAAAAATTCTAAATCCCACATCGATTAGGAATAAGAGTATCACCTTATTTATAAGTAAAGTCATATGTAGGTCTTGTAAAGAGGAAGAAAAAAGGGTTAGAATTGTGTGCATTATTATTGAAGATACCAATAGGAAAGAATTCAAAACTGCCAGAGGAAACCAAGCCATCATGCACCTTAATATAAAAAGAGAATGGGAAGAAATGATAATACTGCCAGGCCAAAAGCAAACTTGATTTTAGATTTATTGGGAATGGTTGGAGTTAAAGTATTATTTGAATCTAACAAAGTTGTATTGACAAAAAACAGTGTGTTTCTGGGGAAGGGCTACTGTAACTAAGGTTTATTTATGCTTAACATTTCTGAAATCATGAATGAGAATGTTAGTTCTTCTATTTAATTGATTGATTCTTTTAATTTATGGCATGATAGACTAGACATGTTATTATGTCTTATATTAAGAAAATGTAATTTATTGGTTTTATTTCTAATATTTACTATACAAATATGCAAAAGTGTGAAGTATGTTCTAAATCTTAACAAACTAAAAAAAGTTGTGCATCAATTGTTAGAGAATTAGAGTTATTAGCTTTAATTCATACTAATCTAGGAGACCTAAAATAGAGTTTAATTAGAGATGGTAAGAAATATTATGTGACTTTTATAGATAATTTTTCCAGATATACTAAAATCTACTTGTTAAGAAATAGTCTTTAATATGTTCTTATATATAAACTTGAAGTAAAAAATCAATTTAAAAAGATTAAAAGGGTTAAATCAGATAGAGGAGATGAATATATTTTGTTTTATGACTTTTGTGAAGAACAATGAGTAATTTTATAAATTACTCCTCCTTATTCACCACTTGAATCAAACGGTGTAGCTAAAAGAAAAAATAAGACTCTAAAAGAAATGATTTTTGTGAAGAACAATGAGTAATTTTATAAATTACTCCTCCTTATTCACCACTTGAATCAAACGGTGTAGCTAAAAGAAAAAATAAGACTCTAAAAGAAATGATGAATTGCATGTTTATTAGTTCAGGTGCACCTGATAATGTGTAGGGTGAAGCTATATTTTCTGTATACCATCTATAAAATAAAATACTTAACAAAAAGAAAAATAGAAAAGACTCCATATGAATCATGAAACAAACTTAAAATATTTAAAAGTTTGGGAGTGTCTTGCTAAAGCACCTGATAATCTTTAAGGTGAAACTATATTATCTGTATACCATCTACAAAATAGAATACTTAACAAAAAGAGAAAAAAAAAAGACTCCATATGAGTTATGGAACTAACTTAAAATATTTAAAAGTTTGGGAGTGTCTTGCTAAATTTATATTAACTGATCCGATAAAAGAAAAATAGATTAAAAAATCTTTGGTTGCATGTTTATTGATTATATTGAATATAGTACTGCTTACAGATTTTTTATTATGAAAAGGAATGTGCTTGATCGTAATATTATAATTAAAACAAAAAAAACGAATTTTTTAAATTGTTTTTCCTTTAAAATCTGAAAAAATTTCTCATGCACATGAACATTATGTTTTTAAAAATCAAAATGATTTTGAACAGAAAGTTTTAAGAAGAATTAGAAGACAAAGAAAAAAGACTTATTTTGAAAATGATTTTATACATATTTTGTTAATAATGAACCCAGAAATTTTTCGGATGTTATTTCTTCTTCTTAGACTCATTTTTTAAAATAAGTCATTAAGATATAAATTAATTATATTATGTAAAATAAAACTTGAATTCTAGCATATTTACCTTTAGAGGTTAAACCCATTGGTTGTAAATGAATTTTTGAAAGAAAATATAATCTTGATAGATCAATAGGAAAATATTTTACATTTTCCTTTGTAGCTATAATTTTTTCTATTCGAGTTTTAATTATTTTGCCTTCGATAAATAAATTTTTTTATTCATCAAATGGATACTAAAACAACACTTTTAAATGGTAATTTAGAATAAAAGGTTTATATGGTGCAATTCGAGGGTTGTGTTATTTCTGGCAAAAAAAAAAAAAATTTACAGACTTCTTAAATCTTTATATAGTCTAAAATAAGTACCCAAATAATTGCATGAGAAATTTAATCAAGTTCTAATTTATAATGATTTTTCATCTGCTGAAATTGATAAGTGTATATATACAAAATTTGTAAATAGTGAATGTGTAATTATTTATTTATACGTGGATGACATGCTCATTTTTAGTACCAATTATGGTATAGTAGTTTGTAAAACAAAAAATTTTATTGCTTCTAAATTTGATATGAAAGATATGAGTAAAACACGTATGATATTTAGTATTAAAATCATAAGTAATAATGATGGCATATAACGTTGTCACAAGAGCATTGCATACAGAAATTTCTAAAGAAGTTTGGACATTTTATATTAAACCAGTGAGTACTCCTTATGATATTAAATCTTAATTAAAGAAAAGTAGAGGTGATCCTATTGCTCAAAATGAGTATGCACAAATCATTAAGAGTTCATTACATTTGATGAATTTATCTCGACCTAATATAACTTATGTTGTATGTAAGTTGAATAAATAAACTCACAATCCCAACCACAATCATCAGGTTGCATTAATCAAACTTATGAAATATTTAAGAGGTACCATGAATTACGATATTTTATATAGTAGATTTTTTACTGTACTAGAAGGATACAACTAATTGGACTTTTAATTCAGATGAGATAAAATTCACTAATGGTTATGTATTTCCTGTTGATGGTGGTGCAATTACTTGAAAATCAGTCAACCAAACTACTATTACTAAGTCAGAATTTATAGCTCTGGAATTGATAGGTAATAAGGTTGAAAGGTTAAAAAACTTCTTCATAAACATTGTCTATTGGGTGTAAAATTAATACATTCTGTATCTCTGCCTTGTGATTGCCAAACAACAATAGTCATTGTAAAGAATAATACTTCCAATAGTAAAAATAGACATTATATTCGTTTAAGACATAATGTGTGAAGTAGCTACTAAAAGATAAAATAATCTCCATTGATTATATGAAGTCAAAAGTGATTTTGATTGATCATCTGACTAAACTTTTTAGGAAGAAAATTAATACATGAAACATTAAGGGGGAATGGGACTTAGGCCAATTTGAGAATTTAACAGTGGTAGAAATCGACTTTTGTGATTGGAGATCCCATTGATAAGGTTCATATGAAATTTTAAAGAACCAAAGATACGTATGTAAGCCAACGATTTTATGAGCTAAAATATACCAAAATCCTAGCAAGAATTGGCTTCACAAACTTGAAAAATCACCTCAAAATTCATGAATCATCCAAAAGTGTTCTATAAAAAAGATTGCATGGAAGGTACCAAATCAAATTACTCAAAAGTGTAGAATCTAAATATAGTCTGGAACACCAAAAAAGAGGTCAAAATCGGCAGAAAAATGGCCTAGAATGTGGCTAGGCACTAATATTGTTAGAATATATATACAATAATTTACCTATGTTAATTATTGGTGAGAAGGTTGTGACAGAACTGACAGTGGCATGACAATGAGAATGAGGGTGGTCTAGCAGTTGGTAGGTTAATTTATGGGTGCGATTCTGCCTTGATAGAATCACCAAGCTTAAAATGGGGGCATATTCGACAATATTTTCTATATTTAGCAATAAAGGAGTCGCTTATCGGTGAAGATAGGAGAGAAGGTAAGGGCATTGGAAAGGGAAAAGAGAGAAAGAGAGAGACTAGGAGAGAGGAAGAGAGAAAGAGCATCGCTCTTTTAAAAACCTAAATGGACATTTTTGTTATTTTGCCACTAACTAAGAAAATTAAAATTAGAAGAAATCTCATATTTGTTCTCAAATAACGGTAGTATTTTCAAATTTGTCTAAAATTAAAAATTAACCCCAATTAAATCAAACATTTACAATTCAGTTCATAAATATCCACTTTCTGACAAATCGATCTCATGTGAGAGAAACACACTGAGAAAGTGCATTAACTCCAATTAGAAATAATAATAAAAAAGGATGTGAAAGAAACAAAAGAAAGAATACTCTATTGGCTCCATTCCAGAAATTCAATTTTCAACATAGATTTTCAAAGTTATTCATAACAAAAACATCAAATTTAATTCAATTTTAGTATCGCTATAATCTTCTGTGTTTGAAGCTCTATATTTATTAAATTCTTTTATCTCCAATGAAATCCTTTTCACTTTTCTAGAATCCAACTATAATTTTTTCTCATTCTTTACATTCTCGATGTTTTTCAATCCGTACAAAGAAACCACATCAAAAGGAATAACTTTATCTTCATGAACACAACTCACATTTAATTTGCATTACCCATACAAATCCATGTAGAATCTTGATACATGTAAATTGGAGATGCAAATCGATTTAAAATCTATGAGATATAAGAGATTTGAGATTATAAAAAAAGATGAGTAAGAAGAAAAATAAGAACAGGGAGATAATGATTTGGGTTTTGTAATTTTACTGGGTAAGACGAAGAAGGAGATGGTAGTGGTGATTTGAGTTCTATATTTTGTTGGGTGAGGAAGAAGGAGATGGTGGTGGTAATTTGGGTTTTGTATTTTTATTGGGTGAAGAAAAAGGAGGCGGTGGTGGTGATTTAAATTTTGTATTTTTATTGGTGATTTGGGTTTATTAATTTTGGTTAATGATTTTTCTGCACGTTTCTCACTCGCATTCACTCGTTAAAAAATAGCCATTTATAAGCTGAATTGCAAAAGTTTGATTCAATTGAGTCTAATTCTTGATTTTAGACAAACTTGAGTCCACCCCCATAATTTAAGGGTGAATTTGAGATTTCTCCCATTAAAATTTAGTCCTTTCACTTAAAAGCATTTTCAAAGGGGTCCAAAATTTTACACATTGCATCCGAATTTTATTAATTTCTTCCTTAAATTTGCCCAAATATTTGTTAAAGGATTTTGTTTAATCTATTTTTAAATTCAGATGGCTTATTTAACATAGTTTAAAATTTAAGGGATTTGTTTAATAATTTTAATAATTTAATGTGGTTGATTCTGGAAATCTTTATTACTCTTGCTTCCAGACCATAATAGGCTTTTTTTTGTTTTGTCATTCTTTAAACATAATTATTATTTGTCATTAATCTCAGAAAAAATGTCTCCAAAGATATTTTACTACTTTCCAATCAAATATTTAAATGATAAAGATCTAACTAAAAATTTAAACATGAGTATACAACATTTATCCAATATAGGGCAAATCACAGCCAAATATTATATTCCTCCTAAATTAAAAAAAAAAAAAGAAAATATTATTCAATCTTAGTTTAATTTAGTTAAATAGATAAAAAACAAATATCACTCGTGTAAATTTATTACTTTTAATTCTCTAACAAATATATTAATCAATTATTTTTTGATCATTGTATCACGTGAATAAAATTTAGAATAAAATTAATAATAATTTAAAAGTTCAAGATTTAGTTGGTAAATTTTTGAAATTGATAAATTTTTAAAGTTTACTTCAATTAAAATTTTTTAAAATTTAAGATTTTTTTTGCAATTAACTCTAAAAATTAAATTTTATAAGTTTTTTTTATATGAAAAATGCAATTTTATAATTTTAAAAATGTTAAAGTTTCATTATTAGTTATATTTAAAAATTAATTTTATATTTTGAATCATGAACCTTTTATAAATTATAATAATAATTAGAGTAAATTTTAGAAAAAAATAATTTAAAAAGTGAGTTAATTCGGAATTGAATTAAGATAATAACTTATTGATAAAACTAAAAAATTATAATAATAATAATATAAAATTATTTTTAATACAATTAATAATAAAGTTTATAAAACTATAAAAAAATCTTATAAATTTTAATTTTAGTGGAAATAATGAGAAAAATTATAAATTTTAAAAATTTTAGAATTGCATCTTAAATTTTTAAAATTTATTAATTAAATTCTAAACTTTAAATTATTACTAATTCTATCTTATTTCACTAATATAATAGAATGATATTAGTATAATGTGGTAGATAATGTGATAATTTTATTAATATTTATGGTAGAAATAATAGTAAGATATATTTAAAAAATAAATATAAATTTAAATTTTTAATTAATAGTAAAAAAATTAATATGGGATGGAATTAATATATATATATATAAAGGATAATTTTTTATTAACTCATAAATAAATATATGTTTAAATTAATTGTAAATATATTTAAATAAATATGAGAAATTTTAGATTTTATTTTTTTAATTTTCAGTTTTTTTTTTTAAATAAAAAAATATATATATAAAAGGATGGATAAGATATTTTGATGACTTTATCTCTATGAAAATGAAAAATCTGACAAGTTGATGATGCTCAAAAATATCTTAATCATTTTACCATGCAAGTTGAAGGCCACGAAAATAGTTTGATGATGGCTTAAGAACTTATGATCAGTGATATCATCATCATGTTTTTCCTTTAGACATCATCATTATTTTATGATTACTTTACACAAATCATAATAATGTCCAAAATGTTTGTTTTTTAAAATATTAAAAATTATTTAAAATAATATTGTAACTTTAATACAAAATAGTATAGCCTATAAATACTGCTTAATTATTAAAGAAAATATAAAAAAATTAATTAAGTCTAATCCATAAATCATGCATATCCTTAAGAATTCTATCTCCATTTATTTTATATAATTTAGATATTAATCGCATATTATTTACATAAATTAAAATTATAATTTACGTTCTAAGTGTATTTTTTATTACGAAAATATATTTTGAGAGTAAGAAGTGACGAAGAGTTTGCATCAAAAACTTCTCTTTCTTATTTTCTTTATACTTATTCTGGTTTTTGACTTTATATATATAGAATTCAAAGAGATTATCCCATTATTTTTCTTAATCACTGAAAAGCTTCTTTTATATGTTAGATATTTTCATGACTTTATAGCTATCAAAATGAAAAATCATGACAAGTTGATAATGGCTCAAAAATATCTTAATTTTACACTGCAAGTTGAAGCTCATGAAAATCATTCATGATGTCATCTTGATGTTTTTTTTAGACATTCATGATTATTTTATGATTATTTGAGCCAAGTCATAACGATGTCCAAAATTTTTGTTAAACGTGATACTTCAAAATCAAATGAAATAATCATAATGTATTTGTTGAAAGTAGCTGTCAATCAAACGTTCTCATAATTTGGTTTATCGATCAATATTTTTAATAACTTATAAATGTATTTAATATTTTAATGATTTATCGATTTATATCGATTTATTTAATATTTTAATAACAGTCAATATATATCGATTTATCTAAATAATTTATTGATTTATATCGATTTTTTTTATTTTATAATTTTTATTTATCTTAAAATATTATTTATTTTTTTACATTATAGTAAATATATATAAATTGACTTTCTTATTTTTAATATAATCTCTCATTAATGGTTTTTTTTTTATGAGAATTTAAACAATCAATTAGTATTAATTCAAACTATTTATTATTGATAATGATTTTACTATATCAATAAAATTTAATATCTTTATTTTATATTAAAAATAAACATAATTAAAAATCCGTAAAAAAATTATTTTTCAACTAAAATAACTATTATAATTTTTAACAATAAAAAAATAATTAATTTTATATTTACATTATTAATGGTATATAAATAATAACCAATAATATCATTGGTAATTATTATGTTAAATTTTAATTATTATTATGAAATATCTTTGTTTAAAATAAGAGCGTTGATTATTATAATTATCTTTTTCAAATCCCATATCGACTGGAAAAAGAATGAAAATCACTCAAAATCACTATAAAATTGACAAGTATATGGTTTATGGGTCATACATCCGTACAATGAGTATAAGTTAAACTTTTCTTTTTCAAGGAAAGTATTGTGTACTTCATTATTATCATTCATTCATTATTTTTAATTATTATTATTATTATTTAATAATTATTTTTTTAAAGTAAGATTACCGATTCAATTAATAAAATTTTATTAAATAAAAATGAAATATAATTTTAAAATCTAACAAAGATTTACAATCATTTAAAATTAAATCATTGCATAAAATAATTTCATAAAAATATTTTTTAAATATTTATCTAAATATAAGATAATTTGATAAAAATACTCACCATTCTTTCTCATTTCTCGAGCAATCATTCAAGTCTTTCGAATAAAATCATGAAAAAAAGATTATATGAGATAAAACTCGAATAAGATTTCAAAACTGATATTGTCGTAATTTTAGAAACTCATAATAACTAGTAAACTTTTATTAAATATTACATTTCAAAACAACCGAATTAATAAAATTTAAAGAAAAGTCAACTGCAAATCCATAATTCTTCCACATGAACGAAAGATCTCCTCCCAATAACTAAGAAATAATTATTAAAATATAAAAAATTACGAAAAAATTCTATACAATAATTAAGAAATTTTGTTTTCATTTAATAATTATTATATTACAAAATAAAAAAATAATTTAAATTTAACGACAATTTGCATTGTTATTAATTTTTTTTAATGGAGAAAAATACTGCACTCTCACTTTCTTCTGTTCGGAAAATTATTGTATAGTCCCCGACCAATGAAATGGCAACATGTGTATGCTAAGTTTTTAGCACTTATATTTATAAAGTTTTAATTATTTTATTTGAAATAAAATTTTTAATTCATTGCAAAATATGATGCGTTAACGTTTCATTGGTCCGATGCGCCATACCATGAAGGTCACATGGTGCACCGGAACTACGCTTATTGGCCTAAAACCATGACATGCACGTAACTAGTTGCAGTTATGTAAGGCGGTTATGCAGTTACTTCTCCTGGGAAAAAAAAAAAAAAAAAGGCAAATGAGAAATCATGGATTCGGTTGATTTATGGGGATGATCTCAACTGCATTTTCTTTATAACTGAATTTTTGTACAAGTCCAGTAATTTAAAGCAAGAAGCCGGTCCACCCAAGACGGGGTGAAGAGCAAGCCCATTGATCCTGAGATTAAAAATATATTAAAATATTTATGAGATTTTAAAAAATTTATTATTTAATTTAAATCATAAGTATTACAGTAAAAAATTTAAAATACTCTCAATATCAACAAACTAATTAATAATTTTTTTAAAAAATTTTAAAAATATTTTAATATACTTTTTAAAATTAAAAAATTAACTAATAATGAATTTTTTTTATTATAAAAATTAAATAATAAATATTTAATAGTTAAAACTAACAAAAAATTAATTAATAGATTTATTTTAAAATTTAAATACGAAAATATATTTTTTAAAATATAAAAAATAATTAATAAATTTTTTCAGTAATATATTTTAGAGTATGAATGTAAAAGGAATAAATATTTATTATTAATAACATTTTTTATTTTTTAATGCTTATAATTAATTTTATTTATTTGATTAAATATTTTAAACAGATAATAAAGTTTTTGGTATTTAAAAATATAATATAGAGAAAATTATAAAAAGTTCGCGAGGTTAGATTTGTATTACATGTAAATGTGTTAATATTTAAATTATCTCTGATTATAGAAATTTTGATCCTTTTCAGAAAAATATATAATACAAAGATTATATTAAATAGAGATTGATGTAGTATTGTGAAAGAAATTTATTGTATGATAACGAAATATGAAAGGGTGATTTTATAGCGCTTTGATAATTATGATGCATGGTTAGATTCCTCATGTAATGAGCTTATAATATAAATAAAAAATATTAATTATAATTTAAAGAGTTTGATTTATAAATTAATTATTAATTAATATTGATAATCGCTGAATTTCACTATTTCGGACCAAGACCAGGTCCACAATGACAGCCCATGACTTGAAAATTTTTAAATCTCCCACGTGAGTCAGGTCCAGTCCGCCCAGTCTTAAGACCGGGCACCATTCAGATTTTTCAACCAGGCCGGCCCTGCCTTTTCCGGCCCAAAGATCCGACCTCCTCTAATCTCAGCCTTAATCTCCTCTTTCAGTCCAGTCCATCAGAAGAAATGTGGTCAGTCCATCCGCCTGGTGGGTCCTTCAACATGCATGCTAGAGGAAAATTAAATGATCGTTACGCATGAAGCATAGATCTGATATTCTAGTATGTCCGTATCCGTATGGTAGAGACAGGTGGCCCAATGGCAATGAGGCCGTTACACGTCACTGACAGACAAATGAAAAGAATAAAAGGGGAGAAACATTCTCCTCTCAGACTAAACTTACAGAATGATTTGTAAACCCTATTTTCTGAATTTCAGATCATCAAATATTATATGCAATCAAAATGTTTCAAAAATCCAGAAGTTTAATGACAAATTAAGATAAAATAACAATTTAAATATTGACATAATAAATAACCAACCTAGAAATTCTTCCTCTTTTGACAGAATTCCTCACCGTCTCAACGGAGATTTTCGGTCATTGTTATCATCAATAATGGTATTGATTTAATAAAAAATCAAAATCAATAATGGCATTAGAGCCTGGTTATCCATCAAAGATTTAATGAAAAATTATTTATTGATATTCAACCAAGCTAGATTTTTTGAAATTGTTTAACTTGATTGAGATAATTTCTGATATGAATAACCTAACCTAAATTATTCTTAAAAGTTTCAGATTTAATTATAATTAATTAAAATTTAAAAAAATCCAAAAAAATTACAAAATTTAACTTTTATCAGTTTTTCAGGTAAATATCAATTTTTCAGATAAGAATCTGGTAGGGACTAATTTGAACAAAGCTTTTTGTTTATTTATGAGATGAATGATATGATATAAATTAATTCTAAATATTTCAGAATTAATTTGAAATAGTCAAAATTTGAAAAAAGCTTTTATGAATTTTTTGGATAAGAATCTGATAAAGACTGCTTTGTGCAAATCTTTTTGTTAACTTATCTAAATTAATTCTAAACATAATGAGAATTGATTAAAATCTTATTTGATCCAAGATTGAGATTAAGATTAGGCCAAAAAGGTATTTTCAACCAAGGCATGCAATTTTCAAAATTCTTGAAATTGTTGGTGTTGTTTAGGAAGCTTCATGAAAACTCATATCTGAATAAACACCAAAGAATTTAAATTTTATTGAAATTAGATCATTATTTAATTGGAATTTAATGTAATTAAAATTGAGAATTTTGGTCAAATTAAAATTCTAGTCAAAATAAAATTGTGGTGTGAATTAAATTCATTACAAGAGTTTTTTATAACTAAAAATTCTCAAAACTTCCAAATCTGATTTTTATATAATATATTATATTATTAAAATTATTTTGATGAATTTTGATAGAAAAATTAGTTCGCACATAATTTTATCGAGTGACCGAATAACGAGGAAATTTTTTTTTCTTTCCAATAAATTTTGAATTTAAGGGTGTATGATGACTCGATTTTAGTTATGAACAAAAATGACCAATAAGATTGATCATGTATGGTTTTATTTTGAAAAAATAAGGTTTTTATGTCCTGCCTTTCTTTGTTATTTTTTGTTGTATTTCTCTTCTCATCTTACTCTCTTGAGATATAATTTGAGTTTTCTTTACAAAATTATATAATTAGATTATGTAAGATTAGTTTAGAATTAAAGAACAATGTATGGAGTTGTATATGGAGGTATAGAGAAGGCAATTCCAAGGAGATCCAAAGAAGAAAAATTAGATATGATTTAATTTTTTTTTTAGTTGTAAGATCATGCACTCTACCTAGGTGAGACCTATTGGATGAGACTTTTTTTTTTAACAGAAAATGATGAGATTTAAAAATAAGAAATCTCTTAATATTATTAAGATATTAAGCCTTCCATTAATAAAGTAAAAAATCTGAGTTCTATTTAGAATTGAGTTGTTGAACATATTTAAGCCGGTTCTATATCGAATATATTTAAACTTTATTAATAGATCAGTCTTGACTAATCTTCTTAATTTGTTGAGTATACTCAAAACTATAGAAATCAGAGACGAGATAGGGAATATATATATGTGATCTATATGGATACATCCATTTGTAAAATATAAAATTTCGTTTGTAATTTAATTTATAAACGGATTACATACCAACTTTTTTTTCGTTTGAAAATAACCCGTTTACATTACAAATGGGTTCATAAATGAAATATTCATTTGTGATACAAGCAGATTTGGTATCAGTTAGTATTTTTTATTTTTATATTCTCTCTTATTTATAAATCCGTTTATAAATATGTTTATAATGCAAACTGCTAGTCTATTTATAAATTCATTTATAATTTAAATGATTTATCCGTTTGTAAATCTATTAAAGTTGATCTTTTAGTAAACTCATTTGTAATTCAAGTGGCTATGGGTGTAATCGAACTGAGTCGATTTTTTTAAAATTCAATCTTTTTGATTAAAAAGTATATATGTTTAAGCTCAATTCATGAAATATTTAATGAATTTGAACTTGATTTGAGCTTAACATATGGGGCTCGATTATTAGCTAAAGTTTAAAAATAATTTAAAGATGAAATTAAATAAAAATATTTTAAAATTAAAATATTTAAACTCCTATAATATGATAAAAATCATATACTAACGTTGAAGGGAGAAGGAGGCCTTCCTTTTTATAGGGAATGAGAACTCATTTTTTATAATTTACTGACGTTGAATTAAACTTAAATGAATACAAATGGACATATAATATGTCCGTAAAATTAAATGAATACAAAAGAATTTATAACCGGACATATAATCTGTTTATAAACTTAAATAGATATAAATATATTTGCAAGCTGACATTAATCCGTTTGCGAAATTAAATGTATATAAACAGATTTGCAAACCAACATAAAATTAGTCTATAAAGAAATTTATTTTTCAACATCTATTTGTAAAATTATTACAGCTACAAACAAATTTATATATGATATTACATAACATCCATCTAAAGTAAACTAGAAGTTGTCACCACAAAATAGGAGCCACGTAGCGAGGATCTGACAAGTGGAAAACGCGGCCCCGCCCGATAAAAGGGAGATTCAGACACTTTAACACTCGGTTTTTAATCAAGACTCGCCCTTCCTTGATAGACACAGTCTTGGTGCAGAGTTACCGTCATCAAGCATATTTCTATTTCGCTTGTAATCACGGGATTAGCAATATATTAGCTAGCGATCTCCCTTATCGAGTAGTCGGCTACATCATCGTCGGATTTTTAAAAAGCGCTATATTTATCTCCTTCTTCTTATAGTATAAAATAGGAACGATTATAAAGATAAATGTACGCTATCTCTAATACTACTAAAACTCTGAATCATCTATTGTATTCTTTCCATTCTTCAAAATATTGACTCGAACGTCGAAGTGGCTTCATGAGCACCCATCACTGCCTCATGTTTCCTTTCTTGCAGGTTTCCGCCAACCACAATACAATATCATTCCAGCCATATCATCAGTCTAGTCTCATCAACATCATTTGGTTCCGCTATCGAAAAACCCATTGGATTCTCTCTGATCATTTGGGTTTACACCAGGCTCTTGTTCTCTTTTTCTTTCTAAAGAAGGAACTTTTCTTCCTTATTCTTGGAAATAGTCGAAATTGTATATGTTATCACTAGAGGACCTGACAAGGGTAAAGGGAAAAATAAGCGGGTAGCAAAGTATGTCCTATCTGTCCATCAAGAACCATGGACTAGGTAAGAGGTAAGGTTTGGCCCGCAAAAAAGGCAACTGGATTCTTTCAAAACGACCCACTAGTTGTTAAGATTCTCCTAAACTGATATGAAGTAAGGACAGTACTGGTGGATACAGATAGTTTTGTTAACCTTCTTATCCTAAATGTTTTTAATAAGTTAGGCTTGGGTAAAAACAGCCTTGTCAGAGCCTCCTATGTAACGACTCGGAAACCGGACCGCTATCGGCGCTAGGATTCAGATCGACTTAAGGTCGCCGGAACCCGTAGCAAGCCTACTATACCTCCTGTGTACCTAATAAAATCCTAAACATGATCATACATTTCCATAAAAATTTAAACTTTTCATATACCAAGCTCAACCTGTGCATGCACCATAAACTGTATACATAAAACCCACACTAGAGCCCTCATCAAATGCTCTAGTATGGTAAACATCACATGCCTCAAGCTTGGTTCAACATAACTTATCATTAAAACTTTTACATAAAGATCATGATAAACAGGGATATACAAAACATAAACTAGGGCAAAGCACAAATCTAATCCATTACATAGTACATGTCCACTACTATTCTATTACATGAGCTTATACCAGCCTTTAGCTGACTTCCCGCTCTATCTCTGATCCTGCAAACCTGGGGTTAGGGGAAAGGGATAAGCTACAAGAGCCTAGTGAGCAGAACATAAAAACAGTTTAATAAACATATGCTCTCATGGAATGCGTCACAACACAAACAATACACATCAAGGATAGACTTGTCACCAGTAACCCCTACATATTCCAAATCAATGCCCGGCCCTCGATGGAACTCCTCAGGACTTCCTCTTAAACATAACATAACATATCCAACTGTGCCAGGGGCGTAGAATGGGCAGCCTTGGTCTTTCCCTTACATAGTGCCAGGGCACGTAGAATGGGCCATGGTCTTCCGTATCCATATCATATCATAACCTGCTCGAGGACTAGTAGGTCATCCAACATCCATCCAGAACAACAGTAAATATGCAATGCATCATATTCATGAATTCTAATGCAAACATCCTATAAATATGGCATTCGTGATGCATGAACATGCTCAAAAGTTTGATTACTTAAAAACAATAGATTAGTTTAGTTCTACTCACCTCTGGCTGACGCCTGACTAAAACTGAAGTAGCAGACTCACTGCTGGCCTCTACGGTCTCTCAAGTTTGATCCTACACAGATGGACTCCCATGAGGGACCAAACATAGCTAAAACATGACTCCATACAACTCTCCAAAAATTCCCTAAAACATCACAAAACATGCATGTAAAACAAGCAAAGGAAGGCTGGGCAGAGGACTTTCGGCGGCACCTTCGGCGGCCGAAGGTCCTCTACGGATCTGAAAGTCGGGGTCCTTCGGGGGCAGGTTCGGCGGCCGAAGGTCCTCCACAGATCCGAAAGTCAGGAACTTTCGGGGGCCGGTTCGGCAGTCGAAACTCCCTTAGGAACTTTCGGGGGCCGGTTCGGCAGCCGAAACTCCCTTACAGATCCGAAAGTGCATGCTTTCGGGGGCAAGTTAGGTGGCCAAAAGGCTGCCTCCCATGTAGGTTCGGCGGCCGAACCTGCTTCGGCAAGGTTCGGCCGCTGAACCTGCTTCGGCAAGGTTCGGCCGCCGAACCTACGTTCTTCAGAATGGCAGAACCCAATTCTGCCCTATGCATTTTAGCCTCAAAACTCTCCAATCCTCACACCCAACTTTCCACAACATGCACACTCTCTCCAACATGCATAAGGGGTATAAAAACTAGCCTAAACCCCAATAAACAACAACAAAACATAAGAGAGAGCATACATTCACCAAGACCCAACTCAAAGCCTATAACATTAGATCTAACCATAACATGCATCTTTAACCCTTAACCCTTTTTAAACTTACTTAAAACATAGGAAAAGATAAGGATCTACACTTACCTCTTGATGATCTAATGTAGATGCGACCCAAACTTGTGGTTAAGGAGAAACGGTCTCCCAAACTTTAAAATCTTTGATCCAAGCTCAAAACTTCAAAAACAAGCGAAGACTCATGAAAATTTGAAGGAAAAGCATAAAATCATCAAAAGAAGGGCAAGAACTCACCTTTGCCTGAAAATGGAGAGAGAAACTCCCCCATTTTCGGACTGGAGGCCTCTTATAGGTGGCTGGCTAGACCACCTTTGGGGGCCGAAAGAAGAGCTCCCGCGGCAGCACCATGTTCGGCAGCCGAACATAAGGTTTGGCAGTATGTTCTAAGAAAGGCCATGAAAGCCCAGGTGCTAGCAGACTTTGTTGCAGAGATGACTCTGCCGTTAGAACCTTTAGGGTCCTCGGAGGAGACCATAGAGGAATGAAAGGTCTAGGTAAATGGAGCTTGTGGAGCCAGGGGTTCAGGAATCAGGATCCTATTGCAATCTCAGGTAGGGATAAAATTTCGATATGCAGCCAAACTCACCTCCAATACCACTAACAATGTAGCCAAATACAAAGCTATAATAATGGACTTAAGAATCATCAAGGAATTAGTATACAAAAATCTATTATTTTTAGTAACTCACAATTGGTTGTTAATCAATTATAGGAACAATTCAGAGTCCGAGAATCAAACCTTATCAAATACGAGTAGAATGTTTGGTCCATGATGGACAAAATTAAAGACGGGCATGGTAGCTGCGAACTTTGCCAGGTGGCTAAAGGAAACAATGAAGAGGTGGATCTTCTAGCTAAGATGGTAGCTGATAGCAGTTGTCGAAACTGTCAAAAATAAACCTATTAAACAATCAACAATTAACTTGTAGATAGTGGCAATAGGGTCGAACCACAGGGATTTGACACTACGGATTTTCCTACTAATGACTTGGATAAGTAAAGAACAAGAAATTAAAAGAGAGGGGTTTTGTTTTGATGATTAAAACTAAATAGCAAGAGAAAGCAACAATTTAAATAGATGAGAATTTCAATAGGAGAAGAATTCTAGTTGAAGAATAGATCTATTTCAGTTTATTTAGAAATGATCATTGATCTTTTCGATACTCCTATTTATTTCAATAAATTAGTTTAGGATGTGGAAGACGCTTCTCACAATCCAAATTCCTCCTTAGTTCTAGTTTGATTAGGAAACGTTCGCTAATCAAACACTAGTTAACAAGTTGCCAAAGAACGTCCTTGGAGCTTTTAGCATCGAACAACTGTTAACTGCATTAAGACTTAGAGAAACCTAATTCTAACCTTGCCAACCGCGTGGTCAAGTTTAGATTATGCAACTTGATTAAATGTGTGTTTAAATAATCTAAGCAATTACGGACTTAAATTATTCAAACAATTGTTATTCAAGCAATTAAAAGCAATAGGCCTAACTTAATTCTAAAAGCAAAGCAACAATTATAGAAAGATCAAATTGCATAAATATTGAAAATAAATAGAAGTTTAACAATGGAGATTTAAATCTCCCAATTCATCACAAATCTGAAATTCACCAACTTCAACTAGAAAAGAATGGATTTAGCCACTCATGGTGGACAAAATCACAAGAGAAAAGATGAAAAGAAAGAAAAGGACAAGCTGCTGTATTTTTCTGCAGAATTGCTGAAGATGAGATGCCTTTGCTGGTTTGGAGGCTGCCCTTTTATAGCTGAAGAATTCCATCCTTCTAGGGTTTTGAAATCCCTTTTTAATTTGGCTTGTGATTCCTCTTTTGATGTTGAATTTAATTGCAACTGGAATTCCTTAGGTGAGAAACTCTTTCGTGGCTCTTGGAATTGTGTTGGTAGTGATTTAGTTGGATTTGGACTTCTGAAAATTCGAAATTCGGTTCCCTGCTGTTTTCCCGCCTCTGCTGTCAATTTCTGCTGTCAAGGTGATTTGGGCAGATCACTTGCTCGATCTGCCCCAATCGCTTTCTGGGATTCAGTCCAGTTTTTGTCTCTATCTCTACGAGTGATTTGGCCAGTCTCTGCGAGTGATTTGGGCAAATCACTTTGACCCAATCACTTTTTCAGCTTTTTCTTCACTTTTTCTCCAACTTTTCAATTTCTTCCTTTTCTGTAAAAACATAACAAAAACACAAATTAAGCTAGAAAAATGTGTAAATAAACAGTAATAAATATAATTAAAATATGGCTAAATTATGCTTGATCAGTAGCGCGGGTGAACAACACTTGACCCAACCGTTTCAATTTAAAGAATTACAAACTCCAACAATGGAAGTGGAAGAGTCTTTCCTATAGAAGAAGGTGAATCATGGATGACACAAGTATATAAATTCTTGACACAAGATGATCTTCCAGCCAATGAATTACTAGCTATATAGGTAATAAGGAAATCTTCTAAATACATACTAATTGATGGTTGGTTATACAGGAGGTCCTCAACACATCCATGGCTGCAGTGTGTTACCAAGGAGGAAGGCCAAAAAATCTTAAGGGATATCCATAAAGGTGATTGCAGGAGCCACGAAGGAGCTCGAATAATCGCTCAGAAAGCATTTAGACAAGGATACTACTGACCGATGATAATGAAAGACGCGAAGCAACTTGTCCAGAAGTGTCAAAAATGCCAAGTACATGAAAACATCTCAAGGATCCCAGGAAAAATGCAAGCGGCCATTGGAAGTCCCTAACCTTTTTTTCAGTTGGGAATAGACATCCTTGGCCTGTTCACTAAGGCAACTGGGTCAAGAAAGTTCGTGATTGTGGCGGTAGACCATTTCAGCAAGTGGGTAAAGGCTGAGACAATATAGTCCATGTCACACCCAAACCCCAAACTGTAGAGACTGATATGACCCGAAAAACTGACAGAACTTCCCCTGATATTTATACATATAAAAACATGTAACATAACAGAGGGCTGCTCTGTTCCGTCATGGAGAAGGAGGAGGGTTACTGTGGTTTCGGGACCTTCCCGAAACCAGCTTTTAATGCTTCCCTTTCTCTTTTTTTTTTCTTTTTTTGTTATGGGCTGGGCCTGGGCCCGATAGTCCATCATCTCCCAACAAGCGATTTCCTTCATCAGCAAAAGCATGTTCACTCGATTAAGAATACCAAAGATAGTAATCACCAATAATGGAACTCAGTTTGCAAGCTCTAAGTTCAAAGACTTCTGCAAGAAATGAAAAATTGACTTAAGGTTCAGCTCAGCCTATCACCCCCAGACCAATAGTATGACTGAGATCACAAACATGACCATCTTACAAGGTCTAAAAAAAAAACTCAACTAAGCCAAGGGCAACTGGCTCGAAGAGTTACCCCACATACTATGGGCATATAGAACCACTCCTAGGACAGCTACAGGAGAAACGCGCTTTTCTCTTGTATATGGGGCCGAGGCAGTCATTTTCGTAGAAATCCAAGTAGGCAGCTTCAGGATACAATACCCTGAGATATTAGAGAATCCTGAAGAAATGCAATTCAATTTGAATCAAACAGAATTCTTGGGAGAAAAGGCCACAATCAAAATAGCAGTTTATAGAAACAAGATATTCAAAATGTTCAACAGTAAGGTTACGCCACGCGCCTTCAACATAAGGGATCTAGTCCTTAAAAAAACAGATGTAATGGGTGGCAGCGCCAGGTCTGGTAAGTTGAGTGAGAATTGAAAAGGATTATTTAGAGTCTTAAAGATTATTCGCCCAGGTTCATATAAGCTGGCTATGTTAGATGGTCAAGTCATTCCCATTCCTGGAACATCTATAATCTGAGAAAGTTTTATCAATAACAAATTAATAAGGTACTTTCACATGCGGAGTTGTAATACCCGGCTAGACTCCGGTATCGGAATTCCTACCGCCTGGTGGAATCTCGGATGTCGAAAACCTCTAGAAGGGGAAAATCATGTTTTTATAAAATGTTTTCATGTATTTTATGGTTTTAAGTAAGAAAGAAATTGAGTTTTGAATGAAAAAGACCATGGAGGCATTTCCAGGTTCGGCCGCCGAACCCCAGGTTCGGCCGCCGAACCCCAGGTTCGGCCGCCGAACCTCAAGTTCGGCCGCCGAACGTGAGATAGTTTAGGGGGGGCACGTTAGGCTTCCGAATGTGGCTCATGTTCGGCCGCTGAACATGCATGCGTTTTGGAGTCGCCTTCGGCTTCCGAAGGTGGCCTGACTAGCCACCTATAAAAGGACCCATGGCTGAAAATGGGCGAGCTTTCTCCCCTATTTTTGGCCAACGGTGAGTCCATGCCCTCCCATGGTTAGTTTTGGTGATTTTTCCTCAAATCTTTCAAATGTTAACAAGCGTTTACTTGGTTTTTGAAGATTTGTGAGCTTAGAACAAGTTTTTGGAGTTTGGAGGCCCAAGGAGCTAGATCTCTCCCACTTCCGAGTTGGATCGCCTCTCCTCTCGATCTTTAAGAGGTAAGAGTAGATCCTCACCTCTTTTCATATTTTGACTAAGTTTCTTGAAGGTTCATGGGGTAGAAATGAATGATTAGGTTAGTTGTTTAGAGTTAAGTCTTATGTGCTTTTATGGTTAATGTATGTGTTTGAGTTGCTTTTGGTGTTTGTGTTGGGGTTTAGGATAGTTTGAGACCCCTAAATGCTTGTTGGCTTGTGTATGCATATTGTAGAATAGCTAAATGCATGTTTGAATGGTTTGGAAGGCAAAATGTGCATGAGGAGGCTGAGTTCTGCCCTTTGAAAGAACTCAGGTTCGGCAGCCGAAGGACTTTCGGCCGCCGAACCTGCCTGTGGAGGCAAGCTTTCGGCTGCCGAACCCTACCCCCAAAAGTGGACTTTCAGATCTGGAGGGGAGATTCGGCAGCCGAAGGTGCCGCCGAACCTGCATGAGTTTCGTCTCTGGAACCACTTTCGGCCGCCGAAGGTGCCGCCGAAAGTGGCTGAGTTTCGGCTCTAGAGGGACTTTCGGCCGCCGAACCTGCCGCCGAATGTGCCCTGTTCAGCCTTCCTAATTTGCATGTTTTCTATGATTGTTTTAAGGTGTTTTAGGGGGTTTTTGGGGAATAGTTTAGAGTCATGTTCATGTATGTTTGGTCCCTCATTTGAGTCCACCTGTGTAGGTTCGAACCCGAGGAACCGAGGACCCCAGCAGTGAGATAGCTGCTTCAGTGTCTTGTCAGAGCTAGCCTGAGGTGAGTAGAATGACTCTTTATGTTTCAAAACAAATAATAAAAGTTTTAGCATGATTCACGCATCATGAATGCCATGAGATATATTAGGGTGATTGCATTAGAATCCACGAATATGTTGCATTGCATATTATGTTATTGATGTGGATGAATGTTGAATGATCATTTAGCCTTCACTATGATATGATATGATGATGACATGGTACGAAAGTCCAGGAAGACCCATTCTACGTCCCTGGCACTATGTAAGAGAAAGTCCAGGAAGACCCATTCTACGTCCCTGGCACCTTGGAATGTTATGATATGTTATGTAAGAGAAAGACCAGGACCCATTCTACGTTTTGGCACCAATGGAAATGTAGAGGGCTATTGGTGACAAGTTCATCCTTAAGGTGATTTGTCTGTGATGTGATGCATTTCATGAAAGCATGAACTTTAAATATAATATTTTTACTATTCTGCTCACTGGGCTCTAGTAGCTCACCCCATTCCCTTAATCCCCCAGGTTTGCAGGTACGGGCTAAATCAGGAAGTCAGCAAGAGTAAAGTCATGTTTTATGTAATAGCTAGCTGTGGACATGAAAAGACATTGTAATGTAAAGTATAGTAATGTATTGGAATGTAATGATGTATATTGAGGATTAGAGTTGTGCTTGACCCTAGTATGTTGGTTAATCCCATTTGCACATGATCTGTAAAATGTTTTATTGATGTTTTATGTAAACCAAGCTTATTGTATGATATGTTACCCCATTGGAGCATTTGATGAGGGCTCCAGTATGGGGTTTTATGTTTATGAGTTGTGCATGCATAGGTTAAGCTTGGTAAATGAAAGAGAAAGTTTAAAGTTTTTTATGTATATGTTTGATCATGTATGGGATTTAACAGGTATACAGGATGTATGTTAGGCTTGCTACGGGTCCCAGCGGCCTTAAGCCGATCTGGATCCTAGCGCCGGTAGCGGTCCGGTTTCCGGGTCGTTACAGGTGTTCTTTAGTAACAAGGAACGATGATATTGCCTCCCTCGAAGAGAGAATAAATAAGATCACGAGGCAATTTTTTGCTAGATCATTCGGGCATTGGTCCCACTATATCAGGCCATAAGGCAATTTTTACTAGGTCATTAGGCGTTGGTCCCACTAAATAAGGTTATAATTTTTGTCAGACCATTCAGGCGTTGGTCCTACTATGCAAGGCCACAAGGCGATTTTTACCAAGCTAGGCGACAAGGCAGCTTTCGCCAGGCCATTCGGACATTGGTCCCATTAAACAAGGTCGCAAGGCAATTTTTCGCCAAACCATTCGGGCGTTGGTTCTACTATGCAAGGCCACAAGACAGTTTTTGCCAAGCCATTCGAGCGTTGGTCCCACTAAACAAGATCACAAGGCAGTATTCCACCAGACCATTCGGGTGTTGGTTCCACTATGCAAGGCCACAAGGCAATTTTCGCTAGGGCAAGCCATAAAGCAGTTTTCGCCAGGCCATTCGGATGTTGGTCCTACTAAACAAGGTCGTAAGGCGGTATCAGCCAGACAATTCGAGCGTTGGTCCCACTAAGCAAGGCCATAAGGTAATTTTCACTAGGCCGGGCCATAAGAGAGTATTAGCCAGACCAATCGGGCTTTGGTCCTACTAAGTAAGGCCATAAAGCAATTTTCGCCAGCCAACTACCTTTCTAGCCTTGCTCTCGGAACCAATCTTGCATAAACCAGCCCCTGCCCCAGGGGTCGTAGCACCAAAAATCAGCTATAGTCAGACTGGTTGTAATCCTCATAGCTAAGTAATATGTTGCACCTTCATAATGACCCGCCTTCAGTTGCTCTTCAAAGACCATGACGATATCTTCCATATAGATTTTGTTACCCTCAGGAACAGAAGAAGAAGGACCTCCATTCCTCTCTCCCATGAGAAATCGTTGTGAGCCAAAAAGAAGAAAGAATGATTCTTATACAGCAAAATAGCCGATAAAGCTTTGAATGCGGCCCAAAAGATAAGGCGACCATAGGTAAGCGAAACAACGCTCACAACTAAGGTCACACTATATGTCCTAAACAGAAAAGGCAAATGGCCACCTTCGAACCTAAAGAGTCGAAGACCAGCGAGGACCTCTGATGTTACATAACATCCACTCAAAGTAAGCTATAAATTATCACCACAAACTAGAGTCCACATGGCAAGGATCTGACAAGTGGAAAACGCGGCTCCACCTAGGGAAAGAGAGACCTGGGCACTTTAACATCGAGTTTTCCGTAAGACTCACCCTTCCCAGATAGGTCGAGTCTTGGCATAGAATTACCGTTATTAGGCACATTCCCATTTCACCTATGATAGTGGAATCACTAATTTATTAGCTGGTAATGTCCCTTATCGAGCTAGTCACATCATCGCCAGATTTTTATTAAACGCTATATTTATCTCCATCTTCTTACAGTATAAAAAGAGAACGATCACAGAGAAAAAAATATGTTATATCTAATACTATTAAAACTCTGAGTCATTAATTGTATTCTCTCTATTCTTTAAGATACTGACTTGAGCGTCGGAGTGACTACCGTGAGCACTCACCACCGCTTCACATTTCCTTTCTTATAGGTTTTCACTAACCACAACACAATATTATTTCGGCCACATCATCAGTCTAATATTACCAACATCAATATTCATATTTGAATTTTATTTATATTTTGTTAAATTCTTGTAGGGGTTGGATTTGTGAGTTTGATTCTATGTACTAATTGGGCCTTTATTTTGCATTTGCATTGCGATCTTAAATTAGTTAAAAATTACAAAAAGTTAAAAAAATGCAATTTGTTTATTTTTTTTTCTTACAATCATCCCTTAATTTCATAAGGAAACATGAACTTAAATTGTTCCTTACCATAAAATAAACAAATACTAAATTATAACCACAATATGGTATAGCCAATGTTTTATGTTTGTCATATCTAAAATCTCCATACAACATCATATTTGTAATAACTTATTTAAATCTAAAGAAGCAAAGAACTCTTTTTTCCCTTTATTTGGATTTGGTTCCAGACTTGTCACCCTTGTCCCCTTGGGCACCAGAACCGGCACCGCCACCGCCAGGAACCACCGTCCGAACCTTGAACCTCTCGAGTCTCAAAGGAAATTGATCATCTCCATCAATAGAACGAATCCGTTGTGACCCAACACTCAAGCTTCTTTTCAAAGTTGCAGTAGTCTCGTTCCTTCTTGATCTTCCATGCCTGGACAACTTTGCACCAACTTCCTTGAACATTTCTACGAATTCATCATGCGACTCTTCAAATATTTTCTTAAACACTTCACTTCTCCTGATATAGAGTTGTCTGAAAAATTCCAGCAGCATTAGCAACCTTGAATCGGCCGATGACTTCCCCTTCTCCACCATGCCTTCTCCACTTCCCACAAGTGAAAATGCGTCATCGTCATAGCCTATCCTTGGGTACCCTTCCGGCAGGTGAAGCAGCTCCGGCGGCCGGCGGGAGGGTTGAAGATTACTATTGGACATGGTTTTTGGTTTCTTGATGGGTAGGATCTGCAAATTGTTCGAGAATTGAGAATTAACAGTTGTGGAACTTAAAGGCTGCAAGATTTGGCAATTTCGATCCAGTTGCTTGCGCTTTGCTGAATGCTGACTCATTATTATATTATTTTTCTAGAGTGCCAATTTGGATCACATGCAACAAGAAATTCATTTTTCACAGGCAATTTCTTGACTGCTGTTTTAAAAATTGAAAAATAGATTAATTTTTCTTAAAAAAAAAAAGAAAAAGTTAATTATAAGTTGTATTATTCTCTTTACTTCTCATGTTATAAAATAATTTAGTATTTCAAGATCTATACTTTTCATTTGCAATATCTAAAATTGATAATTCTTTTAGTAGTTTTTTTTTTTTTTTGAGTTAGCAGCTAAAATTTATAATTTTTAAAATAAAAAGGCGAAAATATATTTGAAGAATTTTATTAATTATATAAAAATAGTAAACCGTTAATTTGCATTCCAGATAACTTGTAATGATGACTCACTGTTACCGTAGCATTTCTCTTTTTCTTGAAGAATTGGTCCCTGCAAGCAAAAGACATTTCAAGCGAGGGAAATTCCATGGACGCGTCTAATAATAAGCGAAGCTTCGCTTCCGCGTCTTTTATTATTTATTTACTAATTTATTTATTTATTTTATTTATTGAAAATAAAAACAGAGTTTGAACGATTAAAATCTCACTTTTTTTTTGTGTTTATCGGTAATATATTATGACTCATCCATTTAATCGAAATAAAATTATACGGTGATTAGTCAATTTATATAAAAAAAAATAATTAGCATATATAATGGCTAATCTCGTTCAAGTTACTAGTATATTAAAAAATAAAATGAATGTAAAAAATTATTTAAAATTTAAAAATAATTATGTATATTTATCTCTGTAATTATTAAATTTTACACAATAAAAAATTAGAGTTAATTATAATATTTTTTAAAAATTCAGCTAATTAATTAAAAATTTTATTAGCTAATTGATCAGAAATTCCATAATTATAAATATAATGAAATCTGTTAGTTTATATATTTGAATCTTTCTTTTCACGGGTGAATCTTATCGGACTCTTACCACATGATTTTACCTTACAAGTACAGTTTATAATATATTTTGAGCGATCATTATTATTAAATCATTTACTTTATTTATTTTGAGAGAAATTGAAAATAAAAAGAGTGAGAAATGTCATTTTTCATATTTTCTTTATTTGAATAATAAGAAATGGATGGAAAAATACAGAAAAAAAATATCTTTATTTTATATAACGAATATTTCTCTTCAATTGAGAGGAGGCAAAGATGTAGAAAAGCAGATATTATCCATATTAAAATTGCTCATTACTATAGAGCTATTGGGGATAAAAATTCTAACTTTTTGAGAATTTTGCTATCATCATCTTTTAATTTAGGTATCATAAATTATTTTTTTTAATTACTTAAAAATTTATCTGAAATCTAAAATAGGGATGAGTGTCCTTGTATACCTTCAGAATACACTAACTTATTTTATTATTATTTAATGTAATCTATCTATATATTTATAATAAAAAAAAAATTTTAATTTTTTGTTTTGAAATTTACTGACGTGATATTGATATTGATATGACAATGACCGACCGTTAATTTTATTAATTTTTAACACCAAAATAAAATTAAAATAATTTAGAATGTCATATTTTAATTGACAAAAAAAGTACAAAGTATAATTGTAATAATATCAAAAGTACATTTTTTTTAACTATTAACTCCAAAAATAAACTATCCAATTTCTTAAAAACTCAAGGATGTATTAGTAATTTTCCAAAATTCTAACAAAGGTATCAGATAGTTAAGGTTCAACCGTTATATCATAAGTCATAAGATAACATATCCAAAAATATGGAGAAAGCTAAAACCTTTTCATGTAAACCAATAAATCACAATCCTTTTGAATCCAGGAAAAACAATACCCACATCACTGCAAATGGGTCTGAGTCTCCTCAAATCCGGATGCGTACACCCATTTATTTTAAAAATAGAAAAAATTACTTTTTAGTCTATGAGGTATAGCGTAATTAACGGATTCGTCTCTCTATTTTTAGAATCCAATACTTTCATCCCTGATATTTAATTCCGTCAAAATTCAAGATCCCTCCATTAAAAATTTCTGTTAAGTCAATGATTTTCAGCTGGTCAAAGGAAACAGAATAAATATAATCCCAAAAATATCCTTATCAATAATAAAATAAAAAAAATATTATTTAATTCCTATAGTATGAAAAAACTCGCTACTTAGTCCCTCAATTTTGAAAAATATATTAAAATATCCCTAACATTTTAAAAAGTCTACTAGTTAGTTCCTCTATTAATTTTATCACTAAATATTTTACTATTTAGTCTCTATTGTTTAGAAAAAAAATTAATTAGTCCCTCAAATTATTAAAAAATTTACTAATTAGTCACTCCATATCATGAAAATTTTAGATTTTTTTTATAATACTTAACGACTAAAATTAACGGAAAGACTAATTAGTAAATTTTTTAAAATATCAGACATTTTAATGAATTTTTAAAATGGCGAGCAGCATCATAAAAAATATTTATATTGAGTTTTAACTTTTTATTTTTAATAATTTAAATTTTATATATTTTGATTTTTATTATTTTTTCTGAATTTGAATCTTAAATTTATTAAAATTTTTATTTGTTTATGGAGATTGAGTTTGAAATTTTCTTCCTTGAATTTTGACGAAATTAAACTTTAGGAACTAAAATGTTGAATTCAAAAAAATAGAGGAACAAATATGCTAATTATGTAATATCTTAGGGACAAAAATGTATTTTTTTCCTTCAATTCTTTGAGAGAGGAACCTATAAATTTATAGGAATTAAATTTCAGAGATTAAAGTATTAAGTTCTAGAAAGTGTAATTCGATATTTTTCCTATCACTAACGACATTTTTTACGGAGGAACCTCTAATTTTGACGGAATTAAACCTCAGGAACGAAAGCGTTGAATTCTAAAAATAGAGGGACGAATATGTTAATTACGCTATACCTCAAAGACTAAAAAATAATTTTCCCTTAAAAATATTATATACGCTAAAATGAAAATCCACTTATAAAAATATATTGGCAACGCATTCACAGACTTAGCTCTGTGATAAATACCTAGTGCTAAATGCATCTAAGATTCCAAATAAATCTTGAAAGATCTCAGATTCTAGTGCTAAATGCATCTAAGATTCCAAATAAATCTTGAAAGATCTCAGATTCTACTCTCCCAATCTCCAATATCCCATTTTAAAAAATATATATATATATTGACGACTTTCTATTGGACAACTTTGTGAAGATAAGAATTTTTCTACTGCATAGTGCAATTTATGATTGTATTGAAAGGAAATATAAGCATGAATAAGAACTAGAAGCACAATCTCATCTCTTCAGACATCCTATATCACAAAAGATAATACATCCCACAAAATAATACAAATAGTTACACTGCAAAATCACTATCCTGGAACCTTGGCACTAAAATTTCATAACCCTACAGAATTCCAATGGCAAGCTACTATCTATATGTGTTTGGTCTAATATTATCATCAATGAATGAGAAGTGATTTGTGTTAGGCATCCTGACAGTTCTACCTGGAAGCGATGCAGACAGTGCTTCTCTACTAGGGATCCGTGGCATCAGATCCGGATATGATGCATTGATCGGGTAACTGGGATAGGCGTATCTACTCGAAGAAGGTACACCTGTATCCAGATAAGGATCAAAATAAGGCTTCTGAGTTGGGATACTTGATCCACTGCCTATGTATTGACTGCTAAGAAATTGATCCTGTGTAGACAAGCTTGACTTGCTCTCCAAGTAAGGGGTCGAGACAAGCAAATTGCTGGCAGCGGCTGGAACTCCTGTATTGGGATAATAGTTTCCCAAACTTAATCGAGAACTCGGACTAATGAAGTTTGCTCGAGCTTTGTCTTCGACCAAAAAATCAGTTGGTATTCTGAACAGTCCAGCGCATCCAACAGGAATCTGTCCTTTATCCCTAAGCATTGTTGCAGGTAGAGAAGGTTCAGCAGATTTTCCAACAGATACAGATACTAATGGCACTCTCTGCTGCAGTGATTGCTTTGCTGCTTTAAGTGCCTCCAGCACCCCACCCACCACATCAGATGTTTTCTGTGGCACCAATGCGTAAAGTTCATTTTCGCTTCCTTTTACTTTACTGAGGTGACTACTTGTAGTTGATGAAAAGCTCGGCACGTATTGGCTCCCAGGAGAATCATATGAACCATGTGAAACTGAATCATGGCGGGGGATATGTGATGGTGGATGGCAGTTGTTTTCATGGCTATCTTGATTTTGCTTTTCCATGACCAAGGGGAAAGCAAAGTCTTGAGTTGAAGATTTGGAAACATGCGTGCTACTGCTTTCTCTTTCTCTCTCCTCCAAGCTTGCCGCATCAACATGTGAAGATGGTAGAAAACCACTAGGCTGAATTTTGTTGAAATCTTCAACATCTGATCTCAACTCATGTGTTTGGGAGGCAATTGTTGCAGCGGAATGTGTAGCTGGTCCCTTGATCTCATCTCTTTCCTCAGTGATATCTGAGTGGTTCCCAGGATCACATGAATCCTGCATAATCATAAAAAAGGTCACATATGAGAAAGGATATAAAGAACAAATCCAGACAACTAAAAACTGCTTAATAACAAGAATCAGTGAAAGCAGAGTGTAGAAGTGAGAGCAATATCATGAAGAAAATTATGAATATGCTTCATTTATATAATCCCAAGATAAAAGGTATTTAAAGTGAGTATTATGCCAATGTACACGAGTACAGTTTATGTACCCAGAATTCAGATATACCCTAGTGCCTCATTCATAGGTAAGTATCTCATATGCAATTTGGTCCAGATAATAGACAAGGCAATTTTAAAAAGGCATCCATTGACAAACAATGAGTTCCAGTCACAAAAACTGGGGCACTCTTCTTGATCCTTCTTAGTTCTTACTGTTGTGCATGCTAGCTGATCATATGCACGCGAGCACACACCAACAGCTACTTTAATCGACACCACCAGTTCATGCAAATACCCTTAAGATTTTGAAACATATTTTAATCAACTTTTTTGCTACCTTCAGACCTTCAGCATCTTTTCCATTGGTCATATGCTAAGGTGAGTTAATGTTTCTCATTCACTTGAATAAAAGATTTAAAAAGAGTCCTCAAAGCCTAATTTAGATCAACAATTCATAATGGAATATTTTTATTTAAACTCATTTTTCAACAAAAAGTACAAATTATAAAATATAAAATAAAAACAAAATGATCCCAACGTAATAAAGGTCAAGCTTTAACAGAGTTTTAAGTAATGTTTGCAACTAATGGCAAGATACTGAACAAAAGATAATTATCAACATTTGATTTTGTCACAGCAAATTTTTTTAGCATAATTCAATACTTGTGCACTTACATAGCACTTTTTATCAATAAACTAGCTCAAGGGGCCTTTCTTCTACTTCTGATAACCATGCTCCAGTTTATTCCTATAGTTTGCAGCATAGTCACCAGACTTACCCCCCCTTCGGAACTGTGTTCCAGGTACTATATACTAAAATGCCATACTTTTGCATCTCAAGTTGCTGGAGGAAACAATTGGAATCGCCAAAATAGAGGTTCTAGAGAGAAATGAAAAGATGGAAGGAAGGAAGAAAAAAAGAAAAACCAACAAATATGCATGTGTGCAATAATATGCAAGCATAAGAAGAGGAGCCGAGGAGAAAGGCTATAGCAAAAGAAGAATAAAAGGAAGAGAATGAATTTTGAAAAACTTTAAGAGAGGTGGTGGATTTAAATGTTAGTGGAAGATGTGGCAACGTTAACTTGGAGGTGTAAATAACTAATTTATTAGATAAAATTTAAATTTTTTAGAAAATATAAATATTATTAACTATTACTCATTAGTAGTATATTTAATTATTTAAACATTATATTATATTGAATAAATACATTTACATGCCCCAAATTAAATTGGTGTACCAACTAAACGTAACACTAATCCAATTAGCATACCAATTAAGTCTACCCCTACATATCCTATATTTCACTAATTGGACATCCCCAAACTTTTGTTTCTAGGATCCCTATTGGATTAAGGATTGCAATCCATCCAAATTATTAGTTGCTAGTCCTTATCAGATTATGCACATATCTCACACACTTTGATGTAGAACCAATAGATATTAGGGGATTTTGGACGCTAAACCAATTCTCAATTGAAGAGAAATGAATTCTCAATGTATTTGCCAAATGTCTATAGTCAATAATCAAAATAAAATCTCTTAAGAAAAATACCTAAATTGCATAGTTATTTATAGACTGGCAAAAGAAGAAGAAGAAGAATAAGGAGGAGGAAACCTAAACAAAACAAATTAGAAATAAAAATCCAATCTTAACTAGGAAATTGCATAGTTATACAATTATTAAATAATAAATTTTAAACCTAATAGAATTCTAAATCTAAAAGTATAAACTTCCCAATTTTATGATAAATATACTTCCAAGTATCCAAACTGAGTCTCCTTCCAGTGCTGCATCACAATTATTCTTGGTTCCGATCAGGCTATGAATGGTAATATCCTGTTGCACCTCCAAGAAACCTATGAAATGAACCCTGGCACCTCACTTTTGTATTTCTATTGCTCCTAGCAGACTGAGTTGTGTCGACTCTAGCTTCCCTCGAATATGCAAGAAAACTATGGAAAGTGCACCAACACTCTATATTATAAAATTTAGATAGTTCCTATCTGACTATTAATCATTGACTAATAGAGTCAGGAACATGGAGATTAATTTGAGAAAAAAATGCAACAGAACTTCAATGGAAATTATTGGCAAAATATGCCTTCTCAAGTTAATTTAGGGCTCAACGTTACATAACAAACATGCTAATACTCCCTTTCTTTCTATTAGAACCAAACAACAACAACAAGAAAAGGAAGGAGACAATAGATGACAAACCAGGAGACCTCCCCCCAACTAGCCAATGGCATAGCCCCAGCTTACAACCAAAATAAAACTCTCCTTAGCTTCTGAACTAGCCTGAATGTAACGAATTTGGATCCCCTTTCTATAAGCATCTCCATATGGTACTCCCTCCTTTATCCATAAAAAGCCCAAGTCCTCCAGCTGCATGCTTCTAAAATACTTCCGTCCAAATTGTGCTGCTCCCCTTTTGTTCTTTCTGCAGTATACTTTTAATGGTCTTATGCACAACTCCTTTGGCTGCTGCTGCTGCTGCAGTCCTTCAGCTCCTGTCCTAAATTCATAACATTGCCAGCTGCTTTAAAACCAGCCTTGCCCTCAAGCCTGAAACATGAAAACTGTTCATGAATATCAATTGTATCCATCCAAATTGCATCAACTGTAGATTGAGCCTTCCATTGAACCAAAAAAGTCGAATTCCTCCCTTTCACTCTATGGCCTGCCCTTTGCAGATGAGAACCGGTAATTATTCCCATGAATTCTCCACAAGTATCTTTGTTAGACTCCCGATTATGCAGTTTGGACAAGGAAGAGTCTCCTCTTAAACAAAAACTTTAGGAATATTTAGTTTAATTGTTGGATGCAATTGATAGCTATAGTCATCCCAATAGCTAAACCAATGTGTTTATTAAACTTTTAAAATATTAACCGATAGTTGATAGGCAGCTGAATTAAGACCTATAAGTTGCATTTCATATCAATTCTATAATTAGAAGCGTTATCAAGGCAATAGGCAACAGTTAGGCAAGAGGTGAGAGGCAAGCCAATGCCCTAAGGTGACAAAGCCAATTTTGTTTTAATATATTTTGAATATACATGTATATATACATATAATGTATCGCCAACTATAGTTTATATATTTTAATTTAAAAAAATAGCTCCTTTATATTTTTTGGATGTTATAACATCTATTGTTACATTTTTCATTTAACCTTGAACTGATTCTTCCAATTTTCCCATTTTCCCCTGCATCAATTTCTCAAATGTTTGATCCAGCAACTCCTCATTTCTTTTAAATCCTCTCAATAATCTCACATATGCTCTGTTCTAGAAACAAAAGTTTTTGTTTCCAGGTTTGCTCTTCCATAACCAGATGGTAAAAGAAAACAGCAATACAACCCAAAACAGAGAAATAAAAGTAAAAAACTAGAAAATCGACCTGGAGGAGATATTAGTTGAGAAAATACAAAACTAAGAATAGTAATCTGAAATTGAAAAGTAAAAGAGAGTTAAGAGTCCCAAAACAGAAGATTAGTGTGAAAACCGTGTACATATCTGAATTTGGAAGAACTCTTAACAGATCTGTTACCAAAGGTCAGGTAAAATTATAATAATCTGGATTTTCAGGTAACAGTAACCAGAAATACAGGACAAGGAAGATAGGAAAGAATAGGAAGAAAGAGAATAGAAGGAAAAAGAAGAATAGACGGTAGAACCTGATACAAAAGGAAAGGAATGGAAGGAGAGAGAAGAAATAGAGAAGGGAAGAAGAATTGTTGTCAAATCAGAAAAGAAAAAAACAGAAGAGAAAGAAAGGAAGAAGAAGAAGAAATAGAAGGAAAGAAGAGAGAAGGGGAAAACAGAGAGGAACCTGGAACTTTGGGAAGGCTTCCACTAATCATCCTTGATTGGGACTCCCAGACATATAAGGAAGCAATCCCACTAGAGAACAAGACTCTGGGGTCACTACTACTGATCTAGTCATTGGTGCAACACAGAACAACCATTCGCAAGCAAAGTGCACAATGGGAATCAAGCTCTGATACCATCTGTTATGTGAGAACCAGGCTCTGTAGAAGAAAGAGGGGAAAGAGAGACAGCAAGAAGAGAAGCAGAGGGAAGAAAGAGGCAGAGAAGATCAAGAAAGGGAAGAGGGAAAGAGAGAGAGATAATATTGGAGAGAGAAAATAATATTTGTATATTCAATATTGATGGGTCAGTTAGAATCTATTAGTGCTATTTATACATCATAATAACTAACTGTTATGCTCACTACCCACTCTACCCTTACTCTAGTATACTCACTACCTACACTCCCCTTAGTCATAACAGGGGGCTCCCTCCATTCTAATCAATGCCAAATAATTCCTCATTTAATTTTGGGCACCATAGAATTTGAATATTGCTTCACATGAACAATCCAGCTCTCTGGATTTACAGCACAGAAATTACGCATCTAAATTTTCTTTGTTGCAATGGAATCTCAGCCAGCAACATGGGCCCAACCGCTGGATGTAACAATGACATCTTCTCATTCTCAGTTGGTCGTAGACTCTTTAGCCACTCCTTCCTCAACAACTGCTTTTCCCATGAACCATGGATGTAACACATTCCAATTTATTGAAATGCTGATCATGTTCAACTCTAAGAGATTATAATGCTTCTGTATTTGCTATTTTTCTATCTTCTCCAATACATTCTTCTTTCCACTCTGATTTTGGGATCCGACGGTCGAAAAAATTAATAGAACTAGGAACACAGATTAATTTGATAGAAAATTGAATGGAACTTCTAATGAAATAACGGCAAAATATGCCTTCTCAAGTTAATACAGAGCTTAGTGTTATGGAAAAAAAATGCTAATAATCCCCTTCTTTCTATCAAAAACCAGGAGACCTCCTCCTGAACTAGCCAATGGCCTACCTAGCTTACAGTCAAAACATAGAATAAAACTCTTTTCTTAGCTGCTGAATTAGCCACTAAATAAAATGGCTTTGGATTCCCTTATTCTTTTAGCATCTCCAGGTGGCATTCCCCCCTTGATTCCTTCTAACAAACCAAACTCCCCCAACGCATGCTTCTAAAATCTTCCATCCAAATTCCTCTGCTACTCTTTTCTTCTTTCTCCAACATACTTGTAATGGTCTTAGGCTTAAATCCATAACTCCTGGGCTCTTGCTACTATCCTTCAGTTCCTTTCCTGAATCCATACCATTCACAGACACATCCTTCTTTTCATACTACTTCATTTTCAGCTCACTATTTAGGGCCTAAACTATTTCCCAATGAACTCCACAATTAAAATAATACATGACAAGAACTTTCCAATAGTATCTCATAAGGCAAATATTTTTGGATTGCCTGAATGAGGACCCAAAAACCATATACTTAAACCACAACACTCTTAAGCCATTTACGATACTCAACAACCTTGGATGCCACAAAGGAGATAGCTCCAGTCACCTACGCCATGATGCTCTATTCCGCACAAAGTTCTACTAACAAAAACAAAGATAATCTTTTAATTCCTGCATGTTTTTTGGCACTATCTTCCTTTATGACAAGGTAGATTCAAACGTCATTACTCTTACAGTTTAAATTTATTGCCAATTTTTATTATTTTTCTGTTACTCTGCCTAATACTGTATTATACAATATGCTTTGCTCTCATTTATATTTGCACACCATGACCCCGACAAGCCCACCTGTGACTTCAGTTCTTCTGAGGAGAAGGGCCCCTAAAATGTTAATATATTAAAGATGGGACTTTGGACAAGTACAAGCTGATGAAAAGCTGAACTTCCAAATGATTTGAATAGTATATTTCTGCATATGGTTAATCTAGGGAATTAATCCACAATAAATTACAATTCAAGACCAATTCTAAAAATCAACCCTTAGAAAAATCTTTGACAACATTTTTTATTGGCATTTTGCAATGAAACCTTCTCCGCACACAATATCATTGATTAGATTTAAATTTGCAAGCCAAAACTTATTTTCAGTTTTTCCTAAGAATTAGAGAATGAGAGTCCACATATATTATTTACACTTTTTTGCTTACTTATCCTCCAAGAACACAAGGCAGCTACCAGCTAGAGATCACCACAACCATTGCAACATATAAGAAAACCACCAAGGCTTTCAACATCCCTAGAAAAGAAGTCTTCACTTATACAGTAACACTTTTTCTTCAATTTTAAGATTTAGGAGTATAACGGTTTCAGAAAATTAAGAAAGCGAGAGAATTGAAGGCAAATGTAGGGAAGACTGGCTTGATTATTCCCTCAGGCTTTGGGGTTTACATATTGCCACAAGTACAACAGGAATGGAATTACAATCAATCAGTTAATGAATCCTACTATAAATCCCACAGTTATTGCACATCCCAAGTTTAAACCAAAACATACTAGCTTTATGCAATCTACCATTTCTGCTAATATTTTCACAACAATGATACACATTTCCATAATATATACTATCTAAACTCATCAGCCACACCTAAACAATATGGAATGCATAAGTCAGCCAAAATAGAAGCAGTACCTGTTAAAGTTTAGTTTATCTAAGATTCACCAAGATAAGCTAGATTCAAATTCTGGATTTTAAAATGGACATTTTTTACCTTTCCTAGAGATAAAATTAGGATGAAGTTTCTGCATCACTAAAATTGAGTGCCCTACTGCCCTAGAACAATGGATGCTATCATTTGAATACTCCAGAATCTCAGATTCGGAGGATATTTTTGCCTTTGATAACTAGGGTATTTTATAATTATCTCATAAAGATTTTTATTGAGAAACAGGCACAACTATGCAATTTGTGTGTATGCATGCGAACGTATTGTGCATGTGTCTGGTGGGGGAGAGAGTGAGAAAGAGAAGGGGACAAGGAACATGCTGCAGAAAATTTAGATTGTCAAGAAAGTCAACATCATACATTTGTGCAACCCTGACAGATTATTATTATTACATTATAAATGAGTGGATGGTCTTTTGCAAATATCAAATTAAGATAATTTCAAAACTACAAGATGACATTCTTCAAACACTGTCCTATGCGAGTCACTGAAAAGAAATATTCACTCGAACATCCAGACACAGTGTAAGAAACTAAAATGCAACCTCTATCCATTTAGTTTGAACTTGAGCAAAAAGCATTGAAAAATTGCAGGCACTAATCTTAGGTCGCATATGGAATAATTATGACAAAAGGAAAAGCAATTAAGAAAATGGATCTCCATGGCTTCCCATGAATTCCCATTGTTTCATTTCTAAAGCACATATATTTCTTTTTTTTAATTTTATTAGAAGTGAATATCCTGTAATGTGATTCTTAGTTAGTGAAGAAACATTTCAAAGTTGATCACACAGTATGTTAGTCAAGAAAAAAAAAAAAGAAAACTTAAATCTAGCTCTAGACAATATGTTTTCTATATATATATATAGATATATATATCATCCATGCACTACCACAATGCTGTCAACTTTTCATTTGCGAACAATTTAATGGTTTTGAAGTTATATAGATTTCATCAACCATACCGGTGTACTGTTGTTATTTTCTCTGAATTTCTCTTCCCATTCAGTTTGAGCCTTTTCCATTTCTTCATATCGGCCAATTAGTTGTGCCTGGTGTTCAAGTGCCTTTTCCATGTCTCTATCGCCACCATACACATTATAATCAATGTCATTGCCATTTGTGTTTTGTCCATTTTCTAAGCAGCTTGAGAGTGAGTCCTCCAATAACATTTTCTCTTCTCCCCTTTTAACAACACCTCCATGCATCTCAGGCTTAACATCTGGGCAACTTGGGAAATTTTCTGAAGTGGTAGCAACTTGATCTTCAATAGCATCAACCTTGATAGAGTTGGCTTTATGTTCCTCAGCTATAGATCTGGCAAAATAAACACACTTAAGTATATATTCTACATAAGGTCTCTATTAGAATAAGGCTTCACAAGATAAAGAAAAGTCTTGGTTTAGTTTTCCTTCCATGAAACTTGATTACAATTATTACACTTTCACTTTTTTCCTGTGTATTAATTGTTTTGATTGAGGGTTCTGGGTGGCCAGTGGTGGGAAGTACAATTTCTAAAACACAATTCTTTTCAGAGTGTATCAAATACAAACTTTACCATATATATATATATATAAAGAAAACTCCATAGTGGCAGGTTAAGGCTCGTGCAACTTGTCACACAACTTCTTCATGCTGACAAAAACATACAGTATCATGATAAAACTAAAGGAACAGCAATCTATCATATTTACCACTTTTCTTTGCTTGAGAATTTTTGGAAAAGTAGCAAAGAAATGTACATTACATTAGTAATTCATTAAGTGGATGAAGTAAGATGAACAAACCTAGATTCCTTGCGCCTTATTTGGCGGCAGGACTTGCCTTGACAATGTTTTGGAGAAGAAGCAACAGATCCAAAATTATTCCGTCTTCTCGTAGATATATCCTTGAATTTTTCAAGGTCACGAGGACAATCCTTGCGACCTTTCCAAGACAAGCTTCTACTAGTTACTGGAGAAAAATCAATATCAGAACCTGAAAGTTCTTCTTTCTCATTGTTTCTGATTTTTGAATTGATAGAATTCTCTTCTTCTTGAAAGGAACTATTATCCACTTTGGATTCAGAAGGGGTATCCTGATCAGAGCTTGAATCAAATGTCTCAGATATGTCACTTATCCCATTACCCTCCAGAATAGCAAGAACATCTGCTGTTGCCTTCTCAGCCTTCATTCTTTGAAGAGACACAATCCTTAGTTGTTCCTCCAGCTCTGCTACCTAATTGGGATACATAACTAACATTATAACAGTAATAAAGGGGAGAGAAGATACAGAGACTTATTATTTAAACATAAGATAAATGCCCTATTAGAAAAATCCATATCACAACATACCCTTTTTGCTAGCTCATCAGCTCTCTGTCTTGCACTTCTTGATACTGACCTTTCAGACAACAGCCGAGCCCGAAGGAATTCAATAGTCATTGCAGTAGAATCCTCGATGCCAGAATCAGTTCTACAAAATGATCAACAAATCAATAAGAAATCGTGAATATCAATCTGCCTTCAGTTTGAACTGAAACCTGCACATTAAATTCTATGCAATCTGCAACATTCAAAGATCATGGCTTCATTAATTTCCAGAACAAATATTTCAGTGGACCCTTCATAAGTTTCATGCATCAGATGTTACTTCCACATATAACTAAGAGCATAACATCCTTTCATGGCTCCACAGTAATTAGGATCAAGAAACGCTTTCAGGAATCCTTGTTGGTGAATGCAGATTCTAATTATTAAAAAAAAATTGAGGAAACTACACATATTCACTAAGTGAGCTGTAACCACTAAATTCACCAGCTTGCAAGGACAATTTCCAGCAATAAGCACAAGGAAAATTCCTAACAAACTCCACTCAAATAAATTTCACAACAATAAAATGCAAACTATAGTTTGGGAGATGATCTCCAAGTAATTGATGATGGATTACACAAGTACAAAGAGCATTCACTTTGGTTGCCAGGAGGAGAAGATAAGAAAAGATGTGGTTATTTTCATTGTACTCTGAAAATTGCAAATATTCATTACAATTAAGCATGTTGATGTATCAGAATAAGGCTGGGGTTACTTGCCTCAAAATTGACTATCTATAATTCTGAGGCAACAACCTTTTATTCTTCTTTCCTTCTCTTAGCAATCAAATCATACGTAAGCAAATAAATCTAAGATTCCCTTCTAAGCAAAACAGTAAATGTCCATGTACAATTCATATTAAAGTCCTCAGTTCTAAACAGAAATAAGTTCAGAGGAAAAAAATGTAGGCGATAAAATCCCGTCCTAAACACTACAAAATGAACAAAAATAAGTTCTAAAACGAGGAACAAAAGCAAATCAAATAGACCCAAATGATAATACTACTAAAAACCTTCAAAACTCAACTTGAGTACACAAAAACCAAACAAAAAGAGGGATACCCAGATGGATTTTACCTCAGATCTTGCATTTCCTGATCAGAACGGTTCATACTTCTGGAAGATAACACCTAAAACCAAAGGAAACCCTTAAAGGTCCACTTGAAAACTTGGCTCCTGTAACAAGGAGGAGGCAGAGAAGCAATCTAAGATCATAGAGATTTCAGAGCATTAAACAAAGAGTTAAACAAAAACCAGGAGTGTGATTCACATAAAGATCATAGAAGAAATGAAAAAAGAAAAGAAACAAAGGAGAATGATAAATTGGGGCCTACCTTATTCCGTGAGAGAAGAGAAGAGTATCATTGAATTGAACACAAATGGGGACTTTTACTTTCACTAATTAATGAGCAAAAGGAAGATCTTTTAAGGTCCGTTGGGAATGAGCAGAGAACCTTCTCTTTTGAGAGTGATTGAGACAATTTGTACAACCATGGGCCATCATCTGCAACTCCTCCGGGACATCTTTGTCTGATATGTTATATTCTCACATTCAATTTACGAAATAAACCACCGCATTGAAGAATATGACAAACTCCGTTATCATTCTTTTGCATTTTTTTTTATTTATCTGCATTATTTTCTTTAAAAAATAAGAACTTTAACCTTTTTTTTACGAAAATAACAAATTAATCAAATGTTTTCTAAATAAAATGTTTTTACTTTTTTATATTTTATGAAAAAGATATTTCATTATCTCAATTTTAATTTAAAAGTCAAAATAAAATGATGTTAAAAATAAAAATAGATAAAACATATTATGTTAATATTGTTAAATAATAAATTTCCTTTTAGTCTTTTTTATACTAGTTGCTCATATTGCTACTTTTAAAATTAAATAACTTAAATTATTAATTTTTAAAAAACTTAAATTACTAAATTATTTATAAAAGAATAAAAATTTTATTTTTGTATGTATTTAATAAAAAAATTATAATAAGTTATAATAAATTGTTATATAAAAAGTAATATATAATTTGAGAAAATAAAAAAAATAAAATGAATTTATTTTATAAAAAAGCACATTTTATCAAAAAAAAACAAGAATTACTTTTAAAAAGAAAAAAAATTTAATTTTATATAAAAACTATACAAAATCGTGAAATCCAAAATACCTTCATGAAATATCACTGCTAGACTCAATATCGCTTTGATACCATGTTAAATTTAGATTATATCTAATTCACTTCAAAGCTATTTCAAAGGTGAGAATATTTATAATTCTTATAAGGAGCATATAATTTTTAATCAAAACTGATATGAGATTTAATATTATATCTTTTATTTGTAATATTTTATCGATTTTATTTAATTTATCAAAGCATATAGCCGTAAATAATTTTATTTGCTCTATTCATCAACTTCAACTTGAAACATTAGATTATACTACCTTTTTTTTTTTATGTCAACATACTCAGACAGCTTGATTTAGTAGTTCTTCTTGTAGTTATCAACCTAACTCAGTAGCTTCCCAATTTCATGCATTTATAGAAAATATTGTGAAGTAGGTTCCGACTAGATTTGAAAGTCTCTTTAGTCATGGCTTTTATAATTCTCACTTTTCAACATATATGAAAGAAAAAAAACATAGAGATATTTTTTATTCTGTTAAATATGATCTTATCACGAGCTTTCAGCGCATTTTAATTGATATTTATTAACTCTTTTTTTATAATCATAATTACCTCATTAATCTTATTGTTGCCGTTATTGCTGTATGGTGAAATTGTTAAATTTAATTGTAATATTATATGAAAGTATTAGTTTTCACCGATTAATATCGGCATAATTACAATAAATAGTACAGGGTTAATTACTTATGGTGTTGTAAAGAAGCCTTTAGCTGGAGAGGCTCGGCATAGTTTTTTTTTTTTTTTATTGAAACAGTTGTGATGAAAGAGACATTGCCTTTTAGTTGCTGGGTCTATATCCTAAATGATTTAATTTCTTTAATATAATGTGGTTTTTTGTGCTGCTTCAGCAGACATGCAAAGCAATGCTCTATTGCATATTAAAAAGATTTCAAAATCTAAAGATTAGATTTTGGATTTTAACTAATTAACGCTATACAAATCTACTAGGAAAAATTATAAAAAAGTATAATTTTATCGATTTTTCATTTTCGTGTCTGTGATTTAATTTATGTCGAAATAATATTTATAATATTGTGTCATTAATAAATAGCAATTATTTTTAAACGTCGTTAAAAATGTTGATATAAAAATCACATATTAATTTAACATTAAATTAAATTATAAATTCTGAAATGAAAATGAGTGAAACTACATTTTGCATTTTTATATATTTTTTTTAATTAATAAATATATTTTATTTATTATTTCCGTACATTTTTTACAATATCAGATAATTACCGCTATTTAATATCAGCATAACAGAAGTACTATTTTAATATAAATTGAATCATAGATTCTAAAATAAAAATAATTGAAATCATATATATATATATATATATAAAAGATGGAAAAGGAAAACATATAACTTTTTTTTAGTTATCTATAATTACTTTAAATTTTTATTTTTAAAAGAATAGATAATAATTTTTATTTTTATTTTTAAAAATAAAGGTGGAAAAGGAAAACATATAATTTTTATTTTTAATTATTTTTAGAGTAATCCCATAGGATATATAAAAAGGAATATAAGATTATAGTTTTTGTAATTAGAATACTTTTAAACTAGATGATAAATTCATTATTTAAATTAATTTTAGAGTTTATTAATAAAATATAAAATGATATATAAAAATACATCAAGATTAAATTTCAAAAATGAGTATTATTAAAGTAGATTGATATCTTTTGTAAGTATTTAGATAAAGATAGTACTTAAAATTTTTTTTTATTAATGTTGTCATCATGATATCTATGCACAATGTTATTCTCACAAGAGATATCTGAACTAACTACCTTTTATGGCAAACTTAGCTTACACCCATTTTTTAATAATATTTTCAATATTTAAAATTTTTTTAAATTAGTTTTTAAAAAATTATTATTTAATTTTTATAATATAAAAAATTCACTAATTAATTTCTTAATTTTAAAAAATATATTAAAATATTTTTATATTTTAAAAAATTTATTAATTCGTTCTTCCGGTAATTTTATCTATTAAATATTTTACTATTTAATCTTTATAATTTTAAAAAACTTATTAATTAATTTTTTAAATTTTAAAAAAATCTATTTTTTAATCTTTTTAGATATTTTAGACTTTTTTATAATATTTAATAATTAAAAATAATAAAAAGATTAATTAATAAATTTTTTAAAATATTTTTGACATTTTAATGTATTTTTTAAAATTAAAAAATAAATTAAATAGTAATTTATTAAAATAAAATGCTATAAGTTTTTAAATTTAAAATTACCGTTATTGTCGTCATTTTTGTAATATATTTTTATTTTTAATGAAATAAGTTTGATTTTTTTTCTTTTCACATTAATTGATTTTTATAATAAATAAACAAGAAAAAATTACTAGAACCATTTTAAATTTTTATTAATTTAATATTAACAATTGATTTTTAAAATTTATTTAATTTATTTTAATTGTAAACCACTTAATTTATTTTAATTTTAAAATTTATTCCTTTATTACTCACATTTTAATTATTTAACTATTTAAATATATATTTATTAAGTCTACATTATTCATCATCATTACCATCATCATCATCTCCTCTTGAAATGAGTTTTTTAAAATGGATTTTAACTTATACACTAACATCATAGAAATGGATTTTAACTTTTCCACTAACATCATAGCATCTTGGTTAGGGAAGAGCATAAATCGATTTGAATCAAAAAATCGAATTGAATCGATCAATTTCAATTTAATAATTCAGTTAATCAGAATACTTAATCAAATTCGGTTAGTATTTTCTAATTTATTTGGTTTTCGGTTCAATTCAATTTAAACGTGATAAATAATCGACAAATCAAATAATAAATTTTATATATATTTTTATTATATAAAACATTAATTTTATATATATTTTTAAATTTTATATATTTATATAAATTTTTTAAATATTATTATTATGTATTCAGATAATATTTATTGGTAAATTTATGTGAAATATTTATTAAATTATTTTATTGAAATTAAAAATAAAAAATTTAAAAAAATTACAGATTTTAATTTGAAATAACCGAACCAAATCAAATTGATTTTTATCGATTCGATTCGATTAATTATAATTTTATAATTAATTTTTTTAATTTTTAATATTTTTACAATCTAATTTTTAATTTCAAACTGACCGATTGCAGAGCGCTAATCCCGTTTTGCTCTATGACACTGTTTTCTTCTTTCACTTCTCTTCTTTGGCACTTTCCCTTTTCCTCTTCCTACTACTTTTTTCGAGTTTCATCACAGATTCACGATCTAAGTTGTCCATCTCGCAGAAGGAATGCGTTGACACCTCCTGCAAGTTTGAGGCACCGTAAAATAAAAAAAAGTAAATTTAAATTATTAAAAATATAAATGAATAATAATTACACCTGTATCACACAGATACAATATTAAATATTACCACGTCTTTATGATCTGGTGCGGTTCTAAATGTTGTCCTGCCACCTGGCAAAATTATATATGGCTGATTTTTGTATAAACCACCCCTCCTTCCGGCAACCTCTTACACAGATATAAAGCCTCTCATCTCTAGTAAAAAACAAAGCTTTTTCAGGTTAATTAATTTCAAACTTTATTTTTATTTATTAATTTTAATTAAAATATATAATTATTTTAAATAATTATTTTTAATATAAAATTAATATATAATGTGTGTTTATTTTATAATTTTAATACAATATTTATTAGTAATACAATATAAATTTTATATGATAAAATTATGTAAATTATTGAGTTTTCATTTTTTTATAAAATATTATATATATAATTATATTGTGTGTTAATAAATAATATAAATATATTGAACAGGTTAAGTAAATAAAAGTTAAATAAAAGTTTAAATCACTCATAATTTAGTAATTTATTATCAATAATTCATAATTAATATAATGGATAGAAATAATGAAAAAAATATATTGTAATTGTTATAGAAAGTAAGAAAATTTGGGAAACATATTGTTAATATATATCATAAATATTATTAATATAAAAATAAAAATTATAAAAATATAATTTGTGTTTTAAATTTTAATGGATTGGACATAAATTATGAAATTATGTAAATAATTTAATTTAAAGTACATATAAAAAATATAAGTTTAGCGTTGTATCATATATTTTAGTACACACAATAAATTGAATATTTATTTAATAATAATTTTATTAATCATAATTATGAAATTATTTAAATAATATAATTTAAAAAATTTTAAAAGTTATTGTTTTTTTAAATTAAATTTTTATAACGTATCCATTAAAAACTTAACCGAATCGAGTCTAGTATAATCCCATCCAGTAAACTCCTTTATCAAACCTAACCTAGGACTTGAAATATTAAGTGAAAAAAACTTGGAGAACGTCAGACTCTAAAACTAAATACAAAGAGTTTAAAGGCTCATGTCAAACAGTGGGACTAGCATATAATCTAGCCACCCTACTAAATGAGTGAGCAACTAAATTATCTTATCATTGAATCCAAAATAAAGTCTAACCAGACTCTTGAAATAGCAAATTCTTACATTGAGCAATGCCTTTACTAAATTCGGTTCAATTATCTGTTAAGGAGTGAATAACATCTGCAACAACTTTAGCATTAGTCTCAAAGCACACATTAGATATATGATTATCTTGAGCTCATAGTAGGGCTTCTCATAAAGTTAAGGCTTCTAAAAGACTGACAGAAAGAATAGTCTCAAAATACCGGTCAATTTCACAAGAAAATTCCTACTAGCGTCTCTCACATCCGCAGCGTAAGCAGAGCAATCATGCTAGTTAGACACATTAGCATCCATATTACATTTCAAATTTTGGTTAACAGGGGGGATCCAACCAGTAGATTGAGTGTTGCTGTTAGGTTGATTTATCATATTCCTTATCCTAAACATTTATCCATTCACTCAGAACCTTAAGACATGAATCTACCACATCGTCTGCATTAGAGGCAGTATTATTCCAAAGGATTCAGTAATGTCGAGTCTAAATACTCCAAGCGACTACACAAACTTTCTCCTTGAGCTCCTGAGTAGCGAATTGCCAAACATTATGGAAAGAGGTTCTAGTATTGTGAATTGCATGTGAATCGAGGTTTATGCCCAATATCTGCCAACATCTTTTAGCATGAGGACAATTGAGAAAAACATGTTTTGTATTCTCTGAGAAATAAAGACAACATCAATCAATATCAACTTATATGTGTCTTAAGTTTATCTTCGAAGGGAAAATGCCTCTCAAAAGTTTCCATATTTGTTTCCACTCCCCAGGAATAGCGTATTGAGCTATCATGTCATTGGTTTGAACTGCAGTATGGTAGCTAGATTTGACACTATACTTTTCAGACTTCATAAAATGCGATATAAGTTTATCTTCCTAATTAGACACACATAAAGGAATTTTAATGATATGATGCACATCAATCGGAAGGAAAAGTGCAAAAAGAAGTTCTCGATTCCAACTACATCCATCTTGAACAACCTCAAAACTGTAAAATTTTGAAGAGCATCAATCTGAGGGATTTCAATATAAAAATATCTATCATCAATGATCCATAGTTTGTCCCAAACTCTTACAGCATTACCATTTCCTATTCTCCATCTTAATCCTTTATGTAGTAAAGACCGGGCTTGCAATAGGCTTTTCCATATAAAACTGGGATTAAATCCCTCTACTTTACTCAAAAAGTTTCCCTTTGAAAAATATTTAGCTTTGAAGATTCTACATACAAAAGCATCTAGAAAAAATAATTCTCTAACCCTGTCAACCAAACATTGTTATATTAAAGTGATACAGACTTAAAAAACCCATTCCACCATATTCTTTCCCCAAATACATTTTATCCCAAGATAGCCAGTGAATCCTTCTATGCCCATTACTTCTCATGCCTGATGATGCACATATTCGACATACATTCTAATTAAATATTTGGTCAAATGAGATATGAATATTGTTTATTTTGAAAATTTTATGGATTTTATTTAAAAATACAAAGGATAACAAAGATGAGTCAAAATCAAAGAGAAAATAAGATGATTATAGTAGCTGAACAGACTTGACCGAAGACTTGCCCAAAGACTTGTCCAAATCTCTAGGCAAGCCTCTGAACAGGAACATAAGCATATCTGATGTGAAAAAAATTAGAATTCTCCCATTTAAAGCACACAAATCAGCCCAAATCTTACAGGATTCATCTCCAAAAGATCAAGAAACTTATGTCCTCTCTAGAAAATAAATAAAAAAGATTATTTCACTGAAAATACTCAAATCAAACTCTTTTAGAAAGAAATTTCAAGAGGATTTCTCTAGGGTTTTGCTATTTAAGCACACTTTTTGACAGCAGCGACACATCACTCTCTTCTTGGCCGAATTCCTTTTTTTTTTTTTTTTGTGTTTTTCTTACAGCTATGTGTGGCTAATCTCTTTAGTTTTAGTTGGAGATGGGTTAAAGTTTCAGTTTCTTCAATGACGATCTAAATTTTATTGTTCATCTTTATTCTTTTAATATTTATATAATTTTAGTTCTTACTATGATTATTATTTTGTTAATTGATCAATAGAGCTCGTTGTTTATATTTTCAAGGTAATATATTGTTACCTTAGATGCTTGAGTCTATAATTGCTTAAATTATTCAATAATAGGTAAACAATTAGCGTAACCCACTAAGGAATTGCATGATTTAGATTAAACTCACTATGCGATTTAGTTTGTTGGTTAGAACTCTCTAATGCTTAAGGTGGTTGATAAATTAAATACAAAAGACCTTCTTCGGGTTGTTTATTGATTAGGGTTAATTAGCAAACATTTCTTAATTAATTTTTATAATTAATTTACACTTAAGGAGATATTGATTGTGAAGAGTATCTCTTATAACTAGAAGTAATGTATTGGAATGAATAAAGATATTTTTACTTTAATGATCAATTCTCACAACTGAAACGAATCCTATTCTTCAACTAGAATTCATTTGCATTGATTTTCTCTTGAGCCTTTTATTTGATTTTTTCTTGGTTATTACTTTCTTCAATTGTCTTGATTTTTCACTTTAGTTGAATCTTGATCGAACCCCCCTTTTTTACTTTCTTGTTTATTTTGCTAATTATTGATTGGAGATTTTAGTGTTAATTCCTTATCCATTCGATTCTATTCACCCTATTCGCAATTTATATTTGTAAGATTTGGATATATTATTTTTTATGGTTTCAACACCCAACAAAAATTGGCGCCATTGCTAGGGAGTTAATTTAAACTAGCTTATTTCTTTTCATGACTAGGTTTATTAGTGAATAAAATTTGCTTTACGATTTGAAAATTGAAAGGACCGCGAAAAACTTGTGAAAATAAGAAAACTTGAGGAAACAAGCCTCACTAGCATTCCCTTCTATAGCCCGTAAAGAATCAGCCCGAGAATAGGAGATTGCTGCAAAAAAAAAGCTTTAGAAACAGCCTCTAGAATAGTAGCTAAACCAATTGATATAGAAGCAGTTGCAGCAACACCTGAAGAGGCAGAAAACGCAGTAGCAAACACTTATGAACCAACTGCTATCATAGTTGAATTAGAGGCTCAAATCATAAAAGAAAGAGCACCCATAGCACAAGAAAGAACCTTGCGTAAACTAGCAACCCTCATTGGTAATCAAGCATCACTTTTTATTACATATCTAACCTTAGGAGTACCTTTTGAGCTGAAATCAGGTTTGATTCACTTATTTCCCAAGTTTTGAGGGCATGAGATTGAAGACCCACACAAGCACCTTAAGGAGTTCCATGTAGTTTGCTCAAGCATGAACAAAGGATATCCAAAGACCATATCAAACTACAGGCATTCCCTTTTTCACTCAAGGAAGCCGTAAAAGATTGGTTGTTTTATTTGTCATCTGGCTCTATCACTATATAGACTGATATGGTAAGATCCTTCTTGGGAAAATCTTTCCTAGCTTTCAAAGCCATTGGAAATAGAAGGGAAATCAGTGGGATTAAGCAAAAAGAATCTAAGTTGTTGTAAGAATATTAGGAGAGATTCAAAAGATTGTGCACAAGTTGCCCCTAACATGACATCTCTGATTGCCTCCAACATGACATCTCCGATCAATCTCTTATCCAATACTTCTATGGAGGTCTTCTACCCTCAGAAAGAAGAATCATTGATGCAACATGTGGAGGATCTATTACGGATAAGACACCTTAAGCTATTAGAGAGTTGATTTCTATTATGGTTGAAACTTCCAAATAATATAGAGACCAAAAGGAGCAACTAAGAAAGGTTAATGAGGTAAATGTGTCTTCTCTTGAATCCAAAATTTCTACATAACACATGTGGTGCAAAGTCTTGTTGTAGGGAATAAGCAACAAGCAAGAGCATGTGGGATTTATGCAATTTATGGACATCCAACAGATATGTGTCCCACACTCCAAGAGGATCAACAACATGTCAATGTCATAGGAAGTTTTAAGGGGCACCAACAACAAAGAAAGTATGACCCTTACTCCAACACATACAATCTATGATGGAGGGATCATCCCAACTTTAACTATGTGAAGTCCAATAATTTTCAGAATTTTCAACACCATTACCCACAACAATCACCTCCTCGAAAGCAAGGTATGCCTCTTGAAGATATTGTAACTTGCTAATTCTATATAAAATTTGAAAAATTAGATGAGCCAAATGGCTACCTCCTCAAGTAGATTGGAATCCCAAAGAAAAATACCATCTCAAATGGTAGCCAATCCAAATCAAGATGTAAGTGCAACAACTTTGACAAGTGGAAAAGAGTTTTAGGAAATTTCAAGAGAGCAGAGACTTGGGCAAATTAATGAACAGATCGTAATGCCCATTTAATTAATTTTTTTCATTTCTACAAATTTGTTTGAATTGGTGTTAATTATCATTTATCAGTTATTTTGTATGATTTGTGCTTGAAAGATTGTTGGTATTTGAGTTTGAAATACATGTTCTTCCATTTCTTTTCTTTTTAATTTTTATTCAAATTTAACTAATTTTAAATAATAAAAAAATAAAATCAATATTTTAATAATTATTTTTTTTTAAAAAATATTGTTTTAAGTTCTTTCAAAAAAGAGGATAAATTTGACTTCAAAGAGAAAGGTTTAGACTACTTCGGCCAAATATTTGAATTGGGATTAATTTGAACACTGCCTCAAAGTTGGCAAAAATGGAATTTCCTGCGAAATCAAATTACTAGCGAACAGCTAGTAGCTGTCTTCAATGTCAAAACGAAATGGAACTTCGATTGTTGATCAACAAGTGTCAAATTTCGTAAATGAAGCCCTCGCTACCTTCCACGCAAGTTTCAAAAGGACACCAATCACTCCCTCATACTCCCCTCCTTTGTCACGTTTTCGTTTCCTTCATTATCCTTTTGATTTCCATTGCTGCTCTATAAAAGTACTCATGGACGCATATGGAGATGCAGATCATTCATGGCGACTGCACAAACACGAAAAATTAGTGTGTTAATGTTTCCATGGTTAGCTCATGGACACTTATCTCCTTTCCTAGAGCTATCCAAGAAGCTCGCCAACAGAAACTTCCATGTCTACTTCTGTTCCACTCCTGTAAATCTTGATTCCATCAAGCCAAAATTATCTCCAGAGTACCACTTTTCTATCCAATTTGTGGAGCTCCATCTTCCATCATCGCCGGAGCTGCCTTCTCACTACCATACCACAAATGGCCTGCCACCCCATCTCATGAAAACTCTGAAGAAAGCCTTTGATATGGCAAGCTCTAGCTTCTTCAATATTCTCAAGACTCTAAACCCAGATTTGCTTATTTATGATTTTCTTCAACCATGGGCACCTGCTCTAGCTTCGTCTCTAAATATACCTGCTGTGAACTTCCTGTGTTCTTCCATGGCCATGTCTTGTTTTGGACTGAATCTGAATAAAAACAAGGAGATAAAATTCCTTTTTCCAGAGATATATCCGAGAGATTATATGGAAATGAAGCTTTTCAGGGTATTCGAATCTTCTTCCAACCAGATAAAGGATGGAGAAAGAGCTGGTCGATGCATTGATCAATCTTTTCATGTGATATTGGCGAAGACTTTCAGAGAACTCGAAGGAAAATACATTGATTATGTCTCTGTTAAGTGCAACAAGAAGATAGTTCCTGTTGGTCCTCTCGTTGAAGACACTATCCACGAAGATGATGAAAAAACAATGGATCATCATCATCATCATCATGATGAGGTCATTAAATGGTTGGAGAAGAAAGAAAGATCAACAACAGTTTTCGTTTCATTTGGCAGTGAATATTTTCTTTCCAAGGAAGAGATGGAAGAGATAGCTCATGGGTTAGAGCTCAGCAAAGTAAACTTCATTTGGGTTGTGAGGTTTCCTAAAGGAGAGAAAATAAACCTGGAAGAATCTCTGCCTGAGGGATATCTTGAGAGGATTCAAGAGAGAGGAAAGATTGTTGAAGGTTGGGCTCCACAGAGAAAAATACTTGGCCATTCAAGCATTGGAGGATTTGTGAGTCACTGTGGATGGAGTTCTATAATGGAGAGCATGAAACTTGGAGTGCCAATAATAGCCATGCCCATGAATCTTGATCAGCCTATAAATTCAAGAATAGTAGAGGCGGCTGGTGTGGGCATAGAGGTGAGTAGAAATCAAAGTGGAGAGCTTGAAAGAGAAGAGATGGCAAAGACAATAAGGAAGGTGGTGGTGGAGAGAGAAGGTGTATATGTGAGGAGGAAAGCAAGAGAAATGAGTGATGTCCTTAGAAAGAAAGGAGAGGAAGAGATTGACGGAGTGGTGGATGAATTGGTTCAGCTTTGTGATATGAAAACAAATTATTTATAGTTTTTTTTTACAGAATTTACTTGCTTTATTTATATAAATTTCATTATAATAAATGGTATTAAAAATTATCTCTAAAAGATGAGAAGCTTTCATTCATCGGTTTGATTTGTACTTTTTGACATAGTGATAACTATAAAATTTAAATTAAATATTTAAAATTGATTACAATAAATTTGAATAATTTATTTTAAAAAATATTTTAAATTATAATTGTAGTCATCTTTTTTCATTCTCATTGACATCAGATTTTTTTTATTAAAATTAGATATATTATTGCATTTTTTATAACTCAAATGAAAAGGATTTTCGCCTCATCATTCTGGAGTATAAAGAGCATTTATAGCCTAGTTTAATGATATGTAGATGGATGCTAAAGGACTGAAATTCAAATGGAGTAGGGGCATTGTTTGAATGACTAACTGGTCCCTTTTTTAGGGAGATTATATATTATTAGGGTTTTGAATTTTTTTAAAAAAATTATTAATTCATCTTTATTTTAAAATTATTTTATTAAGATATTTCTGTATTGTATAAATTTAAAATGTTTATTTTTTAAAAAAACTAATTAATCAATTTATTTTAACATTAGTTAGAGAAATTAAATAATGAGTATTTAAAATTATATAGACTAAATAATATATATAATTAAAATTATATGAATTAATCTGTCTAAATATTTAAAATAAATAATATTATAGAAATAAATATGAATAGGTTTGTTAGTCGCTTGATTTTAAGAATTGTTTGATTGTAGGTTTGATAAAGGGATTCTCTTTCTTTTTAGATAGGTTTTTTTTATGTATAAATATGTTGTAATCTCTCATTTCTCCATGTGGTATTACAGCCTTGCAGGCAAAAAATTTAAAATTTTCTTCTGTTATATTTGATGATTTAAGACTCCATTTGTTATGTTTTTTTAAGTCACCGCTATAAGGTGACATTTGTCTCTAACCGTCTACCCAGAAAGAATGCTAGAAAGTCGGCGATGCTACTCTGAAAACCGATAACATTTCAAACGGCGAGTGAGTCTCACGCACCGCGACTAGTTTCTAACGTCGTCCCACTTGTCGGCACGTGGAGGTGCATCACTTATCCACCTTTGCTCTAGTCACCATTGTCGGTGTCACCGCGAGGTCCTATCTTCAATTCTACATCAGTTTGCTGTTTGGGTGTTTTGTGGAGGTGTTTTGGGTTAGATCGCATTTTGAATACTGTTAACTCCTGGTACTGTTCACGTTTCTTTTTTTTTTCTATGCCTTCTGTTGCTTTTGATTTGGGTGAGTTGTTTCTATGGCTGAAAATAAAAATATTGTAGCCGATATGATTCTTACGGTGACTAAAATTACAGAACACAAATTAAATAGGTCTAATTTTCTGGATTGGAGTAAGACTATCTATATTTATTTACAAAGTATCGAAATTGACGATCACCTTACCAAGGATCCTCCAACTGATGACCCTAGGCAAGATTGGATGAGGAATGAGGGATGATGCTCGATTATTTTTGCAGATCTGAAATTCCATTCATAATGAGTTAATTAGCCTTATTAATTACGGTTAATTTATTAAAAAATTAATTGATTATTTGGAGCTTTTATACTCGGGCAAACAGACTACTTCTCACATTTATGAGGTGTGTAAAGCGTTTTATCGAGCTAAAAAAAAAATAGAACTCTTACCTCATATTTTATGAATTTTAAAAGAGTTTATGAGAAATTTAATATTTTGATGCCTTTTAGTACAAATGTGTAAACTCAATAAGCTTAACGGGAGCAAATGGTTTTCATGAGCTTCCTTGCAAGTCTCCCTCCAAACTTTGAGATAGCTGAACCTCAGATTTTTTTTTTACTCTGAAATTTCATCATGATGCTTTCACTAGGTTGTTGCGTATGAAATCTTCTTCTCTAGTTCCTTCACACACAATTAGTGCCCTCGTTAGCCGCAATGATAATTGCAAACATAACAATGAAGGTGGAAACATGGGAGGTTTTAATGGTAGTAGAGAATCTTAGTGTCCCGGAGAAGCAATTTTTACTTATGACTCTGGTGGAATTATTTGCTATTATTGTTGTGAACCTGAGTAAACTAAGTAGACATGCTTGAAACTTCAAAATAAGAATCAACGCTCATCAATGGTGCATATGGCAGTTGAGACTTCTCCTAATCAGGATATTTTGATATCTGCAGATAAGTATGCACAATTCACTCAATACCAAACATCTCTGAAATCATCTAATTCTCATATCACTGCAATTACTGAGTCAGGTAACTCTACTGCATGCCTTGTGTCTTCATCTTTAAAATGGGTTATTGATTCTAATGTTACCGATCATATGTCAGGTAATTCTATCCTTTTATCCAATCTTAAGCCTTATAAATCATTTTCTTATATTACTCTTGCTAATGGCTCTAAAACTTCTATCATGGTTCTAGACATGTCCACCTAACACCTCTTTCTGTATTCTCTGTATTATGCCTTCCTAAGTTCTCCTTTAATTTGTTTTCCATTAGTAAGCTTAATTATGCGCTTACTTATGCACTGAATTATTGTGTCTCATTCTTTTCTGATCATTGCGTATTTCAGGATCTTTCGACGAAGTGTAGAGGACGTGAGTCATAAGGTGTATTTACATCCTAGATTAGAAAATACCTACATCTCTTGTATGTTCCACGAGTTTAACTCCTTTTGATGTTCACTATCGGTTGGGGTATCCTTCTCTCTTTGCTTTGAATAAGTTATATCCACAGTTTCAATCTTTATTTGTTTTAGATTGTGAGTTATATCAATTTTTCAAATATCATCATTTGCCTACAACATCTCGAGTTAATAAATGGGTTTCGTCTCCCTTTGATTTAGTACATTCAAATGTTTGAAATCTTTGTCCTATTGTGTCTAAATATGCCTTTAAGTATTTTGTTATTTTTATTAATGATTTCTCTCACACTACTTGGTTATTTTTAATTAAGAATCATTCAGAATTATTCTCTATTTTTTGTATTTTCTATGCTAAAATTTAAACTTAATTCAATCTTTCTATTCGAATATTGCAAAGTGATAATAATAAAGAATATCTTTTTGAGAAATTTCAATCTTATTTATCACAAAAAGGACTCTTCATCAATCTTCCTATGTTGACACTCCTTCATAGAATTGAGTTCCCAAAAGAAAAAATTGACATTTTCTTGAAGTAGTCAGAACTCTTTTATTGCAAATGAAAATCCCTAAATATTTTAAGGCTAATTTTGTGTCCACTGCTTGTTTTTTCATTAATTGCATGCCTTCATCCGTTTTTCATAGTGATATCCCTTATAATATTTTATTTCCCACTAAATATTTATTTTCTGTTGAACTAAGTATCTTTAGGTGTACTTGTTTTGTTCATGATATTCGTCCACAAGTTACTAAATTAGATCTCAAATCACTTAAATATATTTTTCTTAGCTACTCTCGGCTCAAAAAGTGTATCATTGTTTTTTTTATCTTAATTAATATTTTGTATCTGCTGATATAATATTTTTTTAGTCCACTTCATTCTTTCTACCATCATCCGTTTGTCTCACCCATAGAATCTTCCTACACCTTTTGCTCGTGTTCCAAGTCCTCCCATTGTTCATGTTTATTCTAGATGCCTAGAGGACTCTGACTCTAATCCACTACCATCTTCTTCGTCGATGAACCTTGCCCCCACCGATCCATCCCCATTTGACTTGGATATGCCCATTGTCATTCGCAAAGGCAGACATACTTATACTCATTCTATTTCATCTTTTCTTTTTATGATCAATTATCCTCTTCTTCTTGTTGTTTTGCCACTGTTTTATATTCTATTTCAGTCCCCAAAATTGTTGCTAATGCTTTATCCCATCCTAATTGGCATGCTACGATGGAAGAGGAAATGATGGCCCTGGACACTAATGGTATTTGGGAGTTAGTATCCTTGCCACCAGAAAAGTGGGCTATTCAGTGTAAGTGGGTATTTGAGGAGAAAGTAAACCTTGATGGATATATTGCTCGTTTCAAGACTCGTTTAATGACTAAAGGTTATACTCAAAATTATGGGGTTGATTATTCTTATACCTTCTTTCCAGTTGCCAAGCTGGCATCTGTTCAATTATTCATTTCCTTGACAACTACACATGATTGGCCTTTGCATCAACTAGATATCAAAAATACTTTTCTCCATGGTGACCTTAAGGAGGAAGTTTACGTTGAGCAACCACATAGTTTTGTTGCTCAGGAGTCAAACAAGGTTTGTAGATTTCAAAAATCCCTTTATGGCTTGAAAAAGAGTCCTCGAATATGGTTTGGTAGATTTAGTAATGTGGTCCAACCGTTTGGTATGTAAATGAGTAAGTGTAACCACTCGATGTTTTATAGAAATTCTGATGGTAGAGTAATTTTGTTTGTAATATATTGGATGATATTGTTATCGGAGGAAGTGATATTGTTGGCATTACATCTGTAAAAGAATTTCTAAAAATATAGTTTCATACAAAAGATTTGAGCTCCTTGAAATATTTTTTAAGGATCGAAGTTATACAGTATAAAAAAGATATTTTCTTATCTCAAAAAAAATATGTTCTTGGTTTGTTGACGAAAATAGAAAAATTGAGTGTTAAGCCTTGCAATGCACTAATAACTCTTAATCTTCAACTACAGAAGACAATGAGCCATTTGCAGATCTTGAAATGTATAAAAGATTAGTTGGCAAGCTGAATTGTTTCACGGTGACTCATCCTGATATTACATATTCAATGAGTGTGGTGAGTCAGTTTATGTCTTCTCCTACTGTTGCTCAGTGGGACATTTTGGGACAGATTCTTTGCTACTTAAAAGGCGCTCCAAGACATGACCTCTTTTATGGTAACCATGAGCACTCAAACATTGAGTGTTTTTCTGATGTTGATTAGGTGAGTTCAAAGATTGATAGGAGGTCAACCATTAGATATTGTGTTTTCATGGAAAGTAACCTAGTCTCATGGAGTAATAAAAAGTAAAATGGGGTCTTCCATTCTAGTGTTGAATCTGAATATCGAGCCATGGCACAAATCGTATTTTAAGTATTGTGGGTGCGTCAACTATTAGAAGATGTTGGATTCACAATTTGGTGCCTGCTAAGTTGTAGTGTGATAACCAAGCAGCTATCCACATTGCCTCTAATCCAGCATTTCATGAGAGAACCAAACATATCGAGATCAACTATCATTTTATTCGTGAAAAGGTCCAACAAATGATAATATCAACATGACATGTTAGAACTGGGAAACAATTAGAGGATATATTCACTAAAACTCTAAATGGAACTAAAGTTAATTACATATGTAACAAGTTAGACATGATTAATATTTATGCTTCAACTTGAGAGAGAGTGTTATAGGAAGTAAATATAGATAGATTTATTAGTTGCTTAATCTTAGGAATTGCTTGATTATAGGCTTGATAAAGGAATTCCCTTTCCTTTCTAGATAGATTTTTTTTTTTTTTATGTATAAATATGTTATAATCTCCTTTGTAATGAGCATAAGAAATACTACTTCTCTACAAATAATAAGTATTTTAACAAAAAGATTAAATAATTAAATTTTACAAATATAGGTAAGTTTTAATTGCATGATTTTGAAATAGAGATAAATTAATTAATTTCATAAGAGTTCAAAAACTTATAACAAGATTGTTCCCATTTTTGCTAAAATCAAATTCATTTATGCACAATATCCATATGGCAAGATTGTTTCATTTTCAAGCTATATGTTTACCTCATGATTCGTTTAGCTCATTCATAGAAGGTAACTAGAAAAGGAGGAGCTCCGTTATGGAAATGGTGAGGAATTTTACTAGCAATTTAAAGGATCAGAACAAGCATATTTTTTGTAATGTTTTCTCTGAGGAAACAAAAGTTGTTGAACCATTTAAGGGGTGTTCAAGATATACATGCTTTTTTAAGAATTTTTTTAAAAACTAAACGGTCTATTCAGTGGGAATTTTTTTAAGACTAAACGGTCTGTACTGCCTCATTTACCGGCCTCAAACGGCAATCAAGACTCAGGCCTTAGCTGACTTTATAGCTGAGTGCTCTTTCAGCTCGGATAAAATAATGAAGAGCATAATGATGTATTGTTGAGTTCAGTGGAAGAAGGGGATGGGAACTAACATCAGCATGAGTTCTAGGTGAAATCTATTCGCAGATGAGCATCGAGTTTCACAGGTAGTAGGGTAGGAATTCTACTAAAAGGGCATGATGAGTTCAAAGTACGCTATGCCTTACGCTTTAAATTCCTAGCATCTAACAATATGGTGGAATATGAAACTCTTCTGAATGGAATGCAGATAGCCTTAGGAGTGGAGGCAACTGACCTTAGAATAAACAGTGATCCTCAGTTAGTAGCGAATCAAGTAACGAGAGTATACCAGGCAAAGGATCCCATCATGCAGAAGTATTTAGCCAAAGTACGAGCTCGGTGAGCAAGAAATTGTTGTCAATTAGCAAAGAATACCCTAAAAGAGAATGAAAAGACAGACTTTACAACAAATTATTTGTGGAAGAACTAGAATAGCTCCGAGACGAAGTGTATGTGCAGCAAATTGACATCCCTACCTTTGAAAAGTCAGCCCCCATCGTGCAAATTGATGAAGAACGAAGCTGGATAACCCCATACCTAGAGTACCTCGAAATCGGAAAATTGCCTAAAGACAAAGTAGAAGCTCGAAAAATCGCAACTAAAGCAGCCAATTATCAAAGAGTAAGAAGAATTCTATATCGAAGAGGGAAGTCCAGCCCATAGCTAAGATGTGTAGGCTCGGAAGAGGTATCTAGGGTGATCCAAGAGATATACCAGAGGGTCTGCAAAGTTCATGAAGGAGCAACCACGTTGGCAAATAAGATTTTCCAGCAAAGGTACTACTGACCTACATTGAAGAAAGAAACCGCAAAATTTGTGAAGAGGTGTGAGATATCTGCCAAAGGTTTGCCAAAGCTATCAATAGCCCTGCCACGCTGTAGTGAAGCATATCGAGCCTATGACTGTTCTTACAATGGAGGATAGACATCCTAGATCCATTCCTTAAGACCGTGGAGTAAAAGAGGTTCAAGATTATAGCTGTGTAGTATTTCTTTAAGTAGCTCGAGGCAAAGGCCGTACCCACCATCACGGCTTGGAAAGTGATAGACTTCATGTAGGGCAATATTATATGTTGATTTGGGATACCCAGGATGCTTATATCAAACAATGGAAAGCAATTAAACCGCAACTCTTTTCGAGATTTCACAAGGAACATGAGTATGTGGCACAAGTTTTCTTTAGTAGCTCATTCACAGACGAATGGCCAAACAGAGATGACAAACCGAGCTATCCTCCAAGAGTTGAAGAAACAGTTAGATGATGCTAAAAAGAATTGGGCAATCGAACTGCATAGCATCTCGTGGGTATTCCAGACTACACCTCGGACACCAATAGGGGAGACGTCGTTTGCTATGACATTTAGAATAGAAGCAGTAGTCCCATAAAGTTACAAATCTCTACTCATCAGGTCCAATTCAATGATGAAAGCACCAATGGGAAAAAGTTGAGAAGCAACCAGGATGCCCTAGAAGAGATCATTTTTCCTACTCCCAAAGCACTTCTAAGCAGATGGCGAAACTCTCAATGAGGTAGGTAATCAATCTCGAAAATAAGACTGCTGGAGCCACAAAACTGATTGAGGAGATGAAGACCCCAATGAGGTAAATGACCGGTCTCGGAATAAGACCGCTGGCACCACAAAATCGATTGAGGAGACAAAGTCCTCAATCGGTGACCAATCTCGAAAATAAGACCGCCGGCACCACAAAACCGGTTGAGGAGATGAAGACCCCAATAAGGTGGGTGACTAATCTCGAAATAAAACCGTTGACACTACAAAACCAGTTGGGGAGATAAAGTCTTCAATAAGGTAGGTAACTGGTCTTGAAAATAAGACCGTCAACACCACAAAACTAGTTGAGGAGATGAAGACATCAATGAGGTGGGTGACCGATCTCGGAATAAGACCGTCGGCACCACAAAACTGGTTAGAGAGACAAAGCCCTCCATGAGATAGTGATCGGTCTCGAAAATAAGATAGTCGACACTACAAAACCGGTTGAGGAGATGAAGACCTCAATGAGGTGGTTGACCGATCTCAAAATAAATTTTGGTAGGTGATCGGTCTCGAAATAAGACCGCAGCACCACAAAATCGGTTAGGAAAACAAAACCCTCAATGAGGTAGGTGATCGGTCTTGAAAATAAGATCGTCGACACCCTAAAACTGATTGAGAGGATAAAGACCAGCAATGAAGACTTACACCAGCAAGGCTATAAGCCAAAAAAAAAAAAAAAAGATCCAAAAATATGAGGCTGACTTCAAGAAAAGACCTCGACGTATACAAAGTCCACATAAAAATAAAATTAAGCATAATTTTGACCTCATAAAGGAGTTTGAATCACAATAAAACAAGTAAAAAACTTGGTTCTTATCTCATATAGGAGCTTGAATCACAGAAAAATTAGTAAAGAATCGGGTTCCAACTTCACAAAAGAGCTCGGTTCACAAGATAACGAGGCAAAGACCTAGTCCGGCCTTATAAAAAGGCTTGACTCCCAGGAAAACAAAGCAAAATTCAATACCAACTTCACAAAAGAGTTCGGCTCACAGAAAACTAATCTAAGGCTTGTAAAGCTAAAGCATAATGTCGACTTCGAAAAAGAAATCAATGCCTCTAAGGCTCAAAAAGAAATAAAGTCAAGGCAAGATCGAAATAATATTAACCCCTAATACTAACTCAAAAATAAATCCGCGAGTGACAAAATACGAGTTAGTAAAAAATATAACTCGAGAGCAATATAAATTGAGGCAAAGGGTTGTGTGAAAACTAAATGCAATAACAAACAAAAGCTCAGCCAACTAAAGACTCCAAAAGAACAGAAGGCAAAAAGTACTAAGGCATTCGATAAACAAAGAGTAAAATATAATAAGTTAGACGTTTTACAAGCAAAATAAACAAACGAGTAACAACCCAACACAGCTTACGGGCAACATACATGAAAAGTCTAAGTATGAGAATAGAGGTAAAATTTAATAAACAAGAAAATTAAAAGAAAATAGATGAAAAATAACAGAAAAATTCAAAATCTTTATTAACCGTTAAAATGGGTTACAGCGGCAAGGGAAGAGAGAGTAGAATTAATTAAGTCATTGATGGGATTATTATCTGCAGTATTCCCCCTATAGCCCAGAAGGCAAAGGAGGAGCATTCTTAGACAAAGAATTGTCATCCTCCCGTAGCAGACCTCCTCGCCGTCAAAGTCCACTTCAAGAGTATAGAGGGCATCCTTAGTTGCTTTAAGGCCCTGATTGAAGTCCGAATTGAACATGTAGAAGGCCTCTTCATATATTCTTTCTTTTAATTCTGCAAAGGCCTTATACTCCTCCAGTCGCGCTTCATAGGCCTACTGGATTTTCTCCTTCAACTATGAAGAACGCTCCATACAGGCCTACTAGACCCTGTCCTTTAGACATCTCTCAGCAACGAAGTATATCTCTCCTCCAGAATAGAGACCTTTTAGCAGAGTTATTGCTATTGAAGGAGGGACTTCGCCGCCGCTAAAGTCCCTTAATATATTTATTGAGTTTCTGCTGGAGGACAGTAACACGAGCTAAAGGTTTATCGTGCTGACAACAGGACTCCTTCAAAGTAGACAGCTATATTAAAATCTCATCCCACCGAGACTCTACTGCAGAAGCCCGTTCGGAAGCCCTGGTAACTTCCTCCATCTCCCCCAACTGCTTAATGAGATTCTCGATTTGCTATTAGAATTCGATGATGTGCTCGAAGGCCTCACTACTGGTAAATATGTTTTCATCTCAACACTCCTTAACAATACGCAGCTCCACCGAGCTTTGGAAGGACCGATTTCGGGCGTCAATTTCTATGAACACTCCAAAAGTCTGCCATAGAAAAGAAAAAACAAGGTTATGACAGTTAAGAAATCAAAAATACCATCAAGAGAGTCATTTATGAGGAACATTTCCCTCAAACTGTCCCCAAGGTCTTTCAAGGAGCGTGAATTGAAGACCGCTTATTGCTTAGTGGAGTAGGCGAGATGATTGATGAGAACCAGAAAGCGGGGATCAGAAGCGTCCGGGACCCCCGAACATTCTCTTGCACAACATATTGGCTATAGAGGCTGACGTGGACTCAGCAGTCACCTTGGCGGCCTTTAACAGTTCATTGTCTGGGACAGATGATAAGTGCTCCATCACTTTATTTCCCTTATCAATTGAAAAGGAAAGGGTTGCCCTTGCAGGCTTTGAGGTACGGGCACGCTTAGCAGCCCTGCTCTCTGTTGCAGGTTCTGAAGTCTTAGCTTGCTTGGCAACCCCAACCCTAATCACAACGGGCCCAACTGGCTGGATAGGTGGGAGATCTAGAGGAGCAGTTCTGATGCTCTCTTCCGAGTTGCTATCGACCAACTCATTGAGCTTAAAGCGCTCTTTAAGTGTCTCCTTAGGAGCAGGAGTCTGGCAAAAACCGGCATTTTAAAGGGGATTGACATCCTCGAGACAGTAGAGCGGGAGTCCTATGCCGCAAGCACTAAATCTAGAGAAAGCGCAAGGGTAGGGGCAGAGGCAGGGGTAGAACGACGAGCTACAAAAGCCGGAGACGTGGCCTGAAAGACCTCCCGTGTCACATTAGCTACAGTCTTGTTAGCCTTAAAGGCGGCCAGAGTCACTTTCATGCTCTTTCAGAACAGAATGAAAGTCTTCAGGAACTCGATGGAGTTCATTGACACCGCAGAAGCCGAAAAGGAAGTGTGAATTCAGTTAGAGCCCAAAACAACAAGAAAACATAATAAAAAAAAACTAGAAAATAGTACCAGCTTCTGGTGATTTCGAAGATTGGACATAAACATTTACTTCTCGACGTCATACTTCTTATTTATCAAGATTAGTCAAAAAAGGCAAATATGGTCTACTAGATTTAACTTAGAAAAGTCATTGCAGCCATGAAGAACCTCAACTCAGGAGAGATCGACATCTCAATTGATCCTCAAGCTCTCATTCAGCTCATTCAGCTTGACAACAATGAAAGTATCAGCCCAATCTTTTATTGAGTCTTTATATCCAGCGAATATGGACAACCCTACCCCGGGATCAAAGTAGTAGAACCCATAGATGAACCTAACAAAATGGAAGAAAGTACAAAACAACTCGATGAAGGAGCAAAATTCCAGCACAAGTACACAGACTCAAAGTAACACAGGAAGAAAATGGAATTGAGAGATAGCATTTAAGGAGTCACCCTAAAATAATGGAAAATCTCAATGAAAAAAGGTAAAAGGGAATATCAATGCAAAATCGTATTGTTTGACGAAAAAGACTACGTTGCATCCTTGTTGGACGTCTACCAGACCCACCAGAGGAGGGTAAGGAAGAACGATCCTCTCGTTAGGTAAAGGAGCTCTATTCCTATAGATGATAGTATCAACATAATCGCTAAAAAAGTAATGAGAAAGAGAGAAAGGGGTGATAGAGGACACTAGACCCACAACATTAAAAATTCTAGTGAAAGCTATAAGAAGAATAGGACATACCTCGGATTAGAAAAACAGAAATTACAGAGAAGAGAGAGCAAAATAGCAGAAGCAACACAAAAGGCAAACAGCGGGTGAAATCAAAAGCGTCAATTTAAAATGTATAAAGGCGAAGAGGAGACGTTTTGACAAGAGCACTCTTAGAGCCGAGCAATAATATTAGAGTTTTGAGATTTACTCCTTCATTAATCATGAAATAATTAATGAGCAAGTAAAAAAACACTTAATGACTAGCAAACTTGGATACCCCAATTATGACCAAACCCGTGTGGAAAAAGTCAAACTTTAACTCTATCAAAACAAAATGCATAAATATGCTCCACAACACAAAGTCTAAGTCTCGCTTGGACGGACCAAACAAGGTTCGAACCTACATGTGGAAAGCCTAACTCAATTGTCTTGATGGATCCATAAAACAATAGACTCCAAAATATCCGAAATCATATTCACATGACACCGAAAGAAATTAAATAACTGCCTAACGATAAAAAATAACACAGTACATTCATACGTACAGCTCAATATGACAATGACAAGAAGTATAAATATAAGATGACAATTATGTATGACTAGAGAATTTAAGGATAAAGAGATAAAGAAAACAAGAAAAAAAAATTGATCTAAACTTATCAAAATACATATTGAATCTACTCTTTACTGATTCTCAAAATATCATAACTTAAACATATTTTAAGAACGTAAAAATAATTTATCAGAAATTATTTCTTTTGCAAATATTAAATACTTTTTTGCATAAAAATTACTTTTTTTTCACTCATTTAAAATGTTGAAGAAAACAATTTGACAAAAGCTATTTTATTATTTTAATATTTTTATAATTAAATTATATTAAAAATAATTTTAAATTATTTTTTCATATTTTTTAAATAGTATTTTTAAAAATATATTTCTCAACAACTCTAGCAATAATATCAAACAAACTTAATATATGTTTGTTTGTATCAACCAGAATAAAGAGACTGGATCAACAATTGTCATTTGAGGTCATTGTTTTGGGGTTATAACAAAAGAAAGGACCAGTTTCAATAATGCAATAATAAAAACAGAACAAAAAATAATGATAAAACAAGATGGAATAAAAGACCAAATTTACCCTTCAATTATAGAAGGAAAAAGAAATAATTTTACTTTTCAAATTTTACACTTAAATTATCATTAAAAATACCTATAAACCATCAATTGTCATAAGTTATCATTAAAAATACATATAAATATAAAACTATTTAGCAAATTTAAATTGAAAAATGAAATTTAATATTTTTAATACTGACAAAGTTTATGGGCAAATTTGACTTTTTTTACCAAATGAATTTGCTAAATTACAATAAAAATGTGTAATTTACAGTTTAATTCCTAAGACTATTTAAGGAGACCACTTAGTTCACACTTTTTAATAAATAAAAAAAAAAAACAGTTTAGTTCTGAACTTTCATTTTGTACTAAGATAGTAGACCTAAAATTCCAGGAAACAAGTTAGGACTTTATTTGGTTCACTTAACATAGATTAAGGGAGGTAAGTACTTTCTCTCCAAGGAAAGAAATGCCTTTAACTTGTACCAACCAAATAGACAATTTCAACACTTTCAGAAAACTTTAAGTTCCCTAATTGAGTTACTCTAAATCAATCAAGACCTAAACTGTTCAAACACGCATACTATGCAATTCCCAACTGGAATAAGCACCAAACTGAGCAGAACTTTCATCCAGGTCCATCTTCGGCCATCATTTAACAAATTTTACATAATTTACCCAACAAGGTTTGAAGTTTTAATACTTTGGCTAGTTATCAGTCACTACCATCCTATTAATACAACAACAAATCCAGTCGGATTAGACGTATTAAAAGCTATTTCCATGCATATTATATATCAGAATAATCAGAACCAATAAGGAAGAATCAAGATGTCTACCAGACATCCAACAATGTTTAAAACATGCCAAAAGAAAATGTATCACCAGTCAGAGAATCGGATGATTTTTATTAAGGATAAGTAATTCAGAACAAGAAAAAACCACTGATCCAGTAAAAGGTATTTTAATCTCTGCTACAGGTTAATGAGGAAAAGATATCACAACCATCAGCTATAGTTTGCAAAAACATTGTATACTACGGTCATGTCTCCATTTGTTCCTGGAATAAAGTAGTTGTAGAAAGAAAAATTATCAGCAACCATGAATACAGATTCTCATCCATTAAAGAAGAAAGTTGCTCAATAACAAAAATTTACCTACCAGATCAATAGACTCCTCTATATATATGGCAAGCTGATCCAATCAAGTAACAAAAAAAATAAAAGGAGAATCATCTTGATGTCTCTAGGATTTGCCATTATTTGTTAGTTTGTCCATGTATTTTAATATTTACATTAAAAAGTGCCCGAGTTTTAATTCCATCTAATAGTTTTTGCTATTAATTAATGATAAAAAGACTAAATTACCCTACCTGGAAATATAGTTTCCTATCTCTGCCTTCTCCTCAATCCTTCATCCCTCGCTTTCTTTTCCCAAGTACACTCGTATACAGCGCCAAATACATGCACATAACTGGGAGTGCTTTCTTGCGTTCCAAACTTCCATGTTCGTTCAATACTGAAACGTGACGTCCTGTTTCCTGCCACAATGTATTCCTGCCAAAGGGACAGCAGGAAAATTTCCAATAATGGAGAACTATCAACATTGGGCCACCCAAAAATATTAACCATGACCATAAAACTTCCAATGCATTCCTTCTTGCACTCATTAGCAAAATCTGGTGGTTGAAGGCCTTCTACAGAATTCCAACCTAGCTTCAGGTTTCTCAGGTCTACAGAAACGTTATTGCATGAAGATAATCAATGGCTCGATCTGAATGATAAAAGTAGAAAGTCCAACATTCCAATGCCATATCAAACAAAAAGGCACTCATCTTCTCCCATGACTGCAAGGAAAATCCATCCTTCTCTTATAGCTCATCATCAAACTCACCAGGACTCAGCATGTGTTCACGAGCATCAAAACCCAAAGTAGGTGGTCCATAGAAATTCACTCTTCACCTTCTTCTCTGGCTCATCTCATTGGCATTCATGATCACTCCCAGTCATTTCTTTGGCAACAACAAATTGTTAATCCCTTGCTCCTGTTGGGATTTTCTCTCACTATCTCCAATTTCATTCCATTTGCTTTTATTTTCAGCAGATGAGCATATGTGTTTCCGTTAGCCAATCGACACTCAAACTTTAAGGTAGACGAAGGAATTTAAGCGTAAAGAACTGAAGATAGCTTCAATCTAATTTTTGGGGAAGGGAGAGGGAGAACAGAGAGAAAGAGAGAGAGGGTGTAATTGTCATTAAATATGTTTTCCTCTCTTTTGACTATCTTATAATAGATTGACCAACAGAAAACAACTTCGATTTTGGACAAAGGACTTGTCAATATATGGAATTAAAACCTACAAAATATTTAATATAAATGTTAAACTACAGAGACAATCAGACAAACTAATAAATAATGGCAAACCCTATAGACATTGAGGTAATTTTCTCTCTCTCTCCATATGTACAGAGACAGAGACAGAGACAGAGAGAGGAAACAAAATTTCATGAGAAAATTTTTTAAAAAAAATAGCATCATTCTTCAAATTTCAATCCAACAAGAAATATAAACTGAGAGAAAATTATATTTTGGTGCTCAAAGATAGCAAATCCAACGACTGAATTTTTTTTATGAGAACAAGCTTCAGACATTGGAATCAATCCTGACCAATATATGTTGTCAGATAATGTAGAAAGTTAATTACAATCTGCAGCAATCATCTTAGAAAATGTCAATAAAGATACTTAATATTTAAGAACAACATAGTGTTTGCTTTTTGTAAATAGGAATGTGAGGTACAAGAAACAAGAACAAAAAGAACCAAAATAGCATTACATGTCAAATGAAGCAAAGTTAGAATTAGCTTATTGTTACATAGAAGATTCTACCAAAATTTGTTAAAACAATTCAAAGGTCAAAAATTTAGAAAAAAGATATGGTTCACTGGTCGCTACTTAATCCATAATATCAAAAATTTTAAGAGAAATCACAATGAAACCAAAACAAATGAAAAATGAAAAACAAAGATCTATTTGCTGGTGAATCATATTTCTCCAAGGTTGCCAACATAATCCTAGAGGATATGTAAGCAGGCACAAATGCTAGCAATGAAGGTATCCATATGAATCCAGAACCAGCTATTGAATTATATTTTTTTTTTAAAAAAAAAAGGGGGTATAGCTAGAAACAAGCAAGAAATTACCATGGTTAATAGGTCATCTAGCCCACATGATCTGAAACAAAATTGCAGCCATATTTCCATGCCAATGAGTTGAACATGTTTCAACATCGCATCAATAATCTATCCACATAAAATATATTAACCTAAAACTCAATTAACTGCCTTTTCAGCCGCAAGAACCACTTATATTTAGTGGTAGCGGTATCATCTATAATTTACTTCACCATCTTTATACTTTCCCTTCTTCTCCTCCCTGGCTTTTTTACAGGTTTTGTTCCCATTTCTTATCACTATCTTTTTCAACATCAGGCTTTTGTTATCTTTTTTCTTGCTTTGCCCCTTCAACTAAAATCTCTTCTTCCTTAACATCTATTATTACTTGAAGTAGTTCTAATGGAGTAGCCGCTGGGTCCAACTCCCGACAACCTTTCGGAGCATTTGGACCTTCTTGACCAGTAAGCAAGTATGAGGGAACATGATGGGAAAATCGAAACATCTCTTCTTTTGGAATACGTCTGATTTCTCCAGGGTCCAAATGCTGGTGGAACACTGTCTTGAAACCCGCAACCTTAACTAGTGGAGCAACAGTTACACCTAGTTCTTCCCTGTAATCTTCTAGTACCTCTACCATGTCATACTTGTGTATCACCTCATCTTCTGTCAGCTCATTCCATTCAGGAGACCAATTCCGATATAGTGCCCAAACATCTCCCTTCTTAGGGTATATGCAAATTACCCCACGACTACCTTTTGTCCACTTGACCTTGTGTGAAAAGGAATTAAGTGAGTTGTAAACCTCATATCTCCCTACTCTGAATTCACCACAAGTTTTTGAGAAGCCTGAACCAACCCAGTTTAGTGGGCCCAGTTCAGTGTTAGTCTTTGAATTAAGCCAACTTATTCTCATTTTAAACGGATTCAAAGAGATTACTTTATGGACCATTGCATAGTATCGAGGCATCCCATCATCTCCATCATATGCAGCCCAAACCTGGTTTTCTTCAAAACAATTTTCAGTTCGATCCTTGTCAAAGTTATGAAAATCTGGATCTGGGACATCTATTGACATTGTTTCCGAAGGGTCTAAATCTGCTTTTGTACTAGAAGATCCAGAAGAAAGCTTTATGCCATGTATTCCATTATCTGGATCCAGTTGCTGAGCAAACTTATTTTGATCACACATTTCAGGCTTTCCTTCAGATGTTTCTCCTCCATCATTTTCTTTCACATTACTCTTCTCATTTTTAACAGAAGATATAGTTGCTGTAGCTGAGTTCCATTCATTTAGTTTTTGACTAATTTCTTTTCTAGCTTTCTCCATTAGTAAGGTTTGAATTCCAAACTGGGAGACATCCCTTGTGCCACAGGGCTGCGTGACTCCACTGACACTACCTGTTCCAAAATTACCTTTCTTAGAACCAGATATATCAGAGGTGCTAGCTCCTCCTGCAGCCATTTGATTTGTAGCATTGTTTTCATGGTTGCTTAGACCAACATCTTCCATGGTTTTCCTCCTCTTCGCAGAATTAGAATATCCACCAGAGGACACACCCCCTGTCCTTTTAGAGACATTATTCTTTTTCTTAAGGGCCTCCTCTCTTTTTGTGGCTGCCTGAGCTTCCTCACGCTCTCTCTTGACTTTTTCATATGCCTGCTGTACCACAGTAGCAGCTTGAGCAACAGATGAAGCACCGCCTGCTCTAGAGAATGGACCCCACTGGAAGTTGGTCTGACTATACGAGTCTGTTCTGACAGATCCTGCATTTGGAGGAGGCACATTGTTGCTTGCAGAATTTGATGTGTTTTTACTGGCAGCATGATGACTTGAACCCTGCCTCGGCTGAGAAAAATTCCATGTGGTGGAAGTTTTAGAACCATTTGAAGGTGGAGGAGCTGTTTCAACAGCTAAAAATGGCTCATGGCAATTAGGGCATAGGAGATTATGATTAAGATAAACCCTGAGATACTCATACTGCATCTTGCATCTATGACATACAGTCCAAAAGGTATTGGGCTTTGACTTCTGAGATGCAACGGGAGTTGAAGAATGACCAGTACGAGGAGTACTCTTGTGTGCCTTCGCACTTGATTTTGCAAAATTGTAAAAACCACCAGACCCTGCTGTTGTTGATGGACCACCAGCAGGGTTTGTAGCCTTTTGAGATGATACTTTAGAATTTCTCCTCTTTTGGTCATGTACTGCTCTCTTAGACTTGTCAGACAATAAACTCCATGCCTCAGAAATAAGCTTAAATGCACCATCAGCTCCTACAGACTTGTTTTTGTCAGGGTGAAGCATGAGAGCAAGTTTCCTATACTGCTTCCGAACTGTGTCATCATCCGCTTTTGGATCCACACCAAGGATTCCATACCAATCTGGTTCGCCATTTATTTTGTTCTCAGCGGAAATGTAAACATCAAGTGTTGCTACCATCTGCATAACACCCTCAAGCCCAGGATACAAATTTTGGGCCTTCAATGCAAATCTCTTTGCTCCTGCAAGGTCCTTTGCGAAAAATTTCTTCTCAGCAATCTCTTTTGCCTTGGCAGCCTCATCTTTATTGCATTCCATTTTCCTCACTCCACCTTCTATAGTACTATTTTCCTCCTCCTTATATCCTCTTTGATTTTTTTTCCAACTGTTACAGAGACTGCAGTAGTAATTTCAAGAAACACAGCAACCACATTGTTTCATTGTACAAATTCTCTATTTCTCCATGATTCAAAAAAGGAGCTACCCTCAAAAGTCCAATCACCTCTCCTCATAATCTTCTCTAAACCCTTAACCTTCGAGCCTGTTATCACAATACACGAAAGCAACATTAATACCAAAGAATTAGAATATATCTTGAATAGTCTTGTCAAATGTTATTATATAATGAAGAATTATGACTTTTGCCCTAAATCCCACTGATATATATAAGCATTTCTTGGTAAATAGAAATGCACACACATAAGAAAGAAAAGGAATGTAATACTAGGATAGTTCATGGTCGGCTTGGATTGCAAGTGCCTCCAACCCAATCCAAGCTTACATATGTTAACATGAAAGCTTGCTTAAACTGATCCAACCCAACAGCTTAAATTTGTTGGATTAATCGGTTGGGATTGAATTACTAGTTCCGCCATACAACGTGAAAGCTTTCTAACTGTGCAAGGGCATAGATGAACTGAATTTTTTTATTAGGAAACATCATATCAACTAGCAGTTTCTTTAAACATGTAACTAAATCTTTATCATGTGATATTTTTAACAAAAAGTAAATAAAATAATATACATTTAAAAATTATATAAAAAATTGATTAAAATCTCTAAGCTCTAGAAACCGCTATTCTCCAATTGTTGTTTGACACAGTTCAGAGAAGTCTAAAAAAATCAGAATATATATTAGACAAATGTTTGTACAAACTTAAAAAATAATAATAACAATTTCAGCTAATATTACCATATTCAAGTGCTTCAAATGTTTCTAGATTATCCATAGCTTCTCCAATTAGCCTCATTATGCATTTAGGGAAAAAGAAGGTTTAGAAAGTAGAAATGCAATGAAAAAAAAAAGACAGTAATTAAATAGAAGTATGGCACATGATATTGGCATTACTTTTCTTTTCCACAAATTTCAGCAAGAATTAATCTGTTCCGAAACAAATCCCAAACTAATTCACATAGCTCCATGTGCATTAGCCTCCAAGTATTCAGAACCACAGAACGAGCAAAATGAGACTTACTAATAACAAATCTCATCATATTTATACATGCATCTTGAACATCAACAACCATGTTAACAATGGAAGACGATCACAGCTAAAAGATACATGAACTCTAATCTATTTTGTGACCTATCATTGGCTTTGGAAATGTGATCTCTAATCTATTTCCAAATCACATATCAAGAATTTTGCATTAAACCAAATGAAACTTGGTTTCTAATCTCTCTCTGATCTGTGATATTTTCCAAGGAATAATAACTGATGCATATCAAAAACTTGACAGTAGAAGTTTATAAAACATCCCAAGTTATTAGTCATCTTGTAGTGTAGTAAGGGGTAGCTGAATTAATAGACAATCACCTGAAAATGGGAGAAATTTTTCTTTAAATGGATGAATAAATTATTAAATCACAGAAATCTTTGGGCATAACAAGAATAATATCCGAAGGAAAAGCTGCAATTAGAAGGGAAAAAGCATGGACTCTATTAATATGTTGGCGTGGAAACTTTTCACTGAGGCATTCCATCAAACAGTCACTTAGATAAATCCAAATTCCAACTTTGTAGACATATCAATGAGACACATGCTCAAGCTTTTAACACAATACAGTATATTAACATCAAGCATTGCCCAAAACAGAATTAATAGCTAAACTCAACTTTCAACAACGCCCACCGTACTAATCCACAAATAAAACAAGAATGCAACTTTAGACTACCTTCAATAGAATTGTTTCCACCATATCAAAGTACTAACATCAAACACGAAAAACTATAACAGCAATACTGATATCCATATCAGATGCATTCTGAATGCCAGACTTAGGCTCGTTTCAGGAAAATGACATATTCAATTTTGTAAGTGTGATTTTTCTTTATTGACGTCAATGAAGTAAAACTCAACTTGAATAGAATTAGAACTGCAACTATTTCTGGTGAAACCAATGCAAGTAGGTAGGGATGGTACCAGGTAGGGTAGCCACGGAATTTTAAGTTCCCAAACCCAAAATCTGAAGCGTTTATAAATACACTGTTGGAACCTGTCTCAAACCGTTTAAAAAATTAAAATTCCCTACTCTTAGCAGTCCCAGATTCGCTTACCATTATCCATTCACTACCCGATTAACTCATAAACCAAAAATTTCAGTAATTCATACGAAATCTCACATTTCAACAAAATTAAGAAACAATCTCAATCTCACAAAATCAACTTTGAATGGAAGTAATGTTTACTTCAACCATTGTTCAATAATCTCACTAAATACAAACTTCACAATAATCTTTATTAAGAAGAATTTTCCTCAAACCTCGCAAATACAACATTCACATAAATCATGAAATTTATCAAGAATTTCGGAACCCACATCAATAGATCTCACAAGCACACAACTGAAACCATAATTTCAAGAAACCCATCCGAACCTGCAGTGAAGGAAGATACGGCGATGAGCAGCACCAGACGGCAGGAGTGGATCGGTGGAGGAAGAACGTGGAGAACCAAGGAAGCGGCGGAAGAGAGCAAACAAACAACCAGTAACAGTGAACGCAGCAATGGCGTTGACAGCGTGAAGAGGGGACGATCGACGGGAGGCGCGCAGCTGTACTAGAGGAGAGGCGGAAAGGCCGAAGGGGGAGACGGGAGGAGAGGGAGGCAGTGCTGAGACTTAGAGTTGAGAGAGATTTTAGGGTTGGGGATTTTAGGGATTTTTGATAACAGGTGTTCATTTAGGTTCAATACTTTATTATGGTTAAAACAAATTTTAATTAAGATTTTATTTTTGGCTTAAATGTTAAAAAATCCAAAACTTTAGAGTTTTGTCAATTTTAGCCATTTTTTAATTAATTTTAAGTTAATTTAAAATTTTAATATTAATTTTAACTTATAATTGAATTGAGATTTAAAATTATTGCTATGGCGTAAATATTAATATTTTATTTAATATTACTTGATGACCGTTGGATTTCTCCACTCCGGTCAGAGGCCAAACCCTCGATCACGGCCATCGCTCGGAGGCCCACACGATCCCAGTACAAACAGGTCCAGCTCGTTCGAACCTTGATACGGGGTCCATATGGATTTCTCAACCAGGCCGGCCCAGCCCTCACTGCTTCTCAGGCTGATCCTTCTTGGGCTCAGTCTTATTCCTATCTCCCGGCCCAGCCCGGAATCAGGAAGAAGGCCCCACCTTCAACCTTGTAGACCCATCCACACACGCACGGAGGGAATCAGGGGCCGTTACTCATGAGACAGGTACCGGATATCCTCGTACAATCGTATCAGTATGGCAGAGACAGGTGGTCCAATGATAACCAGACCGTTGCACGCCACTGGCAGACGATGAAAACAGATAAAAGGAGAATGACCCTCCCCTAAGCTCTAAGTTTTTCAATATTCCAAAAACCTCTGTAAAGCCCTATTATTTCTGGATCTCAGATCATCAATTGGCGCTGTCTGTGGGAAACGAAGGAGATCTTTTCATCACCGGAGTTCCACTCTAAAACATACCCACTGAGATCCACGATGACTAATCATAATGAAAACAACAATCTTAACACTCCCAATGACCTGAGCTCTGCCCAGGAGGGGCAGCAGTTCTCTTTTTCGAGTCCTACGACTCCAAACAATCAACCACCCATTCCTTTCAATCCCTCACTAAGCCTAGCAGGAAATATATCCACCGCTGCCTTGTCCAACCAGGACCTCCAAACCATCGCCCTCCAACTGCAAAACACTACTCAGTGGCTGGGGCAGTTAATGCAACAACGAGGCCTTAACACCCCGACAAATGTAGCACCAGTGATAGAAGAACCTCAAACTAACGAACCTCACCAACCTACCCTCAACCCTCCTCAAACAATCAGCCGAGAAACAGGGGAGAAAAGCAGGAGACATGGTGGAGAGGTAGAGCCAGAAGCTAGAGTTCACGGAAGGAAGGTGAGAGAGTTGATCGAGAACGACGAGGCCGATAGTTACTTTGCCGGGACGGCCGGGAGAACAGGAAGTGAAACGTGGGAGGAAGAACATCGCTTGGAGAAAAGGCCCAGACAAGAAGAGGAAAATATAGATCAAAAGCTGCAGAAGCTGAGAGAGTAGCTCCTGGCCGAGCTGGGGACGAAGGATCAGAATCAGGTTTTCCTGCCTACTTCTTCACCCTTCTCGAAATGGGTGCAGCAGGAGACCATTTCCAAGAAGTTCATGATGCCTTCTATGGCAGCGTATGACGAGGCTGGTAACCCGAGGGAGCATGTCATGAACTACAAGACCTTCATGGAGCTGCAAACTTTGTCGAATGCCTTGATGTGCAAGGTATTCCCAACGACGCTCTCGGGGCCAGCGCGGTTGTGGTTCAACAGCCTTGAGACCGGAAGCATTGGAAGCTTTGGAGATCTGGCCACTCGCTTCATCAGCCGGTTCATCGTCGGGATGCCAGCAGATAGAAAGACGAGCTATCGAGAAACAGTAAGGCAGAGAAGGGATGAATCGCTCCGGGAATATGTCGCCTGTTTCAATACGGAGGCCCTACAAATCCCCGAATTAGATGAGGGTAAAGCGGTGGAGGCCATGCAGAAGGGGATGACATCACCAGAGTTCTTTGGCTCATTAAGTAGGAAGCCTCCCACCTCACTAGCAGAGCTGATGAAGAGGGCGGAAAAATATATAAGGCAAGATGATGCCTTGGTAACCAGCAGGTTCGCCCGAGGAGCGATGGATAAGGGAAAGCTCCCCGAAGAAAGGAGGCCGGAATGGCAAGAGAAGAAGCAAGGCAGGAGGCCAGAACCCTACAGACAGCCCTGGGAGCGAAGGGATTCAAGACTTCTGCCCCCTGGGGTCCCGGAACAGAAAACGCGGCCCTCATGGGTCCCTGAGAAGCCGACCCCGCTCAATGCCTCAAGAGCCGAAGTGCTCATGGCCATCCAGGGTAATGAATTCCTACAATGGCCCAAACCCATCAGAACTGAAGCAGACCAGCGAAATCCTGACAAATATTGCCAGTACCATCGAACGCATGGCCATGACACCAACAACTGTTTCCAGTTGATCACTGAAATCGAGAGGTTGATAAAGAGGGGCCACCTCAAGAACTTCGTGAAGAAACCGGAGGTACAGAGGCCTCAGCCTAATCCGGCAGTCCAAATGCCGAGAAGAACGGGAGCTAACCCCGTAAATGATGGGTCCAGTGGGACCATCAATATGATCGTCGGAGGCACAGGAGGTCGGATGAGCCAAAGGGGGAAAAAGAGGAGTAGAGAGGGAGAAAGCAGCAGTGCTGAGGTCATGCAGGTCGTCGAACACTCTCCAACGGTCATCACTTTCTCCTCAGAGGATGCCCAGGGTGTTCAGATGCCCCATGACGACGCCCTTGTCATTGAAGTTGTCATTCACAACTACTGGGTAAAGAAGATCTTGGTGGATGACGGGAGCAAGGTGAATCTGCTGCCTTACCGAGTCTTCCAGCAGATGGGAATCCCCAAAGAGCAACTGGTTTGGGATCAGGCCCTGATTAAAGGAATTGGAGGAACACCAATGACGGTGGAAGGGAAGGTAAAGCTAGCCCTTACTTTGGGAGAAGCACCAAGGACTCGCACCCATTATGCGGTGTTCTTGGTGGCTAAACTCCCCCTGAGCTACAACGTGATCCTGGGAAGACCTGCGCTGTTTGACTTTGAGGCCGTCACCAGTATCAGATATCTGGCAATGAAGTTCCCAACAGAAGCAGGGGTGGGAATAGTTCGGGGAAGCCAGGAGGAAGCAAGGGCAGTGTACCTAGCTACGGTAGCAGAGCCGAGCTCAACAGAGGAAAGGCTGGATTCAGAAGTCCTGGAGGTCCGAGACGAGAAAACAGAGGCCAAGACAGAGCCGGTGGGGGAACTGGAGATTTTTCCCTTATCAGAAGCAGAAACAGATAAAGTCTTCAGTCTCAAAGCCGGCCTCACCGAAGAGCAGAAAACCGAGGTCATGGCCTTGATCTGAAGTCACGCGTCAAGCTTCGCCTGAAAGCCTTCTGACATGCCCGGGATTGACCCAAAAGTGATGACGCACAAGTTGAATGTCCTCCCCCAAGCCAGACCGGTAAAGCAGAAGAAGAGAGTAGTCGGAAGGGAGAAGCAACAGGCCACCAGGGAGGAGGTACTGAAACTAGAAGAAGCAGGCTTTATCAGGGAGGTCATGTACCCGCAGTGGTTAGCAAATCCTGTATTAGTCAAAAAAACCAATGGCAAATATAGGATGTGCATAGATTTTACTGACCTGAATCATGCTTGCCCTAAAGATTGTTATCCCCTCCCTGATATTAATAAAATGGTCGATTCTACGGCCGGTTTTGATTATATGTCGTCTTTGGATGCAATGTCTGGTTATCATCAAATCCCAATGGACAGGTCGGACGAAGAAAAGACCTCGTTCATAACAGAAGATGAGACTTACTGCTATAGAGCCATGCCCTTCGGATTGAAAAACGCTGGGGCAACTTACCAAAGACTGATGAATAAGATCTTCAAAAATCAGATCGGCAGAAATGTAGAAGTTTATGTGGACGATATGGTGGTCAAGAGCCTAACTTTCCAACAACACATGGCAGATTTGAGGGAGGTATTCGGAGTATTAGATCAGTACAGAATGAAGCTGAACCCAGCGAAATGTGCCTTCTTCATCAGAGGAGGAAAATTCCTGGGATACATGGTGAGTGGGAAAGGCATCGAGTCCAACCCGGAGAAGGTAGAGGCCATACTGAATATGCCAGAACCGACCTGTGTAAGGGACGTCCAGAGACTGACCGGGAGAGTAGTGGCGCTTAATCGATTCATGTCGAGATCGGCAGAAAAGTGTTTACCATTCTTCAAGAAGTTGAGGAAAGTGCCAAACTTCGAATGGACAGAAGACTGTCGATAAGCCTTCAAAGAACTCAAAAGCTATCTCAGCTCGCCTCACGTGCTTAGTAGCCCCGTAGAAGGTGAGGAACTTCTGATATACCTGGCGGCCTCTGAGCAAGCAGTCAGCGCCGTACTGGTAAGGGTGGAAGAAGGAGAGCAGAAGCCTATTTTCTACGTCAGCAAGGTGCTTAAAGATACCGAGGTCAGATATTTGAATATTGAGAAGATAGCATACGCTCTACTACTGGCAGTCCGAAAGTTCAGGGTTTATCTGGAAAAGCCACCAGGGAGTAGTAATGACAGATCAACCCTTGAAGAAGATTCTACATAGACTAGAGACCTCAGGCCGGATGCTAGCTTGGTCCATTGAGATTAGTCCTTATTGCCTAGAATACCGACCTCGAACAGCTATAAAATCTCAGGCCCTTACTGACTTCATAGCAGAGTGCACATTCAATGAGGAACAAGGAGAATCATCTTCGGAAGTATCGGGGAAGGAAAGAAAGGAAGAACCCTCCCAAAAGTTCAACTGGAAATTATATGTAGACGGAGCTTCAGGCGCTGGAGGCAGCGGCGTTGGAATAGTGCTTAAGGGCCCTGGAGAATTTAAGGTTTGCTATGCCCTACGCTTAGAATTCAAAGCCTCCAATAATATGGCGGAGTATGAAGCCCTAATAAACGGGATGCTGGTGGCAATGGAGGTAGGGGCAACCGACCTCGAAGTGAATAGCGACTCACAACTGGTGGTCAATCAGATAACTGGGGCATATCAAGCCAGAGACCCAACCATGCAGAGTTACCTGGCAAAAGTAAAAGCTATAGAGGCTGGGCTCATGGATCGGGGAGTTACCATCAAATTTCAAAGAATACCTCGGGAAGAAAATGAGGAAGCAGACCTGCTTAGTCGGTTGTCCAAAGAAGAATTAGAACAGCTCCCCGATGAAGTGTACATACAGCACGTCCACATGCCTGCTTTTAATAAAATAAACACGGTATTGCAGGTGGAACAAAGCCCGACTTGGATGACCTCATACCTAGAATACCTGGAGAAGGGAAAGCTCCCTGAGGATAAAGATGAAGCTAGAAAGATAGCAGCTCGTGCTGCCAATTACCAAGTAGTAAGGGGGACCTTATACAAAAGAGGGAAATCCAGCCCGTGGCTCCGGTGTGTGAGCCCGGAAGAGGCTACAAAGGTGATGGAGGAGATACACAGGGGAATGTGCGGAGCTCATGAAGGAGCAGGGACACTAGCCAATAAAATATTCAGGCAAGGGTACTACTGGCCCACTGTTAAAAGAGAGGCCGAAGAGTTTGTCCGAAGGTGCGACGTATGCCAAAGATTTGCTAACACCATCAAAGTCCCAGCCACTCCTCAATCCAGCATATCCAGCCCATGGCCATTCTCGCAATTGGGGAATAGACATCCTGGGACCCTTCCCCAAGACCACGGGGCAGAGGAAATTTGTAGTGGTGGCTGTAGAATACTTCTCAAAATGGTCAGAGGCGGATGCAATATCCACGATCACAACTCGCAAGATGATAGATTTCGTGTGGGGAAACATCATCTGCAGGTTTGGCATACCGAGAGTGCTCATATCTGACAATGGCAGACAATTTGATTGCAGCACCTTCAGAGCATTTACGGCGAACATGGGCATATGGCACAAATTCTCCTCCGTAGCCCATCCTCAAACTAATGGTCAAACAGAGGTCACCAACAGAGCTATCCTCCAAGGATTGAAAAAACGGCTGGATGGGGCAAAAACGAACTGGGAGGAAGAACTCAATAGCATCCTATGGGCACTCTGAACCACCCCCAGGACGTCCACTAAAGAAACGCCTTTTGCACTTGCATTTGGCACTGAGGATGTAGTCTCAGTCGAGCTACAAGTCCCCACACACCGAGTCCAGTTCAATGGTGAAGACACCAACGAAGATAAACTAAGAAGCAATCTGGATTCTCTGGAAGAAGTCAGGGAAGAAGCTCAAGTTCGAACTGCCGCTTATCAACAAAGGGCGGCCTATTATTACAACCAAAGGGTCAGAGAAAGAAGCCTGAAGGTGTGAGACCTGGCTCTGAGAAACCTGGAGGCTACGGGAAAAAGAGCGGCAGTAGGAAAGCTGGCACCGACCTGGGAGGGCCCGTTCAGAATAACAAAAGTGGTCAGGCCAGGAGTATATCGAATTGAAGATATGCAAGGAAACCCTGAGCCCCATGCCTGGAATATCCAACACTTGAAGAGGTATTTTCCTTAAAATATTTGTAAAGAAAAATATTGTACTCTGAAAAGCACGAATGAATAAAATAACGCCATTCTTTACACAATGAGGTTATCTCTATTATAAATGTTAATTCTCTTTGAAAAAGAAAGAACACAGCTTAGAAGACCTCCTTGAGACATAGAGACCTCCTGGAGGTAGAAGACCGGGATCCCCAAGATCTTCCGGATACAAGACCAGGATCCCCAAGATCTCCTGGCATTAGAAGACCTCCTTGAGACATAGAGACCTCCTGGAGGTAGAAGACCGGGATCCCCAAGATCTCCCGGATACAAGACCAGGATCCCCAAGATCTCCTGGCATTAGAATACCTCATTGAGACATAGAGACCTCTTGGAGGTAGAAGACCGGGATCCCCAATGTAACGACCCTAAAATGGACCGTCACCGGCGCTAGGATTCAGGTCGGCTTAAGGCCGCCAGAACCCGTAGCAAGCCTGCTATACTCTTTGTGTACCTGTAAACCTCATACATGATCATACATTTTCTGTGAAAATAAAACTCTTTTCTGAACCAAGGCTTAACCTGTGCATGCACTGTCTCTGCACTCTGTACTCATGTACTCTGTACTCTGTATCCCTGACTAGAGCTTGCTCTAGAAGGGTTAACTCATACCTGTTAAGCCTGGTTTTCACATACAGGAAAACATATATACATATATAGATCATGGACAAAACATACATCACTAGGTCAAGCAACAACTATTACATCTCTTTAATATTACATGTCCACTCTAAGCTATTACAGATCTCTTTTCCTTTTCCTGTCCTCTGCTGGACTGTCCCTGTACACTGTACACTGAACCTGCAAAACTGGGGTTAAGGGAGTGGGATGAGCTCTATAGCCCAGTGAGTAGAACAGTAAAACATCTCAGTAAAATATGACCTCATGGAATGCACCATATCACAGACAAGCCACATCAAGAGTAAACCTGTCACCACATAGTCCCAGTAACTCTGTGCCAGGGCGTAGAATCGAGCACCTGGTCTTCCTGTCATATATGTATATGTGTATATAACACCTCTGTACTTACCATTGCCAGGGCGTAGTCAAAGGCTCCTGGACTTCGCTATACCTGTCAGGGCGTAGTCAAAGGCTCCTGGACTTCGCTATACCTGCCAGGGCGTAGTCAAAGGCTCCTGGACTTCCTGTCTGAGACTATTGGATCATTCAGCATTCACTCACATCACCAAATAACGATGCAATGCAAACATATTCGTGAATACTAATGCAATCAACCTATGGCATAAACATGATGCATGAGATATGCTAAAAGCAGTTTGTGGTTCAATTAAAAGTCATAAGTTTAGTTCCACTCACCTCTGGCTATCTGGACTGACTGACTCTGCAGGCTCTGAACCTCTGGAGCAGTACTCACTGCTGCTCTCTCTGGTTCCTCTGGTCTGTACCTATACAGATGGACTCAAATGAGGGACCAAACAAGCGTAGAATAACTCTCTTAAACTTCCCCAAGAATCCCCTTAAACTCACTCAACTATCCATGCAAAGCATGCAAAAGAAAGCTGGACAGGACACTTTCGGCGGCAGGTTCGGCGGCCGAAAGTCCTCTCCAGAGACGAAACTCAAGCATCTTCGGCGGCCGAATCCCCCAAACAGAGCCGAACATGCACAACTCGCGGGGGCAAGCTGTGGCAGCCTAAGCTACCATGCAAGAGGTTCGGCGGCCGAATGATCCTTCGGCTGCCGAACCTGAGTTCATCCAGAACTCAGCTTCAACGGCAAACCATCTCCTCTGTTCCATCAATAACTCCAAACATGCATATACCAACTCCTCAACACACATATACATAAGTATATGATCACAGGGGTCCAAAACTAGCTAATAACCCCAAACAACAAATCAAACATAACACAGAAACATGTATACATGCATAACTCATCAAAACTATCATTAAGAACCTAAACTTGCATCTCCTTCCACAAATCCCCCTAAAACCTTCAGAAAACATATTCAAGAACATCACTTACCTCCTGGAACAAGAAGCTGAACACTCTGAACTAAGGAAAACGGACCAACTCTCCTCAAACTCTCAAACTCACACAAACGGAGCTTTTTGCTTCACAACAGTCAACACCTTGTGACTTATCCAAACACCCCACAAGAGCTGCTCAAACTCAGCAAATAAACTAGGGGAGACGTGGCCAACTTCTGGACATGATCTGGTGATAACACCTGTCCAAAATGCTGACTAAGGGATACAAAACTGCTGGCTAAGCAACTCAGCTTCGGCTGCCGAATCGCATGCAAAACCATGCAACATTCGGGGGCCGAACTTGACCTTCGGAAGCCGAACATTGGGCACTTTCGGCGGCCGAACTTATCTTCGGCGGCCGAACTTGGCTTCAGTCTCCATGACCCATTTTCTCTTCAAAACTCAAAACTAACAAACTGTAAAACTATAAAACACATCATAACACTTAGAACACATAACTCCTACCCTTATATAGAATCCCAACACCCCGGATTCCACCAGACAATAGAAATTCCGGTGCCGGATTCTAGCCGGGTATTACACCCAAGATCTCCCGGATACAAGACCAGGATCCCCAAGATCTCCTGGCAGTAGAAGACCTCCTTAAGACATAGAGACCTCCTGGAGGTAGAAGACCGGGATCCCCAAGATCTCCCGGATACAAGACCAGGATCCCCAAGATCTCCTGGCATTAGAAGACCTCCTTGAGACATAGAGACCTCCTGGAGGTAGAAGACCGTGATCCCCAAGATCTCCCAGATTCAGTACCAGAATCCCCCAAATCTCCTGGCAAAAAATGGCCAGAGAGATCTAAAAGGTCTCCCCGGACTAAAAACGGTCGGAGGAGTATAAAATATTCTCCCAGAGCAAAAACAACCAAGACCCCTGAAACACAGCCCGTATGAGGCGCGACAAGAAATGAAGTCTGACTTCACAAATGAGGAAAACGAAATTCTGAACTCCTGCGCCCATAACACAGATAGCATCACAAATAATAGGCATACAAACCTAAGCAAAGAATGAAAATCTGGGCTCCGTGTCCGCTGAATAGACGGACTCACGATAAAAGCAAAAACCTTTCTTGCAGCTCGGATTAACTTACAGTAAGCAAAACATTTAGCAAAGGCGACCCCAGAGAGGAAAACGACAAAGGCCAAACTCCCCATCCCAGTGGAGCACGCAGATTAAGTTGCACCGACTGACAAAGGATCACCTCGAGGAGGACCAGACATCCGAGATCACAACCAGAAAGAGAAGTAAAATTGCCTAAAAAGAAGCCGTGCAAGTACAAATGAAGTATAGGGATTTACCCCCTCACTATTCATGTAATAAATACTGAGAAAGTAAAGGGGCAATCCGAGGAAAATCTAATGGCACGAAGCAGATAAAACCTCAGCTCCAGTCCTTGTCAAGACAGAACTAAAGGCAGAAAGACGAGCCCTGCTCATCATCGCGACAGGTACATGATCTGACTTATTATTACTCAGCAAAGGCTATGCGCCCGAGCTCACATTAATAAAGTAACGAGGATAAAAACTCGTAAGTTGAAAGCCTTGATCACTGTTAAAAACAGAGCTCACGAGTGCAGCTAGTCCATCCCGGAAAAAGCTTACGGATAAAAATGCCTTTGTGAAACAAATAAATCTATAGGTCAAAAGTTCACAGCAGATTCCTTAGGAAAATTCCGAAGCACATAGTTTAAGTGTTTTATTCTTGATAAGCAGAGATAAGTTCAAGTATGAATGAAAAACAAGAAGTAGTCCAAATAAGTGAAAGTAAAATTTCATTAAAAGAAAAAATATATTACAGCCTATTCTAATCACCTACTCTGATGAAGGAAAAACTGTCCTTAAAGGACTTACATGTTTAGGCATATTATCATCCACATTTACATCATTATCATTTACACTATTTACATTACTATCTACGAGAGGACTGCCATCCTCTTGCCCAGAGCCCCTCGTACCAACAAAAGGTACGACCTCCTGCCCTCGAGGCCCAGCGTCTTCATCCCCTTGCTTGGGTTCTGCCTCAGAAGACCCAGCTACAGTGTGAGAGTTTCCTTTGTGTAAGGGCAGATCATCCTCACCATATAACACGTCCTCACCATCGGAGTCCACCTCAGCAGCTCGGAGCTTTGCTAGAGGGGTAGAAAGAGCAAGTCTGGAATCTCTTAAACCCCTATTGAAACCGGACACGTACAAGCGAAAGCCTTTGTGCCAAATAGCGGTCTTCATCTCATCAGAGGCTTTATACTCCGCAAGTCGTGACTGGCAGGCCTCAGCTATACTTGCTTTCAGTTCAAGAGAATCCTTGTAAGTTTGGAGATGAGCTTCACATGTTTGTTCAATCTTCTTCTTTAGCTCAGCTGATTCCTTATACTCCATCAAACGCCTCTCACACTCCAGCTGGATCCTGTCCTCAACATGTTTGGCCTCCTCGAGCAGGGCTGAGCATTTATGCTCCAAAGTCCTGACTTCTTGACTAAGCTTTTGATTATGAAGTTTGGACTCCTCCACCGATGAAGCCAGGTCTCTGATACGCTCAGAACTCCTGCTCAGCTCCTGCTCGAGAACCTCCACCCGAGCTAGGGCTCCTTCCATTTGAATCTTCACCTTATCAAGGTGAGCTTGAGCTCCTTCAAAATCAACCTTCAGGGCCTCGTACTGATGCTGGACCTCATCCCTCTGACTCACAGCCTCGTCCTTTTCACGAAGGGTCTACACCATGGAGGACAGCTGCTTCAAAACTTCTTCACATCGGACCTCCGCTGCAGCCGCCCTCTCGTCAGACTCCTTGAGAACCCTGCGGGTATGAGACAACTCTGCTTCCAGGGACTTGGTGTGCTCCTGTGCCTCAGCCGCCTTCCCGTCAGCTCTTTTGAGGGCCTCCAATGCAGAATGCAGCTCCACCTGGAGGGACTGGGTATGAACTCGAGCTACTGCGAGGTTGCCCCTGGCATCGCTAGTTGCGGATAAATTCTCCTCCAGACGCACCTCCTCAATCCGGCAGTCCACAGATTCCCGGAGAGAGTGGTCGCGAGCATCCACCTCCATAAAGAGGCCCGTCACCTAATACAAAGGAAAAACTGTTAAAACAAAGAAACAAAGAAAACCAGAATGAAAACAAAGGAGGTAGCTTAGCTTACCATCAGAAGCATCTCCCTGATTGTGTCTCCGAGCTCCCCACGAGGTCGAGAACGGAACGTCGCTTGCTCCCTAGTAGAGCTAGCTAAATGACCAGTGAGAGCAAGCAAGTGTGGATCCGAAGCCTCCATAACGCCACCAAACATCCGCTCCTTGACAATCTCAGCAACCACGCTCGCCGGGGACTGATGAGTGATATCCTCCGCGTTCAGAATGTCGTTGTCAGGAGCAGACAGCAGTGGTATCACAGGGACATCTTTCTTCTTTTCAGGAGGAGGGAGAGCCAGAGTTGATGCTTTGGAACCTTCTTTCTTCTTTCCAATAGGAGGGAGAGCTGGAGCTGATCCCTTGGAAGCCCTAGACTTCTTCCGAGCTGGAGCTGGGGCAGGCATTTCAAGGGAGGCAGGACGTTTGTCCCCTGCCTTCTCTATGACACCTTCATCCTTAGCAGGGTCAGATCCCACCTCTTCAGGGGCAAGAGCATCATTGGTGGGGGCCTCCGAGACATCCTCATCCGCGAGAATAACCTCCACTCTTTTCCCTGGAGCTCCCTCTTCCATAATGGGGACCTCGAGCCTCACCCCGGGGACCTCCTCTTCAACAGCAGCGGAGACCCCAGAAGCGCCCACGCCAAAAGCGCCCACAGAACGAAGGACAAGGTCTGACCTCACCGATCCAACACCCTCAGCTACTTCAGAGATAATCCTGGGACCCTCTTCCGGCCCCTCGTTAGAAGTGCCTTGAGGTCGGGGGGCTTGTAAAGATTGATGAGCCGAGCTCGACCTCCTGTGGCTGGAAGGCTGGGACGACCTGCTGCGTCGAGAGCTGGGCTTAGGAGCCTGAGAAGAGACCGAAGGAGGAGGAGGAGGTCGAATAGCCGACTTGGAGGAAATAGTTTTCGCCACCTTTTGAGTAGCCTCTCCCACGGATTGCCCCGCCAGCAGGACATCTAAAGCCGCGTCCATACTCTCTCGGGACAATATGAGGTTCTTGGGAGGCTTGATCTGGCCCATTTTCACGTCAGAAGCTGCAAAAATCCCAAAATCAAGATAAGTCAAAACAGGTCTCGGCAAAGACCTCATGAACAAAAAACTAAAACAGGCAGATGAAATAGAGTACCCGCGTCCTTAATATCCTGAAGATTGGACGCAAATAAGCACTTTTCGACATCATACTTCTTCTCTATAGAAGTCAGTCGAAGGAATCCGACCTGGTCGGTAAGGCTCAATTGGGGCAGGTCGTTGCAGCCCAGAGAGACATCCTCCCAGGAAAGATCGAGCTCCCAAGCCAACCCTCTCTCTTTCTTCAACTCCACCACCAAAAATCTCTCTACCCAGCCCTTGATGGAGTCCTTATAGCCCGTAAGAATAGACAACCCACCACGGGGGGTAAAGTAATAAAATTTCTGGCTCGCCTTAACCAACCTAAAGAAGGAGACGAAGAGGTGCACTGAGGGCTGAAACCCCCAACTCAGACATACGGATTCAAAGCAAGACAGGAAAAGAACGGAGTTAGGAGTTAGCATCCGAGGGGTAATCTCGAAGTATCGGAAGACCTCTTTAAAAAAGGGGGAAAAGGGGAAAGACAAACCATACTCCCTTTGCTTAATGAAGAAAACCAAGCTGACGTCTCTTTGAGGGTCAACCAAACCAGGGGGAGAAGGGTCGGGAAGAATAATCCTCTCATTCCGATAGGGAGCTCGGATGAGAAAAAGAGGGGTATCCAGGTATTCCCTGGAGATGAAATTCCTAATGTTGGAGGGAGTAATGCTAGACTCTAGATTGACAACGTCGGGAAGACTAGAACTGTCCATGGTCAAAGAAAGGCATACCTAGAAAGCAGGTAGAGCAGAGGAGCAGAGGAAATTGAAGAAGAGCATAGAACAGGAGAAGGCAAGCGTTCCGAGAAGACAGAGAAAATTCAAAATGCAAAACAGTAATGAGACGAAGAGTGGTTCTGAACAATTTTGTCCTGGGGCGGTGCAGTCATTATTACACTTGAAGTTTACCCCCTCATCAGTCGGGCAATAACTGACGAGAAGGTAAAGGGGCAATTGATGACCGCTGGATTTCTCCACCCCGGTCAGGGGCCAAGCCCTTGATCACGGCCCATCGCTCGGAGGCCCACAAGACCCCAGTACAAACAGGTCTAGCCCGTTCGAACCTTGATACGGGGTCCATATGGATTTCTCAACCAGGCCGGCCCAGCCCTCACTGCTTCTCAAGCTGATCCTCCTTGGGCTCAGTCTTATTCCTATCTCCCGGCCCAGCCTGGAATCGGGAAGAAGGCCCCACCTTCAGCCTTGTAGACCCATCTACACACGCACGGAGGGAATCAGGGGCCGTTACACATGAGACAGATACCGGATATCCTCGTACAATCGTATCAGTATGGCAGAGACAGATGGTCCAATGATAACCAGGCCGTTGCACGTCACTGGCAGACGATGAAAACAGATAAAAGGAGAATGACCCTCCCTAAGCTTTAAGTTTTTCAATATTCCAAAAACCTCTGTAAAATTCTATTATTTCTGCATCTCAGATCATCATTACTAATATTTAAAAATTTCATAATAAAAAATTTAAAATTTTTTGATATTTATTAATTATAATTCAATTTCAAATTATTATTTTAATTATAACTTGTTGACTAATTTTTATTTAAATTATTTAAAATTAATATTTTCTTATTTAATATAATAAAAAAATTAATATATTTATTTATATTATTAAAATTTTTTTCTCTTTTTATCTTTCATTTTATATTTTAAATATATTTATAAACATTATTATGAAATAAATATAATACTTTATAATTAAAAATATTATATTATTTACAGTATCGTTGGAAATAACTTTTCATTTTTCCTTAAATTAATTATTTTTTAAAAAATTTGAGTGAATATATATAATTAATTTTTTAAAATAGAGAATATTTTTTGTATTTTAATGTAAACTCTGTAAAAAAAAGTAATTTTTATGGTAATATATACAAAATAAATAAATAATATATAATATATACATGGTGATATTTATATATAATATATACAATTTGTATTGTATTAAGTAATAAATAATTTATTACATGGTGATAAATTATATTTATTTATATATAATATATACAAAATAAATAAATAAATATATTAAATTTATATTATATTAAGTAATAAAATATTAATTTTGACTAATCTAAGTTAAAATTAATTATTTAGCTATACTTAAAATAAAATTTTGAAATTAGATTATAATTGATAAAAAATTAAAAATTTTAAAATTTTTTTATTATAAAACTTTTATCCATATCAGTAATAACTATTAAAATATTAATATTTATGTCAACAGCAACATCAGCAATTTTCAATATCAATTTTTAGAATAAGCTAAAATTAACACCAAACTTTCAAATTAGGCTAAAATTGAAAAAAAAAATTGACTAAAATTAACAAAAACATTAAAATTTTTAGATATTTTGAACATTTAAGCCTTTATTTTTATAGTTTATATTATTTAAATATTTTACACAATGGATATTATATTTTTTTAGATTACAACTTTTTTTAAAGATATATATTTTTTAGATATATTATTTTTCATACTTATAACAAAAACAATATATATTAATTTATGAAATTATAGTAAAAAATAGGATAAACTGCAATTTAGTCCCTCCCTCTGATTTAGTGAAATACAACCTCTCGTTCCTCTATTTTAAAAAACCTTCAATTTAATCCTTCACATTTAAAAAAACTGCAAAATAGTCCCTACCGTCAAATTTTTAGTTAACCTTCTTTTTATTTTAATAAAAATGACTAAACTACCCTTTAAGTAAAAAAAACTCAAACAAGCAATATTACTCCATCCCAACACAAAAGGAGGAGGAGGAGGAGGAGGAGGAGGAGGAGGAGGAAGAAGAAGAAGAAGAAGAAGAAGAAGAAGAAGAAGGAGGAGGAGGACGAGGAGGACGAGGAGGAGGATGAGGATGAGGAGAAAAGGAGGAAGAGGATCGGGAGGAGGAGGAGAAGGAGAAGAAGAAAAAGAAGAAGAAGAAGAAGAAGGAGGAGGAGGAGGAGGAGAAGGAGGAGGAGGAAGATGAGGAGAAAAGAAAGAAGATGAGAAAAGGAAGAAGATGATCGGGAAAAGAAGGAGTAGGATGAGGAGAAAATGGTAGTTTAGTCATTTTCATTAAAATAAACGGAAGGTTAACTGAAAATTTGACGGTAGGGATTATTTTGCAGTTTTTTTAAATGTGAATGATTAAATTGAAGATTTTTTAAAACAGAGGGACGAAAGGTTGTATTTCACTAAACCAGATGGACTAAATTGCAGTTTATCCTAGAAAATAATATGGAAAGTGAAATAGTCCGGTCTAAACTGATCCAAATAATTTTTGGATCCACTTTTCACTTAATCTAAAATAGTTAACCCAAATAGTTAACCCAAGTTATTTAGTAGTTTCGTATTAGTTATTATATACAATTCCGATTTTCTATAATCTTCTGAACGACAGCGGAAGCAGGCTGCTGACCGTTACATTCGGTCCTGCTAAATTTGCAACGTCCTCGTCACACCGGACCCTTGGGTACCGTGGTTCGCTAGTATCTCGGATGGCTATACCTCGTCTCTCACGAGTAGCCATTTCCTCGCAGGCCCACTAATTCTGTACAATTTGTTTGACTCAGGGTGACTCTGATACCAATTGAAACAGTCCGGCCCAAACTAACCCAAATAATTTTTGGACCCAATTTCCACTTGATCCAAAATAGTTAATCAAGTTATTTAGTAGTTTCATACTAGCTATTATATACAATTCCGATTTTCTATAATCTCCGGCTGGCAGCTAACCGTTACAGAAAGTTACACGTAATTAGAGTATTATATTTTTTTTTGTCGGATATTAGAAATTAGAAATTGAGAGAGTAAAACTTTAGATCAATCACTCTCATACACTTACTATCAGACTAAATTTATAAATGCGAATTACATATAATTAAAGTAGCATGCATTAGAATAACATATATAATTTAGAGTAATAAAATTAATATACGTTACATATTCAAGCAATACATATAATTCAAAGTATAATTAAAAGTAAGGCATATTACATATTAATGCAACACTAATTATATTTATTAAGAAGTTGAAATCATATTAAGGAATAATATACTAATTAAATTAAGATATAATAATTTAGAGTAAATACATGATAGTACATAGTGTGTGCAACGCTAAAAAATTCAAATCATATTAACGAGCATCATAAATCAAATTATAATAAAGATTTTTAATAATATATTTAATATTTAATATGTAATAAATAATTATTTATAATTAATCTATAATTAATTTGAAAATAATATATATAATTGTTACCCATTATAGTATTTGAATGTATTTTGTGTAATGGCAAATTTCTTTGGGACTTTTTGGGAGGTCTTAAGGTTCAAACATCACGAATGGTAATTTTAACGGGTATCCAAAGATATTAATTTAAATCTAGACAGATTTAAAACCGAGTAAAAAAAGAAAATCTAAAGCAGTTTGGTTCAATTTAGTAAAAATAATATTATTAAAAAAATATGTAAATAAAATCCATTCTCATCCAATTGCAAAACATGAAACAAGATGGGAATGCACAAGAATTCAAATCTTTTATCCATTTCAATGATCATAAAAAAACCCATAAAATTATGTGAGCTACCTCTAGTCATTGGCATGATGCCATTATCGGTGTTGCAAATCTAGATATGCATCTTCATCTCCCACATTGACTTTGTTTTTTAGGCCTCATTATCGAGTGAGGAAATAAATTGATAGTTGAAACTTGAGAACATATGGAGAAGGGAAGATAAGAAGAAAAATCGAAGAGAATAACAAGAAGAAAGAGAAGGAAAGAGGAGAAGCATAATCAATGTAACGACCCGGAAATCCGACCCGTTACCGGCGCTAGGATCCAGATCGGCTTAAGGCCGCCGGGACCCGTAGCAAGCCTACATACATCCTGTATACCTGTTTAATCCCATACATGATCAACAAACATACATAAGAATTAAAAACTTTTCTTTTTCTTCATATACCAAACTCAACCTGTGCATGCACTGTATTCATCATATACATAAACATTAATCCCTCTGTGGGATTTCATCAAAGCCTCTATGGCAATATACATTCAGTGTTGAGTTGGTTCACATATACATCATAAAATAAGATCATGTACATACCAAGGGATTAACACATACTATGGTCAAGCACAACTCTATCCTCAATAACATAGTTACATAAACATAACTGTCAAACTTTACATTACATTCTTATCGTATATCATGTCCACATACTCTAGCTATTACATACATATGACTTGACTTCACTCTAGCCGACTTCTTGATCTCTCCTGCACCTGCAACTCTGGGGATAAGGGGAGTGGGGTGAGCTAAAAGCCCAGTGAGCGGAAACTAAAAACATTTGTTTTAATTCCTCCATTTTTAGGTACATTATTATTCATTTTATTATTATTATCAAATAACTTTTATTTTCTTTCTTTTTCTTATTCATGCTTTCATGTATGCGTCATAACACAAACATTCCACAACAAGGATGAACTTGTCACCATTTAGCCCCTATCCTTCTTACTTATACATGCCGGGGGCGTAGAGCCGTAGCAGGCACACCCGGACTTCCATCATCAATCATAGTGCCAGGGGCGTAGAGCCGTAGCAGGCACACCTGGACTCACATAGGCTATCATGTCATACGAGGGCTAATGGATCATTCAATGTTCATCCACATCAACAACAAATTATGCAATGCAACATATTCGTGCATTCTAATGCAAGCAACCTAATATTGCATGGCATAATGATGCATGGGCAATGCTTTATGATTCATTCGTTTATTCAATTACTTTAAAACTTAAGGGGTTGTTCCACTCACCTGGTAACTGAAGCTTGACAACGAACTCTGAACAACTATCTCACAACCGGGGGTCTCGGTTCCTCGGGTCCGAACCTACACAGGTGGACTCAAATGAGGCACCAAACATACATGAACGTGACTCTGAAAAGCTCCCCAAAAAACCCCCTAAAACATCCTGAAAACATCACATGAAAACATGCAAGAAATGGCTGAACAGGGCACTTTCGGCGGCAGGTTCGGCGGCCGAAAGTCCCTCTGCAGCCGAAAGTCATGCAGGTTCGGCGGCACTTTCGGCGGCCGAACCTCCCAGACAGAGACGAACCTTGAGTTTCGGGGGCAGGCTTCGGCAGCCGAAACTGCCTCCACAAGGGGGTTCGGCGGCCGAAAGTCACTTTCGGCGGCCGAACCTGAGTTTCTGCCGAAGGGCAGAAACTTGGCTCCCTTGTGTCCACAGCCTCCAAAACGCCTCAAAACCTGCATAATCTTGTTTCTACTCATGCATACACATCATACAAGTTCCTAGGGGCCTCAAACAAACATATACCCCTTCTACAACACTTCAAACACACATCAAACATGCAACATTGTTCAAAAATCACATAAACCTAACATATGCTCAACTAATTCTAACATGCTTCTCTACCCCTTAAAACTTCATGAAACTCATTTAAAACATACATTGAGCTTAAGATCGGCTCTTACCTCTTGAAGATCGAGAAAGAGACGACTCAACTCGGAGATCCAAGCACGAGAGCTCCTGAGTTTCCAAAGCTCCAAAACTTGCCTTTAAAGCTTAAAACTTGCAATGTGGGTTTAAAACTCAAGAAAGATGGAGGAGATCTAGTGAAAGAACACAAGATTTGAGGAGAGGGAGATCGGAAGCTTGCTGTGGCCGAAAATGGGAGAAAACCTCGCCCATTTCGGCTAAGGGTCCCTTTTATAGTGGCTGGCCAGGCCACGTTCGGGGGCCGAAGGTGCCTCCGCATGCATGCAAGGTTCGGCGGCCGAACATGAGGTTCGGCGGCCGAACTTTTACTTCCCTCACTCATGCTTTCGGGGGCCAAACGTGCCTCCCAAACGCATGCATGTTCGGCGGCCGAACTTGACTTTCGGCGGCCGAACCTGGGTTTTCCTCCAAAGACTTTTCATGTAAAAACTCATTTAATTTCTTACTTAAAAACATGAAATACATGAAAACATTTCATAAAATCATAGTTTTACCCTTCTAGAGGTTTCCGACATCTGAGGTCCCACCGGACGGTAGGGATTCCGATACCGGAGTCTAGCCGGGTATTACATTCTCCCCCCCTTAAGAACATTCGTCCCCGAATGTTCCTCAACTAACATATAAAGCATGGCATACAATATCTCATACATACAACACATAGAACAACTAACACTCACCTCAAAACAGATGGGGATACTGCTGGAGCATGGACTCCCGTGTCTCCCATGTGCATTCCTCTAAGTTGTGGTGGTTCCAAAGTACCTTTACCATCGGGATTTCCTTGTTCCTCAACTTTCTGATCTGAGTGTCTAGGATCCGCACTGGCTGTTCTACATAGGTGAGATCCTCATGGATCTCCATATCAGGCTCACTAAGAACCTTGCCCGGATCTGACACGAACTTCCTCAACATGGAAACATGGAAAACCGGATGGATTCTCTCCATAGAAGCAGGCAAGTCCAGCTTGTACGATACATTCCCAATCCTTTGCAGGACTTCAAAGGGTCCAATGTACCGCGGAGCTAGCTTACCCTTCTTACCAAACCGAACCACCCCTTTCATCGGAGACACCTTGAGCAATACTAGATCCCCCTCCTGAAACTCTACTTGTTTCCTGCGGATGTCTGCATAACTTTTCTGCCTGCTGGTGGCAGTCTTTATCCTTTCTCTGATCATGGGCACCACCCTGCTGGTAATCTCTACAAGCTCAGGCCCTGCTAAGGACCTCTCTCCTACCTCTTCCCAGCAAACGGGTGACCTGCACTTCCTCCCATATAAAGCTTCATATGGAGCCATCCCTATGCTAGCATGATAGCTGTTATTGTAGGCAAACTCCACCAAAGGTAGATGTTGCTTCCAAGAACCGCCAAAATCTAGCACGCACATTCTGAGCATATCTTCTACGGTCTGGATGGTCCTCTCTGACTGTCCATCAGTCTGGGGGTGGAAGGCAGTACTGAAATCTAATCTGGTACCCATAGCACTCTGCAGACTCCGCCAAAACCTGGAGGTGAACTGGGGCCCTCTATCTGACACTATAGATACCGGGACCCCATGTAGTCTGACGACTTCATCCACATAAACCTGTGCTAACTTATCCACAGAGTAGTTGCTCCTAACTGGAATGAAGTGAGCAGATTTGGTGAGTCTGTCCACAATCACCCATATGGAGTCTAGTCTGTTGGATGTTGCCGGTAACCCCACTACGAAGTCCATAGCTATGTTCTCCCATTTCCATTCTGGAATAGGTAGCGGGTTAAGCATTCCAGCCGGCTTCTGATGCTCTAGTTTCACCCTCTGACACACATCGCAGGCTAACACGAACAGTGCCACGTCCTTCTTCATAGCTGGCCACCAATACACTCTCTTCAGATCCTGATACATCTTGGTGGCTCCAGGGTGAACACTATACTTGGTATTATGGGCTTCCCCCATAATATCTCCCTTCAGACCAATGTCATCTGGCACACATAATCTGTTCCCGTAGCGGAGGATCCCCTTATCATCAAATCTGAACTCACTATCTTTGCCTGACTGAACCGTCCTGGCAATCTTCACTAACTCTGGGTCCTCATGCTGTTTCTGAGCCACCTGCTCCAGAAACACTGGTGTTACCTTCATCTGTGCAATCAAAGCACCTGTGCCAGACAACTCCAACTGTAATCCCTCACTCATAAGTCTGTGGAACTCCTTCACCACCGGCCTCCTCTCTGCTGAAATGTGGGATAGACTGCCGAGTGATTTCCGGCTTAGGGCGTCTGCCACAACATTCGCCTTACCCGGATGGTACTGAATCTTGCAATCATAGTCACTCAACAGCTCTACCCATCTCCTCTGCCTCATGTTCAGTTCTCTCTGACTCAGGATGTATTGCAGGCTCTTATGATCTGTGAAGATCTCACACTTTACCCCATAGAGGTAATGCCTCCACATCTTGAGTGCAAAGATCACTGCCGCCATCTCCAGGTCATGTGTGGGGTAATTCAGCTCATGCTTCTTCAGCTGCCTAGAAGCATAAGCGATCACCTTCTCATTTTGCATTAGCACACAACCCAGTCCCACACGGGACGCATCACAATATACTGAGAAGTCATCATCACCTTTTGGCAGAGCTAACACCGGTGCTGAAGTCAACCTCCTCTTAAGCTCCTCAAAGCTTTCCTCACACTGATCGGTCCATATGAACTTCTGATTCTTCTTTGTCAATTTGGTCATAGGAGCAGCAATCTTTGAGAAGTCCTGAACGAACCTCCTGTAGTAACCTGCTAAACCCAGAAAACTTTTGATCTCGGTCACTGTGGTGGGTCTAGGCCAGTTAGCTACAGCTTCTACCTTCTTGGGGTCTACTTCAATACCCTGTTCTGACACAATGTGCCCCAAGAATGAAATGCTCCTAAGCCAAAACTCACACTTGGAGAACTTGGCATACAAGCCATGCTCTCTCAAGGTCTGCAAAACTATCCTCAGGTGATGGGCATGCTCCTCTGCATTTCTGGAATACACTAAGATATCATCTATGAAGACAATAACGAAGTGATCCAGATACTGACTGAATACTCTGTTCATGAGGTCCATGAATGCTGCAGGGGCGTTGGTCAACCCAAACGGCATCACAAGGAACTCATAGTGCCCATACCTGGTCCTGAAAGCTGTCTTTGGTACATCTTCATTCCTTATCCTCAACTGATGGTACCCTGATCTCAGATCTATTTTGGAGAAACAACCTGCTCCTGCTAGCTGGTCGAATAGATCGTCGATCCTCGGCAAAGGGTACTTGTTCTTGATGGTGGCTTTGTTCAACTGTCTGTAGTCGATACAAAGCCTAAGGGATCCATCCTTTTTCTTAACAAAGAGCACTGGAGCACCCCAAGGTGAGGTACTCGGTCGGATGAAACCCTTGTCCACCAGTTCTTGCAACTGTTCCTTTAGCTCTTTCAACTCTGCTGGCGCCATCCTGTAGGGAGGGATAGAGATAGGCCTAGTTCCAGGCATCAGCTCTATTTCAAACTCTATCTCCCTTGCAGGTGGTAGTCCTGGAAGCTCGTCTGGGAAAACATCTAAGAACTCACTCACCACAGGCACTGAGGCGGGCTCCCTGACATGACTATCTAACTCCCTCACATGAGCTAGAAACCCCTGACATCCCCTCCTAAGCAACCTACGAGCCTGAAGAGCTGAGATCAGACCTCTAGGTGTACCCCTCTTGTCTCCTCTGAAGACGACCTCTGACCCATCCTGATCTCTGAATCTGACTACCTTGTCTCTACAGTCCAAGGTAGCACCATGGGTCGATAACCAATCCATCCCTAGAATGACGTCAAAATCTGTCAAATCTAGAACCACAAGGTCGGCGGAAAGGCATCTTCCCTCTATGAAAACTGGACTACATTGGCAGACTGCCTCTGCCACTGACGGGTCACACTTGGGTCCACTGACCCATAGGGGACACTCTAACCCAGAGACCATCAATCCTACCCTCTCCACGACTCTCGGAGCAACAAAAGAATGAGATGCACCCGGGTCCATTAAGGCATACACATCAGAACAACCAATGATGAGAGTACCTGCCACCACGGTGTTGGATGTGCTGGCCTCCTGCTGAGTCATAGTGAAGATCCGTGCCGGAGCTGATGGACCTTCACCTCTGTATCCTGCTGATGAAGAGGCTGACCCTCTCCCTCTGCCTCTGCCACTGGCCTGTGTTGCGGGTGGAGCTACTGGCTGCACCACACTGCCGGAGGTTGTCTGCTGAGACGGTGCTGTAAAGGCTCCTCTAGGACAATCTCGAGCCAAATGACCCGCTTGTCCGCACCTGAAACATGTGTTTGTCCCTGCCAGACATACTCCCTTGTGTGGTCTCCCACATCTCATACATGCTGTAATCTCTGCGCCAGAGCTTGAGCCACTGCCTAAACCCAGACCTGACTTAATCTTGCTCCAGAACTTATTCTTCTTAGATTTTCTGTGGCCTCTGTCCCACTTCTTACTGCCTGCAACTGCTGCACTCAGAGAAGAAGAGTCTAACCTTTCCCCACCTGGGGTCTTGGATCCAGAAGACTGTGCCTCTGACTGTTTTACCTTCCCCTCAACGATAGCACTAGCCTCCATTCTCCTAGCCATATCCACTATGGCATGGAAACTCTCCCTCTCTGCTGACTGTACCAAAGAGGAATACCTGGAGTGCAGCCTCATAATATATCTCCTTGACTTCTTTTGATCTGTGTCCAAATTCAGCCCAGCATATGGCAACAACTCCAGGAACCTGTCTGTGTACTCGTCTATACTCATGTCATCAGTTTGCCTCAACTGCTCGAATTCTATCATCTTCAATTCCCTTGAACTATCAGGGAAAGCCCATCCTGCAAACTCGTTTGAAAACTCTTCCCAATTCATGCTGTCCACTCTCGGGTTCACATAATTCTTGAACCACTCCCGTGCCTTCTTGCACTTAAGCGTGAACCCGGCCATCTGAATGGCTCTACTGTCATCAGCCCCTATCTCATCTGTAATTGCCTTGACCCGCTCCAAATACACGAACGGATCATCACCGGTCTCAAACTGGGGAGCACCCAGCTTCATATAATCGGTCATCTTGACCTTGCTCCCTCCAGATGAGGTAGGTTTGGGTACCTGTGTTTCCGGGACAGTAGGTACTGGTGGTGGTGGAGGTACAACATCCCCTGGGGTAGGGTTTGCTGCACTGGTATAGGGAGGTGGAGGTGGGTACATGGGGTACTGAGAGTATGGTGGGTAGTAAGGTGGGTATGGCATATGTGGAGGATAAGGGCTAAAACTGGGGTAATCCGATGTACCTCCCATCGAATACCCTGGATGGTGTGAATAGGGTGGGTAGTGATGTGGCTGGACATAACTCGAGGCCTGAGTGCCTCCTTCTGATTCTCCCATGCCCTCTTCCGGCATGCTCACACCGAGACTGCCATCCCTCCTCTGGTCTACTTCCATATCCTCAGACATTCCTCCCTGCACTGTTCCCCTTACTGATCTGCTTCTTCCCAGATCCAAAGACCTTCTAGGGTCTCTAGCTACTCTGTCTCTGTTGGACCTACTGGACATTGCCCTAGGCAATGCTGGAGGACGGGCATCAGTGCCCTCGTCCTGAGGTGGCACTCCAGTCAATCGTGCAGATCGACGAGTTCCTCTCATTCTGTCTTCTGAAAAACAGCACATAGCAGAAACAATCATTAGCATCATATGGTTCATGTGGAAACACATGAACCCTCATCACATACATAGCATCACATCATAGCATTTATGCACATGTATATCATCATGGCATATCATATCATCATACAGACAGGACTCTACATCCTATCCTAGTGGACATGATTTTCCTAGTGTGCTTGACCTTCTAGAACATCTATGAGCCCGACACTCTAGGTCCGATCATATGAACCTAGGGCTCTGATACCACTCTGTAACGACCCGGAAATCCGACCCGTTACCGGCGCTAGGATCCAGATCGGCTTAAGGCCGCCGGGACCCGTAGCAAGCCTACATACATCCTGTATACCTGTTTAATCCCATACATGATCAACAAACATACATAAGAATTAAAAACTTTTCTTTTTCTTCATATACCAAACTCAACCTGTGCATGCACTGTATTCATCATATACATAAACATTAATCCCTCTGTGGGATTTCATCAAAGCCTCTATGGCAATATACATTCAGTGTTGAGTTGGTTCACATATACATCATAAAATAAGATCATGTACATACCAAGGGATTAACACATACTATGGTCAAGCACAACTCTATCCTCAATAACATAGTTACATAAACATAACTGTCAAACTTTACATTACATTCTTATCGTATATCATGTCCACATACTCTAGCTATTACATACATATGACTTGACTTCACTCTAGCCGACTTCTTGATCTCTCCTGCACCTGCAACTCTGGGGATAAGGGGAGTGGGGTGAGCTAAAAGCCCAGTGAGCGGAAACTAAAAACATTTGTTTTAATTCCTCCATTTTTAGGTACATTATTATTCATTTTTATTATTATTATCAAATAACTTTTATTTTCTTTCTTTTTCTTATTCATGCTTTCATGTATGCGTCATAACACAAACATTCCACAACAAGGATGAACTTGTCACCATTTAGCCCCTATCCTTCTTACTTATACATGCCGGGGGCGTAGAGCCGTAGCAGGCACACCCGGACTTCCATCATCAATCATAGTGCCAGGGGCGTAGAGCCGTAGCAGGCACACCTGGACTCACATAGGCTATCATGTCATACGAGGGCTAATGGATCATTCAATGTTCATCCACATCAACAACAAATTATGCAATGCAACATATTCGTGCATTCTAATGCAAGCAACCTAATATTGCATGGCATAATGATGCATGGGCAATGCTTTATGATTCATTCGTTTATTCAATTACTTTAAAACTTAAGGGGTTGTTCCACTCACCTGGTAACTGAAGCTTGACAACGAACTCTGAACAACTATCTCACAACCGGGGGTCTCGGTTCCTCGGGTCCGAACCTACACAGGTGGACTCAAATGAGGCACCAAACATACATGAACGTGACTCTGAAAAGCTCCCCAAAAAACCCCCTAAAACATCCTGAAAACATCACATGAAAACATGCAAGAAATGGCTGAACAGGGCACTTTCGGCGGCAGGTTCGGCGGCCGAAAGTCCCTCTGCAGCCGAAAGTCATGCAGGTTCGGCGGCACTTTCGGCGGCCGAACCTCCCAGACAGAGACGAACCTTGAGTTTCGGGGGCAGGCTTCGGCAGCCGAAACTGCCTCCACAAGGGGGTTCGGCGGCCGAAAGTCACTTTCGGCGGCCGAACCTGAGTTTCTGCCGAAGGGCAGAAACTTGGCTCCCTTGTGTCCACAGCCTCCAAAACGCCTCAAAACCTGCATAATCTTGTTTCTACTCATGCATACACATCATACAAGTTCCTAGGGGCCTCAAACAAACATATACCCCTTCTACAACACTTCAAACACACATCAAACATGCAACATTGTTCAAAAATCACATAAACCTAACATATGCTCAACTAATTCTAACATGCTTCTCTACCCCTTAAAACTTCATGAAACTCATTTAAAACATACATTGAGCTTAAGATCGGCTCTTACCTCTTGAAGATCGAGAAAGAGACGACTCAACTCGGAGATCCAAGCACGAGAGCTCCTGAGTTTCCAAAGCTCCAAAACTTGCCTTTAAAGCTTAAAACTTGCAATGTGGGTTTAAAACTCAAGAAAGATGGAGGAGATCTAGTGAAAGAACACAAGATTTGAGGAGAGGGAGATCGGAAGCTTGCTGTGGCCGAAAATGGGAGAAAACCTCGCCCATTTCGGCTAAGGGTCCCTTTTATAGTGGCTGGCCAGGCCACGTTCGGGGGCCGAAGGTGCCTCCGCATGCATGCAAGGTTCGGCGGCCGAACATGAGGTTCGGCGGCCGAACTTTTACTTCCCTCACTCATGCTTTCGGGGGCCAAACGTGCCTCCCAAACGCATGCATGTTCGGCGGCCGAACTTGACTTTCGGCGGCCGAACCTGGGTTTTCCTCCAAAGACTTTTCATGTAAAAACTCATTTAATTTCTTACTTAAAAACATGAAATACATGAAAACATTTCATAAAATCATAGTTTTACCCTTCTAGAGGTTTCCGACATCTGAGGTCCCACCGGACGGTAGGGATTCCGATACCGGAGTCTAGCCGGGTATTACAATCAATGTGAAAAAGAAGAATGAAGGAAGAAGGACAAGTGAGTAAAGGGTACAAACTTAGGGTCAACTCTGCTTAAGAACAATGAGTGAGGGAATAGTTGGGTGAAATGTGTATATACATATAGCATATGAAAAAACTGCGTAGTTTGATTTTTGGCCGACTCATTTTTTCTTTGATTTTTAATAAAAATAATTAAACTGAAATAAAATATAAAATTATTCAAAATTTAAAATTAAACCGCCCAATTAGACTAAAAAATAAATCGAGCAAACAAATCACATCAATTCAATTTGATTTTTCGATTAAAACCAAAAAGTGTTCACTCTAAATTCAAGGGAAAGTCAAAAGGATTTCGTTAAAGTGTGGAACTTCACACACATGTTTATATTGTCAATGGTGACGGTCGAACTATACTACTAGATGAGTGCCAAAAATAAAATAAAAAAAATAATACAAAAACATATATGCATCAAAATACAAAAAAAAATGGATAAGGAAAGAACTTACTAAATAATAGACAATATGAGTAGGAACCTTTTGAATAAGGGTACTCAAAAAGACGAGAGTGCACGAAAGATTTAGATATATGGGAACACAAAGATACTAAGACACACAAATATGTATGATATTTTCTGATATCATATTTGGATCAATTTCCATAGTTATAATTAAGTTTGTATTCCATTTTAATTTAAAAATTAATACTCGTAGCAGGTTTAGATGAGATTCTAGTATTATGTATAGATATTTATTATCCAAATCTGTTTATATAAATAATTAATTTAATAAAAAATATTTTATAATAATATTTATATATTTTTATATGTTTTGATTTAAAAATTAAAATTTATTTTTTTAAATGAATATTATTAGTGAAATAAACTTTTATATAAATTATTAATTAAATTATATAATATTAAATGTTTTTGGATTTTTCAGTAGTAATAATAGGGTTTAGGTGAGTTGATGTAGTCTAAGATAATTTTTAATCAATTTTGTTAAAGCATGGAACTTCATGCGCATGTTTGAATTGTTGAGGACAATATTAATTGACCAATTTTTGAGGCCAAAAAAATTTTTAAAAAAATAAATAAATCGAGATTTCACATCTACCCATCAATATAAGAATGGAATAAATTCAATTAAGCTTTTATATTTTATTCAAAGCCAAATAAGTTTAATTTAAAATTTTGGGATAATTAAACCCTTATACTTTTGTCAAAAATAAAATAAGTCCTAACATAATATAATGTTATTTTTAATAATAAAATATTATTTTTAATAATAAAATATCAAAATTTAGTATTTTAATTAACATAAAAAAATTTAATATATATATATATATAGATAGATATAATACATAATTTTTAAAATTACAATAATGAAGTTTTATTATATAAAAATATTTTATTATGAAAAAATAATATTATATTAGATATATTTGTTGAGTAATAATATAGAGGCTTAATTGGTTCAAAAATTTAAATTAAATTTATTTGGTTTTTGAGTAAAAATATAGAGTTTAATTAGACTTATATCAAAACAATAGCATATATATATGAATACACAAAAACAGGGATAACTAAAGAACTTATTGACCAAAATACAACTCGAGTAAGAAGACTTTCGAGTAAGAGTAGCTAAAAATAAAAGAACACATGAAAGATCTGAAGATAAAAGGCACAAAAATATGCACTGAACTAGTTAAGCTATGCAACACACCACTTTCAATTGTAAGCGAAACCGAACACTACTTTACAAAACAACAGCCATTTATAGACTCGTTCATGGCAGCAATACTAATTATATTTTCTTTGTGTAGCTTTTGAAGCAAAACTGTATCAGAACCTAAGATTTGACTTTGTCACCAACGGCATAGTTAAGGACATAACTTCCATAGATAGCAAGCAGTTCCACGTTAATATCCTCGGTAGCAAAAACCTCACTTTCCAGCGGTTTTAAGTGAAAGCTCCGGGACATAGTCTCAACACAGATGGAATTCACATTGGACCGTCGGAAGAGATCAACATAATTAATTCAAACATTATCACTGGTGATGATTGCATCTCCATTGGCCAGGAAAGGGAAGCCGACAAGTACGAATTACAAACGTAAGATTAAGGAGTGGACACGGATATGGCATTAGTGTTGGAAGTTTAGAAAAGTACAAGAAGGAAGAAGCCTTTGAAGGATTGGAGATGTTGGCTAGAGGCTACGGGTTTTGGAGCAACAAGGGCATGCCAGGAGGTGAAAATATAAGGTTCATTGAGTCTTCTCAAATAATTTTAATTAGGGATGCAATGTGTTCGGTATTTTTGAGCATCACATCTAACCGAACTCTAATAAAATCAGTTTGAATAGTTATAATTGAATTTAGATTAAATTCAAATTTAAAAATTAATACTCGTGGAGTTCAGGTCGATTTTAGATTTTATACATAGGGTAATTATTATCTAAACTTGATTATATAAATAATTAATTTAATATAAAAATATATTTTACAATAATATTTATAATTTTTTTATGTTTTCATTTAAAAATTATAAAATAAAATTTTAGAATATTAATTTTTCAAATTAAAATTATTAATGAAAATTTTTTTATACAAATTATTATTTATATTATGCGAGATTAAATGTGTTCAAATTTTATTCAGTATTAATAATGGATTTTGGTGGGCAGTCAAACCAGCTACATGAGCGTTTGTTTATGTAATACCCGGCTAGACTCCGGTATCAGAATTTCTACCGTCCGGTGGAATCTCGGATGTCGGAAACCTCTAGAAGGGTAAAATCATGTTTTTATAAAATGTTTTAATGTATTTCATGGGTTTAAACAAGAAAGAAATTAAGTTTTGAATGAAAATAGTCTTGAGAGGAAGACTCAGATTCGGCCGCCGAACCTCAAGTTCGGCCGCCGAACATGCATGCACTTCGGGAGTGCTTTAGGCCCCCGAAGGCATAAGTGAGGGAAGTCTAGGTTCGGCCGCCGAACCTTATGTTCGGCCGCCGAACATGGCATGCATGCGGAGGCACGTTAGGCCCCCGAAAGTGGCCTGGCCAGCCACCTATAAAAGGGTCCCTTTGTCCGAATGGGCGAGCTTTTCTCCCCATTTTTGGCCAAGGTGAGTTCTCCGCCGTCCCTCGCCGATTTTGAGTCTTTTTCTTCAAATCTTTCATGATTTTCTTGAGTTTTTACTTTGTTTTGAAGATTTTTTAGCAAAGAGCAAGTTTTGAGGCTTGGAAAACTCAGGAGCTCTTTTCCTTTGGTTTCCAAGTTTAGGTCGTCTCTCTCTCGATCTTCAAGAGGTAAGAGCCGATCTTGGGCTCATTGTATGTTTTAAACAAGTTTTAATTCGATCTATGGGGTAGAAATGCATGTTTAGGTTAGTTGAACTTTGTTAAGTTTTATGTGATTATATGGGCAATGTATGTTGGATATGCATGTTTGATGTGTTGTAGATGGGGTTTAGGATATTTTGAAGCCCCTAGGAACTTGTATGCTTGAGTATGCATGTTGTAGAATAGGAAAATGCATGATTGCATGAATTGGGAGGCGTTTATTCATGTTGAGCTGAGTTTCTGCCCTTTTGGGAGAAACCAGGTTCGGCGGCCGAAAATCCCAACCTGTCTGTGAGGCAAGCCTTTCGGCTGCCGAAGCCTGCCCCCGAAAATGGACTTTCGTCTCTGGAGGGCACTTTCGGCCGCCGAAGGTGCCGCCGAACCTGTCTGACTTTCGGCTCTGGAGGGATTTTCGGCCGCTGAACCTACCGCCGAAAGTGCCCTGTGCAGCCCTCCTTTGCTTGTTTTCTATGATTGTTTTAAGGTGTTTTAGGGGGTTTTTGGGGTGTATTTTAGAGTCATGTTTATGAATGTTTGGTCCCTCATTTGAGTCTACCTGTGTAGGTTCGGATCCGAAGAACCGAGGACCCCAGCAGTGAGTCAGTTGCTTTAGAGTCAATAGAGCTTCAGCTAGAGGTGAGTGGAATAAACACTTATGTTTTAAAGCAAATAAACATAGATTTGAGCATGTTCATGCATCACGAATTCCATGTGATATTCTAGGTTGTTTACATTAGAATTCACGAATATGTTGCATTGCATAATTTGATGATGATGTGGATGGTTATTGGATGATCCTGAGTCCTCAATATGATACGAAGTAATATGATATGGTATGGAAGTCCGGTTGACCCATTCTACGTCCCGGCACTATGTAAGAGAAAGACCGGTTGACCCATTCTACGTCCCGGCACCTTGGAATGTAGAGAACTATTGGTGACGATTCCATCATTGATGTGATTTGTTTGTGCTGTGTTGCATTCCATGAAAGCATGAAATATGAATTGAATTTGTTATTATTCTGCTCACTGGGCTTTATAGCTCACCCCTCTCCCTTAACCCCCACATTTGCAGGTACAGGGTAGACTAGGAGGTCAACAGGAGTAGAGTCAGGATGTTTGTAATAGCTAGATGTGGACATGGATGTGATGTAATGTAAAAGTATAGTGTATAAATGTAATGTAATGATGCCTATTGAGGTTTATAGTTGTGCTTGACCATAGTATGTTGTTAATCCCTTGAGTACATGATTTTAATGATGCTTATGTAACCAAACTCAATATATATTATGTCACCCCATTGGGGCACTGATGAGACTCCAATGAGGGGTTAATGTTTATGATTATGTATAGTGCATGCTCAGGTTGAGTTTGGTGAATGAATGAAAGAAAAGTTTAAAATTTTTATGTATGTTATTGATCATGTATGGGATTAAACAGGTTCACAGGATAAATGTTTGGCTTGCTATGGGTCCCGGCGGCCTTAAGCCGATCTGGATCCTAACGCCGATAGCGGTCCGATTTTTGGGTCGTTACAGTTTATCTAGATTCACGAACTCAGCTACTTTCACATGCTAGGCCAGTGTATGAGCAATTCAGATGAATATAAGTGTTTTAATATATTGATTAGGTTTTCTTTCATATAGAATGACTTTTCCTCCCGCTTGAGTGTGCTATTATAATATGCACTTAGCTTTGCAAAGTTGTTGCGTTCTTTTGCTCGTCGTGGAATATGGTAGCAAAGTTTTTTAGTGTTTTGTGATTTTTTCATTCCAAAATTGTATAAATATGTAGGGCTGTAATCGAATCGAGCTGAACCGAATTTTAATAAGTTCAGACTCGATTAAAAAATAAATTCAAAAATTCTGAATTCGATTCGAATTTCATTTATAAGCTCCACCTTGATTTATAAAATAAATATTAAATTTTTATGGTTTAATTATCCAAGTCCAAGATTTAAAAATGGAATATAAAAGTAATTTTGTTAAAATATTTGAATTATTTTATTATAGATAATTTAAAAATAATAAAAAATGAAAGATAATAAAAAAGCAAAGTGGAATGCTAAGTGGTATTAATATCAAAATTAGGTTTAATTCTTAAAATTGAGAGGTTGGGATATAATTATAAGCATTCGCCAAGATTTTTGGATTATTTTGTGGGATGTGCTTTTAGCCATATGGGTTTATTTGAAAAAGAAAAGAAAAGAAAAAGTTAAAGATGATCTTATTTGGGCCGATGAAAAGTATTGGCAATTCAATTTCAAGCCTTCTGATACCAAAACGAAGATCCACTATCGGTTCTTATATTTAACAGAGAAAAAGCTTCTACGCTCACCTAGAAAGCTAGGATTCGGAGCCAATTGCGAGGCCAGAGTCAAAAAATGCATTACTGGGTTCAAGCTTCTCCCTCTGATTTCGGTGGACCTCTTCCCCAACCTCGCAGGTCAACGCCTCAGACTTCCTTCTTTCACTTCTTAAGTGTGTGCCTATGTGCTGTTTCTTGATTCGGGTTTTTGTTTGATTTGGCAGTGGTCACACTGCTGTTGTCGTCGGAAAGTCTAAGGTGGTCGTCTTCGGTGGCCTCGTCAACAAGAAATTTTTGAGCGACATCGTTGTTTACGATATGGGTATTCCTTAACGTTCTTTTTCGGGTTTATTTCTTTTTTTTTTTCTTATATTCATGTTTTGAGTTTTTTTGTTTGTGATCGGTAACTGAGAGCTGGCCAGAAACTCGAATTCCCAATTCATTTGTAGTAATTGAAGTCGTTTTAGGGTGCTTTGATGGAGCAAGGTATAGTGGATAATTAATTAATTGAAGAAAAAAGTGGTGGCAGAATTTTAGCCGTGGATCAGTGTTAATTTGAATGATTTTCCATTTCTATTTATTTTCTTTACATTCAAACAGTATTTTGTGTCCACAAAGATAAATATTGAATCTTTCAATTTGCAATTTGTTTTTTTTTTTTTTCTCTCTTTTGGCTGAAGATAGATTGCAGAAAGCAATAGAGTTAAAAAAGGGAATTCCAAGGTATATATTAGGAATGGAACCCTACATCACACCTCATAATGCTGCCCTTTTTCCCTACTTATGCTGCATAATGACAGGTATTTCCTGTATGAGCTCCTCCATTATTCAAAAATCAAAACTTAACCTCTACTCTAAATCCAGCCCTTGTTAACTCATATATGCACAGATGCAGCACATACGAGTGCACAAAAAGAAAAAAAAGGAGAGAGTGTGGAAATTGCATTTGCTCTATGCTTGTATTGCAAAATATAATGCCATTGTTAGTAAACAAGGTGAGCCTCCTGTTAGTTATCTAGACTTCACAATACTGGCGATGTTTCCCTATGCTTTACATCATCTATTGGAATAGATCAATATCTCAGATTTATCCTTAGTTTTGAAACCACTTCAAAATAGAGAACCATGCTTACCTTTAAAAAAGGGTGGGAATTGGGAAAGCATTGTGCTTATAGCAGCATCACAAAACAGATTAGCATTGGCTTACCAAGAATAATACTATATTCTACAATTGTGGTGGTTTATTTATGTGATTTGGTAAATGATAAATTTTACAGATAAAGTTGTTCATTAAAAATGCTACCTATTTTAAAGAGAATAGGTTGTTGAAGGCTTGAAGCTTGTTTTAGAAAAGGGTAAATTACTTTTACATTCCTGAGGTACATCAAAATTAGCAAATATATCTCTCTTTTCAAAACTCAACCATTTAGTCTTTGTACTCTGACTCCATCAAATGGAGGTTCTTTCATCTAACTTTTTGTTAATTATCTTTGAAATGACTAAATACCCTAAAATATCACTGGGTTATGTTAAAATTAACTCTTTGTGTCCTTCAATTTCTCAAAAATAAATAGATTAGTCCATGTATTTTAACTATATCAAACGAAGAAATATACTGTTTTCACGGAGGTTATTCAGTTGATGGAGTGAATATATAGGGACTAAAATGTTGAGTTTTAAAAATAAAGGGCACGTGTTAATTTTGACATACTTTAGGGATGTAAAAGTAAATTTCCCTTTATAAAATTAAAAATAGTTTATGGATTTCTGAAATTAAAAATTGATCTGTTCAAAGGATGTAAACAAAATGTACAAGAGAAATAAAAGCTCATTATAGCAAGTTGACAACAGCTGTGCACTGTCTGATATGCCTGCTTTCTTGGCAGCTGTATTGCAAATGTGGTTGCAACTTAAGCCCTTCATAAAGCAAAGCTGGACAATTGTAACTTTGAATGGACATTGATGGAAAATTAAAATCATAACAGATCTGTGTTAAATGAAACTCGCTAAGTGATAGTTCTGGTATTATTGTTATACTCAAGTCACATGTGTATATTATCTTAAATCTATATATGGTTAGTTCAAGGTGTTCTAGAGGGCTAATGCAACTGAGGTAATTGTATATCTTGCATGTTAATAAAAAAGCATCATGTGCTTCTTCTGTTGTTTCAGACAACAAGCTATGGTTTCAGCCAGAGTGCAGTGGCAGTGGGTCTGATGGACAAGAGGGTCCTAGCCCACGTGCATTTCATGTTGCTGTCTCAATTGATTGCCACATGTTCATCTTTGGTGGGCGATCTGGTAGTAAAAGGTTTGTGAAAGTCTGATATATATGGAAGTGTTATTGCATATCGCAATGACATTCTTTACTGATATGATTGGATCTGCAGGATGGGTGACTTTTGGGTTCTGGATACAGGTAGGGTCTTTATCTATATTACATTTTTTTTTGTATGGTTTTCTTATCAATGATTATCCCTTCTTCTCTTTCTCTCGGACTCTTACCCTCTTTCTCCCCCTTTCTTGCCGCCCCCCTCATATTGATGTATGTTGTATCTCTTTCTGTGCATGTGTGTGGATGAACATGTTCCTAAAGTAAAATTGAATACTTGACATAGTGCTCATTCAAGTAATTTTCTTCCATAATTTTTTGTGATTAACTGAGTTTATGTTTGTCTTAGATATATGGCAATGGTCAGAGCTAACTAGTTTTGGTGACTTGCCTTCTCCAAGGGATTTTGCTGCTGCTGCATCTATTGGAAACCGGAAAATTGTTATGTGGGTATTAAGTAAACTACACTGTTAATCAACTAGCTTGACTAGGGTGTTATTAGTATGATTTAGAAGATTATAATGCAGGTATGGCGGTTGGGATGGGAAGAAGTGGTTGTCAGATGTTTACGTCTTGGACACAAGTAATATTTTTTTCGTTGCTTTTCAGCCATGTTGCCTCATGATACCCCTTTTAAATTGTGCGTTTACATTTTTTGAACAGTATCACTTGAGTGGATGGAGCTGTCAGTCACTGGAGCATTGCCGCCACCTAGATGTGGCCATACAGCAACCATGGTTGAGAAACGTTTGCTTGTGTATGGTGGCAGAGGTGAAAATCCTGAATATCCTTGCAGGACAAATTGATTTTGTTGCTGAATGATTTCTTAAGAGTCCTTAACTCCTGCTTATGGTGCCAAGTGCCAACCGCCAAGCGTTACTTGAAGACTGCAGTTCCCACATTACTTCGAAAATTGCTGACCACTTGTGTTTACAGTAGACAAACTTCCCCTATCAAATACTGATAAACATGAGTTGTTATCAAAAGGATAATATGAGGAGAACAATTAATTTCACGAATCGTGTAAATAAACACTATATAAGAGAGAGCTAACATGATATCATGGGTCATTAATAGCATTGGACCTTACTTCACTTTATGGTCATTTTAGTTTCTCTTTTCATTGTTCTTATGCTTGTGTTGTATCATATATGTAGTTGTTTAGGAAGAGAGAATTATTGCACATCATGTGATGAATAGTATTTTCATTGGATAACTTGAATGTTCTTGTTTTTCAACAAAATTGGTGATATTAACTTCACATTCTGTGATGGTTACATCATTTGTTTCAACTTTACATTGGTGTTCTCATTTGCATTTGTTTAAGCAACTTTTAACTAACGGAATCACATTCTTAACTCTGACAGGTGGTGGTGGACCGATCATGGGTGATTTGTGGGCTCTAAAGGGTGTCATCGAAGAAGGTTGGTAGTGGATCCTTTTCTGCACCCTTTCTTTGTTATATCTCTTTACCTGTTGGGTGTGCCTTGTGGATTTGGTTTGTACTTTGACCCCCCTCTCTTTCTGACCAATTAATGTCTCAATAATAATAATATTAATAATAATAATAATAATAAGGCTTTTTGGACAAAAAAGTCAAAACATTTGTATTGATTCACATTTATATCCAACCCTTTGATTTTTGATTGATAAAATCAGACTTTTTCAATTGTCACTATTTTAGCCAGATGACTAAATAGAATTTTGAAAAGTCAACAGTAAATTACAATATCTGAAGTTTTGTTGATTAATAAAATAGTCTTTAAAGTAAATATATATATTTTTATTTTAACAATGTCCTTTTTGGTCAATAACATTATTTACCCCCTCATTCCCACTTTTATACACAAAATATCATAGATTAATGAAAATTTAAAATGTAAAACAAAGCAAAACTTTATAGACTAAAGTATATAATATTTCGTTCTGTTTAATACTATTGATATGAAATAAAGTTTTCTATATATGAGTAATATGCACATAATTCCCTTACTAAAAAAGGCACATAATTTGCAATATTATTGGTATAAACATTTAATAATTTATTTTAATATATAATATGTGTATATGCTATTTTATACATTGAGAATTCATTTGTAATAAACATTTATTAAGTATAATATATTTATTATTATATATAATAAAAATAAAATATATTTACTTTCAATTTAAAATTTAAATTAATAAACTATATGCTTTATTAATAAAAACTTTAGGAACTATGTGCTTTATTAATAAAAATTTTTAGGCACTATATTGTAATTTGCAATTAATTTTTCTAGATTCAATTTAGTCTCTTGGTTATATTTGTGATAAATTGAAAAGATTTAACTTTATTATCTAAGATTTAAAATTCTGGACATGAATGTGCATTAAAGTAAATGCTTAGATTTTTTTGGTCAATAGGCTCAATAATAATAAGAGCTGTAAGAATATAGGATAATTGTTGTATAAATAGTGAGCATTGTAATTGATTTCCGTAGTGAATAATTCAATACCAGTACAGTTCCTTCTCTCTTTGATAGGGAAGAACTGAAGGAGAAACCTGGAATTTGGAAAGGGAGACTCTGATATGGACTTGTTTGCGTCTGTAACAAATTCATTTGGAAACAAAACCCATCCTCGATAGGGCTCTGATACCAATTTGTTAATAGTAGCCCTTAAATTAGGATTCTGCTGAGACAAAAGAATAGAAATTATAGAGAGAGGTAAGAATATGAGGGAGAAGATAATAGAGAGAGAAAGAAGATGGAAGAGAGGGAGAGATAGAGGTAGAAAGAGAATACTGAGAGAGAGTAATTGATTGTATTGAATTTTTGAATGCCTTTCTAATTGAAGTATTTCTCTTATTTATACACTTGACTACAATAATTGCCTCCAACAGATTCTTTGACTAATAAGCTTCTTTTCCCTCAAATTTGCTAACTTCTCAATTGTTCCTCTCTATATTTCCACTTCTTCCTTCTATATGTGACATAATGTGTTGTGTTTTGGTCGGCATACTTTAGACACAAAAAAATTGCAAGTTACATGTTCAAGGGATGCATTGTGACTTTTTTCATTCCTAAACCTTTTGCGTAAAGTGTGCTTGGAAGATATCACCAAAGTTGAAAAGAACTCCATTATTTTCTTTGCATTCAAAAGAAACAAAATCATTCAGAAGAACAACTGAAAGGCTTTGTAGTTTAGCATAGTTATTAAAGATTCTAGGCACACCTAAGGCTCAGAGGTTTGCGCCCAAACACTCTAGTCGGGCGATGATCTAAAGGTGCACCCAGGGGAGCCAAGGCTCACTCAAGCGCAAGGTGTGCCTAGGCATGCCTTGGCAATCCAGGCGCCCTATTCAGGGGTGGCTATCTTTTTCTCCTCACTCCAATCGCAGATACAACCACTCCCATGAAAGTAAGAAGAAGAAGAAGAAGAAGAAGAAGAAGAAAGAGGGAGGAGGAGCATATGTGAAGAACAGAGGAGGAGGAGGAGGAGGAGGAGGAAACATGGTATCAAAGCCTCCCCATCCGATGTTGGGCGCCCTATGAATATGTCACGCACCAGTAAAAATTCTGGGCGTGAGGGGGAGGAGGAGGCCTGGCCCAAATTTAACATGGTATCAAAGCCTCCCCATCCGATGTTGGGCGCCCTATGAAGGAGGAGGAGGAGGACTGGCCCAAATTTAACATGGTATCAAAGCCTCCCCATCCGATGTTGGGCGCCCTATGAATATGTCACGCACCAGTAAAAATTCTGGGCGTGAGGGGGAGGAGGAGGAGGCCTGGCCCAAATTTAACATGGTATCAAAGCCTCCCCATCCGATGTTGGGCGCCCTATGAATATGTCACGCACCAGTAAAAATTCTGGGCGTGAGGGGGTGTGTTGAATCCCACTTGGAGGAGGAGGAGGACTGGCCCAAATTTAACATGGTATCAAAGCCTCCCATCCGATGTTGGGCGCCCTATGAATATGTCACGCACCAGTAAAAATTATGGGCGTGAGGGGGAGGAGGAGGAAGAGGTGGCCTGACCCAAATTTAACATGGTATCAAAGCCTTCCCATCCGATGTTGGGCGCCCTATGAAGGAGGAGGAGGAGGAGGACTGGCCCAAATTTAACATGGTATCAAAGCCTCCCCATCCGATGTTGGGCGCCCTATGAATATGTCACGCACCAGTAAAAATTCTGAGCGTGAGGGGGAGGAGGAGGAGGAGGCCTGGCCCAAATTTAACATGGTATCAAAGCCTCCCCATCCGATGTTGGGCGCCCTATGAATATGTCACGCACCAGTAAAAATTCTGGGCGTGAGGGGGAGGAGGAGGAGGAGGAGGCCTGACCCAAATTTAACATGGTATCAAAGCCTCCCCATCCGATGTTGGGCGCCCTATGAATATGTCACGCACCAATAAAAATTCTGGGCGTGAGGGGGGTGTGTTGAATCGCACATCGGTTGTGAAAAGGGATAATGTGCCCCTTATATGGGTCATAGGCAATCCTCCTCCTTGAGCTAGCTTTTGGGATGAGTTAGGCTTGACCCAAATTTAACAGTTTGAAATCAGAAATAAGTGTCTGAATCCGATCCTATGAAATCACAATTTTGTTCAAAATGATGAAGTTAGCAAGAGAAATTGTGAGAGAACTCTTGCAAACATCGGAGAAGAGGGACCGGAAAGGAACCACCAGAGAAAACAGAGTCACGGGCAATAGAACGCATGGGCTGGGGCATATTACGCCTACTGTGTTCTCACGGGCTGCTGATTTAAACTCCTGTAAGGCCCAATCAAATCCAGCTCCTTTAAAAGAGCTCAAGCTACCAGATCGAGCCCTAACATTCCAGAAAACCCAACGTTTGACTTTGCCTCAATTGCAGGATAAAGGATCAACGGGGGATTAATTTACAACAGAAGTTGGGAAAAACATGAATGAAGTTAGACCCTTGTTTCGTCGTTGTGTTCTGGTTTTTTATGATGTTATATTAATTTACAACAGAAGTTGGGAAAAACATGTACAACACTTGAGGAAGGTTTTACATATCCTGTGGGAGAACTAATTTATGGCAAATAAGAAGTCTTTCCTGGGAAGATTGTAAGTTGAATATTTGGGCTATATAATCTCTTCCAAGGGAGTAGCAATTGATTCAGCCAAGATCTCCAGTGTATTGAATTGGTTGACACTAAGAAATATTAAAAGGGTGAGAGGGTTCCTAGGATTGACTAGATACTATAGACGATTCATAAAGAATTATGAAGAAATGGCACGGCCTTTGACTCAACTGCTTAAGAAGCAAACTGTGGAGGAATTCTCCCGGAATCAACAAGTTCACAAGGCTTTGAACAATTGAAAGCAACCGTAACTATGCTCCAATGTTATCAATGTCGAATTTTTAAAAAAATTTGTGTTGGAGTATGATGCATCGGGTAAGGAGCTCGAGGTTGTGTTGATGCAAGACCACAAACCAATTGCATTCTTCAACAAAGTATTGTCAGAATAAAATTTAATTAAATCAACTTTTGAGAAAGAATTGATGGCTCTAGTTCTGACAATAAGACATTGGAGACTATACTTGATTGGGAGAAAGTTCAATGTCCATATAGACCAACGCAGCTTGAGGCACCTTTTTGATCAACTCATTACCACCCCAGCTTAGCAGTAGTGATTAGCCAAGTTATTGGGGTATGAATTCCTCATTGTTTATAAACCAGGAGCAAGCAACAAGGCAGCAGATGCATTGTCCCGAAGAGAAGAAGAAATGGAGTGTCAAATTCTTACAGTGCCAGTTTGGCTTGATTTAGATAGATTAAATTCAGAGGTGCGGGAATACGAGGAGTTGTTGAAAATGCTGATGCACTCGGCAGAAGACCCAAATTCTCATCCTCATTGCCAGCCGATTCAGAACAAGTTTTTCTTTCATGGAAAATTGGTAATTTCTACTATGTCCTCCCTTATTCCAATTTTGCTAAAGGAATTCTACTGTGGTTAGAGGACATTCTGGGGCATACAGAACTTATAAAAGACTGGCTGAGAATGTTTATTGGAAGGGTATAATGAAGACGATGCAGAATTTTGTTACAGAGTGTGAGGTGTGTCAACGAAATAAATATCAAGATGCTAATCAAGTCGGGTTACTACAACCGCTTCCTCTTCCTACAGCAATTTGGGAAGACATATCCATAGACTTTATTACTGGTCTTCTAAGATCCCATGGTTCGGACTTTATACTGGTTGTGATTGATAGGTTCTCCAAATATTTGCACTTTTTGGGGCTGAGACATCCTTTTTCAACTAAAGTGGTTGGTGAGATATTTACCAAGGAAGTTGTAAAGCTACATGGAATACCCCAATCCATAGGAAGCGATTGTGATCCAATATTTTTTAGTAATTTTTGACAGGAGCTGTTCAATATGCGGGGAACTCAATTGAAAATGAGTACATCTTACCTTCTGGAAATGGATGGGCGAACAGAGGTCTTAAACTGATGCCTAGAGACTTATTTTCGCTGTTTTTCTTCAAAGCAGCGACGCTAGTGGAGCAAGTACTTACATTGGGTTGAATGCTTCTACGGTTGAACCCCTTTTGAGGTGGTGTATGGGAGACCCCTCCTTCCTTTGTTAAATTTCTGTTGGGTGAATAAGGGCGGAGGTAGTAGCCCAAGAGTTAAAAGATAGAGATAAGATTTTACACCAGTTGCAATACAATCTCAAAAGGGCTCAACAAAAAATGGTTAAAGCAGGTAACAACCGTAGGAGAGATGTGAACTTCGAAGTTGGAGAGTTGGTTTATTTGAAATATAGACCCCATAGGCATGTCTTTGTGCAATTTGGGGTGGTCCCTAAACTCGCAACACTATACTTTGGGCCATTCAAGATAATTGCAAAAATAGGAAATGTGGCTTATAAACTACAATTACCAGAAGGCGCTAGGGTTCATCCTATTTTTGACATTTCAGGATTGATGATGTGGCAGTGATGTGCTGCTGACATGAGACAGAAGAGAGATGTGAACTTCGAAGTTGGAGAGTTGGTTTATTTGAAATATAGACCCCATAGGCATGTCTTTGTGCAATTTGGGGTGGTCCCTAAACTCGCAACACTATACTTTGGGCCATTCAAGATAATTGCAAAAATAGGAAATGTGGCTTATAAACTACAATTACCAGAAGGCGCTAGGGTTCATCCTATTTTTGACATTTCAGGATTGATGATGTGGCAGTGATGTGCTGCTGACATGAGACAGAAGAGAGATGTGAACTTCGAAGTTGGAGAGTTGGTTTATTTGAAATATAGACCCCATAGGCATGTCTTTGTGCAATTTGGGGTGGTCCCTAAACTCGCAACACTATACTTTGGGCCATTCAAGATAATTGCAAAAATAGGAAATGTGGCTTATAAACTACAATTACCAGAAGGCGCTAGGGTTCATCCTATTTTTGACATTTCAGGATTGATGATGTGGCAGTGATGTGCTGCTGACATGAGACAGAGCTGGATTCATGCAAGGCGGTGCACTGTTGCTGTATGATCTTGTCCTGCTTACCCATAGATCTTCTGACCTGACCATTAATTGTTGGAGTATCAGATCATAAAATAAGAAAACCTAGTCAAAATATCAAATTGTAGTTGGGAAGAGTAAATTAAATAAACTAGGAAATAATAATAAAACCTAATACTAATTATAAACTCCCTAAATAATAATACTCTAAACTTCTTTATTCTTCAATGAACATAGTACCTAATTCTAATCTTCCTATACTGCATTATTGCCCTAGATTGACTGAATAGACGAGGGTATTAATGTAGCCAATCCAATGTAGTTCAGGATTATGTCTTAGTTTCAGCATATTAGAATTGCATTTGACTGTCAAATTTATTGGCTCCATTGTAATTTGTCGCTTGAAGTAAAGTGCATAAATTGTTTCAGCACAAGTAGGGAGCTGGGCATATATCTGTTTAATGATGTACCATTGTACAAAGAGAATACATGGAGAAAAATAAAAATAAAAAATGAAAGTTGTTATTTAACATTTTTAAATTAAAGATGAGAGTTGTTATTTAGCATTTTAACTGCATATATATGTATATATTTTCAATATTGATTTATATACCACACCCTCCAAAATGAGCACTTGACACAAAGTAGCTCCTTTGTAATCTATCAGAAATTTCTTTTTCATGCTGAAGTCTGCTATTTGGCCTTCCTGTTTATATTATCCTGTGCTGTATAATATACTTCCAAAATGATATGTTTATGCATCCTTTTGGTAGCCTATATTTATCACAGAGTTATAGAATTATAATGATCAGGTTTTTGAATCCTTTAATTTTGATGAAATAACATAGATTTGTGGTTTAAACTTCAAAATGAGGTGGAGATCCACGAGGATGAATGTTACTAGGACTAAGGTAGCCCAGTGTTATTTCATCTGGTTGATCTCTGAAAGTTGGCACTTGGCAGCCTAATATTGTACTGATGATTGTTGAGTGGGCATCATTTAATTAATTTGCCAATGCTCCAGGATCTAATATTATTTATATCTCTGCTTATGCCACTCATTTGTGTCGGTGGCCCTTTTAAAAATTTGGAAATTGTTAAGAATCCCCCTAACGTTAGTGGATGTGTTAATGAGATTTTTCTCCATGTGTGTTTGAGTGCGTTGAAGAGCTTAAAAGTACAATTGCAGTGAGTAATCCTTAAATTGGACTAAGTGGAGTTTGCATTTTCTCTTTGTTGTGGAAGGAAGAGAATGAAACACCTGGATGGACCCAATTGAAGCTTCCTGGTCAAGCTCCTTCTCCTCGATGCGGCCACACTATAACATCTGGAGGGCACTATGTAATGACATTTCTGAAACCTCAACTATTTTCTTGATACGTTCTTTCTGAGTGCTTTCTCTTTTGGCTTGGGCTACTTTCATATGCTAATGTTATATGAAAAATTCAGTGAATAGTATCATTCAAGGAGTTTTTCTATTGCTATTTGCTAACCCTAGTTAGGTTTGTGCAAAGAATGATAGCTGCTAACTTGAATGTATGTTGTAAAACCTAAATCTAACATTCTAAAGTCGAAGCATAATGTGTTATATTTTATTAATTGGCATACCATGTACCAGTAACTCAAGAGTACCACAATTTACGTAACTATGCTTCTAGACTTCAGCCTCATAAGCTATCAAGTGCTGAACGAGTTTGATCTCAGCAGAAGGAAAGAGCACCGATCCAAGTCTTTCTCTGCCTATAAAAACACAAAAAACTCAACGCCACAACAAACAAACAGCATGCACTAAGATAGCAGCCCAAAAAAAAAAAAGAACAAATCTACAATCCTCTCAAATTTTAACCCCATAGAACTGTATTACAGAAACTCAAACAAATATAAACAACCCCACCCAAGGTGGCGAAGACAACCCACACTGGGTGGAAGAAAAAGAGATCAGAGATCAGGGGAAGCCGATGAAAATGGCAAAGAAAGACTTGGCAAACCTGGGTGGAGAAGCCAAAGAGAGAGTGTTTCTCTCTAGAAAAACCTAGAGAGAGGTTGATAATAGCTTAACATGCTACCAGAATAAGGTTTTGAACATAAAATCTTTACAGAATTAGAAATTATTTATGTTCTCACGCTGCTTTTCCTTTTTTCCTTTTTTTTTTTTTTTTTTTAAATTACCAGTTGGATATACCTACTTCAACATTGATGTTAATTATGACCAACCTAGAGAAGGTGTGTGCCAAAGTACTTGGTGCTGATGTAGACTAACTAAAATATGAAAAAGGCTTGCTGACATACATTTTGAATCATTATAATAGTTATAGCCTTTTAAATTATTACAGCAACTTAAGTTTTCAAAAAGATGAAAAATTGTTCAGAAAAAAAAGGAAAGAAAAACTTTCAGTCTCTGCTGTGTTATTTGTGAATACTTTTTTGCATTTTATGTATAATATAGTCACTAGCCCCCCCCCCCCCCCCCCCAACCCAGCTCCACACACACAACACATAACAACCCTTCTTTTCCTTTTTGTAGTAAGTGGAGCTGACTACTAACGTTTTCTGTTTTCAGCTCTTGTTGTTCGGTGGACATGGGACAGGTGGCTGGTTGAGTCGTTATGACATTTATTACAATGACTGCGTTGTTTTAGACAGGGGTATGTACTTCTCAAATCTACTAGTTAAAGTGCAAATTATGTGTTTGGAGTGATGTATTTTTTTGGGTAATTTACATTATAGTTTTTGAGGTTTAGTAAAACCCACAACTTAGTCTCTACTTGTTTAATAGTAAATAATATAGTTCCTGAGTTTTTATTTTATCAACAAAATAGTTCTTCTGTTAATTTTACTGTTAGTCAACTATTAATTAAAGAAGTCAACTTAAATTAAAAGGACTAAATTGTTACAAATTATTGAAATTAAAAGGACTAAATTGTTATAAAAAATGAATTCAAAGGATTAAATTGTTATAGTTTAACGGTCAATCCTAACAGAAGGACTATTTTGTTAATGGAAAGAAACCCGATGGACTATATTGTTTATTATTAAAATGATAGGCACTAAATTGTGGGTTTTACTAAACTTCAAGACTGTTATAAATTACCTTTTTTTAATGTATGCATGTATCTATGAATTTTTTTTGTACAGTAGTGTTTGGGACCTTTCCCCATTATTCCCCCCCCCCACCCCCGCCAAAAAAAAAAAAGAGTTAAACAGTGACAAAAGAACCTAAGAGTTTGGGGGTCTGATGGGTTTCCACCATGTGTCCATGTTATCAATAAGAAGGGAATAGAATAGTTGAACGACATCAGTTTGATTTCATTCATTTAAAAAAGTTCAATCAACTTTCGTTTCATGTTAATGAAATTTCTTCTTTTCGTTTGGTTTATTGAGGAATTTTTGTCCTATTAAATATTGAATGCATTGGCTGACCTGATTTTAATTGATTGTTATTTTCTTAAAGAATATTTTTAATCAGTGGCTATAATTTTGACCTCCGAGATATAGCGCACTATTTTGAACAATTATGATACTCTTTTCTCTGGTCAATGCTTTTTTTTTTTTTCCATTTTTGTGCATCACATGGTAACAAGTCAATAATGTTTAGCAATATTGGTCCCAATATATGTATCTGAATAAATATAGGGAAAATTACTATTTGGTTCTTGTGGTATAGGAAAATTCACTAATTAGTTTCATTTTGAAAAATACATTAAAATGTTTAAGAAGTTTTAAAAAGTCTACTAATTAGTCTCTCCGTTAATTTTAGCCGTTAAGTGTTGCGGAAAAACCTATAATACCTTCAATGTGGAGAGATTAATTAGTAGACATTTTCATAAAACTTGAGGACCATAATGGGTTTTTTCATACCATAAGAACTAAATAGTAAAATATTTAATGAATAAAATTAACAAAATGACTAATTAGTAATTAATTGATCTTTTAAAACTTTAGGGATGCTTTAGTGTATTTTTTAAAACCGAGAGGCCAACTAATAATTTTCCTATACCATAAAGACTAAATAGTAAATTTTGCTTAAATTCATATGCTAGTTGCTATAAGGTTGAATGAGCTTTAGAGTTATACAATGCAATACTCACATTATAAATATGGAAATAAGTTCAAATTTGCCCTTATATTTTTCATCAGGGACCAAATAAGTCCAATTTTAATTTTTTTGCCATATAAACCCATATCTTTACATTAAGGGCCAAATAAGTCCAAACATATTAAAATATTAATTGTTCTCATAATAAAATATTATTTCTATAATTGTTAACAGTAAAATACATTATTTTTAGAATTTCTTTAATTCTCTAGAGAAATAACATTTAACATTTAAAAAGTATAGTAATTATAATATATTTTAGTATGTTAGGACTTGTTGGCCCTTAATGCAAAGTTGTGGTTTATTAGGCCAAAAAATAAAAATTAGACTTATTTAGCCCTCTATGATAAGTATAGGACAGATTTGGACTTATTTCCTTGAGAATATTAGAGAAACCAAATGATCAAATGCTTGCTTCTCAATTTAAATAAACAAAGCTTGTTTCTATAAGCCTTGATGTGGTCTTCCTGCAATAAGACTTAGGAAGCTGCAAGTGCTGGTTTCTTCTTTCTACCAAAATTGCATTTTAGATTTGGAGACTATTTAAATAAGCAACAACAACAACAAAAAAAAACTAGAAAGAAAAAAAGGAAAAACTGTTGACTAATCAAGGGGATTTTTCTTGAATGGATTAGTTCATTTTGTTAACCATCCATAGACCAAGCCTAATGAGTGGATGAGAAACATTTATCCTACTGCTACTGTTACTTAACAACAATACATTTGTTAAACTGCTAGATTAATGATTATTCTGCAACACAATATTATCTTAACCAACTTCCCATTTTTTTTTCTCTCATTTGCTTTTCATATTCTAACGATAGGTTTAATTTTTAAGTGTCTGCACAGTGGAAACGGTTACCTACTAGTGGTGATCCTCCTTCTGCTCGAGCATACCACACAATGACATGTATTGGTTCACGTTATCTATTATTTGGCGGTTTTGATGGGAAGTTGACATTTGGTGATCTGTGGTGGTTGGTTCCGGAAGGTACTATATTTTCTTTTCTGTATAATCTGTATTCTGCAGTCATCTATGTACTTCTCTCTTTTGTTTTTATTTTTTTAATGCATTGGAAACTTGTATAACTAAATTGGCTGCACAATAAGGTTTATCTCCTCTTCTCATTCTCATAAAACCCCATACTCCCCCTGGTGGGATTCAAACCTGAGAACTCCTGATGGAGATCCCAAGTCTTTACTGATGTGCTCTTGTGGCATACTTATCTACTTCTGGTTGCTGCCTTGTCCTTCTTGGATGTACTCTGGGATGAGGTAATGAATTATCTTGTAAACATGGATCATTCTTGTGAAAATCATCTTTATATAATTGTTGACTTATTTGTTGATTCTAGTTGATTCTAGGGATATGATTTGATTTGATCAGGATCTTTAATTATCTTTGTAATTATTATTTGATTATTTGCTTCTTGTATATGTATAATTTTTTATGTATAAATGGTTATGTAAACCAATTGTAAAGATCAAGAGTGAAATACAATAATACTCTAAACTTCCAATAATACTCTAAACTTCCACAAAATTCTTCATGGTATCAGAGCGTTTTCTTGATTTTAGGATTTAAATTCAATTTTTTCTTCTTTAGGGTTTCAAAACCCTAGATTTACCTTTTTAGTACTAACCCATCTAGGAGCCTTTCTACCTCTCACCGTCGGCACAGGGGAATCGCTGGACCGATGCTGGCCCGACCGCCATCTCCGACGTTGGAAAAGCCACGCGTGAGGCTCACAAGCCTTCCCTTCCCGGCGCGTGATACATCGCCTGACGCTGCTTCGCCGCTCCGATGACACTGGCGACAATTCCGACCGCCTTTTCGGCCTCCCCGTGCCTCTATCCAGTCTCTTGGTGATTCGGTTGGGCTCTCTTGTGTGTACAACTTTGGGTAACCCCTATTCTTTCACAGTTCATTTGTCTTTACCATGGGAGAAGGTAAATGGGTCTCGATGGCAGAAGGTAAATGGGTCTCAATTCCTAACTTTGATAATCCTTCCTTGCAAATTAGTCCCATAAAACTTGATGGAATCAATTATCTTGCTTGGTCAAGGTCTTATTTGTTGTTTGTTGTTTATGAAGACTAGGGAGTGATCCAGATTTTCCTCAATGGAACTCGGATAATTGTCTTGTTATGACATGGTTACTTAACTCTATGCAACCTCATATCTCTTAAGTCCTATTTGTTAATTGATACTGTTGCAAAAATATGGAAGGCCTTGTCTTTATTCCAAGATTGGGAATGATGCTCAAATTTATGGTGTTCAGAATAAGATCCATGGTACTAAGTAAGGAGAAATGATTATCTCTCAATTTTATTCTGAGTTGTGGCTTATGGCAGGAACTTGATTTCTATCAAGACTTTCAGACAGATTGCACTAGAGATGCAGTCAAATTTCGTAGAATGATCGAAAAGGATCGGGTCTATGATTTTCTTGTAGGGTTGAATAACGAATATGATTCAATTCGAATCCAAGTGTTGGGAAGAAATCCTTTCCCTTCTCTAGAAGAGGCCCACACTCATGTTTAACAAGAGAAAAGTCGTCGACATGCTATGCTCTATACTACACCGGTTGAAAAGGCTGGGTTGACTACTAGTTTGAGCACACCGTAGCCTTTTAATTCTGAGAAAGATCACCTACACAGTGACTATTGTGAGAAATCGAGGCATACCAAGGAGACTTGTTGGATGTTACATGGTCGTCCCACTAGAGGCCATGGAGGGAAACAAGGTACCTCCAGAACTCACACAAATTTAGTAGAAGCTGTGGAGGAGCCCTTTAAGGAGACAACAACGATTAAGTTCCTTTCCCCTAATGAAATTCAAAGTCTCAAGCTCCTCCTGTCTCATATTGACACTTCTTCATCCTCTGGTGCCACATTTAACTTTGTAAAGTTAGGTACTGCTTCCTCTCTTGATAATTCATGGATTATTGATTATGGTGTGAATAGACATATGGCAAACTCTTCTAAAGGATTTCTTAATTATTTTCCTTCTCTGACCAAAGATAATATCAGAATTGCTGATGGCTTTTTTACTTCTATATCCGGAATAGGTTCTGTTATTTGCACACCCAATATTAAATTATCATCTGCCCTTCGTGTTTCCTCCTTTCCTGTCAACCTTTTATCTGTCACTGCTATTACCAATGCTCTTAATTGTAAAATTGAATTCTTTCCTGATTATTGTGTTATTGAGAATTTTCGCACAGAGAAGAGGATTGGTAATGGAAGGCTGCATGTTGGAAGGCGATTTAGGTTCTCTGATATTTCAAGCTTGTTTTGGAGAAAAAAATGATGTTAAGCAGGAAATAATACAATGACACAGACACTTAGAGCATCTATCATTTTTTGTCTTAGAAAAATTTTATCCTAATTTATTTGCTAGAACTCAGTTTGGTTCTCTATTTTGTGATGCGTGTGAGTATGCTAAGCAAACTAGAATCTCCTATCCTTTGAGTCATAATAAAAAGTCAAATTCCTTGACTATTTATTATGATGTTTGGGGGTTTACTCAAACTATTTCCTTATCTGGTAATCGATGATTTGCCACCTTTATTGATTGTTACACTCGAATGACTTGGGTCTATTTGATTAAAGTTAAAAGTGATGTCTTTTCTTATTTTCAATCTTTTCATAAGATGATTTGTACTTAATTTGATACTAAGGTGAAAATTTTGAGAACATAATGGAAGAGAATACATGGATAGTAGTTTTTTTTGCTTATTTGGAGAATAATGGGATAGTACACTAGACTAGTTGTCTTTATACTACTGCTCAAAATGGTGTTGCTGAAAGGAAAAATAGGCATCTATTGGAGGTAGCTCGATCTCTTATGTTCACCGTGAATCTACCCAAAGCATATTGGGGAGATGCAGTCCTTGTATCTGTTTATCTTATCAATAGAATGCCCCTCAAGGCCCTTGACTTTATGAGTCATTTGGAGGTTCTACAAGGGAAGAATTCATATATTATTTCACCAAAAGTATTTGGGTGTGTTTGCTTTGTTCATACTAGGATGGCAGGGAAGTTAGACCCCAAGGCCCTTAAATGTGTGTTTGTTGGGTATTCTCCAACACAGAAGGGATATAGGTGTTATCACCCTCTATCTAGGAAATATGTTGTTAGTATGGATGTTACCTTCCAAAAAACTGAACCTTACTTCAGTACCACCCATTCACATTTTTAGGGGGAGAATAATGGGCAAGAAGAGGTGATCCTGAATTTTGTGATTCTGAATGATATGGTTCAACCAGAGAGTTTGAGTCCTAGTAGATAGGGAGAGATGCCCAACCAGGGGGAGAGAATTGGACGTTTGGACAAGCTAGATTTGAGGAGGTATTTGAGGAGAGACAAAGCACAAGAAGCCATTATGTAGTGTACTCAGAGTCAATAATCTTCTTCTGGTGAGTTACTCACGACTCTTGAATGCTCTAATGACTTAGATAAACCTTTTGCACAAATAAAAGGGGTCAGATCTTGTACTAAACGTCCTATTTCTAACTTTGTTTCTTATGAATCCTTGTCTCCCTTCTATAGAGCCTTTGCCTTGTCTATTTCCTCTGTATCTATTTCACAAGATTGAAAAGAAGCTTTTGCAGATCCTAAATGAAAGGGAGCAATAATTGAAGAGATGAAAGTATTGGTTAAAAATGAGACCTGGAAGCTTGTCACTCTCCCATCTGGGAAGAAACTCGTTGGCTGTAAGTGGGTGTTCACAGTGAAACACAAAGCTGATGGTACAATTGAACGGTTTAAAGCTAGATTGGTTGCTAAAGGATTCACCCAAAACTATGGAGTGGATTATCAAGAGACATTTGCCCCAGTTACAAAAATGAACTCAATCATAGTCCTATTATCTTGCGCAGCCAACTTGGACTGGGACTTGCAACTGTTTAATGTGAAGAATGCTTTCCTCCATGGAGATTTAGAGGAAGAAGTGTTCATGGAAATCCCTCCTGGGTTCGCTGATGAGAAGATACAAGGAATAGGTTAAAAAAGGTTTTGTATGGGCTAAAATAATCTCTCAGAGCGTGGTTTGACAGGTTTAGCAGAGTCATGATGTCCTTTGGTTACCAAGGGAGCAATGCTGATCACACTCTGTTTATCGAACATCACAAAGGTAAGATCACCCTACTTATTGTGTATGTTGATGATATAGTAATGACAGTTGATGACAAAGAAGAAATGACTCAATTGAAAATGTTGTTGACTCAAGAATTTGAAATCAAAGATCTAGAAAAACTACAATATTTCCTAGGTATTGAGGTTGCTAGATCAAAAAAAGGAATCTTCATCTCCCAGAGAAAGCACATTCTAGATTTTTTGGAAGAATGCTAAACTAGTATGTTAGGGTATAAACCAGCAGAATCTCCCATTGAAAGTAATCACAAGCTGGAAGCAGGAACTGGTGAGTCCGTGGATATTGGAAGATACCAGAGATTGGTAGAAAGGTTGATTTATCTCTCACACACTCGAATGGATATAGCCTGTGTTGTTAGCTTAGTCAGCCAATTCATGCATGACCCTCTCGAGACTCATATGCATGCTATATTTCACATCTTGAGATATCTAAAATTTGTGTCAGGAAAATAGCTTCTTTACTCTAAACATGGTCACTTTCGAGTTGAAACTTTTACAGATGCAAATTGGGCAGGATTTCTCGAAGATAAGAGATCCACCTTTGGTTACTGCACAGTTGTGGGAGGGAATCTTGTCACCTGGAGGGGTAAAAAACAAAGTGTTGTTGCTCGGTTAAGTGTTAAAGCAGAATACAGAGCAATGACCCAAGGTGTGTGTGAACTTTTATGGTTGTAGAAGTTATTGGAGGAGTTGAGATTGCCCGAAAGGGATAAAATAACTTTGTATTGTGACAACAAAGTTGCTATCAGTATAGCAACATGATCAGACGAATCACATTAAGATTGATCGGCACTTCATTAAAGAAAAATTAACAGACGGTGTCTTGAACTGAGTTCACGTGACTTCTACTGAGCAACCTGTGGATGTGTTTGCTAAAAGGCTCAACAATAAGATTTACCATAATCTGATTTGCAAGTTGGGCATTTGCGACATCTTTGCACCAACTTGAGGGGAAATATTGATTTATTTGCTGATTCTAGCTGATTTTAGGGATATGATTTGATTAGTATTCTTAATTATTTATGTAATTACTATTTGATTATTTGTTTCCTATTTAGATATAATTCTTTTTGTATAAATGGTCTTGTAAACCAATTGTAAAGATCAAGAGTGAAATACAAGAATATTTTAAACTTCCCCAAAATTCTTCAATAACTTAACATGTGTGGAAGAATTGCATTGTGTTGTTACAGCTGAAAGGTAAAAGTACTATGTAGTTATCTGCATTCTACCCATCTATCTATAATATATGTGTGTGCGCGCGTATGTAAGTGGGGAGGAGGGGGAGGGGAATAATAGTATTGCCAAAATATCTAATTTAGCATTATGATAATAAAGGGCTACATTTAATTGACTACTAAAATTAGTTTATTTAAAAAATGATATTTGTATTTATATTCTACTTTATTAAGTTTTCTATTTTAATTCAATAATTTTTATAAAAAAAATAAATAAATCATTATTAACAACTGAAATTTACTTGTTTAAAAAAAAAGTTAACAATTATTACACTATATCAATATTGTTATTTTAAAGGCGCATATATTAACACCTATTCTTAAACTATCAAGGTATGTGGCATTTTTTTTTATTATGACGTTGAAGAACTGACTTGGTTAGCTATTAAAATTCATTAATTATTATATATTTTAAATCTTATTCTAAATGAAATATTTTTCGATTTATTTGAACAATTAATTTGAATTTAAATTGTCGGAAAAATTTAAATTCATTTAAAGTAGGAGTTGTTTACTCTACATCCAGCTTGAACTTTGATGTTATTGATAAAATAAGAGTAACATCAATGCTTCCTTGAATAAAATTTATAAATTAAAATAAGAAGCATTTTAGGCCATAGAAAGCTAGCACTTAGAATTATCAAAGTATTTTTGCTTTTTGTTGTTGTTGTTGTTATTATTATTATTGTTAACTTTTAATAATTGTAAAAGGATGGTTAATGGTTATTATACATTATAATTCTATAAAATTTTATTTTGAATTATATTAAAAAATTAGTTAAACAGGAGTATAAATAGGGTTCAATTGTAAGAAATTATTTTTGGATTAATTTTAATTTTAGTATATCATTTTATTATAAATAAAATTATAGAATACTAGCAACAAAATCATATATAAAACTTGTTCATTATAACTATAACAAATTATGCATGATTATGCTAAAGTTAACAATAGAATATCATTTGAAAAGATAAATGGAAGGAAAAGAGCTCATTAGAAAATTTGATTTAAATTTAAGAATATTTTATTGTATTTATACTTTACATTTTTTAGTAAATTGAAAGTCAAATTTGATAAGCTATTATTATAACATAAATAAATATATAATTCAATACATTAAAATTAAATTAGTAAACAACAATTGAAGAATCAAATAGTCTTGCTTAGCATAAGTTAATAACAATTGAAGAATCAAATAGTCTTGCTTAGCATAAGTTAATAACAATTGAAGAATCAAATAGTCTTGCTTAGCGTAGGTTTCTTATTCTAGGGAAAATATTTTCTTTCATACATTTATGTTTACACTTAACATAATTGTTTTAATTTTTAAGGATGAGAATTTTATTTCCTTATTGACATGAACATTACCATATCGATGTGGGAGATTATGACATTCAAATCGCTTGAAATTTTAATGTGCAAACATTAGGATAATTTTATGAATGGTGTAAGAGAATGATTGAACCTAAACTACATAAATTTTAGAAGGCCAACCTCACCTTTTCACCAAAAGTCATTTTATTCCCTCTACTCTATCTTTATCCCATTTATCCCTTTAACTTTCAAATTGTGGAATAGCTTTCTCCCTACATTTGGAGCTTAATATTCACCCGCTCCCATATCATAATAGATTACATTATTCCATAATTAAAAATTGAAGAGTTGATGTGCATTCGCTCTTAGGTACAGACATCAATTTATTCTGATAATTGAAGGGTAAATAGAACGAAAATGAAGTTGGGAGAATAAAATAACTTTTTGTGAAAAACTAATGGGGCAAATAATTTATTCAACCATATTAATTTTTTTTAAAGTTGAGGGTTTCAAAATATATGTAATATAACTTTGTTCAAGACTAACAAATTAAATGTATAAAAAAGTACAAATTAATTTCAATTTGTGTAATATACAGTTATAATAATTTGGGAGTATGACAATGAACCACTAATTTAATTGGCTATTGAAGATCAATATGTTATGGTCATATTAAAATTTAATATATAAAAGAATTAAATCAAGAATACAAATAGCGTGCTATGCACATTATAAAAATAAACTAGTAACCATTAATTATATAAAGATACTAAAGGAGTATGTTGAATAGTGGCAGACGAAATGTTGGAGACTTGGAGTATGTTAAATAACGGCAGAAGAAATGTTATGTTTACTTAACCTTTGGATATCAAGTGTCTTCTTCTTTTGAATAACCTTGTTGTCGTAGGAGTGAATCCTAGGATAACAGTTAAAGTGCTTCATTGTAACCTTGAAACCATACACAACAATGTAAGGACATAGGGGTATGCGTCTGTGCATCTAATCTCTGGTGTGATGTCGGAGGCGTCATTTACTGTTACACCTTTTAATATGCTATTGAACTTGTCAAGAAAATACTTGATCTAAAAGCTTAAGCTTGTAGGTGAACTCTCCAATAATAGCTTAATCCCGCATGCGTTCACTGGGCTTGAAACGTGAACAAAGTACAGGCCATTTTAACTTATGGTAAAATGGTCAATTATTAAATTAGGGCAACCTGGACTTGAACTCTAGACCTTCTAGTTTGAGAAATTCTGATACTGTGTTAAGAAACTACTAAACCTAAGAGCTTAATCCTATAGGTGAGGGTTCAAAGAATATCTTTATATCTCTAACAAAACCGAAGAACCACCAAGAAAATCTAGGTTGTTCATAGTATTCGCATAAGAAACCAGTTTGCCTCATTTCTTCTTTTGCAAGGTGCCAAGTTAGATTTTTCACTTGGTCATTCACATGCTGTGTAATATATTTCCACTTTTTGCTAATTTTCAAGGGGACCCTATTGCAAAGCGGTTGGCTGCATCTCCGCAAAAAATTCTGCCTGAAAATAAGCATTTGAGCAAGGACAAACATGGTGTTCAATCTGCACACAAGGTATCAAGGCAACTCTCACAGTAGTCTCAAAACGTATTCTTAGTAAGCCAATTGGTTGAGGAACTTGTTACCATCTCCCTCTACTTTTTTAGTACTGACATTTCTCATTGTTTTGGAAAACCAACATATTTGCATGAAACCATTTTGTCAAAACTATGGTGCATGTTCTCAATTTCCTTGATTAAATTATAAGCTTTCTTTTAGGTGGGAATATGCACATTTGATACAATGATTAACCTTTCAACATTCATTATGTTTAAAATTACCCATGCAACACACATGCAGAGACGGGAAATCAGAGATGGAGAGAAAAATACAAATCAAGGGATTTAAAATGGTTTGGCAATTTGCCTGTCCCTAGAGAGCCGCACATGATTCCACTATGAAGAAGAAGATTATAAGTGCTTGTTTTTACAGATGCTAGTTTTGCTTTTATAAGCTGGGAAGAAAACTCATAATTACAATAACCTCCATAATAAGAAATATTATAAAGAACCAAGCTAATTATTCAGGAAATAAATTCAGAACAGAACAGAAGGCAAATGGAAAGAGGCTCTTTATTTAATTTTTCTTCAGAACAGAAGAACAAGAATGAAAATACCCAATACAGCAAAGAGAAACCTATCCAACTGATTATCTTTCAGCCTCCAAGCTATAATAGCTGGAATTCCATTCCCTTTCCTCTATAGCTAATTCTCTGTTACTCCCCTCACATCCAGCTGCAAAAGTCTCTCCTTGAATTAGCTGGCTAGCTTCCTTAGAACCTTCCGGCATTTTCTTGTCTTCTAGAATAAGTGATCCAGGTCCTTTTCCCCCTTCCACTCGGTTCCAGCTGCTGCCCATCTATATATCACAGCCCTCAAATTGCTTGGAGCTTTTAGATTGAATTGAAGGACTTTATTTGAAATATGAGCCACAAACTCTGCTGAATCAGTTTGCTGGGATCAAAATGCAAGATTATGAACTTCAATGAAAGTTTCCTCAAGTGATTGTACTTGTTATTTTAGTTAAATATGTTTGTTTTGAAGTTTGAAGTTGAGGGTGCATACAGTTTAGAATTTTGAGTTGGATAATATTGAACAATCCTTATGCAGATTTCAATTTTTTTTTTTTCTTTTTGTGGTTATTGTTACTGTGTACATAACACTGCAGTTTACCTTTTTTCCCAAAGAAAATATCTGAACAACAACCTCTTTTCCAGGAAAGCCAAAGGGAAGAATATGCTATCTCAGAATTACAAAGGAGATTAGAAGTTTCAGTTTCACTCTCGAGTTCTGGGCTCCAAATTGTAGATGAGTTGGAAGATGGAGAACTTCTTGAACTTGCATCAGGATTTATGGGAGATAAAGTTTCTAACAATGAACAGGTTTTGCATATCCATCCAAATATGTTTTAATGCATATGTTATGTATATTTCACTGACAATATTTTGTTTGGTGAAATAATAAAAATTAAAAAGAAAATTCAGGCACTTCGTGATCACTGGAGGAAGTCTACACCCAGGTCTATACCTCTAAAGGAGCTTGGACCCTTGCTTTGTGACTATCAACGACTGATTACTCGTCATTATTTGTAAGGAAATAATTACTTGTCATCTCTTGTTGCAGTTCATTAATACCAAAAAGTAGAAATCATTGTTTCTTGATTAGAATTACAACCAACTTAATTTTCTGTTGCCAGCTGCTGACAGCTACAGATTATGTTTGGCTGTATTGTGCTCAGTCTTGTGGTTGCAACAATTGGTTGCAATGGCCTTTTTGTTTTACCTTATTTGGTCCTTGTTCAGTTTGTCTTATAGGGTTAGAGACATAAATTATAATGTTCTGTTCAAATTGTGCATCTCTTATTGACCATGTTGGAAGTCCGATATCGTTGAAACAAAGAAAAGTCAAAATGACTTGGGCCATTTGGACAAGAAGCTGGAGTCTAGTGACTCAAGCTCACTAACAGAACCTAAGTCCAGACACCTCAAGGCCCAATTAGAAAATTCAAGATGGTATTAGAGTGATAAGGCTTAATAGCCACTTAGTTCTTGTGACCTAATGCAAGCGAGTCTGTTTGGGAGTTGTAAAGAAGCATCGCAGGACGGAAGGAAAAAAGAAATTTAGAGGCTAGACCCATACCATTGTGGAAAGGATCAGGCATGGATGGTTCTAGAGATTAGATCCAGGCCCATGTAGGGGAAGTGACAACTGATCCTCAATGGGTAAAGCCAACTGCGCTCAAGGGGGGATTGTTGAAAGTCCTACTTTGGTTGCAAATGAAAAAAATGAGGCCTTGAATGGAGGCTAAACAAAGTAAAAAATGACTGAAGCCCACTATTAGGTCCCAAGTCCATACTCCTCAGGGCCCAGTCCAGAAAATCCTATATGGTATTAGATTAGGCCTAACAGCTGTAGAGATATTGGGACTCTATGTCAAGCTAGGCCGTTAGGTAGCTATGGATAAGCATGGATGGACTACATAAAAACTAAAAAAGAATGTATGCATGGTTGGGTGATAGGGATTAGATCATTAGATTCAGACCCACGTAAAGCAAGTGACAATTAGGCCTCAGCAGGCCAAGCCTAGTTGCACTTGAGGGGGAGTAATGAAAGTCCCACATTGGTGGGAACAAAAAAAGGGAGGCGTTAGATATGGTATCCTGGTAAAGTCAAAATGACTTGGGTCTTTTTGACAAGAAGCTGAAGCCCAATGACTTGAGCCCACTAGCAGAGGCCAAGTCTACACTCCTCAGGTTCCAATCCAGGAAATCCAACATTTTTCCCCTGTTGAGTTTTTCATTCTGAGATGTGCCGGTCAAATTAATTGTCATTACTATTATTATTTTGATTATCATCGTTATAGTCATTTGTGGTTATATGGTGGTTCTGTCCTACAGAGCAAAAGGTGGAGCTGATTTACATTCAATGGAGTCTGGTTTTCCTGGGAAATATGCTCATCGATTTTATCATATTAAAAATGCTTCGCAGGTATGTGCCTGGGTGCAATCCAACTCCTTTTTAGTTGTTGCAGATGATAGTCAAATTTTCATTGCTACTGTCATATTTTTTTTAGCTAAACAACTGAATCTTCTTGCAGTAACTTCTACAGCAGAAAATAAAAGTTACTTACCGCCTTACTTTGGTTCTGCACCTTGGGAGAAACAGCGTGGCTATGAATAAACTATTGTATTATTATGAGAAACGTGCTGGATAAAAAATTTTACCAAAACAATTAAAATGCTAATCTTTCTGATAATTTGAACTGCAGAATCGAAAAATTGAGAACCCTTTAGATAGATAGCTTGATTGAACCATCAAAACTAGATGGGACATTGTCATTTGTCATTATGAGCTTGTCATCTTCATCCTTGGCGTTCTTTCAGCTTTCCTTCTTAGGTATCTGCATTTTCATCTGGTTCTCATATACACTCCTTGTTCTTGGATTTTAGCTTCGAATGGATGACATTCCAAACCTGCTGGCAGAGTACAAGCAGCTTTCATCAGACTGAAGAACAATTTGACAATCTCCATTTTAACGAAAAAAAAAGAAAAGAAAGAAAGTTGCTGTATGGGTTTGCATCTCATTCCAATCTGGCTTAAAGCTCTCAACTGTTCAGAAACTCTTCTGTAAACTGATCTTGATGATATATGCTTTGTAATTTTTACATGTGCTATTTAAAATCTCTGGCTTTTGTTAATCAATTTTATTATAGCAACTATTGACCTTTTGGGTATTCAGGTCATCGCTTGTAACACTTATTCAATACCCTTAATGGCATGTTGTTTTCGATCGAGAGTACTATGATAATATGTTGAGATTGCCACAACTATAAATATCCTTGATGTGAAATTCTTTATCAGCTTACTGATGTAGAGTGAGTTTGACATCGCCAAAAGAAAAGGGCCAACTACATTACCTTCTTTTGTACTATTTGGAATAAATATATATATATAATCTGTACAAAAAAAAGAAAAAAAATTATGGTATTTGTAATTTAAGGTTTGTTCGATTACTTGCTTCTCATAATAATTATAATAGAATTGGGTTTTATAAATCGTAACGATTGTTTGCTTCTCATAGTAATTGTAATTTAAGTTGATTGAATTAGTTGAATTTTAAAAAAAAAAAAAATTAAAAAATTTTAATTGCGACAAAATTTCTAGCAATCAATTGTTGAGAGATGCATTCAATCAATTGTTTACCTGTTTCTCTTTTTGTTACCTGGTCAATCAATAGAATTTTAATGCATGTATTTGCTTCGTTTGTTTGCTTTTTCATTTAATCCACTCTTGAGTATTTTAAGGGTTGAAAAGAGTAGGAGCTTTGATCCACATTACATGGAGGATATGATCATAGATAGACTAAGGTCACTTATGTTTGGTTGATCGTAGGGATGTAAACGGGTTGAGTATTCGCAAAAATTAAACTATTCGAATCTCTAATTTATATTAGTAATATTCAAATTCAATTAAAAATTAATTTACACTATCTGAATTCGTTCTAAATTCGATTATTATTATTTAATAAAATTTGAATTCGTTTAGTTTTATAATAATTTATATAAAAAATAATTTTTATTTAAAAAATTTAATATTTTTAAAAAATATTTAAATTTTAATTTTAAATAAAAAATATAAAAAATTTATAAATATTATTATAAAATATATTTTTTATATTAAATTAATTATTTATATGAACGAATTCGGATGGTGAATTCTCTAACATAAAATTTAAATTTATATTAGAGTTCGGATCATATACCCAAAAATATCATATAGAAATGCAAGTTTGGTTTGAATTCAACACTCCAGTTTAGCCAGCTAGACCATGTGATTTGCATATTATAGTTTATGTAGAAAGAGATAAGGTTGCTCATTAATTTCAGCAAATAGGACAAACTTATATTCATTGATAATAATAATAATAGAATATAAGACCAATATCAAGAACTTCACCAACTCTTGGAATCTCTACTTTGTGCACTATGTGCATATTCACGAGAGGACCTAAGGTTCTAACTACTGAGTGTGAAAGGAGCTGCAAGTTTAGGCCATAATGGCAGCGCCAACGTCAGCAAGTTTGGGCTGTGGACTGTGGCATTTTTATATTAAAAAGAGATGGGAAACTTTTATCTTTAAGTTGAATTTGGGTGCAATGGTCAAGCCTACACAGCCTCGACCGAAAGAAAAGGAGAAAATAAATAAAATGAAAATAAAAGTAAATGCCATGGTTGAGAGAAGGTAGCAAAGTTCCATTGATCTTTGCAACGTCTTACTTGTTACTGTCTATCATTTGCTTGAATTTTTTCCTACAGCCTATCACTTATGAAATGAATATCTTCATTGTTAGATGGATGTTGATTTTTACTTTCTATCTATATACTTATTGTTGATTTTAATACTTTGTAATTTTTTCATTAATTATTGTATTATAATTTTTTTTAAATGGATAATGAAACTAATCAAGATTCTTGCCTTGGTAGGCAATATAGTAGGTGGGGTTCTAAATGAATTCACGGTATAGGATTATTTTAATAAAATTGAGGAAGGAGTTGAAGTTAAGACAATATGTATTTATTGTGGGAAAACATATGCTTATAGTTCTAAAAATCATGGGATTAGTGGTTTATGGGTGCTAGCACTAGAACTTATTTAAAAGGATCTTAAATTTTTATTTATGTTTTAATCATAAAGGAGAGATAATTGGTAAAATGGTTGAGATATATTGTTTTTTGAATTGGAAAATAGACCATATTTTTACTATTAATGTTGATAATGCAAGCTCCAATGACGGTGCTATTAGATATTTGAAGAAGGAAACTAAAGATTGGAAGGGTACTATCTTAGATCATGAGTTTATGCATGTTAGATGCCGTGCTCATATTGTGAATTTAGTTGTGAAAGAAGGACTAAATGACCTCAATGATTTAATCCTTAGAATTAAAAATGTATTGAGATATGTAAGGTCTTCTCCTACTAGATCCTAAACATTTAAGATGTGCGCAAAAAAAATAAATATTTTTTTCTTAAAAAATAAGGGCTTATATGAATTGAATTAAAATTTTTAAAGTAATCATAATCAATGATAGTGATGCTGCATAATATTCGCCTAAAGTAGACAGTGAGTTATCACAATAAGACATAGTTACGTGGCAAGAATCTAATAAATTTATATGCGGTTCCACTCATAGAAAAGAAGATCCAGACGCTTCATGACAGGTCGGTCTCAGGTCGGATAGACTCGCTCTCTCAACTTCAGGGTGAGTCTCCATAAAGAAGGTACAATTAGACCGTTACAATCCAACAAATCCCTTTTACGCCTGCTCTCACGAGATTCTTGACTAATTAGCCGGTGAAAATCTCTTGCCAACAAACCGACTACATCATCGCCTGATTATTAAGGAATGTTATATTTATCATCATTTTTTTACAGAGACAATCTAGACTCAGTCCAGAGGGAAGGACAAGTTCGAGGAAGAGGAGCCATCAGATGATGTTCCCAAGGACGCTGGCTGGAAGCTGGTACGAGCTGCCCAAAGGTTCTAGGAAGAATGGGAAAAGGATAAAAGGACAGGTCAGAAGCAAGGCCAAAAGTCGAAGAAGTAAGGGTATGAGGGAAGGAATGGCCGAGGTAAGTATAAGAAATATACCCTATTGAACGACTCATAAACGCATATTCTAATATGGATTAAGATAAATGACAAGAAGATCAGGTGGCATCTAAAGCTCAACCCTAAGAAAGCCGAAAAACGAGACAGGACAAGGAAATGCTATTTTCATAAAGACCACAGACATGTAATGGAGGAGTGCGGTAATTGAAGGATGAGATCGAAAGGTTAGTAGGGAACAACACCTTCAGAAGTTTATCAGAAAAAGTAGAAAAGATAGAAGGATTTGTTCCCATGGTTCAATCCTTCCCAATAAAATGTCGAGCTCGACGTAACAATTTCTTAAACCACCCCTAATCATGAACTTATGGGGGTTATTCATGTGATTGCAGGAGGACTAATGTTAATAAGAGTGAAATAGGAAGAATATCATAGATGTCCAGCTCCTGAGTCAAACTTCAAGTTTTGAAATCGATTAAGTCAGATAACCAAATCTTTTATTTTATCCTTAGAGAAATATTTGTGATTTTTAAAAATGTTATAAAATTAGGATGCATTCTTTAAGCTTCTTTTTTTTATAGAAAAATCAGAGTCGTTAGATGGATAAAAGCATGGAGATAAGAACAAAGGCCATAAGGCAATCGCGAGGCTATCTGAGCATGGATTTCGCATATAATCCGGGTATGGGTCTCGCATATAATCCGGGCGTTGGTCCATGGAAACAAACAAATTTATAAAAGGCCACAAAGCCATCCGAGAATAGATCTCATATATAATCAGGGCATTGGTCCGTGGAAACAAACAAATTCATAAAAGGCCGCAAGGCCATCCGGGCATGGATTCCGCATAATAAGGCCACAAGACCATCCAAGCATGCCCGCATAATCAAGGCATTCGATGTCAGGCTGCAAGGTGGGTATACGCCAGGCCGACCTACCGGGTGTTAGTCTTGAGAATTTTCTAAGACATTTGATGTTAGGCCTCAAGATGAGTATAAGTTAGGCCAACCAATAAGATGTTAGTCTCGCTTCACAAGAAGTTTCTAAGGCCTCAAGGCGGGTATACACTAGGCCATTTAACTAAACGTTATTCATGCTTCACAAAAAAATTCTAAGGCATCTCATGCTAGGCTGCAAGGCGGGTATATGCTAAGCCGTCTAATCGGGTGTTAGTCCCACTTCACAAGAAGATTCTGAGGCATTTCATGCCAGACCACAAAGAGAGTATACGCTAGGCCAAACTATCGGGTGTTAGTCCCAAGAAGTTTCTAAGACATTCGATGCTAGGCCGCAAGACAGGTACATGCCAGGTCGATCAATTGGGTGTTAATCCTGGCATTTAATGTTAGGCTTCAAGGCAGGTATATGTCAGGCTGACCTATAGAGTGTTAATTTCGCTCCACGAGAAGTTTCTAAGGCATTTCATGCCCAGACCTCAAGGCGGGTATGAGCTAGGACACGCGATCAAGAGCATTGGTCTCATTTCACAAAAAGAGTCACAAGCATATATTGTTACTCTTACAATTACTCCCAGCAATCTAAAACTTTTTGCAAATAAGGAAGGCCCATTATAAATGGGTGAGACCTTTTGAGGATTGACAAAGGCAGGACAGGATGCCAAGTGAGAAAATGAAGCTTGCAAGAAGGTCATCAAGGCTAAGAAAAATGCCCGAAAGCTCGAGTGAAAGGAGCTCACAAGAGCTAGAAAATGCTCGAAAATCCGTCAATGCTGTAAAAAGCCAAAAAGCTCATCAGGACTAGAAAATGTATAAAGCATCTCAGGGTTGTAAAAGGCTAAGAAGCTCGTCAGAGCTGTAAAAAGGCAAGGAGTTCATTAAGGCTAACAAATACTCGTAAGCCCGTCAGAGTTGTAAAAAGCCAAGGAGCTCATCGAGGCAAGAAAATGACAGGCTCTAAAAAGCCAAGGAGTTCATCGGGGCAAGAAAATGCTCGAAAGAACGCTAGGGCTGAAAAATGCTTGGAAGCTCGATAAGGGTAGAAAAGGTCAAGGGGCTCGTAAGGGCTAGAAGATACCCAGATGATTCCCAGGGCTAGAGAGAGCCTGAAAACTCGTCAATGCATTACTATATCACTCGGATCAATTTTTGCCAGATAAGATCTTAGACCTAACTGATCGGCAAGGCAAGTAAGAAGAAAGCAACGATATCGTGCGCTCAGCCCAGACAAACAAGCTACCTGACCCGGATCATGAAGACAACTGTCACCTTCGAATATAAAGAATTGAAGACAAGCGGGGGACCTCTGGTGCTACATAAGATTCACCCAAAGTAGACAATAAGCTGTCACTATAAGATAGGGGCACATGGTAAGGATCTGATAAATTTATACGCAGTCCTATCCGTAAAAAGAAGGCACAGGCTCTTCAGAAGAGGTTAGTCTCAGGTTAGATAGACTCGCACTCTCAACTTTAGGGCGAGTCTCTATAAGGAAAGTACCATTAAATAGTTACAATCTGGCAGATCTCCTAAACTAAATTATTTTAAAATTAATTGATTTTTTTAATAATATGAGTGTATTAATAAATAAATTATATTTTTAAAAAGATGACATAATAAATGAAAATTAAAGTAAATTTATAGCTATAAAATAGATTGAATATCAAAATTTACCACTTTAAATTGAAATTTTGGCTTTATTCCTGAATTTATATATTTAATATTTTTATTTTTATTTTAAAAATAGTAATGTGGAGAATTAATTTTATTATTCTTTTTGTTTTTTAATACATGATAATTTAATCTTCATTGTATATTCAGTTATTTATAATTTATTCAAACTAAAACGATAAATAAAATAGACAAGGAATGAAATTTTCAATAACTTGAAACTTAGAAAAATTTTTCATTTGATAATTGGTTGTGATATCCAAATCGAGCACTTATTTTCACCTATTTTCACAAAATTTGCTATTGATTCATTGGTTTAGTAATAATTTGCGGTTGACATATAGTAGTTAATTTTATATATCATCACTCACTCGTTGCTCAACATTGTCCTCTTTAAATATAATAATTTTACTGTATAATAAAAAATAAATTCAAAATAATAATTAATTAATATTGCACATTCTCCTAAAATATTAAAAAAAAGTTATTTATAATATTATTTATAATTTTTAATAAAATCAATAATTTAGTCGTGTCATTTTAACAAAAATTAATTTTATCATTAAAATTTTATTTTTTGTTAAAAAATAATTTTTATCAGATAAAATTTTAAATTTAACTTATTGGCATGGCAAATAAAAAGAAAATAAGGATATCGAGCGTCTAAATAAACAAGCCACATAATTTGGATTATGAAAATAATTATTACACCTTTAAAGATAAAGAATTAAAGATCAACGAGAGATTTCTGATGCTACATAAAATTCATTCAAAATAGACAGTAAACTGTCACGGTAAAACAGACTCACCTAAGTTTTACAAAATTTTCTATTGGATTAATTGGTTCAGTAATAATTTGAGGATCAAATATAGTAGTTTGGATTGGATTGGTTTGGTGGAAAATTTTCCTCCAAACCAACCATTAAACTGTTTTACTTATCATTATGTTAAATCTATAAATGAAACTTTTTTGTTTTTTGAATTTTTTAATAAAAAATATAAAAATATATTTTGATGTATTTATTATTTTTTTAATAAGCCCTCATTTTTTAACATAAACTAATAAAAATAAAAATTACAATAATAAATGCAAAATTAATTGGTCTAATGTAATAGGCATCTCAGGGTTTGGCTTCCAAATTCTTGGTCAGTTCTTCCAGTTTCATCGTCCTCAATTTTTCACTTTCAGTCAGCAGCTGTTAAGATTACAGGGCAAAAAGTGAAATGCAAAAAATATATATATTTTACAAAAAGAAAATTAATTAAAAAAAAAAAAGAAAATATATACCTCTACCAATGTGGTAACAAGCTGAGCTTTCTCCTTGTTCTTTTCATTAAAAGATTCCAATGCTTCTTTGTATTCTTTCTCCTGCTATCCATTGTGTTATATATCAACAGAGAAAAGAAGAGAAAAGAAAAGAAAAGAAAAGAAAAGAAAGGAAAAGAAAAGAAAATGAACCTTCTTCTGACAGGTCAGACCCAGTGGTTTCAGCTCTCTATTAACCATGTCTATCTTCTTGCGGATAAATCCAACTTCTTTTCTCATAGGATCAACCATCACTTCAAGCTCCTAAGACAAAATATATACTTAAATAAATTCGATTATCAATTAAAATGGAAAATCTTTCCATTATAGAAAAACTTACATCCCAAATTTGAGTTAAGCGCTTAGCTTCTTCTTCGGCTTGGCTTAATTGAACTTCAATTTTCTCTTTAACCTCCATCTTCTTCCTTTCAATCTCCTCTTCTCTAGCTTCAAATGTTGCCATGTCAAATTTTGAACTCTCTTCTTCTTTTTCTTCTTCATTTTCTTCCATTGATAGCCTTCCACTGCTTCCCATGCTTCCCATGTTCCTTCTCTATACTCTTCTCTTTAATACTACAACTCTTTTTCCACTATTAATCCAAAACTTCGTTTTCTTCAATATGTATTTTGCTTTTGCTTGAAAATTCCTTCTCAAAAGAAGTTGCTTTCTTTTGACTAGTTTCCTAAGAAAGCAAGAGAAAGATTCCCTTTAAAAGCTCTCAAACCTCACTTGCTTTCACTTGAAAAAATTGCAATCAAAGCAAATTGAATGTATACTTGCCAAAAACTTTTACAAATTAGGGTGAATTTACAATATAGTCTATAAAATTTCATAAACCTAACAATTTAATCCAATTTTTTACTAGTAAATAATTTAGTTGTTGAGTTTTTATTTTATTAACAAAATAGTCATTAAGTTAAATTAAGCATTAATCAATCATGAAGTTAACTTAAATTAAAAAAATTAAATTGTTATAAATATTAAAATTATAAGAGTTAAATCGTTATAAATTATTAAAATTAAAAGAACTAAAATATTATAAAAATTGAAATTCAAAAAGATTGAATGGTTATAGTTTAATAGTAAATTTTAATTAAAAAAAAACTATTTTTTTAATAAAATAAAACCTTAGAACTAAATTGTTACTCATTAAAATTAATCTTATTGGACTTAAAAAATTAAAAGTTTTACGTTAAAGTCGAAACTTTTAATTTTGAAGGATAAAATTTTAATTTTTAAATTTGTTATAATTATTAACAAATTTTAAGATAATTTATTCAATTGGATATAAATTTAAAACTTTATATATAACCATGATTATGATTATAGTTAAAAAATTTAATATTATATCTAATTCGTTTATTTTTTTTTAATTATAGCTAATTCTTAAAATAATTTTGATCAATTTTAAATTAGCACGTGTATTACGCTATATGATATTTTTTTACTCTTAAATCTAAATAAGTAATTATTTAACTATAGTTAACTATATATTCTAAAAATACTTGATTTTTATTGTTCTACACCCTAATTTAAACTCTAAAATTCCTAATTTAAAACTAGTTAAATTTAGAAATTTATTCAAAATGGAGACTTCATATTTAAATTAGAAATTAGAGTAATAAAAAATACTTTTAAGTTATATGGTTAATTAACATTAAAAAAGTATTTACATTAATTTAATTAATATTTAAAAAATAAATAAATAACATTTGATATGACACGTATATAAATTTAAATTTAGTCAAAATTATTTTAAAAGTGAACTATACTTACAAAAACTTTAAAAAGTCTCAATATAAATGCTAAAAATTTTGGTTGTAATTGTGATTAAATATAAAGTTTAAAAGTTTTATATTTAATTGGATAAATTATCTTAGAGATTAATTATAATTTTAACAAATTTAAAAATGAGGTTTTAATAGTCTAAAATTGAAAATTTAAATTATAATTATGATTAAATGTAAAATTTTAGTCTTTCACATTCAGTAAACTTTAAAAACTGTGAGTTTTATTAAATTTGGGAGACTATATATATTATAAATTATTTTAATAATTAATTCATATTAAATTAATTTTAACATGGAAGAGCCAAATTACTACCTATATGTAAAAGATAGCTATTATAAGCTCGACCAGATAAATTTTTTAATTATTAAAATAAATATTTATATATAAATTTATGCATTTAATGCCATCTCACATGAATATGGAAAATTATTATGTCATTTTTTATATTAATATAATCCAATAATTATTTAAAATAAATTATTAGCTGTTATTATAAAATAGAGTTATATGACAAGATTTTAATAAGTTGATACGCGATTTCACCTGTAAAAAAAAGATCCAAATATAGTGGCATATGATTTTTCATTAAAACTCGCTTTCTTATGAATAGGTCGAGTTTTCGCATAAAATTAATATTAACAGGAATAATCTAGTAGATCCCTATTACATCTATAATAATGAGATTCTCGATCAATTAGCCAATGAAATCTTCTATTAATTAGCCGATAGGATTTTCTATCAATTAACCAGTATCAGCCGAATTTTGAAGAAATAATATAATTAATTTCATTTTCTTACGGTATAAAACTAATGACAGCAGAAATCAAGTTACGTATTCTTATACAATTAGTATTAAGTTTAAAATAATTCATTACATTCGCCCTTTTTTTTAGTTTATTAACTTGAAAATCGGAGTGGTTGTCATAAACGCCAATCATTTCACGTTCTATCTCTTGCAGATTGACTAATCGTGATACAGTTTTATTTCGCCACATCACATATATATTTTTTTAAGTGATGATATTTTATCATATATTTATTAGTTAAATAAAATTAATATAAATGTATTATTTTGATATTAAGTAGGCTAGACAACTTGAGCTTCAAACTTCAATTTCTCACGATAAACTATTCAAGCTATCTTAATCCATTTTGACTTTTTTAGCGATAACAATTAAATCTGTATAAACTTAAGCAACCCAAGTCGAAACACAACTTGTAGAAATAAAACTATTTTAAAAAATTTATCTATAATATATACAAAGATACAAAATAAAGAGATAAATTTGTCCATGGATAAAATTATTTTTTTAAAATTTTTTATATTATTTATAAAGTTAATTAGCTAAAAAATCTAAATGTTTGCATCATTTTATATTTTAATTTAAATATTTAAATTTTAGATATATTGATAAAACATTTGCCTTTACGTTAATTTAGTTAATTTTGATAATTTTTAAAATTAAAATTAAAAATAAGCAATTCAATTATTAAATTATATAGTTCACGCATTCATTTATTTTAAAGTAATAATTATAAATATTTTATATCAGAAATATTATTTAATTTAAAATTACAATATATACAAAATAATAAAAATGAATATATTTATTATAAAATTTTCATAATTATTATTGCAAAACAAAATTTATTAACTAAATATTTAATAGTTAGATTATTATTTTTTTAAAATTAAATATATCAGTCAACTATAATTAAGTATAAGTTATTATAATTTTCATACCGTATAAACTTTCACATTTTGATTTTTAAAAATCAACTAAAATTCAATACATCCAAAATTTAAACACTCGAATTAAAATGTAAAATGATGTAAAATTTATACATTTTCGGTTAATTATCCTATTTATAATTATATTAACTTTTAATTATTTAAATTAATTTTATTAATATTGAATCAAAATATTCTAATGTATGTTTTGATCTTAATAAGTAATATTCTAAGATCCAGAAAATAGAGTTTTTCTATGTGTAAGCTTTTATTTTTTCTTTTGAATGGAGTCCTTTCCCCTTTTATTCTATCCTTCTTGCTTGCCAGTGGCGCCTAACGGCCTCTCAGTTACAGTGACGTCTGTCTCTATTCGATGGACCCATACCATTAGTTGTATACCTGTGTTAGGCGGCCATTTAATTCTTTTTGGTGCGCATGCGAATAGGGTTGTGAAAGGACGAGACTGGCTTATTTCTCCCCATGTCTCATTCTTGGGCCGGCCTCCTCTTTACTGGACTTGGGCTTACCGACGACCAGACCCATTACTCAGGCTAAATCTTGGGTCGAAGCCACAGACCAGGTCTGCCTAGGGGCGTTCCGAACTTAAGCCCGGTCTACTTTTGGAGGCTTTGATTCAGCCCATGAGGGTGTGAGATCTGACGATTATCAATAAGTAACTATGTCATAATTAATTTTATAAGTGTTTTGTGTTTGTTTACATATTATTAATTCAAAAAAATAAAATCGCTTAAAATCAATAGTTAAAAGAGTATGAATTAAGCACTCAAAAAAGAGTATGAATTAAGCAACAATTGGAGCTTGTTTAAATTTAAGAAATTCTCGATCCAATTTATAATTAACTCTTCCTTCATTAAATTTTTTATTTTAATTTAAAGTAAAATTTTGTAAAAGCAAGAATTAGTTAAAATCACTTTTCCCAAAACAAAACAAAACAAATAGCACAAACCAAAATCCATTTCCGATTATCTTTGCTTCTTTTCCAAGCTCTATTCTTTTACTGTAGTGGAGAGGCTGCACTTGCCTGTAATTAATCCTGCTATAGATAACAAGTCTTCCAATTTTCTCTTCATATATATATACACATATATATTCCTGCAGCTTTGTAGAAGTTAAAGAAGATTTTTGAAGGCTGGAAGAGATGGTGTTTCATGCAATGAAACAGCTTCATATTATTTGTTCGACAAGTTCTTTTCCAGCTACTTAAAAAGCTAGAAGTTAATGTAATCACATTGAAAAAAAAAATTAGTTTAGAAAATGATCCAAAGTTATCAGAAGCTTCGAATTCTCTGTTTAATTAATTTTCCAGTGAAATGCATCAGCAACAGCATTTGTTTTTAGTAACTCGGTGAAAATTAAGCATTTGAAAATGGGGATAATGTTATATTTAAAATTCTGTAAAATGTTTACAGAGAATAGAAATAAAGGCAACTAATATACAGAGGGCTTATTAAAATAAAAAATAATAACAATATAGAGAGAAGAGATGAATTTCAGACCTCTTTTACCAAAAGATATGTTGGAGCTACAGAGGCATACTGGACAAACAATCAAACCCTGAGTCCATCTTACCATACACACTTTGTGTTGGTTCATTCTTATTGCTAATGAACTTCTACAAACAAGAACACCAAATTGGACGGTTATATAAAAGAGAAAAGTAAAATATTTTATAAAAGAGAAAAGTAAAAAAAAAATATTTTGTGATTTTATCGATTTTTACTTTAGGGTATGTGGTTTAATTTTTATTAAATTAGTACATATGATATCACGTTGTTGACAAGAAATAGTAATTTTTAAACGTTATCATGAACGTGAATATAAAAATTATATAATGAAATATTGATTTAAAATAAATTGAACGGCGCCACTTTGAAATGAAAATGAGTACGTTATCATGAACGTGAATATAAAAATCATATAACGAAATATTAATTTAAAATAAATTGAACGACGCCACCTTGAAATGAAAATGAGTGCGTTGTCATGAATGTGAATATAAAAATCATATAACGAAATATTGATTTAAAATAAATTGAACAACGCCCCCTTGAAATGAAAATGAGTAAAATTATAATTATTTTTTTATACATTTTCTTTTTAATTAATAATTATATTTTACTTGTTACGTCAGTATTTCTTAACAGTATCAGAAAATTACTGCTATTTGTTAATAGAATAATACTACAAGTATTATTTTGATACAAAAACTATAGGCTCTTAAGTGAAAATGAGTGAAACCATATATATATATATATATTTTTTACATTTTCCTTAATTAAAAAGTTGCCATGAAACATTACTAATCCACTTCATTCATTCCTAGGTGACAATCATGCATAACTAGACAGCAAGAAAACCAGCACAAAGTGACAAAGAAATAATAATAATAATAATAATAATAAAAATAATAAGAATAAGAAGAAGAAGATGAAGAAGAATTGGAAGAAGAGGAAGAAGAGGAAGAGGAAGAAAAAGAAGAAGTGACTGTCGAAATTCCTCCTCTCATTGTTGAACACAGTTATCTGAATAAGTTGTTGAGCCATCTGAACCTGAGAAATGATTCCCTTAATTTCTTCAGTAATCTCATCAGGTAAACCTCTACTCTCTTGTATTGTAAGAATTGCTCCACTAGCACAATGAATGTAGGCAATACTTGATCCACCACCCTAATGATGTCCTCAGCATATGAGAGAGGTACTTGCATAGTTGTGTCATCTAAAATAAGTAATAATGATTCTGTCACATATAGGAGAAAGAGATATAAGGATAGAGATAGTTGAGATTTGCAGGTAAAAAATGATTATTCTACTAGCAGCAGTTATTGCAGTTACTGCCATAAAGTGAGACTAGAAGTCTTGTAAAGGCATTCAAGATTTATCTAAAGAAATAATACTCTCTCGCTCTCTACTGAATTTGACTTTCTTTCTCTATTATTTCTCTTTAATTATTCTTCTTCTATTTTGTTCTGCCTATTTCTCTCTTTTGCTTCTTTTCTATTAGGCTTTAACCCTAATATCTTCTTTGGAACAACTCAGTCCACCCATCAATCCATGATAATCTATATATTTGTGTAGTTTTAATATTTTAAAAACACTTAGATTTTGAGTTTGATTCTACTTAAAACAGGTTGATTTATTTGAATTTTGATATCTTAATAGGATAAGTAAGAATTGAAGAATAAAAAGAGAAAAATCATATTTGGCTTTACATTTTAAAATTAAAAAAAGTCGAGGGCATAACTAAATTCACAAGAGAAGGAAGCAGAGTAATACTTGAACTCTAACCCCTCTAATCCTCAGACATACTGTGTTATGAACTACATTATGGGCATAACAAATTTGACGAGAAGAATTAGAATTTAGCTTCAAATTTGATATACGATCAGAAAATCTCCAACTGTTAATAGATATCAAACTCTCGACTTTTTGAAAAAAAATCTTTTCATCGAATTTTGGTTATTGGTAATTAGATTGAACTATGATTTTTAATGCTTTACAAAGATGATAAACTTTAGTCCAATTCCCTTTCCACCTTCTATGCCATACAGAGAGACAAAAATAGAATAAAATTTAGCCTGGACGCATTTATCAACCTAGCTACGGTGTAGTGCATGAATTATAAATTTGATTATACTTGATTTTGTTGTGCTCTCAACAAGGTTCAAAATCTTGGCATCACACAAACGGTTGGATTTTAATTCAAAATTTAAAAATTAAATTTGATATTCACTTTGTTAATTTTTTTATTTTTTAGATTTTTTAATTATTTAAATAAATTGTAATATTTGTTGGGATATTAGATATTTGATTGAGATTTTTAGTTTTTGAATCTTGATATATAAAACCAATTTAAAGGCATTTGAATTCAATATTTATGCATTAAGGGAGAATGTTGGAGTTTAATTTAAAATTTCAAATATTCAAAATTAGTTTTTTTTTTATTTTTTAGATTTTAATTAATAAATAAGTTAAAGGATTTTTTTGGGATATTGGATATTTGGTCGAAATTTTTAGTTTTTGAATCTTGCTATGTAAAGCCTATTTAAAGGTATTGGAATTTTTTTGAATTTATTTCACATTGAGGGCAATGTGACTTAAGTATGGTAAAATAGTTTAGAGAGCATATTTTAATGTCCATATCCATGATGTACATCTGCTTTAGCTTTATTTGTTTTATTTTATTTTTTCTTTAGTTTTAGCTTTATTTTCTTTATTTTTATTATTTTATTTGTTTTATGTTTTGTTTTGTTTGTTTTCTTTTATATGTTAAAAAAAAAAAGAGTTGTGACTTTTAGAATTAGATTGAATTACTTTAGATAACTAGTACAAATGGCTTCCTCATATTTTTTCATGCAAATTATGAGTAATTCTAGCATTTATCTCTATAGGATAAAACGTGCAAACTCCTATTTAAATGAACGGTTGTTAAAGGATATGTTAGTGAATTTTAGAACTTTGCTCAACTTGCTTTGATGAGTTTCAATGAAGAATAATATCCCAAGGAACCTATGATGTTAATAAATAAATAAGTGGTTCAACAATACTGACTAGTTCAAGCGGTACAATATTTTTTCCCCTTAAGCAAGGAATGTCTCTTGTGGATAGGAGAAAATCTATAATTGAGAGAAGTATACCTGTAGGGACCACCAATAGTTCGAAATATATACCACTAATAAGATGCTTTATCATCATTGGATGGTTTGGATGGTTCAGACATATTCCCCTTAAGCAATGAAAAATTAGTATTGGGAGAGCACACCCTCACAGGAGTCAATAAAAATTTCGAACCAAGACCATCAAATAAAAACAAAAAAACAAAAACAGAGAGAAAAAAATTATATTACTTTGTTTTTCGGTGAAAATTATAACTTTAGGACTATATATATATATATATTTTTTTGCATTAACTTAAAAAATTATTAAACTAAATTATGCTCACATATTGAAAACGTGTTTGTTGCATTTTGGTTTTAAAATCTGTGTTGGTATTTCTTTTATGATTTGCATCATTGATGAGATCTTGTTGTGGCATGCTAGTTGCTTAACGTAAATTAACTTAACTCTTTGATCCATTAATTTTAAGGATTGTGGATAACTGCATGTGAGTTTTTGAGATAGAATGATCAGTGAGTACATACTTGAGGACAAGCCTGATTTAAGTGTGGGGAATTGATAATATATACATATTTGTGTAGTTTTAATGTTCTGTAACACTTAGATTTTGAGTTTGGTTCTACTTGAAACAAGTTGATTTATTTGAGTTTTATTATTTTGATAGGATAAGTAAGGATTGGAAAATATTAAGAGAAAAATTGTATTTGGACTCTACATTCTAAAATTAAAAAGAGTTATGGACATAACTAAATTCATAAGAGAGTAAGAAAGCATAGTCATGCTAAACATACTGTATTATGGACTATACTGTGGGCATAACGTATTTGACGAGAAGAACTAGAGATACATGATCATAAAATCTCCTTCTGTCCATAAGTATCAGACTTGACTCTTTTGGGAAAAATCTTTCCATCTTGTTTTGGTTACTAGTATTTAGATTAAACTAGGATTTTTATTACCCAATTCCCTTCCACCTTCCATGCCACACAGAGAGACAAAAAAGAATAAACTTTAGCCTGGACGCATTTATCAACCTAGCTATTGTAATGCATGAATTATAAATTTAATTATACTTGATTTTGTTGTGCTCTCAACAAGGCTCAAAATCTTAGCATCACAAACAGTTGGAGTTTAATTCAAAATTCAAAAATTAGATCTGATATTCAGTTGTTAATTTTTTTATTGTTTTTTAGATTTTTTAATTATTTAAATAAATTGTAATATTTGTTGGGATATTAGATATTTGATTGAGATTTTTAGTTTTTGAATCTTGATATATAAAACCTATTTAAAGGTATCTGAATTCAATATTTATGCATTCAGTTTCTTCTATTTCCAATCTTATCTTCCTTCCTAATACCATGAATCAAATTTTCAACATAGTATCAAAGACTTAATGATCTTATGAGGCCTGTAAAAAAAAAAATCAAGAGAACTTGTGAGAAACACTAACAGATATATTTATAAGAGAGAGAAAAAAAAAAGCGCAGTTTCATTGAGAGAAGTGCTCATAATTAAAAGATGATGAAAAATGCATTTTATAGTGAAGAGAAGTGTTTCATAAATTTGATATTTGAAGAGAAAGTGCTCTATAAAATTTGATTTTTTTGTGGAAATTTTGAATTAAGGGAGAATGTTGGAGTTTAACTCAAAATTTCAAATATTCAAAATTAGATTTGATATTCAATTGTTAATTTTTTATTATTTTCTATATTTTAATTAATAAATAAGTTAAAGGATTTGTTTTTCGGATTTTGGATATTTGGTTGACATTTTTAGTTTTTGAACCTTGCTATGTAAAGCCTATTTAAAGGTATCGGAATTCAATATTTATGCATTGGATTTTCAGCTATTTCCATTCTTGTTTTCCTTTTCAATATCATGAATCAAATTTTCAACACAAACATCACTCAACTCGAATCTGACAAATAGTTGTAGGAATTGCTACTCCTCTTTATCGACTGTAGAGAAACAACAATTCTATCAGTTCATCGTAAACCCAGTTAGGGCTGAGCAGTATTTGGTTCAAATAAAAAAAATCGATCGAACTGAATTAATTTGAAAATTCAGTTCAGTTTTTTATTCATTTCAGTTCGGTTCGATTTTTAATTTCAAAAATTTTGGTTATTTCAATTCAGTTCAATTTTAATAAAAAAAATTAAAAAAATCAAATCGAACCAATTAGTGATAATAATATATTTTTTTCAATAATATAGAAAAATTAAATCATATTAAGATTAAAATATTTTAATTAAATTTTAAAATACTAAAAATAAAGTGTAAAAAATAAAAAATTTATTAAAAATCGAAACCAATCAAACCGAACCGAATCAGACCGGTTCGGTTCGATTTCTGACCAAAATCGATTCGGTTCGATTTTCATAAATACTAAAATTTCTGTTTTTGATTTATTCGGTTCGATTTGATTTTAAACCGAACCGACCAATGCTCACCCCTAACCCCAGCTATGGAGGCTCTCACCATTTGCACAAGATTCATCCTAATTACATGGTGTAATGAACAACAAAAAACATATCTCCCATCCTTGAAATGGCACAAAACACAAATATACAAACTTAGTACTTCATACCTTGGATTTTCTTTCTTTTGGTTCAATCTAATATCATTGGTTGGGCGCTACATGAAATTACACAAGACCACCTCGTTGTATAGATGTAAAAGCACAAAAACTCTTAAGTAAATCCGTTTATTAGTAAAGCCATATACATAACTAAATAACTAAGATAAGCAAGATACGAGTCACTTGGATTCTCACTTGCTTCTGCTAAAGCCTAAACCAAAACTCTTTTTGACAGAAACAAAAGAAGAGTTTCAAGTCAAGTACTGAATGCCAAAGGTGCTAGTTGAGTCTTTATGTACTTTCTCCCAGCATTGTAGATCGAATGTATTTTTTTACTAAGGTCTAGAGATTTCATGATTCAGACCCAATAGCAACCCACAACACTGATTTTGATTAACACAAAATCAACAATTCTTATTAATTATCTTGCCCTCTCAGTAGTTGAACTTCAAATAAGTTGTACTTCACTTCTTAGAGTATGTAATTGCAGCTGCTTGTATATCAAGTATTCATCTTTATCAGTGCTCTTGATGATGCTACGAGCTCCAATATATATGTTGGTTTTTTGGGAGGAGAGAAGAATAAGGGACTCAATGCATAGAATTTTCATACTGATTTTATTGATGTACTTGCTATTTATATATGTAACATGTAACTAAAAAATCAAATAAAATCATAAACAATCTAAACTTCAATTTAAAATCTTAATAAAATAATTTAGATAACTTCATCATTTAATTTAGCCTAACAACCATAAATTTAAATTTGCAAACTAAGTCAATTGTTCTAACACTTTTCTCTGCTTAGAAATTACAAATTTTGAATATTGTGAAGTGCGCCTTCACTAGCTTTTGAATGTGAATGTGAACTTGAATATGATTGTAAATGAAGAAAATTTTTTCCTAGCATTAAATGTGAGCGAAGAAAATCTTTTCTTCCAGCATTGCTAGTGAGTGGAGAATTGTAGCAAAGACAGATATAAAGCTATATGAAAAGGGTTTAAAGAACTGGAATATATTGGACTTGGAAGCATGCTTCTTCTTATTTACTGATGAATATTTATAAGGAAAAAACTACTTAACTACTACTGCAAATAATCTGGAAAAAATCTAAACTAATCTCCTATAATTAAGCAACAAGTAAATCATGATTAAAGATTAAAAAAATCTATAAAGACTTAGTCAGATACTAAAGGCAAATTACTAACAATCTCCTCCTTGCCTTAGTATTTGCATACACCTAACTTATTTCTCAACTCTTCGAATCTTGTTTTAGGAAGACCTTTGGTTAAGATGTCTGCAGTTTGTTCCTCTGTTCTGCAAAACACCAGCTTGATTTCACCATCTTTCTGCTTTTCCCTCAAGTGATAGAGCCTGATATTGAAGTGCTTAGTTTTTCTATGAAAGACAGGGTCTTTTGAGATTGCAATGGCAGCTTGGTTGTCAACTAAAATCTCAGTTGGATCATTTTGCTTTATCTGCAAGTCTTCAAGTATTTTTCGGATCCAAATTGCTTGATTCACAGTTGCATTTGCTGCAATAAACTCTGCTTCTGCTGTGCTTTGAGCAACAATCTCTTGCTTTCTTGAACTCCATGAGAAAACACCTGAGCCAAAACTGAAACAAAAACCAGTTGTGCTTCTCATATCATCAATAGAACCTGCCCAATCACTATCAGAAAAACCTTGGAGCTGAAAATTTTTAAGACCATAATATTTTATGCCGTAATCTGTTGTACCCTTCAAATATCTTAAAATACGCTTAGCAGCTACAAAATGAACTTTACTGGCACAATTCATAAATCTTGACAGCAAACTTACGGCAAAGGTTATGTCCGGTCTTGTGGCTATGAGATACATCAAGCAACCAATCAAACTCCTGTACAGCCCTTCATCCACCTTTTCAGCTCCATCTTCTTTACTGAACTTCTCCTTCAAATTCATTGGTGTGCTAATTTCTTTGCAATCTTTCATGTGAAACTTTTTAAGAATTTCCTTTGCAAACTTCTGCTGGCATATGAAGACTTCATGATTACTTTGTTTCACCTCTAGGCCCAAAAAATAAGACAATAAACCAAGATCTGTCATCTCAAAAGCTTTGAACATATCAGCTTTAAATTCATTCACCAATTTTTCATTGCTTCCTGCAACAAGCAAATCGTCAACATAAATAGATACCACAATTATGTTAGTATTAGATTTCTTCACATATAAGGTGGCTTCACTTGGACTTTTTTCAAATCCAAGACTTTGAAGATAAACATCAACTCTGCTGTACCAGGCCCTGGGAGCCTGTTTTAGGCCATACAAAGCCTTCTTCAGTTTGTAAACTTTCTCCTCCTTTCCCTTGACTAGAAATCCCTCAGGTTGTTCAACATAGATTTCTTCTTGAAGAAAACCATTTAAAAAAGCCGACTTAACATCCAGCTGATAAAGTTTCCAACCCTTTTGTGCAGATAAAGCCAGCAACATCCTTATAGTCTCCAAACGTGCAACCAGAGCAAAAGTTTCTGAAAAATCTACTCCGAAGACTTGATTGTACCCTTTCACAACTAATCTGGCTTTATGTTTGTTTACAGAACCATCAGCATTGAGTTTGGTCCTATAAACCCATTTCACACCAATGATCTTTCTATTTTGAGGTCTGTCCACCAACTCCCATGTGTCATTCTTCTCGATCATTCGTAGTTCATCTTTCATGGAATCTATCCATTTGTCATCCTTCATTGCTTCATTGAATTCTGCAGGCTCAAAAACAGCAACATTACTCCTTGCATAGATATCGACAATAATCTTGTGCCACGAACAGGAACATCATCTATCTTGTCATCAAGTTCTTGAGAGAATTCTGAAAATTCTCTTTTTATTGTCTCATCCCAAATCCATTGCTTGTCCTCCATGAATTTGACATCACGACTTACAATAATTTTCCCATTTTGAGGTTGGAAAATTCTGTAAGCTTTAGAAGTGCTGCTGTATCCGACAAATATACCAGGTTCTGCCTTCTTATCAAGTTTATCTCTCTTCACCTGTGGCACATAAGAAAAACATAGGCAACCAAAAGTTTTTAGATTTTGTAAATCTGGCTTATAACCAAACCAGGCCTCAAATGGTGTTTTGCCTTCAATAGCTCTAGTCGGGAGCCTATTCAGCAAGAACACTGCAGTACTTGAAGCTTCTGCCCAAAGCATCTTTAATAAAGCATTTATTATCTTCAAAAAAAACTTTGTAGCCTTTTTCAAGAAGCTGCCCAACACTCAACAAATTTTGGTCAATATCAGGCACATAAAGAACATCAGAAATAAGTTTTAAACCTGTCAAGCTCTCAATTTCCACTATGCCTTTTCCTTTGACTGGAATAAGCTGGCCATTTCCAATTCTCACTTTAGAGATAAAAGTCTTATTGATCTCTATGAAGCGAGTTGGATCGTTAGTCATGTGATTGGTGCAGCCGCTATCTATCAACCAAGAATCACTTGAGTTGTTCTTAGTTGCAAAACACGTTGCCACAAAGAGTTGTTCTTCATCATTTTCTTCTATATGAGCTTTTGCTACTTCGGAATATTGGGATTTGCACACTTTCTCCATATGTCCCATGATACCACACTTTCTGCACTTAATGTCAAGCCTCCACCAACACTTCTTTGGATGATGATTCAACTTTTTGCAGTGTGTACAAGGTGAACTAGCCCCTTTGTTGACATTGCTGCTCTTATATTTTTCAATAAATTTCTTGTCTTTGCCTCCTGAACTTTTTGACTTGGCCTTCAAAGCATCCTCCACATTTTCTTCTTTTCTCATTATCCTTCTTTGCTCCTGAGCCTGCAAAGCATTAACTAACTCTGCCAAGGATATGCTTGACAGATCCTTAGACTCCTCTAGTGAAGAGATTTTTGACTCATATTTCTCAGGAAGAGTGACAAGAATTTTTTCAATAATTCTGTTATCAGAGAAATCCTTACCCAGCAGCCGTACTTTGTTGACAATGCCCAGCAACTTGTCCGAATAGTCCTTAATTGTTTCCGACTCCTTCATTTTTACCATCTCAAATTCTCTAATCAAGTTGAGAATTTGCATGTTCTTGGTTCTTTCATTACCTTGATACTCCTTTTTGAGATAATCCCATATGGCTTTGGCTGAATCCAGATTCATGATCCTGGTAAAAATTGTACTTGAAACGGTAGAGTAAAGACAAGCTATGGCTTTTGACTTTCTTGTCTTTCTCTCCTTGTGATTTTTTATCTGTGCCACCGTTGGATTTGCAGGCAACGGTTGAACGACGTAGTCTTCTTCTACAGCCTTCCAAAGATCCATAGCCTCAAGATAGACCGTCATTCTAACAGCCCATGCTTGATAATTTTCGCCATCAAAAACTGGTGGAGCAGCATGATGGCTGAAAGCTGTTTGTGTATCACTCTCCATTCTCACAGATCCCTCAAGATAATAGCTCTGATACCACTTTGTAGCAAAGACAGATATAAAGCTATATGAAAAGGGTTTAAAGAACTGGAATATATTGGACTTGGAAGCATGCTTCTTCTTATTTACTGATGAATATTTATAAGGAAAAAACTACTTAACTACTGCTGCAAATAATCTGGAAAAAATCTAAACTAATCTCCTATAATTAAGCAACAAGTAAATCATGATTAAAAATTAAAAAAATCTATAAAGACTTAGTCAAATACTAAAGGCAAATTACTAACAAGAATTTTCTTTTCCGGGCATTAACTGTGAGTGGAGAAATCCCTTCTCCTAACATTGAATATGAACTGAGAAATCACTTCTCTTGGCATTTGAACGGAGAATCTCTTCTCCTATAATTGAATGTGATTGGAGAATTCTCTTTTTTTGGCATTGAATATGAGTGGAGAAATCTCTTCTCATGGTATTGTTGGCTTAGATTTATTATAATTTGAATTTGGCTTGAATTTTTTTTATTAATATGGCTTTTTTGCTCGATCTTTTATTTTCTCTCTTTTTAGAATCAATGAGATTTCATGCTACAATTAAGAGGATTGTTATAAAAAATTATTCCTATTAAATATAGAATTTGTATTCCTAAATAAATAGAATAATAACTATATATTCCTAAAATAGGGAAATTTGATACATTATTATTATAATTGAAGAATCTTTTAATTTATGATATCACACCATATATGTCTTAAATTCTCCATTATTGAATTCTCTTATTCAATAAAAGTTAACCCTTGTAGGTTTTGTGTCCGTTCTTCTTGTAATGTTTTCTTTTATTTTCTATTATTATAACTTTAACGTATAGCAACTCAAACTTGCAAGAGTGTGTAACTTGGCATCCCATTTACAAGAACAAAATAAACTACAATGAGGAGGACAACAACCATAACAGCTAACCCTTAATCCCCACTGATGTTTCTCACTATTTTAAAAGGCAAAAACAAGTGCAATCATTTAGTTACAAAAAGTTAGAGCTAAGTTGCTCTTTACTCGACACTTTCATTAAAAACAAAGATGAGCAAGAAAGAGATTTAGTAAAATTAATGAAACAAGTTTACTACCTACTTGAAAATGTAAACTTCTCGAGCAATGAGCTATCTGGCGAAACAAGACTACCATGCAGTGCTAAAACTCGGCAGTCTGTGTTACTTCTAAAACTTCTTCTAGTTCACCTAAGAACATAACCTCTTTCTATCTTTATATTTTAGCATCCCGGGCATAATTGTATCAGCAAGCTTGCAGTCTTTCTCCATAAACTATGTAATGCAATATGATAATTGCTAGTGGTACATGGGTAAGCATTTTGGTTTGTATAATGGAATTTGTGCTCGAACAAGAAAAAGCTTGTGCTCTTCTTTCAGAGGCAGGGCAAACCCATTAATTATACTTCCTAGAATATCCAATGGTTCAGCAATCCCATTATGCTTCATAGTTTCAAAAATTTAACGATAAAAGGTTTTGTTGATTGCTTTCTTGATGCATGATCAGCGGACCGTGAATTTCCCGTATATACACGGTGTAAAACCGTTTCCAATCGATTGTTTCATCCAATCCACACTTACAGAAAAAGTTCAATTGCCCATTTCTCTGTTTTGTGTGCCAAAGAAAAACGGAGAGATCAGAATAAACATTCAAAAAATGAACAATCACTGGTTGTTGCCAGCTGCTGCTATGTTGTGGTAGCTGAATTCATTGTTCGTGGCTTGCTTCCTTTGCTCATTTCCTTTCTGAAGTTTTTTTTTTCTCAGAAACTTTCTCAGAATTTCACCCTCAAAACCACAGTTGTTTCTGTTTATCAGATCCTTCAGCTCTCTCTTTTTTCTTTTCCTTTCAAGATACAAAATTAATTTACCAAACTACACTTCACATCCCTTTTCATACGAGGAAAGAAAGGAAAATGTCTAATGGAATTCGATAAATATAATAAAGCATAATTATCAAATTAAAATAGAATAAATATAATTAAAATTTAATTAGAAAGATTATCAAGCCAAAACAGAAATTCCAACATGACTACAGTTTTATACTGATTTAGTTTCATATATAAAATAATATATCACAAACTCCCCAAAATTTTTTCTGAACATGCTTTCAGATTATGAACAACTACATTATCATTTCATAAGAAAATGCCTTTCTATGAAGTAGGAATATCGTGAGATCCTACTCTCACTATTTAGTACTACTAGAGCTAGATGAACGGATCAAACACAGGAGAATTATCAACAAATATAAAGTTACCAAGAGGCATCCGTCAAATCTCTAGGCAAGGCACAATTAATATTCACATGATACAAAAGAGTTGAGGTAGGAAACAAGTAACTTCCTTGGCCTTCTTTTACAACTTCCTACCAAATTCAGCTTACAATGTCTTCCACACGTCCCATGGTTACTGGCAGAGTTGTCATATCACATTCTCAGCCACTTTGGTTTGATGGGTTTTTTCCCAGCAGACTTGGACTCTTGAGGAACAGGGGAAGGAACCACCGTTACTGGTTCTGGTTCAGCAGGCTGAACAGGCTCTGTTGGTTCTGAAATCAATTCCAAACCTTTCAAAGACATTACCTCTTCTCCGAGGAAGGGACCAGAACTCAGAGCTGCAGAATCATCTCCTGAACATTTCAAAGAGAATTAAATATCAGTTATCCATAGTTTTTATTTAACAACCAACAAATTGTGAATATCGACATGGAATCCTCTGAAATTACTCTTCAAGACGACATGCTCAAAGGAAGAAGAGGTCAGTAAACCAGCAGTAATACAATATATTCAAGAGGCATACAGCAATCCAGACAAATGCAAATGTCAAATGCACAAAACTCATGTTTCTCAAAAAATTTACAGCAGTCAAGATCCGAGCAATGGAAACAAGCTTGCAACATCCATAATGTAACACTGACAGTCATGGTTTGGAATCGCAGTCCTGAGTAACGGACCAGGTCTGTATCGACTATAACATAACGGTATCAGCCTGTTGTTACGCAAATTTTTCAAAAAAATTTATGAAGTTCGTAAAATAAAATGATATTAATATGATTTGATTCAGAATAATGTATACAAATGCATAATAAACATAAATATATTAAATATTGATTATTTAACTTAAGTTAAACATTATATAGTTTAAAATAAGAAAAACCAACAGAATCTTTATAGATAGAGAAAATTTAACTAACTTTTGAGAAGAAACAAACTTGGAAATGCTATAGTTTATGATGGATATAAGCTTAGATGAAAACTATGCAGGGAAGATTGAAATTTGAAAGAGAAAACTTAAAAAATATTGTCTTTGAAGCTGTTGAAAGTGTGGAAACTGATAAAAATGAAAATAGGGACAAAAGAGGAAAGATATAAAAGAATTTCAATTATTGATAATGGTCATTATCATTACGTAATGGCCATTATGCCTACAACTCAGGGGAGGCTGTTGTATACCAGGGTAACGGGTAATGAGCCGGTTACATAACGTAACAACTGTTTTTTGGAAACCATGCTGACAGTCCATTGCCGCACAATTATTTTGTTTGGAAAAAATTTATAGAGCTCATGCAGAGGTAGATATTTGAAGATATAAGTGAAAATTAGATGCACAACTAAAAAATAAGCATAAGTACATCAAACAAAAATATTAATCCATCATTCGTAAACATTGATTGCATTAATCAATTTAAAGCTAATACTTCATAATTCATACCATAATTTAACCCCACAAAAAAGAGCATCAAACCTAATTTTCTTCAACAAAAAGGCAAAACGCAACAAAAGTTAAAAAAAAAAAATAATAAGTCAATTTTTGCAAGAAATATGCATGTAGAATTGGAAAGACTGATGATGACCTTAGCTCAAGAGAGAAGTGAAAGATTTGTAGAATGGCTTTTACATGACATAACGGCCTTATTTAAAAATATGATTCAATTGCTTTTGCCCATTACTTCACCCTGGATTTAGTACAAATCTAAAAAAAATTATTAAAACTGAAATATATGCCCAGAAACAGCTGATAAATAGCCTTTTCACTCACATAGTAAACTAGCTATTATTATAAATACATTATTCCTAGGCCATGCCAACAAGAAGCTAAATGCACTAGAACTAAAGTTCAAAAGGCACTTCAATATTAAGTACCAAAACCCATGGTGAAAATCTGCAATACTCGACCAAATCACACACAATAGGACGAAGGGAAAATGCTCAATATTCAGTATCAATGAATACAATGATTAGGTTAAAAAAAAGGTCAGAACAACTTAAGAGTTTGTTTGGCATTGTTATTGAAGCTACTACTAAAAAAGCAAATCCTTAAATATTTTAGTTAGATGGTATTGAAATTTGGTTTCAAAATCGATTCAACATACTTTAATCATAAGAAAAACAAGTAAACAATTTTTCTCCAAAATATAGTCCTATTTCCAAAAAGAGCTTCTTGGCCTCTCAACCTTAGCCCCAAATGGAACCTTGAAAGTAGATAAGAATTCAAGCCAGTATAATTTAGCAATTTAGAGCATCCAAGGTTTGAACTGACCTTGTGGCAGATCATATGAAAAATACACAATTGCACCAGGAATAAAGCCAGCTGAGTAAAAATCTTGTGACAAGTTCTTCATTTGCTTCTTGGGAGGAGTTGTATCTGTAATATGAGGATATGTTAGGGTTTACTGCTTCAGTTTTGGGCTTTAAGCCCCCACTTCAGTACAAAATGAGTAGATAAATTACTTATGAAAAAAAAAAAATTGGCCTTCTCTTGCATACATAAATAGAATGGCAGTTCTGGTCGTGCAATCACTTTTAAGAGAAAATCAAATAAGCTCTGAATCTTTTCTGACGGAAGAAAAGCCACCTCCAATGTATGATTATCAGGAAAGCGAACCCTAATCACAGCCTGAATACAGTAACATATAAACAGGTCAAGACCTAACCAAACTAGCATAATATGTGGAATGCTTATCGAACCCTATTACAATTAGAAAAAAGTTTAGCTCCCAGAAATAGAACTAAAAAATCACAAAAAGAATCCATTGACAACCTTTGTTATTCTTGAACGGTGAGCTGCTTCTTCTGCGTCCCGAATTTTTTTTGTCTTCAAATATTTATCTATATAATATTCATCCACGCATTAGCAACCACACAGATATGAACAAAAATGGTTCCCCATTCCTCAATGATATAAATATCATATGATAAATTGGACTCCACTTGACTGATCCCAAAAACTTATGAAGTATATGTGATCACAGGATATATTATCGAGCAAAAGGACAAATGTAAACATGTTTATCAATAAGAACATGGGCAGACCCTTTAGTAACAGAGAAAGAGCTGGAAAGGACAGATATTTTATTTCTCTCACTTATATAATATGTACCTTCCTTTCTTGCAGCCAATATTCTATGATAATCCTCTGCAGTGAACTCATAGAAATCATCTGACTCCTCTGCCCATAAGAAAAAGAAAAGGAAAAAAAACAGCTCAACAAGGGACTTACAAATCAATAATGCTTCACATAAGTCTGTAATCATGTTCCGGCCTTGATAAGGGCATAAAAGGTGGAGTCAATCATACCACCATCAGAAACTTGATTTGTTGATGAAGCAAGTGCTGATGTTTCAAAAACATGGACATCCCGCCCAACCTTTTCTTTGACAGCTGCAAGCTTGGCCTGATATGATGAAAAATGTCACAACCATGACACAGTACTAGACAAGCAGGTTATAAGCAACTCAAAAGTGACAACTATATGAAAATAGGAAGCAGCTAAAACCACAAAAGGAAAATGCAAAATGAAGAATTTATCTTGTTTAATTTTTGAATCTCAAGCTCCTCCAAGAACTTCAATATCAAGGCACAAATTAATGATTATGTGATCCGCTAAACAATTATCCATCTCTAGATCCCTTCCTGACTTGGCAAGAGGTGAGAACCAAAACAAAACAAAGCATGAGTTATTTGGGAATAAACTTCATAACCCCTTCTTCAAAGCTGCTACCAGATTTATTTTCTCCAAGAAATCACAAAGCTTTGGAACAGATAAGTGACTTTCGGATTAGAAGGCAGTTACCAATTACTTCAAAAGTTGATAGACTCGATTGCACTAAATAAGGATAATTCCAGAATAAATGGCAGCTATATCCATTCTAAAGCTCCAAGCAGAAATCCAAAACGCCATAAGATAATGAAGAATTTGAGAGAATCAAAGCACAAAATCTTTATGGCCCCAACCTTTAAATTGTCTTGATAAACTACGAAAAGAAAAATAAACAGCAATATGAGTTCCAAGATCAAAAGGTTACTTACTGACCACTCAAAGCATCATAACTACCAACTTCATTAGGAAACTAGAGGAAATCTACAACACAACTCCATATCATATGATCTTGCTAAAGGCAGCAATCGTGATTTCAGTTTGCGACATTGTGAACTTAAGCTCCATCTGCAATATCCCAATTAAACTCTTCCACTAAATTCCCAGCTTCTTTCAATAAATTATGATCCAATAAGTTCAGCTCACTAATTCTTTTAAGCTATCACAAGCAATAACGGTTCAAAATTATAAAAGAATTAAAGAATCAAGAAAAGGAAACACAGCCAGAGCAAGAAGCCAAGAATCGAGTAATCGACCAACGCACTGATCATCAACCGCCTAAACAAAAAGACCTAATTTAAAAAAAAAAACCCAGATCGACCCATATATCAAAACCAGAGATTTACATACAAAGATGCTCAAATTAAAAGCTTCAAAAAATAAAAAAAGAAACCTTAGCTGCTTCAGCTTCCATGATATCAATGGTGGTGAGTCTCCTTCTCTTCAGAGGCAGAGGTGCAGAACCATCAACAAACATCAGAGAATAAGATACACAAAACACAAATAGCAAGAGAGAGAAAGAGAGAAAGAGAGAGAGAGAGAGTAATTAGTGTATGTGCGCGTATGTACGTACCGGTGCTCTTTTTTGAATGTGTGAATTTCTAAACAAGACGAGGATGCACAATGTTAGGGGTCTAAAATCCTGGGCACTAAAATGTAATTTATCAAAGAGATTCTTTAAACTTTTCCCATCAAACAGCACTTAGACCGTAATCGAACCGAGTCGAACCGAATTTTGATAAATTCAGATTCAATTAGAAAATAAATTTAAAAGTTCGAGCTCGACTCGAGTTTCATTTATGAGCTCGACTCGAGTTTCATTTATAAGCTTGGACTCGATTCATAAAATAAATATTAAACTCGAGCTCGGTTCAAACTCGATTCGTTATAAACTCGTTTATCACATTAACGAGCCAACTCAAAATCCATTCAAAAAGTTCGAATTTGAACTTATTTAGACTTGAATTTGAGCTCGATTATATTATAAACAAACTCAATAAAATTCAAATTTATTTAAATTATAAGATTATTAAGAGACTTCTAAGTTAAATTTTTTTATTTAATTGAAATCTCTCGAACCCAAAATTAATGAAAAAAATGTAGAAGGGTTGTCCTTTTATAGAGAAGTCACGATTCTCCATATCCCTTCAACTTTTGATGTGGGATTAGTGTTAGCAAACAAACTTATTCGCGAGCCTGCTCACGAGCTTGTTCACAAGCCTGTTTACGAGTCAGCTCGCGAGTCTAAGCGAACCGAATACTACTAAGCTCAAGTTCGGCTCGTTTATTAAATGAGTCTAAAAAGTGAGTTCGAGTTCGGCTCGTTTAGAAAACGAGTTGAGTCCGATCGAATTTTTATAGAGTCGAGTCTCAAATATATAGCTCACGAACAGTTTGGTTCGTTTACATCTCTACATCTTATTATACTTTATTTTATTTTAAATGTGATATGATATATTTTAATCTTAAAAAAAAAATAAAAAGAGTTTAAAATTTTATTAGTTTTAAATTTTTAATTAATTTTATAAAAAAAATAAAAGAAAAGAGATTAAGAATTTTAAATTATATCATTTTTATAAATAATTTAAAAATCAACATTTAGAACAAATTAATTTCAATATTTAATTAAATTTAATTTTTTATTTTAATGATATAAAAATATAATTGATATTTTAAATATCCCCTTGATTACCCTCCCAATATAAATTATTGAACATAAAAAATAGGTATTGATGTAATTGAAGATAAAGTTGTAACGTGATTGGTCAATTATGTAAGAAAACAGAATGAACGTGAAATAGTTAGCGTTTACAGCAGTTATTTCGACGCTCAAGTCAATAAATTGGAAATTAGAACAAATATAAAGAATTATTTAGAATTCAAAAGTGATTGTGTAAGAATTGTGCATATTTATCTATGATCGTTAGCTTTTTATATTATAAGAAAATAGAGTTAATTATAGCATTTCCTGACAATCCAGTGGTGATGTGACCGATTGTTTGATAAGAAATCTCACCAGTTAGTCGGTCCGTAATTTCGCAATTACACGTATAATGGAGATCTGCTAAATTGTGCCTGCTAACGGTAACTTTATGTGAAGACTCGACTTATTCAGGAGAGGGCGAGTCTTGATGATGAATCGGGTGTAACGGTGTTTGGATCTTTCTTTCCACGGGTGGAACTGCGTATCTGATTATCAGACCCTTACCACGTGGCTCTATCTTGTGTAACAGCTCCTGACTTACTTTGAGCGATCGTTTGTAACAGCAAAAGTCTCCCCACTTGTAACGCCCCGGAAATCCGGACCGCTACCGGCGCTAGGATCCGGGTCGACTTAAGGCCGCCGGGACCCGTAGCAAGCCTGACATATAACCTGTAAACCTGTATAATCTCATACATGATCGACAACATGCATAAAAATTAAAACTTTTCCTCATACATACTGTCATCAACTAACTCAACCTGTGCATATTCTGAACATATATATAACATAGTCCCTCTGTGGGATCTCATCAAGCCTTAAAGGCAAAACAACCTGTGTTGAGTTAGTTTACATAAACATCATAACATAAGATCATGTATATACAAGGGATCAACAATACATTATGGTCAAGCACAACTCTATCCTCAATAACCTCATTACATAACATCCTGAACATTTTTACATTACATCATAATACATTTGTCATGTCCACAAACTAACTATTACATACATATGACTTTTTCTTCTTGCCTTCTCTATCTATCACGTACCTGCAAACCTGGGGGTTAGGGGAGAGGGGTGAGCTAGATGCCCAGTGAGTAGAACTATAAAAAAGAATATTTAAAAACATGCTATCATGGAATGCGTCACTGCACAAATAAATCACACCACGGATGGACTGATTCAAAAATCCCTCAACTCCATGCCCGGCCCTATTATGGGCACCACAGGACTTCGTATTGCCCAGCCCTATTATGGGCACCACAGGACTTCGTACTCGGAGTTATTGCCCGGCCCTATTATGGGCACCACAGGTCTTCGTATTGCCCGGCCCTATTATGGGCACCACAGGACTTCGTATATAGAAGGCTAATGAATCATCCTAATGTCCATCCACTATCATCTATCACAACAATACAATGCGGCATAGTCGTGAATTCTAATGCAAACAACCTATAATATGATCATGACGCATGAAGCATGATAAAAGCATTTCATTTCTTAATTTAAAAGGTTAAGCTTAGTTCCACTCACCTCTGGCTGACTCTGACAACTCAGTAGCAGCTGGCTCACTGCTGGGGTCCTTGGTTCCTCGGGTCCGAACCTACACAGGTGGACTCCAATGAGGGACCAAACATACATAAACATCACTCTAATACATTCCCCAAAAACCCCCTAAAACATGCTGAAAACATCACATAGAAATATGCATGAAATGGCTGAACAGGGTACTTTCGGCGGCACCTTCGGCGGCCGAAAGTCCTGGACAGAGACGAAACTCAGGTAGGTTCGGCGGCACCTTCGGCGGCCGAAAGTCCCAGACAGAGACGAAAGTCTCTTTTCGGGGGCAACTTCGGCAGCCGAAAGGCCTGCCTCCCCTGCCATGTTCGGCGGCCGAAAGTGCCTTCGGCTGCCGAACCTGGTTTCTGCCAAAGGGCAGAAACTTGGCTGCCTTAGCACATTTCGCCTCCAAACTCACAAATCATGCATACCACTCAACCAAAACATGCATATAAGTTCCTAGGGGCCTCAAACATGCATATACCCCAACTACAACACTTCAAACATACTCAAACATGCCACATTGCTCAAAAATCACATAAAACCTAACATTTACCTAACTAACTTAAACATGCATTTCTACCCCATAAAACTTCTTAAAACTTCTTTAAAACATATAAGGAGCTTAAGATCGGCTCTTACCTCTTGAAGATCGAGGGTTGAGGAGATCTAGACTTGGAGATGGGAGAAGTTCCAACTTTTGGTCTCCAAGCTCCAAAACTCGTTCTAAGCTCAAAGATCTTCAAAACCAAAGTTATAAACTTGTAAAGATCATGGAAAAAGGAAGGAAAGACTCAAGATCGGGGAAGGATGGCGGAATGCTCACCTTGGCCGAAATGGGGAGAAAAAGCTCGCCCATTTTCGGCTAAGGGACCCTTTTATAGGTGGCTGGCCAGGCCACGTTCGGGGGCCGAATGTGCCTCCGCATCCATGCAAATGTTCGGCGGCTGAACTTGACTTTCGGCGGCCGAACCTTGACTTCCCTAACTCATGCTTTCGGGGGCCTAACGTGCCTCCAAAACGCATGCATGTTCGGCGGCCGAACTTGACTTTCAGCGGCCGAACCTGGGTTTTCCTCCAATGCTATTTTCATGCAAAAACTCATTTAGTTTAATACTTAAAATCATTAAAAACATGAAAACATTTCATAAAACATAATTTTACCCTTCTAGAGGTCTCCGACATCCGAGATTCCACCGGACGGTAGGAATTTCGATACCGGAGTCTAGCCGGGTATTACATTCTCCCCCCCTTAAGAACATTCGTCCCCGAATGTACCTCAACTAGCACACATAGCATGGCATAAAACATAACATACATACCAAACACATAGATACTGACCTCTAAAAGAGATGGGGATACTGTTGGAGCATGGACTCCCGTGTCTCCCAAGTGCATTCTTCCAAGTTGTGGTGGTTCCACAGGACTTTCACCATCGGGATTTCCTTGTTTCTTAACTTTCTGATCTGGGTGTCTATGATCCGCACTGGCTGTTCAACATAAGTGAGATCCTCTTGGACCTCCACATCAGGCTCACTAAGAACCTTGCTCGGATCTGACACAAACTTCCTCAACATTGAAACATGGAAAACCGGATGGATTCTCTCCATCGAAGCAGGTAAATCCAGCTTGTACGACACATTCCCAATCTTTTGCAAGATTTCACAGGGTCCGATGTATCGTGGGGCTAATTTACCTTTCTTCCCGAAGCGAACCACTCCCTTCATTGGAGACACCTTGAGCAATACCAGATCCCCCTCCTGAAACTCTAACTGTCTCCTGCGGACGTCTGCATAGCTCTTCTGTCTGCTTGCAGCAGTCTTGATCCTTTCTCTGATTATGGGTACCACTCTGCTGGTGATCTCTACTAACTCAGGCCCTGCCAAGGCCTTTTCTCCAACTTCCTCCCAGCAAACAGGTGATCTGCACTTCCTTCCATACAAAGCTTCATATGGAGCCATCCCGATGCTAGCATGATGGCTGTTGTTGTAGGCAAACTCCACCAAAGGTAGATGCTGCCTCCAAGAACCGCCAAAGTCTAGCACACACATTCTGAGCATATCCTCGATAGTCTGGATGGTCCTTTCTGACTGTCCATCAGTCTGGGGGTGGAAGGCAGTACTGAAATCCAACCTAGTACCCATGGCATTCTGCAGACTCCGCCAAAACCTGGAGGTGAACTGGGGCCCTCTATCTGACACTATCGAAACAGGAACCCCATGCAGTCTGACGATCTCATCCACATATACCTGCGCCAACTTGTCCACAGAGTAGCCACTCCTGACAGGAATGAAGTGAGCAGATTTGGTGAGTCTGTCCACAATCACCCATATGGAGTCCACTCTGTTGGACGTCGCCGGTAACCCCACTACGAAGTCCATAGCTATATTTTCCCATTTCCATTCTGGAATAGGTAGCGGGTTAAGCATCCCAGCCGGCTTCTGATGTTCCAGCTTCACCCTCTGACATACTTCGCAGGCGGACACAAACTGTGCCACTTCTTTCTTCATAGCTGGCCACCAATAAACCTTCTTCAAATCTTGATACATCTTGGTGGCTCCGGGGTGAATGCTGTATCTTGTATTATGAGCTTCCCTCATAATGTCTCCTTTTAGCCCAATGTCATCTGGTACACATAGTCTGCTCCCATAGCGGAGGATCCCCTTACTGTCGAATCTGAACTCGCTATCATTGCCTGACTGAACAGTCCTGGCAATCTTCACTAACTCCGGGTCCTCATGCTGTTTCTGAGCCACCTGCTCCAGAAACACGGGTGTCACTCTCATCTGGGCCACTAAGGCACCTGTACCAGACAACTCCATCTGTAGACCTTCCTCAATAAGCTTGTAGAACTCCTTCACCACTGGTCTCCTCTCTGCCGTGATGTGGGATAGACTGCCTAGTGACTTCCGGCTTAGGGCGTCTGCCACGACATTCGCCTTACCCGGATGATACTGGATCTTGCAATCATAGTCACTCAGCAACTCTACCCATCTCCTCTGTCTCAGGTTCAAATCCCTCTGACTCAAGATGTACTGCAGGCTCTTATGATCTGTAAAGATCTCACATTTTACCCCATAGAGGTAATGCCTCCACATCTTGAGTGCAAAGATTACTGCTGCCATCTCAAGGTCATGGGTGGGGTAATTCAACTCATGCTTCTTCAGCTGCCTAGAAGCATAAGCAATCACCTTCTCATTCTGCATCAGTACACAACCCAGTCCCACACGGGACGCATCACAAAAGACTGTAAAGTCCTCTCCACTAGATGGCAGAGCTAAAACTGGTACTGTAGTCAACCTCTTCTTGAGCTCTTCGAAACTCTCCTCGCACTGGTCGGTCCACAGAAATTTCTGATTCTTCCTGGTTAGTCTGGTAAGAGGAGCTGCTATCTTTGAGAAGTCCTGAACGAACCTCCTGTAGTAACCTGCCAAACCCAAGAAACTTCTAATCTCTGTCACTGAAGTGGGTCTAGGCCAGTTAGCCACAGTTTCTGTCTTCTTGGGATCTACCTCAATACCATTCTCTGACACTACATGCCCCAAGAACGAAATGCTCCTCAGCCAGAACTCACATTTAGAGAGCTTGGCATACAAGCCATGTTCCCTCAAAGTCTGCAAGACCAACCGCAGATGATGGGCATGCTCCTCTGCATTCCTGGAATACACTAAGATATCATCTATGAAGACAATAACAAAGTGATCCAGGTACTGGCTAAACACTCTGTTCATGAGATCCATGAATGCTGCAGGGGCGTTAGTTAACCCGAACGGCATCACAAGGAACTCAAAATGCCCATATCTGGTCCTGAAAGCCGTCTTTGGCACATCCTCATCCCTTATCCTTAGCTGATGGTACCCCGATCTTAGATCTATTTTGGAGAAACAACCCGCTCCGGCTAGCTGGTCGAATAGATCATCGATCCTAGGCAATGGGTACCTATTCTTGGTAGTGACTTTGTTCAACTGCCTGTAGTCGATACAAAGTCTAAGGGATCCATCCTTCTTTCTCACAAACAAGACTGGAGCACCCCAAGGTGAGGTACTCTGTCGGATGAAACCCTTTTCTACCAGCTCTTGCAATTGCTCTTTTAACTCCTTTAACTCTGCTGGGGCCATCCTGTAGGGAGGGATAGAGATCGGTCTAGCTCCAGGTACCAACTCTATCTCAAACTCTATCTCCCTAACAGGTGGTAAACCTGGAAGCTCATCAGGAAAGACATCCTGAAACTCTCTGACAACTGGCACCGAGGCCGGCTCCCTGACCTGACTGTCTAGCTCTCTCACATGAGCTAAGTACCCCTGACATCCCTTCCTAAGCAACCTACGAGCCTGAAGAGCTGATATCAGACCTCTAGGTGTGCCCCTCTTGTCTCCTCTGAAGACGACCTCTGACCCGTTCTGATCTCTGAACCTGACTACCTTGTCCCTGCAGTCCAAGGTAGCACCATGGGTAGATAGCCAATCCATCCCTAGAATGACGTCAAAGTCTGTCAAATCTAGAACCACAAGGTCGGCGAAGAGGCATCTTCCCTCAATAAAAACTGGACTGTACTGGCAGACTGACACTGCCACTGACGGGTCACACTTGGGTCCACTGACCCATAGGGGACACTCTAACCCAGAGACTATCAGACCTAACCTCTCAACGGCTCTCGGAGCAATAAATGAATGAGATGCACCCGGGTCCATTAATGCATACACATCAGAACACCCAATGACGAGATTACCTGACACCACGGTGTTGGATGTGTTAGCCTCCTGCTGTGTCATGGTGAAGATCCTGGCTGGAGCTGATGGACCTTCACCTCGGGAACCAGAAGAAGAGACTGCCCCTCTCCCTCTACCTCTACCACTGCCCTGAGTTGTGGCTGGAACTGCTGGCTGTGCCACACTACCAGAAGCTGTCTGCTGGGGCTGGCCCATAAAAGGCGCTCTAGGACAATCCCGAGTCATGTGTCCCTCCTGTCCACATCTGAAACATGCATTAGTCCCAGCTCGACACACTCCCCTGTGTGGTCTTCCACATCTCTGGCATTCTGTACCATCTGAGCCTGAGCTCGAGCCACCGCCAAATCCCAAACCGGATTTCAACTTGTTCCAAAACTTATTCTTCTTCGGCTTCCTGGTGGAGCTATCCCACCTCTTCTTACCTGAGCTCTGAGAAGAGAAACCTGGTCCTCCTCTGCTTGGGGTCCTAACCCCTGAAGACTGGGTCACTGACTGCTTCACTGACCCCTCAACTATAGCACTTGCCTCCATTCTTCGAGCCATATCCACCATAGTGTGGAAACTTTCTCTCTCAGCTGACTGAACCAACGAGGAGTACCTGGAATGCAGCTTCATAACATATTTCTTGGCTTTCTTCGTATCTGAATCTAGAGCTTGCCCTGAAAAAGGCAATAGCTCCAAGAATTTATCCGTGAACTCCTCTACACTCATGTGCTCTGACTGCCTCAGTTGCTCAAACTCAATCATTTTCAGTTCTCTAGAACTGTCTGGAAAAGCCCATCCAGCGAACTCATTCGCAAATTCTTCCCATGTCATCCCTTCTAGTCTTGGGTCCACATAACACTTGAACCATTCCCGTGCCTTCTTGCACTTTAAGGTGAACCCTGCCATCTGAATGGCCCTGCTGTCACTTGCCCCTAGCTCATCAGTTATTGTCTTCACCACTCTCAGATACTCAAAGGGGTCATCCCCTGACTTGTATTTGGGAGCATCTAGCTTGAGGTAATCTGTCATCTTTACCTTGCTCCCATCAACTGAGCTAGGTCTAGGAGGTTGAGTAACTGGGGCTGCTGGTTCTGTAGGTGGTGGAGGTGGAGGTGCAGCATTCCCCGAGGTGGGGTTTGCCAGATTTGGGTAGAAAGGTGAGGGTGGATAAGCTGGGTACTGTGTGTAGGGTGGGTAGAAAGGTGGATAAGGCATGTAGGTAGGGTAGGGGTTAAAGCTGGAGTAATCCGATGTACCTCCCATCGGATACCCTGAACCCTGTGGAAAGGGTGGATAATGGGGTGGAAAACCATACCCCGAGGCCTGAACGCCTCCCTGAGACTCCCCTGTCCCTTCTTCCTGCATGCTCACATCCAGGTTCCCATCCCTCCTCTGATCCTCTTCCATAACCTCCCTCACATCTGAAGAACTTCCACCTCTATCTGTCCCCCTTCTGCTAGCATCAAAAGACCTTCTAGGGTCCCTTGACACTCTCTCTCTGTTGGCTCTACAAGACATTGCCCTAGGCAATGTAGGAGGACGGGCGCTCGTGCCCTCATCCTCGGGTGGCACTCCAGTCAATCGCGCAGATCGACGAGTTCCCCTCATCCTGTTTTCTGAAAAACAGTACACAACATACAAACATCAGCATCATATGGTTCATGTGGGCACACATGAACCCTCATCATAAACATCACATAGCATAGCATATCATTTATGCACATGTATATAATCATGGCATATCACATCATCATGCAAGACAGGACTCCACATCCTATCCTAGTGGACATGACCTTCCTATTGTGCTTGACCTTCTATAACATCTATGAGCCCGACACTCTAGGTCCGATCCTTATGAACCTAGGGCTCTGATACCATTCTGTAACGCCCCGGAAATCCGGACCGCTACCGGCGCTAGGATCCGGGTCGACTTAAGGCCGCCGGGACCCGTAGCAAGCCTGACATATAACCTGTAAACCTGTATAATCCCATACATGATCGACAACATGCATAAAAATTAAAACTTTTCCTCATACATACTGTCATCAACTAACTCAACCTGTGCATATTCTGAACATATACATAACATAGTCCCTCTGTGGGATCTCATCAAGCCTTAAAGGCAAAACAACCTGTGTTGAGTTAGTTTACATAAACATCATAACATAAGATCATGTATATACAAGGGATCAACAATACATTATGGTCAAGCACAACTCTATCCTCAATAACCTCATTACATAACATCCTGAACATTTTTACATTACATCATAATACATTTGTCATGTCCACAAACTAACTATTACATACATATGACTTTTTCTTCTTGCCTTCTCTATCTATCACGTACCTGCAAACCTGGGGGTTAGGGGAGAGGGGTGAGCTAGATGCCCAGTGAGTAGAACTATAAAAAAGAATATTTAAAAACATGCTATCATGGAATGCGTCACTGCACAAATAAATCACACCACGGATGGACTGATTCAAAAATCCCTCAACTCCATGCCCGGCCCTATTATGGGCACCACAGGACTTCGTATTGCCCAGCCCTATTATGGGCACCACAGGACTTCGTACTCGGAGTTATTGCCCGGCCCTATTATGGGCACCACAGGTCTTCGTATTGCCCGGCCCTATTATGGGCACCACAGGACTTCGTATATAGAAGGCTAATGAATCATCCTAATGTCCATCCACTATCATCTATCACAACAATACAATGCGGCATAGTCGTGAATTCTAATGCAAACAACCTATAATATGATCATGATGCATGAAGCATGATAAAAGCATTTCATTTCTTAATTTAAAAGGTTAAGCTTAGTTCCACTCACCTCTGGCTGACTCTGACAACTCAGTAGCAGCTGGCTCACTGCTGGGGTCCTTGGTTCCTCGGGTCCGAACCTACACAGGTGGACTCCAATGAGGGACCAAACATACATAAACATCACTCTAATACATTCCCCAAAAACCCCCTAAAACATGCTGAAAACATCACATAGAAATATGCATGAAATGGCTGAACAGGGTACTTTCGGCGGCACCTTCGGCGGCCGAAAGTCCTGGACAGAGACGAAACTCAGGTAGGTTCGGCGGCACCTTCGGCGGCCGAAAGTCCCAGACAGAGACGAAAGTCTCTTTTCGGGGGCAACTTCGGCAGCCGAAAGGCCTGCCTCCCCTGCCATGTTCGGCGGCCGAAAGTGCCTTCGGCTGCCGAACCTGGTTTCTGCCAAAGGGCAGAAACTTGGCTGCCTTAGCACATTTCGCCTCCAAACTCACAAATCATGCATACCACTCAACCAAAACATGCATATAAGTTCCTAGGGGCCTCAAACATGCATATACCCCAACTACAACACTTCAAACATACTCAAACATGCCACATTGCTCAAAAATCACATAAAACCTAACATTTACCTAACTAACTTAAACATGCATTTCTACCCCATAAAACTTCTTAAAACTTCTTTAAAACATATAAGGAGCTTAAGATCGGCTCTTACCTCTTGAAGATCGAGGGTTGAGGAGATCTAGACTTGGAGATGGGAGAAGTTCCAACTTTTGGTCTCCAAGCTCCAAAACTCGTTCTAAGCTCAAAGATCTTCAAAACCAAAGTTATAAACTTGTAAAGATCATGGAAAAAGGAAGGAAAGACTCAAGATCGGGGAAGGATGGCGGAATGCTCACCTTGGCCGAAATGGGGAGAAAAAGCTCGCCCATTTTCGGCTAAGGGACCCTTTTATAGGTGGCTGGCCAGGCCACGTTCGGGGGCCGAATGTGCCTCCGCATCCATGCAAATGTTCGGCGGCCGAACTTGACTTTCGGCGGCCGAACCTTGACTACCCTAACTCATGCTTTCGGGGGCCTAACGTGCCTCCAAAACGCATGCATGTTAGGCGGCCGAACTTGACTTTCAGCGGCCGAACCTGGGTTTTCCTCCAATGCTATTTTCATGCAAAAACTCATTTAGTTTAATACTTAAAATCATTAAAAACATGAAAACATTTCATAAAACATAATTTTACCCTTCTAGAGGTCCGTAATTTCGCAATTACAGGTATAATGGAGATCTGCTAAATTGTGCCTGCTAACGGTAACTTTATGTGAAGACTCGACTTATTCAGGAGAGGGCGAGTCTTGATGATGAATCGGGTGTAACGGTGTTTGGATCTTTCTTTCCACGGGTGGAACTGCGTATCTGATTATCAGACCCTTACCACGTGGCTCTATCTTGTGTAACAGCTCCTGACTTACTTTGAGCGATCGTTTGTAACAGCAAAAGTCTCCCCACTAGTCTTCGATCTTTAGATTCGAAGGAGACAGTTGTTTTACGATCTGGGACACATGGCTAACTTAGATTGGCCTTTTCCTATTCACGTCTCTTCGCCTACTCCTGCACATTAATAATGACTGCCCTATTTCTCCAGTAGCCTTTAAAGCCTACCGTCGAAACCATCATATAAGAACACTTCTTCTTATTCAAATATTACTTTTGCTCACAACTATCGTCTCTGCTTTTAGAAAAGCCTCGGTCACTCCTCTTTTTCATTCATACTTGTTGTCACAGTAATTCTTGTTTGCTTTTTTTCTTTTAAGATGAATAGGAAGACTTTCTCTTCTTCTCTTACTCCCAGTGAAAGTTTCACCTCAAGCTCCTCCTCCGACAGCCCCATTCGCACCCAGCTCCCAGGGCGACTCCAAAAAATGAAGGCAGCCTGGTCAGTGACATCCCCTCCATACTAGCAGAGCAAGATGTAGATCGTCTTCATGACAAATACCAAATTTCTCAAGAAACCTTCAGCATCTTTGCTCTATCCTCGAGCGTTCGCGCGAATGACCAGATCCCTGCAGAGGATACCATTATATACTGTGAAGAGCAGTTGAAGGCGGGTCTTCGGTTCCCCATGGGCCATTTTTTGTTGAGATCCTTCGATTCTATAAACTTTCAGCCGCCTAACTGCATCCCAAAGGTTAGAGAATCTTGGTAGTCTTTCAGTTTATTTGTTTTAACAAAAACATTGAGCCAAGCGTAACCCTCTTCTCTCAGCTGTATCAGTTGAGCACTCGAAGAAACAAAGAGTTCTAGTTTTTCAGTGTGAGAAAATGCTAGACAATGTTTGACCAGATACCTTCTTCACTAAAGTGATGGAAGAATAAGTTTTTTATCCTTCATCACTAGACGTTTGGGGGGTTTGGGATGCCTCTGAACAAGCTAGAACCTGTGGGTAGAGCTGAGGAAGGATGGGGTCCGGCCATAGAGGGACGAGAAAAAGGCTTTAGACTTTCTCTTGATGATGGCCACATCCCACAAAATGGACATCACCAATGTAGTGAGGAACACTATCTTATCTTGGCAGAGCCTTCTTCAGGCGAGCTAGGCTCGGGGCCCTCACCTACCTAACCTTTCCTACTTTGGGAAAAGTACCTCTCTAGCCAGCGAGCAGGTATTTTTCTTCCGCCTTCTTTTGTACCTTAAACTACCTTACTTACTCACTTTTTTGCTCTATACAAATATGGCTGGAAAGAAGAACAAGTTTGCTAAAGCAGCTCGTGCTGCCCACAAGGGCAAAACTGTTGCTAGGTCAACCGATCCCCTTCCCAAGTGTGCTCGCTGCGCGAAAAAAGTAATCATGCTTTCTCCTCCTCCACCCCCTCCTGTAATAGAAGAGTCAGCTCTTTTTCAGCCCGAGTCTTCTACAAGGGGAGTCAGCTCTTTCTCAGCCCGAGTCTTCTACAAGGGGTACCCTTGTAGCAATTCCTATTTTCAAGCCTTCTGCAGTAGTCCCCGTCCCTGCTGAACCCATTCTCGTAAATGTGGGGGTCGATTCCTCGTGGCCTCGTAGCCGCTAGCACTAATATGGACAACCTTTCTTCTTGAAGAACCCAACCTGTTCGTCCTAATACCCAAGAATGTTTTGAGGCCCAGGGATTGCCATTGCCTCAACGAGGTCAAGATGGATGGGCTTTTTGACAACATCATGCATTCTGCCATGGAGAGTGCCTTCTATGCGTATATGGCCAAAGAGCGTAACAAGGCCCTAAGGTGGGATTTCGAGGCTCAAGAGATGGACAGAAGACTCCTAGAATAGGGATTCTTGAGATTGAAGACTCGGGTTGATGAAGTGGAAGGCACTATGAAAGAGACTCTAGAGTCAGTGGATAAGCTCCAGGCTGACCTAGGTGAGGCCAACGTTTTTAAGCTAGCCTTTAAGAACCGAGAAAAGAGTGTCGAGGATCAAGTGACCCAGCTTCATCACCAAGTTCTGGAGCTACAGTTTTAGGTTGAGGAGGCTCAGGTTGCCTCTACTAGGATCGTTGAGCTTGAAGTAGAATTTTAAGAGATGGTGGCATTGGGTGGAGAGATTTTTGTACAAGGCCAAGGCTCCATCAAGAAGGAGCTTCTCAAGCAATATCCTGCAGAGGACTTCTCCTGGATTAATGACATCTTTTCAGACGAGGATTAGGATGAGGATGGGTGGGACGAGGAAAGATAATTGAAGATAAATCTCCTGACTCAGCTTCTACTGCAATAGCCAATAACGAACCTGTAAGAGAAACTCGGGAGAAGGCGACTGATGATGTCATTCCTACCTTATAATACTCTTTTTTATTTGAGTGGAAAAAATTTTTCATTTTATTTTGACAAAGTTTGTATGATCAGTATTCGACCATCAATCTCATCCAATCATCATCAACAAGACTTAAATTATTTAAAAGATTGCTAAAGAATTAATACTCAACCATAATAATGGCAATAAAATAAATAACTTGAAAATTTTTGAATAACGGGGTTATCACCCAGGCATATGGCCTGACGAATACCCATCTTAGATATGAGATACCTCATAGAATTTTTCATAAACATGAGGTTAACACCCGATCGTGGGACTTGGCAAACACCCACCTTATGGCCTGGGCATCAAATATCTTAGAAATTTTATATGGGACTAACACCCGGATTATGGTCTGGCAGAACCTACCTTGTGACTTAGTATAAGATACCTTGATTGGCGAGACTAACACCCGGATTTTAGCCTACCGAAACCTGCCTTATGCCCTAGTATAAGATGCCTTGATTGGTGGGACCAACTGTAATACCCGGCTAGATTTCGGCACCGGAATTCCTACCGTCTGGCGAAATCCTGGATGTTGGAACTCTCTAGAAGGGTAGAGCATATGTTTTCTAAAATGTTTTTACTTGATTTTATGGTTTGAAATGAAAAAGGAAGTGAGTTTTGGAAAGAATAGACCAAGGAGGAGGAACCCAAGTTCGGCCGCCGAACCTCAAGTTCGGCCGCCGAACATGGGGCTGTTTCGGGAGTGCTTTAGGCCTCCAAAGGTTTTGAGGGAAGAAACCAGGTTCGACCGCCGAATCTCAAGTTCGGCCGCCGAACATGGGATAGTTTAGGAGGCAAGTTAGGCTGCCGAAGGTGGTGGAGCTGTGGAGACAGCTTAGGCCGCCGAAGGTGGTTTACCGGCCACCTATAAAAGGCCCTCAGACCGAAAATGGGCGAGTTTTCTCCCCATTCTCGAGCTCAGGTGTGTTCATGTCCACCTTTGGTCGTTTTCATGTTCTTTCTTCAAATCCTCCATGTTTTTATGAGTTTCCTTTTGGGTTTTGAAGTTTTAAAGCTTATATCAAGTTTTGGGAGCTTGAAGACCTAAGGAGTTTGTTTCCTCCCATCTCCAAGTTAGGGATCGCACCAACCCTCGATCTTCAAGAGGTAAGTGTGGATCTTTGTTTTCCTTTATGTTTAATAAAGTTTTAAGTAAGTTTAAGGAAGTTTTAATGCTTGAATATGGGTAGATATGCATGTTAGGATTTATGTGGGTTTTATGCCCAATGTATGTTTATATGATGTTATGTTGGGGGTTTAAGTTAGTTTATGCCCCTATATGCATGTGGGAGTGTGTATGTATGTTTGGGAAAGAGTATGTGAGGTTTTTGTTGGTTTTGGGGTTGGTTTTGCTTGTGACAGATTCGGACCTGCTATTCAGAGGGGACCAGGTTCGACCGCCGAAGGTATGTTCGGCCTCCGAAACCTGCATGGAAGGTAGCTTTGGCCGCCTAACGTGCCCCCGAAGGCTAGGACTTTCGGATCTGTGCATGGGTGCCGAAAGTGCCTGACTTTCGGATCTGGGAGAACCTTCGTGTAATACCCGGCTAGAGTCTGGCATCGGAATTCTACAGTCCGGTGGAATCCAGGATATCGGAACCCTCTAGAAGGGTAATAGATATGTTTTTCTAAAGTGTTTTAGTATGTTTTAATGTTTAAGTGTAAAGAAAATGAGTTTTTTGAAAAGAAAAGAACTAAGGAAGAATTGCCAGGTTCGGCCGTCGAAGGTGAAGTTCGGCCGCCGAACATGCATGACTTTAGAATCACGTTAGGCTGTCGAAGGTGGTCTGGCCAGCCACCTATAAAAGGCCATAGGTCGGTGAATGGATAAGATTTTCTTTCCATTTTCACGGACAGAGGTGAGACCATGATCTTCCTTGGGTGATCTTCATGTTTTCTTCAAATCTTTCAAAGTTTTGATGAGTTTTCATGTTGTTTTGAAGCTTTTGAGCTAAAAACCAAAGTTTTGAAGTTTGGAGACTTTGAGAGAGAGTTGCTTCATATCTCCATGTTAGGATCACCTATCCTCTAGATCTTCAAGAGGTAAGTGTAGATCCTTAACTTCTTTTCATGTTTTATGAAGGTTGTATGGAGTTTTATGGGTAGAGATGCATGATTAGGTTAAGTAGAGTTTTTGTTGATTTATGGTGAAAGCATGTTTATGTGTTGAGTTGTGATGTTTGTTGGGGTTTTAAGGTAGTTTTGGACCCCTTTGTGCATATACTTGAGTATATGTGTGTTGTGGAGTTGTTGTTTGCATGTATGAGAATTTTGGAGGAAGTTTTGCATGAAGCAGAGTAGGGTTCTGCCTTACTGGAAAACCCAGTTTCGGCCGCCGAACATGCTAAGGAGGTGGTTTCGTCTGCCTAAGCTCGCCCCTAAAAGTTTGGACTTTCGGCTCTGGAGGGAGTTTCGACCGCCGAATGTGCCGCCAAAGGTTAGGGACTTTCGTCTCTGGAGGGACTTTCGGCCACCGAACCTGCCACCGAAAGTGCCCTGTCCAACCTTCTTTTACATGTTTTCCTTGATTGTTTTAGGATGTTTTAGGGGGTTTTTAGGGAGTTTTATAGAGATGTTCTTGAGTCAGTTTGGTCCCTCATTTGAGTCCACCTGTGTAAGAACAGACCAGAGGAACCGAAGAGATCAGCAGTGAGCACTGCTTAAGAGTCAGTACAGAGTTAGCCAGAGGTGAGTGGAACTAAACTTAATGTTTCTAATGTTGAGAAATTAAATGTTTTAAGCATGTTTCATGCATCATGATTATGCAATAGGATGATGGCATTAGAATTCACTAATATGTGCATTGCATTATTTATTGTACTTGCGGACGGACATAGTTTAGATTCATTAGCCCTCCCATCAAGTCCTGAGGAGTCCCATCGAGGGCCGGGCACATCAAGACCTGAGGAGCCCCATTGAGGGCCGGGCATATCAAGACCTGAGGAGCTCCTTCGCGGGCCGGGCACAGTTTGAGGGAGTTTTGTTTCCGTCCGTCCGATATGTGATTACCTGTGATGTGATGCATTTCATGTGAGCATGTTTATTGTTCTACTCACTGGGCTAGTATAGCTCATCCCTCTCCCTTAACCCCAGTCTTGCAGGATCAGAGTACAGGGGGGAGTCAGCAGAGTACATGAAGAGTAAAAAGTTGTGTAATAGCATTGAAAACCAGGCTTAACATAGTAAGATTTTTAACCCATCTAGAGCAATGATGAGAGCTCTATGAAAGGGGTTCTGTAGTACAGAGATAGTGCATGCACAGGTTGAGCCTTGGTACAGAGTAAAGTTTTATATTTTTATAGAAAATGTATGATCATGTATGGGATTTTACAGGTACACAGAGAGTATAGCAGGCTTGCTACGGGTCCCGGCGACCTTAAGTCGATCTGGATCCTAGCGTTGGTAGCGGTCCGATTTTCGGATCGTTACACTTCGGCCGCCGAATCTGCCCCCGAACCTGCATGGCTTTCAGCTCTGGAAGAGACTTTCGGCCGCCGAAAGTGCTGCCGAGAGTGCCCTGTCCAGCCCTTTCTTGGGTGTTTTCTATGCATGTTTTGAGGATGTTTTAGTGGGTTTTTGGGGAGTTGTTTATGAGTTGTTTAGAGTGTGTTTGGCACCTCATTCGAGTCCACCTGTGTAGGATCGGACCCGAGGGACCGAAGAGGCCAGCAGTGTTAGCTATTGCAGAGTCAGTCCAGCGTCTGCCAGAGGTGAGTAGAACTAACTCAAATGTTTTAAGCATGTTTCTCGCATCATGAATACCATGGATATGTAGTAGGTTGCTTGCATTAGAAATCACGAATATGCTGCATTGCATAATTTACTGTTGATGTGGATGGACCAAGGCGACCCCAATAGCCTTAGCTATGATATGTTAATGAAGTCCTGAGGAGCCCCTTCGAGGGTCGGGCATAATGAAGTCCTGAGGAGCCCCTTCGAGGGCCGGGCACCATGATATGTTACAGAAGTCCTGAGGAGCTCCTTTGAGGGCCAGGCACCATGATATGTGTAATACCCGGCTAGACTCCGGTATCGGAATTCCTACCGTCCGGTGGAATCTCGGATGTCGGAGACCTCTAGAAGGGTAGAATCATGTTTTATAAAAATGTTTTCATGTTTTTAATGGTTTTGAGTATGAAATTGAATGAGTTTTTGCATGAAAAGTCATAGGAGGAAAACCCAGGTTCGGCCGCCGAAAGTCAAGTTCGACCGCCGAACATGCATGCGTTTTGGAGGCACGTTAGGCCCCCGAAAGCATGAGTTAGGGAAGTTCAGGTTCGGCCGCCGAAAGTCAAGTTCAGCCGCCGAACATTGCATGGATGCGGAGGCACATTCGGCCCCCGAACGTGGCCTGGCCAGCCACTATAAATGGGGCACTTAGCCGAAATGGGCGAGTTTTCTCCCATTTTCGGCCACAGCAAGCTTCCGACCTTCCCTTTGCAACTCTAGTGTTCTTCCTCCAAATCTCTTCCATTTTTCTTGAGTTTTAAACTCACATTGCAAGTTTTGAGCGTTTAAAGCAAGTTTTGGAGCTTTGGGAACTCAGGAGCTCATTTTTGTGGATCTCCAAGTTTAGGTCGTCTCCCTCTCGATCTTCAAGAGGTAAGAGCCGATCTTAAGCTCCTTATGTGTTTTAAATAAGTTTTATGCAAGATCTATGGGTAGAAATGCATGTTAGGTTATATGTTGAGTTATGGGTTAATATTGATGTTATGAACAATGTGGCTTGTTTGAGTATGTTTGAAGTGTTGTAGTTGGGGTATTTGATGTTTTGAGGCCCCTAGGAACTTGTATGCATGATTTGGTTGAGATATATGCTTGATTTGAAGTTTTGGGAGGCAAGGGGTTCATGTGAACCAAGTTTCTGCCCTTCTGGCAGAAACCAAGTTCGGCCGCCGAAGGGAGTTTCGGCCGCCGAACCCCCTTTGTAGAGGCAGCATTCGGCTGCCGAAGTTGCCCCCGAAAAGAGACTTTCGTCTCTGTCTGGGACTTTCGGCCGCCGAAGGTGCCGCCGAAAGTGCCCTGTTCAGCCATTTCATGCATATCTCTATGTGATGTTTTCAGGATGTTTTAGGGGGTTTTTGGGGAGTAGTTTATAGTTATGTTCAAGTATGTTTGGTCCCTCATTTGAGTCCACCTGTGTAGGTTCGGACCCGAGGAACCGAGGACCCCAGCAGTGAGTTCAGCTGCTTCGGTATTGTCAGAGTCAGCCAGAGGTGAGTGGAACTAAAACTTAATCTTTTAAATTAAATGATTTATCATGTTTCATGCATCATGATTATGCAATAGGATGATTGCATTAGTTTTCACGAATATGCCGTATTGCATAAGTTGTTGTTGTTGTGGGTGAATGTCGGATGACCCAGTTAGTCCATGACAGGAAGACCAGGCCCCATGCTACAGGCCTGGCACAGAGTAAGAAAGACCAGGCCCCATGCTACAGGCCTGGCACAGAGTAAGAAAGACCAGGCCCCAGTCTACTGGCCTGGCACAGAGTATGGAAAGACCAGGATCCCATCCTATGGTCTAGCACGGTTATGGGACTTGAAGACCAGGAGCCAGAGGAGGCCCTGGGAAAATGGTAAGTAATATATGTTCTGACAGGAAAGACCAGGACCCCATTCTACAGGCCTGGCACAGAGTTAATTTGGACTAATTGGTGACGAGTTCACCCAACCCTTATGTGAATTGTTTGTGTTATGATGCATTTCATAGAGCATAGTGTTAACGTGTTTTACTAGCTCTACTCACTGGGCTTTTAGCTCACCCCTCTCCCTTTACCCCCAGGCTTGCAGGTACAGTATAGTGCGGGAGTCCGGATAGAGTAAAGAAGTCATGTTTATGCAATAGCTAGCAATGGACATGATCAAATTATAATGTAATAGTACAGTGTAGTTATGTAATGAGTTTTATGGATGTTAGTGTGTGCTTGACCATAGATTGTTGTTATCCCTTGTTAATTACATGATCTTAGAGATTTTTATGATGTTTATGTAAACCAACTCAACAGATGTTATGTTACCCAGTGGGGGCACAGATGAGATCCCACAGAGGGATCAATGTTATGTTAAAGTTTATGCACAGGTTGAGTTTGGTTGATGTTCATGGAAAGAAAAGTTTTAATTTTTATGTATGTTGTTGATCATGTATGGGATTATACAGGTTTACAGGTTTTATGTCAGGCTTGCTACGGGTCCCGGCGGCCTTAAGCCGATCTGGATCCTAGCGCCGGTAGCGGTCTGATTTTCGGGTCGTTACAGAATGGTATCAGAGCCCTAGGTTCATATGGTCGGACCTAGAGTGTCGGGCTCATAGATGTTATAGAAGGTCAAGCACAATAGGAAAAGATCATGTCCACTAGGATAGGATGTGGAGTCCTGTCTTGCATGATGATGTGAAATGCCATGACTTTATGCATGTGCATTAATGATATGCTATGATATGTGATGTATGTGATGCGGGTTCATGTGTGCCCACATGAACCATATGATGCTAATGTTGCTTGTGATGTGTACTGTTTTTCAGAAAACAGGATGAGAGGAACTCGTCGATCAGCAAGATTGACTGGAGTACCACCTGAGGATGAGGGCATGAGCGCCCGTCCTCCAGCATTGCCTAGGGCAATGTCTAGTAGGTCTAACCGAGAAAGAGCAGCAAGAGACCCTAGAAGGTCTTTGGATCTGGGTAGAAGCAGATCAGTTAGAGGAACAGTTCAGGGAGGAATGTCAGAGGATATGGGGGATGATATGGACGTAGAACAGAGGAGGGATGGTAGTTTAGGAGTCAATATGTCAGAAGAAGGAATGGGAGAGTCCCAAGGAGGCACTCAGGCCTCGGGATTTGTACAGCCACCTCACTACCCACATTTCTCACAACATCCCGGGTATTCGATGGGAGGTACATCGGATTACCCTAGTTTCACCCCTTATCCCACACAGATGCCATACCCACCATACTACCCACCGTACTCTCAGTATCCAATGTATCCACCTCCACCCTACTATCCAAATCCAGAAAACCCTACCTCAGAAAATGTTGCACCACCTCCACCACCTGCAGAACCAGCAGCCCCAGTTGCTCAACCTCCTGGACCTAGCTCAGCCAGTGGGAGCAAGGTCAAGATGACCGACTATATGAAGCTGGGTGCTCCCCAGTTTGAAACCGGTGATGATCCGTTCGTGTACTTGGAGCGGGTCAAGGCAATTACAGATGAGATTGGGGCTGATGACAGTAGAGCCATTCAAATGGCCGGGTTCACGCTCAAGTGCAAGAAGGCACGGGAGTGGTTCAAGAATTATGTGAACCCGAAAGTGGACAGCATGACTTGGGAAGAGTTTGCAAACGAGTTTGCAGGATGGGCTTTCCCTGATAGTTCAAGGGAATTGAAGATGATAGAATTCGAGCAGTTGAGGCAGACTGATGACATGAGTGTAGACGAATATACTGACAGGTTTATGGAGTTGCTGCCATTTGCTGGGCAGGACCTTAGCACAGACCAGAAGAAGTCGAGGAGGTATATCATGAAGCTCCATTCTAGGTATTCCTCCTTGGTACAGTCAGCAGATAGAGAGAGTTTTCATGCCATAGTAGACATGGCTAGGAGAATGGAGGCTAGTGCCATCATTCAGGGGACAGTTAAGCAGACAGTGGCACAAGCTTCTGGTTCTAAAACTCCGGGAGGGGAAAGGTTAGATCCCTCTACCTTGAGTGCAGCAACTTCAGGCAGTAAGAGATGGGGTAAACCCAAGGGTAAAAAGAACAAGTTCTGGAATAAAGTCAAGTCTAGTCTGGGATTTGGGAGTGGCTCAAGCTCTGGTGCGGATATTCCAAATTGTGCAAGGTGTGGTAGACCACACAAGGGAGTATGTCGGTTTGGGACGAATGCCTGCTTCAGATGTGGTCAGGAGGGCATATAGCTCGAGACTGTCCAAGAGCGGCCCCGATGGCTCAGTCCCAGCAGACAGCTTCAGGCAGTGTAGCGCAGCCAGCAGCTCCAGCCATGACTCAGGCCAGTGGCAGAGGCAGAGGGAGAGGAGCAGCCTCTTCTTCAGCGGGTTTCAGAGGTGAAGGTCCATCAGCCCCAGCACGGATCTTCACAATGACACAGCAGGAGGCAGACGCATCCAACACCGTGGTGGCAGGTAATCTCGTCATTGGATGTTCGAATGTATATGCATTGATGGACCCTGGTGCATCTCATTCTTTTATTGCTCCGAGGGCCGTAGAGAGGTTGGGATTGATGATCTCTGGGTTAGAGTGTCCTCTCTGGGTCAGTGGACCCAAGTGTGATCCATCAGTGGCAGAGTCAGTCTGTCAGTGTAGTCCAGTTTTTGTTGAGGGGAGATGCATGTCCGCCGACCTTGTGGTTCTAGATTTGACAGACTTTGACGTCATTCTAGGGATGGACTGGTTATCTACCCATGGTGCTACCTTGGACTGCAGGGACAAGGTAGTCAGGTTCAGAGGTCAGGATGGATCAGAGGTTGTCTTCAGAGGAGACAGGAGGGGTACACCTAGAGGTATGATCTCAGCTCTTCAGGCTCGTAGGTTGCTTAGGAGGGGATGTCAGGGGTATTTGGCTCATGTGAGAGAGCTAAATAGTCAGGTTAGAGAGCCCGCCTCGGTGCCAGTGGTTAGAGAGTTCTTAGATGTGTTCCCAGACGAACTGCCAGGTTTACCACCTGCTAGGGAGATAGAGTTCGAGATAGAACTGATGCCTGAAACCCGACCGATCTCTATCCCTCCCTACAGGATGGCACCCGCAGAATTGAAAGAGTTGAAGGAGCAGTTGCAGGAGCTGGTAGACAAGGGCTTCATCCTACCGAGTACCTCACCCTGGGGTGCTCCAGTGCTGTTTGTGAAAAAGAAGGATGGATCTCTTAGACTTTGTATCGACTACAGGCAGTTGAACAAAGTCACTACCAAGAACAAGTACCCATTGCCAAGGATCGATGATCTATTCGACCAGCTAGCAGGAGCGGGTTGTTTCTCCAAAATAGATCTGAGGTCCGGGTATCATCAGTTGAGGATCAGGGAAGAGGACGTACCAAAGACAGCTTTCAGGACCAGATATGGGCATTTTGAGTTCCTTGTGATGCCGTTCGGGTTAACTAACGCCCCTGCAGCATTCATGGATCTCATGAATAGAGTGTTTAGTCAGTACCTGGATCACTTCGTTATCTTCATAGATGATATCTTAGTGTATTCCAGGAATGCAGAGGAGCATGCCCATCATCTGAGGTTGGTTCTACAGACCTTGAGGGAACATGGCTTGTATGTCAAGTTCTCCAAGTGCGAGTTCTGGCTAAGGAGCATTTCATTCTTGGGGCATGTAGTGTCAGAGAATGGGATAGAGGTGGACCCCAAGAAGACAGAAACTGTGGCTAACTGGCCTAGACCCACTTCAGTGACAGAGATTAGGAGTTTCTTGGGTTTGGCAGGTTACTACAGGAGGTTCGTTCAGGACTTCTCAAAAATTGCAGCTCCTCTGACCAGACTAACCAGGAAGAATCAGAAGTTTCTGTGGACCGACCAGTGCGAGGAGAGTTTTGAAGAGCTCAAGAAGAGGTTGACTTCAGCACCAGTTTTACCTCTGCCATCTAGTGGAGAGGACTTTACAGTCTTTTGTGATGCGTCCCGTGTGGGACTGGGTTGTGTGCTTATGCAGAATGAGAGGGTGATTGCTTATGCTTCTAGGCAGCTAAAGAAGCATGAGTTGAATTACCCCACACATGACCTGGAGATGGCAGCAGTAATCTTTGCACTCAAGATGTGGAGGCATTACCTCTATGGGGTAAAATGTGAGATCTTCACAGATCATAAAAGCTTGCAGTACATCTTGAGTCAGAGGGATTTGAACTTGAGACAGAGGAGATGGGTAGAGCTGCTGAGTGACTATGATTGCAAGATTCAGTATCATCCGGGTAAGGCGAATGTCGTGGCAGACGCCCTAAGCCGGAAGTCACTTGGTAGTCTATCCCACATCACGGCAGAGAGGAGACCAGTGGTGAAGGAGTTTTACAAGCTCATTGAGGAAGGTCTACAGTTGGAGTTATCTGGTACAGGTGCCTTGGTCGCTCAGATGAAAGTGACACCCGTGTTTCTGGAGCTGGTGGCTCAGAAACAGCATGAGGACCCAGAGTTAGTGAAGATTGCCAGGACTGTTCAGTCAGGCAAGGACAGCGAGTTCAGATTCGACAACAAGGGGATCCTCCGCTATGGGAGTCGTTTATGTGTACTAGATGACATAGGGCTAAAAGGAGACATTATGAGAGAGGCTCATAATGCAAGATACAGCATTCACCCCGGAGCCACCAAAATGTATCAGGATCTGAAGAAAGTTTATTGGTGGCCAGCTATGAAGAGAGAAGTGGCACAGTTTGTGTCAGCCTGCGAAGTATGTCAGAGGGTGAAGCTGGAACATCAGAAGCCGGCTGGAATGCTTAACCCTCTACCTATTCCAGAGTGGAAATGGGAGAATATAGCTATGGACTTCGTAGTGGGGTTACCGGCGACGTCCAACAGATTGGACTCTATATGGGTGATTGTGGACAGACTCACCAAATCTGCTCACTTCATCCCTGTCAGGAGTGGCTATTCTGTGGACAAGTTGGCGCAGGTGTACGTTGATGAGATAGTCAGACTGCATGGGGTTCCTGTTTCTATAGTGTCAGATAGAGGGCCCCAGTTCACCTCCAGGTTTTGGCAGAGTCTGCAGAATGCCATGGGTACTAGATTGGATTTTAGCACTGCCTTCCATCCACAGACAGACGGACAGTCAGAGAGGACCATCCAGACCATAGAAGATATGCTGAGAATGTGTGTGCTGGACTTTGGCGGTTCTTGGAGGCAGCATCTACCTTTGGTGGAGTTTGCCTACAATAACAGCCATCATGCTAGCATCGGGATGGCTCCATATGAAGCTTTATATGGAAGGAAGTGCAGGTCACCTGTTTGCTGGGAGAAAGTTGGAGAAAAGGCCTTGGCAGGGCCTGAGCTAGTAGAGATCACCAGCAGGGTGGTACCCTTAATCAGAGAGAGAATCAAGACAGCTGCAAGCAGACAGAAGAGTTATGCAGACATCCGCAGAAGGCAAGTAGAGTTTCAGGAGGGGGATCTGGTATTGCTTAAGGTGTCTCCAATGAAAGGAGTGGTTCGGTTCGGGAAGAAAGGTAAGCTGGCTCCGCGGTACATCGGACCCTTTGAAGTCTTGCAAAAGATTGGGAATGTATCGTACAAGCTGGATTTACCTGCTTCAATGGAGAGAATCCATCCGGTTTTCCATGTTTCTATGTTGAGAAAGTTCGTGTCAGATCCGGGCAAGGTTCTTAGTGAGCCTGATGTGGAGATCCAAGAGGATCTAACCTATGTTGAGCAGCCAGTACGGATCTTAGACACCCAGATCAGAAAGCTAAGGAACAAGGAAATCCCGATGGTGAAAGTCCTTTGGAACCACCACAATATTGAGGAGTGTACCTGGGAGACACGGGAATCCATGCTCCAACAGTATCCCCATCTCTTTTAGAGATTAGTATCTATGTGTTCTATGTGTTTAATAGGTATGTTACGTTTCATGATATGCATGTACTAGTTGAGGAACATTCGGGGACGAATGTTCTTAAGGGGGGGAGAATGTAATACCCGGCTAGACTCCGGTATCGGAATTCCTACCGTCCGGTGGAATCTCGGATGTCGGAGACCTCTAGAAGGGTAGAATCATGTTTTATAAAAATGTTTTCATGTTTTTAATGGTTTTGAGTATGAAATTGAATGAGTTTTTGCATGAAAAGTCATAGGAGGAAAACCCAAGTTCGGCTGCCGAAAGTCAAGTTCGGCCGCCGAACATGCATGCGTTTTGGAGGCACGTTAGGCCCCCGAAAGCATGAGTTAGGGAAGTTCAGGTTCGGCCGCCGAAAGTCAAGTTCGGCCACCGAACATTCCATGGATGCGGAGGCACATTCGGCCCCCGAACGTGGCCTGGCCAGCCACTATAAATGGGGCACTTAGCCGAAATGGGCGAGTTTTCTCCCATTTTCGGCCACAGCAAGCTTCCGACCTTCCCTTTGCAACTCTAGTGTTCTTCCTCCAAATCTCTTCCATTTTTCTTGAGTTTTAAACTCACATTGCAAGTTTTGAGCGTTTAAAGCAAGTTTTGGAGCTTTGGGAACTCAGGAGCTCATTTTTGTGGATCTCCAAGTTTAGGTCGTCTCCCTCTCGATCTTCAAGAGGTAAGAGCCGATCTTAAGCTCCTTATGTGTTTTAAATAAGTTTTATGCAAGATCTATGGGTAGAAATGCATGTTAGGTTATATGTTGAGTTATGGGTTAATATTGATGTTATGAACAATGTGGCTTGTTTGAGTATGTTTGAAGTGTTGTAGTTGGGGTATTTGATGTTTTGAGGCCCCTAGGAACTTGTATGCATGATTTGGTTGAGATATATGCTTGATTTGAAGTTTTGGGAGGCAAGGGGTTCATGTGAACCAAGTTTCTGCCCTTCTGGCAGAAACCAGGTTCGGCCGCCGAAGGGAGTTTCGGCCGCCGAACCCCCTTTGTAGAGGCAGCATTCGGCTGCCGAAGTTGCCCCCGAAAAGAGACTTTCGTCTCTGTCTGGGACTTTCGGCCGCCGAAGGTGCCGCCGAAAGTGCCTGACTTTCGGATCTGTCCAGGACTTTCGGCCGCCGAAGGTGCCGCCGAAAGTGCCCTGTTTAGCCATTTCATGCATATCTCTATGTGATGTTTTCAGGATGTTTTAGGGGGTTTTTGGGGAGTAGTTTATAGTTATGTTCAAGTATGTTTGGTCCCTCATTTGAGTCCACCTGTGTAGGTTCGGACCCGAGGAACCGAGGACCCCAGCAGTGAGTTCAGCTGCTTCGGTATTGTCAGAGTCAGCCAGAGGTGAGTGGAACTAAAACTTAATCTTTTAAATTAAATGATTTATCATGTTTCATGCATCATGATTATGCAATAGGATGATTGCATTAGTTTTCACGAATATGCCGTATTGCATAAGTTGTTGTTGTTGTGGGTGAATGTCGGATGACCCAGTTAGTCCATGACAGGAAGACCAGGCCCCATGCTACAGGCCTGGCACAGAGTAAGAAAGACCAGGCCCCATGCTACAGGCCTGGCACAGAGTAAGAAAGACCAGGCCCCAGTCTACAGGCCTGGCACAGAGTAAGGAAAGACCAGGATCCCATCCTATGGTCTAGCACGGTTATGGGACTTGAAGACCAGGAGCCAGAGGAGGCCCTGGGAAAATGGTAAGTAATATATGTTCTGACAGGAAAGACCAGGACCCCATTCTATAGGCCTGGCACAGAGTTAATTTGGACTAATTGGTGACGAGTTCACCCAACCCTTATGTGAATTGTTTGTGTTATGATGCATTTCATAGAGCATAGTGTTAACGTGTTTTACTAGCTCTACTCACTGGGCTTTTAGCTCACCCCTCTCCCTTTACCCCCAGGCTTGCAGGTACAGTATAGTGCGGGAGTCCGGATAGAGTAAAGAAGTCATGTTTATGCAATAGCTAGCAATGGACATGATCAAATTATAATGTAATAGTACAGTGTAGTTATGTAATGAGTTTTATGGATGTTAGTGTGTGCTTGACCATAGATTGTTGTTATCCCTTGTTAATTACATGATCTTAGAGATTTTTATGATGTTTATGTAAACCAACTCAACAGATGTTATGTTACCCAGTGGGGGCACAGATGAGATCCCACAGAGGGATCAATGTTATGTTAAAGTTTATGCACAGGTTGAGTTTGGTTGATGTTCATGGAAAGAAAAGTTTTAATTTTTATGTATGTTGTTAATCATGTATGGGATTATACAGGTTTACAGGTTTTATGTCAGGCTTGCTACGGGTCCCGGCGGCCTTAAGTCGATCTGGATCCTAGCGCCGGTAGCGGTCCGATTTTCGGGTCGTTACAATATGTCTCAGACAGAGGGAGTTTTGGTGGTCATGTCCATCCGTTATGTGAAATGTTTGTGCTGTGACGCATTCCATGAAAGCATATGATTTATTATTGTTTTCCATGTTCTGCTCACTGGGCTTTTTAGCTCACCCCTTTCTCCTAACCCCTAGGTTTGCAGGTCAGAGCTAGTCCAGGAAGACGTCAAGGGTAATGTTATGCTTATGTAATAGATTAGTGTTTTAGAGTGGCCATGTATTGTAAATTGATCTAATGTATTGCAAGATAATGTAATGAAATGTAACGTAAAGTAGAGTTATGTTTATGGATTAGTACTGTGCTTGGCCCTAAGGTCTAGTTAGTCCCTTTTTAGTACATGATGTATGTAATGTTTTAATGTTGAGTTGTGTTTGAATCAAACTTATGGCATGTGATGTTTACCACACTAGAGTATTTGATGAGGACTCTAGAGGAGGTCTTATGTTTATGGTTTCGATGCATGCACAGGTTAGGTTTTGGTTCATCGGATGCGATCTAAGCTTGATGTATGTAATGTTGACCCAGCTAGAGCATTTGATGAGGGCTCTAGTATGGGGTTCTTTTATGTTTACAGTTATGTAGCATACAGGTCAAGCTCGGTGTATACATCAGATGTTTAAGTTTTTATGTTCATGTTTGATCATGTATGGGATTATACCAGCTGTACAGGATGCATAGTAGGCTTACTACGGGTCCCGGCGGTCTTAAGCCGATCTGGATCCTAGCGCCGGTAGCGATCCGATTTCCGGGTCGTTACACTAACATTCGTATTTTGGCCCGTCGGAACCCACCTTATGGCCTGGCATAAGATGCCTCGATTAGTGGGACTAACACCCAAATTATGGCTTGACAGAACTCGTCTTGTGCCCTAGCATCAGATGCCTCGATTAGTGGGACTAACACTCAGATTATAACCTAGCAAAACTCGCCTTATGGCTAGCATAAGATGCTTCGATTAGTGGGACTAACACCCGATTTATGGCCTAATAGAACTTATCTTGTCACTTGGCATAAGATGCCTCGATTAGCGAGACTAACACTCGAATTATAGTCTAGCGGAACTCGCCTTGTGGCCTGGCATAAGATGTCTCGATTAGCGAGACTAGCACTTGGATTATGGCCTAGCAGAATCCACCTTGTGACCTAGCATAAGATGCCTCAATTAGCGGGACTAACATCCGGATTTATGGCCTGGCATAATATGCCTTGATTAGCAGCACTAGCACCTAGATTATGGCTTGGCGAAATCCGCCTTATGGCTGGGCATAAGATACCTTGATTAGCGGAGCTAACACTCGGATTATGGCTTGATGGAACCCACCTTGTGGCCTGATATAACATGTCTTAATTAGCAAGACTAACACTCGGATTATGGCCTCACGAAACTCGCTTATGGCCTATCATAAGATACCTTGATTAGCGAAACTAACACCCAGATTATGGCCTGGCAGAACCCGCCTTGTGGTCTTTTGATGAATGCTCTTTAACCTTTTTGAAGAAGGCAACCCCCATCGTTCCTTGTCACTGAATAACACAACACATAAAAAAATACATCATCAATTGTTATTGATTAAATTTTCTCAGATTACAAATACTCTAGTAGTGGAAAATGACTTAGCCATCCAATTTGGCTAGCTTATAAGACTCTGGGTGAATAACCTTTGAGACCCTACATAGTTCTTTTTAATTTTACCCAACTTACTAGACCCAGCGTTACCCTCTGTTACATCTGTTCTTTTAAGGGCTAAGTCTCTTGCATTATAGACATATGACCTGACTCTTCTGTTGAACATTCGGGAAATCCTTTGCAATTCATTTATTTTTTACCATAATTGGGTCCTTTTGCAATTATATGAATAACTCCTACAAATTTACAGTCAGAGATAGTTTCAGGTGTAATACCCGGCTAGACTCCGGTATCGGAATTCCTACCGTCCGATGGAATCTCGGATGTCGGAGACCTCTAGAAGGGTAGAACTGTGTTTTATAAAAATGTTTTAATGTGTTTTATGATTTTTAAGTATTAAATAAAATGAGTTTTTGCATGAAAATAGCATTGGAGGAAAACCCAGGTTCGGCCGCCGAAAGTCAAGTTCGGCCGCCGAACATTTGCATGGATGCGGAGGCACATTCGGCCCCCGAACGTGGTCTGGCCAGCCACTATAAAAGGGTCCCTTAGCCGAAAATGGGCGAGCTTTTTCTCCCCATTTCGGCCAAGGTGAGCTTTCCGCCGTCTCTCACCCATTCTTGATGTTCTTCCTCTAAATCTTTCAAGATTTTCACTTGTTTTCACTTGGTTTTGAAGATTTAAGCTTTTGAAACAAGTTTTGGAGCTTTGGGAACTCAGGAGCTCATTTTCGAGGATCTCCAAGTTTAGGTCGTCTCCCTCTCGATCTCCAAGAGGTAAGGGCCGATCTTAAGCTCCTTATGTGTTTTAAATAAGTTTTATGCAAGATCTATGGGTAGAAATGCATGTTAAGTTATATGTTGAACCTATGGGTTTTTGATGACTTTTTGAACAATGTAGCTTGATTGTGTATGTTTGAAGTGTTGTAGATGGGGTATATGTATGTTTGAGGCCCCTAGGAACTTGTATGCATGTTTTGGTTGAGATATATGCATGATTTATGGTTTTGGGAGGCAGGAGGTTTATTTGAACCAAGTTTCTGCCCGTTTGGCAGAAACCAGGTTCGGCAGCCGAAGGGAGTTTCGGCCGCCGAATCCCTTTTGTGGAGGCAGCATTCGGCTGCCGAAGGTGCCCCCGAAAAGAGACTTTCGTCTCTGTCTGGCACTTTCGGCCGCCGAAGGTGCCGCCGAACCTGCCTGACTTTCGTCTCTGGAGGGACTTTCGGCCGCCGAACCTGCCGCCGAAAGTGCCCTGTCCAGCCATTTCATGCATGTATTCTTATGGTTAATTTATGATGTTTTAAGGGGTTTTTGGGGAATAGTTTAGAGTTATGTTCAAGTATGTTTGGTCCCTCATTTGAGTCCACCTGTGTAGGTTCGGACCCGAGGAACCGAGGACCCCAGCAGTGAGTTCAGCTGCGGTATTGTCAGAGTCAGCCAGAGGTGAGTGGAACTAAACTTAATCTTTTAAATTAAATGTTTTATCATGTATCATGCATCATGATTATGCAATAGGATGATTGCATTAGTTTTCACGAATATGCCGCATTGCATAAATTGTTGTTGATGTGGGTGAATGTTGGATGACCCAATTAGTCCAAGACAGGAAGACCAGGACCCCATGCTACGGCCTGGCACAGAGTAAGAAAGACCAGGCCCCAGTCTACAGGCCTGGCACAGAGTAAAACACAGTTATGGGACTCGAAGACCAGGAGCCCAGAGGAGGCCCTGGAAAATGGTAAGTAATGTATGTATGACAGGAAGACCAGGACCCCATGCTACGGCCTGGCACAGAGTTAACTTGGACTATTTGGTGACAAGTTCACCCAACCCTTATGTGAATTGTTTGTGTTATGATGCATTTCATTGGAGCATAGTATTAAAATGTTTTATAGTCCTGCTCACTGGGCTTTTAGCTCATCCCTCTCCCTTTACCCCCAGGCTTGCAGGTACAGTATAGTGCGGGAGTCCGAATAGAGTAAAGAAGTTATGCCTTTGTAATAGCTAGTAATGGACATGATCAAAATTGTAATGTAAAAGTACAGTATAGTTATGTAATGAGTTTTATGGATGTTAGTATGTGCTTGACCATAGAATGTTGTATCCCTTTTATACATGATCTTAGAGATTTTGATGATGTTTATGTAAACCAGCTCAACACAGGTTATGTTACCCCTTGAGGGCACAGATGAGATCCCACAGAGGGATCAATGTTATATTATGTTTATGCACAGGTTGAGTTTGGTTGATGAGTATGCAAAGGAAAGTTTTAATTCTTATGCTTATTGTTGATCATGTATGGGATTATACAGGTTTACAGGTATTATGTTAGGCTTGCTACGGGTCCCGGCGGCCTTAAGTCGACCCGGATCCTAGCGCCGGTAGCGGTCCGATTTTCGGGTCGTTACAGAATGGTATCAGAGCCCTAGGTTCATATGGTCGGACCTAGAGTGTCGGGCTCATAGAGGTTATAGAAGGTCAAGCACAATAGGAAAAGATCATGTCCACTAGGATAGGATGTGGAGTCCTGTCTTACATGATGATGTGAAATGCCATGACTGTATGCATGTGCATTAATGATATGCTATGATATGTGATGTATGTGATAAGGGTTCATGTGTGCCCACATGAACCATATGATGCTAATGTTGCTTGTGATGTGCACTGTTTTTCAGAAAACAGGATGAGAGGAACTCGTCGATCAGCAAGATTGACTGGAGTACCACCTGAGGATGAGGGCATGAGCGCCCGTCCTCCAGCATTGCCTAGGGCAATGTCAAGCAGGTCCAACAGGGACAGAGTAGCAAGAGACCCTAGAAGGTCTCTGGATCTGGGTAGGAGCAGATCAGTCAGAGGGACAGTTCAGGGAGGAGCGTCAGAGGATATGGGGGATGATATGGACGTAGAACAGAGGAGGGATGGCAGTTTGGGAGTCAGTATGCCAGAAGAAGGAATGGGAGAGTCCCAAGGAGGCACTCAGGCCTCGGGATTTGTACAGCCACCTCACTACCCACATTTCTCACAACACCCCGGGTATTCGATGGGAGGTACATCGGATTACCCTAGTTTCACCCCTTATCCCACACAGATGCCATACCCACCATACTACCCACCATACTCTCAGTACCCAATGTATCCACCTCCACCCTATTATCCAAATCCAGCAAATCCTACCTCAGAAAATGTTGCACCATCTCCACCACCTGCAGAACCAGCAGCCCCAGTTGCTCAACCACCTAGACCTAGCTCAGCCAGTGGGAGCAAGGTTAAGATGACAGACTATATGAAGCTGGGTGCTCCCCAGTTTGAAACTGGTAATGATCCGTTCGTGTACTTGGAGCGGGTCAAGACAATTACAGATGAGATAGGGGCGGATGACAGTAGAGCCATTCAGATGGCCGGGTTCACGCTCAAGTGCAAAAAGGCACGGGAGTGGTTCAAGAATTATGTGAATCCGAGAGTGGACAACATGACTTGGGAAGAGTTTGCAAATGAGTTTGCAGGATGGGCTTTCCCTGATAGTTCAAGGGAATTGAAGATGATAGAATTCGAGCAGTTGAGGCAAACTGATGACATGAGTGTAGACGAATATACCGACAGGTTTATGGAGTTGCTGCCATTTGCAGGGCAAGACCTTAGCACAGACCAGAAGAAGTCGAGGAGGTATATCATGAAGCTCCATCCCAGGTATTCCTCCTTGGTTCAGTCAGCAGATAGAGAGAGTTTTCACGCCATAGTAGACATGGCTAGGAGAATGGAGGCTAGTGCCATCGTTCAGGGGACAGTCAAGCAGACAGTGGCACAAGCTTCTGGTTCTAAAACTCCGGGTGGGGGAAGGTTAGATCCCTCTACCTTGAGTGCAGCAGCTTCAGGCAGTAAGAGATGGAATAAACCCAAGGGTAAGAAGAATAAGTTCTGGAACAAGGTCAAATCTAGTCTGGGATTTGGGAGTGGCTCAAGCTCTGGTGCGGATAATGCAGTTTGTGCGAGGTGTGGTAGACCACACAAGGGAGTATGTCGGTTTGGGGCGAACGTCTGTTTCAGATGTGGTCAGGAGGGGCATATAGCTAGAGATTGTCCAAGAGCGGCCCCGATGGCTCAGTCCCAGCAGACAGCTTCAGGCAGTGTAGCGCAGCCAGCAGCTCCAGCCATGACTCAGGCCAGTGGCAGAGGCAGAGGGAGAGGAGCAGCCTCTTCTTCAGCGGGTTTCAGAGGTGAAGGTCCATCAGCCCCAGCACGGATCTTCACAATGACACAGCAGGAGGCAGACGCATCCAACACCGTGGTGGCAGGTAATCTCGTCATAGGTTGTTCGGATGTTTATGCATTGATGGACCCTGGTGCATCTCATTCATTTATTGCTCCGAGAGCCGTCCAGAGGTTGGGGTTGATGATCTCTGGGTTAGAGTGTCCTCTCTGGGTCAGTGGACCCAAGTGTGATCCATCAGTGGCAGAGTCAGTCTGTCAGTGTAGTCCAGTTTTTGTTGAGGGGAGATGCATGTCCGCCGACCTTGTGGTTCTAGATTTGACAGACTTTGACGTCATTCTAGGGATGGACTGGTTATCTACCCATGGTGCTACCTTGGACTGCAGGGACAAGGTAGTCAGGTTCAGAGGTCAGGATGGATCAGAGGTTGTCTTCAGAGGAGACAGGAGGGGTACACCTAGAGGTATGATCTCAGCTCTTCAGGCTCGTAGGTTGCTTAGGAGGGGATGTCAGGGGTATTTGGCTCATGTGAGAGAGCTAAATAGTCAGGTTAGAGAGCCCGCCTCGGTGCCAGTGGTTAGAGAGTACTTAGATGTGTTCCCAGACGAGCTGCCAGGTTTACCACCTGCTAGGGAGATAGAGTTCGAGATAGAACTGATGCCTGGAACCCGACCGATCTCTATCCCTCCCTACAGGATGGCGCCAGCAGAATTGAAAGAGTTAAAGGAGCAGCTACAGGAGTTGGTAGACAAGGGCTTCATCCGACCGAGTACCTCACCCTGGGGTGCTCCAGTTCTGTTTGTGAAAAAGAAGGATGGATCTCTTAGACTTTGTATCGACTACAGGCAGTTGAACAAAGTCACTACCAAGAACAAGTACCCATTGCCAAGGATCGACGATCTATTCGACCAGCTAGCAGGAGCGGGTTGCTTCTCCAAAATAGATCTGAGATCGGGGTACCATCAGTTGAGGATCAGGGAAGAGGACGTACCAAAGACAGCTTTCAGGACCAGATATGGGCATTTTGAGTTCCTTGTGATGCCGTTCGGGTTAACTAACGCCCCTGCAGCATTCATGGATCTCATGAATAGAGTGTTTAGCCAGTACCTGGATCACTTCGTTATTGTCTTTATAGATGATATCTTAGTGTATTCCAGGAATGCAGAGGAGCATGCCCATCATCTGAGGTTGGTTCTACAGACCTTGAGGGAACATGGCTTGTATGCCAAGTTCTCCAAGTGTGAGTTCTGGCTAAGGAGCATTTCATTCTTGGGGCATGTAGTGTCAGAGAATGGAATAGAGGTAGACCCCAAGAAGACAGAAACTGTGGCTAACTGGCCTAGACCCACTTCAGTGACAGAGATCAGGAGTTTCTTGGGTTTGGCAGGTTACTACAGGAGGTTCGTACAGGACTTCTCAAAGATAGCAGCTCCTCTGACCAGACTAACCAGGAAGAATCAGAAGTTTCTGTGGACCGACCAGTGCGAGGAGAGTTTTGAAGAGCTCAAGAAGAGGTTGACTTCAGCACCAGTTTTAGCTCTGCCATCTAGTGGAGAGGACTTTACAGTCTTTTGTGATGCGTCCCGTGTGGGACTGGGTTGTGTGCTTATGCAGAACGAACGGGTGATTGCTTATGCTTCTAGGCAGCTAAAGAAGCATGAGTTGAATTACCCCACACATGACCTTGAGATGGCAGCAGTGATCTTTGCACTCAAGATGTGGAGGCATTACCTCTATGGGGTAAAATGTGAAATCTTTACAGATCATAAGAGCCTGCAATACATCCTGAGTCAAAGAGACTTAAATTTGAGACAGAGGAGATGGGTAGAGTTGCTGAGTGACTATGATTGCAAGATTCAGTATCATCCGGGTAAGGCGAATGTCGTGGCAGACGCCCTAAGCCGGAAGTCACTAGGCAGTCTATCCCACATCACGGTAGAGAGAAGACCAGTGGTGAAGGAGCTTTACAAGCTCATCGAGGAAGGTCTACAGTTGGAGTTGTCTGGTACAGGTGCCTTGGTTGCTCAGATGAAAGTGACACCCGTGTTTCTGGAGCAGGTGGCTCAGAAACAGCATGAGGACCCAGAGTTAGTGAAGATTGCCAGGACTGTTCAGTCAGGCAAGGACAGTGAGTTCAGATTTGACAATAAGGGGATCCTCCGCTATGGGAGTCGATTGTGTGTACCAGATGACATAGGGCTAAAAGGAGACATTATGAGAGAGGCTCATAATGCAAGATACAGCATTCACCCCGGAGCCACCAAAATGTATCAGGATCTGAAGAAGGTTTATTGGTGGCCAGCTATGAAGAGAGAAGTGGCACAGTTTGTGTCAGCCTGCGAAGTATGTCAGAGGGTGAAGCTGGAACATCAGAAGCCGGCTGGAATGCTTAACCCGCTACCTATTCCAGAGTGGAAATGGGAGAATATAGCTATGGACTTCGTAGTGGGGTTACCGGCGACGTCCAACAGATTGGACTCCATATGGGTGATTGTGGACAGACTCACCAAATCTGCTCACTTCATCCCTGTCAGGAGTGATTATTCTGTGGACAAGTTGGCGCAGGTGTACGTAGATGAGATAGTCAGACTGCATGAGGTTCCTGTTTCTATAGTGTCAGATAGAGGGCCCCAGTTCACCTCCAGATTTTGGCGGAGTCTGCAGAATGCTATGGGTACTAGGTTGGATTTCAGCACTGCCTTCCATCCACAGACAGACGGACAGTCAGAGAGGACCATCCAAACCATAGAAGATATGCTCAGAATGTGTGTGCTGGACTTTGGCGGTTCTTGGAGGCAGCATCTACCTTTGGTGGAGTTTGCCTACAATAACAGTCATCATGCTAGCATCGGGATGGCTCCATATGAAGCTTTATATGGAAGGAAGTGCAGATCACCTGTTTGCTGGGAAGAGGTAGGAGAGAGGTCCTTAGCAGGACCCGAGCTAGTAGAGATCACCAGTAGGGTGGTGCCCATGATCAGAGAAAGAATCAAGACAGCTGCAAGCAGACAGAAGAGTTATGCAGACATCCGCAGGAGACTAGTAGAGTTCCAGGAGGGGGATCTGGTATTGCTCAAGGTGTCTCCAATGAAAGGAGTGGTTCGCTTCGGGAAGAAAGGTAAGCTGGCTCCGCGGTACATCGGACCCTTTGAAGTCTTGCAAAAGATTGGGAATGTATCGTACAAGCTGGATTTACCTGCTTCAATGGAGAGAATCCATCCGGTTTTCCATGTTTCTATGTTGAGAAAGTTCGTGTCAGATCCGGGCAAGGTTCTTAGTGAGCCTGATGTGGAGATCCAAGAGGATCTCACCTATGTTGAGCAGCCAATACGGATCTTAGACACCCAGATCAGAAAGCTAAGGAACAAGGAAATCCCGATGGTGAAAGTCCTTTGGAACCACCACAATCTGGAAGAATGCACTTGGGAGACACGGGAGTCCATGCTCCGGCAATATCCTCATCTCTTTTAAGGTTAGTCTCTATGTGTTTATGTGTGTATGTTATGTTGTTTGGTATGCATGTACTAGTTGAGGAACATTCGGGGATGAATGTTCTTAAGGGGGGGAGAATGTAATACCCGGCTAGACTCCGGTATCGGAATTCCTACCGTTCGATGGAATCTCGGATGTCGGAGACCTCTAGAAGGGTAGAACTGTGTTTTATAAAAATGTTTTAATGTGTTTTATGATTTTTAAGTATTAAATAAAATGAGTTTTTGCATGAAAATAGCATTGGAGGAAAACCCAGGTTCGGCCGCCGAAAGTCAAGTTCGGCCGCCGAACGTGCATGCGTTTTGGAGGCACGTTAGGCCCCCGAAAGCATGAGTGAGGGCAGTCAAGGTTCGGCCGCCGAAAGTCAAGTTCGGCCGCCGAACATTTGCATGGATGCGGAGGCACATTCGGCCCCCGAACGTGGTCTGGCCAGCCACTATAAAAGGGTCCCTTAGCCGAAAATGGGCGAGCTTTTTCTCCCCATTTCGGCCAAGGTGAGCTTTCCGCCGTCTCTCACCCATTCTTGATGTTCTTCCTCTAAATCTTTCAAGATTTTCACTTGTTTTCACTTGGTTTTGAAGATTTAAGCTTTTGAAACAAGTTTTGGAGCTTTGGGAACTCAGGAGCTCATTTTCGAGGATCTCCAAGTTTAGGTCGTCTCCCTCTCGATCTCCAAGAGGTAAGGGCCGATCTTAAGCTCCTTATGTGTTTTAAATAAGTTTTATGCAAGATCTATGGGTAGAAATGCATGTTAAGTTATATGTTGAACCTATGGGTTTTTGATGACTTTTTGAACAATGTAGCTTGATTGTGTATGTTTGAAGTGTTGTAGATGGGGTATATGTATGTTTGAGGCCCCTAGGAACTTGTATGCATGTTTTGGTTGAGATATATGCATGATTTATGGTTTTGGGAGGCAGGAGGTTCATTTGAACCAAGTTTCTGCCCGTTTGGCAGAAACCAGGTTCGGCAGCCGAAGGGAGTTTCGGCCGCCGAATCCCTTTTGTGGAGGCAGCATTCGGCTGCCGAAGGTGCCCCCGAAAAGAGACTTTCGTCTCTGTCTGGCACTTTCGGCCGCCGAAGGTGCCGCCGAACCTGCCTGACTTTCGTCTCTGGAGGGACTTTCGGCCGCCGAACCTGCCGCCGAAAGTGCCCTGTCCAGCCATTTCATGCATGTATTCTTATGGTTAATTTATGATGTTTTAAGGGGTTTTTGGGGAATAGTTTAGAGTTATGTTCAAGTATGTTTGGTCCCTCATTTGAGTCCACCTGTGTAGGTTCGGACCCGAGGAACCGAGGACCCCAGCAGTGAGTTCAGCTGCGGTATTGTCAGAGTCAGCCAGAGGTGAGTGGAACTAAACTTAATCTTTTAAATTAAATGTTTTATCATGTATCATGCATCATGATTATGCAATAGGATGATTGCATTAGTTTTCACGAATATGCCGCATTGCATAAATTGTTGTTGATGTGGGTGAATGTTGGATGACCCAATTAGTCCAAGACAGGAAGACCAGGACCCCATGCTACGGCCTGGCACAGAGTAAGAAAGACCAGGCCCCAGTCTACAGGCCTGGCACAGAGTAAAACACAGTTATGGGACTCGAAGACCAGGAGCCCAGAGGAGGCCCTGGAAAATGGTAAGTAATGTATGTATGACAGGAAGACCAGGACCCCATGCTACGGCCTGGCACAGAGTTAACTTGGACTATTTGGTGACAAGTTCACCCAACCCTTATGTGAATTGTTTGTGTTATGATGCATTTCATTGGAGCATAGTATTAAAATGTTTTATAGTCCTGCTCACTGGGCTTTTAGCTCATCCCTCTCCCTTTACCCCCAGGCTTGCAGGTACAGTATAGTGCGGGAGTCCGAATAGAGTAAAGAAGTTATGCCTTTGTAATAGCTAGTAATGGACATGATCAAAATTGTAATGTAAAAGTACAGTATAGTTATGTAATGAGTTTTATGGATGTTAGTATGTGCTTGACCATAGAATGTTGTATCCCTTTTTATACATGATCTTAGAGATTTTGATGATGTTTATGTAAACCAGCTCAACACAGGTTATGTTACCCCTTGAGGGCACAGATGAGATCCCACAGAGGGATCAATGTTATATTATGTTTATGCACAGGTTGAGTTTGGTTGATGAGTATGCAAAGGAAAGTTTTAATTCTTATGCTTATTGTTGATCATGTATGGGATTATACAGGTTTACAGGTATTATGTTAGGCTTGCTACGGGTCCCGGCGGCCTTAAGTCGACCCGGATCCTAGCGCCGGTAGCGGTCCGATTTTCGGGTCGTTACATCAGGAGTTGTTACCTCGGGTTCAAGTCTCATCTCTTCAATATTTCTTAGTAAACTTTCAAAGTGTGTCGTCCCTTATTAACCTCTCGATCTCATCTTTCAACTGTCGGCACTCCTCTATTATGTGTGCATGGTCTTTATGAAAGTAGCAGTACTTGATCCTGTGTCGCCTTTCGATTCTCTCGGGGTTGAGCTTGGGAGGCCACCTGACTTCCTTGTCGTTTTTCCTGATCCACATTAGCATATGTGTTCATGAGTCATTCAACGAAGTATAGTTTTTATACTTACCTTGATCATCCCTTATTCGGAAGACTGGGTAGCTTATGTGGTCTTCTTCATATCCTCATCTCTGCACCTTTTGGTTTCGCTTTAGAGTCATCTTTTTATCCTCTTTCAACGCTTGGACTTCGTCATCCAACCTGATGTATTTCTGAGATTTATCCATTAATTGTTGGTACGTAACAGCTGGATTTTTTATTAAGGAATCCATGAACTTGATGTTGTGTGTTCCCTTCTTCAAGGCTTCACATGCTATCTCATGATTTTATTCCTCTATCTGTATTGCTTCTGCATTAAATCATGAGATAAAGCTCCTTGAAGACTCGCCCTTTCTCTAGCAGATCTTCTATAAGTCACAGAAGAGCTTTTTGGGAGGTATACAAGTAATAAACCTGGACTTAAATAACATAGCGAACTATGTGAGGTTCTAAATTAAACCTAGGCTCAGATGTTGGTATCATTTTTTAGCCAAACCTGGGAGCATTGATGGAAACACTCAGCACAATATGAAGTTGTTGACATCTTGAAGCTGCATGGTCATTCTAAAGATTGCCAAGTGACTTTTGTAATCTTCTGTTCCGTCATATTTACTCAAGCTAGGTAGCTTGAACTTGGTTGGGAAGGTTTCTACTAATATCTCTTCTAATAGGGGCCAGACATCATCCAGGTCATAGTCCTCCTCCTACTCCTTCTGATATCTCTGAACAGTCTGTACCAGCTTCCAGTCGATGTCTGTTAGAGCATCGTCTAGTGACTCTTCTTCTTCAAACTTGGCCTTTCCTTTGGACCGTGTCCAGACCACCTCTGTCCAAACCCTTAGGGTATATAAGAGACTTCCTCCCTTCCCTGGGGAGCTATGAATGATGCCTCTTCCCGACTTTTGTATTCTTCGAGAGTAACCTGCAACCTTCTAATGTATTGGAGCATTTGTTCATTGTTCAGATTGTTAAGATCTACTTCGCTTACCATAGGGGATGTGTTTTTCTCCACTACCAGGAGTGACTGTGCGGTTGTCGAAGCCGGTCAAAAATAACCTTTTCAGTTATCAATAATATTACTACTGCAGATAGTGGTAAAAGGATCGAATCCACAGGGAACTCTGAAAACTTACATATCTTCCTTGTCAAGACCAAGAGAATTAACTGAAAGCAAAATAAAAATAAAGTGCAATAAAAGTAAAAAATGGGGGGTTTTGAGATTGATTGAACTGATCTAATGCTGAAAGCAATAAAAAAAAGCGAATAATAAAATAAAGAGATTTTAATAATGAGAAAGATCTAGTTGAAGAATTGGATCCACTTCAGTTGTTGGGATTGATTATTGACACTTAGTTTCCCTTAATAGATTCAATAGATTAGTTATGGAGATGGAAGACGCTTCTCACCACCATGTCTCTCCTTAATCATAAATTAATTAGAACGTCCTCTAACCAATCACTAATCAAAAAGTTGTCAAGGAACGTCCTTGGGCCTTAGGCATCAAAACAACTGTCAATTGAATTAAGAAATAGAGAGATCTAATCCTAGCTACCCAAACACATGGTGATATTTCTAGATTATGCAACTTCCTTAGTTTTTATACCAAGTGTTCTTCTGTTTGAACAATCTAAGCAATTACGGACTCAAAATTATTCAAACTAACAATATATTACCTTGCAATCAAGAATCAAGTGGCCACATTGATCATAATAAGAAAGCAATAATGGAATGCACAAATATTGAATAACCAATAGGTAAACAACTTATGTTCAGATCTCACAATCCATAAAACAACCAAAGTATTACCTAATATTCAACTAGAATAAAAGGTTTCAGCCACTCATGGCTGAACCAAAACTAAAAAATAAAGAAAGGAAGAAGAAGAGATGGTGCCACTTGCAATCCCGTAGGTGTGTCCAAGGGAGAGTAGAAAAAACATGGGGAGGCTCCTTATGTGTCTTTTTATAGTTGAAAGTGTTGCCCTAGGTCCTTACTTGCTGCCCAAGTTGTTAAGTTGCTGCCCAAGAGGCTGCCCTTGTACAACTTGCCGGCCAAGTTGCTCTGCAGAGAGAGGGAGGCGCGCGGCTAGGTCTAGAGAGGGAGAGAGGCGCATGGCTAGGTCTTCATGTGCAAGGAGTGTTGCCCTAGGTCTTCCTTGCTACCCAAGTTGACCTCCTTGCTGCCCAAGTGCTGCCCATGCCGCCCATATCTTGCATTGATGAGGTGGAGCCTCTCTTTTGAATTTTGAATTTTGAATGTGCAAGACTTGAGGTGGCATGTGTGTCTTCTTTGGCTTCTTTGACAAGCTGAATTTGAATTTCAAATTTGAATGTGCATCTTCTAGAGATTTGGCTTCTTCAATAAGGAAAAAGATTCTCGAAGATCTTGAATTTTAAACTGCTCCGCAGACTGCACTTTCTTTATTTGCCACTTTCCTTATTTAGCACTTTCCTTATTTAGCATTTTCCTTAATGAGCTGAACCTTGATTTTGAATTTTGAATTCTCTTAAGGATTTGAAATTTGAATTTCAAATTACTTTCCTTATTTGGCTCCTTTCAAGTTGCACTTAGCATGCTTGCTCTCCTTTGCTCCATTTTAGGCAGTTTTAGGGGCATTTTCACCAAATTGTCTCTTTACACCATTTTCTGCAGAATAAGATCAAAATCACAAAATTAGGCAGAGAAAGTGTAAATTAACATCAATAACATCATGATAATATGGTCTAAATTATGCTCTATCAAGGAGTGAAAGAAATGATAGCGCCTTCATTGGTAGCAACCCTAGCAACAGCTTGTAAATTGTTGGCCATTTCAAGAAATGAGAGAGATTTCTTTTTAAGAGAAAAGGGAATTAAAGACCGGTCATAATCTAAATAAACAGAGAGAATTCAGTGTATCTCCCGACAGCGGAACCAAATAATATAATAAAAAATAGAGTTGTATTTTGATTGGTCAATTCTGTAAGAAAACAGAACGAACGTGAGGTAGTTAGCGCATATGGCAGTCACTCCGACACTTCAGTCAGTAAACTAGGGAATAGGGCGAATATAAAAAATTGCTTAGAATTCAAGAGTAGTGTAAGAATTGTATACTTTTATCTCTATGATCATTAGTTTTTTATACTGTAAGAAGATGGAGTTAATTATAACATTTTCTGACAATCCGGTAGTGATGTAGCCAATTGTTTGATAAGGGATCTCGTCGGCTAATCGGTTGGTGATCCTGCGATTATGGAGATCTGCTGGATTGTGCCTACCAACAATAATTGTGTGAATATTTGATCTATTTAGAAGAGAGTGAATCTTATAATGAACTAGGTGTAATGGTGTCCAGGTCTTTTTTTTCTACGAGTAGGACTGCGTATCCAAGTATTAGACTCTTGCCACGTGGCCTTGTGTTGTGATGACAGCTCCCAATTTACTTTGAATGATTGTTGGGTACATATGTATATATAAAATATAATTAAAAATACATTGAGTTTTATTATTTTTTATAATATTATGAACTTTAAAAAAATATATGAATGTTTAATTTTTAAAACGAATTGATCAGTTTTTGTGTAGAAATTACGTTTTAAATAAATTACTTTAGAAAAAATATTTTGAAAAGTAGTTTAACATAAATAGCACTAAAAACTTTCAATTTATGTAAACACTGAAATTAAAAATTTTAAAGTTATATATATTTTCAAATTAATTTAAATAATAAAAATTGCAATTATGAATAACTTAAAGAATTAAAAATATTTTTAGCAGTCCCAACTCTTTCCGTTTTTTTACTTTTCATAATACGTGTAAAAGATATTTTTATTAGTGATTTGTAATTTAAAACTACAATAATTATTTAAAATATTTAATATTTGTTTAAAATACTATGTATAAAAAATTTATAAATATTATTAAAATTCATTTTTTATATTTAAAAGATTACGTTTGGCTTGTGGCTACCTATCCCTATCTTGATTTTTCAAAATGATACAAGTAATATTTTCTAAATGTAATTTAAACTTCTTGTATATTATTCATTTGTTTTAGATTTTATTTATTTGGTTCTAATTTGTTTCTATTTTGATTGGTGTTCAGTGTGGAGGAGGCTTTGAATTTTGTATCTTCTCTCCGACTGACAGGCTCTTGCATGTCAATGTTGACACTTTGAGACTGCACCGATGCATCTGGTGACCATTGCTCCCATGAGAATTCTATTGCGTCGCCTCCCTTTGAGTGGTGATGGTGGTGGTTTCATGCCTCTTTTCACGATGGTTAGTTTGGTTATTGGTGGAAAGTGGCTGGTTTTAGTGCGATGTATTTTCTTTTAATTTTTCTGTCTCTGTTGTCACTCTTTTTATTTGGATAAGTCGTGCATCTTATTGTTTTGACTTGTGGATTGCTTTTTCTGTTGATCATCTTTCCTTTGATTATGTCCATGGTGAAAATATTTTCAAGCGGTGATTTGGTAATTTCAGGTGATGATGGACTAGTTGGGACGGTGCCTGGGGAAGAGACTCTGGTTTAATTTTAGATCGAGCTTGACTTGTTAGATTGTGAGTTGGGCTTTTCATTATTAGACTTATTACTGCATGGATTAACCTTTCAATGCATTTATACTTTGCATTGCATGTTAAAAAATTAAAAATAAACTCTGAATTGAATACTAAAAATATCCCATTTTCGTTATATTCTCCCTGCTAAATTTGATTTTCCTCTTACTCCATGATAGATCTGGTTTTCTTCTTACTCCATCATATGCGTCTCTCAATGTTCGATTTGATGAAAAGACCTCCAAAATAAAAAAGATGGTCAGGGGATGCTCCCGGTGGAGACCCTCCGACATTCAAGTCAGGTTCATGAATTAGTGTAGTATGGATAGGTAAGAGTTGCAGAGAAAAATAAAGTAAGAAATATGGAGCCGTAAGAAATATGGAGCCGAGGAAGAAGCAGAAAAAAAGGACCCCCCTTTCCGTCTGCTCGTGATGTATATATGCTTCTCTGCTACAATATTAGCTCTCTGTCACTCAGCTCCGTACGTACGGATGTGTTAAGACTCCTCTCCATGTGGCAATTTAATTCTCTCCGGCACGCGTGCGGGTAGGGCTGCGAGGTGATTGGGCCTACTATTCTTTCTCACATCAGTTCACTGGACTGGACTTCTTCTTATTGGCCCCGGCTCATGGTGGATCCGGCCTACCCCGCGCATTCGGGTCGAGACTTGAGACGCTGGGTCGGTTTTGTTTAAGGAGCGCTTGATGGATTTTGGGCCATTGTTCTCCTCTTGGGCTCGGTCTTGCCCAGGGCAGAGAAATTCCAACAGTCATCACTCACTTTCTCCTTTTATTTATTTTATTATTTAACAAGTCAATTTAAATTGAAATTCGCAATTTTGATGGCATGACTTAGCGCAAGTCAATTTAAATTGAAATTGGCAATTTTGATGGCATGACTCAGCGCACTTGAATGAAATTGAAGAAATGAATTTCAGTTCAATTAAATATTTAAATTGAGAAAATACAATCACCTAAACATTTTTACAATTTTTTTTAAACGCATTTATTATGAAAATTTCTTTTTTCATATTAATATATTATATAAAATAATCTTTTGACACATATAAAGAGCATATTAAATAAAATTTTAATGGAGCATGTTTGCATTCAAGAGTAATTTATGTGGTATATATGTATATAATTTATTATGTCATTTTAATTAAAATCTTGATAAATAGTACATATTAAAAAAATAATAGAGATGATGTAATAAGAATTTTTTGAACTTTAAATGAAAAATTATATTATATTGCCAGTATAATATGTATATCTACACTTTTATTTATAAAAATTTAAATTTTAATTAAGTCGTGGAAAAATATATAATCATTTTTATTAAAATATAGTATTTTAGTAGATTTCATGTGAATTCGATGTAATTAATAATTAATATATAATAATTATATTAAAAAAATTTTTTATAATTGAACCAGATTAGAGATAACAATGGATTTAATATTTTTTTATTATTCAATATGACTAAATGAATTTAGGATGATATAATTAAATTTGAGACAGATTCAAATTAAATTGATTTTTATATGTTGTATATATAATTATTTAATTTTATTTATATAAATAATTAATTTAATATAAAATATATATTTATAATAATATTTATAAAACATATATTGATTATTTATAATAATATTTAATTTAATATAAATAATTTGGCATTTTTTAAATTTGCTTTTAAAGTGGCATATCCATAGTTCATCGTAATACACCAAATTCCAATTTGGTCATTTCATTTGAAAGAGAAGTTTGGATAACCAAAGTCTAACTTTGAAAATCGTTCCCTAAACTAAAAAAAAAACCTTTAACTTTTCAAAAAATTAGAGAAAATGTCAACTAAATAAAAATAATTTTCACTTCTTTTTTAATTAAAAAAAAAAGTAAAATAACAATATTACCCTCTTAACTATACTTACCGGAGCAAGCCAAAATCTGAAAATGGTGCAAGGAAGCTAGAGGGAAAGACGAAGTAAACCTCAAGAGTGGCAGTGAGTTCCCATATGGTAAAAGCAATCTCTCCAACTTGAGATCCTTAGGGCAAGGCAAATCATCCTCTTTAGCCTTCTCTTCGTGCTTCATTGCTGGCCTATCATTTTCCATATTCTCCGATCAAATTCCTTATTCCTTACTGCAACCATCATACTCTCTAATCCCAAACTACAAATCTTCTAAAAGAATTCAACAACAGAAGAAAAAAAAAAAGCTTTTATCAAAGACTTTTCTTTCTTAAAGTTTTGGATTAGAATTTTATTGAACAAAGTAAATAATAATAACATAAATAGATTCATATTTAACATGGTACCGTAAATATTTCACGCTCTAATGTAGTACAGAACTTGAGGGGTGTGTTGAATGTTACAACGGTTTATAATAGGGATAATATGCCTTTATAAGAGTTTTAAACACTCATTTTCTAGTTTTTGGGTGAGTTAAATCTCACTCAAATTTACCGGGCACTCCAATTGACCCAATAACATTATATGTAACCACAAGCAATCTAAGTGTGGAGATAAGCTCTTCGGCGAGACAAAGCCTGAGGGAAAACCCGATGTTTATTTATTTGGATTCTATTGGGGTTGTGATTTGGATTCAAAGCTAACCAAATCCAGTTACTAAAGGTTGATTGATTGTTTGATAGTGATGGCATATGATCCAATCAGGACTATGATGATTGGCACATAGAAGGGAGAGGGATGGAGTGAGAGAGGCGTGAGTAGGAGGAAGAAGCATAAAGAGATGAGAAAATGAGAAGTAGGATTCTTTTTATTTATTTGATACCAAATTTCACGGACTCAAGTTTTGGCTCTCACTTGAGACCGTATGTCACTTGACTTAAACACTACACATTGAAGAGACTAAAATGTTATTAAAGCGAGCATATATATATATATATATATATATATATATATATATATATAAGCATCAAACAAGCACAATGGCATAAGCAACCCAAACATCACATGTAGGCACAGAGATTTTAATAAAAATGTTACTCATTTCATTCCAGGAGCAAAACGGTCATTACACAATTCGACACAATAATCCTCACACCACTTGCAGATAGGTGGAGCACTTATAAGGGGTGGAGACATAGCACAAGGACTCGGTAGGCCTACAGTGGCTAGCTGGGCCCAATCCTCACTGGTGGCCAACTAGTCACTCCCCCTAAAGAGCCTTAGGAACAAATCGAGTTGTGGCAGGATGACATTTTCATTTTCATCTTTTGAAAAAATAAATTCCACATCAGCCAAATACTTAGAAATTGGTTATCATAGGTTGTACCAACTTTTATGTTACTCAAATTAATATTTAATAAATTTTATTTTACAAATTTCATTATATTACAAATTAAAGTTTATTATTATAGTAGTCTAAGTTCAAGGACTAAAAGAAATTATATATCTAAGATAGAACCGAAAATAAAAATCTTGAAATAAGATTCTGAATCTTATTTATAATAATTCATTTTATATAAATTAAAAAAAATTAAGTTCAAATCTTTACCATTATGTGAACATAACTGTCCACTAACTCCTTTTCTCATAAAAAATTGTTAACCAAAAGATGAGGCGCGCTCTCTCATCTCAAAAGAAAAAAACGCTCATAAAAATTTCTCTCCCCTCTCCTCAAAAGGCTTTATCAAAACAGTTTGATGGGAGAACAAAAAGTTGGTTTTCAATATAGTATAATCTAAGGATATCCAGATACTTTGAGTTCTTGTAGAATACACTGCGATTTCAAGTAATCCTTAAATTGTGAATTATATGCATAATTCGTAGAAAATACGTGATTATATATGGACTATGTGATACAATGTGAACTGGTATATTGTTTAATTATTTTGGTCCCGAAAAATTTATGGATTTTTCAACATTTGTACCAGGGCCTAGTCTTTATATGCCATATTTTTTTTGTAAAAAAAATAATTACAAATATTTTTTTATTTTTTATCCAAACATATTTTAGATAGACATTTTGAATTGCTTATATCATACTTTATACATTTTTTTAATGTAAAATTGATATCATTGGAAAACTCTTGAAATACGTTTTTCAACGATATATTACATAAATTTTTTTTGTTTTATATTGGTTGGGATCTAAATTATCAAAGTTGAGACCTTTTTGATACAATTTATTTTGTTTTAGAATATCTATAGAATATGTTATTTTGAGCACAGTAGAAGTTAGTTGAAGCCAAACTATAGCCTTTATTAATTTTTGGCAAAATTAAATTATAAAAAGATTCAGAACATTACAATCCCATATAAAAAAGATTTGAAAAATATGTTAGAGCGCGTGAGAGGCTGGTCCAGACTACTGAGCTTGGACCTAGGTGCACAACACTGAAGGGTCCGAGCGGGTGGCGCTAGAGCACGCGGGCCCAGCCACTGGGGCGTGCAGGACTAAGCCGCATGCAGGTTGAGCCCGCACTTAGGCTTGGCCAGTCTAAGCTAATTTTTTTTAATTAATAAAAAGAAAAATTTTTAAGAAAAACAACAAAATAAATTATTGATCTAAAATTTATTAAAAAAAATTTTTGAATAGTGATATTTAAAAAAAATTAAAATTAAAATGGAGATTTTTTATATAATTATTTTTAATAATTTTTTAAATTATTATTAAATAATTTGTTTTATTTTTTTTTTTTAAATGTCCAAAGTTTTTTTTTTGTTGGTGATATCACTATCTTTTTTATTTTGGACCATTGTATATTTATTTATTTGTGTATGTGTACAAAAATATAATATCAGCTTCCAATACGATGCAAATCATTCATGACTCCGTAGGAGCACTCCTACCAAACAAAGGGTTCAAACAGATGGGATGATTAGATAACTGATAATCACCGAGATGGATCCTATAGATACTTCAAATGAGATAAACCATCCAGTATAGTTTATTATCGATGTGAATGATAAATTTTCATTTTGAAAATATTTTTTTTCACAAGACAAAGAAAGATATGCTTTTCTTTAAGGATCGTGTTGTCTAATTCCAATCTAAAAAGGAATTTTAGATTCCATTTGGGAGAATGTCAACGAGTTCTACAGTCACCTTGTATTAGAATTCATTAGTTAATATTCCAAATAGGTTGCAAATAAGACGACGTATTATTCAATAGGATTATCAAGGCTTAATAATAGGTCTATAGTTAAGCCAAAACTTCCTAGAGTTGACTGTAATCTGAATCGACTAGAGGAGATTTTATACATGTTTCTTGAATATTCTATTCTTATGCCTCAAGTCTATATTAGATGTTAATAATTTCTTTTGGAAATTATTATTATCTATATAGTTTGTTGATACTATTGTGGATAATTTTATAATGAACAATCTATCTTTCATCATTTTATGATTTTAAATAATATATTTTTTTTATGAATTGTTAATTGTTCATTATTTTTATACCATATGTTGAAATATAGTGTATGAGTTAATGTTTCTGGATATCAATCATAAAATATTTTAAAGCTCATAAATTATAGGTAATTTAAGATATGAACCTTAACATAATTAATTATGATTAATTTTTATAATACATTCGGATTATATACGATGATTGAGAATATAGTGCACTTTCGACTCTAAAATATAATGTAAAATAATTATTAATATAATTCGTTATTATTAAGGTTAGTGTATGTATAGACTAAGACATTAATTCATATGCATAAATATATCTCATTTAGACTAAGAATAATATCTGGTTCCAATTTTTTTTAACTTATCTTAATAAGTGAGAGAAACTAAATGAGGATAACTACGAAATCTAAAGTAATAAAATCCAGTATGTACTCTAGGAACTAGAGGTTCTAAAATCTCTTAACCTAGTTATGGGAATACTAGAATAAGGCAATACAAACTAGCATAGACTAGACCGTTAGGCATATGATATTTGAAAAAGTGAATTCAAATGCTCTCATCACTTTAGTGAGTAATATACATGATATTGTTATGCTTGAGTTTATAAATATATATATATATATACATGATTTAACAACATACATATGGTATGCGCCTGAAATTAAGGTTTGAAGAAATCTCGCTTATCAATCTTATAGCTTACACAATACAATCAGACACTTATAAAAAGAGTTCTCATTATGATATTAGAATACGTCTTAAGATCATGAGTAGTATAGTGAATGAGTTAAAAGATGCTCGTCATATTTTGATTGAAAAACAGAAGGTTCAAGCGGTCATATGTTCTTTACCAAATACCTAGGATCACATGAAAAATTCTGTTTACCCACAATGTCCATATTAAGTATATGGAAAATGTTATATGCTTCTTAGAGTTAGAGTAGGAATGTCTGCGTTTAAATCTAATGAGTACAAAAGTATACATAACTAGCTCTAATTCCTAAGAAAGAAAGGGAAACTAGTGAAAATATCAAAGTTGTAAATAGCATAGGATAGAAAAAGTTAAGCACAACAAGAAGCAACAATAAATGGAAGGGCAAAGGTCCTTTTGAATAGAAGAAGAAAAGGAAATAACTCCACAGTGGAGGTGAAGGGTTTAAGCACTTGTGAGCTTGCCATATGTAGTAAGAAAATTCTATTCTTATATAATATCCAATTTATTCTATAATGTTGGAATATGCAATTGATTTAGCAAGGCAGTTAGAAGTAACAGCATGCATAACAGGAAGTTTTGATTCATCCTTGCGTCACAGCTGTTAATTATGAGATCACAAATTTGTCACCATGATCATCAACATCAACTTGCTTTCTGTTATAGCTCAGCAATAGAATTCAAATTCATAACTTATTCTTGGCGCCAAAGTTATCAAAATTCAGTTATTTACTTAGCAGTTATTTTTAAAGTTTGTATATAAATAGTAGTATAGAAGACGAGATACTCATTTTTTCTCTGTAATTCTTCCTTTCATCAATGGAGAAATTTTCTCTACGTGGTATCAGAGCTCATGGAAGACTAAAAAGCAAGCCACTGTCAGTAAAAGTTCTGCTGAGGCAGAATATAGAGCTCTTGCCTCTACCGTATGTGAGTTGCAATGGATAACATACATCCTACAAGATTTACAGGTTCCACTAAAGCTTCTCATCCCATTACTGTGTGATAATCAAGCTACATTACATATAGCAGCTAATCCAGTGTTTCATGAGAGGACCAAACATCTGGATATAGAATGCCACATTATAAGGAATCAATTAAAGGCAGGTTTCATAGATACTTCTCATGTTCCATCTAAACTTCAATTGGCATATCTCTTTACCAAGTCTTTACCCTCTCACACATTCAAGTTTTTGATATCCAAACTGGGATTAGTTGCTTTCACACCACTGCCAGCTTGAGGGGGGACTGTTGGAATATGCAACTGATTCAGCAAGGAAGTTAGAAGTAACAACATGCATAACAGAGTAATAGCATGCATAACAACAAGTGTTGATTCATCCTTGTGTCACTGCCGTTAATTATGAGATCACAAATTTGTCACCATGATCATCAACATCAACTTGCTTTCTGTTACAGCTCAGCAACAGAATTCAAATTCATAACTTGTTCTTGGCGCCAAAGTTATCAAAATTTAGTTATTTACTTAACAGTTATTTTTAGAGTTTGTATATAAATAGCAGTATAGAAGACGAGAGACTCAATTTTTCCTCTGTAATTCTTCCTTTCATCAATAGTGAAATTTTCTCTACATATAAATGCAATGGAATTTATTATTTGTGTTTGGCATTGATTAAACTTTTTTTTTTAATTTTTCATGAACTAGGTGTAAATTTGTTTTAAGTACAAGTTTTGTAGTTTTAGATATTTCGTGAATACTCATATTGGCTTAGAAGTTAAATGTAACTTCAATAATATATTCTTTTCCCTATTTTACATCTAGCCACATAAGTTAAAAGATATACAATAATTAGTCAAAGTGGGCCTATTAGGTAATATTATCAAAATAGATATGTCTATTTGTAAATATTGCTTAATCTGAAATTATCGAGGAACGAGAGCTGAATTTCTATTGTGTTTAATTTTTTCTAGTAATTTTGATTACATGTATGTGGGGCTAGACATAGAGGCATCTATTTCCAAATTAATGACTACTCTCTCTGTTAGATTACGTTTATTTAATATTTCATTAAATTGAGACTTTAAGTTGCTTTATTAAAATTTTAGATTTAGTGAGAATTTATTAGACAGAAAAGCAAAGACTTTAAGTATCAATCGAGGTATAAAATTTTTGTCAGAGCAATTTAGAAATTGTGTAACAGAAAGGTGAAATAGAACTCTATTAGGTTAGGTTAATAATGAGATAATCTAATTTTGTTAATCATTTATTGGGGTGATATATTATTAGTAATCACTATTAACTTAACCTAATGCCTATATAATCAGTAATTTCCACTCCATATGAGTTACGGATTAAACATAAATTTTTTTTTGTGGACTTTAAAACCATAGGATTATAAAATTATTCACAAACCTTTGTATAAATTTGGAAGACTAAAGGGAAGAATATATTTTTTTCAAAATATCTTTAAGCAGTTAATAGGATATATATTATTTAATGAGCAAGAGAATGAAAGTTTAACTGAGTCTGAATCATAAAGAATCACATTTTTAGAATTTTTTTTTCTTTCAAGCATACGGAGATGGAATAAGTTTTACCCCTAAATTAAATTTGTTATTAAATTGCTTCTGCTAAAAAATTTTTTTGACAGACACACGTCCAAGTAAGAGCAATATGGATACAGATGAATATAGTCATTATTTTCATAATCACATCTTGCAGTGAGTGTAGTCATCGAATCTGGTTCGAGTGGGAGTAACATTCATATTGATGAGTCAATAAATCAATCTCAATTACAATGAATGTATCGTTTAAGGATTTTCCATTGTCATTTTGATATTGAAGGAGAAGTATTTATTTTTTACTCCTGATGGAGATGATCTGAGAATTGTGTTTCTTAAGTTCTTAGTTCTTCAGCTAAGAAAAAAAGGGTTAAAAACAATGAAATGGGAAATGGAGTCAATAAAGAGTTCGCCAATGTAGAGTTGCAATTAGGACATAAAGCGATTGAGAACTAGTGAATTCTCAAAGTGAAGTGTAAGGCTGATGATAGTATTAAGAGATATAAAACTCGCTTGGTAATTAAGGGGGTATACATAATAGGTAAAAAATAGTTATAAGAATTTTTTAAATCTGTTGTGAGGTTTACCTTGATAAGATTATTTATTTAAATTGCATTAGTTGCTAATTTGGATCTTAAATTACATCAAGTGGTTGTGAAAACTATTTTTTCTCAAACAGAGAATAAAATTTACATAAAACAGTCTACATGTTTTGGTGTAAATGGCTAAGAACATAAAGCGTGTACATTCTTAAAGTCATTCTAAGGCTTTAAACAATCTTCGAGAATATGATATATTAGATTTCATAAAACCATCAGGTTTTATGATTTCACTGTGATCAAAGAGGATCATGAAAATATACGTAAAAGATTTAAGAAAAAATTAGTAATTTTATCATTGTATGTAGATGATGTATTAATAGCTAGAAATGACAGTGAGTATATTGCAACTGTTAATATTAGGTTATCATCTTTTGAGATGAAAGGGACAAAGAAGTTGCATATAATCTAAAGGGATAATTAAGAAAACTATTGTCTCTTTCCAAGAGCAATATATTATGAAAATCTTACAGTGATTGAATATGCAAGATTTCAAACTTGTAGATACTCATTTTTCCAAAGGAAAAGTTTTAAATCGTAAATTATGTCCTAAGACCCCAATAGAGAGAGCTCAAATAAAAATATTCCATATAAGAGAGAGATCAAGAGTCTAATATATTCTATAAAGTGTAATAGACTTGATATGTTCTATGCTATAAGTATAGTAAATCAATTTGACCCTAGGTGAGCACACTCGATATTGTGAAATGGATATAGAGATATCTTAGATGTATATTAGACCATTCATAATGTTATCAAGGAAATAGCCTGCAAGTGGGAGATTATAAGGATGCAAGGAGGAGAGATTTAAATGAGCCTAAATCTATCTCAAGATATATCCTTTTAAGAAGTAAGAAGTTATAATTTACTATATTAGGGATATAGATGCACATAACTTGAAAGTCTTTTCTACGCATGAAATTACTTTAGGTCTTCTAATGAAGACGAGTACAAAAGATATTTTGTATAGCCTTGTAAAGTGATTAAGTTAGCATAGAGGATAAGATAATGAGTTAATGTATTTAAATTATTAATTGCAATTGTGCAATTCATACATACCATTTTATATCAGGGATATAATTATGAGAAGTATGTCAAACAGATAACAAATGTCTTCTCACACGACATTAGTTTTATTATCTAATGAGATAATAAAATACAAGACAATTATAAGATTTATTTCATCTGTAGATAAAATTGTGAGTTTAGAAAAACTTATAATACGAAATATCATCTCAAAGAGCTTGAGAATAATTGTGGGAGATCATTGTATTTTATAATGATCTTATGTGAATAAGTTATATTATCTGTCTTAATAGGCAAATGGAGTTTTATTTTAAAATGAGTAGTTTAGAGAACTCCAATTTGAAAATTAAGTATACTCTAATTATCATTTGTATAGTATCTTAAATAGAGACATACGCTCCATTATGAATGGAATGAGATATTGTAGCATGTAATTCATACCACATGTGTTTGTTACCAATGATGAGAGTACAAGTACTGATCTCTGCTTGTTAATATGTAAAGTCCTAAAGATTATAAGTGATCTTACTAATATCTTTAGGATTCTGATATGTTACTTGAGACTTAATTTAATGTTTGCTATATTAGGATATCATCATATGATTATGAATGATGCAATCTGACGAGATATTCCTAGAAAAGCAAATTGAATTAAAATTGAGATTATCGAGATGTGAGAAAGATTATATGGAAGTATCACATTAGTTTTATATTCATTGATCGGTCAATTATATTTATATGTAGATAGAACATAATTATGGACATAAAAAGAAATAATTGAGATTATATGGATATTTAATATGATAAATGATCTAGGATATTACATACTACAACTATTCTGAATTTCGTCATTCGAGCGGTTATATTGCCTTAACAAACATATGATATTTGAGCTCTCGAAGTATATATAAGTCATATCGTCTATTTGTTAAATATGAAAATTGTAGTGTACATATATTATGTGTAAGTGGGAGAGAAAGAAATTATACACTCAAGATAGAGCCAAAAATAAAAAGTTCAAAATAAAATTTTGTATCTTATTTATAATAGTCAAGTTCTAATTTATTTTATATAAATTAAAAAAAAAGATTTGAAATTCAAATCTTTGGCGGTTATATGGCATTGGTGAGTGGTGGACGGTTACTCCTTTTCTCATAAAAAAATTATTAATCAAAAGATGAGGCTCTCTCTCGGATTTCAAAAGAAAAAAAATGCTCATAAAAAATTCTCTCTTCTCTCTCTCAAAAGGCTTTATCAAAACAATTTGATGGGAGAATAAAAGTTTGTTCTCAATTTATTTTTTTCTATTGAGCTATTTTCCTATGAATGTCGGGCTATCCCATGTATGCGTCTGGTAATTTCCTGTGTTCATGTGGAATAAAAGACTCGGTCATGGAATATGAAAATATCCAGATATTTGGATTATTGTAGAATACACTGCAATTTCAGGCGACTCTTAGACCGTGAATTATATGCATAGTTTATAAAAAATCGATTATGCATAAGCTATATGATACAAGGTGAACTAGTGTATTATTTAATTATTTCGATCCTGAAAAATTTATAGATTTTTCGACAAGCCAAAAAATATTAAAAGCTCTCTTTCACACATCTTTCCTTCTCTTGTATTATTTATAAACGTGCCAACCCACCATTTGTTCTTTTCCTTTCATTTCATGCGGTATTTATTCATTCACCTACTCTCAACACTGTTTGGAAGATTAGTAGATTACTATTAATTTTTAAGGGATTATAATTTTTCTAAAATATTATTGTCTTTTTATTATTAACAAATTCATTAATTTTCTATTTAAAATAAATTATTGCAATAAAAATTTCACATACTATATTACACCTCCTGATATACCATAATATTATCAACAATATGACGTGTAGGAACAAAGCTGCATTATTCTGGTCCTACCAAAGAAGGTAACACCTACTTAAGTTTGTCTACTAAAGTTTTTGTAACGAGCTTGTAATTAACGTTACAAAGACTTATTAGTCTAAACTGAAAAATTAACTCTGGGTCTGACACTTTAGGTATAAGGAACAAAAGTGTCTCATTAACTTTGGGTGGAATTGAATTGCCATTCAAAATATCAATCACAAAACGAGCAACATCATTCCAAAGTATACTCCAAAGTTTTTGATAGAAAGCTGCTTGAAACCCATCCTTACCAGGTGCTTTAGAAGGAGCCATGTTAGATAGTGCTTGGAACACTTCTTCTTTACAAAAAGGCTTACCAAGTTCCTAGAGCATTTCTTCTGCAATCCAAGGTCTATTTGTGGGATCAAGAAAAACTATATCCTCACTAGTCTTGGCAGTATACAGCTTTTTGAAAAAATTTCTAGCCATAGACTTCAATTCCTCCACATCCTCTACCCATTCACCACTTTCATTTTTCAATCTAGCAATTCCTTGCTTTCTATTTTTAATTACTGCAGACATATGGTAAAATCTAGTATTTTTATCACTAGATACTATCTATTCTTCTCTTGATTTTTGATACTAGTATATCTCCTCTTACTCTAAGATGTCTTAAAATTTTCTTCTCAGATTATACTCCAATTTGATTAGGTTTGGATTATAAGAAATTACCATATGCTTTTGAACCCTCTCAATTCTCTTCAAATAAACGTCGTTTATTATAAAAGATGTTACCAAACACTGACACATTCCACTTCTTCAAAGTATCTACTGCTTGCTCTGAATTTTCTACCAACCCAACGTTACCCTTCCAGTTAGCCTTAATAGTTTCAAATAAATTAGCATGAGATAACCACGCTAATTGGCATCTGAGAGGATACTGATATGGTTTAACCTTCTTTGTTAATCACATAACCAGAGGGATATGATCTGAATGTATCTTCACAGGGTGAAATATTTCAGTATCAGCACATTTTTTGTCAACTAGACACCTGTACAACCAAGCCATCTTAAAACCTGTGTTATTGTTTTTCCTCCACCATGTAGAAGGAAAACCTATATACTGTAAATCAATCAAGGAGTTCTAAAAAATCTAGCTCTTGAAATCACCGGACCCATTGCTATGAAAGGTTAACCATACTGTTCTTCAAGTGAAATTATAGAATTAAATCACCCATTGCAATCCAGCCACTATTATTATTATCCGATATAGCTTCCAACGTATCCCATAAACCTTTGCAAAGAGAAGAATCAAGGCTTGCATAGACAACATTGAAAAACCATCTTCGACCAACATTATCCATAATCACACAACAGATGTTTGCGGATCTGTTTCAATAATCTGAATACTAAAACTGGTCTATGCCCACAAAATTCATAAACCACCACTAAAATCCATAGCTTTAACTCTGGCCCATTTATCATAAACCAACTTCCTATAGATTTTATCAGCTTGACTGCCGCTAGTTTTAGGTTCTAGAATACAAAAAATATCTAGTTTGAAGGTTTTCTTATATTTCAAAAAAGCTCTCCTGAAAGAAGGCGAAGCAGCCCCTTGACAATTTCAAGTGATTATTATTATAGAATAAAGATAATAAAAGAACCCACCACCCAACTGACAACTACAAGAAGTTGAAGAATAACCCAATAAAGGTTCAACACTCAATCATCTCCATAGAAGACTCAATCAAACTTATTTCCTACTCTTGAAATTTTCCAAACTCCTCCACAATAGTTTTCACCACCACCATTATGGTATCTCGATCCTCTCCATCCTCACCAACCTTTTGTTCAGGTCTAAAGACAAATGTGGTGTAAACAGATGAAGTAACTATGGGTCATCATAATGTTGAAAGTTTTGAAGGTCTCCACCTTTCCTCTTCATGCCACCCATATTATCCCCTTTATTCAAAATCACCCATCTAGTTCCTTTGAGATTATCTTTATTACCAAAGACCATAATATAATTCTCTTCTACTGTAGCCTTTTTAGAATTATTGGCTACTGAGTTATGGGACTTATGTTGCACATTGGTTGCATTAACGTTCACTCTTTTATTGACATTTGGCCTTTGGGCCTTATACTCCTTGGGCTTGGTCTCCACCCCTTCCTTGTTAAGCTCTTCCAAAATTTGTTTTCCAATTGCAAAAAGTCCACTACGTACTTTTGCCCCTTGCAAATCTACATGTCCCTCTCTTTCTTCCTCTGCAAGATTCTCTAGAGATGTGAATCTGTTTGCAATATTTTCTATTATCAACTTACCATTTCGAATCTCCTATGCTGACGGGTAGTTGACTTCTCATATGCAACATTCTGGTTTCTATCTTTTCTTACTAACATCCAATTACCGAAATCATTAATCACCGCTGAATTAATCTCTTGTGTTTCTGAGACCCTTGATGGCTGAACATCCTCACCTTCAACCACCAGAACTTGGTTTGAAACTTTTCCTTTGTTTGAATCTCTATTATTTTTTTATGAGCAGTTGTCCTTAGTATGGCCATACCTCCCGTATGTAAAACAAACCATGTGAAGTCCCTCATATTCTATTTGTCGGATCCTCCTTATAAGTCTAAACTTACATAATAACGGTTTGTAACATCAATCTCCGCACACATTCTTGCAAAATGGCCCCTTGTTACTGCACCTGTGTTCCTATCAACATGTATAGGTGTTCCCACCTTCTCCCCTTTATGATAAGGAATGCCTCATCATAATATTGAATTGGTAGATAGGGAAATCATATCCAAACCGTCAAGTGTTGTAGAGTTGTAGTGAAAGAATCAAACTTTGGGCACCATTTTTAAACTGTTAAATAATGATCAGCTCTCATCCATGCTCCTTCTAATAGCGTATGTTCATAGTCATCAGCATTATTAAATTTTGCCAAAAAATAATCATTATCAATTGCAATTAATTCAAAAGGAGAAATCGACCTCCAAAGCTCCTTCAACCTTCTCAATAGGTAATTATAAGCTATTGTACACCCTAATAATTTAACTATCAAAGTGAATCTCCAAGGTCTCCTCAAATGCTTCTTCTCACTTGTTGATAGTCTAATAGTAGGGCAACGTTCATCAAGATCATCCTCTCTGTCTTTGGAGTCTTCACTATCATACTCCAACTCCTCCTCTATCGGATTTGTGGCATCATTATCTCCCATTGGATTATCTTTCACCGTACTCTTATATCGCATTAACGTTTCTTTAAATGATCTTCCCCTGATACACTCCACCTCCTCCACTACATCCATTGAACCTTCCAGTTCTTTTTGTTTACGATGATTACTACGAATCAAAAAGTCATCCTCCTCCATGAATGTCCCTCCATCATCCGAGCTTACGAGAGAGAGCATAGGGTTTTCATTAAATCGCTTAAAAGAAGATACAAATATGATTTTTTTTGTAAGCTTTTGTATTAGTTTATCCAATAAACCTAATTATAAATAGAAAAATTTACTATTTGGTCATTACATTATAAGAAACTCTTTAGTTAGTGACTCAGTTTTGAAAAATATATTAAAATATACTTAACGTTTTAAAAAGTCTATTAATTAGCTTTTTTTCATTAATTTTATCCATTAAATAATACATAAATCTAAAGTACCTTAATACGAAAAGATTAATTAATAGATTTCTTATAAAACTAAAGGATTAACTAATAAATTTTTTTTGAACTATGAAAACTAAATAATAAAATACTTAACGTCTAAAACTAATGAAAAATTAATTAGTAGATTTTTTAAAATATTAGAGATATTTTAATATATTTTTTAAAATTAAGGATGAACTAATATGTTAGTTCATGATATAAGAATTAATTAATAAATTTTTAAGTGAAAATGACATTATATATATACTTACTCTTCCAATTTTTATCCCGCCCAAATTATTGGAATTTTTTTTATAAAATGATTATTTATTATAACTTGCTAATATATGTCTATTTAATATATATTAATTATTAATTTTAAAAATAATAATTTAATGGCACTCACAGATTTAATCTGATAATAAATGCATCTGAATAAATTTGAGAGGTTTTAAGTTCTATTCCTCAAATCCTCAATTTCCATTTCAAAAAAATAATAATTTAATAGTAGAGCAATACAAATAGAAAGTATATCAGAAAAACCAATATAAAATCAATTATTTAACTATATTAATAATATTTTCTTAAATAATATATATAAAAATGTTTATGAAAGCTAGAGTATAAACTTAATTTATATGTCATAATAGTATAAACTCATTATTCAATCATAGTGTAAAGGCTGTCCGTGGGATTGCACCATGAATTATATGATTGAATTATGTCATACTCGTGGGATTGAATAATTAATTTATATGTATAATAGTATAAACTCATTATTCAATGACGTATAATAATTATACCCCTCTGTTATTATTAACTCATTATTCAATTATAGTATTGAGTTTAATTTAATTAGACTCCCGATTATTATAGTCCGAACTTAAAATCTATATTTAATTCAGTACTGATGATTGCCAGACCTTTTTTATTCTGAATAAGACCGAATTCAAGAAAACAAAACTGATCCAAAGTCCATAAAACCCCCTTAACGGACCGATCCAGCATCTCGGATCTTGATCCAGACACGCAGAGTAGGCCAGGTCAATCGCGAGCCCAGATTCAACGGGAATAAATCCAGTCCGTGACGTGAGACAGGATAGCAAGTCCAGTCATTTCGCAGCTCTACCCGCATACGCCCCGGTAGAATTAAATGGCCGTTTGGCGTGAAGAGGGTCTGACACGTCCGTACGTACGGATCTGGGTGATAGAGACAGATGACACTGTAACAGAGAGACTGTTAGACGTCACTAGCAAACAAAAGAAAAAAGGATAAAAAGAATAAAAGGAAAGGAACGTCTTTCTCTCCGTCTAAGCTTATATTCATACTGTAAATCCTATTTTTTAAATCTCTGTCTAAGCTTATATTCATACTTTAAATCATATTTTTGAAATTTCAGAACATCAAGTACGATAGAATTGAAATGAGAATATTAATACTGTAAAATTGAATGAGAGAATGTAAATTCTTGATCACACATTATAAAATTATAAAAAATTGTAATTATATATATTATTTAGTGTGAAATTATTATATAATTTAGATTAATAATTTTAAATTAAATAAAAAAAATTTAAAAACTATTTATTTCTAGCTAGCCAACTTGAACCACGTCTATGAAGCTAGCAGTAGCAAAATCATAGACCATCCCTCAAATTTAAATTTATCAAATCAGACTAGACATATAGCAATCGATTTTCACCAATATTTTAGAAGTTAAATAATTATTTTTTTAAATGATAAGTTAATCTTAATTATATTAGTTTGAATATCTTAGAAAAGAAAATGAAAATATCATATTAATCCTTTTATAAATTGTTTTAGTCCAATTTTATAATAATGATTATTGTTATTATTTGTTTATATCGATTTCTAATTTTAAAAATAAAATGGTATCTATTTTCATAGAATAATGTTCATAAATACAATTTAGGAAAATATAATTTTATTTTTATCATATTAACTTAAATAAATAAAGTTTGTTATATTAGAAAATAAAATATTAATTTTGACTAATTTGACTAAAAAATAATTATTTGATTATAATTAAAATAAATTTTTAAAATTGCGATATTCTTAATAGAAATTGAAAATTTTAGAATTTTTTATTATATTTTATGTCATGTGACAATAATATTTATATTTCCTAATAAGTAATAAATTTTAAACAATATTTTCATTTATTACCCATTTTTTTATTAAATAATTATTTTTAAAAATACATTTATATTCATTAATTTTAATTTATAAATATATTTTTTTTCAAATATATTTTCATCAAGTTGTAAACTAATTTTTTTATCAATATACCCAGTAGCAGAAACCCTCCCAGCCCATGGCCCAAATTATAGGAAGCCCAACCTAAATTCCCTTCCCACTCTCCACACCACAAGCCCACAGCCACAGCCCCTTTCCCACTCTCCACATCGGACATCCCATCTCCCCCACTTCACAGCCACCATCCACCATCGTCCCTTCTCCTTCACCCTTCTCTTCCAGCCCTTCTCATCGGTGCCGCTATCGTCCCTTCTCCTCCAACGCTTCTCAGCGGCGCGACCCAGCCATCATTTTAATCGAAGCATCAGCAGGTCGACGGCGAAGGAAATCGCAGCAGGTATGAGAACGCCATTTTGAATATGGTCTTCAATTTTAATTGATTGCTTTAGATATTGTTGGATCTGGTTGTATATTGACTTCCATATCTGAATGAATTGGAATTTGGTTGTATGTTGTTGAATCTGGTTGTATGTAGCAAGTGGAATCTGGTTGTATAATATACTGATTTTTTGCGTAAGAGTGAATATAAGAGTGAGGTGATTTGGGTATTTTGCAATGCACTGGTTGTTTAATACACTGATTTTAGTCGATCTTTGTTTATATTTTTTTTTCAATTTAGTGGTTTGGGTATTTTCAGTTGATGAATTAGTTCGAATTATGATTGTTCAGTCATCTTATATGTTCATCTTGTGTTGATGAATTTGTTAACATGTGTTATTGTTAAACTTTTTGCTATTGAATTGAAACAGAAAAATTGGGTTCAGTCGAGTTCGGGTGGTATGCGAGTATTATTAAACGGGTCTGGGATGGGTTGGCTTATGCTTGCACTGAGTATTTCATGCATCTACATTTTTGGTATGGATTTGCCGCAAATGAGCCAGAATTTGATTGGTTCACGCTTGGCTCATTTTGTAAATGACTTGAACCGACTCAAGCCTGGTTGGCTTATGCTTGGTTGTTTTATTAATCAAGTTTTTTTGAGTGGGTTCTTATTAAGCCTTCATGAATAATTTGTTTTATTGATAACTCAGAGGATTAAAACTCCATTAGAAGTTTTTATTTTAGGTAGTTAGTTTAGGCTGTAAAAATATTAGTATTTATAAATTTATTTTTATCAATCCTTAAACAAGCTATGAATGAGCTGAGTGATGAGCTTCTAGACAAACTTAAACAAAATGAATAGAGCCTAAACAAGCTGAGCACAATGAGCTTAAGCAAACCTTTTCTAATTTAAGTCTCGAAATTGCCTTCACCAAGTCAAATTTCCATGTTGTTCACAAACAACTTGGTCTATTTGCTGCTCTAGATTTTTTAAAAATGTGTGTTTCTCTAATCATAGTCTTTTTTTTTGTTTGTTGTGCGGCACAGACGATTATGTATGATTGTGCAATCTGGCTGGCACAAGATATAATAATTGTTTCTAGACATTTGAGCTGAATAAGATTGTACTGCAGTTTTCTTGTTTTGAATGCTGTGCAATATCATGCTACGTTTTGGGTGTTTTTGGACTAGACATAATCGGAGGATAGTCATCTTGGATAAAAAAATTTAAATTGGTGGCTTTTATGGATTTAGTTTACGTGTTACAAGCTTATTTTCGTGGAGCTTGAAGTTTGCACATACATTCTTATTGTGTGCTTGAACTGGTCATTTGTTGTCTTAGTTGCTTTTACATTGCGTCGTGGGATATGAAAATTTCAGTGGGATCTTAGTTGTGCTAAAAGATTCAATAAGTTGTGCACATGAATACGGTAATGGTTACCATTTCTTTGTCATCATGTTGATATTACTTTATAGATATATATTTTTGTCTCCACAAGGTAGTGGTTTTGTTTTGCTATATCAATTAATGTTTCTTTTTCTTTATATCCAAGTAGGATGCTATTATTTTCTTGTGTAATTGACTCTCACTCTCTCTCCCCCTCTATGGTTTAGATTTTGTGAAATATGTCAGGACAAACCCAGCGCTTAAATGTAGTTCCGACTGTTACTATGCTTGCTGTTGTTAAAGCTCGCCTTATTGGTGCTACACGAGGTCATGCTTTGCTGAAGAAGAAGAGTGATGCTTTAACTGTGCAGTTTCGTCAAATTCTTAAGAAGATTGTCAGTACAAAAGAATCAATGGGAGATGTTATGAAAGCCTCTTCATTTGCGCTGACTGAAGCAAAGTATGTTGCTGGTGACAACATCAAGCATGTTGTCCTTGAGAACGTCCAAAATGCATCTATTAAGGTTCGATCCCGGCAAGAGAATGTTGCTGGTGTGAAGCTTCCCAAGTTCGAGCATTTCTCAGAGGGTGAGACTAAGAATGACCTCACAGGATTGGCCAGAGGTGGTCAACAGGTCCAGGCCTGCCGTGTTGCATATGTCAAAGCAATTGAGCTTCTTGTTGAGCTTGCTTCGCTTCAAACATCATTTTTGACACTCGATGAGGCAATCAAGACCACTAATCGGAGGGTCAATGCATTGGAGAACGTTGTGAAGCCAAGATTGGAAAATACTATTAGTTACATAAAGGGGGAGTTGGATGAGCTCGAAAGGGAAGATTTCTTCAGATTAAAAAAGATACAAGGTTATAAAAAGAGGGAAATTGAGAAACAACTTGCTGCTGCCAGGCAGTTTTCAGAGGAACAGTTTGCAGAGAAAGTTTCTCTACAGAAAGGAATATCACTAAAATCAGCTCACAACTTGTTGTCTGCAACAACAGAGAAGGATGAGGATATAATTTTCTGAATATGGAGGTTAATATATCTATTCTTATGCTGTGTTCCTTAGGCCTATTACTTGGTGTGGATTTCTATTATTGAAAACCAAGTATTGTTTTGCTTCTTTGCTTTTTGTTATTCAATAAAAGGCTAAATATGTGGATCTATTTATTGTCTTTTGTTTCTTTCATCGCTTTAGATACTGAAAGAAAAGTTTGTTTGCCAATCATTGGCTGGTTGTTTCATCTTATATTCAATAAAAGGTTTAATGTGTAGTTCTATTTATTGTTTGTTATTGCTTTCATCGCTTTTGGTACTGAAGGAAAAGTTTGTTTGTTGGACCAATTCTGATTTTGTGTTTTTCCATTTTGTGACAATTCTTCTATTGGGAGGTTTGCTTGATGGAAATTTTTTTAATATTTTTTTTATTTTTATTTTTAGGGCACTTAGAAAAGAAGTAATCATTGAAATTTTCTTTTTTAATTAAAAGAAAAAATTAAGTTTTTTTTTAAATGGAGCTATTTACTTAGTTTTATAAAACAATAAAACTAAAGAAAATAAATCTAAAATTGAAAAAAAAATAAAATAAATAAAGCTAAAGCATATAGACATTAGAATATGCTCTTTAAACTTTTTTTCTCCATACTTAAGTCATACTACCCTTAATGGGAATAAATCCATATTACGCAATATATCAAAAATATTTCTTTCATACACTTAAAATTAACATTTAGATCAACAAATAACAAAAAAATAGAGGTTCAAATACTTTTCTATGGGAAGAGGGGACCTATTGATGGTTTGACAGTGTCATAGGTTTAATTTTGGAGATCTATTGTGGTCGCAATATAGAGATATGTCTTTGTGGTCGCAATATAGACTTGGAGGGAGGCAAGGGCGTGATGGACGATGCACAATAGGTTGGGCGTAGAATTTATATTGCAATCCGATGGTATCATCTCGTCGTTGTTAGCGGCTGCTGGTGGAGATCTATCGTGCGGTGGATTTTACTCGGTGAAGTTCTTCTCTCACCAATTGTAAAGAAGGAAGAGTAAGCGATTGACCATTATTTGAGAGTCATGGGGAGGGTGATGTGCGGCTGCAACGTGGTAAGAGAAAAAAGAAATGATTAGGGTTGTGTAAGTATAAAAAGTAAAAAGTAAAAGTAAAATTAAGAATAAAAATAAAGAAAGAAATAATAGAATAAGCTCCTATTAACTCCTGCATCAAAATATATCGTTTTGGGTATGAGAGAACTTAAACCTGCAAAATCTTAAAATTGTCAATGGTGATGTATAAGATTAGATTATTGGAAAATAAGACTTGATTAAAAAAATATAAAATAAAATAAATAAAATAGAGATGAAGTAAAGTGAAAATCTGAATAAGAGGGTTTGACTTTGTAAGTATCGTGGGTATAATTATGGACATAATAAAAAATACGAAGTAAGTATTGTAAGTGAAATAAGTACTCAGGAAATACATCCTTAGCCTTCCTGTATCCTGTTATCTAAGAGAATAAAAAAGAAAAATCTAGGTTATCAAACAAAATTTTTTTTTTACTGAATTAAAGAACAAAGTAATAAAAACAAAAAAAATTCACTAGAAGGATAAGAGAAGAAATAGTTCCAATTTATAGTCTTAGCTAGACTTTATTTGAATATTATGACAATCAGATAATTGGTGTTGGATCACTTAAAGTGACCTTCTCAGCTAGCTCCACCTTGAACCCTTCATAAAATGACTAGAGGAACACTTGTTGAAATGGTACTTTCGAACTATGTGAAGTGTGATACTCATTTACGAATGGAAGTGGCTAACCAGACAGTAATTTCAGTTCCACTTTTATTCCTTACACAATAGAAAGTGAAAATTTAGTACAGATAATAGGTGATTTCTCAGTAGAAGCAACATGGTATAATGGTTTGTTTGCTTTTAATTCACATACCACTTCTTTTAAACAATCATAATTTTCCTTCATATTTATTGAGCTGGATTTTCCAAAATTCTCATAAAATTTAGTATTCAACTCATCTCCATATTCTAATTTAAGCACTTGTTGAACTAGAGGTTTACTGACATCCACTCTACACACATTATATCACTAGGGTGTTTCACATCATCATAAATATTAAATTCAATGATTTCCTCATCAAATTACATGGTGAGAGTACCATCATAAACATTTATTTTTGTTCTAGCAATAGATAAAGTCTCCCTAGACAAATATTAGAAGAATTTGAGGATTTATTATCATCTATAGGAACTACTAAAAATCAGTAGGAAATATTAAATTATCTACTTGCACTAAGACATCCTCTAACATCCTATAAGGATAAATAATAGAACGGTCAGCCAATTGAACCACCACACCCATTTCTTTTATTGTACCAACATTCAAAGATTGAAAAACTAACTAAGGCATGATATTCATTAATGCACCTAAATTACACATTGCTTCTTTTTTTTTCACACCAAAATTGCCAATTTTAATAGGAATAGCAAACATATCTTAGTTCTTGCATTTAGTAAGAAACTTTTTTTAGAACACAACAGAAATATTTTCATCTATAAAAACCTTTTGATAACCTACTAGCTTCTTCTTTTTGACGCATAATTTAAGAATTTTACATAGCGAGGTGCCCATTTAATTGCATCAAACAATGTTATATTTACCTCCACTTTGCAAAATTTCTCTATAATCTCTTTCTCTTCTTTCTCTTTTTTTGATTTGGCTGGCCTTTCTGAAAAATGAGGTTTGATTATTCAAGTATCAAGTTCAACTGATACAGGTGTTGGAGCTGATTTATTATCTGATTTAGGTATTGTACTTTCAGTCTCCAAGTCTGCACTTTTGCCCACGGCTTACCTCACAAGATTTATGTAGCAATTCTTTTTCACTTCTTAGTGTAACAACGCTTACATTTTCCCTTGAGTTAACTATTGTTTGGGAAGATAATTCTTCTTGAGACTCTAATTTGTTTAAGGACGTAGCTAGTTGGCTCATTTGGGTTATTAAATTTTAAATCCTTTCCTTTATTTCCTATTGAAATTCTTGAGTGTTAATTGTTAAATTTTTGACAATGTCCTTAAATGACATACCTGAATTTGATGAAAATGCTGATTGTTGTTGAGGTTGTTGAGGATTTTGGAAACAGATTGCGTTGCTCCATAGTTAAAATTTGAATGATCTCTCTATCTTTGATTGTAAGTGTTCAAGCAAGTATCATATTATTTTTGAGGAGGACAAAAAAATTCACCCGTTGCATTTATTTGCTGTTACAAGTTTCTTATAGCAATATCTTATACCAAAATGATCAAATGTGTAAGTTATAATGTAAGAAAAGAAAAAGATAGTTAAGAACAACATAGATTTGGATACATCATGTTGCCGCAATACATCCTATAATCCAAGATTTAGCTGCAAGATTAAATCAAGTCATTCAAAATAATTAAAAACTAATTAAATCAAAATTTGATGGGTATTGAAATCAATAAAAATAAATTTTTGCTTTTCTAAAATAAAATAAATTGTAATAGTAGCGAGTAGAATCGATTCCACAAAAATTGGAAGGAAAGCAATTCAATTGAATAAAGAAAAATGAAACAAAAAAAATGAGAGCAATTCAATTGAATAAATAAAAATAAAATAAAAATAAAAATGAGAGTTAAATGAAAGGGAATAAAAATTAATTCAATAAGAAAATAAACTAAAATAATCAAAAAGCATAGCAATTGAATTTAAGAGAGAAAATATTCAGTTAATTAACTATTAAAATTCCAAATTATTTATTAATAAATCAGTTATAGATATTAAAAATCATTTTTAAACTAATTAAGAGATTTTTTTTAATTAACTCTAACTCTTAAACAATTATAAAAAATTACTTTTAAAATTTAATCTAATTACCGTATTAAAAATTCGATTTATTTATGCTTCGATTATATTCACTTACACCGCTTCTCCCTTTTTATTCTTGGCCATGCCTGATCATAAGAACACTCAGAATCTCTTATCTATTTCTTTAACAATTAATTTAGATATTAATTAGGTAGAATGAACACACTGCACCTAATCATACTCTAATTTCACTTATAGTAACTTTATCATCCTATAAAAAATTAACAAAAAAATTGAAACATAATAAACAATAAATGAAAGTATTTCAATTTTTTGCTGTAGTTTATGTTTAATTATTATAATTTTATAATTTCCAGTGTGTTCGACATTCAATATTTATTTATGTCAAATAGTACAAAGAAAATGTAATTTAATTGGCCCTTCTCTTTTGGCGACGTCAAACTCAAACCCACTCTAAATCCGTAAGGCTAATAAAGAATTTCGGAAGGATATTTATAGTTGTAGCAATCTTAACACATAATTACAGTACACTCTATCAAAAACAATATTCCATTAACAGTATTGAATAAATGTTACAAGTGATGACATGAATACCCAAAAGGTCAATAGTTGCTATAATAAAAATGATTAACAAAAACCCAAGATTTTAAATAGCACATGTAAAAATTACAAAGCATATATCATCAAAATCGGTTTACAGATGAGTTTCTGAACAGTTGAGAGCTTTAAGCCAGAATGGAATGAGATGCAAACCCATACGGCAATTTTTTTTTTTTTTTTTCCCGTAGAAATGGAGATTGTTAAATTGCTCTTCAGTCTCATGAAAGCTGCTTGTACTCTGCCAGCAGGTTTGGAATGTCATCCATTCGAAGCTAAAATCCAAGAACAAGGAGTGTATATGAGAACCAGATGAAAATGCAGATACCTAAGAAGGAAAGCTGAAAGAACGCTAAGAATGAAGATGACAAGCTCATAATGACAAATGACAATGTCCCATCTAGTTTTGATGGTCCCATCTAGTTTTGATGGTTCAATCAAGCTAGCTATCTAAAGGGTTCTCAATTTTTCTACTCTGGAGTTCAAATTATCAGAAAGAGAGAGAATATATATATATATATATAGTATACAACATTCCTAAGCAAAAGAAAAGAATTGAAGTTTTCTTCTAGTACACAATAACATTCAATGCATAGCATTTTAATGGTTTTGGTATAATTTTTTACCCATCACCTTTCTCATAATAATACAATAGTTTATTTATAGCCATACTTTTCCCTCCCAAGGTGAAGAACAAAAGTAAGGCCGGTAACTAACTTTTATTTTCTGCTGTAAAAGTTACCCCAAGAAGATTCAGTTGTTTACGATGAAAATTTGACAAAAAATCGTCTACAACAGCAGCAACAAACAACAAAGAGAATGTATTGCACCCAGGCACATACCTGCAAAGCATTCTTAATATGATAAAACCGATGCGCGTATTTCCCAGGAAAACCAGACTCCATTGAATGCAAATCAGCTCCACCTTTTGCTCTGTTGCACAGAACCACCATATAACCACAAATGACTATATAAATAATGATGCATTTAGGTATTCAATCCCCTTTCCAGCTTCCATGCCATGTGGGGAGACAAATAGAGAATAAACTTTAGCCTGGACACATTTATCAACCTATCTGTGCTGCAGTGCACGAATTATGTATTGATTATACTTGATTTCGCAGCCCATCATTTTGCTCTCAACAAGGCTCAAAATCTTGGCCTCACAAACATCACTCAGCTTGGATCTGACAAAAAGTTGTAGCCACTTTCATTGATTGATTCTAGAGAAAAAACAATTCTATCATTTCATTATAAACACCAGCTATGAAGGCTGTCACCATTTGCAGAAGATTAATCTTAATTACATGGTGTAATGAACAACAAAAAGATATCTTCCATCATTGAAATGGCACAAGACACAAATATATAAACTTAGTACTTCATACCTTGGGTTTTCTTTCTTTTGGTTCGATCCAATATCATTGGTCGCGAATTAAATGAAATTATACAAGAATACTCCATTGTACAGCTGTAAAAGCGTGAAAATTTCAGGTAGATTCGGTTATTAATAAAGCCATATGCATAACTAAATAAATAAGATAAGCAAGGCACAAGTCACATGGATTCTCACCTGCTTCTACTGAAGCCTAAACGAAAGCTCTCTTTTGCAGAAACAAAAGAAGAGTTTCAAATCAAGTACTGAATAACAAAGGTACTAAATCAACAAGAATCTGGTACTTGTTAAATATCTTGCTTCTCATAAGCAGGTGTTGACACTGCAAAAAAGCTGTACTTCAATTCTTGGAGCATGTAACTGCAGCTGCTTGTATATGACGTTTTCATCTTTATTGGTGCTCTTGACAACGCTACAAGCTACAAGCTCCAACATATATGATCAACTTAGAGCTTTATTCCTTCATAATCCTGACACCAAATTGGATGCACGGCACTAAATCCCAGAGCTCCAGGTGCACCTCAGTTCCACTAAGCACATGAAAGCATACCAGTTAAACAGCATAAAGAAAATTAATTCAAACCATCCTAACCCCTCTCTCCCGTGTTCCAAAATAACTGCTTTTTTTGGGTGGAGAGATCAAAATCTATCTATTTCTCTCACTCTCCAGGATGAAAGTAGGTAGCCAGAAAGACTTATGGGCCCAGCTCAATCCAAGGCATATTATAGCATATTATTGACTAATGGAAGTAAAAACAGATAAAAATTTGAACACTGATCACAAAATCAAATAAGTCATACCAAATCAAACCCAAGTAAACCACAGCAGATCAAGTCAAGCTCATATATATCATGCTAGACTCAAACACAACAAATGAACCAAAGAAAGTCCAAAATGTAACATAATAGTGTTAACTCAGCTACACTTCACCGGAGTAGCACATCAAATTATCGAGTAACTGCCCACAGCAAGCAGCATGACAAAGCACATTTTAAATTCATTGTTTCTGCAACAGCATGTAGAAAAACAATCTACAAAATCTTCCAGGTTAAGCAATTAGGTTCTTAGGAGAGTTGCATGATATGGAAAAACTATTGAAGACCATCACATTTCCAGATATTAGTAGGCATTCCAATAATCTCCAAGACTAGGACAATGACATTCCAGAAAACATCAAAAGTGATGCATATATTCAGAAAGATTATATGGTAGGTTTCAAAGTTTTCACAAAAAAGAAAGCAGCAGCAATCAATTAATTTTCAGAAGTTGAAATATGAGGACAAAGGACTTGCCAGTAAAATTCTTCTCTAACATTAAAGCCAATAATTCATATGTGCCCCTGCATATCTGTGGCTTAGTGGAAGACCGTTTTCCTTTCCAACCACTTTTGATAGAGGTCAAATGCCCAATCAGTCTCCCCCATTATGCAGTACTTCTTGATAAGTATCTGAAAGGGAACATGATCAACTGTAAGACCAGAATTCAGTAACTTGTTAAAAAGTTCCACTGTCTCCTTCACATTTCCCCTCATACAGTGACCTTTAATTAGCTCAGTGTAAGTTATCATATCTGGTTCATATCCCCTTCCCAGCATTTCATTATACAAGTGAAGTGCAAAATTAATGTGCCCGGCATTACAAGCTGCACTGATCAAAAGATTGTAAGTAACCACATCAGGAAAAAGACCATAACAAACCATCTCCTTTTTAAGAGAAAATGCACCAACAATGTTTTGTGCTTTTACATGGGCATGTATCAATGCATTGTAGGTAAATACATTTGGTAGAACACCAAAAGATATCATTTGATCTCTAAAAGAAAATGCAATATCAGGATCTCCACATCTCCCATAACCATTAATTATAAGGTTCCACACTTGAGGCTCTGGTACCATTGACTTCTTTAACATACAATGGAGATACTCACTAGCCTTAGAGACATCTCCCTGGGTACATAGCCCCTGAATCAGCATTTTGTATGATATCTGATCAGGAGAAACTCCCATTCTTAACATTACATCATGTATGTAACAAGCCTCATAAGATTTTCCTGCTTTAAAAAGACCAGATATAAGAGTGTTATAAGTGAAGATATCAGGAAGTAATCCTCTTTTGAGCATTTCACAAGAGTAGCTATATGCAAGTTTCACGTCTTCAGTCAAACACAATCCATGGATGAAGACATTATATGCAACAGCATCTATTAGGGTATTCTTTTGGGTCATGGCATCCCAAATACCAAAGGCCTGAATAATATCTCCATTCTTGATACAACCGTCCATAAGTATGGTTGAGGTAATTAAATCTGAGCTTGTTTTCTCTTCATCATCCTCTAATATCTCGCTGAGAAGTTTTTTGGCATCCTCTAAAAGGCCCCTCTTGCAGAGTGCATGCACAAGTATGTTGAAAGTGACCCTATTTGGCCTGATACCGTAATTATTCATCGTGCAGAAAATAAAAAGAGCTTTATCAACATCATTCATAAGACAATAGCCCTTTATAAATGTATTATAAGTGGCACAGTTGGGAGAGGGGCCTATTTCTAACATCTCTCTGATAAGCCAATTGGCGTTATCCAATTCCCCAGTTTTGCATAATCCATTCACCAAATAATTGTGAGTTATCACATCAGGAACAAAACCCTTCTGTAACATTTTTCTCCTCAGCAATAGAGCCGCTCCCAACTTGCCTGCCAAAGATAAATCCCTGATTAAAGTTATATGTCCTGCATAACTAACATCCATAACACGTCCTGTAAGACCCATTTTAAGAGATGGTATGCCTTCTCTGCAAAATAATAATAATTAAAAGTAAAAATCATAATTATTGAATAAGTATAAATAAGGACTCATTTAAAACAATTAAAAAAGAACTAGGTGGAACATTACACAGGTTGTGTTCATAATTACAGGTCCAACAATTCTAATGAGGCAATTCTCTTAAATTTTAATAGCATCTTCAAAAGCATATAAAATAAAAAGCTAACCTCATTGATTTCAAGCGCTCCAAACTACCCTTAAGCATTGCATCCAAAACATTGAAAACAGCCTGTGGATCACCTTCATCATTGCATTGCTTGTTATTTGGAAACCAATCTTGAGTTCTCAGTCCACAAGGATGAGTAAGAGTTTCCATGAGATGGTTGAACGAATAACTAAAAACAAAGCTATCACACCTACTAGGAGATTCACAATATCAGACAAATGCAAGAAAAATTCAGCATTTATTGAACAAAAAGCATGAAAATTAAAAAAAAAAAAAACAACAACAACAACAAAAACTAAGCCTTAATCCCAAACTAGTCGGGCCTATGGATTTTTTGAGTCTAAGGCAGAATGTAACTAAGAACATTGGGTTACCTAGCATTTGGGTCTACAGTGGGTTCGCGATAGAAGATGTTAGCAAACATTTGAGCTGCATTTTGCTTGATGGTATCGATGGTTCGGTCTAAGAAACGAAGAAGAAATACATGTGATGATGTCGATGGTTCTATTAATACCTGAAATAACAAACAATCAATCCGAGAAAAAAGAAGAAAGAGATGAGATGGAAAGAAAAAACTTTGAAATAGGCAATTCACTCACAGCGGCCATCCTCTCTGTTTCAATGTATTCGAACTGGACGAATCCTCTTTGACAGCCGAAAGCAAAAACCCATCTAATCCAGGAAGAAGGGCAAGTCTGCGTTCTTCTTTCCCATGCTATTTCTCTCCCTTTCGCCTCTCTGCGATTCTCCCATCTTGCATTTAAGGCCCAAGGCCTTGTTCAGCTTCTTCTACCATTCTGGGTCTTCGGACCTTAGCCCATCGCTCTGCGTGTGGGTCGGCACAGTTGCCTTTTCTCTTTTATTTTCTTCGGTGTTTGAGAAGAGATTTTATATGAAATATGCTAAAGCTTTTGAAATTTTAAAAAGATGAAATGTGTTGGAGAGAATTCGTTGTCATTAAAATAATTGTTTAAAGGAAACAAAAAAAAAAAAAATTCTTACCACTACTAAACCTTGACTTGCAAATAGGAACTTCTCACAATTCATCAAATCTTAGAGTTGCAAAAAATAATATTCAAAACTAATCGGTGCAAATTTTTTTTTTAAAAAAATATTATTTAATTTATATAATGCGAAAAAATTCATTAATTAATCTCTTAATTTTAAAATAAATTAATTATATAAATAAATTAATTATATAAAAAATCTATCATATATTTTCGGAAACTATTTCAATAATAATGAGCTCCGCAAAGGTCAATATCAAAATAAACTTAAAGAAGTAGAGTTTATAGCCTTTGCATTATATCATTGTCCTTTACATATACTAATTAGAGAAAATCTATTATAAATACCAAACAACCATATTAAATTTAATCTCTAAATTCCTAAATGTACAAATTTTTAAATTACAAAACTAATTATGATTAGAAACACACATCCATTCTTACAAAGCACAAATCTAAAACTACAATCTCAAAACCCATTCAAATCTGCAGTGACTGAAGACATAGAATTGTAAAACTAAACAATAGTAGAGAATTATTGTTTGGGTAATCAATAATTTCTTTATTGATGCAATGTGTGTATATATACAAAACCTTAGATCATTATGGAATAAGATTTTAAAATATACTGATGTACAGCTGGAGTAACAGAAAAGGGAGAAAAAACATGGGAGATAATGAGAGAAAATGAAAGAAAAATAACTTAATGAAATGATGTCGTTCCATTCTATACAAAGCGGTGCAGTTTTGTTTTTGTTAATGTTGTGTCTTTTCACCTTGTGTGTACCGTTGGCGTGAGTACAATCTTTCATAGTGGCGAGGAGTAGCAGTAGTGAGACCGAGTACGAGAATTGGCTGCGATGAGCAACAACGAATGACAGAACTAGATCAGCAGACTTAGCAACAAGAACCAGAGGGAGTGGCAGAGGGGAGCAAAGAAGCAACCAAAACCAGGGGCAGAGACAACATTGACAGCATGAAGAGAAGAGGGACTATCCGGGAGAGGCGAGAGGCGGAAAATGAGAGGCATGCGGCTATACCAGAGGGAGCGACAGAGAAGCAAATGGGGGAAGAAGGAAGGGGATGGACGACTATTTAAGAGTTGAGATAGAAATGTGACTTGGTAGGATCCCATTCTTAAATTCTAGTGGAATTCAATTAAAGTCCATAATTTTTTATTTTTGGATCGATAAAAACTAAAATTTAATTCTAGAAATTTAATTTTATGAAATTGATTATAACTTAATCCAAATCCTATTAAATTTGATGAAATTTGAAATGAATTTTCATAAAGTTTATATAAATATTATATCAAATAATTTTCTTACAATAATTTATGTCTTTAGATTTAATTAAACTTTATTAATTATAAAAAATGAAAACTATAAAACTAATTTTCTATTTATTTACTATTATTATAACTAGATAATTACATAATATATATATTTTTAATTTTATAATAACTAGACTTATTTTCTCTTATTAGTAATATTATTTATTTTATTATGTAAATATTCAAATCATGAAAATTGATTAATATATTTGTTAACTATTATACATGTATTAAATATAAAATTTTTTATAAGGTAAAAAATTATTTTTTTATTTTATTCTTAAGGATAGTTTAAAAAATGAAAATATGAGTAAAGTGGAATTCAATTGAATTCTGTTTTGAGTTATATCATCCCAAATAATGGAATTCATTTCAAATAAATTTTATTTAGAATTCAATAATTTCACATAAATTTATAAAATAAAATAGAAGCAAACACTATCTTAAGTGTTTTTTATAAAAAATTTTAAGGGTTAGATTGTTTAGCTCTATTTTTTAAATTTTAATTAATATTTTTTAGTTTATATTATCCAAAATATTTTTATATAAAACGTGTACTAATTTAAAAAAAAAAAGAGTATTTTAATTTTTTTTTTGTTATTTTTTTTAAGACAAAGGATAGAGTTTATAGTATTAAAAATTTAATACAATATATATATATATATTAATTTATGTTATGTTTTACCCAAGATATATAATATATCTTTTACATGATATTTAGAATGACACCTATAGTGTTATTCTTTGATGGATATTGTATAGCGAGTATCCTCTACCCATGAGTACCCATCTCATAATTGAGCTATATATCGAGTGCCATAAATATCCGCTACCTAAATAGATAAGCAGATTTGAGTATCAGGTATTCAATGACCTAAGCTTATATTTATGACAACTATAATGATGTTGTTTACGTCATATTTCTTCAATGACCTAATCTGTTCAATATTTAAGTTAGTTTGGGTACTGAATAAATAATGTAATTAACTATTGAAAAAATCACATACCTAATTATAGAGGCTATGAGCTCCTTATATAGTGTGTTAGATAGAATTTGAATACTATTAGAAATATATGAGATGATAGAATTATATCCAACTTAAGATATGCAATTCTATATAAGATAGGATATGAAATCTTATACAGATAAATATAATATTCTAATATAGTTAATGTCTTATTGTGTTTAAAATTTTACCACTTTATAAGAAAGTTATAGGATATCTAAATAATTGACGTGGTTTAGGTTATTGAGACACAAATTTAATACATTTGAATATTGATTTATATCGATAGTTCCGTGATTAAATCTTTAGGTTTGATATTAGGTAGTATATTTAGATGTTGAAACTCTATTCATTAAGAGCTTGAATTATTTTAAAAGGTTTTAGTACTAAAATATTCAGGCAAGCTATCACCTTTAGAGTTTTCAGGTGAGATATTGTCATATTAAGTGAGCTATCACTTGAAAGATTTTGGACGGTTTATTGTCTCTGCCCTGAACCTTAAGTGGTGATTTATTGCCACTAATGATTCTAGATTTGCAAAGTAGACGAGTAGTAAACTACTCAAAGATGATGATGTCTCACCTTTTAGTGGTGGTTCCCTTTGGCAAATTATCGCCTTGCAGGATTTTAGCAATGAATTGCCCTTGTGATTCCCTTTGACAAACTTAGCACTAGGGGTGTGTAGTTCCGGTTTTGGGATGTTTCCTTACAGGAATTGGAATCGGAATTGAAATAAAAAATCGATTCCTTGAATTTTTTAGAACCAAAAACAGAACTGAATTTTGATAGTACTGTTTCAGTACAGTTCTATGTATTTTTGGTTCCGATTTGATAGTTTTCGATTTTTATAATAAAATTTAAACTTGATTGAAATAATTAAATACTTCTTACATAGTACTAATATTATTTATTTCAAACTACAAGTCTCACATTCAAACTTCAAAATAATATCAAACATTCACAATATCATATAACATTTTTATCTAAAATATATCTAGACACTAAATAACTAAATATAATATAGTTTTTCTATTACAATTTTTGAATTCTTAAAAGAAGAAGAAAAAGAGAGAAAAAAGACTCCAATAGAACTTTCAAAAATTTTGTTACAATGCTGTCGCAAGAAATAAAACTCCAAGTAAAGGAGATTTTATCATTCCTTTGATATGTTGTAAATTTGTTTAGTTTTCTTTATTTTTTTTTATAGCAAAACTATATAGTTTTAGAGAAAATTATGTAGTATTTAAAACTATATAGTTTAACCGAATAGTATTTTTTTTAAAATAGTTATAATTATTTTAATTTAATTTACTTCTAATTTTATTAAATTATATTTTATTAATATATATAGTCTAGTTAACAATTATATATATATATATGAGTAATAATAACAATTATAAGTACATATATACACATATACCACTACTAAAAAATTTAAATTTACATATGGATAAATCCGTTTGTAAACTACCGTTTGTAATATGTATTACAAATGGACTGAAATCCGTTTGTATAAACCTTATATGTACAATTTTTAAATGGAAAATAAGCTATTTACATTTCAAACGGATTTACAAACAAAATATTTGTTTGTGATACAAACGGATTTGGTATTCGTTTATATTTTTCGTTTGCATAGTCTCTCTTATTTACAAATAGAATTTTACGTACAAATAGACAATCTATTTGTAAACTTATGTGTGATACAAACGACTCATCTGTTTGTAATTTTATTTATAATACAAACAGTTAATCTAGTTATAAATCTGTTTGTGATATAAACGGATCAGTTTATATTTTTCATTTGTATGTTCTCCTTTATTTACAAATAAAATTTCACATACAAACGGACAATACGTTACGTCTGTGATTGAAATGACTAGTCTATTTAAATTTTTTTGTATTACAAACGATCAAATTGTTTATAATTCAGTTTGTAATATAAACGGCTAATCTATTTGCAAAATCTATTTGTGAATCAAACGAATAATCTGTTTGTAAATTTATTAATGATACAAATGAATAATTTTGTTTGTAATTACATTTACAATTAAAATGGCTTGTCCGTTTGTAAATGTAAAAGAATATTCATTGACAAATCACACACGACTTAATCCATTTATAAATGCAACAAAATGTTTGTTTGCAAATCTGCTTGTAATTTTATAAATAGATTTTCAGTTTGCATTATTGCTTGTAATTTTCATCTTATTAATAAATATAACAAAATCAACCTGTTAAATGAACAATATAATATTCTCAACAACAAAGTCCAATGCATTCAATTACTATAAATAAAAAATGACAATTTAATAGTTAAAATTGAACATAAATAATCCAACTATAAAATAAAATATATAACTAAAAGTATATTTCAGTAGTAAAAGTTAAACTAAGTAGTAACCTAAAATGTATAAAACAAGATAACCGATAAGTAATCAACAAAGATCCTCGATATCCTCGTCTGATTCATCTTCATCTGAGGCATGTTGGGAAGGACATGATGGAGGAGCTACTGCATCGTGCAGAGGCTGTAAAGTATCTGTTGCACGAATACCTGACTGATCTTGATGCGATGCACCTTATTGAGAAAGAAGGTTTACAACGAGGTCCTTCAGCTGCTTCACTTTTGTTTGTAAGGAATCCTTTTCAGTCTCAATGCACTCGATATAATGCCTCAAGTTTTCATAATCATTCTGATTTTGCTCTTTCTGTGGTGCTGAGGAGTAAGATCCAGACATGGATAATCCTAAATAGAAATATGCAGATACTTGTGAGCCTAATCTATATACTTGTTTCTTCTTATACTCACCAACTGCCTCATAATACAAATGAGTCTCATCAATGTGAGTTTGCTAATTTGAACCCTTTGCTTTCTGTGATGTATTTTCCTTTAGCTACAAAAAGCGCTCCTACTCACATAATATATAATAAGATCTCTATAGTAATATTTGAAATTATAAATATAACAGTAAAAAATAGACTATTCATTAAATATAATAAGTACATTAATATATTAAACACATTGTATTAAATTGCTTATATGGATAGCTTTGGATCGTGCATCTATGAATTCATCTGTGCCCTTCTTCTTATGTGTCGCCTCAAACAGCTCATGTGGCATTGATTCCCGTCCAAGCCTCTTGCGTTGAATAAATATAAATAATTTAAAATTAGTAGATACATTCATTTTAAATAAAGTTAGGTTCATAATTAATTTTTTACCATCCTCTGCATATGAGTAAACTGTGAAACAGATCCACAACAATTCCTAGATACTCCACTACTCGATCCACTAGACTCATTCTTTCGGTTTTGTAGTGCCTTTTCACATTTTGCTCTGTATTCATTAGTGCTCCAAGCCTCTTTCCATTTCTGAAGAACATTTTTTGCTGCTGAAACGTTCTTCATCTTTTTCTTTCTAACTTCACACATAAGCCATCTATAACGCTCAGCAGCTTCTTTTTCCATGCTATCTTAATCAATCGTTTCATTTCTTCATCCCATAAGAAATATTTCTACATAACGTGAAAAATATAGCATATTACAACAAATTCACATTTATCTTGAAAATTTAATAGACATGAAAATATTTATTATACATTGAACTCTTGTCAGTAGAATTCTCTAATCTCATTAGGAATTGTCTTCAACAATAACATTCTACAACAAGGCGTTCTTTGAAAGTCAATGTTATTCATCGCGAATAAGTTTCTGATGGATGCAACCTGTTAAATGCACGATATTACATTCTCAATAAATTCCAATGCATAATATAATTGTTAGTGTTACATTAAGATTTCTTTTTAAAAAATGAGCAAATATATCATACTCACAAATAATTATGAACTAAAATCTAGTGTCTAAAGGACGGCACCTTAGAAGTGACATTAACAGATGATATAGATGACAACAAAGGACTACATATTGTAGTTAAAGATGGAGTAGATGATGCATATATTTGTGGTGGAGCAAATGTGTAACGACCCGAAAATCGGACCGCTACCGGCGCTAGGATCCGGGTCGACTTAAGGCCGCCGGGACCCGTAGCAAGCCTGACATAAAACCTGTGAACCTGTATAAATCCCATACATGATCAATAACATGCATAAAAATTAAAACTTTTCTTTTCATACTCATCAACCAAACTCAACCTGTGTATAAATATGAACATAACTTTGATCCCTCTGTGGGATCTCATCTGTGCCCTCAAGGGGGTAACATAACCTGTGTTGAGCTGATTTACATAAACATCATCAAAATCTCTAAGATCATGTATAAAAGGGATACAACAATCTATGGTCAAGCACATACTAACATCCATAAAACTCATTACATAACTATACTGTACTTCTACATTACAATTTTGATCATGTCCATTACTAGCTATTACAAAGGCATAACTTCTTTACTCTATCCGGACTCCCGCACTATACTGTACCTGCAAGCCGGGGGGTAAAGGGAGAGGGGTGAGCTAAAAGCCCAGTGAGTAGAGCTAGTAAAACACATTAACACTATGCTCAAATGGAATGCATCATAACACAGACAATTCACATAAGGGTTGGGTGAACTTGTCACCAAATAGTCCAAGTTAACTCTGTGCCAGGCCTGTAGAATGGGGCCTGGTCTTCCTGTCATAACATACATTACTTACCATTTTCCAGGGCCTCCTCTGGGCTCCTGGTCTTCGAGTCCCATAACCGTGCCTTACTCTGTGCCAGGCCTGTAGACTGGGGCCTGGTCTTTCTTACTCTGTGCCAGGCCGTAGCATGGGGTCCTGGTCTTCCTGTCTTGGACTAATTGGGTCATCCAACATTCACCCACATCAACAACGATTTATGCAATGCGGCATATTCGTGAAAACTAATGCAATCATCCTATTGCATAATCATGATGCATGAAACATGATAAAACATTTAATTTAAAAGATTTAGTTTAGTTCCACTCACCTCTGGCTGACTCTGACAATACCGCAGCTGAACTCACTGCTGGGGTCCTCGGTTCCTCGGGTCCGAACCTACACAGGTGGACTCAAATGAGGGACCAAACATACTAGAACATAACTCTAAACTACTCCCCAAAAACCCCCTAAAACATCCTGAAATTATCACAGAAAAGATGCATGAAATGGCTGAACAGGGCACTTTCGGCGGCACCTTCGGCGGCCGAAAGTCCTGGACAGAGACGAAACTCAGGCAGGTTCGGCGGCACCTTCGGCGGCCGAAAGTCCCAGACAGAGACGAAAGTCTCTTTTCGGGGGCACCTTCGGCAGCCGAAAGCTGCCTCCACAAGAGGGGTTCGGCGGCCGAAACTCCCTTCGGCTGCCGAACCTGGTTTCTGCCAAACGGGCAGAAACTTGGTTCACTTGAACCTCCTGCCTCCCAAAACCACAAATCAAGCATATACTCCAACCAAATCATGCATACAAGTTCCTAGGGGCCTCAAACATACATAAACCCCATCTACAACACTTCAAACATACTCAAATAACACACATTGCTCAAAACATCAATATATATCCATAACTCAACATATGCCCTAACATGCATTTCTACCCATAGATCTTGCATAAAACTTATTTAGAACACATAAGGAGCTTAAGATCGGCTCTTACCTCTTGAAGATCGAGAGGGAGACGAACTAAACTTGGAGATCCACGAAAATGAGCTCCTGAGTTCCCAAAGCTCCAAAACTTGTTTCAAAAGCTTAAATCTTCAAAACCAAGTGAAAACAAGTGAAAATACTGAAAGATTTAGAGGAAGAACATTGAAAATGGGTGAGGGACGGCGGAAAGCTCACCTTGGCCGAAAATAGGGGAAAAAGCTCGCCCGTTTTCGGCTAAGGGACCCTTTTATAGTGGCTGGCCAGACCACGTTCGGGGGCCGAATGTGCCTCCGCATCCATGCAAATGTTCGGCGGCCGAACATGAGGTTCGGCGGCCGAAACTTGACTTCCCTCACTCATGCTTTCGGGGGCCTAACGTGCCTCCAAAACGCATGCATGTTCGGCGGCCGAACTTGACTTTCGGCGGCCGAACCTGGGTTTTCCTCCAAAGACTTTTCTTGTAAAAACTCATTCAATATCATACTTAAAACCATTAAAGACATGAAAATATTTCATAAAACATGATTCTACCCTTCTAGAGGTCTCCGACATCCGAGGTTCCACCGGACGGCAGGAATTCCGATACCGGAGTCTAGCCGGGTATTACATTCTCCCCCCCTTAAGAACATTCGTCCCCGAATGTTCCTCAACTAGCACATGCATAGCAATCAACATAACATACATACAACACATAGAGGCTAACCTTAAAAGAGATGAGGATATTGCCGGAGCATGGACTCCCGTGTCTCCCAAGTGCATTCTTCTATATTGTGGTGGTTCCACAGGACTTTCACCATCGGGATTTCCTTGTTCCTTAGCTTTCTGATCTGGGTGTCTAAGATCCGTACTGGCTGCTCAACATAGGTGAGATCCTCTTGGATCTCCACATCAGGCTCACTAAGAACCTTGCCCGGATCTGACACGAACTTTCTCAACATAGAAACATGGAAAACCGGATGGATTCTCTCCATCGAAGCAGGTAAATCCAGCTTGTACGATACATTCCCAATCCTTTGCAGGACTTCAAAGGGTCCGATGTACCGCGGAGCCAGCTTACCCTTCTTCCCGAACCGAACCACTCCTTTCATTGGAGACACCTTGAGCAATACCAGATCCCCCTCCTGAAACTCTACTAGTCTTCTGCGGATGTCTGCATAACTCTTCTGCCTGCTTGCAGCTGTCTTGATTCTTTCTCTAATCATGGGCACCACCCTGCTGGTGATCTCTACTAGCTCGGGTCCTGCTAAGGACCTCTCTCCTACCTCCTCCCAGCAAACAGGTGACCTGCACTTCCTTCCATATAGAGCTTCATATGGAGCCATCCCGATGCTAGCATGATGACTGTTATTGTAGGCAAACTCCACCAAAGGTAGATGCTGCCTCCAAGAACCGCCAAAGTCCAGCACACACATTCTGAGCATATCCTCTATGGTTTGGATGGTCCTTTCTGACTGTCCATCAGTCTGGGGGTGGAAGGCAGTACTGAAATCCAATCTAGTACCCATGGCATCCTGCAGACTCCGCCAAAACCTGGAGGTGAACTGGGGCCCTCTATCTGACACTATAGAAACAGGAACCCCATGCAGTCTGACTATCTCATCAACGTACACCTGCGCCAACTTGTCCACAGAATAGCCACTCCTGACAGGGATGAAGTGAGCAGATTTGGTGAGTCTGTCCACAATCACCCATATGGAGTCCAATCTGTTGGACGTCGCCGGTAACCCCACTACGAAGTCCATAGCTATATTCTCCCATTTCCACTCTGGAATAGGTAGCGGGTTAAGCATCCCAGCCGGCTTCTGATGTTCCAGCTTCACCCTCTGACAAACTTCGCAGGCTGACACAAACTGTGCCACTTCTTTCTTCATAGCTGGCCACCAGTAAACTTTCTTCAGATCTTGATACATCTTGGTGGCTCCGGGGTGAATGCTGTATCTTGCATTATGAGCCTCTCTCATAATGTCTCCTTTCAGCCCTATGTCATCTGGTACACACAATCGACTCCCGTAGCGGAGGATCCCCTTATTGTCAAATCTGAACTCACTGTCCTTGCCTGACTGAACAGTCCTGGCAATCTTCACTAACTCTGGGTCCTCATGCTGTTTCTGAGCCACCTGCTCAAGAAACACGGGTGTCACTTTCATCTGAGCGACCAAGGCACCTGTACCAGATAACTCCATCTGTAGACCTTCCTCAATGAGCTTATAAAACTCCTCCACCACCGGTCTTCTTTCTGCCGTGATATGGGATAGACTGCCTAGTGACTTTCGGCTTAGGGCGTCTGCCACGACATTCGCCTTACCCGGATGATACTGAATCTTGCAATCATAGTCACTCAGCAACTCTACCCATCTCCTCTGTCTCAAATTTAAGTCTCTTTGACTCAGGATGTATTGCAGGCTCTTATGATCTGTAAAGATCTCACATTTAACCCCATAGAGGTAGTGCCTCCACATCTTGAGTGCAAAGATTACTGCTGCCATCTCAAGGTCATGTGTGGGGTAATTCACCTCATGCTTCTTTAGCTGCCTAGAAGCATAAGCAATCACCCGATCGTTCTGCATAAGCACACAACCCAGTCCCACACGGGACGCATCACAAAAGACTGTAAAGTCCTCTCCACTAGATGGCAGAGCTAAAACTGGTGCTGAAGTCAATCTCTTCTTGAGCTCTTCAAAACTCTCCTCGCACTGGTCGGTCCACAGAAATTTCTGATTCTTCCTGGTTAGTCTGGTTAGAGGAGCTGCTATCTTTGAGAAGTCCTGAACGAACCTCCTGTAGTAACCTGCCAAACCCAAGAAACTCCTGATCTCTGTCACTGAAGTGGGTCTAGGCCAGTTAGCCACAGTCTCTGTCTTCTTGGGGTCTACCTCTATTCCATTCTCTGACACTACATGCCCCAAGAATGAAATACTCCTTAGCCAGAACTCACATTTAGAGAACTTGGCATACAAGCCATGTTCCCTTAGGGTCTGTAGAACCAACCTCAGATGATGGGCATGCTCCTCTGCATTCCTGGAATACACTAAGATATCATCTATAAAGACAATAACAAAGTGATCCAGGTACTGGCTAAACACTCTATTCATGAGGTCCATGAATGCTGCAGGGGCGTTAGTTAACCCGAACGGCATCACAAGGAACTCAAAATGCCCATATCTGGTCCTGAAAGCTGTCTTTGGCACATCCTCTTCCCTGATCCTCAACTGATGGTACCCCGATCTCAGATCTATTTTGGAGAAACAACCCGCTCCTGCTAGCTGGTCGAATAGATCGTCGATCCTCGGCAATGGGTACTTATTCTTGGTAGTGACTTTGTTCAACTGCCTGTAGTCGATACAAAGTCTAAGAGATCCATCCTTCTTTTTCACAAACAGAACTGGAGCACCCCAGGGTGAGGCACTCGGTCGGATGAAGCCCTTGTCTACCAGCTCCTGCAACTGCTCCTTCAACTCTTTTAATTCTGCTGGTGCCATCCTGTAGGGAGGGATAGAGATCGGTCGGGTTCCAGGCATCAGTTCTATCTCGAACTCTATCTCCCTAGCAGGTGGTAAACCTGGCAGCTCGTCTGGGAACACATCTAAGAACTCTCTAACCACTGGCACCGAGGCGGGCTCTCTGACCTGACTATTTAGCTCTCTCACATGAGCCAAATACCCCTGACATCCCTTCCTAAGCAACCTACGAGCCTGAAGAGCTGAGATCATACCTCTAGGTGTACCCCTCCTGTCTCCTCTGAAGACAACCTCTGATCCATCCTGACCTCTGAACCTGACTACCTTGTCCCTGCAGTCCAAGGTAGCACCATGGGTAGATAACCAGTCCATCCCTAGAATGACGTCAAAATCTGTCAAATCTAGAACCACAAGGTCGGCGGACATGCATCTCCCCTCAACAAAAACTGGACTACACTGACAGACTGACTCTGCCACTGATGGATCACACTTGGGTCCGCTGACCCAGAGAGGACACTCTAACCCAGAGATCATCAATCCCAACCTCGCTACGGCCCTCGGAGCAATAAAAGAATGAGATGCACCAGGGTCCATCAAAGTATATACATCCGAACATCCAATGACGAGATTACCTGCCACCACGGTGTTGGATGCGTCTGCCTCCTGCTGTGTCATTGTGAAGATCCGTGCTGGGGCTGACGGACCTTCACCTCTGAAACCCGCTGAAGAAGAGGCTGCTCCTCTCCCTCTGCCTCTGCCACTGGCCTGAGTCATGGCTGGAGCTGCTGGCTGTGCTACACTGCCTGAAGCTGTCTGCTGGGACTGAGCCATCGGGGCCGCTCTTGGACAATCTCGAGCCATATGCCCCTCCTGACCACATCTGAAGCAAGTGTTTGTCCCAAACCGACATACTCCCCTGTGTGGCCTTCCACACCTCGCACATAATGCATTATCCGCACCAGAGCTTGAGCCACTCCCAAATCCCAGACTAGATTTGACCTTGTTCCAGAACTTGTTCTTTTTACCCTTGGGTTTACCCCATCTCTTACTGCCTGAAGCTGCTGCACTCAAGGTAGAGGGATCTACCCTTCCCCCTCCCGGAGTTTTAGAACCAGAAGCTTGTGCCACTGTCTGCTTAACTGTCCCCTGTACGATGGCACTAGCCTCCATTCTCCTAGCCATGTCTACTATGGCGTGAAAACTCTCTCTATCTGCTGACTGTACCAAGGAGGAATACCTGGGATGGAGCTTCATGATATACCTCCTCGACTTCTTCTGGTCTGTGCTAAGGTCTTGCCCTGCAAATGGCAGCAACTCCATAAACCTGTCAGTATATTCGTCTACACTCATGTCATCATTCTGTCTCAACTGTTCGAATTCTATCATCTTCAATTCCCTTGAACTATCAGGAAAAGCCCATCCTGCAAACTCGTTTGCAAACTCTTCCCAAGTCATGCTGTCCACTCTCGGGTTCACATAAGTTTTGAACCACTCTCGTGCCTTCTTGCACTTAAGCGTGAACCCGGCCATCTGAATGGCTCTACCGTCATCCGCCCCTATCTCATCTGTAATTGCCTTGACCCGCTCCAAGTACACGAACGGATCATCACCGGTCTCAAACTGGGGAGCACCCAGCTTCATATAGTCTGTCATCTTAACCTTGCTCCCACTGGCTGAGCTAGGTCTAGGTGGCTGAACAACTGGGGCTGCTGGTTCTGCAGGTGGTGGAGATGGTGCAACATTTTCTGAGGTAGGGTTTGCTGGATTTGGATAATAGGGTGGAGGTGGATACATTGGGTACTGAGAGTATGGAGGGTAGTATGGTGGGTATGGCATCTGTGTGGGATAAGGGGTGAAACTAGGGTAATCCGATGTACCTCCCATCGAATACCCTGGATGGTGTGAATAGGGTGGGTAGTGAGGTGGCTGTACATAACTCGAGGCCTGAGCGCCTCCTTCTGATTCTCCCATGCCCTCTTCCAGCATGCTCACACCGAGACTGCCATCCCTCCTCTGATCTACTTCCATATCCTCAGACGCTCCTCCCTGCACTGTTCCTCTTACTGATCTGCTTCTACCCAGATCCAAAGACCTTCTAGGGTCTCTTGCTACTCTGTCCCTGTTGGACCTGCTAGACATTGCCCTAGGCAATGCTGGAGGACGGGCGCTCATGCCCTCATCCTCAGGTGGTACTCCAGTCAATCTTGCTGATCGACGAGTTCCTCTCATCCTGTTTTCTGAAAAACAGTACACATCAAGCAAGCATTAGCATCATATGGTTCATGTGGGCACACATGAACCCGCATCACAAACATCACATATCATAGTATATCATTAATGCACATGCATAAAGTCATGGCATTTCACATCATCATGCAAGACAGGACTCCACATCCTATCCTAGTGGACATGATCTTTTCCTATTGTGCTTGACCTTCTATAACCTCTATGAGCCCGACACTCTAGGTCCGACCATATGAACCTAGGGCTCTGATACCATTCTGTAACGACCCGAAAATCGGACCGCTACCGGCGCTAGGATCCGGGTCGACTTAAGGCCGCCGGGACCCGTAGCAAGCCTGACATAAAACCTGTGAACCTGTATAAATCCCATACATGATCAATAACATGCATAAAAATTAAAACTTTTCTTTTCATACTCATCAACCAAACTCAACCTGTGTATAAATATGAACATAACTTTGATCCCTCTGTGGGATCTCATCTGTGCCCTCAAGGGGGTAACATAACCTGTGTTGAGCTGATTTACATAAACATCATCAAAATCTCTAAGATCATGTATAAAAGGGATACAACAATCTATGGTCAAGCACATACTAACATCCATAAAACTCATTACATAACTATACTGTACTTCTACATTACAATTTTGATCATGTCCATTACTAGCTATTACAAAGGCATAACTTCTTTACTCTATCCGGACTCCCGCACTATACTGTACCTGCAAGCCTGGGGGTAAAGGGAGAGGGGTGAGCTAAAAGCCCAGTGAGTAGAGCTAGTAAAACACATTAACACTATGCTCAAATGGAATGCATCATAACACAGACAATTCACATAAGGGTTGGGTGAACTTGTCACCAAATAGTCCAAGTTAACTCTGTGCCAGGCCTGTAGAATGGGGCCTGGTCTTCCTGTCATAACATACATTACTTACCATTTTCCAGGGCCTCCTCTGGGCTCCTGGTCTTCGAGTCCCATAACCGTGCCTTACTCTGTGCCAGGCCTGTAGACTGGGGCCTGGTCTTTCTTACTCTGTGCCAGGCCGTAGCATGGGGTCCTGGTCTTCCTGTCTTGGACTAATTGGGTCATCCAACATTCACCCACATCAACAACGATTTATGCAATGCGGCATATTCGTGAAAACTAATGCAATCATCCTATTGCATAATCATGATGCATGAAACATGATAAAACATTTAATTTAAAAGATTTAGTTTAGTTCCACTCACCTCTGGCTGACTCTGACAATACCGCAGCTGAACTCACTGCTGGGGTCCTCGGTTCCTCGGGTCCGAACCTACACAGGTGGACTCAAATGAGGGACCAAACATACTAGAACATAACTCTAAACTACTCCCCAAAAACCCCCTAAAACATCCTGAAATTATCACAGAAAAGATGCATGAAATGGCTGAACAGGGCACTTTCGGCGGCACCTTCGGCGGCCGAAAGTCCTGGACAGAGACGAAACTCAGGCAGGTTCGGCGGCACCTTCGGCGGCCGAAAGTCCCAGACAGAGACGAAAGTCTCTTTTCGGGGGCACCTTCGGCAGCCGAAAGCTGCCTCCACAAGAGGGGTTCGGCGGCCGAAACTCCCTTCGGCTGCCGAACCTGGTTTCTGCCAAACGGGCAGAAACTTGGTTCACTTGAACCTCCTGCCTCCCAAAACCACAAATCAAGCATATACTCCAACCAAATCATGCATACAAGTTCCTAGGGGCCTCAAACATACATAAACCCCATCTACAACACTTCAAACATACTCAAATAACACACATTGCTCAAAACATCAATATATATCCATAACTCAACATATGCCCTAACATGCATTTCTACCCATAGATCTTGCATAAAACTTATTTAGAACACATAAGGAGCTTAAGATCGGCTCTTACCTCTTGAAGATCGAGAGGGAGACGAACTAAACTTGGAGATCCACGAAAATGAGCTCCTGAGTTCCCAAAGCTCCAAAACTTGTTTCAAAAGCTTAAATCTTCAAAACCAAGTGAAAACAAGTGAAAATACTGAAAGATTTAGAGGAAGAACATTGAAAATGGGTGAGGGACGGCGGAAAGCTCACCTTGGCCGAAAATAGGGGAAAAAGCTCGCCCGTTTTCGGCTAAGGGACCCTTTTATAGTGGCTGGCCAGACCACGTTCGGGGGCCGAATGTGCCTCCGCATCCATGCAAATGTTCGGCGGCCGAACATGAGGTTCGGCGGCCGAACCTTGACTTCCCTCACTCATGCTTTCGGGGGCCTAACGTGCCTCCAAAACGCATGCATGTTCGGCGGCCGAACTTGACTTTCGGCGGCCGAACCTGGGTTTTCCTCCAAAGACTTTTCTTGTAAAAACTCATTCAATATCATACTTAAAACCATTAAAGACATGAAAATATTTCATAAAACATGATTCTACCCTTCTAGAGGTCTCCGACATCCGAGGTTCCACCGGACGGCAGGAATTCCGATACCGGAGTCTAGCCGGGTATTACAAAATGCATTATCAGATGATTGAGTAAATGCATTGCTAGGTGGAGAAGTAGCCAGCGAATGCAGTGCCAAGTGCAGGAGAAACCTGTGAAGATTGTAGTAAAGGCGCACGTACTTGAGATGGTAGAATCTGATGCTGTAGATGCGAAATGTGTCCTCGATGGTACTGCCATGGATAAAGTAAGTGCAACAAGTAGTAAAATTTCCATCTATTTATCTACAAAGTGTGGGGAAGCATATGAGTCAATTCAAAATTCAACATCTCAAATCTACAATATTAATTAGAATTTTAAATTTTAATTAATTTATTATGAAAAACTGGACTTTTTAACATAAATTTATAAATAATCTCATAAATTTATAAATAAAAATTTAATAATTTAATAGATAATAATAAAATTTAATAGTATATTTTTTTATATAATTTAATTGTAGATTTAATAATTAAAACTTTATAAAAATAAAATAATTTTACTTATAAAAAAAATATAAAAGCTCTGAACGAGATATAATAAATGGAAATCTAATACAATATATTAGAATGAGTTTTTTTTTAAATAATTTAAAAGATAAATTTAATATAGGGTAATTTAAAATTTAGTTCATGAGTTTTAGCATAATTAATGGATTGGTCTTTGTATTTTTAAAATTGAATACTTAAATTCTTCTATAATAAGTCCGTCCAAAAGAGAAGTCTGTTAGTCAACAGGTCAAAGAGAGAATAAATATTTTAAATACCTAAAATACTCTCATGAACACTTAAATCCTTACCAATGTGGGTGAAACATTTTATATTGCATAAACTACGCTTTAGTCCCTGAGTTTTGACATAATTAACATATTAGTCCTTATATTTTTAAAACTGAATCCTTAAATCCCTCTATATTCAGTCTATCTAAAATTACATTTCTTTTATCTATTATAGACATTAGTTTAAAACTAGTGAGTAGTCAAACTTTTGAAAGTACAATTTGCTTCCTAAAATACTTTTTGTAAAAATTTACAACCTATTTAAAGTTTACTTGGTGCTACTTAACAATTATTGAAGTTATAAGTATTTTTTGAAAGTTCTGGAGTATTTTAATGAATGAAAATTGAAAAACAAAAAGTGTTAAAACTTAGTTGAATATGATAATTTGGATAAAAGTTAATGGAGATTTAAGTGTTCTTGTAAATGAAAAATAAAGGATCAAAATATATATAAAAATTTTAATAGATGAGAAAAAACGGATGAAACTTTAACTTCTTAATATTTTTAATTTAAAAAGAGGACAATAAAGATATTTTCATACTTTTAATTGCAAGAAATGGACGAAAAAATTAAAATCTAAAATAGACTGATCATAGAGGGATTTGAGTGTTCGATTTTAACAATATAGGGACTAATCCGTTAATTATATTAAAACTCTAGGACTAATGTATAGTTTATCCATTTAAAAAGGGTAACAAAGATATTTTCATATTTTTAACGACAAAATGGATAGAAGGACCTCCCATTTGAACAAACTGATTATAGAGAGATTTTAGTATTCAGTTTAAAAAATACAGAAATCGATCAATTAATTATGTTAAAACTCAAGGACCAAAGTTTAATTTACCCTTTAAATAAATAATTACCCCTTCTCCAACTATTACCACTTTTGCTCTCAATCACTTTCTCCTTTCTGAAAAACTCAATCACTCGGTGTTCTTTTTCATGCATTTCTAAAGGTGACACCCCCTTCTATCACCTTTCCTGTTTTAGAAATTAATAGGTCTTTTTCGTCTTCTTCGCCCGGTGGTAGCTCTACTTTCAACTCTTCTTCTAGTGGTTCCATCTGTGCTCCGGTCCCCATTGTTCCATTGAGGGTGGTTCAAGACAATGACACCCTACTGGTGAATGATGTAACGACCCGGAAATTCGGACCGCTACCGGCACTAGGATCCAGATCGGCTTAAGGCCGCCGGGACCCGTAGCAAGCCTAACATACATCCTGTACATCTGGTATAATCCCAACATGATCAAACATAAACATAAAAGCTGTAAAACATAAAATTTGTGAACTTTTTCTTTCTTTCATACACCAAGCTTAACCCGTGTATGCACAAACTCATAATCATAAACCCCAACACTAGAGTTCTCATCAACAACTCTAATGGGGCAACATAAAATAAGCTTGGTTTTCCTGTCTCATTAAAGACATACATAAGGATCATATACAAGGGATTAACCACACTTCTAGGGCAAAGCACAACTCTATCTATTACATTACATTGATTTACATCATAACATTTTACATTTCATTACACATCTTTACCTTACATCATGTCCACTACTAAACTATTACATGAATCTGACCATAGACATAACCTGCTGATCTTCTGACTATCTCTGACCCTGCAAACCTGGGGTTAGGGGAGAGGGGTGAGTTATAAAGCCCAGTGAGCGGAAACCACACTAATAGAACAGTTCATTTACAAGTATGCCATCATGGAATACATCACATCATAAACATATCACATCAAGGATGAATTTGTCACCTTTAGCCCTCTACATATCCAAATATGTCCGACTACGCCAGGGGCGGTTAGGCCTCACCTGGGCTTCCCTTACTAGCTCATATCATAACATGTCCAACTATGCCAGGGGCGATTAGGCCACACCTGGTCTTTCCTTACACATACATGATGCCAGGGGCGATTAGGCCACATCTGGGCTTTCTATATCATACCATGTCATCTCATATCATATTATCTCATCTCATATTGAGGGCTAAGGATCATCCAATATCCATCCACATCAACAACATATTATGCAATGCATCATATTCGTGAATTCTAATGCAAAACAACCTAATACATATCATGGCATTTCATGATGCATGGATCATGCTCTAAAAACATTTAATTTCTTAATTTAAAGCATTAGGTTTTGTTCCACTCACCTCTGACTAGTTCTGGGCCGACTCTGAAACGGCTGACACTGCTAAATACCTCGGTTCCTCGGGTCCGATCCTACACAGGTGGACTCTAGTGAGGTGTCAAACACACCCTAAACAACTCATAAACAACTCCCCAAAAACCCCTTAAAGCATCAAAGAAACATGCATACAGAACACTCTTGGAAAGGCTGGACAGGGCACTTTCGGCGGCCGAAGGTCCCTTCCAGAGACGAAAGTCATGTAGGTTCGGGGGCGCCTTCGGCGACCGAACCCTTTCTCCAGAGACGAAAGTCATGCACTTTCGGCGGCCGAACATCACCTTCGGCGGCCGAAAGTCTGCTTCAGCTCTGAAACACAACTTTCGGGGGCAAGGTTTGGCGGCCAATTCATGCATCCATAGGCATGTTCGGCGGCCGAAACCACCTTCGGCGGCCGAACCTGAGTTCTTCCAGAACTCAGCCCTTGTGCATACAAGCCTCCCAAACCCCCAAAACAAACATCCAACCTTTTAAAACATGCATAAACTTCTCAAAACCATGCATAAACCCTTAGTCATGCATAAAGGAGCTTAACAACTAGATTAAACTCTAAAAACAACATCCAAAGCATGCATAGATAGCTTATGACCCACATAGGCCAAACTCATCAAAACACCCCATAATCTCACTTGCTCTTTCCCAATCATGCATACACTCTCCCACATGTATAAACTAACTTAAACTTTCAACATAACATCACATAAACATGCATTGGGCATAAAACCCACATAAACCCTACATGCATATCTACCCATACTCAACCATCAAAACATCATTAAAACTTACTAAAACTTCGTTAAAAATAGTAGGGAAGCAAGGATCTACACTTACCTCTTGAAGATCGAGGGGTGGTGTGATCCCTAACTCGGAGGTGTGGAGGATCCAAGCTCCAAAAGCCTTCAAGCTCCAAAACTTCTATTTGGGTTTCAAATCTTCAAAACAAGGGTAGATCTCATGAAAACTGGAAGGGTGGGTAGAGAAAAACATGAAAACGACCAAAGGAGGACCTAAACTCACCTGAGCTCGAGAATGGGGAGAAAACTCGTCCATTTCCGATCTGAGGGGCTTTTATAGGTGGCCTGCTGAACCACCTTCGGCAGCCTAACGTGCCCCCTAAACTCATGCATGTTCGGTGGCCGAACCTGATTCATTCAAACAAGGCTTTCGGAGGCCAAAGGCACTCCCGAAACCTTCCCATGTTCGGCGGCCGAACTTCACTTTCGGCGGCCGAACCTGGCAATTGCCTCCTTGGTCTTTTCTTTTCAAAACTCAAATCCTTTTTCATTTAAAACCATGAAATCAGTAAAAACATTTTAGAAAACACATTTTACCCCTCAAGAAGACTCTGGCATAATCACAAATTCCAGATTCTAACAGAGATTCCGCCGGAAGGTAGGGATTCCGATGCCTGAATCTAGCCGGGTATTACATTCTTCCCCCCTTTAAGAACATTCGTCCCCGAATGTTCAAACAAACAGGCACATGCATATACATAACATAAGCACAATCATGACAAAACATAAGCTCTAATCTATAAAGAAACACGATATCACTGGAGTACGAACTCTCGGTCTCCCTGGTGCACTTTTCATCTTAAGGTGATTCTAAGGGACTTTCACCATCGGGATTTCCTTGTTTCCACCCTTTCTAACTTGTGTGTCTGCGGTCCGTACTAGTTGCTCAACATAGGTGAGATCCTCTACGATCCCCACCTCTGGTTCCTTTAAGAACCTTACTCGGACTCGACATGAACTCATATACCGTGGAAACATGGAAAAACGGATGGGGCTCTTCCTTTGAAGTAGGTAAATCTAACTCGTGGAATACATTCCCAATCCTTTGCAGGATTTCAAGGGTCCAATGTATTTGAGAGCTAATTTACCTTTTTGCCCATAACGAATCATCCTCTCCTTAGGAGACACCTCCAGCAAACCTCAACATGCTTCCGCGGCGCACTCTGACAAAACTCTTCTCGTCTCTGAAACCTTACATGCCTCTTGCGGACAACTTCATAACTCTCCTGCTGACTCACAGCAATTCTGATTCTTCTCATTCTTTGGTTACTGATCTTCTTCTTACTGCACTAAGGGATGGGATAGCTGCCAAGTGGTTTCCGGTTGAGAGCATCTCTTAAAATATTTGCCTCACCGTAAAATGAACCTTGAAGTCATAACCACTACACAGTTTTTACCCATCTTCTCTGCCACCGGTTCTTCCCCCTTGACTCAAGATGTATTGCAAGCTCTTTCGACCCGTAAGGATCTACCATCATACCTTATACAAGCATCGCCTCCACATCTTGAGTGCAAAGATTATCATCGCCATCTCTAGATCATGTGTAAGATGATTCAACTCATGCTCCTTCAGCTACTTAGAAGCATAAGCAATCATCCAGCCACTTTACGTTAACACACAATCTAGTTCCACTCGGAACGCATCACAGGACACTGTGACATCTTCATTACTGGCGGACAGAGCCACCACTGGTACTGACATCAACATTTCCTTCGGCTCCTCAAAGCCTTCTTCACACTGAGTAGACCACACAATCCTCTGGTTCTTCTTGATCCATCTGGTCATAGGAGCGGCAACTCTAAGGAAGTTCTAGATGAACCTCCAGTAGGTAACCTGCCCAACCCAAAAACTCTTGATCTATTCCACTACAATGGGCCTGGGCTAGTCAGCTACAGCTTCAACTTTCTCGGGTCTACCTCACTTTTCTCTTTCCGACATACAATGACCCAAGAAAGGTATACTCCTCGACCGTAACTCACATTTGGAGAACTGGGCATCCAAGCCATGTTCTCTCAGGATCTGCAATCCTGATTTCAGATAATGGGCATACCCTTCTGCATTCCTGGAACTCCCCGAGGTACCGTCAATGAAGACAATAACGGAGTGATCCAGAAACCGGCTAAAACTTTGCTTATGAGACTCATGAATGCTGTAGGGGCGTTCATTAACCCGAACGACATTCCTAGAAACTCATAGTGCCCATATCTGGTCCTAAACACTGCTCTCTGTACATCTTCTTTCTTGATCTTAACTGATGGGACCTGGACTTCAGATCTATCTTGGAAAAGCAACCAGCTCCTGCTAGCTGATTTCAAATAGATCGTCGATCCAAGGTAACAAACACTTATTCTGGGTAGTGACTTTGTTCAACGACTTGTAGTTGATACAAAGTCCTAGGGATCCATCCTTCATCCTCATAACAACACTGGAACACCCCAAGATGAAGTGCTCAGTCAGATGGGAACCCTTGTCTACCAACTCTTGCAACTGATCCTTACAACTCTTTTAACTCTGTCGATACCATCCTGTGAGGAGGGATAGAGATTGGTCCAACTCCATGCATTACTTCTATTTTGAACTTTATCTCCCTGACAGGCGGTAGTCCTGGGAACTTGTCTGGGGAAACATCTAAGAACTTCTCTAACAACTGGCACTGAGGCTGGCTCCCTGACCCGACCATCAAACTCTCTCTAAAAAGCTAGAACCCCTGATAACCTTTCCTGAACAACCTACGAGCCCGTAGGGCTGACAGCAAACTTCTAGGTATCCCTACTCTGTTCCCTCAAAGGACTACCTCTGATCCCAAAACTTGCTCTTCTTCGATCTTTTGAGGCCTCTGCCTCCCTTCTTACTCTTTGTGACAGCCTCGCTCAGAGGGGAGAGATTAACATCACTTGTCCCCGGGGCTTTGGAACCCGAAGACTGTGCCACGTACTGTTTAACTGTCCCTTGAAGGGTGGCACTAGCCTCCATTTTCCACGCCATATCCACTATAGCATGGAAACTCTCCCTTTCTGCTGATTGAATCAACGAGGAATACCTGGAGTGAAGCTTCATAACATATCTCCTAGACTTCTTCAGGTCTGTGTCAAGACCTTGTCCTGCAAACGGCAACAGCTCCAGGAACCTGTCTGTAAACTCCTCTACACTCATCTCTTCCGTCTGCCTTAACTGCTCAAACTCGATCATCTTCAATTCTCTGGAACTATCTGGAAAAGCCCATCCTGCAAACTCATTGGCAAACTGCTCCGAGGATAAGCCTTCCAACCTTGGGTCCACATAGTTTTTGAACTATTCCCTTGCCTTCTTGCATTTCAATGTGAACCCTGCCATCTGAATGGCTCTACTGTCACTTGCTCCCAACTCATCAGTTATCATCTTCACCGTTCTGAGGTACTCAAAAGGGTCATCACCTGATTCAAACTTGGGGGCATCCAACTTTAGGTAGTCTGTCATCTTTACTTTACCCCCAACTGATGAACCAGGTTTGGGTATCTGCACATCAGGGACTATCGGCTCTGCTGGTGGAGGAGGAGGTGCAGCATTCCCTAGATTAGGGTTTGTTGGACCTGGGTAGAAGGATGAGGGTGGAAACATGGGGTACTGTGGGTAAGGTGGGTAAAAGGGTGGATTGGGCATAAAGGCGGGATATGGACTGCAATGAAAGAAATCCGATGTACCTCCCATCGGATACCCTGGCCCTTGCGGGTAGGGTGGATACTGTGGTGGAACAAAGCCCGAGGCCTGAGTGCCTCCTTGGGACTCTCCCATATCCTCTTCTGACATACTCCTGCCCAAACTGTTATCTCTTCTCTGATTACCCTCCTCAGTTCCCATCACATCTGCTGACATACCACCCTGAACTGATCTCCTCCGATCTGCATCAAAAGACCTTCTAGGGTCCCTTGATGTACCTTCTCTGCTTGTTCTACAAGATCTTGTCCTCTGCAGAGCAGGGGAATGGGCATCCATGCCCTCATTCTCTGGCGGAGCTCCAGTCAACCTTACAGATCGACGAGTTCTTCTCATCTTGACTTCTAAAAGCACAACATAGCACATAAACATTAACATCAAATGGTTCATGTGCAACACATGATCCCACATCACATACATAGCATATCATTAATGCACATGCATAAAATCATGGCATTTCACATCATCATACAAGACAGGACTCCACATCCTATCCTAGTGGACATGATCTCTCCTACTGTGCTTGCCCTTCTATAACCTCTATGAGCCCGACACACTATAGGTCCGACCATGTGAACCTAGGGCTCTGATACCATTCTGTAACGACCCGAAAATTCGGACCGCTACCGGTGCTAGGATCCAGATCGGCTTAAGGCCGCCGGAACCCGTAGCAAGCCTAACATACATCCTGTACATCTGGTATAATCCCAACATGATCAAACATAAACATAAAAGCTGTAAAACATAAAATTTGTGAACTTTTTCTTTCTTTCATACACCAAGCTTAACCCGTGCATGCACAAACTCATAATCATAAACCCCAACACTAGAGTTCTCATCAACAACTCTAATGGGGCAACATAAAATAAGCTTGGTTTTCCTGTCTCATTAAAGACATACATAAGGATCATATACAAGGGATTAACCACACTTCTAGGGCAAAACACAACTCTATCTATTACATTACATTGATTTACATCATAACATTTTACATTTCATTACACATCTTTACCTTACATCATGTCCACTACTAAACTATTACATGAATCTGACCATAGACATAACCTGCTGATCTTCTGACTATCTCTGACCCTACAAACCTGGGGTTAGGGGAGAGGGGTGAGCTATAAAGCCCAGTGAGCGGAAACCACACTAATAGAACAGTTCATTTACAAGTATGCCATCATGGAATACATCACATCACAAACATATCACATCAAGGATGAATTTGTCACCTTTAGCCCTCTACATATCCAAATATGTCCGACTACGCCAGGGGCAGTTAGGCCTCACCTGGGCTTCCCTTACTAGCTCATATCATAACATGTCCAACTATGCCAGGGGCGATTAGGCCACACCTGGTCTTTCCTTACACATACATGATGCCAGGGGCGATTAGGCCACACCTGGGCTTTCTATATCATACCATGTCATCTCATATCATATTATCTCATCTCATATTGAGGGCTAAGGATCATCCAATATCCATCCACATCAACAACATATTATGCAATGCATCATATTCGTGAATTCTAATGCAAAACAACCTAATACATATCATGGCATTTCATGATGCATGGATCATGCTCTAAAAACATTTAATTTCTTAATTTAAAGCATTAGGTTTTGTTCCACTCACCTCTGATGTAACGACCCCAAAATGGACCGTCACCGGCGCTAGGATTCAGGTCGGCTTAAGGCCACCAGAACCCGTAGCAAGCCTGCTATACTCTCTGTGTACCTGTAAATCTCATACATGATCATACATTTTCTGTGAAAATAAAAACTCTTTTCTGAACCAAGGCTTAACTTGTGCATGCACTATCTCTGTACTCTGTACTCTGTACTCTGTACTCTGTACTCTGTACTCTGTACTCTGTACTTTGTACTCTGTACTCTGTACCCCTGATTAGAGCTTGCTCTAGATGGGTTAACTCATACTTGTTAAGCCTGGTTTTTCACATACTCAGTAAAACATATATATATACAGATCATGTCCATAACAATAGATTTACAACACAAACTACTAAGTCAAGCACATCTGTAGCTGAAAACATAACTAGTACATCTCTGTCATATTACATGTCCACTCTATTCTACACTATTACAATTCTCTTTACTCTTTTGGTACTCTGCTGATCTCCTTTCTACACTGTACACTGAACCTGCAAAACTGGGGTTAAGGGAGTGGGATGAGCTCTATAGCCCAGTGAGTAGAACAGTAAAACATCTCAGTAAAACATGATCTCATGGAATGCGTCATAACACAGATAAACCACATCAAGAGTAAACCTGTCACCACATAGTCCCAGTAACTCTGTGCCAGGGCGTAGAATCGAGCACCTGGTCTTCCTGTCATATATGTATATGTGTATATAACACCTCTGTACTTACCATTGCCAGGGCGTAGTCAAAGGCTCCTGGTCTTTACTATACCTGCCAGGGCGTAGTCAAAGGCTCATGGTCTTTACTATACCTGCCAGGGCGTAGTCAAAGGCTCCTGGACTTCCTGTCTGAGACTATTGGATCATTCAGCATTCACCCACATCAACAAATAACTATGCAATGCAACATATTCATGGATACTAATGCAATCACCCTATTGCATAATCATGATGCATGAGATATGCTAAAACATTCCATTGTTCAATTAAAAGCATTAAGTTTAGTTCCACTCACCTCTGGCTATCGGGACTGACTGACTCTGCAGGCTCTGTAAAACTCTGGAGCAGAACTCACTGCTGCTCTCTCTGGTTCCTCTAGTCTGTACAAATACAAATAAACTTAAATGAGGGACCAAACTAGCTTATGAATACCTCTATTAAACTCCCCCAAGAACCCCCTTAAACTCACTCAACTATCCATGCAAAGCATGCAAGAGAAGGCTGGACAGAACACTTTCGGCGGCAGGTTCAGCAGCCGAAAGTCCTCTCCAGAGACGAAACTCAAGCACCTTCGGCGGCCGAATCTCTACTTTCGGCTGCCGAACCCTTTCGGGGGCAAGTTTCGGAGGCCAAAAGGCACTCCAGAGACGAAAGTCTATAACCTTCGGCAGCACCTTCGGCGGCCGAACTTCCCTCCAGAGCCGAAAGTCCAAAAGCTCGGGGGCAAGCTTGGGCAGCCGAAGCCACCTCCTCACACCTCTTCAGGGGTTCGGCGGCCGAATGTACCTTCGGCGGCCGAACCTGAGTTCATCAGCAGGGCAGAAACGTGCCCTGCCTCTCGCCAAAAGCACCAAACTCCCCTCCAACTTCACACCACACTTCCTCCACTTGCATACACTCATGTATATGCTCAAAGGGGTCAAAAACTAGCTAACAACCCCAAACACACAACACAAACAACACAAAAACAAGCTGTACACATAAATCATCACAAACTCTCAACAAACCCTATTCATGCAACTCTCTCCATAAAACCCTATAAAACCTTCAGAAAACATAAAAACAAGCTCAGGATCTTCACTTACCTCGTGAAAACAAGTAGATGAAGGATCCTAACGTGGAGTTTTGGAGCAACTTGCCTTCAAACTCTCCAAACTTCACAACTTTGAGTTTTTAGCTTAAAACCTTCAAAATACCATAAAAACTAATCAAATCTTGGCATGATTCAATGAAAACTTGAAGAAATACTCACAAAGGACAGGGTTTCACCTTAGAAGACAAAAGAAACGGTGCTTGCACCGCTTCAACCGACTGAGGGCCATTTATAGGTGGCTGGCCAGACCACCTTCGGCGGCCACACGTGAAACCGAAAGCCATGCATGTTCGGCGGCCGAACCTCAACTTCGGCGGCCGAACCTGGCTTTTCTACCTTGGTTCATTTCACTCAAAAACTCATTTTCTTATGCATAAAACTTCATGAACATATCAAAACATTTAAGAAAAACATATGTCTAACCCTTCTAGAGACTTCCGACATCCTGGACTCCACCGGAAAGTAGAATTCCAATGTCGGACTCCAGCCGGGTATTACATCTGACTAGTTCTGGGCCGACTCTAAAACGGCTGACACTGCTAAACACCTCGGTTCCTCGGGTCCGATCCTACACAGGTGGACTCTAGTGAGGTGTCAAACACACCCTAAACAACTCATAAACAACTCCCCAAAAACCCCTTAAAGCATCAAAGAAACATGCATACAGAACACTCTTGGAAAGGCTGGACAGGGCACTTTCGGCGGCCAAAGGTCCCTTCCAGAGACGAAAGTCATGCAGGTTCGGGGGCGCCTTCGGCGGCCGAACCCTTTCTCCAGAGACGAAAGTCATGCACTTTCGGCGGCCGAACATCACCTTCAGCGGCCGAAAGTCTGCTTCAGCTCTGAAACACAACTTTCGGGGGCAAGGTTTGGCGGCCAATTCATGCATCCATAGGCATGTTCGGCGGCCGAAACCACCTTCGGCGGCCGAACCTGAGTTCTTCCAGAACTCAGCCCTTGTGCATACAAGCCTCCCAAACCCCCAAAACAAACATCCAACCTTTTAAAACATGCATAAACTTCTCAAAACCATGCATAAACCCTTAGTCATGCATAAACCCTTAGTCATGCATAAAGGAGCTTAACAACTAGATTAAACTCTAAAAACAACATCCAAAGCATGCATAGATAGCTTATGACCCACATAGGCCAAACTCATCAAAACACCCTATAATCTCACTTGCTCTTTCCCAATCATGCATACACTCTCCCACATGTATAAACTAACTTAAACTTTCAACATAACATCACATAAACATGCATTGGGCATAAAACCCACATAAACCCTACATGCATATCTACCCATACTCAACCATCAAAACATCATTAAAACTTACTAAAACTTCGTTAAAAACAGTAGGGAAGCAAGGATCTACACTTACCTCTTGAAGATCGAGGGGTGGTGTGATCCCTAACTCGGAGGTGTGGAGGATCCAAGCTCCAAAAGCCTTCAAGCTCCAAAACTTCTATTTGGGTTTCAAATCTTCAAAACAAGGGTAGATCTCATGAAAACTGGAAGGGTGGGTAGAGAAAAATATGAAAACGACCAAAGGAGGACCTAAACTCACCTGAGCTCGAGAATGGGGAGAAAACTCGCCCATTTCCGATCTGAGGGGCTTTTATAGGTGGCCTGCTGAACCACCTTCGGCAGCCTAACGTGCCCCCTAAACTCATGCATGTTCGGCTGCCGAACTTGAGGTTCGGCGGCCGAACCTGATTCATTCAAACAAGGCTTTCGGAGGCCAAAGACACTCCCGAAACCTTCCCATGTTCGGCGGCCGAACTTCACTTTCGGCGGCCGAACCTGGCAATTGCCTCCTTGGTCTTTTCTTTTCAAAACTCAAATCCTTTTTCATTTAAAACCATGAAATCAGTAAAAACATTTTAGAAAACACATTTTACCCCTCAAGAAGACTCTGGCATCATCACAAATTCCAGATTCCAACGGAGATTCCGCCGGAAGGTAGGGATTCCGATGCCTGAATCTAGCCGGGTATTACAAATGATATCCCTTCTGTGCTATTTGGAGGGATATAGATTGCCTTTACAACAATTATCACATCTCTCGAGAGGACTTCCAGATTTATACTCCTAGCTCGAATATTCGTGTTGATGATCAAATACCTGCTAAAAATACTATTATAGTATATAAGGAACAATTAAAGGTGGGTCTTCGATTCACTTTTGATCTACTCTTCATTGAAATCCTCAAGTTCCACAAACTATTAGTCGCCAAGCTACATCGAAACAACTGGAGAATTCTTGTAGCCGTTCGCTTTTTCTATTTTAACAACAATATCGAACCAAACATTGCTCTCTTCTCCCATCTATGCCAGCCGGAACCCTAAAGAACAAGGAATTTTAGTTTTTCAGTGGGAAAAATGCAAGACACTCTATAATTGGATCCTCTCTTCACTAAAACGTTGAAAGAATAAGTTTTTCATTCTCCGTCATTGGGTGTCCAAGGGTTTCAAACAACTCTAGACTGATTGGAACATTTATGTGGAGCTCAGAAAGGATGGGATCTAACTACGGAGAGACGAGGAAGAGTGTAACGATCCGAAAATCGGACCGCTACCGGCGCTAGGATCCAGGTCGGCTTAAGGCCGCCGGGACCCGTAGCAAGCCTGACATACAACCTGTAAACCTGTTTAATCCCATACATGATCAAGAATTTACATAAAAATTTTAAAACTTTTCTTTCATACATTCTCTTATTACACCAAACTCAACCTGTGCATGCACTGAACATAGTCATAATCATAAGCATTGACCCCTCTGTGGGATCTCATCAATGCCCCAATGGGCGATGTAACATACGTTGAGTTGGTTTACATGAACATCACAAAACATCTAAGATCATGTATAAAAAGGGATACCTTACACATTGGGTCAAGCACAATCTCTAATCGTCAATATCATTACATACATTACTATTCATAACTTTACATCATTTTACAATTTATCATGTCCACACTATCTATTACATACACAAGACTTCATTACTCTTTCTGACCTCCTGGTCTACCCTGTACCTGCAAACCTGGGGGATTAGGGAGAGGGGTGAGCTACTAAAGCCCAGTGAGTAGAATAATAAAACATTTAAAACATATGATAACATGGAATGTATCACATCACAGCTAATCACATCAAGGATGAACTTGTCACCAATAGTCCTCTACATAGTCCAACTGTGCCAGAACATAGAATGGGTCCTGGTCTTTCTCTTACATAGCATAACATAACATTCCAATGTGCCAGAACGTAGAATGGGTCCTGGTCTTTCTCTTACATAGTGCCAGCGAACGTAGAATGGGTCCCACTGGTCTTACATTCCGTACCGTACATATCACATCGTCAAATCATAGATCGAGGACTATGGATCATCCAATGTTCATCCACATCAACAACAATAAAGTATGCAATGCAACATATTCGTGAATTCTAATGCAACAACCTAGTATATCTCATGGCATTCATGATGCGTGAATCATGCTAAGACTGATTTATTTATTTTAAAGCATAAGAGTTATTCCACTCACCTCTGGATAGCTCTGACCAGACACTGGGGCAACTGACTCACTGCTGGGGCCCTCGGTTCCTCGGGTCCGAACCTACACAGGTGGACTCAAATGAGGGACCAAACATACATGAACATAACTCTAAACTACTCCCCAAAAACCCCCTAAAACAACATGAAACAATCATAGAAAAACATGCAAAGGAAGGCTGAACAGGGCACTTTCGGCGGCAGGTTCGGCGGCCGAAAGTCCCTTCAGAGCCGAAAGTCCCTTCAGAGCCGAAAGTCAGGCAGGTTCGGCAGCACCTTCGGCGGCCGAAACTCCCAGACAGAGACGAAACTCATGCATGTTTGGCGGCACTTTCGGCGGCCGAAACTGCCCTCCAGAGACGAAAGTCCTCTTTCGGGGGCAGGCTTCGGCAGCCGAAAGGCTTGCCTCCCAGGCAGGTTCGGCGGCCGAAAGTCCTTCGGCTGCCGAACCTGGTTTCTGCCAGAGGGCAGAAACTTGGTTCCTTATGCATTTTTGCCTCCCAAATCCTACCAAACATGCATTTCTCCTAATCTACAACATACATACTCAAACATACAAGTTCCTAGGGGCATCAAACTAACTTAAACCCCCATCTACAACACATCAAACATCCACATTGTCCAAAAACATAACATAAACCCATAACCCTAACCATGAGCTAAACATGCATTCTACCCTATAGATCTACTTAAAACTTACTTAAAACATGCCATAAGCTCAAGATCGGCCCTTACCACTTGAAGATCGAGAGGAGAACGACCCTAGCTCGGAAAATGGGAGAGAGAGAGTTCCTTGAACCTCCAAGCTCCAAAACTTGCTCAAAAGCTCAAAATCTTCAAAACAAAGGTAAAACTAATGAAAATCGAGAAGGATTTGAAGAAAAGAACTCAAAACCGGTGAGGGATGGCGGAGAGCTCACCTTGGCCGAAAATGAGGAGAAAAGCTCGCCCGTTTTCGGCTAAGGGACCCCTTTATAGGTGGCTGGCCAGGCCACGTTCGGGAGCCGAAAGTGCCTCCGCATGCATGCCATGTTCGGCGGCCGAACATGAGGTTCGGTGGCCGAACCTGGACTTTCCTCACTTATGCTTTCGGGGGCCTAAAAGCGCTCCCGAAGGCATGCATGTTCGGCGGCCGAACCTGAGTTTTCCTCCAAGGTTGTTTTCATGCAAAAACTCATTTCCTTTTTACTTAAAACCATGAAATACATTAAAACATTTTGTGAAAATATGTTTCTACCCTACTAGAGGCTTCCGACATCCGGGATTCCACCGGACGGTAGAAATTCCGATACCGGAGTCTAGCCGGGTATTACAAAGAGGCTCTGGACTTCCTCTAGAAAATAGTTTCGGTCCACAGAATAAACATTAACATGGCCATGAGGAATGCCAATCTATCTTGGCAAAGCTAATATCAAGTAGAATAGGCTCGATTACGTCGACTGCCTAGTCATCAAAACCCTCAGGCAATTTTCCTCTTCTTTTTTTGTACTAGTTTAATCAATTCATCTATAAACAACTTGTGTGTAATACCCGGCTAGACCCTGGTATCGGAATTCCTACGTTCCGGCGGATTTTCCGTTGGAAGTCGGGATTCGAGGATGTCGGAGTTTGCCCTAAGGGTATAAGAAAGGTTTTTAAGATGTTTTTAAAGTGTTTTTATCATGTTTGCATGTTTTGAGTTAAGAAAATTGAGTTTGGAAATGAAAAGGCCAAGGGGACAAAAGCCAGGTTCGGCCGCCGAAGGTGAAGTTCGGCCGCCGAAGGTTGCATGGTTTCGCATGCACGTTAGGCCGCCGAAGGAAGAGTCGGTTGGCCACTACAAAAGCCCCTTTGCCCGAGACTTGAGTGTTAACCACTCTGTTTTTGGGTCAAAGGTAGGTTCAAGCTCTCCTTGGTGTGATTTCTCATGTTTTCCTCAAATCTTGCATATTTTCACATGTTTTGAGTTTTGTATTAGAGATTTGAGCAAAAGGAAGCAAAGTTGAGCACTTGGAGACTTTGATTGAGTTTTCCCCCATCTCCAAGCTTGGATCATCAATCCTCTAGTTCTTCAAGAGGTAAGCATGGATCCTCACCTCCCCTTATGTTTAAAGCAAGTTTTAGAAGTTTTGGAGAAGTTTATGGCATGTTTTGGGGTATAAGCATGAGTTTGAGCATATGTTAATCATATGAGTTAGTATGAGTTTTGTTGTTGTTTTTGGGGTTTGAGCTAGTTTTTAGGCCCCTATATGCATGAGATATGTTATGTGTGAGTTGAGAAGTGTTGGTATGCATGTTATGGGTGTTTGATAGGAGTTTGGAGGCTGAGAGCATGAGTTGTGCTCGGATTCTGCCTTTCTGGAGAATCCAGGTTCGGCCGCCGAAGCAAGGTTCGGCCGCCGAAGCAAGGTTCGGCCGCCGAACCCCTTGTGGAGGCAGTTTCGGCTGCCAAACCTTGCCCCCGAAAGCTAGGCTTTTGGGTGAGAAAGAGACTTTCGGCCGCCGAAAGAGGGAGTTCGGCCGCCGAAAGTGCATGAGTTTCGTCTCTGGACGAGGCTTTCGGCCGCCGAAGGTGCCGCCGAACATGCATGAGTTTCGTCTCTGGAGAGGGGTTTCGGCCGCCGAAAGTGCCGCCGAAAGTGCCCAGTCCAGCCTTCTTTTGCCCATTTTTCCATGCATACCTATGATGTTTTAGAGGGGTTTTGGGGAGATATTAAGAGTTCTGTTTAAGTCAGTTTGGTCCTCATTTGAGTCCACCTGTGTAGGTACGGACCCGAGAGACCAAGGAGGCCCACAGAGTTAGAGTTACAGAGACTGCTCAGCAGTTGACAGAGGTGAGTGGAACAGAACTTTATTTTAAAAGTTAAGAACTGTTTTAGCATGATTCATGCATCATTAATGCCATGTTTATGTAGGATGCTTTACATTAGTATTCACCAAGTTGATGCATTGCATTATTACTTGTATATGTGGATTGGACCGAGGCGATCTCAATAGCCCATAAGTCTGTCATTATTGTATGTCCTGTGTGAGCTCCTTTGGGGCCGGGCATTTACCTTGGATGAGTCCTGTGAGAGCCCTTATAGGGTCGGGCACCATGAGTAGTTAGTGAAAGACCTGTGTGAGCTCCTTTGGGGGCCGGGCACTGACAGAGGGAGTTTTGGGATCATGTCCAATCCGAGATGTGAAATGTTTGTGCAGTGATGCATCATATGATAGCATGTTTTAAATGTGATTTTTTATAGATTCCGCTCACTGGGCTTTAGCAGCTCATCCCTCTCCCTAACCCCATTTTTTCAGGGCCTCAGAGAAGAGAAAGAGAAAGAGATAGCAAGGGTAAAAGGCATATGTGAATAGTGGACATGATTATTATGATAATGATGTACAGTAAAAGTTTATGTAATGTATAGAAATGATGTAATAGCAAGTTATGTATTGAGTTATAGAATTGTGCTTGGCCCTAGTGCTTGTTATCCCTTTGCACATGATCCTTTTATGTTTTATATGACTGAGATCATGTTGTTATGAGAGCTAGGCTTGGTGCATGGTAGTATTTCTATCTCTGTAGTTACTGTATGGTACCATAGCAGGTATCACTCTTCGAGTGCATACAGACAGAGCATGCATAGTCCAGGCTTAGTTGATGAGAAAAGTTTCAGTGTTACAGAAAGTCAAGCAGAGAAAGAAGAAAAAACAAAAATATAGACAAGAGAAGAGTAAGTCACAGTTTTAAGCTTAAGTTTGATCATGTATGGGATTTATCAGGTACACAGAGTTGACAGTAGGCTTACTACGGGTCCCGGCGGCCTTAAGCCGATCTGGATCCTAGTGCCGGTGATGGTCCGGTAAGCGGGCTGTTACATTGTGGGTGATCAAGATCTGGTCTACACCTATTACATCCTCTTCTTATCCAGTTCTAAAAGGACTTTTTCCATCGAGTCTGCTGGTTCCAGATCTGTGTGAGAATCAGGCTTCTTAAGCAAATCAATTAGCATCATTGCTCTTTTGAGGCTTTTTGTAGAGTGTCTATAATACTCTTGTACCGACTTTTGGCTACTTCGGATAACCGCCAATTCCCCTTGAGTTAGCAAATTTAAACATAAAGGACACATGTTAATTACTATCCCATGGTAGTTTAAGACCGGGTGATCGAGTATAACATTATAAGCGAGTGGAATATCTACCACCAAAAATTTTGCATACACCTCCCGCTTGTGCTTTTCATTCTGTAACACAAAGTGGCAGGTTAATGGTGCCAATACTGCTAAGGTTTTTTCCCCTAACTCTACTAATGGGTAGGAGACTTTGGCGACCTTTTTTTTTTTTATCTAAACCCATTTTATTGAAAACTTCCAAAGTGAGAAAGTTAATAGAATTACCTTGTCTATTAGGATTCACCTTACATCATACTTATTCAACCGAACGCTTATGACTAATGGGTCATTGTGTAAAGTCTCAGTCACCCTGTCACTCGGTTTGAATTTTACCTCTTGTTTCGTCCATGATTCTTGCTCTACAGACAAAATATCCTCAAGAGCCCGCTTGTTCTTTCTTTTATAGTTGCTAGGTCCCCCTACAATTACATGTATAACCTAAACAAGTTTATTATCAATAGAATTTTCGGGTATTCTTACCTCATGTAACGACCCGGATACCGGATAGCTACCGGCGCTAGGATCCAGATCGATTGATAGAGCATATTTTAGCCCATATTATCATGATCTTATTGATGTTTATTTGCACCTATTCTACCTAATTTTGTGGTTTTAATCATGTTTTACAGGTATTAGGTGTAAAGAAACAATCCGGAGAAAATGCTCTTAAAAATGCCAAAAAGTGCCAAAAACAGAAAAGCCACTTTCGGAAGCCGAAAGTGAAGTTCGGAAGCCGAAACTCCACCACCTTCGGAAGCACCTTCGGAAGCACCTTTGGAAGCCAAAAGTCACCCACTTTCGGAAGCACTTTCGAAAGCCGAAAGTCCCCTCCAGATCCGAAACTTCACCACCTTCGGAAGCACCTTCGGCCGCCGAACCTTCCGTCCAGATCCGAAAGTCCAGCCTCCGAAACTAACCTTAGGCGGCCGAAAGTGCCCCCGAACAGCCTCCTCCTTATTCAATAAGCCAAATCTTGAAGATCACATGTTTCCCACTTTATGCCACGCACATTCAAAATACAAATCAAGGCTCCACCTTCCTCTTTAGTGCATGAATAATGTGAAGAAGGCTTTTTGGACACACTTGGACAACAATTAAAAGACCAAAAAGGGCTTACAACTCCACATATGCACATAGAAGACACAAGGGCACTTTGGGCAGCCTCCAAAAGATGTATGGACATCCAAGAAACCCTAGGCAGCCTCTCAAGACCTATTTAAAGGCTTCAAGAAGACATGAAAAGGCAGATTTTGATACACACATCACCAAGCAAGGGCAGCTGCACCATCTCCTTCTTCCTCCACCTTTGGTTCTTCATCTTCTTGCTTTCTTTTCTTTAATTTTCTGTTTTGGTTCAGCCATGAGTGGCTGAAACCCCTAATTCTAGTTGAAGTTTGGTTGAAACTAGGTTGTTTAAAGGGTTGTGAGATCTGAACATAAAGTATTTGCTTTTGATTAGTTCAATATTCATGCAATTGTGTGCTTAATTCTAAGATTGCTTTGTTGTTTTGATCAAATTGGCCACTTGATTCTTGATTACAAAGTTAATTGATTGTTAGTTGAGATATTTGTTAGTCCGTAATTGCTAGAAATATTCTGACCTAAGAACACTTGGTGTAAAAACTAAGGAATTGCATGATCTAGCAACATCTCATGCGTTTGAGTAGCTAGGATTGGATCTCTCTCATTCTTTATACAATTGACAATTGTTTTGATGCCTAAGGTCCAAGGACATTCCTTGGCAATTTGTTAATTAGTAATTGATTAGAGGACGTTCCCTAATTAATTTAATCATAAGGAGAGACATGGTGGTGAGAAGCGTTTTCCACCCCCATAACTAATCTATTGAATGAATCAAGAAAATCTAAATTTCAATGAACAACCCAAACAACCAAAGTGGATCCATATCTTCAACTAGACTTTTCTCATATTGATTTCCTCTTTTATTTTAATTACTTGCTGTTTTAATTGCTTTCAATAGTTGTTAGTCAAAATAATCTCAAAACCCCCCTTTTTACTTTATTGCACTTTACTATTGATCTGCCTTCAGTTACTTACCTCCAATTGTGCTTTCAGTTGATCTTGTTTGAGAAAAATAGATAAGTATTCAATTCTCTGTGGATTCGATCCTTTACCACTATCTGCAGTTGTAAAATTGTTGATAACCGTAGAGGTTATTTTTGACCGGCTTCGACAACTGCGAGCCATCGACTTAAGGTCGCCGGAACCCGTAGCAAGCCTAACATGCATCCTGTATACCAATTAAATCCCATACATGATCATACATACACATAAAAACTGTAACTTTTCTTTCTTTCACCAAGCTTAACCTGTGCATACTCATACTCATAAATATAAATTCCACACTGGAGCCCTCATCAAATGCTCCAATGGGGTAACATAACATACATTAAGCTTGGTTTACATAAAACATTATAAAAACATTACATAGATCATGTATAAAAAGGGATTAACTATAAACATTAGGGCCAAGCACAAATCTAAACCTCAATATACATCATTACATATCTTACAATACTATTCATTACATCACATTCTTTCTCATGTCCACTACTAACTATTACATACATAAAACCTCTCTACTCTAGCTGACCTCCTGGACTGTCTCTGACCTGCATACCTGGGGGTTAAGGGAAAGGGGGTGAGCTAAAAAGCCCAGCGAGCAGAACCATAAAAAACAGTTCATTAAAACATATGCCATCATGAAATGCGTCACATCACAAACAAATCACATCAAGGATGAACTTATCACCAATAGCCCTCTCCATATCCATATCATAACAAGTCCAACTATGCCAGGGGCGATACGGCCACGCCTGGACTTCTCTCACATATCACATATCATAATAAGTCCAACTATGCCAGGGGCGATACGGCCACACCTGAACTTCTCTCACTCTGTGCCAGGGGTGATTAGGCCACACTTGGTCTTCTCTTACTCTGTGCCAGGGGCGATTAGGCCACACCTGGTCTTTCCATCTCATATCATATTATATCATATCATATCGTATCATAGTGAGGGCTAGAGGATCATCCAATATCCATCCACATCAACATCATAAAATGCAATGCAACATATTCGTGAATTCTCATGCAAACAACCTATTACATAACATGGTATTCATGATGCATGAACATGCTTAAAACACTTGATTTAATTCAAAACATAAGGTTTAGTTCCACTCACCTCTGGCTAGCTCTGGACTAACTCTGAAGCAGCTAACACTGCTAAACACCTCGGTTCCTCAGGTCCGATCCTACACAGGTGGACTCAAATGAGGGACCAAACATACTCTAACATAACACTGAACATCTCCCCAAAAACCTCCTAAAACATCATAAAACACTCATGCAAAACAGGCAAAGGAAGGCTGGACAGGGCACCTTCGGCGGTAAAATGCTCCCACAGATCCGAAAGTCAGGCACTTTCGGGGGCAGGTTCGGCGGCCGAAAGTCTCCTCCAGAGACGAAAGTCGGGTACTTTCGGCGGCACCTTCGGCGACCGAAAGTCCCTTCCAGAGCCGAAAGTCCATTTTCGGGGGCAAGGTTTGGCGGCCAAAAATTGCTTCCATAGGCAGGTTCGGAAGCCGAAACCACTTTCGGCGGCCGAACCTGGGTTCCCCAGTAAGGCAGAACCCGTTTTTGCCTCATGCAATCCGCCTCCAAAACCTCCCACACATGCATCCAACACTTTCAAAACATGCACAACTCATACAATAAGCATATAGGGGTCTCAAACTAGCTTAAACCCCCAACAAACATTATATAAACATGCATTAACATACTTTTATCATAAAGGGTATCAAAACCCTAACATAAAACAACTAGCTTACGCATGCATTTCTACCCTATAAACTTTCATAAAACTTACTTAAAACATCATAAAAGATAAGGATCTACACTTACCTCTTGAAGATCGAGGGTTGGTGCGAACCAAACTTGAAGATATGGAGAATCCAAGCTCCAAAAGTCTCCAAGCTCTCAAAACCTTGATCTAAGCTTAAACCTTCAAAACATGGTAAAAACTCATAAAACTCTGAGAAATTAAAGGAAAACATAAAATCGACCGTGGGGAGTCAAGAACTCACCTTTGCCTGGAAATGGAGAGAGAAAGCTCACCCATTTCCGGTCACGGGGCCTTTTATAGGTGGCTGGCCAGACCACCTTCGGGGGCTTAAGGTGCTTCCACATCTCCACCACGTTCGGCGGCCGAACTCAAGATTCGGCGGCAGCAAAAGGGAGCCACCTTCGGCGGCCGAACATGAGGTTCGGCGGCCGAACATATAACGATCCGAAAATCGGACCGCTATCGGCGCTAGGATCCGGGTCGACTTAAGGCCGCCGGGACCCGTAGCAAGCCTGACATGAAACCTGTAAACCTGTTTAATCCCATACATGATCAACAACATACATAAAAATTAAAACTTTTCTTTCATTCATTTCTCATACACCAAACTCAACCTGTGAATGCACTAAAACATAATCATAACTTGACCCCTCTGTGGGATCTCATCAATGCCCCAAAGGGCGATATACATGTGTTGAGTTTGGCTAACATCTGTATCATCAAATATCTAAGATCATGCATCAACAAGGGTATACAATACTCATAGGGTCAAGCACATCTATAACCTCAATATACCTCGTTACATAACATACTGTAATCTCTTACATTACATTTTAGTACAACTGTCATGTCCACCATCTAACTATTACATACACATACTTCAAAACTCTGGCTAACCTCCTGGTCTACCCTGTACCTGCACATCCGGGGTTAGGGGAGAGGGGTGAGCTACAAAGCCCAGTGAGCAGAATAGAGAAATCATATATTTAAAAATCTCATGCCATTATGTAATGCAACACATCACAACAAATCACATCTCGGATGGTATTATCACCAATAGTCCTCTACATAGTCCAACTGTGCCGGGACGTAGAATGGGTACAACCGGTCTTTCCCTTATCATAACATATCATAACATACCAATGTGCCAGGGACGTAGAATGGGTACAACCTGGACGTTCTCTTACATTGTGCCAGGGACGTAGAATGGGTACAACCTGGACTTCCATACCATATCATGTCGTAACATCATCATGCCATATGAGGACTAAAGGATCATCCAATAACCAATCCACATCAACATCATAAATGCAATGCAACATATTCGTGAATACTAATGCAAACAACCTACTATATTTCATGGCATTCATGATGCATGGATCATGCTCAAAATTCATATTTCATTTATTTTAAAACTTAAGGTTTATTCCACTCACCTCTGGCTAGCTCTGATAAACTCTGTAGCAGCTGGCTCACTCCTGGGGTCCTCGGTTCCTCGGGTCCGAACCTACACAGGTGGACTCCAATGAGGGACCAAACATACATAAACATAACTCTAATATACTCCCCCAAAACCCCCTAAAACATCATAAAACAACTACATAAAAACATGCAAGAAATGGCTGGACAGGGCACTTTCGGCGGCAGGTTCGGCGGCCGAAAGTCCCTCCAGAGCCGAAAGTCAGGCAGGTTCGGCGGCACCTTCGGCGGCCGAAACTCCCAGACAGAGACGAAAGTCTCTTTTCGGGGGAAACTTCGGCAGCCGAAAGGCCTGCCTCCCCAGCCATGATCGGCGGCCGAAAGTGCCTTCGGCTGCCGAACCTGGTTTCTGCCAAAGGGCAGAAACTTGGCTCCTTTATGCACATTTGCCTCCAAAACTAACCAATCATGCATAAACTTGTTCTAAAACATACATACACATCATACATCACACCTAGGGGTCTCAAACTACCTTAAACCCCAACTACAACACACATACACAAGCATTTGCAAGCCACATTTGCATAAACTCAAAAATCATCCATAACTCACTAAAAATCTACACATGCATTTCTACCCCATAGATCTTGCATAAAACTTACTTAAAACATACAATGAGCTCAAGATCGGCTCTTACCTCTTGAAGATCGAGAGAGAGACGACCTAAACTCGAAGATCCAAGCAAATGAGCTCCTGAGTTCCCAAAGCTCCAAAACTTGTCTTAAATGCTCAAAACTTGCAATGAGAGGTGAAAACTCAAGAAAAATGGAGGAGATTTGGAGAAAGAACACAAGATCAGGGGAGAGGGAGGTCGGAAGCTAGCTACGGCCGAAAATGGGAGAAAGCTCGCCCATTTCGGCTAAGTGACCCTTTTATAGTGGCTGGCCAGGCCACGTTCGGGGGCCGAAAGTGCTTCCGCATGCATGCCATGTTCGGCGGCCGAACTTGACTTTCGGCGGCTGAACCTGGACTTCCCTCACTCATGCTTTCGGGGGCCTAACGTGCCTCCAAAACGCATGCATGTTCGGCGGCCGAACTTGACTTTCGGCGGCCGAACCTGGGTTTTCCTCCAAAGACTTTTCATGCAAAAACTCATTTCCTTTTTATTCAAAATCATCAAAAACATTAAAACATCTCATGAAAACATGGTTTTACCCTTCTAGAGGTCTTCGACATCCGAGATTCCACCGGGCGGTAGGAATTTCGATATCGGAGTCTAGCCGGGTATTACATTCTCCCCCCCTTAAGAACATTCGTCCCCGAATGTACCTCAACTAGCACACATGGCATGGCATAAAACATAACATACATACAAAGCACATAAACCCAAAGAGATCCAACCTTAAAAGAGATGAGGGTACTGCTGGAGCATAGACTCCCGTGTCTCCCAAGTGCATTCTTCCAAGTTGTGGTGGTTCCACAGGACTTTCACCATCGGGATTTCCTTGTTTCTTAACTTTCTGATCTGGGTGTCTATGATCCGTACCGGCTGTTCAACATAAGTGAGATCCTCTTGGACCTCCACATCAGGCTCACTAAGAACCTTGCTCGGATCTGACACGAACTTCCTCAACATGGAAACATGGAAAACCGGATGGATTCTCTCCATTGAAGCAGGTAAATCCAGCTTGTACGACACATTCCCAATCTTTTGCAAGATTTCAAAGGGTCCGATGTATCGTGGGGCTAGTTTACCTTTCTTCCCGAAGCGAACCACTCCCTTCATTGGAGACACCTTGAGCAATACCAGATCCCCCTCCTGAAACTCTAACTGTCTCCTGCGGACGTCTGCATAGCTCTTCTGTCTGCTGGCAGCAGTCTTGATTCTCTCTCTGATTATGGGTACCACCCTGCTGGTGATCTCTACTAGCTCAGGCCCTGCCAAGGCCTTTTCTCCAACTTCCTCCCAGCAAACAGGTGACCTGCACTTCCTTCCGTATAAAGCTTCATATGGAGCCATCCCGATGCTAGCATGATGGCTGTTATTGTAGGCAAACTCCACCAAAGGTAGATGTTGCCTCCAAGAACTGCCAAAGTCCAGCACACACATTCTGAGCATATCCTCTATGGTCTGGATGGTCCTTTCTGATTGTCCGTCCGTCTGTGGGTGGAAGGCAGTACTGAAATCCAACCTAGTACCCATGGCATTCTGCAGACTCCGCCAAAACCTGGAGGTGAACTGGGGCCCTCTATCTGACACTATCGAAACAGGAACCCCATGCAGCCTGACGATCTCATCCACATATACCTGCGCCAACTTGTCCACAGAGTAGCCACTCCTGACAGGAATGAAGTGAGCAGATTTGGTGAGTCTGTCCACAATCACCCATATGGAGTCCACTCTGTTGGACGCCGCCGGTAACCCCACTACGAAGTCCATAGCTATATTCTCCCATTTCCATTCTGGAATAGGTAGCGGGTTAAGCATTCCAGCCGGCTTCTGATGTTCCAGCTTCACCCTCTGACACACTTCGCAGGCTGACACGAACTGTGCCACTTCTTTCTTCATAGCTGGCCACCAATAAACCTTCTTTAGATCTTGATACATCTTGGTGGCTCCGGGGTGAACGCTGTATCTTGCATTATGAGCCTCTCTCATAATGTCTCCTTTTAGCCCTATGTCATCTGGTACACATAGTCTGCTCCCATAGCGGAGGATCCCCTTGCTGTCGAATCTGAACTCACTACCATTGCCTGACTGAACAGTCCTGGCAATCTTCACTAACTCCGGGTCCTCATGCTGTTTCTGAGCCACCTGCTCCAGAAACACGGGTGCTACTCTCATCTGGGCCACCAAGGCACCTGTACCAGACAACTCCATCTGTAGACCTTCCTCAATAAGCTTGTAGAACTCCTTCACCACTGGCCTCCTCTCTGCCGATATGTGGGATAAACTGCCTAGTGACTTCCGGCTTAGGGCGTCTGCCACGACATTCGCCTTACCCGAATGATACTGAATCTTGCAATCATAGTCACTCAGCAACTCCACCCATCTCCTCTGTCTCAAGTTCAAATCTCTTTGACTCAGGATGTACTGCAGGCTTTTATGATCTGTGAAGATCTCACATTTTACCCCATAGAGGTAGTGCCTCCACATCTTGAGTGCAAAGATTACTGCTGCCATCTCCAGGTCGTGTGTGGGGTAATTCAACTCATGCTTCTTCAGCTGCCTAGAAGCATAAGCAATCACCCTCTCATTCTGCATCAGTACACAACCCAGTCCCACACGGGACGCATCACAAAAGACTGTAAAGTCTTCATCACTAGATGGCAGAGCTAAAACTGGTGCTGAAGTCAACCTCTTCTTAAGCTCTTCAAAACTCTCTTCGCACTGGTCGGTCCACAGAAACTTCTGATTCTTCCTGGTTAACCTGGTCAGAGGAGCTGCTATCTTTGAGAAGTCCTGAACGAACCTCCTGTAGTAACCTGCCAAACCCAAGAAACTTCTAATCTCTGTCACTGAAGTGGGTCTAGGCCAGTTAACCACAGTTTCTGTCTTCTTGGGGTCTACCTCTATCCCATTCTCTGACACTACATGCCCCAAGAACGAAATGCTCCTCAGCCAGAACTCACATTTAGAGAACTTGGCATACAAGCCGTGTTCCCTCAAGGTCTGCAAGACCAACCGCAGATGATGGGCATGCTCCTCTGCATTCCTGGAATACACTAAAATATCATCTATGAAGACAATAACAAAGTGATCCAGGTATTGACTAAACACTCTGTTCATGAGATCCATGAATGCTGCAGGGGCGTTGGTCAACCCGAACGGCATTACAAGGAACTCAAAATGCCCATATCTGGTCCTGAAAGCTGTCTTTGGCACATCTTCTTCTTTTATCCTTAGTTGATGGTACCCCGATCTTAGATCTATTTTGGAGAAACAACCCGCTCCTGCTAGCTGGTCGAATAGATCATCGATCCTTGGCAAAGGGTACCTATTCTTGGTAGTGACTTTGTTCAACTGCCTGTAGTCGATACAAAGTCTAAGGGATCCATCCTTCTTTCTCACAAACAAGACCGGAGCACCCCAAGGTGAGGTACTCTGTCGAATGAAACCCTTTTCTACCAGCTCTTGCAATTGCTCTTTCAACTCCTTCAAATCGGCTGGGGCCATCCTGTAGGGAGGGATAGAGATCGGTCTAGTTCCAGGCACCAACTCTATCTCGAACTCTATCTCCCTAGCAGGTGGTAAACCTGGAAGCTCATCCGGAAAAACATCCTGAAACTCTCTGACAACTGGCACCGAGGCCGGCTCCCTGACCTGACTGCCTAGCTCTCTCACATGAGCTAAGTACCCTTGACATCCCTTCCTAAGCAACCTACGAGCCTGAAGAGCTGATATCAGACCTCTAGGTGTGCCCCTCTTGTCTCCTCTGAAGACGACCTCTGACCCGTTCTGATCTCTGAACCTGACTACCTTGTCCCCGCAGTCCAAGGTAGCACCATGGGTAGATAGCCAATCCATCCCTAGAATGACGTCAAAGTCTGTCAAATCTAGAACCACAAGGTCGGCGGAGAGGCATCTTCCCTCAATAAAAACTGGACTGAACTGGCAGACTGACACTGCCACTGACGGGTCACACTTGGGTCCACTAACCCATAGGGGACACTCTAACCCAGAGACTATTAGACCCAACCTCTCAACGGCTCTCGGAGCAATAAATGAATGAGATGCACCCGGGTCCATTAATGCATACACATCAGAACACCCAATGACGAGATTACCTGACACCACGGTGTTGGATGTGTTAGCCTCCTGCTGAGTCATGGTGAAGATCCTGGCTGGAGCTGATGGACCTTCACCTCGGGAACCAGAAGAAGAGGCTGCCCCTCTCCCTCTACCTCTGCCACTGCCCTGAGTTGTGGCTGGAACTGCTGGCTGTGCCACACTACCAGAAGCTGTCTGCTGGGGCTGGCCCATAAAAGGCGCTCTAGGACACTCCCGAGCTATGTGTCCCTCCTGTCCACATCTGAAACATGTATTAGTCCCAGCTCGACACACTCCCCTGTGCGGTCTTCCACATCTCTGGCATTCTGTACCATCTGAGCCTGAGCTCGAGCCACCGCCAAATCCCAGACCGGATTTCAACTTGTTCCAAAACTTATTCTTCTTCGGCTTCCTGGTGGTGTTATCCCACCTCTTCTTACCTGAGCTCTGAGAAGAGAACCCTGGTCCTCCTCTACCTGGGGTCTTAACCCCTAAAGGCTGGGTCACTGACTGCTTCACTGACCCCTCAACTATAGCACTTGCTTCCATTCTTCGAGCCATATCCACCACAGTGTGGAAACTTTCTCTCTCAGCTGACTGAATCAACGAGGAGTACCTGGAATGCAGCTTCATAACATACCTCTTGGCTTTCTTCGTATCTGTATCTAGAGCTTGCCCTGAAAAAGGCAATAGCTCTAAGAATTTATCCGTGAACTCCTCTACACCCATGTGCTCTGACTGCCTCAGTTGCTCAAACTCAATCATCTTCAGTTCTCTAGAACTGTCTGGAAAAGCCCATCCAGCGAACTCATTCGCAAATTCTTCCCATGTCATACCGTCTAGTCTCGGGTCCACATAGCACTTGAACCATTCCCGTGCCTTCTTGCACTTTAAAGTGAACCCTGCCATCTGAATGGCCCTGCTGTCACTTGCCCCTAGCTCATCAGTTATTGTCTTCACCACTCTCAGATACTCAAAGGGGTCATCCCCTGACTTGTATTTGGGAGCATCTAGCTTGAGGTAATCTGTCATCTTTACCTTGCTCCCATCAGCTGAGCTAGGTCTAGGAGGTTGAGTAACTGGGGCTGCTGGTTCTGTAGGTGGTGGAGGTGCAGGTGCAGCATTCCCCGAGGTGGGGTTTGGCGGGTTTGGATAGAAGGGTTGAGGGTGGATAAGCTGGGTACTGTGTGTAAGGTGGATAGAAAGGTGGATAAGGCATGTAGGTAGGGTAGGGGTTAAAGCTGGAGTAATCCGATGTACCTCCCATCGGATACCCTGAACCCTGTGGGAAGGGTGGATAATGGGGTGGAAAACCATACCCCGAGGCCTGAATGCCTCCCTGAGACTCCCCTGTCCCTTCTTCCTCCATGCTCACATCCAGGTTCCCATCCCTCCTCTGATCCTCTTCCATAACCTCCCTCACATCTGAAGAACTTCCTCCTCTATCAGTCCCCCTTCTGCTAGCATCAAAAGACCTTCTAGGGTCCCTTGACACCCTTTCTCTGTTGGCTCTACAAGACATTGCCCTAGGCAATGTGGGAGGACGGGCGCTCGTGCCCTCATCCTCAGGTGGCACTCCAGTCAATCATGCAGATCGACGAGTTCCTCTCATCCTATTTTCTGAAAGACAGTACACATCAAGCAAGCATTAGCATCATATGGTTCATGTGGGCACACATGAACCCTCATCACATACATCACATAGCATAGCATATCATTAATGCACATGCACAAAGTCATGGCAATTCACATCATTATGCAAGACAGGACTCCACATCCTATCCTAGTGGACATGATCTTCCTATTGTGCTTGACCTTCTATAACATCTATGAGCCCGACACTCTAGGTCCGACCATATGAACCTAGGGCTCTAATACCATTCTGTAACGACCCGAAAATCAGACCGCTACCGTCGCTAGGATCCGGGTCGACTTAAGGCCGCCGAGACCCGTAGCAAGCCTGACATGAAACCTGTAAACCTGTTTAATCCCATACATGATCAACAACATACATAAAAATTAAAACTTTTCTTTCATTCATTTCTCATACACCAAACTCAACCTGTGCATGCACTAAAACATAATCATAACTTGACCCCTCTGTGGGATCTCATCAATGCCCCAAAGGGCGATATACATGTGTTGAGTTTGGCTAACATCTGTATCATCAAATATCTAAGATCATGCATCAACAAGGGATTACAATACTCATAGGGTCAAGCACATCTATAACCTCAATATACCTCGTTACATAACATACTGTAATCTCTTACATTACATTTTAGTACAACTGTCATGTCCACCATCTAACTATTACATACACATACTTTAAAACTCTGGCTAACCTCCTGGTCTACCCTGTACCTGCACATCTGGGGTTAGGGGAGAGGGGTGAGCTACAAAGCCCAGTGAGCAGAATAGAGAAATCATATATTTAAAAATCTCATGCCATTATGTAATGCAACACATCACAATAAATCACATCTCGGATGATATTGTCACCAATAGTCCTCTACATAGTCCAACTGTGCCGGGACGTAGAATGGGTACAACCTGGACTTTCTCTTACATCGTGCCAGGGACGTAGAATGGGTACAACCTGGACTTCCATACCATATCATGCCGTAACATCATCATGCCATATGAGGACTAAAGGATCATCCAATAACCAATCCACATCAACATCATAAATGCAATGCAACATATTCGTGAATACTAATGCAAACAACCTACTATATTTCATGGCATTCATGATGCATGGATCATGCTCAAAATTCATATTTCATTTATTTTAAAACTTAAGGTTTATTCCACTCACCTCTGGCTAGCTCTGATAAACTCTGTAGCAGCTGGCTCACTGCTGGGTTCCTCGGTTCCTCAGGTCCGAACCTACACAGGTGGACTCCAATGAGGGACCAAACATACATAAACATAACTCTAATATACTCCCCAAAAACCCCCTAAAACATCATAAAACAACTACATAAAAACATGCAAGAAATGGCTGGACAGGGCACTTTCGGCGGCAGGTTCGGCGGCCGAAAGTCCCTCCAGAGCCGAAAGTCAGGCAGGTTCGGCGGCACCTTCGGCGGCCGAAACTCCCAGACAGAGACGAAAGTCTCTTTTCGGGGGAAACTTCGGCAGCCGAAAGGCCTGCCTCCCCAGCCATGATCGGCGGCCGAAAGTGCCTTCGGCTGCCGAACCTGGTTTCTGCCAAAGGGCAGAAACTTGGCTCCTTTATGCACATTTGCCTCCAAAACTAACCAATCATGCATAAACTTGTTCTAAAACATACATACACATCATACATCACACCTAGGGGTCTCAAACTACCTTAAACCCCAACTACAACACACATACACAAGCATTTGCAAGCCACATTTGCATAAACTCAAAAATCATCCATAACTCACTAAAAACCTACACATGCATTTCTACCCCATAGATCTTGCATAAAACTTACTTAAAACATACAATGAGCTCAAGATCGGCTCTTACCTCTTGAAGATCGAGAGAGACGACCTAAACTCGGAGATCCAAGCAAATGAGCTCCTGAGTTCCCAAAGCTCCAAAACTTGTCTTAAATGCTCAAAACTTGCAATGAGAGGTGAAAACTCAAGAAAAATGGAAGAGATTTGGAGAAAGAACACAAGATCTGGGGAGAGGGAGGTCGAAAGCTAGCTACGGCCGAAAATGGGAGAAAGCTCGCCCATTTCGGCTAAGTGACCCTTTTATAGTGGCTGGCCAGGCCACGTTCGGGGGCCGAAAGTGCTTCCGCATGCATGCCATGTTCGGCGGCCGAACCTGGACTTCCCTCACTCATGCTTTCGGGGGCCTAACGTGCCTCCAAAACGCATGCATGTTCGGCGGCCGAACTTGACTTTCGGCGGCCGAACCTGGGTTTTCCTCCAAAGACTTTTCATGCAAAAACTCATTTCCTTTTTATTCAAAATCATCAAAAACATTAAAACATCTCATGAAAACATGGTTTTACCCTTCTAGAGGTCTCCGACATCTGAGATTCCACCGGGCAGTAGGAATTCCGATATCGGAGTCTAGCGGGTATTACAGAACATGAGGTTCGGCGGCCGAATCTGGCAATTCCTTCAAAACCTCTTTTCTTTCAAAACTCATTTCTTTCTTGATTAAAACCATAAAAACATGTAAAAACATTTTGGAAAACCTTTATTTTACCCTTCTAGAAGGCTCCGACATCCGAGATTTCTGTATTCCAATGGAAATTCTGCCGGAAAGTTGGAATTCCAATGCCGGGGTCTAGCCGGGTATTACATTCTCTCCCCCTTAAGAACATTCGTCCCCGAATGTTCCTCAACTAGCACATGCATACACATAGCATAAACATAAACTTATAAACACATAAACTCTAGCCTAAAAAGAAACACGGTACCACTGGAGTATGAACTCCTGGTCTCCCAGGTGCACTTTTTATACTGAGGTGATTGCAAGGGACTTTCACCATTGGGATATCCTTATTCCTCTACTCTCTGACCTACGTGTCTATGATCCGTACTAGCTGCTCAACATAGGTAAAATCCCTTGAGATCTCCACCTTTGGTTCCTTAAGAATCTCACTCGGATCCGACATGTTCTCACTTAACATGGGAACATGGAAAACCGGATGGATCTCCTCCATTGAAGTAGGTAAATCTAACACGTAGGATACATTCCCAATCCTTTGTAGGATCTCAAAGGGTCCGATGTATCTTAGAACTAACTTACCCTTCTTCCCATAACGAATCACCCTCTCTTTAGGAGACACCTCCAGCAATACCTCAACCTTCTCCTGAACCTTAACAAGCTTCCGCTACGCACTCCGACAAAACTCCTCTCCCTTCTAGAACTCTACATACTTCCTGCAGACATCTATATAACTCTTCTGCTGACTCACAGCAATTTTGATTCTTTCTCTGACCACCGACCTTTTCTCTACTGTAATACGGGATAAACTGCCAAGTGATTTCCGGCTGAGGGCATCTAACATATTATTTGCCTCACCCGGATGATACTGAAACTTGAAATCATAGTCACTAAGCAGTTCTACCCATTTCCTCTGCCTCAGGTCCTTCTCCTTTGACTCAAGATGTACTGCAAGCTCTTTCGATCTATAAAGATCTCCCATCTTACCCCATATAGGTACTGCATCCACATCTTGAGTGCAAAGTTTACAACTGCCATCTCTAGATCATGTGTAGGATAATTCAGCTCATGCTTCTTCAGCTACCTAGAAACATAAGCAATTACCCTGTCATATTGCATCAACACACAATCTAGTCCCACATGGGACGCATCACCGAACACTGTGATATCTTCATTACTGGTAGGCAGAGCTACCACCGGTGCTAACGTCAACCTTTTTTTCAGCTCTTCAGAACTCTCTTTACACTGATCAGACCACACAACCTCTGGTTCTTCTTGGTCAATTTGGTCATAGGAGCGACAACTTCTGGAGATGTCCTGGACGGACCTCCTGTAGTAACCTGCCAAACCCCGAAAACTGTTAGTCTCTGTCACTGTGGTGGGTCTAGGCTAGTTAGCTACAGTTTCTACCTTCTTAGGGTCCACTTCAATTCCTTTCTGATACAATATACCCCAAGAATGAAATGCTCTTCAACCAGAACTTACACTTGGAGAACTTGGCATACAAGCCATGTTCCCTCAAGGTCTGTAACACTATCTTCAGATAATAGGCATGCTCCTCTGCATTTCTGGAACTCACCAAGGTATCGTCAATGAAGACAATAACGAAGTGATCTAGAATCTAACTAAAAACTCTACTTATGAGATCCACGAATGCTGTAGGGGCATTTATTAGCCCGATTGGCATTACTAGGAACCCATAGTGCCCATATCTGATCCTGAACGCCGTCTTCGGCACATCTTCTACTCTCAATCTTAACTGATGGTACCTGGATCTCAGATCTATCCTGGAAAAACAACCTGCTCCTGCTAGCTGGTTTTAAAAATAGATCGTTGATCCAAGGTAACAGATACTTATTCTCGGTAGTGACTTTGTTCAACTGCCTATAGTCGACACAAAGTCCTAGGGATTCATCCTTCATCCTTATAGACAACACTGGAGCACTCCAAGGTGAAGTACTCAGTCAGATGAAACCCTCATCTACCAACTCTTGCAACTTGCTCTTCCTACTTCTTTAACTCTGCAGGTGCCATCCTGTAGGGAGGGGTAGAGACGGGTCTGGTCCCCATCATCACTTTAATTTCAAACTCTATCTCCCTAGCAGATGGTACACCTGGCGGCTCGTCTGGGAAAACATCTAAGAACTCTCTGACTATAGGTACTGAGGCGAGTTCCCTGACCTGACTACTGTACTCTCTCTCATGAACTAAAAACCCCTGACAACCTTTCCTGAGCAACCTACGAGCCTGTAAGGCTGATATCAAATCTCTAGGTATCCCTACTCTGTCCCTTCTAAAGACTACCTCTGATCCATCCTGATCTCTGAACGTGACTACCTTGTCTCTACTTTCCAAGGTAGTACCATGAGTAGAAAGCCAATCCATCCCTAGAATGACGTCAAAAACAGTCAAATCTAGAACCACTAGGTCAGCTGGAAGGCATCTACCCTCAACATACTCTGAACTATATCGGCAGACTGACTCTGCCACTGATGGATCACACTTGGGTCCATGGACCCAAAGAGGACACTCTAACCCAAAAGCTATCAGACCCAACCTCTCTACGGCTCTCAAAGCAACAAGGAAAGAGAAACATCAGGGTTCATAAAAGCACACACATCAAAACATAAGGGAGTGAGATTACATGTCACCACCATGTCCGATGTGTTAGCCTCCTGCTGTGTCATGGAGAAGATCCGTGCTGGAGCTGATGGACCTTCACCTAGGGAACCTGCTGAAGAAGGGGCTGTCCCCCTTCCTCTGCCTCGACCACTACCCTGAAACATGGCTGGAGCTACTGGTTAAGCCATACTGTCTAAAGCTGTCTGCTGGGACGGTGCCAACAAGGTCGCAGTGGGACACTCACGTGCCATGTGCCCCTCCTGTCCGCACCTGAAACATGCTGTTGTCCCAATCCGACAGACTCCCTTGTGCGACCTACCACACCTCGTACATCTGGAGCCATCCAAACCAGAGCTTGAACCATCTCCTATTCCCAGACCAGACTTTATCCGATTCCAAAACTTGTTCTTCTTTGATCTTCTGAGGCCTCTGTCTCCCTTTTTACTTTTCGTGACAGCCTCGCTCAGAGGGGAGGGATTAACATCACTTGTCCCCGGGATTTTGGAACCCGAAGACTGTGCCACAGACTGCTTAACTGTCCCTTCAATGATAGCACTAGCCTCCATCTTCCGGGCCATATCCACTATGGCATGGAAGCTCTCCCTTTCTGCTGATTGGATCAAAGAGGAACACCTGGAATGAAGCCTCATAACATACCTCCTAGCCTTCTTTCGGTCTGTGTCATAAGCTTGCCCCACATACGGCAACAACTCTAAGAACTTATCTGTAAACTCATCAACACTCATCTCTTCTGTCTGCCTTAGGTGCTCGAACTCAACCATCTTAAGCTCCCTTGAACTGTCTGAAAAAGCCCATCCTACAAACTCATTGGCAAACTATTCCCAGGATAAGCTCTCCAACCTTGGGTCCACATAGTTTTTAAACCATTCCCTTGCCTTCTTGCATTTCAATGTGAACCCTGCCATCTGAATGGCTCTACTGTCACTTGCTCCCAATTCATCCGTTATCATCTTTACCATTCTAAGATACTCAAAAGGGTCATCACCTGTTTCAAACTTGGGGGCATCCAACTTTAGATAGTCCGTCATCTTTACCTTACCCCCAACTGATGAGCTAGGTTTGGGTGTTTGAACAACAGGGACTATTAGTTCTGCTGGTGGTGGAGGAGGTGCAGCATTCCCTGGGTTAGGGTTTGCTGGACCTAGGTAGAAAGGTGAGGGTAGAAACATGGGGTACTGTGGGTACGGTGGGTAAAAGGGAGGATAGGGCATGAAGGTGGGGTATGGGTTGTAACTGGAGTAATCCGACGTACTCCCATCGGATACCCTGGGCCCTGTGGATAGGGTTGGTACTGGGGTGGTGAACAAAACCCGAGGTCTGAGCGCCTCCTTGGGATACTCCCATACCTCCTACTGATATACTTATGCCTATACTACTATCTCTTCTCTGTTCATCCTCCTCTGTTTCCCTCACATCATCTGACATTCCGCCCAGAACTGATCTCCTCCTGCTTGCATCAAAAGACCTTCTAGGGTCCCTCGATGTTCCTTCTCTGCTTGTCCTACAAGACCTTGCCCTTTGCAGAGCAGGGGGATGGGCATCCATGCCTTCATTCTCTGGTGGAGCTCCAGTCAATCTAGCAGATCGACGAGTTACTCTCATCCTGCTTTCTAAAAAGCATAACACACACACTTAAACATAACATCATATAGTTCATGTGGAAACACATGAACCCACATCACGCATAGCATATCATATAAACATAGCATCATATGGTCCATGTGGTAACACATGAACCCTCATCACATATATAGCATATCATTAATGCACATGCATATCATCAATGCACATGCATATCATCATGGCATTTCACATCATAATACATGACAGGACTCCATATCCTATCCTAGTGGACATGATCTTTCCTATTGTGCTTGCCTTTCTATAACCTCTATGAGCCCGACACACTATAGGTCCGACCATATGAACCTAGGGCTCTGATACCACGCTGTAACGACCCGGATATCGGACCGCTACTGGCGCTAGGATCCAGATCGACTTAAGGTCGCCGGGACCCGTAGCAAGCCTAACATGCATCCTGTATACCTGTTAAATCCCATACATGATCATACATACACATAAAAACTGTAACTTTTCTTTCTTTCACCAAGCTTAACCTGTGCATACTCATACTCATAAACATAAATCCCACACTGGAGCCCTCATCAAATGCTCCAATGGGGTAACATAACATACATTAAGCTTGGTTTACATAAAACATTATAAAAACATTACATAGATCATGTATAAAAAGGGATTAACTATAAACATTAGGGCCAAGCACAAATCTAAACCTCAATATATATCATTACATATCTTACAATACTATTCATTACATCACATTCTTTCTCATGTCCACTACTAACTATTACATACATAAAACCTCTCTACTCTAGCTGACCTCTCGGACTGTCTCTGACCTGCATACCTGGAGGTTAAGGGAAAGGGGGTGAGCTAAAAAGCCCAGCGAGCAGAACCATAAAAAAACAGTTCATTAAAACATATGCCATCATGAAATGCGTCACATCACAAACAACTCACATCAAGGATGAACTTGTCACCAATAGCCCTCTACATATCACTATCATAACAAGTCCAACTATGCCAGGGGCGATACGGCCACGCCTGAACTTCTCTCACTCTGTGCTAGGGGCGATTAGGCCACACCTGGTCTTCTCTTACTCTGTGCCAGGGGCGATTAGGCCACACCTGGTCTTTCCATCTCATATCATATTATATCATATCATATCATATCGTATCATAGTGAGGGCTAGAGGATCATCCAATATCCATCCACATCAACATCATAAAATACAATGCAACATATTCGTGAATTTTAATGCAAACAACCTATTACATAACATGGTATTCATGATGCATGAACATGCTTAAAACACTTGATTTAATTCAAAACATAAGGTTTAGTTCCACTCACCTCTGGCTAGCTCTAGACTAACTCTGAAGCAGCTAACACTGCTAAACACCTTGGTTCTTCGGGTCCGATCCTACATAGGTGGACTCAAATGAGGGACCAAACATACTCTAACATAGCACTGAACATCTCCCCAAAAATCTCCTAAAACATCATAAAACACTCATGCAAAACAGGCAAAGGAAGGCTGGACAGGGCACCTTCGGCGGCAGGATCGGCGGCCGAATGCTCCCACAGATCCGAAAGTCAGGCACTTTCGGGGGTAGGTTCGGCGGCCGAAAGTCTCCTCCAGAGACGAAAGTTAGGCACTTTCGGCGGCACCTTCGGCGGTCGAAAGTTCATTTTCGGGGGCAAGGTTTGGCGGCCAAAAATTGCTTCCACAGGCAGGTTCGGAAGCCGAAACCACTTTCGGCGGCCGAACCTGGGTTCCCCAGCAAGGCAGAACCCATTTTTGCCTCATGCAATCCACCTCCAAAACCTCCCACACATGCATCCAACACTTCCAAAACATGCACAACTCATACAATAAGCATATAGGGGTCTCAAACTAGCTTAAACCCCCAACAAACATCACATAAACATGCATTAACATACTTTTATCATAAAGGGTATCAAAACCCTAACATAAAATAACTAGCTTAAGCATGCATTTCTACCCCATAAACTTTCATAAAACTTACTTAAAACATCATAAAAGATAAGGATCTACACTTACCTCTTGAAGATCGAGGGTTGGTGCGACCCAAACTTGAAGATATGGAGAATCCAAGCTCCAAAAGTCTCCAAGCTCTCAAAACCTTGATCTAAACTTAAAACCTTCAAAACATGGTAAAAACTCATAAAAACTCTGAGAAATTGAAGGAAAACATAAAATCGACCGTGGGGAGTCAAGAACTCACCTTTGCCCGGAAATGGAGAGAGAAAGCTCGCCCATTTCCGGTCACGGAGCCTTTTATAGGTGGCTGGCCAGACCACCTTCGGGGGCCTAAGGTGCTTCCACATCTTCACCACGTTCGGCGGCCGAGCTCAAGATTCGGTGGCAGTAAAAGGGAGCCACCTTCGGCGGCCGAACTTGGCAATTCCTTCAAAACCTCTTTTCTTTCAAAACTCAATTCTTTCTTGATCAAAACCATAAAAACATGTAAAAATATTTTGGAAAACCTTTATTTTACCCTTCTAGAAGGCTCCGACATCCGAGATTTCTGTATTCCAACGGAAATTCCACCGGAAAGTTGGAATTCTGATGCCGGGGTTTAGCCGGGTATTACACCTCAAGCTCAGGCCTCTTATCCTCTCTATCTTTTCCAATGAACTTTCAAATTGCGTCGTCTCTTATCAGTCTTTCGATTTCATACTTTAACTTTTGGCATTCTTCAGTAATGTGCATGTTATCCTCATGAAAATGATAATATTTCGTCCTGTCTCGCCTACTTGCTTTATTAGGATTGAGCGTGGCAAGCGATTCTCTTTATCATATTTCCTGATTCACATCAGAATTTGTGTGCGTGAGTTATTTAATGGGGTATAGTTTCTATACTTACCTCGATCGTCCCTCCCTTGTGACATGGGATAGTTCAGCCGGTCTCCTTCATAATATTGCCTTTTCTAGTTTTTAATTTTTACTCATCCTCTCAGTGTTTAGACTTCATTGTCTAGCCGTATGTATTTCTGAACTTTGTCCATCAGCTACTGGTAGGTGGCTGCAGGGTTCTTAATCAACGAGTCCATAAACTTTATATTACATGTTCCTTTCTTAAAGGCCTCACACGCTATTTCTTTATTCACTCTTCTATCTATATCGCTTCAGCATTGAAACGTGAGATAAAGCTCCTTAAAGACTCGCCCTTACCTTGTTGAATTTTTCACAAGTCTGAGGAGAGCTTTTTAGGCGCCATGCATATAATACATTTGGATTTAAAAAGTATAACAAGTTGAGTAAAGCTATTGATAGAACATGGACTCAAATATTAGTACCATTTCTAGGCCATACCTATGAGAGTGGATGGAAAGACCCAACATAACATGAAGTCATTGATATGCTAGTGCTGCATTGCAGTCTCGAAGATATCCAGATGGTTCATGGGGTATGCCGTCCCGTCGTACTTGTCCATGCTGGAAAGCTTGAACTTCATGGAAAAGGTCTCCATGAGGACTTCCTCTGATAGGGGCAAGGCATCATCTAGACCATAGTCTTCTTCCTGCTCTTTCTAGTCAACGTCTCTTGGAGCTTTATCCAATGATTCCTCATCCTCAATCTTGGCCTTCTCTTTGGACTGTGTGACTGTGTGTGAATAGCCTCCATCCGAGTCTTTGCAGTCTCGAAGGAAGCTTCCTCCCTTATTCTAGGTGCCATGAATGAGGCCTCCTCTCAAGCTTTATACTGCTCGAGAGTTGCATGCAACTTCTTAATGTATCATCTGCTCATTACTCAGATTATTAAAGTTAGTCTCATTTATCATGGGAGGAGTATCCTATCCACTCCTAGCGGTGGAGGAGACAATGGCTCCCCTATTGGTAGCAGATTTGGCAACTTCTCACGAATTTTCAACCATATTGAGAGTAAAGTGATGTAATACCCGGCTCGAGTCCGGCATCGGAATTCCTGTAGTCCGGTGCAATCTCGGGTGTCGGAACCCTCGAGAAGGGTACTGCATATGTTTTCCAAGGAATTTTCACTTGTTTGCATGTTTTGAAGTGTTAAAAGACTTGAGTTTTGACAGAAAAGCAACAAGGGAGAAATGCAAAGGTTCGGCCGCCGAAGGTCACTTTCGGCCGCCGAACATTGCATGGTTGCGGCTTCACGTTCGGCTGCCGAAGGTGGTCTGGCCAGCCACCTATAAAAGGGCCAAGGGTCGGTGGAAGGAGGTTATTTCTCCTCCACTTGCAGCCAGAGGTGCGTTTCAGCCTCTCCTACGTTGACTTTCATGTTTTCCATAATTTTCAGCAAATCTTTCAAGAGTTTTAAGAGTTTTGGTGACTGATGAAGGTTTTGAGCAAAAGAACCAAGTTTTGAAGCTTGGAGCTTTAGAAGAGCTTTTCTTCATATCTCCACGTTAGGATCCTTCATCCTCACGTTGTGTAAGAGGTAAGTGAAGATCCTGAGCTTCTTTGATGATTTTGAAAGGTTTTATGAAGTTTGTATGGGTAGTATGCATGTTTAGGTTTAGGTGAGGTTTTTGGTGATTTGTGGTGTTCCAGCATGATTAAGTGTTATGTGCTAGGTTTGTTTGGGGTTTTAGGGTAGGTTTAGACCCCTTTGTGCATATATATGTGTATATGCTAGTTGGGAGTAGTTGATATGCATGTTTGTAGGTTTTTGGGCAAAGTTTGCATGAAACAGAGCAGGGTTCTGTCCTTCGGGCAAAACCAGGTTCGGCCGCCGAAGGAAGGTTCGGCCGCCGAACCCCTTGTGGAGGCAGTTTCGGCTGCCACAGGTTGCCCCCGAAAGCTAGGCTTTCGGTTTAGACAGAGACTTTCGGCCGCCGAAAGAGGGAGTTCGGCCGCCGAAAGTGTGTGAGTTTCGTCTCTGGACGAGACCTTCGGCCGCCGAAGGTGCCGCCGAACATGCATGAGTTTCGTCTCTGGAGTAGGGTTTCGGCCGCCGAACCTGCCGCCGAAAGTGCCCTGTCCAGCTTTCTTTTGCATGTTTTATGTGTTGGTTTTAGGATCGTTTAGAGGGGTTTTGGGGAGTTTCTTAGAGATGTTCTTGCGTGAGTTTGGTTCCTCATTTGAGTCCACCTGTGTAGGTACGGACCAGAGGAATCAGGGAAGTCAGCAGTGAGTCCAGTGTCAGAACCTGCAGAGTCAGTTCAGAGCTAACCAGAGGTGAGTGGAACTTAACTTAATGTTTTAATCTGAGAACTGAATATTTTATCATGCTTCATGCATCATGAATATGCTATAGGGTGAGTGCATTAGTGTACACAAAGATGATGCATTGCATTTATCCTTGTACTTGGCATTGCTCCTTGTACATTGCTTATGTGAGACGGCACGGACTTCGTGAGGATTCATTAGCCCTCAGAGGAAAGACCTGGAACAGCCCTACGGGGACCAGGCACACAAAGACCTGGAACAGCCCTACGGGGACCAGGCACATGGTACTTAGGTACCCCAGATGAGATAGAGGGAGTTTTGATCCGTCCGGCCGAGGTGGTGTGATTATGTGTTGCATTCCATGAGAGCATGTTTTATCACCTGGTATTTTATTACTATTCTACTCACTGGGCTATCGTAGCTCATCCCTCTCCCCTAATTCCGGTTGTGCAGGTTCAGAGGTCAGAGAGAACTCAGCAGGGTACAGGAAGAGGACAGAGTGGTGTAATAGCTAGTGTGGACATGTAAATGTATAGAGATAATGTAGATGTACAGTGTATAGAATGGTGCTTGACTTATAAGACTTGTAATCCCTTTGTGGAGTCACATGATCAGTTTATGTATGTTTCTTTATTGTTGTATGTATGAGCAAAACCAGGCTTCACATTATGAGTTTGATCCGCCTAGAGCCATGAGGAGCTCTAGTAGGGATTGGTAGAGCACAGAGAGAGTGCATACACAGGTTAAGCCTTGGAATAAAGAAAAGTTTTATGTTTTTACAGAAAATGTATGATCATGTATGGGATTTCACAGGTACACAGAGTTCAGAGTAGGCTTACTACGGGTCCCGGCGACCTTAAGTCGATCTGGATCCTAGTGCCGGTGGCAGTTCGGTTTCCGGGCTGTTACAGATTGGTATCAGAGCCCTAGGTTCACATGGTCGGACCTAAGAGAGAGAGTTGGGCTCATAGAGAGGTTTAGCAGGTCAAGCACCATAGGAAAAACATGTCCACGAGGATAGGATGTTCTGCTGATGTGCACTGCCATGAGTTATGCATGTGCATGTTTTTGATGTGTTGCTGATGTGTTCTGTGATTTGTTGTTTTCCAGAGAGTGAAGATGCGAGGAACTCGTCGATCCGCGAGATTGACTGGAGTCCCACCTGTAAGTGAGGGTACAGCTGCTCGTCCACCTGCCTTGCCAAGGGTAAGATCTCACAGGTTAAGCAGGGAAGGAACGTCACGAGACCCTAGAAGGTCTTCTGACGAGAGCAGGAGAGGAGTAAGCAGAGGGGGAAGGTCAGTAGAAGAAAGAGGTGTGGTGGAAGAGGATCAGAGTAGAGATGTAAGTATGGGTGTAGGAAGGTCAGAAGAAGGTATGGGGGAGTCCCAGGGAGGCATGCAGGCCTCGGGGTTTGGCTATCCACCCTTTCCTCAAGGCCCAGAGTATCCGATGGGAGGCACGTCGGATTACTCCAGTTTTGCCCCATATCCACCCTACATGCCATATATGCCCTATCCTTCCTTTTATCCACCATATCACATGTATCCACCCCCACCTGTTCATCCAAGTCCAGTACAGCCTGTAGTGAGGGAACCAGTTCCTCCACCACCACCTCCTGAACCAGTAGCCCCTGTTGTGGAAGCACAGCAACCCAGTTCTTCAGGGGGAAGTAAGGTGAAAATGACCGAGTACTTAAAGTTGGATGCTCCTAAATTCAATACAGGAGATGATCCCTTTGAGTATCTCAGTGCAGTCAGAATGATAACAAGTGAGTTGGGAGCTGATGACGGTAGAGCCATTGAGATGGCAGGGTTCACTTTAAAGTGCAAGAAAGCTAGAGAATGGTTCAAGAACTATGTGGACCCGAGACTTGAGAGTATGACATGGGAAGAGTTCGCCAACGAATTTGCTGGGTGGGCTTTTCCTGACAGTTCCAGGGAACTAAAGGTTGTGGAGTTTGAGCAGTTGAGACAGACGGAGGAGATGAGTGTTGATGAATATACAGATAAGTTCCTAGAATTGTTGCCATATGTCGGTCAGGCATATGATACAGATCAGAAGAAGGCAAAGAGATATGCCACAAGGCTTCATCCCAGGTATTTCTCATTGATTCTTCATGCGGAGAAGGAAAGTTTCCACTCTATTGTGGATGCTGCTAGAAAGATGGAGGCCAGTGCCATAAGTCAAGGTGTAGTCAAGGCACAGTCTTCTGGTGTTAAACCCGGTTCCTCCTCACAGAGTACAGCAAGTGCAAGTAAGAAGAGATGGGAGAAATTTAGAGGAAAGAGAGGCAAGTTCTGGAACAGGCTTAAGTCGGGTCTGGGAATGAGTAGTGGCTCCAGTTCTGGCACAGATTTTCCAGTGTGCAAGAGGTGTGGCAAACAGCATAGAGGAGCTTGTCAGTTGGGATCCACAGCCTGCTATAGATGTGGGCAGGAGGGACATTATGCACGAGAATGTCCTCAGGCGATTTTAGTTGCACCATCCCAGCAGATGAGTACGGGCAGTGTAGTACAGCCAGTAGCTTCAGCCCTACCACCAAGCAGTGGTAGAGGAAGAGGAAGAGGGGCAGCCTCTTCATCAGGGATGGGTTCCCGAGGTGCAGGTCCGTCAGCCCCAGCACGGATTTTCACCCTGACTCAGCAGGAGGCAGACACGTCGAACACGGTGGTGTCAGGTAATCTCATCATTGGGTGTTCCGAGGTGTATGCTTTAATGGACCCCGGTGTTTCTCACTCTTTCATTTCTTCTAGAGCTGCAGAGAGGTTGGGTCTGATGGTGTCTGAGTTAGAGTGTCCTCTATGGGTCAGTGGACCCAAATGTGATCCATCTTTGGCAGAGTCAGTCTGTCGGTTCAGTCCAGTGTGCATAGAGGGTAGATACCTTCCAGCTGACCTGGTGGTTCTAGAGTTGACAGATTTTGATGTCATTCTAGGGATGGACTGGTTATCTACGTATGATGCTACCCTGAACTGTAGAGACAAGGTAGTCAGTGTCAGAGACCAGGATGGGTCAGAGGGTGTCTTCAGAGGAGACAGGAGAGGGACACCTAGGGGTTTGATATCAGCCCTCCAGGCTCGTAGAATGTTAAGGAAGGGGTGTCAGGGGTTCCTAGCTTATGTGAGAGAGCTAGACAGTCAGGTTAGGGAACCATCCTCAGTACCAGTTGTTCGAGACTTCCCAGATTTGTTTCCTGAAGAGCTTCCAGGACTACCACCGGATAGGGAAATAGAGTTCGAGATTGAGTTGATGCCCAATGCCAGACCGATCTCTATTCCTCCCTACAGGATGGCACCAGCAGAGTTGCGAGAGTTAAAAGAGCAGTTACAGGATTTGGTAGCTAAGGGTTTCATCCGCCTGAGTACCTCACCCTGGGGTGCTCCAGTATTATTTGTTAGAAAGAAGGATGGACCTCTGAGACTTTGTGTCGACTATAGACAGTTGAACAAAGTCACTATCAAAAACAAGTATCCATTACCCAGGATCGATGATCTATTCGACCAGCTGGCAGGAGCAGGTTGTTTTTCTAAAATAGATCTGAGATCTGGATACCACCAGTTGAAGATCAAGGAAGGAGATGTATCCAAGACTGCTTTCAGAACCAGATATGGGCATTATGAGTTCCTTGTGATGCCGTTCGGGTTGACTAACGCCCCTGCAGCATTCATGGATCTCATGAACAGGGTTTTCAGGGAGTACTTGGATCGTTTTGTGATCGTCTTTATTGATGATATCTTGGTGTACTCCAGGAATGCAGAGGACCATGCCCAGCATCTGCGGATAGTGCTGCAAACCTTGAGAGAGCATGGCTTGTATGCCAAGTTCTCCAAGTGCGAGTTTTGGCTAAGGAGCATTTCCTTTTTGGGACATGTTGTATCAGCGGAAGGTATAGCAGTAGATCCCAAAAAGGTAGAGGCAGTAGCCAACTGGCCTACACCCACTACAGTGACAGAGATCAAGAGTTTTCTGGGTTTGGCAGGCTACTATCGGAGGTTTGTTCAAGACTTCTCAAAGATAGCTGCTCCTATGACCAGACTGACCAGAAAGAATCAGAAGTTTGTGTGGTCAGAGGAATGTGAGGAGAGTTTTGCAGAGTTGAAGAGACGGTTGACTTCAGCACCGGTGTTAGCGCTGCCGATCAGTGATGAAGATTTCACAGTGTTCTGTGATGCATCCCGAGTGGGATTAGGTTGTGTGTTGATGCAGAATGACAGAGTGATAGCTTATGCGTCTAGACAGCTGAAGAAGCACGAGCTGAACTATCCGACACACGATCTGGAGATGGCAGCTGTTATCTTTGCACTTAAGATGTGGAGGCATTACCTCTATGGGGTAAAATGTGAGATCTATACGGATCATAAGAGCCTGCAGCACATCTTAAGTCAGAGAGAGTTAAACTTGAGGCAGAGACGGTGGGTAGAATTGCTCAGTGATTACGATTGTACGATCCAGTATCATCCGGGCAAGGCTAATGTTGTAGCTGATGCCTTAAGCCGAAAGTCACTTGGCAGTTTATCCCACATTGCAGTAGAGAGAAGACCGGTGGTGAAGGATTTCTACAAGCTCGTGGAAGAAGGGTTACAGTTGCAGTTATCTGGTACAGGTGCTTTGCTCGCACAGATGAGAGTGACACCAGTGTTTCTAGAGCAAGTGGCTCTGAAACAGCACGAAGACCCCGAGTTAGTGAAGATTGCCAGGACTGTTCAGTCTGGCAACAGTGCAGATTTCAGATTTGACGGTGAGGGGATTCTTCGGCACGGTAAAAGGTTATGTGTACCAGATGATAGCAGTTTGAAGGTAGCCATTATGAGGGAAGCTCATAATACGCGGTATAGCATTCACCCGGGAGCCACCAAGATGTATCAAGATCTGAGAAGGGTGTATTGGTGGCCAGCAATGAAGAGAGAAGTGGCACAGTTCGTGTCAGCCTGCGAAACATGTCAAAGGGTGAAGCTAGAGCACCAGAAGCCGGCTGGAATGCTTAACCCACTGCCGATTCCAGAGTGGAAATGGGAGAACATAGCTATGGATTTTGTAGTGGGGTTACCGGCGACGTCTAACAGATTAGACTCCATATGGGTGATTGTGGATAGACTCACTAAATCTGCTCACTTCATTCCAGTCAGGAGTAACTACTCTGTGGACAAATTGGCGCAGGTGTATGTAGACGAGATAGTAAGGTTGCATGGAATTCCAGTGTCGATCGTATCAGATCGAGGACCTCAGTTCACCTCCAGGTTTTGGCGGAGTCTGCAAACGGAAATGGGCACAAGGTTGGATTTCAGCACTGCTTTCCATCCACAGACAGACGGTCAGTCAGAGAGGACCATCCAGACCATTGAAGATATGCTGAGAATGTGTGTGTTAGACTTTGGCGGTTCTTGGAGGCAACATCTACCTCTGGTGGAGTTTGCCTACAACAACAGCCATCATGCTAGCATAGGGATGGCTCCTTATGAAGCTCTGTATGGGAGGAAGTGCCGAACACCTGTTTGCTGGGAAGAGGTAGGAGAGAAAACTCTTGCAGGGCCAGAGTTAGTTGAGATAACCAGCAAGTTAGTGCCTATCATCAGAGAAAGGATCAGAACAGCTGTAAGCAGACAGAAAAGCTATGCAGACATCCGTAGGAAGCAGCTAGAGTTCCAGGAGGGGGATATGGTATTGCTTAAGGTGTCTCCGATGAAGGAAGTGGTTCGGTTTGGAAAGAAGGGTAAACTGGCCCTACGGTACATTGGTCCCTTTGAGATCTTGCAGAAGATCGGGCCTGTGTCGTATAAGCTAGATTTACCGGCTTCTATGGAAAGAATTCACCCGGTATTCCATGTTTCTATGTTGCGGAAGTTTGTGTCAGATCCAGAGAAGGTTCTTAGTGAACCTGAGGTGGAAATCTTAAGTGATCTCACCTATGTAGAGCAGCCCGTGCGGATCCTTGACACCCAGATCAGAAAGCTGAGAAACAAGGAGATACCCATGGTGAAAGTGCTGTGGAACCACCACAACCTAGAAGAGTGCACTTGGGAGACTCGGGAGTCCATGCTCCAGCAATACCCATATCTGTTTTAAGGTTAGTTTTTCCCCTTTTCTATGTGTTGATGTTGTGTTAGGGACATTCGGGGACGAATGTTCTTAAGGGGGGGAGAATGTAATACCCGGCTCGAGTCCGGCATCGGAATTCCTGTAGTCCGGTGGAATCTCGGGTGTCGGAACCCTCGAGAAGGGTACTGCATATGTTTTCCAAGGAATTTTCACTTGTTTGCATGTTTTGAAGTGTTAAAAGACTTGAGTTTTGACAGAAAAGCAACAAGGGAGAAATGCAAAGGTTCGGCCGCCGAAGGTCACTTTCGGCCACCGAACATTGCATGGTTGCGGCTTCACGTTCGGCTGCCGAAGGTGGTCTGGCCAGCCACCTATAAAAGGGCCAAGGGTCGGTGGAAGGAGGTTATTTCTCCTCCACTTGCAGCCAGAGGTGCGTTTCAGCCTCTCCTACGTTGACTTTCATGTTTTCCATAATTTTCAGCAAATCTTTCAAGAGTTTTAAGAGTTTTGGTGACTGATGAAGGTTTTGAGCAAAAGAACCAAGTTTTGAAGCTTGGAGCTTTAGAAGAGCTTTTCTTCATATCTCCACGTTAGGATCCTTCATCCTCACGTTGTGTAAGAGGTAAGTGAAGATCCTGAGCTTCTTTGATGATTTTGAAAGGTTTTATGAAGTTTGTATGGGTAGTATGCATGTTTAGGTTTAGGTGAGGTTTTTGGTGATTTGTGGTGTTCCAGCATGATTAAGTGTTATGTGCTAGGTTTGTTTGGGGTTTTAGGGTAGGTTTAGACCCCTTTGTGCATATATATGTGTATATGCTAGTTGGGAGTAGTTGATATGCATGTTTGTAGGTTTTTGGGCAAAGTTTGCATGAAACAGAGCAGGGTTCTGTCCTTCGGGCAAAACCAGGTTCGGCCGCCGAAGGAAGGTTCGGCCGCCGAACCCCTTGTGGAGGCAGTTTCGGCTGCCACAGGTTGCCCCCGAAAGCTAGGCTTTCGGTTTAGACAGAGACTTTCGGCCGCCGAAAGAGGGAGTTCGGCCGCCGAAAGTGTGTGAGTTTCGTCTCTGGACGAGACCTTCGGCCGCCGAAGGTGCCGCCGAACATGCATGAGTTTCGTCTCTGGAGTAGGGTTTCGGCCGCCGAACCTGCCGCCGAAAGTGCCCTGTCCAGCTTTCTTTTGCATGTTTTATGTGTTGGTTTTAGGATCGTTTAGAGGGGTTTTGGGGAGTTTCTTAGAGATGTTCTTGCGTGAGTTTGGTTCCTCATTTGAGTCCACCTGTGTAGGTACGGACCAGAGGAATCAGGGAAATCAGCAGTGAGTCCAGTGTCAGAACCTGCAGAGTCAGTTCAGAGCTAACCAGAGGTGAGTGGAACTTAACTTAATGTTTTAATCTGAGAACTGAATATTTTATCATGCTTCATGCATCATGAATATGCTATAGGGTGAGTGCATTAGTGTACACAAAGATGATGCATTGCATTTATCCTTGTACTTGGCATTGCTCCTTGTACATTGCTTATGTGAGACGGCACGGACTTCGTGAGGATTCATTAGCCCTCAGAGGAAAGACCTGGAACAGCCCTACGGGGACCAGGCACACAAAGACCTGGAACAGCCCTACGGGGACCAGGCACATGGTACTTAGGTACCCCAGATGAGATAGAGGGAGTTTTGATCCGTCCGGCCGAGGTGGTGTGATTATGTGTTGCATTCCATGAGAGCATGTTTTATCACCTGGTATTTTATTACTATTCTACTCACTGGGCTATCGTAGCTCATCCCTCTCCCCTAATTCCAGTTGTGCAGGTTCAGAGGTCAGAGAGAACTCAGCAGGGTACAGGAAGAGGACAGAGTGGTGTAATAGCTAGTGTGGACATGTAAATGTATAGAGATAATGTAGATGTACAGTGTATAGAATGGTGCTTGACTTATAAGACTTGTAATCCCTTTGTGGAGTCACATGATCAGTTTATGTATGTTTCTTTATTGTTGTATGTATGAGCAAAACCAGGCTTCACATTATGAGTTTGATCCGCCTAGAGCCATAAGGAGCTCTAGTAGGGATTGGTAGAGCACAGAGAGAGTGCATACACAGGTTAAGCCTTGGAATAAAGAAAAGTTTTATGTTTTTACAGAAAATGTATGATCATGTATGGGATTTCACAGGTACACAGAGTTCAGAGTAGGCTTACTACGGGTCCCGGCGACCTTAAGTCGATCTGGATCCTAGTGCCGGTGGCAGTTCGGTTTCCGGGCTGTTACAAGTGAAAGAAGTGAGAAGAGTTTTAGGATGAAAAAGGCAAATAAAATTGCTAAGCTGGATTTATCCCAAATGAACAAGAGAATTAATGGAATTCTAAAAATAGAACCAAATGATGTTGCCGAAAATGAAGTGAATATGACCTGACAATCTGCAAAAAGAGAAGGTGAGGTGGTTTGCGCCTAATAGCAGCCACTCTAACGCTCAAGTGAGTGAACTTTTCAAGAAGGATGAGTATAAGTAAAGAGCTTGAACTTAAAGATTGGAGTATCAGAGTGCATACCTTCAACTCTGCGTATGCCTTGCTTTTATACCGCAATAAAATAGGATTAGTTAATGACTTTTTTGAAAATCCGACTAGTACTGACTAGTGAATAAGAGATTCTGTGATCATAGGTGTAATGAGGATCTAATGTGTAATGTCCTTTAATAATTACAAGATGATTTGATAGACTCAGAAAGCTATATGGCGAGCCTCTTATTAAATTGAACGTTGTTCATCCAGATAACCGAGTTTTCTCTTTAAGAGGTTTGAGTCTGAGCGACTGAGAGTCGTAGTCTATAAAGATTATGTCACGTGAACTAATTGTATGTTGATACATGTTATTCACTTTGTTCGATCATCGAATTATATCAATATGATAATTTAAATTTTCAAAATTTTTATTATTTTATTCAATTTTAAATTTTAATTTAAAAAAAAGTGTAAATAATCTCACATTGGCAGAATGACTTACATGTTTTATTCTTTATATGGATATCACATGAGACATTTATATTTAAAAAATAATAAATTTTTGAATAATTAATTGAATATTATTTTATAAATAAAAAAATCTTAAATTTTTCATCCTTGTTTGAAAAAAAAAAAAACATATGTGTCATGTCAAATATATGTATAAAGGAAAAAAAAAATACTGACTGTATCACCATATAGAATATTAAATAAATTACATCTAATTTTCAAAGATTGTATTGATTGCTAAAACATGCAATGATTTGACTTTTCAATGTTATAATTATTTAATTTTCATAATTTATTATTTATCAAATAGTAATTTTCTGAAGTGACCTAACAAGTTAGGTGGTTTTAGTTAGAAGTGAACCCGTTGGTTCAAACTTAAAAAATTAATTAAATTAAATTAATTTAAAAATTCGATTTCATTTTTAATTTAATTTAATTTTTAATTTTTAATTTTAAAACTTTTAATTATTTTGATTTAATTTAATTTTAATAAAAAAATTACAAAAATTATAAAATTTTAAATATTAAAAATTAGGTCAATTAATTAAAAAAACTACTGTTAAATCATTTTATATTTTAATTTAAATATTTAAATTATGGATGAATTAATCTAACATTTGTAGTTAGATATAATTTTAATTAATTTTTAAAAATTAAAATATGATAGTTCAAGTGATATAAAAAATATAATATTTTATTATTTTTTAAATATAAAAAAATTATATATATAAAAATAATATTAATTCATACTTACTATAATTAATTAATATATTTAATTCTAAAAATAATAATAATCTATTTATTAAATATATAAACACAATTTTAACAGTATATAAATTTTTTATTTTGTAACAATAATTATGAAGATTTTATAATAAATATATGATTTTTAATTATTTTATATATATATATTGTTATTTTAAATTAAATAAAATATATATTATAAAATATTCATAATTATTATTATAAAAAAAAATTATTACTGTGAAAGATATGAAATGTACATTTAACAATTGAGTCATTTATTTTTAATTTAAATTTTAAAAATTAACTAAAATTACACTCAAATATAAATATTTGGTAAATTTATTTAAAATTTAAATGTTTAACTTAAAATGCAATAATACAAATGTCAAGTTTTTTTAATCAATTGATCTAAAATTATATGAACTAAATAATATGCATATTAAAACTATTGAGACTAGATATTATAAATATTTTAAGCTGACTAGTTTTTTTTTTTTTAATTTTTTAACATAAAAATTAAAAAAATTAAATTTTATAAAATATACAAATATTTTAATTAAATAATTTTAAAGCGGAGATGAAATAATAAATTTTTTAAAAAGTGAAAGATTTAATTATCATTCACTTTAATTTTTTATTTTAATAATTTAAATTAAATTCAATAGAGTAAAAACAAAAAATACTATTTTCAAATTAAATAGAATGTACATTTAAAAAAAACAAGAAAATTTTAACTACGTTCTTTGGCTTTGAAAAATCTTTTTCTATGTTAAGAATTACTAAGGTTTTTTAGAGTTAAAAATGAAGTACAGAGCGATTTAGAGTATTTTTCGTCCCTCAAAGTGGAGGAAGCCTATTTCTTCATTCCATGGAGAAGTAGGACCGACCTTAATCGTTTCTCTATTTAGAATTTATACATAGTTTTATGTGGATTTTTTATCTAGAGTTTATCTTGGTTGAGGTTTTCATGAAGTTAGATTTCTGTTGAGAGTTGTTATTTTCTTATTTATAGAGAGAGTTCTGTGCATTTGGTGTTGACAATTAGGGAACACTATGCCATGTCCGGTGATAACGCTCTCGACGGCCTTTCAACAGTCATGAGCCCTATTTCAGAGTCTCTTTGTGCATGGTCCTCTATTATTTCAAAGTCTTTATCTCATCTTGTTGGTTTTGGTTTGAATGGCAATGAATTACTCTGTTTGGATGTTTCTATGCCTTTGTTGCTACTTTCTCATCTTAGGATATGAGTTGAGTGTGCTTGTCTTTTTTTTTTTTTTCTTTTAGTCATTTGCATGTTTTATTTTCTAGACATGTGATGGTTAGTCTGATCCTACGATGGCCCATGTGGCAGTATTCTTTCCTTCTTCATTTGTATAGCAATGTGAGGTGATGAATATGATGGATTTGAGCCCTAGAAGTCATCAGGTGAGTAAAATGGTTGAGCAGATTGGGTTAAGGTTTTTATTTATTAAACTTCGGTCTTCTTTTTATTTTTTCTTTGGGCCTTATTCTTTATTACCCACTAGAATTTCAATGCAATACTAATTGCATGTTTTAAAAAAAAAAAACTTTTTTTTTCTAGAAGAACAAAAACAGATCAATGAAAAATAGATAATAATGAGGTGAGAAAACGAATTGCTCAATATAATTTTTTTTTATTTTTATTTTTTAACTATACAAAAAAGATTGCATTGAAATGGTCTAAAATGGCCTACACTGCAAAGGGATTGGTCTAATAATAACATAGTAAGCCTACAACCCAAAGATCATAGGAGGCCAAACAAAGAAAAAGCCAAACTTAATCCAAACATACACCGATTCAAGAGATAGTTGAAAATTACCTAATTAGTTATCCACATCGCACCGAACCAAAATCCATACTAACATCACATTGATCACACTACTCCAACAGCACTAGTGAAGGCAATAAATAATCATTCCATATAACCACAAAACCATCTAAATAAACCGACATTAATTATCATCTATGACAACTAAAAAGCAAAAGTAGGAGCATACTCAACCAACCAAAACCAGGAGGCAATTCAAACCACAAATCATCACCCATTTTGACTCGTACCATCTTAAACAACAACCACACAAGTAGAGGCTGCCCGATGAGTTAGCGCCAACAAACTTCAGAAAAAGGGTTAGTCCGTAATATTTTCAATCTAATATAGTCATAGAATCACCTTTAAGAATAACGTTAGTATTCCGACATCAAGATTCACTAGCCTAATGACTTCCGATAGAATCAACATAAATGAATCTAAAAATTAAAACCGCACCAACAAAATACTAGCAAAGCGTACCAAAATAATAACCAACAAGTGCAACTAAAATAAAAGAAAAATAGTAACCACATACACCTAAGATAGGAATAGTATATTTTATTTTAAATTATTAAATTTTATCTTTTTATGCCTATATAAAGGCTCCTAGCATTAAACCTAAATAATCATATTCTACCTCTCACCCTCATTTTCTCTCTTGCTGCCCCATCTTCTTCTCCATCTTCTTTTCTTCTTCTCTTTTGCTTAATTTTTATAATTTTATTATTTATTCAAGTTGTGAGGTTATGCACTTTAACTCTCTTCATCTCATTTCTATTTTTTGTCAATTTCTGATTTCAAGGAACACCACCTCCATTGTTATTTTTTTGAGAATTGTTATTTTTTTGAGAATTCAAAAGGCCTATTAGATCTCTTGGAAAAATAAATTAAATCCGTCAATTGTTTAATTGGGTTAATAACAAGCAGTAATTAACATATTAGTTTATATCAAGAAATTGACAGATTTAATTTAAATAAAACGCATGTTTTTATTGATCAAGTTTGGATTCTTCCCTCGTAATGCAGTTGACTAATTAAATGTACACGCGTATTGGAGTTATTAATTAACTAGGAATTAATTTAAGCGCGAAGCGAATTAATTTATTCATAAGAAATAATTGGTGAGATTCGCGTGTTTGATCACTATAACCAAACAATAGATGATAACATAAATTATTTTTTCTAACCAATAATCATCTGCAAAACACCTTAATTTGATTAATTTCAATTGAAAGTTTTAAATATTTATTTATTTTTTAAATTTCAATTGCATTGTTTATTATTATTAGTTTGTCCAAGACACAATCACTTTCATAAAAAAGAAAAATTCTCTTCTTCTTACTTTTTCGTATTAAACTATTTATTTATTTCAATTTAGTCATTTAAATTAAACAGAATTGAGATATCTCGATACTCACTCACCCTATCTTCAAGTTCTTATCAATTAAAAAAAGGAAATAAATTTTAAATTGATTAATTCGACACTCGTCAATAATAGTATATTATTTTCAATAATATAGATATTAAATTATATTAAGGTTAGAATATTTTAATTAAATTTTAAAATATTAAAAATAAAATATAAAAAAATTTATTAAAAATTAAAATTAATCATATTGAATTGAATTAAATCGATTCACTTCGATTTAATTTTTAATCAAAATCGATTCGATTCAATTTTCATTAATATTAAAATTTTAATATTTGATTTCATTTGATTTTAAACCGAATTGATCTCAGCCAAAGCATGATGTATATTACCATCAAAATGAGTTTGGGGAGATGTTATGTGGCAAGCACAAGCTGATGTGGGGGTTAATTTAATAACTATTACGTATAAATTTATCCATTTAAATATAGTATGTATTTAATTTATTTTTGCTAAAAGTTAAATCGTGTCTGAAATATACAATAAAAATAAAAAATATTAAATTTTATTTTTTAATTTAAATTTATCTATAAATTACCGTTAAAATAAAAATAAAATTTCTATTTATAAGTATTTAAAAGTGTGAGGTAGTTTTTTTAAAATAAAATATTTAAAAATATTTAATTTTTTAATAATAATTTAAAAATAATTTTGAATCAAAAAATAAAATTTAATATTTTTTTATTCTCTCAAGGAGAAAATTTAGTTTTTTTTTTTTTTTTTTTTTTATAATTCATTTTTACAACTTAAATGAGATGCAATCAATTATACAATTAAATATCTAAGTTCTCAAACAATCGGCATATAATCATCAATGGTGAAAAAATTACAAGATTTATATAGTAATTTACTCAATATGCAATTATGCTCCAGCTCCAGCCTAATTTTCCTTGTGGCTTCTGTTTATTTTCAAGGAGATTTGCCTTTAATTTCTAATATAATAAAAGGGAAAAAATAGGCTACGCAGGATGTTCATGTGGTCTCTGTTTCTCCTGCAAACTTACAAAGCAAAAACGACCAAAACAGAAAGAAGAAAAAAGTGAAGAACTATCTTCAGCTCTGATTGCGATTGTTTGTTTAGTTTCATTCGAGGCGCGAGTCTCGTATTTACTTTTCCATTAACAACCCACAACGTTTGTGCATATTGTACTATAGCATACGTTCTTTATTCATACTTGCAGAGGAATTTTCTTGGTCCCAACCAAAATTTGTTTGGTTTCAGGTGAGAACTTTTGTTTTGCTAATTTTTGCTGTTTCTTTATCTGGGTTTTGATTTTTACCTGGTTCTGTTTCTTGTTATTAGATTTTTTTTTGGGTTTAATGTTTGGTGTCTTTGTGGATTGATAGCTTTATGGTTTTTCATTTCTTTGAATTTCAATTTAAATTGAGTGTTTATTGTGATTCTTGTGGATGGAGTTGTTTGATTCTGACGTTTATGATATAGTTATCTTAGTGGATCATGGGGAATTTTGTTCTAATTTTGAAATAATGGTGCGGTTAAAAGTGTCAGTGCCTGTTTGGTTTCTGAGAAAACAGAGGGTAAAAAAGTATGCATTAGGTCACTTCTAGTTTTGGGATCCAAAATGATGGGAAAAGAAAAGGCTACATTTTCCTGAGGTTGATGGAGCTTTAGATTCTTCGTTAATAACAAATTTTACAGATTTTAGTCTTTAAATTTCCTTTTTCTTTTGGGTCTATTCTCGGGTATTAATTTTGAGTCTTCATTGTTCAAACGATTTGCTTCATTTAATAATTTTAATGCATGGTTGTCTGATGATGTATTTAAAACAATGATTTTTACGTCTTTTTACACTTTCTAATCCAAGGTGTATTGTTTAGTTGTGTCTTGAGTCAAAGCAGGGTTCTCGGAATCACCTTGATTAAAGGCATTTTTGAATTTGTTGCAGTTTGATTTGTTTGATAAGCATTTTATAGATGGGAACTTCTGAGGCAGTTCTTCAAGTATTGTCTTCTGGACCTTGCATTTTGAGTTTTGATCCATGTGCTAGCAATTTAGATTTGAAATTTGTTTCCAAATTTCACATAAAATGTGTTAAGAAAAGGGCCTCAAGGCGTAAGCAAATATTCAACTGTTCAAGTTTCCAACAGAATTACACAGAAATCCACCGGTTTAAGAGAACAGGTGATTATGGCTTTTTTGTGAATACATCAGTTGACAGATTGCAGCTTCTTAGATGGAAATGCCATCAGGCAGAAAATGTTAGTGGTTTAACTGCAGAAGATGGGAACAAAACATGGTTTGTAGATAATGCAAGGCCATTAAACCTTAATGGTGTGGAAAATTCTCCAAATGTTTTGGAGTGTGGGAATGTCCAGCACTCAAAACAAGAAAATGGCAATTTGACATCTAATGGTGCAGTTAAACAGGAAAATGAGAATTTACCAACTAATGGTGCATTAGGAATAGGTAGAGATACGCCTCACAAGGTTACTGTAGATTCTATTGAAGATGAAGCTTGGGACCTCCTGCTCAATTCTATGGTTTATTATTGTGGAAGTCCTGTTGGAACAATTGCTGCCAGTGATCCTACTAGTTCCAGTGTGTTGAATTATGATCAGGTCTTCATTAGAGACTTTATACCTTCTGGTATTGCATTCCTTTTGAAGGGAGAGTATGATACTGTTAGGAATTTCATCCTTCATACACTTCAATTACAGGTAATTTGATGGTTGATTCTGGCATCTTTTTTATTGTTCAAAGTAATCTTTTTCAATATCTTGCATGTAAGTTGAGATTATTATCCTATATTGTTGATTACATTTGTAATATTCAACTGATTGAAGAGAATAGCTGCGCTATTATGTTATTTTTTACGTTCTGTTTCCAAGAGAGTTGTTCTTGTAATAACAGTTGTTTTCTATACCATGTGGCTGATTGCTAATGAGTAAGGTTTTATGGTAAAATAGTCACTGATTGAAGTGTTCATTTCCAACATCAGTCATTGCTTTCTGGTAGAGATTGTGGATTCCTGCTGCATGTGGGAGAGTTCCTTACACCCAAAACAAAAGGAAAAAATTAGGCAGCTAATGATGTGAATTTCTGATTAATTTCTTCTATGTGATTAATTGTCCTTGTGAAAAATCAGAAAGGTGATTAAAACACGGCCCATATGATAGATATGTAAATGCTAGAATGGTGTTCCTTTTGTGGTTGCATGTTTGTCCTTAAAGGTTAAAAGAATAACCAAGAAATTGCTAGTGCATTTTGCAGTTGCCTCGTTCTGTATCTGTTGCAAACCTACAATATGGTAAAATTTGCATAGTATTTGCTCATGGGAAATTCTTAGGTGGACCCGGTCTACATGGACCCAAGAAACATCAAAGTGGGTCCCATCTATTTTTTCATGTGGGGACCCACTTAACATTGTCTTGAAAATTTCTTGGATTCATGTGGACCGGGTCCAGGTAAGTATTTCCCTTTGTTCATAAACTAGGATTAGTGGCTCTATATCTAGATCAATGCTAAAAGTAAAAATTAGTTCTATTACTTTTTAATTTCATGTAATGAGAATATTTGACTGTCTGCCTCACAGCGAGACTAATGATGCATTTTGTCCAGCAATAACGGCTAAGCTTTTATCCCAAATGAGCTGGCGTCAGCTATTCTCATTTCATCCATCTTTATTATTATTATTATTATTTTATCTGGATTTACCTATTTTATTATATTACATATGAATCTTCATATTGCAGAGCTGGGAGAAAACAATGGACTGTCACAGTCCTGGTCAAGGATTGATGCCTGCTAGTTTCAAGGTGCGTACAGTTCCTCTAGATGGTGATGACTCAGCAACTGAAGAAGTGTTGGATCCCGACTTTGGAGAGGCAGCAATTGGTCGTGTTGCACCAGTTGATTCTGGTAAATAAAAATTTTCAGTTCAAGATGTTTTTAATGGCAGCAAACTGTTTGGCTCACCCTTCACATTGCTGAATTTTCCTCTTATGTTATAATGTCAAAATTAGGATTATGGTGGATTATCTTATTACGTGCATATGGAAAATGTTCTGGTGATCTATCAGTTCAGGAGAGAATTGATGTGCAGACTGGGATTAAGATGATTCTGAGGCTGTGTCTTGCTGATGGTTTTGACATGTTCCCAACATTGTTGGTGACAGATGGTTCTTGCATGATAGATCGTCGTATGGGAATTCATGGCCATCCTCTGGAAATCCAGGTAAATTAATAGTAGAATTTTTAATATTTACCTGTGAAATAATCTATGTAACACTTTCTAATGTGAACAGATGTGTTCTGTAGAAAGATAATGTGGATGTTCTCCTGTTTCTGTTAGATGATGGGTAGGGGTTTGGCAAGGTATTTCAGATGGGATTTGTGTTCAAGTAATGGTGGCTTAAAAAATCGATATCATCTTTTTTGGTGGATAGGAGGAGAAAAATTTTTTACACTATCATCTTATGAAGGAATTGAATCTTCTCCATTCTATACTTGGAGCTGGAATAGAAACATTATATATAGATAGGCCTAAGGATAAAGATGTTAAGATCTTAAAGGAGACACACTAGTTCTGTTGGTCTACTCCTTGTCTCGAGACCTTGGCTATGCTAGTTTATATGTCTTTCGCCTATGTCAAATGACTATTATAACAAATTAGTCTTTGAAAGGAGTTGGAAAAGCATGCGCAAGTTAATAGCATTTTAGAGAAGAAAATCTTAATTGTGCTTCAGGTTGTTATGCCAATATCTCTTGATTTTGTGAAATAAATTGTCATTATGCATTGAGTGAGTGGCAAGGTTTAGTCATTGCGTCTTTTTCAGAAGAGCATGGTGAATTGGAGAGTTTGATTTGCAGATTATGAGACACTGATAAAATAAAAAGGTTAAAATCTGGGGTAACTACTTGTAATAGTTGAGTAAACTTTTGACAATTTAAGGAAGTCTACAGACTTGTAATACTATTTTATCAAAATTTTCTGGTGCAGTTATACAAAATTAGATTTATGATGCATGGAAAGGGATGTTGTGATGCATGAAGAGATGTTTGAAGTTTATTGACACCTTTTGATATTAGTTTCATTAGATAATTCTGTGTTTTGGTTGACATTAATAGAACCTAATAAAATGTGTTGTTAAGAAACACAATTACAGAAAGAATAGATAATTAATTTGTGGTTGATCACAAAAGAACTTTTGATGTATGATCTGATTCCTTTTATTTAAAACAGTACATTTCAAAACCTGAATGCTTCAATAATTGCAATTCCAATTCCTGTCAAAATTTTGTTTTGTCATCTCTCTTAACTGATCTTGTTTTTGGTAATTGGCTTGGGTTTAATTATCAATGCTATTTAGGATAAATTACAATTTTGTCCATATATTAAGGCAATATTAATGAGTTAGTCCCTCCATCCAAAGAATTACATCCTTTCTGTTAAATGCACATGAAAAAACTATTATCCTTATTTATTCCCTCAGTTTGATAGAATTAATAATGAAATCTCTTTTTTTTTTGGGAAAGTTTTTTTTAAGAAAAATTTAAAAAATTATTTTCAAATAAAGATATTTTTAGAAAAATTTCAAGAAAGATATTGTGTGAAAAAATTTTATTATGAAGACAATTTTTTTTTTCAAGAATTTCCCAAAAGAAAATAATTTGAGGGTTTAAATTTCACAATTGAGCATGTGTATTTAAAGATGGTATATATGGCTTGCATAAAGGGTTTAGTATTTTATAACAAAAGTTTTAGGAGAAATTTTAAATCTCAACAATTATTATTATAATTAGGCTAATTATCTGAAAGACCTAAAGTTTATATCTTTTTGCATTTTAATCTAAATAATTTAAATTTTGGATGAATAGACCCAACATTTGCCTTTGCCTTTGAGTGTAATTTTGGCAAATTTTCAAAAATCAAAATATGAGAATTCAGGTGACATGTTGCATGTGATATTTTATTGTTTTTAAATATAAACTAATTTCACATGTGAAAATAGTAATAACTGTCTTTTAGTCATAGTTAACTAATATATTTAATCCTAAAGACAAGTAATCTAATTGTTAAATATGTAGTTTACATATTCAAAAATAGATGGTTTTTGTTTTGGGATAATAACTATAAAGATTTTATAATAGACATGTTATTTAATCAAATTGAATACCATTGATTAAGTCAAATCCAATAAGGGCAATACATACCAAGCGTTTAACTAAGTTTATCACCTATAAAATACTTTCAATATAGCAGTATATACAAAATAAATTCAAATTACATCTAAAATAGCATCATATACAAAATAACTAAGCATAACATATCTGCCATAAATTTTTTATGATTATTGATGTAAAACAAAATATATCTATTGTTAAAGGTATGAACGGCATATTTAATAAGCCTTTAACAATTGGGTTGCTTGTCTTAGTTAATAGGGTTAAGTGAGAGTTAATATTATTTTCATATGTGGAATTAGTTTATATTTTTTTGAAAGAAATATTATACGTGGCATGCTACTTAGATTCTAATATTTTGATTTGAAAAATGGCCAAAATTACACTTAGATGCAAACATTGGGCCAATTCATCTAAAATTTAAACGTTTAGATGAAATGCAAAATGATGGAAATGGTAGACTTTTTTTCAGCAAATTGGTTTTATAATTAATGTATCGGTTGTTCTTTGCAACTTGAACATATATAATTGTTTTACTCTATGAGAATTTTCTTTCAACATATCATCTGACAGATTTTAAGGAGAAACTAACAAGGATTTGAGGAAGCAAAACACATAAACATTTTTAGTTCTGCCTGCAATTTTTATGACAGTAATACTGATATATGTTAACCCCATACCTTACATTTATTATGGTTAGCCTTGAACTGATTATAAGTTGAAATGTGCACATTTATTATGGTTAGCCTTGAACTGATTATAAGTTGAAATGTGCTTGATTTTATGTCTATTAAGTTTAATATGTTTTAGTGCTCCATGGAATGGACAGGTGAGATGAAAATGTTGAAAGAAAAACTTGAATGATTGTATAGGCAGAGCATTCTCTGTGTTAAGTTTACTTTTACCCTTTCTTTGCAAGTGGAAGGTTGTTTTGGTGAAAAGACATAATAACCAAACATTATATCGCGTAATTTGTTGCAATAGGTCGACAATAATCAAGTTTCTATACATTCTTAGAATGTTATCCTACCAATGTCTTTAACATATATTAGAATATTCGCCCCTAAGAAATTTCGGTGTTAGAATCACGAGCAGGTTTATGTGAAATGTTTTTCATAATCTGATTGTCTGATGTAAAGCATTTGTTTTGGTTAATCTAGGCACTTTTTTATTCAGCACTACTTTGTGCGAGGGAGATGCTTGCTCCTGAGGATGGATCAGCTGACCTCATCCGAGCATTGAACAATCGTCTAGTTGCTCTGTCATTCCATATCAGAGAATATTATTGGATTGATTTAAGAAGGCTAAATGAGATTTATCGTTACAAGACTGAAGAGTACTCGTATGATGCAGTTAATAAGTTCAACATTTATCCAGATCAGATTTCTCCTTGGTTGGTGGAATGGATGCCCAACCAAGGGGGTTACCTAATTGGGAACTTGCAACCAGCTCATATGGATTTTAGATTCTTCTCTCTTGGAAACTTATGGTCTGTTATAAGTGGTCTTGCAACAATAGATCAGTCACATGCGATATTGGATCTCATTGAAGCCAAGTGGACAGATCTGATAGCAGACATGCCATTGAAGATATGTTATCCTGCTCTTGAAGGCCAGGAGTGGCAGATTATCACAGGCAGTGATCCTAAGAACACGTAAAATTTTTAATCCTTCGAAAATTTTGATCTATTTATTTTACTTTTCTATTTTCACTATTTGATGGTCTGTTGTTCTTGTACAGGCCTTGGTCTTACCACAATGGGGGTTCTTGGCCGACTCTTCTTTGGCAGGTTAGTTTACAGCTGTAAACATGGTTTAGTAAGTTTTTAATTAGAAGTATGTTCAAGAGAATTGTAAATAAATGCCAGTAAGAAAGATGGGTGAAATCAACACCCTACTAGCATCTTAGGTAGTTTAGCATGTGTTTTGGGACCAGTCGGGGTTGAAAATTCCTAAGGAACAAGGAAGAAACTGTGCTATCTTAGAATTTTTTGTCCTGCGTGGTTGTTCCTGCCTAATATATTCAACTAGATGCTTAGGATATTGAACTAAATATTTAGGGGGGTGAACGGACCGAGCCGAGTTTTGAAGAGTTTAGGTTTTGATTTATTAGAAGTTTTTCAAGTTCGAGCCGAGTTTTGAAGAGTTTAGGTTTTGATTTATTAGAAGTTTTTCAAGTTCGAGCCAAACTTGAGTTTTACTCGTGTCAAACTCGAGTCGAATATCAATAAGCTCTAACTTGGTTCGTTTAGCAAATGAGTTAGACGAATCGAGTTTTTGTCAAATCTAATCTCGGATATTTCAATTTGTTTACAACTATTATAAGTTTTAGCGTAAAATTAATAAGTTTAAAACTAAATAATTTTAGTTAAATAAGTATACATACAAGTTACTTCGTAAACCTATAAAATATGAACTCTTAAATATTAATAATTCAAATATTTACAAGCTGTAAGAGTATAATTAAATTTTATAGAGCTGAACTTTAAAAAACTCAGATTTGACTTATGAAAATTTATGCTAAGTTTTAAACTAAGTTCTCTTATGACATTGAGCTCAGCCTGCGTAACAAGGTTGTTCATAAGCCAATTTGCGTACCTACTCATAAACTTAGAAACGAGCAAACTCACGAGTTTTAATAAGGCGAATATTGTGGAGTTCAAACTCGGCTCATTTACTAAACAAGCATAAAAACTAAGTTCAAGCTTGACTCATTTAGAAGTCGAGCCAAGTTTAGTCGAGTTTTTATTGAGCTGAGTTTAGTTGAGTTTTTATCGAGCCTAATCTTGAATAGTTTACGAATAGTTTGATTTATTTACACTCCTATGGATGCTCATTACCATCGATTGTCATGGTGCGTGTTTTTTGATGATATCCTCCATAGAGATTTTTGATAGTTGTATTACATAAATATGCTTGTATGTCTGGGTCTGTTTTCAGCTGACAGTTGCGTGCATAAAGATGAATAGACCGGAAGTTGCTGCCAAAGCTGTTGAAGTTGCTGAAAGGCGCATATCAATGGACAAGTGGCCTGAATATTATGATACTAAAAGTGCAAGATTCATTGGAAAACAAGCACATCTATTCCAGACCTGGTCTATTGCTGGATACCTTGTGGCTAAACTCCTACTTTCAGACCCATCTGCAGCTAAGATGCTCATAACCGAAGAGGACCCAGAGCTTGTCAATGCCTTCTCTTTCATGATCAGTACTAACCCAAGAAGAAACCGAGGGAGAAAGAATTCGAAACAGACCTACATAGTATGAGTGTTTGAGCCATGCATGTAGAATTAAGGTAAATATTCTCATTATTAGTGATCAATTGATCCAGGTAATATACATATACATATACAGATTAATTTATAATTCATCCAATTCAGCAAGCGGATAAGCTGAAAATTATAACCGCGATACACATAGTCAAACACATATATATTTATTGTAACGTCGCAGCTATATGCAAAGATCATATACACTGATATTGGATACTGGGGGAGGCACTGGGAAACCTGTTTGTTATAGGTGGACTATGGTGATTTTTCTTTGCTTCAACCTTCAATATTGGATAAATCTATGCAATTTTCTTTTGGTCAGAACTCAATATGAGAGAGATCAGATGTATTTTCTTTCTACACCTGCTCATATGGTTAAGGGCATGATGTAATGCAGGCTGTGCTAGTCTTTGTATCCTTGATGTACCATGTTAGTCCATCAATAAATCATTTGAATTCTATTTTTCTTCAAGGCCTTAAACATTATTTAGCCTAAATATTCATTAATTGAGGTAATGAATTATGAGACTGATTAATTAAAATAAAAGAAATTAATTTAATTAATTATAATTAAGCAACTAATTTATTAATTAAATAAAATAATTAATGTATGTATATGATATATGTAATATTCACTTTAGCTAAAAAGATAGTGCATGGATTGCTAGGGGTTAGGGATTAGAACTCCTCAACTACTCCTTACCCATCCTACTATAAAAGGGAGGCTTTTAGGGGTTTGGGCGCATCCAAGACCCTTTCCTTCCCTTAGACCAAATTGAGAGCTATATAGACTTTGGAACATATTTAGGGGAACAATAATCATCAAATCTAACTTTCGGTAGAAACCTCATATGATTAGGTTTAATAGATACATATGCAATGAATGCCTATCTGATTTTATTGTCAGTGTTTGATTCAACTACTTTTGCTTGAAAAAAAAAATCATATTTAAATACTAAAGACAGTGTATAAGAAACATGTGTAGGGTAGAGTTTGTTCTGTAAATTTTGAACGAAAAGGTTGTCTAACACTTTTTTTCTTTCGTACTCACTATCTCAAACTTAATAAAAAAAAGGCGTATTTTATTAAAAGAAAAAAAAAAAAATACATACAAATTTCAAAAGAGATTAGAGGGATTGTAACCACAATATCCCCTCCTCTCAGAAAAAAAAAAAAAATACAACATCCATTGGTCTGTGCCAATAACAGAAATGTGCCATAAATTTAAACAATCTCATAAAGCTGACATTTACATTATTTGTGCAAATACTTTCCTTTCCTATCAAATATACCAGGACCATAAGTGGATATAAAAATTTCAACAAGGAGAGGAAACTGTAAAAATATGAAAAGAGTGACAGGAATACTAGCCAATAAAACTAGTGGAATGATAAGGTTCAATTCTCCTTCCAACATAAGTATAAGTGTAGCACAAAAAGATACCATCATAGTTGCAATTGAGAAAAAAAGTGTGGAAAGACCAATGATCAACTTAGTGGGCAAAGATTTGAGGAAATCATCTTCTGCATAACGAGATGTTAAGATTCCTAAAAACATTAACACTGATGTTGATGAAGAGAAGAGAGAAATTGCATCAGCTATTATGAAAACCATGAATGCTTTTTCATGTAAAAACATTGGATACCCAGTATCTTGAATGTTACCACCAGGAACAGTGAATGCTGCAGTAAACATAATCGTAATAATAAGAGCACCAACAACTGTACAAGATGTTGCAGTATCTTTCATCCATTTCTCTCCTTCTGCCATTAAAAATTTGTGGGTATCTGAAAACATTTGAGTAGGTTTGACCCCAAATTTGTTAACATATTCCTTATATGGAGGTTTTAGAATGCTTTCCACCTCCTGCAATGAAATCATTTAGTTTACTGTTATAAACAAGTAAAGTTTACTTTGAAAATTCCCTTGGTTAATGTTATGTTATGTTTGGTATAACCTAATACAATGGATGCTTAGTGATATTACTAACCTACAGCTCAAGCCTATTCTCTATTTTGGGTACATAATGAGCTGAATGTAAACAAAAACTTTAATTAATTGAAGTTAAGAAATATCACCTTATACCACTGCAGTTCTCTCTGCATCTGTAGAGCTGCACCGGAGATACGAGCAAGTCGATGAGGAGGGGCCAACATGGCTGCCAGATGCAGCATGTTGTTGTTATTCTTATCGCAGCCAACAAGCAAAACGTTCTTCCTTGTATCAAGCCCATATACAAGGCTGAATACTTTTTCTTGCCGAAACTTGACAGCATTCAGAAGTATATTATTATCTGAAGCCAATTCTTGAACAGTCAAAAGTGGTGGATGAGCTTTAATAATTTTTGTAACTATTTCAACAATCCCATTTTGAATAGCTGTAAAGTATGCTTCATATATTCCATACTCCTCCACTTTTGAGTCATCTAAACTTGATATTGCTCCATCACATATGCGATCAAGAAGTTGCAAAGCTTGAGTGTGTATCAACTTCAAATCATAGATCTGCTTTATTCCTTGATTAACAAGCATGTAAACAATTTCAAGGTGAGAATAAATAAGGACAAGGTCTAGAAAGAAATGTTAAAAAATGGACAAAAGGGTACCTGATAATTCCAGGAATTTTGAACCCAGAGAACGCAATTGATTTAACACTGCAAATTTAACCAACGCAAGAATTAAACGACTCTTTGAAATCAACCTAATTATAGCCATGCCATTACTACAAAGTATGAGTGATTAGTATCCTATTCAAACCGAAATAATCCACTGAACTAAATTCGTCTTATATTATTTGCACTTCGATTTTAATTTTTAAAAAATTTTATATTTCGATTCAAGACAATTTGGTCAGAAAAAATTAGATAAATTCAAACTGAACCAATTAATTATCTATATTATATCGTTTTAAAAATATAGATAGGTCAAATTCTAACTGAAGTTAAAATACTTTAATTGAATCATAGAATACTTAAATAAGGAGTAAAAAATTATTAAAAAATCCAACTGACCGAATCAAATTGGCCAAATGCTTAACTCTACTATAAACGCTATAATGTTATAGCAATTGATAGAGTTAATGATAAATTAGAGTTACTGAAGAGAGAAACGTAGAGAAAGAATGAAGCATACCTCTCATCAGAAAGTTTCCGTCTTCGTTTGGACCATATTGTGGAATGTATATTCGAACATCTTTTGAGGAAGCTCGTTGTTGCACATTGATACCTTCCATGAATAGTTAACTTATGAATATTTAGTTACATGCACATATGTAACCAAGAAATTTATCAACAGTGCAAAAAGAATGGAAAGGAAAGGACACTAACATGAATAGATGCATCGTTGCCAAAATGATAGACGACTGCTTTCTGGGAATAAATGAGTTAGATTGGAGAATTCAATCAGAGGGTTGGTTCCAAGATGATTTCTTCTAATCGCCATAAATGGGCAATTTTGGACCAGATCCAAGGCAATATCTAGTATTGTTGCAACATACTAATGTAAAATGTCAAAAAGAAACACAATGAAATGGTAATGCAAATACTACTAAGCAGTATTTTAGCAGTTGTCACGATATTTTAGCAGTGACAACAGTTTAAAATTATTATAAATAAAATTTACCTTTTTATCATATATAATAATATATTTTAATAAAAAGTCTATTTTATATTTAATAAAATTATAATTTTAGTTTCATGTGTTATCCGTTGTAAAAAAATAAATAAACCGCTATTTTATACTCAGTATCGGAGGCAAATGCAGTGGATTTTAAAGGATTGTTATTGACTTATGACTATAACTAAAGTATATAAGACAACAAATTGCCATCGTTGTCTTAGACCTACTTTTGTAGTAGTGAAATCGTGGAAACTGCAAGCTTTCTTACCAAAAAATTGATTGCCGATAGCTTCATGGAGAAGCAAAGATCCGAAAGCACCAACTTCTGGATGTAGAAAGTCTAATGGAGTGACAGAATATAGATAATAAGTCATATCCCTGTGGCCAGTGCTACAAGCTACAATGACAGGGATATGGGTAGTTCCTGTGACACAGGCCAATTTTTTGTTCTTGTTTATCATGCATTCTGCAAGTCTTAATATTCCAGAACCAGCAGCTATATTTAGGGCTGTCTCATTATTATTGTTTAGTATTTCTAAGTCTTCTTCTTTCATTAACTTTACTAACTCTTCCACCAACTTCACATCCCCATTAGAGGCTGCCAGATGAAGAGCTGTATTACCAAATCTTGTAAGTTTTTCTCTTACTGCCTCTGGGCATTCCTCAAGAAATTCTTTAACAGCTTTGCAATCACCATTCTCTATGGCTAGGCATAACGGTCGAAATTGAAGGTACACATTCTCCTTCTCTCCCCCTGAGATCCCCCCCTCTGTCCCTGTTAACAACATTCACACAGAAAAAGGAATGGATTACCAAGCATGAAAGATTACCAAAGAATGGTGTATATTGTAGTGACTCTTATTCTAGCATTTACTATAGAGTATTTTTTTTCCCTTCTTTACAATGAATATAATTAAAAATAAGATTTGTAATACGATAAAAGGTGAATTCATCTCAAAATCGCTAAAAGTTTACTATAGATTCACTTATAGATGATTTTGGTAATTATAAAGAGCAATATTTCTTTTTTTGATATGTTACATATGACAATGAACATAAATTGATAAAAACTATTCAATGAATGTTATTTAATGCTAAGAATTTGTTAGAATTGATCTAGTCACCGAGAGTTTTCTTTTAAACTTCTTATATCTATATATTATACCTATATTAAACAAGAAAATAAAAAATAAAAATTTATCTAAACCCAATTCAGACTCAAAATACAAATGTGTAAGTGTCATAATTTCAAACGTGACATGATGATGTCATCGCCAGATATAGCGATGATAGATGTGGCGATGACATCATCATCATGTCACCTTTGACAAAAAAGCAAAGTGAAATAAAAAGGTATAAGAGGAGAGAGGGAGAGATTTTCTCTCTTGCAATTGTCTCTTTCTCCATCTCTATCTCACTATGTCTCTCTCTCTCTTCTCTCCCTCTCTCACTCTCACTCTCTTTCTTATTTTATTTTTTTTTTCATGCATTTTGAAAGTTACATATTTTTACCATTAAGGGTTGGAACTTAATTCTATTAGCAATTCAAAAATTTTATTTTTAAACTTTTGCATTTAGGCCACAAAGGGAAAAGTTGATGATATAGAGATGACATCTGTACGCCACATTAGCATATCTAACATGTTAGTTATTAGATCCTCAAATTGCTAACAGTGTGAAAGTTCAAACCTTAAAATGTAAACAAAATTACTTTAGTCCCTAAAGTGTAAAAACGCAAAAATACAAGTAATTAAAGTGTACTTTTTCCTTTATGTTTTATGCTAAGTGTATAATATAAGGTGCATCTATTAACCTGATTGTAGCATGGGCCTTGGCTCCGGTAAGCATTCCACCTTAATATCAGCCAAAGCATTCCAACAAAGACTAGCTAAATCTATCTCTTTGATCTTCAAAAATACATCAAGGGAGCATGAAACATGGATTGCATATAAAGCTGCAGCATTCTTCTTTTGCCAATCCTTAAATTCAGCTTGTTCTGGATTAGGAGTTTCTGCAGTTGCTTCAACAACGTCCCAGAGACCATGAGCCAATAGATAGTTCTTCATCCAAATTCTCCAGTTCTCATAATTATGGGTTGCTAAATGCTCTGGAACAATGCTAGTCCACATGTTTTCCAAGCTCAATCTGTCCATTGTATGAAATGGATGTGTTATTGGTAGGACAACTAACAACTGTTTGGGAAAAGACAGAGGTAGGTTTTCTAAAGTTTATTTTATAAAATAAGGTTTTTCATGCGCTCACACTTAACATTATAGTAAGTGCATTTGAGTAAATCTGAAAGATATTGAGTTCTACTCTCCCAATTCCAAATTTCCGATTAAAAAAAAAAAAAATTTCATGAGTTGAACTTAAACCTTTAAAAACCTTTAAAAACATCTCCACTCTTCCAAATGCAAAACCTTAAAAAATCTTTCATTATTTAAGAAAAAAAACCTCCATCTAAACAAAGAAAAAAGAAATAAAAGTTTACATACCCAAGCTGGTAAGAATTAACCAAATCCAAAGAAAGTAATAATAATAATAAAAGGAAGTAATGAATTTAGTATAATGAAATAACATAAAACATTTGTTCATGGAAACTTACAGATGGTAGCTTTGCTTCTGCTGAACTCCTTGTGTTTTAGCTCAACGTGGAAGGCATCAATATATGAACACCCAATAATTGAAAAAGCAAAGAGTCGATTCTTATCAAAGACAACTTTTAAATGAAAGAAATAAATAATTGTTCTTTTCGATAAAAAAATAAATAATTGTTCTAAGAAAGCAGAAAAAAGATAAAAGAAAAGACAAAAGTAAATTTTTTTGTGATGTATTATGCTTAGACAGTTGGCTTAGTGGAAAAGTTGAGTTCTTTTTGAAATCGTGAATCAGGGACAGTATAACCAAAAATACTATTTAAATTATTGTTGTCCACTTTTGTAATTCTATAAATTTTTAATAAGGAATTTATTCCATTACGTTAAAGATTTTTTACAAAAGGCATTAAATTATATTTATTATAAAGCTAAATACATAATTTATCACTCACATTTTTATAAAAAATTATTTTATTTCTAAATTTTATTTTTATTATATTTATTTCTTTAATTTTTAAATAATTTAATTTTTATAAAGTGATTCTCTTTTAACTTTTAATTATTGAATAATTTAATTATATATTATAGTAACGCATTAATATTACATATTAATTCTGATAAGTCTGAGATCCGATGAAATTAGAAGATGATGGCACGTGACTAATAGATTTGATTTATGGAAAAGTTAATCAATCTGATTAAGTAGTTAGAATGATCGTGGATCGGACTGATTTTTTCGGCTTCACAGAGGTGGAGACTTTGAGAGAAGTTAAGAGCTTTTAAGGCCTTGGTTTTTTATCTCCCTCTTCTCATGATTGGTTCAAACGTATTAATACTTTTATTATTTAGAGCATTCTGATAAATCGTTCTATCAGATACGACAAAGGAGTGTTGTAGCATAAATATAAGGTAACTCATTTATAGTGGCTTGTAGCATAAATATAAGGTAACTTATTTATGGTGGCCAGTCGGTAAATAAATTTTGGAAATCTGAGTGCTTTAAAGAGGTTGGCTTGCTTGCTTCGAGTATAAGTGAGGTCAGAGATGTAGGAGGTCTGACTTGCGTTTTATGACGAATAGTCCTTCTGCAAGGTAGTGGGACCAGACGTGTTGATGTTAACTCCTTTTTTTCTTATACACAGTGATGATCTGAGATCTAGAAAATAGGGTTTTACAATGGGTTCTGTAAAACTGGAAAAAACCTCCCTCATCTGAGGGAAGGGTCTCCCCTTTTATCCTTTTCCTTTCGTCCGCTAGTGACATACAACGGAGCCCTCGTCTTTGGGCCACGTGTCTCTGCTGTACAGATACGGACGTACGAACATATCAGGCTCCTGCTACATGCGTAACGATCTTTGATTCGCCTCTGACACGCATGCAAGGGGACCCGCTAGCAAGAAAGGTCGGCCGCCTCCTGTCTTCCGGGTCGGACCAGAAGATGGGGTTGTGGCCAAGGATGGAGAAGGCTGGACTGTGGGCCTAGAGGGTTTGGGCCAGCTTGTAAGGAAAGCTTAGGTGGGGTACGATCTTGCGGCGGAATGGGCCAGGTCTGGCTCTTGGGGAAGGTCTGGAAGCCTTCATATCTGTAACGACCCGAAAATCGGACCGCTACCGGCGCTAGGATCCAGATCGGCTTAAGGCCACCGGGACCCGTAGCAAGCCTGACATACAACCTGTAAACCTGTTTAATCCCATACATGATCAACAGCATACATAAAATTTTGAACTTTTCTTTTACCAAGCTTAACCTGTGCATGCCTATAAACATATACATAAATATAAACCCCACACTGGAGCTCTCATCAAATGCTCCAATGGGGCATCTCATCATACACAAGCTTGGTGGAACATAACATCATAAAACATAGATCATGTTTACAAAAGGGATTTCTATACAAACTCGGTCAAGCACAACTTCTAAACCTCAATCTCAAAATCAACATTTACATGACATAACTATATATCATTTTACAATTTATCATGTCCACATTCTATCTATTACATATACATGACTTCATTCATCTCGACTTCTCTGCCTAGCCCGTACCTGCAAACCTGGGGGATTAAGGAGAGGGGTGAGCTACTAGAGCCCAGTGAGCAGAATAATAAAAACATTATATTAACATTTCATGCTTTCATGGAATGCATCACATCACAAACATATCACATCAAGGATGAACTTGTCACCAGTAGCCCTCTACATATCCAATAGTGCCAGAACGTAGAATGGGTCCTGGTCTTTCTCTTACATAGCATAACATAACATTCCAATGTGTCAGAACGTAGAATGGGTCCTGGTCTTTCTCTTACATAGTGCCAGCGAACGTAGAATGGGTCCCACTGGTCTTTCATTCCATACCGTACATATCATATCGTCACATCATAGGTCGAGGGCTATGGATCATCCAACGTTCATCCACATCAACAACAAAATATGCAATGCAACATATTCGTGAATTCTAATGCAAACAACCTAATATATCTCATGGCATTAATGATGCGTGAATCATGCTAAAATGTCCATTATTTGCTTTAAAACGTAATGAGTTATTCCACTCACCTCTGAATAGCTCTGACTAGACACTGGAGCAGCTGACTCACTGCTGGGGTCCTCGGTTCCTCGGGTCTGAACCTACACAGGTGGACTCAAATGAGGGACCAAACATACATGAACATAACTCTAAACTACTCCCCAAAAACCCCCTAGAACATCATGAAACAATCATAGAAAAACATGCAAAGGAGGGCTGGACAGGGCACTTTCGGCGGCCGAAAGTCCCTCCAGAGCCGAAAGTCAGGCAGGTTCAGCGGCACCTTCGGCGGCCGAAACTCCCAAATAGAGACGAAACTCATGCATGTTCGGCGGCCGAAACTGCCCTCCAGAGACGAAAGTCCTCTTTCGGGGGCAGGCTTCGGCAGCCGAAGGCTGCCTCCACAAGCGGGTTCGGCGGCCGAAAGTTCTTTCGGCGGCCGAACCTGAGTTTCTCCAAAGTGGCAGAAACTCAGCTCCAACATGCACAAACGCCTCCCAAACCTTTCAAACATGCATAAACCTATTCTACAACACTCCCAATCATACACAATCAAGCATACAAGTTCATAGGGGTCTCAAACTAGCCTAAACCCCAACTTCAACACATCAAACATACCCACATTGCTCATGAACACACATTAAACCCATAAACTCAAAACAACCTAAACATGCATTTCTACTCCATAAACTTGCATAAAACTTGTTTAAAACACATCAAAAGCTAGAGATCGACCCTTACCTCTTGAATATCGAAAGTAGAGGCGATCTAACTTGGAGTTGGGAGAGATTTAGCTCCTTGGGTCTCCAAGCTCAAAAACTTATTTTATACTCGAAAATCTTCAAAACAAAGTGAAAACTAGTGAAAATCGTGAAAGATTTGAAGGAAGAAACTCAAGATTGGTGAGGGGCGGCGGAGAGCTCACCTTGGCCGAAAATGGGGGAAAAGCTCGCCCGTTTTTGGCTAAAGGACCCCTTTATAGGTGGCTGGCCAGGCCACATTCGGGAGCCGAACGTGCCTCCGCATGCATGCCATGTTCGGCGGCCGAACATAAGATTCGGCCGCCGAACCTGGACTTCCCTCACTTATGCTTTCGAGGGCCTAATAGCGCTCCCGAAGGCATGCATGTTCGGCGGCCGAACCTGAGTTTTCCTCCAAGGCTATTTTCATGCAAAAACTCATTTCTTTCTTGATTAAAAACATAAAACACATTAAAACATTTTATAAAAACATGGTTTTTACCCTTCTAGAGGTCTTCGACACCCGAGATTCCACCGGACGGTAGGAATTCCGATACCGGAGTCTAGCCGGGTATTACATTCTCCCCCCTTAAGAACATTCGTCCTCGAATGTTCCTCAACTAGTACAAGCAAGGCATAACACACATCATACACATAAAACACACATAAAACCAACCTCAGAAAAGATAAGGGTACTGCTGGAGCATGGACTCCCGTGTCTCCCAAGTGCATTCTTCCAAATTGTGGTGGTTCCACAGGACTTTCACCATCGGGATTTCCTTGTTTCTCAGCTTCCTGATCTGGGTGTCTATGATCCGTACTGGCTGCTCAACATAAGTGAGATCTTCTTGGATCTCCACATCAGGCTCACTAAGAACCTTGCCCGGATCTGACACAAACTTTCTCAACATGGAAACATGAAAAACCGGATGGATTCTTTCCATTGAAGCAGGTAAATCCAGCTTGTACGACACATTCCCAATCTTTGGTTCGTTTAGCAAATGAACTAAGACGAATCGAGTTTTTGTCGAGTCTAATCTCGAACATTTCAATTTGTTTACAACTATTATAAGTTTTAGTGTAAAATTAATAAGTTTAAAACTAAATAATTTTAGTTAAATAAGTATACGTACAAGTGACTTCGTAAACCTACAAAACATGAACTCTTAAATATTAATGATTCAAATATTTACAAGCTGTAAGAGTATAATTAAATTGTACAGAGCTGAACTTTAAAGAACTCAAATTTGACTCATGAAAATTTATACTAAATTTTAAACTAAGTTCTCTTATGACATTGAGCCTGACTTGCTTAACAAGGCTATTCATGAGCCAATTTGCGTACTTGCTCATAAACTTAGAAACGAGCAAGCTCATGAGTTTTAATAAGGCGAATATTGCGGAGTTCAAACTCGGCTTGTTTACTAAACAAGCATAAAAACTAAGTTCAAGTTTGATTCGTTTAGAAGTCGAGCCGAGTTTGGTCGAGTTTTTATCGAGCTGAGCTTAGTTGAGTTTTTATCGAGCTGAGCTTAGTTGAGTTTTTATCGAGCCGAATCTTGAATAGTTTACGAATAGTTTGATTTATTTATACTCCTATGGATGCTCATTACCATAGATTGTCATAGTGCGTGTTATTTGATGATATCCTGCATAGAGATTTTTGATAGTTGCATTACATAAATATCCTTGTATGTCTGGGTCTGTTTTCAGCTGACAGTTGCGTGCATAAAGATGAATAGACCGGAAGTTGCTGCCAAAGCTGTTGAAGTTGCTGAAAGGCGCATATCAATGGACAAGTGGCCTGAATATTATGATACTAAAAGTGCAAGATTCATTGGAAAACAAGCACATCTATTCCAGACCTGGTCTATTGCTGGATACCTTGTGGCTAAACTCCTACTTTCAGACCCATCTGCAGCTAAGATGCTCATAACCGAAGAGGACCCAGAGCTTGTCAATGCCTTCTCTTTCATGATCAGTACTAACCCAAGAAGAAACCGAGGGAGAAAGAATTCGAAACAGACCTACATAGTATGAGTGTTTGAGCCATGCATGTAGAATTAAGGTAAATATTCTCATTATTAGTGATCAATTGATCCAGGTAATATACATATACATATACAGATTAATTTATAATTCATCCAATTCAGCAAGCGGATAAGCTGAAAATTTAAAACCGCGATACACATAGTCAAACACATATATATTCATTGTAACGTCGCAGCTATATGCAAAGATCATATACACTGATATTGGATACTGGGGGAGGCACTGGGAAACCTATTTGTTATAGGTGGACTATGGTGATTTTTCTTTGCTTCTACCTTCAATATTGGATAAATCTATGCAATTTTCTTTTGGTCAGAACTCAATATGAGAGAGATCAGATGTATTTTCTTTCTACACCTGCTCATATGGTTAGGGGCATGATGTAATGCAGGCTGTGCTAGTCTTTGTATCCTTGATGTACCATGTTAGTCCATCAATAAATCATTTGAATTCTATTTTTCTTCAAGGCCTTATACATTATTTAGCCTAAATATTCATTAATTGAGGTAATGAATTATGAGACTGATTAATTAAAATAAAAGAAATTAATTTAATTAATTATAATTAAGCAACTAATTTATTAATTAAATTAATAAAGATTAGTTTAATTAATTAAATTAAAGAATTAATGTGTGTATATGATATATGTAATATTCACTTTAGCTAAAAAGTTAGCACATGGATTGCTAGGGATTAGGGATTAGAAATCCTTAAATACTCCTTACCCATCCTACTATAAAAGGGGAGCTTTTAGGGGTTTGGGCGCATCCAAGACCCTTTCCTTCCCTTAGACCAAATTGAGAGCTATATAGACTTTGGAACATATTTAGGGGAACAATAATCATAAACCTCATATGATTAGGTTTAATAGATTCATATGCAATGAATGCCCATCTGATTTTATTGTAAGTGTTTAATTTAACTACTTTTCCTAAAAAAAAAAATTTATATTAAATGCTAGAAACAATATATAAGAAACATATGAATGGTCGAGTTTGTTCTATAAAATTCTGAACAAGAAGAATGCCTAACACGTTTTTTTTTCCGTACTCATTATTCCAAATTTAATTAAAAAAATATATTTTATTAAAAGAAAAAGAAAAATAATACATACAAATTAGAGGGATTGTAACCACAATATCCCCTCCTCTCAAAAAAAAAAAAATTACAACATCCGTTGGCCTGTGCCAATAACAGAAATGTGCCATAAATTTAAACAATCCCATAAAGCTGACATTTACATTATTTGTGCAAATACTTGCTTTTCCTATCAAATATACCAGGACCATAAGTGGATATAAAAATCTCAACAAGGAGGGGAAACTGTAAAAATATGAAAAGAGTGACAGGAATACTAGCCAATAAAACTAGTGGAATGATAAGGTTCAATTCTCCTTCCAACATAAGTATAAGTGTAGCACAAAAAGATACCATCATAGTTGCAATTGAGATAAAAAGTGTGGAAAGACCAATGATCAACTTAGTGGGTAAAGATTTGAGGAAATCATCTTCTGCATAACGAGATGTTAAGATTCCTAAAAACATTAACACTGATGTTGATGAAGAGAAGAGAGAAATTGCATCAGCTATTATGAAAACCATGAATGCTTTTTCATGTAAAAACATTGGATACCCAGTATCAATGTTACCACCAGGAACAGTGAATGCAGCAGTAAACATAATCGTAATAATAAGAGCACCAACAACTGTGCAAGATGTTGCAGTATCTTTCATCCATTTCTCTCCTTCTTCCATTAAAAATTTGTGGGTATCTGAAAACATTTGAGTAGGTTTGACCCCAAATTTGTTTACATATTCCTTATATGGTGGTTTTAGAATGCTTTCCACCTCCTGCAATGAAATCATTTAGTTTACTGTTATAAAGAAGTAAAGTTTACTTTGAAAATTCCCTTAGTTAATGTTATGTTATGTTATGTTTGGTATAACCTAATAAAATGGATGCTTAGTGATATTACTAACCTACAGCTCAAGCCTATTCTCTATTTTGGGTACATAATGAGCTGAATGTAAACAAGAACTTTAATTAATTGAAGTTAAGAAATATCACCTTATACCACTGCAGTTCTCTCTGCATCTGTAGAGCTGCACCGGAGATACGAGCAAGTCGATGAGGAGGGGCCAACATGGCTGCCAGATGCAGCATGTTGTTGTTATCCTTATCGCAGCCAACAAGCAAAACGTTCTTCCTTGTATCAAGCCCATATACAAGGCTGAATACTTTTTCTTGCCGAAACTTGACAGCAGTCAGAAGTATATTATTATCTGAAGCCAATTCTTTAACAGTCAATAGTGGTGGATGAGCTTTAATAATTTTTGTAACTATTTCAACAATCCCATTTTCAATAGCTATAAAGTATGCTTCATATATTCCATACTCCTCCACTTTTGTGTCATCTAAAGTTGATATTGCTCCATCACATATGCAATCAAGAAGTTGCAAAGCTTGAGTGTGTATCAACTTCAAATCATAGATCTGCTTTATTCCTTGATTAACAAGCATGTAAACAATTTCAAGGTGAGAATAAATAAGGACAAGATATGGAAAGATATGTTAAAAAATGGACAAAAGGGTACCTGACAATTCCAGGAATTTTGAACCCAGAGAACGCAATTGATTTGACACTGCAAATTTAACCAACTAAAGAATTAAACAACTCTTTGAAATCAGCCTAAGTATAGCCATGCCATTACTACAAAGTATGAGCGGTTAGTATCCTTTTGAAACCGAAATAATCCACCAAACTAAATTTGTTTTATATTATTTATACTTCGGTTTTAATTTTTAAAAAATTTTGTATTTCAATTCAGTGCAATTTGGTCAGAAAAAAATAGACAAAACTGAACCGAACCAATTAATTGAATTATAAAATACATGTAAAAAAATATTAAAAAATTCAACCGACCAAATCAAATTGGCCGAATACTTAACCCTACTATAAAGGCTATAATGCTATAGTAATCGGTAGAGTTAATGATAAATTAGAGTTACTGAAGAGAGAAAGAATGAAGCATACCTCTCATCAGAAAGTTTCCCTCTTCATTTGGACCATTTTGTGGAATGTATATTCGAACATCTTTTGAGGAAGCTCGTTGTTGCACATTGATACCTTCCATGAATAGTTAACTCATGAATATTTAGTTACATGCACTTATGTAACCAAGAAATTTATCAACAGTGCAAAAAGAATGGAAAGGAAAGGACACTAACATGAATAGATCCATCGTTGCCAAAATGATAGACGACTGCTTTCTGGGAATAAATGAGTTAGATTGGAGAATTCAATCAGAGGGTTGGTTCCAAGATGATTTCTTCTAATTGCCATAAATGGGCAATTTTGGACCAGATCCAAGGCAATATCTAGTATTGTTGCAACATACTAATGTAAAATGTCAAAAAGAAACACAATGAAATGGTATGCAAACACTACTAAGCAGTATTTTAGTAGTTGTCGTGGTATTTTAGCACTGACAACAGTTTAACAATATTTTAAAATTATTATAAATAAAATTTACTTTTTTATCATATATAATAATATATTTTAATAAAAAATCTATTTTATGTTTAATAAATTATAATTATAATTTATTTTTTATTCGTTATAAAAAAATAAATAAATTATTATTTTATACTCAGTATGCAAATGCAATTAAAGTATATAAGATAACAAATTGCCATCTTTGTCTTAGACCTACTTTTGTAGTAGTGAAATCGTGGAAAATGCTAGCTTTCTTACCAAAAAATTGATTGCCGATAGCTTCATGGAGAAGCAAAGATCCAAAAGCACCAGCATCTGGATGTAGAAAGTCTAATGGAGTGACAGAATATAGATAATAAGTCATATCTCTGTGGCCAGAGCTACATGCTACAATGACAGGGATATGGGTAGTTCCTGTGACACTGGCCAATTTCTTGTTCTTGTTTATCATGCATTCTACAAGTCTTAATATTCCAGAACCAGCAGCTATATTTAGGGCTGTCTCATTATTATCATTTAGTATTTCTAAGTCTTCTTCTTTCATTAACGCTACTAACTCTTCCACCAACTTCACATCCCCTTTAGAGGCTGCCAGATGAAGAGCTGTATTACCAAATCTTGTAAGTTTTTCTCTTACTGCCTCTGGGCATTCCTCAAGAAATTTTTTAACAGCTTTGCAATCACCATTCTCTATGGCTAGGCATAACGGTCGAAATTGAAGGTACACATTCTCCTTCTCTACCCCTGAGATCCCCCCCTCTGTCTCTGTCAATGTTAACAACATTCACACAGAAAAAGGAATGGATTACCAAGCATGAAAAATTACCAAAGAATGGTGTATATTGTAGTGACTCTTATTCTAGCATTTACTATAGAGTATTTTTCCCCCTTTTTTACAATGCACACAATTAAAAATAAGTTTTGTAATAAGATAAAAGGTGAATTCATCTCAAAATTGCTAAAAATTTACTATAAATTCATTTATAGATGATTTTCGTGATTATAAAGAGCAATATTTCTTTTTTTGATATGTTACATATAACAATGAACATAAATTGATGAAAAATGTTCAATGAACGTTATTTAATGCTAAGAATTAGTTAGAATTGATAAAGTCTGAGAGTTTTTTTTTCGAACTTCTTATACCTATATATTATACTTATATCAAATAAGAGAATAAAAAATAAAAACTTACCTAAACCCGGTCCACAATAGACTCAAAATACAAATGTGTAGGTGTCATAATTTCAAGTTGCTTCCTTTCTAGCTTCTTGTACTTGTATAAAATGAGAGGAAAAAAAACTTGCCTATACTTGGTCTATTATATACTCAAAACACAAACGTGTAGGTGTCATAATTTCAAGTTGCTTCCTTTCAAGCGTCTTATACTCATATAAAATGAGAGGAAAAAAAACTTACCTACACTTGGTCTACTATATACTCAAAACACAAATGTTTGGGTGTTATATAACTTTTATATGGAATGACTCACATATTTGTATCTTGGACTCATGATAGGTTGGATACAGGCAAGATGTTTTATATTTAGAAAATGTACACTTTAGTTACCTATATTTTCGCAATTTAAGGTCTAAAATAACTTTCGTTACATTTTAGGATTGGAACTTTCATATTGTTAGTAGTTTGAGGATCCAATGGCTAACGACGTTAAATAGAATGATGTGACATGACCACATCTGACGTGGCACGCTGACGTCATAGCCATGTCATCAACCTTTCCATTTATGACCTAAGTATAAAAATTTAAAAATACAAGTTTTTGAATTAAAAATAAAATAAAAGTTTCAACCCTTAATAGTAAAAGTGTGCAACTTTCAAAATGCATGAAAAAACATAAGAAAATAAGGAAGAGAGGGAGAGAGAGAAGAGAGAGTAGTGAGATAGAGAGGGACAAAAGGACAAAGGCAAAAGATTCTCTCTTACTTTCTTTCTTGTCTCTCTTTTCTCTGGTACCTTTCTATCTCACTTTACTTTTCTATCTAATTTTTTTCTCTCACTACTCTTACAGTATCTCTATTCAATTCTATTTCCTTAATATTTATCCATAAGAGTAAATGGAAAATTTTGATAAAAAAGAAAAATGAGATAGAGAGGTACAAGAGGAGAGAGGGAGAGACTTTCTCTCTTGCAATTTTCTCTTTCTCCCTCTCTATCTCACTATGTCTCTCTCTCTCTTCTCTCCATCTCTCCCTCTCTCCTTCTCTCACTATCTTCCCTATTTTCTTTTTTTTTTTCATACATTTTGAAAATTATATATTTTTACCATTAAAAGTTGGAATTTAGTTTTATTTGCAATGCAAGAAATTGTATTTTTAAACTTTTGCACTTAGGTCATAAAGGGAAAAGTTGATGACGTGGAGATGAAGTCGTCAGTATGCCACGTTAGCGTATCTAACATAGTTAGTCACTAAATCCTTAAATTGCTAACAATGTGAAAGTTTAGATCTTAAAATGCTACAAAAATTACTTTAGTCTCTAAAGTGTAAAAACGCAAAAATACAGGTAACTAAAGTGTACTTTTCCCTTTATGTTTTATGCTAAGTGTATAATATAAGGTGCATCTATTAACCTGATTGTAGCATGGGCCCTGGCTCCGGTATGCATTCCACCTTAATATCAGCCAAAGCATTCCAACAAAGACCAGCTGAATCTATCTCTTTGATCTTTAAAAATACATCAAAGGAGCATGAAACATGGATTGCATATAAAGCTGCAGCGTTCTTCTTTTGCCAGTCCTTAAATTCAGCTTGTTCTGGATTAGGAGTTTCTGCAGTTGCTTCAACAACGTCCCAGAGATCATGAGCCAATAGATAGTTCTTCATCCAAATTCTCCAGTTCTCATAATTATGGGTTGCTAAATTCTCAGGAACAATGCTAGTCCACATGTTTGCCAAGCTCAATCTGTCCATTGTATGAAATGGATTTGTTATTGGTAGGACAACTAACACTTTATTTGAGGGAGACAAAATAAAGCAAGGTTTTCTAACTTTGGTAATATTTTTCATAGTTTTTAAACTTTAATAATTTTTTATTCTTTGAGAGAAAAAAAACTTTTTAAGGTATTTGAAAGTTTTAAAGATAAAATCTTTTCAACTTACCAATTTTGTGAGTTGAAATCGAACATTTAAAAACGTTTAAAAACATCTTGACTCTTTCAAATACAAAACCTTAAAAAATCTTCCATTATTTAAGAAAAAAAAAACCTCCATCTAAACAAGAAAAAAGAAATAAAAGTTTACATACCCAAGCTGGTAAGAATGAACCAAATCCAAAGAAAGTAATAATAATAATAAAAGGAAGTAATGAATTTAGTATAATGAAATAACATAAAACATTTGTTCATGGAAACTTACAGATGGTAGCTTTGCTTCTGCTGAACTCCTTATGTTTTAGCTCAACGTGGAAGGCAGCAATATATGAACACCCAATAATTGAAAAAGCAAAGAGTCCATTCTTATCAAAGACAACTTTTAAATGAAAGAAATAAATAATTGTTCTAAGAAAGCAGAAAAAAGATAAAAGAAAAGACAAAAGTAAAATTTTTTGTGATGTATTATGCTTAGACAGTTGGCTTAGTGGAAAAGTAGAGTTCTTTTTGAAATCGTGAATCAGGGACAGTATAACCAAAAATACCATTTAAATTATTGTTGTCGACTTTTGTAATTTTATAAATTTTTCATAAGGAATTTATTTATTTTTCTCCTTTTTTCGTGGCCATTAAGGAATTTATTTATTTTTCTCCTTTTTTTTGTGGCCATTACGTTAAAGATTTTTCACAAAAGGCATTAAACTATATTTATTATAAAGCTAAATGCATAATTTATCACTCACATTTTTATAAAAAAATATTTTATCTCTAAATTTATTTTTATTATATTTATTTTTTTAATTTTTAAATTTTAAATAATTTAATCTCTATAAAATGACTATTTTTTAATTTTTAATTATTAAATAATTTAATTTTTATAATGTAGTAGCATGTAAATATTATATATTAGTTATAATAAATTTGAAATTTGATGAAATTTAGAGATGATGGCACATAGTTAAAGGGTTTGATTTACGGAAAATTAATAGATTTAATTGAGTTTTTAGAATTAATCGATGGGGCTAGTTTTTTTGGTTTTAGAGAGGTGGAAACGTTGAGAGACGTTGAGAGCTTCTAGACCTTGGATTTTTTATCCCTTCTTATTATGATTTGAAGCGTTTTGATGTATTGTTTAATCGGATACACCAGAGAAGTGTTATAATAGAAATGTAAGGCGGTTTATTTATGATTGGCAATCGACAAATAAATGCTGAACTATTTCATCCATACTCACTCATCACTCATGTTTTATATATTAGTCCTACTATAAATAAAATTATGATCAATCCACGTATCTTAAAGAAGTCACTTTGAGCATAAGTAAAGTTGGAGATATGGGATGATGCAGAACGCTTACATCATAGCAAGTCTGACATCATAGCAGGTACGTATTAGTTTGGATAATTCATTTATCTTGTACATGCATTACGATTTTTATTGAAAAATAAATAAAATAAAATTAAAATTAAAACTTTTCGCGTGAAGGTGAGGGATAAATTATAATTTTATTTTATTATAATGCAATTTAGATGTAATTAATCATAAAATTAAATAAATGATGTAGTATTGTAATGCTCATTGCCCCGTGGGATAATATCCCACATTTGCTAGTTAAGAAATTATGTGATAGTATATAATAACTAGCTTCAAATCATTAAATAATTTAAATTAATTATTTTGAGTTTAATGGAAATTAACTGCACGTTTAAATCAATTTTAGCTGAATGGTTATAAATATAATTATTATTATTATTATATTTTTTAAATTAATTGCAATACATATAATAATATTTTATTAATATTTAATTTATTAAATTTAATAATTAATTTTATTCAAGCGCATGTTAATAATAGAAATTTTCTTTTTCACTCTTTCCTTTTAAATAATTCTTTTTCTTTTTCTATTTGACATTTAATTTAAACAAAATTAAAATATATGTGGGATCAACACTCATTCACCCTTTTTACAAAATCTATTAAATTAAGTAAAGGATAATCAATTTTAATTAATGGATTCAACGTACGTCAACCTTTTCCTTTATGACCTAAGTGCAAAAGTTTAAAAGTATAAATCCTTAAATTGCAAATAAAATAAAGTTTCAATCCTTAATAGTAAAAGTGTGCAACTTTCAAAATGCATGAAAAAAATAAGAAAATAGAGAAGAGAATGAGAGAGAGACAAGTAAGAGTAGTGAAATACAGAGGGAGAAAAAGATAAAGGCAAAAGATTCTCTCTCGCTCTCTTTCTCTCTCTCCCTCTCTCTCTTTTCTCTTATATCTCTCTATCTCACTTTACTTCTCTTTTTAGTTATCTCTATTTTCCTAACATTTATCCATAGGAGTAAATAAGAAATTTTGACAAAAAAGCAAAGTGAGATATATAGAGAGGTACAAGAGGAGACTTTCTTGTAATTGTCTCTTTTTTCCTCTTTATCTCACTATGTCTATCTCTCTCCTCTCCCTCTCTCCGTCTCGTACTCTCTTCTATATATATTTTTTTCATACATTTTAAAAGTTATATACTTTTATTATTAAGGTTAAAACTTTATTTTATTTACAATTTAAGAATTTATACTTTTATACTTTTAAACTTTTACACTTACATCATAAAGGGACAAGTTGATGACGGGGAGATGATGTCAAAACACCACGTCAGCATATCTAACGTCGTTAGCCACTAGGTCCTCAAATTACTAACAGTGTCAAAGTTCAGATTCTGAAATGCAACGAAAGTTGCTCTAATCCCTAAGTTTGTAAGTTTTTTTCTTAGGTGTATTTTAAGGAATTTTTTAACAGCACTGCAATCACCATTCTCTATAACCAGGCATAACGGCTGAAATTTAAGGTACACATTCTCCTTCAGTGTCATAGTTGATATCATTCACAGAAAAAAGAATGGATTACAAAGTATGATAAAATAGATTTGAGTGTGTGAGAAAATTGTAATTTTTGTGCCACAAAAATTTGTTTCTATTTATTTTATCCAATAGATAATGATTTTTTAATCACTTATTTATTATTCTGATTATATATTATTATTTTCAAACTTTAATTAATTTATGAATATACTTGAATCCTTAAAATCTAAGTTTAGTTTCACTGCAACATTTACAGTGTAGTGACTCATTATTCTTGCATTTACTATCTATTAGTTACTATAGAGATTTTTTTTTTTTTTGAAAAAACTATAAACACAATAACAATAAGCTTCATAATAATATTAAAAATAGATTCATCTCAAAATTACTGAAAATTTACTATTGATTCACTTATCGATGATTTTCATGATTTTAAAAGAAAATATGAGACTCAATTTGTTTCTGAAAAATAACTTACGTCGTTTTTTTAAAAAATATTTTTCAACAAAATAACTTATTTTTTATTGTTTAAGCTTCATTCAAAATTATCTGTACAATATTTTTCGTAAAACAATGAGAACCTAAGTCTTTTTTTTATATATATTACATATAATATTATAATAATGAACTTAGCTACAAGAAAAACTTAATGAGATCATGTCCATATAAACTCGAAATGTAATAAATTATCTCATGCGATCTTTTATGCTTTATATTAAGTGTATGAGATAAGTTGCAGCTAATAACCTCATTGCAGTTTAGGCTCGCGTATGCATTCCAACTTGATATCAGCCAAAGCATTCCAACAAAGACCAGCTGAATCTATCTCTTTAATCTTTACAAATACATCAAGGGAGCATGAAATATGGATTGCATATAAAGCTGCAGCATTCTTCTTTTGCCATTCCTTAAATTCAGCCTGTTCTGGAAGAGGAGATTCCGTAGTTGCTTCAACAATGTCCCAGAGATCATGAGCTAACAGATAGTTCTTCATCCAAATTCTCCAGTTTTCATAATTATGTGTTGTTAAATTCTGAGGAACAATGCTAGTCCACATGTTTGCCAAGCTCAATCTGTCCATTATATGAAATGGATGTGTTATTAGTAGGGTAACTAACAATCTGTTTGGTGGAGTTAAAATAAAGTAAGGTTTTTTAAATTATAGTTTATAAGATAAATTTTCCATTGCTTTTAAACCTTAATAATTTCCTATTATTTGGGTTGAAATAAATTTTTTTAAAAATATTTAAATAAAGGTTCTAAAAAAATATCTTTTCAACTCACTAATTTTATAGAAATTGAATGGATGAATGAAAAGCCAAAAATAAGCCGACGAAATGAGTATATACATGAGGGAGAGAAAACCACTTTGAGGCCATGGAGGTGTCCAAACCCAAAAGAAACCCAAAAACCCAAGATTGAAGGTTTCTTGCATGGATATTCGGCCCAAGGGCCATGTAATTAATAGGATATTTTAGTTCTTTTAAGTTTTCGTTTTATTTTCAACTTCTCTGAGGGTTTGTTATTCTTTTGTCCTCCTTTTTTTTAAGTTGTAGAAAGGATTGTAAAGTTAATTCTTTTCTCCTTTTTTCCTTTCTTTGGATGTTTAATTACTTTCCTTGCAAAATATTCTTTGAGTGTTTAGTTACTTTCCTTACAAAACGAGTATAAAAAGAATTTAATAATCTAATTAGGTTCACTTGGTAACTGAAAAGAATTTTATGATAGTCTTTGGAACATATTTAGGGGAACAATAATCATCAAACCTAACTTTCAGTAGAAACCTCATATGATTAGGTTTAATAGATTCATATGCAATGAATGCCTATCTGATTTTATTGTGAGTGTTTAAACTATTTTTGTTTGAAAAAAAAATTCATATTAAATACTAAAAACAATGTATAAGAAATATGTGTAGTGTCGGACTTGTTCTATAAATTCTGGATGAGAAGGGTGTCTAACACCTTTTTTCTCTTGTACTCACTATCCCAAACCTAATAAAAAAAATGTTATTATCATTATTTTTATGATATTTTTTATCATAATAATATTTCAAGCTCTATAATAATAATAATAATTATTATTATTATAGAGTCAATACATTACTGTTATAATATATCTAATTAAAAAATTTAGAATCCACTTATATATCTAATTAAGTTTTTAATTAGAAGTATGTTCAAGAGAATTGTAAATAAATACCTGTAAGAAAGATGGGTGAAATCAACACCCTACTAGCAGCTTAGGTAGTTTAGCATGTGTTTTGGGACCAGTCGTGGGTGAAAATTCCTAAGGAACAAGGAAGAAACTGTGCCATCTTAGAATCTTTTGTCCTGTATGGTTGTTCCTGCCTAATATATTCAACTAGATGCTTAGGATATTCAACTAGATGTTTAGGGGTGAATGAACCGAGCCGAGTTTCGAAGAGTTTAAGTTTTGATTTATTAAAAGTTTTCAAGTTTGAGCCAAACTTGAGTTTTACTTGTGTCAAACTCAAGTCGAATATCAATAAACTCGTTCGTTTAGCAAATGAGCTTAGACGAATCGAGTTTTTGTCAAGTCTAATATCAGATATTTTAATTTGTTTACAATTATTATAAATTTTAGCGTAAAATTAATAAGTTTAAAACTAAATAATTTTAGTTAAATAAGTGTACATATAAGTTATTTCGTAAACTTATAAAACATAACTCTTAAATATTAATGATTCAAATATTTACAAGCTATAAGAGTATAATTAAATTGTATAGAGTTGAATTTTAGAAAACTCAGATTTGACTCGTGAAAATTTATACTAAATTTTAAATTAAGTTCTCTTATGACATTGAACTCGGCTTGCTTAACAATACTGTTCATGAGCCAATTTGTTTATCTACTCATAAACTTAGAAACGAGCAAGCTCACGAGTTTTAATAAAGCGAATACTGTGGAGTTCAAATTCGACTCATTTACTAAACAAGTATAAAATTAAGTTCAAACTTGACAGGTTTAGAAGTTGAGCCGAGTTTGATCGAGTTTTTATCTAGTTGAGTTTTTATCAAACCAAATTTTGAATAGTTCACAAATAGTTTGATTTATTTACACTCCCATGGATGCTCATTACCATCGATTGTCACATTGCATGTTATTTGATGACATCCTGCATAGAGATTTTTGATAGTTGTATTACATAAATATGCTTGTATGTCTGGGTCTGTTTTCAGCTGACAGTTGCGTGCATAAAGATGAATAGACCGGAAGTTGCTGCCAAAGCTGTTGAAGTTGCTGAAAGGCGCATATCAATGGACAAGTGGCCTGAATATTATGATACTAAAAGAGCAAGATCCATTGGAAAACAAGCACATCAGTTCCAGACCTGGTCTATTGCTGGATACCTTGTGGCTAAACTCCTAATTTCAGACCCATCTGCAGCTAAGATGATCATAACCGAAGAGGACCCAGAGCTTGTCAATGCCTTCTCTTTCATGATCAGTACCAACCCAAGAAGAAACCGAGGGAGAAAGAATTCAAAACAGACCTACATAGTGTGAGTGTTTGAGCCATGCATGTAGAATTAAGGTAAATATTCTCATTATTAGTGATCTATTGATCCAGGTAATATACATATACATATACATATACATATTAATTTATATTTCATCCAATTCAGCAAGCGGATAAGCTGAAAATTTAAAACCGCGATACACATAGTCACAGCACATGGATTGCTAGGGTTAGGGATTAGAAATCCTTAACTACTCCTTATCCATCCTACTATAAAAGGGAGGCTTTTAGGGGTTTGGGCGCATCCAAGACCCTTTCCTTCCCTTAGACCAAATTGAGAGCTAGAACATATTCAGTGGAACAATAATCATCAAACCTAACTTTCGGTAGAAACCTCATATGATTAGGTTTAATAGATTCATATGCAATGAATGCCTATCTGACTTTATTTGTTTGAAAAAAAAATCATACTAAATATTAAAGACATAATATAAGAAACATGTGTAGGTCGAGTTTGTTCTTTAAATTCTAAACGATAAAAGTGTTCAGCACCCTCTTTTCATTTTTTTTACCTTTTTTCTCTCATATTTACTATTTTAAATCTAATTAAAAAAATAAGAAATCATGAAAGATAATAGACTCTTTCTAAGGGAAGTATCAATATTTTTTACTATATATATTTTTTTTAAGATTTCACCTGAATGGCAGACTTCTACTAAATCCGCCAATTTTCACTCCTACTAAATCAGCTGGAGTCTCGCAACTCTCCTCCCACATTACTTTTTTCTTTTCTATATATTTATTCTTTATTTAAAAAACATTCTAAATAGATATTCAAAACTTATTATAAGTATTTAGCGTTATTATCATTATTTTTATGATATTTTTATCATAATAATATCTCAAGCTCTATAATAATAATTACATTACTATTATAATATATCTAATTAAAAAATTTAGGATCCACTTATATATCTAATTATTAAGTAAGGTATTTTATTAAAAGAAAAAATAAAATAATACATACAAATTTCAAAAGAGATTAGAGGGATTGTAACCACAATATCCCCGCATCTCAAAAAAAAAAAAAAATACAACATCCATTGGCCTGTGCCAATAACAGAAATGTGCCATAAATTTAAACAATCTCTTAAAGCTGACATTTACATTATTTGTGCAAATACTTGCTTTTCCTATCAAATATACCAGGACCATAAGTGGATATAAAAATCTCAACAAGGAGGGGAAACTGTAAAAATATGAAAAGAGTGACAGGAATACTAGCCAATAAAACTAGTGGAATGATAAGGTTCAATTCTCCTTCCAACATAAGTATAAGTGTAGCACAAAAAGATACCATCATAGTTGCAATTGAGATAAAAAGTGTGGAAAGACCAATGATCAACTTAGTGGGTAAAGATTTGAGGAAATCATCTGCTGCATAACGAGATGTTAAGATTCCTAAAAACATTAACACTGATGTTGATGAAGAGAAGAGAGAAATTGCATCAGCTATTATGAAAACCATGAATGCTTTTTCATGTAAAAACATTGGATATCCAGTATCTTGAATGTTACCACCAGGAACAGTGAATGCTGCAGTAAACATAATCGTAATAATAAGAGCACCAACAACTGTGCAAGATGTTGCAGTATCTTTCATCCATTTCTCTCCTTCTTCCATTAAAAATTTGTGGGTATCTGAAAACATTTGAGTAGGTTTGACCCCACATTTGTTAACATCTTCCTTATATGAAGGTTTTACAATGCTTTCCACCTCCTGCAATGAAATCATTTAGTTTACTGTTATAAACAAGTAAAGTTTACTTTGAAAATTCCCTTAGTTAATGTTATGTTATGTTATGTTTGGTAAAACCTAATACAATGGATGCTTCAGTAAATCTATATTTAACACCCAATAATTTCTCAATTTGTCATGGTTTATTAGTGATATTACTAACCTACAGCTGAAGCCTATTCTCTATTTTGGGTACATAATGGGCTGAATGTAAACAAGAACTTTAATTAATTGAAGTTAAGAAATATCACCTTATACCACTGCAGCTCTCTCTGCATCTGTAGAGCTGCACCGGAGATACGAGCAAGTCGATGAGGAGGGGCCAACTTGGCTGCCAGATGCAGCAGGTTGTTGTCATTCTTATCGCAGCCAACAAGCAAAATGTTCTTCCTTGAATCAAGCCCGTACACAAGGCTGAATACTTTTTCTTGCCGAAACTTGACAGCAGTCAGAAGTGTATTATTATCTGAAGCTTGAACAATCAATAGTGGTGGATGAGCTTTAATAATCTCCACAACTATTTCAATTATCCCATTTCTGATAGCTGTAAAGTATGCTTCATATATTCCATATTCCTCTACCTTTTCGTCATCTAAAGTTGATATTGCTCCATTACATATGCAATTAAGAAGTTGCAGAGCTTGGGTGTGTATCAACTTCAAATCATAGATCTGCTGTACTCCTTGATTAACAAGCATGTAAACAATTTCAAGGTGAGAATAAATAAGGACAATATATGGAAAGAAATGTTAAACAATGGACAAAAGGATACCTGATAATTCCAGGAATTTTGAACCCAGAGAACGCAATTGATTTAACACTGCAAATTTAACCAACGCAAGAATTAAACGACTCTTTGAAATCAGCCTAAGTATAGCCATGCCATTACTACAAATTATGAGCTTCAAACCGAAATAATCCACTGAACTAAATTCGTCTTATATTATTTGCACTTCGATTTTATTTTTTAAAAAATTTCGTATTTCGATTCAGGACAGTTTGATCAGAAAAAATTAGACAAATCCAAACTGAACCAATTAATTATCTATATTATATCATTTTGAAAATATAGAGAAGATAAATTCTAACTAAAGTTAAAATACTTTAATTGAATCATAAAATACTTAAATAAAGTGTAAAAAAATATTAAAAAATCTAACCGACCGTATCAAACTGGCCGAATGCTTAACGTACTATAAAGGCTATAATGCTATAGCAATTAGTAGAGTTAATGATACATTACAGTTACTGAAGAGAGAAAGGTACAGAAAGAATGAAGCATACCTCTCATCAGAAAGTTTCCCTCTTCGTTTGGATCATATTGTGGAATGTATATTCGAACATCTTTTGAGGAAGCTCGTTGTTGCACATTGACACCTTCCATGAATAGTTAACTTACGAATATTTAGTTACATGCACATATGTAACCAAGAAATTCATCAACAGTGCAAAAAGAATGGAAAGGAAAGGACACTAACATGAATAGATCCATCGTTGCCAAAATGATAGACGACTGCTTTCTGGGAATAAATGGGTTAGCTTGGAGAATTCAATCAGAGGGGTGATTCCACGATGATTTCTTCTAATTGCCATAAATGGGCAATTTTGGACCAGATCCAAGGCAATGTCTAGTATTGTTGCAACATACTAATTTAAAATGTCAAAAAGAAACACAATGAAATGCAAACACTACTAAGCGTTAGCAGCGACAACAGTTTAAAATTATTAAAATTCACATTTTTACTATATATAATAATATATTTTAATAAAAAGTATATTTTATATTTAATAAAATTATAATTAAAGTTGTGTTTTTTATTCATTGAAAAAAATAAATAAACCGCTGTTTTATATTCAGTATCAAAGGCAAATACAGTAGCTTTTAAAGAATTGTTATTGATTTATGACTATAATCAAAGTATATAAGACAATAAATTGCCATCGTTGTCTTAGACCTATTTTTGTAGTAGTGAAATGCTGCTAGCTTTCTTACCAAAAAATTGATTGCCGATAGCTTCAAGGAGAAGCAAAGATCCAAAAGCACCAACTTCTGAACGTAGAAAGTCGAATGGAGTGACAGAATATAAATAATAAGTCATATCCCTTTGGCCAGTTCTACATGCTACAATGACAGGGATATGGGTAGTTCCTGTGACACAGGCCAACTTTTTGTTCTTGTTTATCATGCATTCTGCAAGTCTTAATATTCCAGAACCAGCAGCTATATTTAGGGCTGTGTCATTATTCTTATCTAGTATTTCTAAGTCTTCTTCTTTCATTAACGCTACTAACTCTTCCACCAACTTCACATTCCCGTTAGTGGCTGCCAGATGAAGAGCTGTATCACCAAATATTGTAAGTTTTTCTCTTACTGCCTCTGGGCATTCCTCAAGAAATTCTTTAACAGCTTTGCAATCACCATTCTCTATGGCTAGGCATAACGGTCGAAATTGAAGGTACACATTCTCCTTCTCTTCCCCTGAGATCCCCCCCTCTGTCCCTGTCAATGTTAACAACATTCATACAGAAAAAGGAACGGATTGCCAAGCATGAAAAATTACCAAAGAATGGTGTATATTGTAGTGACTCTTATTCTAGCATTTACTATAGAGTATTTTTTTTTTTCACCTTTTTTACAATGAACACAATTAAAAATAAGTTTTGTAATAAGATAAAAAGGTGAATTCATCTCAGAATCGCTAAAAATTTACTATAGATTCATCTATAAATGATTTTCGTGATTATAAAGAGCAATACTTCTTTTTTTGATATGTTACATATGACAATGAACATAAATTGATGAAAAGTGTTCGATGAATGTTATTTAATGCTAAGAATTTGTTAGAATTGATCAAGTCACACTAAGAGTTTTTTTTCAAACTTTTTATACCTATATATTATACTTATATCAAACAAGAGAATAAAAAATAAAAATCTACCTAAACCCAGTCCACACAAAAACCTACTTAAACCCAGTCCACAATAAACTCAAAATACAAATGTGTAGGTGTCATAATTTCAAGTTGCTTCCTTTCGAGCTTCTTATAAATGAGAGGAAAAAAAACTTACTTACACCTGGTCTACTATATACTCAAAACACAAATATGTGGGTGCCATATAACTTTTATATGGAATGACTCACATATTTGTATCTTAGACCCATGATAGGTTGAATACAGGCAAAATGTTTTATATTTAGAAAATGTACACTTTAGTTATCTGTATTTTTGCACTTTAAGAACTAAAATAACTTTTATTGTATTTTAGGATTGGAACTTTCATATCGTTAGTAATTTGAGGATCCAGTGACCAACGATATTAGAATGACGTGACATGACCACATTTGATGTGGCACACTCATAGCCATGTCATCAACTTTTCCCTTTATGATTTAAGCGTAAAAATTTAAAAGTACAAGTTTTTTAATTGAAAATAAAATAAAAGTTTCAACTCTTAATAATTAAAGTGTGCAACTTTCAAAATGTATGAAAAAAAAATTAGAGAAGAGAGGGAGAGAGAAAGAGGAGAGAGAGTAGTGAGATAGAGAGGGACAAAGGAACAAAGGGAAAAGATTCTCTCTCTCACTTTCTCTCTCTTCTCTTGTATTTCTCTATCTCACTTTACTTCTCTGTTTAATTTTTTTTCTCTCACTCCTCTTACACTATCTTTATTCAATTCTATTTTCCTAATATTTCTCATTACTCTTACAATATCTCTATTCAATTCTATTTTTCTAATATTTATCATTAGGAGTAAATGAGAAATTTTGACAAAAAAGCAAAGTGAGATTGAGAGATACAAAAGGAGAGAGGAAGAGACTTTCTCTCTTGCAATTTTCTCTTTTTCCTTCTCTATCTCACTATGTCTCTCTCTTCTCTCCCTCTCTTCCTATTTTCTTTTATTTTTTCATACATTTTGAAAATTACGTATTTTTATCGATAAGGGTTGGAGCTTAGTTTTATATGCAATTCAAGAAACTGTACTTTTAAAGTTTTATATTTAGGTCATAAAAAAAAAAGTTGATGACATGGAGATGTTAGCGTATCTAACATCATTAACTGCTAAATTCTCAAATTGCTAACAGTGTAAAAGTTTAGATCCTAAAATGCTATGAAAATTACTTTAGTCCCTAAAGTGCAAAAACACAAAAATACATGTAACTAAAGTGTACTTTTCCCTTTATGTTTTATGGTAAGTGTATATAAGGTGCATCTATTAACCTGATTGTAGCATGGGCCTTGGCTCCTGCATGCATTCCACCTTAATATCAGCCAAAGCATTCCAACAAAGACCAGCTGAATCTATCTCTTTGATCTTTAAAAATACATCAAGGGAGCATGAAACATGGATTGCATGTAAAGCTGCAGCGTTCTTCTTTTGCCAGTCCTTAAATTCAGCTTGTTCTGGATTAGGAGTTTCTGCAGTTGCTTCAACAACGTCCCAGAGATCATGAGCCAATAGATAGTTCTTCATCCAAATTCTCCAGTTCTCATGATTATGCGTTTCTAAATGCTCTGGAACAATGTTATTCCACATGTTTGCCGAGCTCAATCTGTCCATTGTATGAAATGGATGTGTTATTGGTAGGACAACTAACAACTGTTTGGGAAGAGGCAGAGGTAGGTTTTCTAAAGTTTATTTTATAAAATAAGATTTTTCATGTATTCATAGATTTAACCTGATGGTAAGTGTATATGAATAAATTAAGTCTCAGATTCTACTCTCCCAAAAAAAGATAAAATCTTTTCGACTTACCAATTTCATGAGTTGTACTTAAATGTTTAAAAACCTTTAAAAACATCTCAACTCTTTCAAATACAAAACCTTAAAAAATCTTCCATTATTTAAGAAAAAAACCTCCATCTAAACAAGGAAGAAGAAATAAAAGTTTACATACCCAAGCTGGTAAGAATTAACCAAAGTCAAAGAAAGTAATAATAATAACATAAAACATTTGTTCATGGAAACTTACAGATGGTAGCTTTGCTTCTGCTGAACTCCTTATGTTTTAGCTCAACGTGGAAGGCAGCAATATATGAACACCATTTCATTCCAATAATTGAAAAAGCAAAGAGTCCATTCTTATCAAAGACAACTTTTAAATGAAAGAAAAAATAATTGTTCTTTTCGATAAAAAAATAAATAATTGTTCTAAGAAAGCAGAAAAAAGATTAAAAAAAAAGAGACAAAAGTAAAAGTTTATTTGATGTATTATGCTTAGACAGTTGGCTTAGTGGAAAAGTAGAGTTCTTTTGGAAATCGTGAATCAGGGACAGTATAACCAAAAATACTATTTAAATTATTGTCGTCGACTTTTGTAATTTTATAAATTTTTCATAAGGAATTTATTTATTTTTCTCCTTTTTTTCGTGGCCATTACATTAAAGATTTTTCACAAAAGGCATTAAACTATATTTATTATAAAGCTAAATGCAAAATTTATCACTCACATTTTTATAAAAAATTATTTTATCTTTAAATTTTATTTTTATTATATTTATTCCTTGAATTTTTAAATTTTAAATAATTTAATATCTATAAAATAATTTTCTTTCAACTTTTAATTATTAAATAATTTAATTTCTATAATGCAGTAGCATGTAAATATTACATATTAGTTATGATAAGTATGAGATCCGATAAGATTAGGAGACGATGGTACATGGACGATAGTACGTGGCTAAAAGATTTGATTTACGGAGAAATTAATAGATCTAATTGAGTAGTTAAAATTATAGGTGAATTGGGCTGGTTTTTTCAACTTCAAAGAGAGGGAGACTTCGAGAGAAGTTGAAAGTTTTTAGGACTTTGATTTTTTATCCCCTTTTCTCATGATTGGTTTAGAGGTATTAATATTTTTACAGTTTTAGGACAAAGATTATTGTTATATTTGAAATATAAAGTGATAAATAAATGTTAAGTTACTTTACCTATACTCACTCCATCACTCATGTCTTATTTATCAGTTTTATTGTAGATGCAATTATAATTTCAGTAGAAATCCGTGTGCTTTAAAGAGATCGGTTTGTTTGTTTCGAATATAAGTGAAATCGAAGACGTAAGAGTTCGGAACTGTATTATATGATGGATAATCCTTTTGTAAAGTGATCGGATCAGACGTATTGGTGTGAACTCCTGTTTTCATCGTCTCAAAAGGATCGCCATTATTATATTATCAAATTATTTTATTTAAAGTTGAAAAAATAAATAAAATAAAATTAAAATAAAAAATGTAAAATGCATGTGAAGGTGGGGGATATTTTAATCATAAAATTAAATAAATGATGTAGTATTGTAATGCTAATTGCCCCGGGGAATAGTATCCCACATTTGCAAGTTAAGAAATTATGCGATAGTATATAATAATTAGCTTCAAATCATTAAATAATTTAAATTAATTATTTTAAGTTTAATGGAAATTAACTGCACGTTTAGATCAATTTTAGCTGGATGGTTATAAATATAATTATTATTATATGTTTTAATTAATTGCAATACATATAATTAATAAAATAATATATTATTTAATATTTAATTTATTTATTTTAATAATTAATTTTATTCAACGTATATTATATGTTTTCATACTTATTTTAATAATCATAAATTATATATTTAATTTATAAAAAAAATACTTAGAGTAATAAATAAATTTTAAATTTAAATATACAGGGTGAATAGTATTTAGTTTAAATTGAAAAAATCGACTGAAACTGAATTAATTTAAAAATTCGATTCGATTTTTTATTCATTTCAATTCGGTTTTTAATTTCAAAAATTTTGGTTATTTTAGTTCAGTTCGGTTTTGATAAAAAAATCAAAAAAATTAAATCGAACCGATTAGTGATAATAGTATATTATTTTAATAATATAGAAAGATTAAATCATATTAAAATTAAAATATTTCAATTAAATTTTAAAATATTAAAAAAAAATAAAAAGTAAAAAAATTTATTAAAAATTTAAATCGATTAAATCAAATCAAACTGGATCAGACTGATTCGATTTAATTTTTGATTAAAATCGATTCGGTTCGATTTTCATAAATATTAAAATTTTAATTTTTAATTTATTCCGTTCGATTTAATTTTGAATCGAACCGACCGAATGATCACTTGACGTGATATTTTAATAATATTAATATTATTTTAATGATCTGATATTTAATGTCATATTTCATAAATTTAATATTAAAATCATTTAATATTTTAATAAATTGAATGATATCGTAAATTATCTTTAATAAATATTAAATTACTTGTAATTTTAATTTTTATTTAAATTATTAATTAGAAGATAAAATGAATCACTTATTATATCATTAAACTAATAAGTTTCTTTACTATAAAATTTTATTTTATTTTTTAATATTATTAAAATTAAAATTTAATATTAATAGTCTTTATTTTGATATTTTATTATTTAAGTATTATTCAAAATACAAATATTCATTTATTAAATTTAAAATTTAAATATAATTTTTAAAGTTAAAAGGATAACATATTATTTAATAGTTTTATATTATCATTTTTAGGATTACTTAATATTTAATTTATAATTTAAATTATAATTTTACTATCTCATTTTTTTAAATGTTTATGTGCTATTTTAATACTTTCATGCAAAATTTTAATTTTAGTATTTATATATATCTTAAAATTCAACTTTTAAATTTTAAATTTATTTTATTTTATTATTATTATTATTATTATTATTATTATTATTATTATTATTAATTTTTAATCGATCAAATTTAATTATCCATTATCATAATAAATTCATAAATATAGCTAACTCCTAAGTAATTATATTAAATTTTTATATTTTATTCAATTAATATGTTATTTTTTAACTAAGGACATCAACTTTTTTATGTATGCATATTTTAATCAATTATGGTTATATTAATTTTATAGGAAAGCAACTTTAAAAATTAATTAGAATTTCAAATTATATTATTTTAATTTATTCCATTAAAATTAAAATTTTATTTTAATTTATTGATATTATCTCTATATAAATAATATTTATATAGGAATAGTTTTATTTTAAAACTAAGTTTGAAATTATATTAGAATTTTTATTTTTTATTCTAATTTTATTAGTTTAAATTTATTTAAATTATTGATTAATTTAATTTTTTTAGTCAATGAAAACAAAAATAATTCTTTCTTATCATAATATTAAATTATTACATATACTTTTATCTCAAGTTATTAGGATTTTATAATTTAAAATTTCTAAAATATATTGAATTATTTAATTTTAATTGTAAAAATTAAATAAAATTAGTCTATTATTTTACAATAATAGTTAAAAATTTTAATAAGTCACCATATATATAAATAAGTTGGAAAGAATAATATAGAATATATAATTATTTAACTAAATATTTGTGTGAAAAAATATATTTATATAATTTATATATATATATATATATATATTATAATATTATATATGAAAAAAATAAATATAAAATTAACACAATCCATCTTTAATTTATTATTTATATCGAAAGTTTTTTATAAAAATTTTTTATTTTATTTTAATTAAATTGATTTTTATAAGATTTGAATATTTATACATAAAAAATGAATCTAATTTAAAAATATTTACAATAAAAATAAAATTTTTATAATCAAATCTAATTAGGATCCCAAATAATTAAATCCTCTTAATTAAAAATCTTCTGTATTGGTCAATGCTCCCCTCCAGTTCTCAAATAATTAAATCCTCCTAATTAGAAATATTCTATGTTGGTCAATGTTCACCTCCAGTTGGTGCATAAATATCATACATACCCAACTTTCAAATCAAAATGTGATAAGTCTTGTTGTTGAGCCTTTTAGTAAACACATCAGCTAGTTGTCCATCGAAAGTCACATGATCTAATCTCAAAATATTATTTATTATCTTCTCTTTAATGAAGTATCGATCAATCTATATATGTTTTATTTAGTCATATTGAACTGTATTGTGAGTTATACTAATAGCAGCTTTATTGTCATAATACAAGAGCAGTTTGTCCCTCTCCAACAGTTTTAATTCCTCCAAAAATCTCTACAAACTTAGGAGTTCACAAACACATTGTATCATTACTCTATATTCTGCTTCAGCTTCTAATTGAGCAAAAACACTTTGCTTCTTACTACTCCAAGTGACAAGGTTTCCTCCCATAAGTGTGCAGTAACCACTAATCGACCTCCTATCATCAAGGGATTCAGCCCAATCTGCATTTCTGAATGCATGTATGTGAAAATGACCATATTTAGAGACTAGGAGATCTTTTCTAAGAGCAAACTTCAAGTATCTCAAAATGTGAAAAACAGCTTACATGTAAGGCTCACGAGAATCATGCATAAACTGACTGACTAAGCTGACTACATATGCTATGTTTGATCGAGTATGCAAAAGATAAATCAGTCTACCTACCAACCTCTGATATCTGCTAATATCCCTTGATTCACTAATCCCTACTTGTAGCTTGTGATTGCTCTCAATGGGAGTTTTTGTTGTTTTGCAGTCTAACATACCAATTTCTTCAAAGAGATCTATAATATATTTCCTTTGGGAAATAAAGATTTCCTTTTTTGATCTGGCAACCTTGATTCTCAAGAAATAATAAAGTTTTTCTAGATCTTTAATTTCAAATTCCTAAGCCAGAAGCTTCTGTAATCGATCCATTTCTTCTTTGCCATCCCTGTCATTACTATGTCATTAATATAAACAATAAGAAGAGTAATTTTACCCTTATGATGTTTGATAAACAGGGTATGATCAATATTGATTCTGTTGATAGCCAAAGGAAACCATGGCTCTATTGAGTCAATCAAACCAAGCTTCAAGTGACTGTTTCAATCTATACAACGCCTTCTTTAGCCTGCACATCTTTTCTTAGGTTTTTTCATCAGAAAATCTAGGAGGAATGTGCATGTATACTTCCTCCTTTAAGTCTCCATGGAGGAAGGCATTTTACAGATCAAATTGTTGTAGGTTCTAGTCAATGTTGGTAGCGTTAGATAATAAAACTCTTATTGAATTCATTTTAGCAATAGGGGCAAATATCTCCTGGTAATCCTCTCCATAGGTTTTAGTGTATCCGTTAGCAACTAGTCTGACCTTGAATCTTTCAATTTATCCATTTGCCTTGTGTTTCACAACGAACACCCATTTGCAACCAACTGATTTTTTTTTTCAGGTGGAAGAGTCACCAATTCTCAGGTCTTGCTTTTTGATAAGGCTTTCATTTCTTCAATCATTGCTCCCTTCTAATTAGAATCTGAGAGTTTTCTTCCAATTCTGTGGGATAGATAGAGAGAAAATAGACAAGGCAAAGGCTCTATAGAACATAGACAAAGAATTATAAGAGAGAAAGTTAGAAATAGAGTATTTTATGTAAGACCTAACTCCTTTTCTTTAAGCAATTAATTTATTTAGATCATCAATGGGTTCAAGATTTAGAGTTGACTCACTAGATAGAGAAGAGAAGGATTCATGACACTGAGTAAGCTGTACAATAGCTTTTTCTACTTTTTTTTTTTTTTTGTCTCTTCTTAAGTATCTCCATAAATCTAGGTTATCCAAACGGCTAATTATATTTTTCTGATCACTAAAAAATTCTAGAATTATAGGATTAGGAATAATCTCTTCTCTCTCATTGTCCTCCCTCTGAAGAGGTGATGGAGTAGTGTTCAAGTAAGATTCAGTCTCTCTAAACATAACATCCATACTGACAAAGTATTTTCTAGATGGAGGATGATAATACTTGTAACCCTTCTGTGTGGGAGAGTACCCAACAATCACACATTTAAGAGCTCTCAAATCGAGCTTTCCACCTGTCCTAGTATGAATAAAATATGTGCACCTAAACACCTTTAGTGGAAAAGTATAAGTATTTTTCCCTTATAGCATCTCTAAAAAACTTTTAAAGATAAGGAATTCTATTAATGAGGTAAGCTACGGCTAAGACTGCATCTCCCCAATAGATTTTTGAAAGATTCATGTTGAAAAGGAGAGATTTGCCTGCTTTCAACAGGTCCCTATTTTTCCTTTCAGCAACATCATTTTGGGCACTAATGTAAGGACAACTAGTTTGATGTAGTATCCCATTAGACTCCAGATAAGCAAAAAAATGATCATCCATGTATTCTATGCCATTATCAATCCTCAAAACTTCTATCTTATCATCAAATTGAGTATAAACCATCTTGTGAAAAAGATTGAAAGTGAAAAAACATATCACTCTTTACCTTTATCAAATAAACCCAAGTCATGCAAGTGCAACAATCAATAAAAGTAACAAACTAATGATTATCAGAGAGTGAGACCATTTGAGTAGGTCCCCAAACATCAGAATAGATGATAAAAAAAAGATCGTACTTCTATTGTTACTTGAGGGACAAGAGGTTCTTATATGCTTAGCATATTCACAAGCATCACAAACTAAAGAATCAAACTGAGCCTTAGAAAATAAATCATAATAAACTTTCTCTAAAAAAAAGAAGGATGGGTGTCCTAACTGTCAATGTCACTCTATGATTTCCTAATTGACATCCTGATTTCTTTCAAAGAGAGGCCGAGGTGAATCCAAACTTAGATTTCCTTCCAACATATATAAGTCATCATGCAGTCTACCATTGCTAATCCTCTTTCCAGTTTGAAGGTCCTAAATAATACAATGGTCAGAAAAAAAAATTAATTTTCTAGTTATAATACCTGACTAAACTCCAGTTTTGAAATTTCAACTTTCGACAGAATATCCGTTGGAATCCGAAATCTTAAAACAAAAAACTCTAGAAGGATAAAATAGGTTTTTACAAAATAAATTTTAAGTTTTAAAAAGTATTAAAAAAAAGGAGTTTTAGAAAAGTCTTAAGGTTCGGCTACCAAAGGTGGCTTTTTCAAGCCAACTATAAATTGAGCTCCACTAAAAAATGGAGAGAAGTTTTCTCCACTTTTGGGAAGAGGTGAGCCTAAGAGGAAGTTATAAGGAGTAGCCGTTGTGGGCCAGGTACTATTGGTATTATGGAGGGTTACTGATGACAAGTCCATTTTGATGTGAATTATTTGTGTTATAATGTATTCATACGATCATATGCTTTGTTAAACTGTTTTATAATTATGCTTTTGCTCACTAAACTCTAGTAGCTTATCCTTTTCCCCTAACCTAGGTTTACAGAACCAGAGTTAGCTCAAGAGGTTAGCAATGTTCTATGATATAGCTCTTATGTAATAGTATAGCTGTGGATATGTAATGTATTGTTGTTTAGAATTGTGCTTTGGCTGAGTTTTCTTTTAGGATCCCCTTGTTAATTTCTTATTATATAAAAGTTTTAAGTTTAAGTTATGTTTGAACCAAACTAAGGCATGTAATGATGATCATACTAGAGCATTTAATGAGGGCTCTAGTATGGGTTTATGTTATCAGTTATGTATGTATGCACATGCCGAGTGTTGGTTCATGAGATGAAATATTTATGTACATTTTTAAGATTATATTTGGAATTATATTAGATGTAATAGGATGTATAGTAGGCTTGCTATCACTCCGATAATCTTAAGTTGATCTGAACCCTAACGTCAGTAGCGATCCAATTTTTGAGTTATTATAGAGTGGTATCAGACCCCTAGGTTTATAAGGACCTAGAGTGTTGGGCTCATTGATGTTAGAGGGCAAGTACAATTAGGAAAATACATGTCCACTAGGGATAGGATGTAGAGTCATGTCTTGATGTATGTATGGTTATGTTTAATGCTATGACTATATGCATGAGCATTGATGATATAATATATATGTGTTGGGCTCATGTGTATCCACATGAACCATATGATGCTACTATTTATGTGTTTAATGTTGTTTATCAGAAGACAGGATGCGTGGCTCACATCAATCTACTCAATTGACCAGAGTCCCACTTGAAAATGAAGGCATGGATACTCTTCCCCCTACTACTCCATCAAGAGCACCGACAAGCAGAAGTAAAAGGGGAGAAGTTTCAAGGGACTCTGGAAGGTCTTTTGATGCATATAGAAGAAAAACATATCTGAGTAGGATGTCTGCAGATGTCAAGGATCAGTAGGTGATGAATAGAAGAGAGATGGAAGTTTGGGTATGAGCTTTAAAAGAAAGGGTGTGGGAGAATCTGAAGGGGGAACTGGAGGTGCCCAAGCTTCAGGATCCGCCTATCCACCTCAATAATATTTTTACCTACAGGGACCCAGGTATTCGATAGGAGGTTCATCGGATTACTCTAGTTACCACCCTTACCTCTTATACATGCCCTATCTTCCTTATTACTCACCATATTCACCCTACCCCATGTTTTCACCTCCACCCTATTACCATAATCCAGCAAACCCTAACATAGGGAATGTTGCACCACCACCACTACCTCCTTCCCCAGTAGAATCAGTAATTCCTGAAACCCAACCACATAAACCTAACCCATTAGCAGGGAGCAAGGTAAAGATGGTAGACTACCTAAAGTTTGATGCTCCTAAGTATAAGGAGGGTGATGACCCATTTGAGTATATCAAAGCAGTGAAAATAATAGCTGATGAGTTAAGAGTCAATGATAGCAGAGCCATTTAAATGGCAGGGTTCATCTGAAGTACAAGAAGGCCAAGGAGTAGTTCAGGAATTATATAGAGCCAAAGTTGGATAGATTGTCCTGGGAATAGTTTGCACGATGGGCTTTTCCAGACAGTTCAAGGGAGTTGAAGGTGATAGAGTTTGAGAAATTAAGACAAATCAAAGAAACGAGTGTAGATGAGTACATACAAGTTTTTGGAGCTGCTCCAGAATATGGGTCAAGCTTATAACACAAACGAAAAGAAGGCTAGGAGGTATACCATGAGACTCCGCTCTGGGTATTCCTCTCTAATCTTAGTAGCAAAGAGAGAGAGTTTCCACACTATAGTGGATGTACCTAGAAAGAAGGTTAGTGCCATCATTCAGAGAACAGTTAAGCAACAACTGGCACAATCATCGGGTACCAATGCCTCGTGTATAGGAAAGTTTAATCTTGACACGGTCTCAACATGTAATGACTCGAAAACCGGACCGCTACCGGCGCTAAGGTCCAGATCGGCTTAAGGCCGCCGGGACCCATAGCAAGCCTAACATACATCCTGTATACCTATTAAATCCCATACATGATCATACAAATACATAAAACTTTAAACTTTTTCTTTATTTACCAAGCTTAACCTGTGCATGCACAAACTCATAAACATAAACCCCACACTGGAGCCTTCATCAAATGCTCCAATGGGGTAACATAACATAACATAAGCTTGGTTTACGTAAAACATCATAAAAACATTTCATTAAAAAGATCATGTACCAAAAAGGGATTAACATACACTAGGGCCAAGCACAATTCTATCATCGATACAATTCTTTACATTACATCACATTATAACATTTTACAATACATGTCCACAACTAACTATTACATAAAACATGACTTCTAATCCTGGTGACTTCCTGGTCTAGCCCGCACCTGCAAACTTGGGAGTTAAGGGAAAGGGGTGAGCTACTAGAGCCCAGTGAGCAGAATAGTAAAATATTATATTAAAATTCATGCTTTCATGGAATGCATCACATCACAAACAAATCACATTAAGGATGAACTTGTCACCAATAGCCCTCTACATATCCAATAGTGCCAGAGCGTAGAATGGGTCCTGGTCTTTCCCTTACATAACATATCATAACATTCCAATGTGCCAGGGACGTAGAATGGGTCTTCCTGGACTTCCATACCGTATCATCATCATATCACTTCATTCCATACGAGGACTAATGGATCATCCAATGTTCATCCACATCAACATCATATTATGCAATGCAACATATTCGTGAATTCTAATGCAAACAACCTAATATATCTCATGGCATTCGTGATGCATGAACATGCTCAAAATTTATTTATTTGCTTTGCAATATAAAGAGTCATTCTACTCACCTCAGGCTAGCTCTGAAAAGACTCTGAAACAGCTATCTCACTGCTGGGGTCCTCGGTTCCTCGGGTCCGAACCTACACAGATGGATTCAAATGAGGGACCAACAAACACTAACATGACTCTAAACAACTCCCCAAAAACCCCCCTAAAACATCATAAAACAATCATAGGAATCATGCAAAGGAAGGCTGAACAGGGCACTTTCGGCGGCAGGTTCGGCGGCCGAAAGTCCCTCCAGAGCCGAAACTCAGCCACTTTCGGCGGCACCTTCGGCAGCCCAAAGTCCCTTCCAGAGATGAAACTCATGCATGTTCGGCGGCACCTTTGGCGGCCGAAACTCCCCTCCAGAGCCGAAAGTCCAACTTTCGGGAGCAAGGTTCGACAGCCAAAAGCTTGCCTCCACAGGCAGGTTCGGCGGCCGAAAGTTCTTCAGCTGCCGAACCTGAGTTCTTCCAAAGTGGCAGAACTCAGCCTCCTCATGCACAATTTGCCTCCCAAACCTTTCAAACATGCATTTAGCTATTCTACAACATGCATACTCATGCAAACAAGCATATAGGGGTCTCAAACTATCCTAAACCTCCCAACAACAACACAAAGTATATACATATTTTCAACAAAACTCACATGAACCCTAACATTAAACAACTAGCTTAAACATGCATTTCTACCCCATAAACTTTCATAAAACTTGTTCAAATCATCGAAGGAGGCGAGGATCGACGCTTACCTCTTGAAGATCGAGGGAAAACGTGACCCAACTTGGAGATTTGGGGAAAATGGGTTCCGGAGGTCTCCAAGTTTCCAAACTTCGATCTTTGCTCAAAAACTTCAAAAACAAGTCAAAACTTGTTAGAAATTTGTAGGATTTGAAGGAAAACCTCAAAACCAACCATGGGAGGGCATGAACTCACCGTTGACCGAAAATAGGGGAGAAAACTCGCCCATTTTCGGCCATGGGGTTTTTTATAGGTGGCTGGCCAGACCACCTTCGGAAGCCAAAGGTGACTCCAAAACTCCACCAAGTTCGGTGGCCAAACATGAGGTTCGGCGGCCGAACCTAGATTTTCCTCTATGGTCATTTTCATTCAAAACTCAATTTCTTTCTTACTTAAAACCTTAAAACACTTGAAAACATTTTATAAAAATATTATTTTACCCTTCTAGAGGTTTCCGACATCCGAGATTCCACCGGACGGTAGGAATTCCGATACCGGAGTCTAGCCGGGTATTACATTCTCCCCCCCTTAAGAAAATTCGTCCCCGAATGTTCACCAAACAAGCATAACAAAGCATAAAACATAACATACATACAAAACACATAACACTCACCTTAGAAGAGATAAGGATATTACTGGAGCATGGACTCCCGTGTCTCCCAGGTACATTCTTCTATGTTGTGGTGATTCCAAAGGACTTTCACCATCGGGATTTCCTTGTTCCTCAACTTTCAGATCTGCGTGTCTAAGATCAGCACTGGCTGCTCAACATAGGTGAGATCTCCAAGGATCTCCATATCAGGCTCACTAAGAACCTTGCCCGGATCTGACACGAACTTCCGTAGCATGGAAACATGGAAAATCGGATAGATTCTCTCCATTGAAGCAGGTAAGTCCAACTTGTACGATACATTCCCGATCTTTTGCAAGATTTCAAAGGGTCCGATATACCGTGGAGCTAACTTACCTTTCTTCCCAAACCGGATCACCCCTTTCATAGGAGACACCTTGAGCAATACCAAATCCCCCTCCTGAAACTCTACTTGTCTTCTGCGGATATCTGCACAACTCTTTTGCCTGCTCACAGCAGTCTTGATCCTTTCTCTGATAATTGGTACTACTCTGCTGGTGATCTCTACTAGTTCAGGCCCTGCCAAGGCCCTCTCTCCAACTTCTTCCCAGCAGATAGGTGACCTACACTTCCTTCCATACAAAGCTTCATATGGGGCCATCCCTATGCTAGCATGATAGCTGTTATTGTAGGCAAACTCCACCAAAGGTAGATGTTGCCTCCAAGAACCGCCAAAATCTAGCACACACATTCTCAGCATATCTTCTATTGTCTGAATGGTCCTCTCTGATTGTCCGTCCGTCTGAGGATGGAAGGCAGTGCTAAAATCCAACCTGGTACCCATAGCATTCTGCAGACTCTGCCAAAATATGGAGGTAAACTGGGGTCCTCTATCAGACACTATTGAAACAGGAGCCCCATGCAACCTGACTACTTCATCAACAAACACCTGCGCCAATTTATCCACAGAGTAGCCACTCCTAACAAGGATGAAGTGAGCAGATTTGGTCAGTCCGTCCACAATCACCCATATGAAGTCCAATCTGTTGGACGTTGCCGGTAACCCCACCACGAAATCCATAGCTATATTCTCCCATTTCCATTTTGGAATCGGCAGTGGGTTAAGCATTCCAGCCGACTTCTGATGTTCCAGCTTCACCCTCTGACATACTTCGCAGGCTGACACAAACTGTGCCACTTCTCTTTTCATAGCTGGCCACCAATAAACTCTTTTCAAATCTTGATACATTTTGGTGGCCCCAGGGTGAACACTGTATCTGGCATTATGAGCTTCCCTCATAATGTCTCCCTTCAGACCCACATCATTTGGTACACACAATCTGTTCCCATAGCGGAGGATCCCCTTGCTGTCAAATCTGAACTCTTCGTTCTTGCCTGACTGAACAGTCCTGGCAATCTTTACTAACTCTGGGTCCTCATACTGTTTTTGAGCCACCTGCTCCAGAAACACAGGTGTCACTCTCATCTGGGCTATCAAAGCACCTGTACCAGACAACTCTAACTGTAGACCTTCATTAATGAGCTTATGAAACTCTTTCACCACCGGTCTCCTTTCTGCTATGATATGGGATAGACTGCCAAGTGATTTCCGGCTTAAAGTATCTGCCACAACATTCGCCTTACCCGGATGGTACTGAATCTTGCAATCATAGTCACTAAGCAGTTCTACCCATCTTCTCTGCCTCAAGTTCAACTCTCTCTGACTCAGGATGTACTGCAGGCTTTTATGATTTGTGAAGATCTCACATTTAACCCCATAAAGGTAATGCCTCCACATCTTGAGTGCAAAGATTACAGCTGCCATCTCTAGGTCATGTGTAGGGTAATTCAACTCGTGCTTCTTCAACTGCCTAGAAGCATAAGCAATCACCCTTTCATTCTGCATCAACACACAACCCAGTCCCACACGGGACACATCACAATACACTGTGAAATCCTCATTACTGTTAGGCAGAGCTAACACCGGTGCTGACGTTAACCTCTTCTTTAACTCTTCAAAACTCTCTTCACACTGGTCAGTCCACATAAACTTCTGATTCTTCCTAGTCAATCTGGTCATAGGAGCTGCAATCTTAGAGAAGTCCTGGACGAACCTCCTGTAGTAACCTACCAAGCCCAAGAAGCTCTTGATCTCTGTCACTGTAGTGGGTCTAGGCCAGTTAGCTACAGCTTCCACCTTCTTGGGGTCCACTTCTATTCCATTTTCTGATACAACATGCCCCAAGAATAAAATGCTCCTCAACCAGATCTCACACTTGGAGAACTTGGCATACAAGTCGTGTTCCCTCAAGGTCTACAAAACCAACCTCAGATGATGGGAATGCTCCTTTGTATTTCTGGAATACACTAGGATATCATCTATGAAGACAATAACAAAGTGATCCAAATACTGACTGAAAACTCTGTTCATGAGGTCCATGAATGCTGCAGGGGCATTGGTTAACCCGAACGGCATCACAAGGAACTCATAGTACCCATATCTAGTCCTGAACGCCGTCTTTGGCACATCTTCTTCTCTTATTCTCAACTGATGGTACCCGGATCTCAGATCTATTTTGGAGAAACAACCCGCTCTTGCTAGCTGGTCGAATAGATCATCGATCCTAGGTAACAGATACTTGTTCTTAGTAGTGACTTTGTTCAACTGCCTGTAGTCGATACAAAGTCTAAGGGATCCATCCTTCTTTTTCACAAACTGTAACGACCCGAAAATCGGACCGCTACCGGCGCTAGGATCCGGGTCGACTTAAGGCCGCCGGGACCCGTAGCAAGCCAAACATACATCCTGAAAACCTGTTTAATCCCATACATGATCAAGAAAATACATGAAAATTTAAAACTTTTCTTTCATTCATACACCAAACTCAACCTGTGCATGCACTGTTCATAAACATAATCATAATCATAGTCATGACCCCTCTGTGGGATCTCATCAATGCCCCAATGGGCGATACATCATACGTTGAGTTGGTTTTGCATAATCATCATAAAATATTTAAGATCATGTATTAAAAGGGATATCTTATACATATAGTCAAGCACAATCCTCTAATCCTCAAAGTCATTACATACCTAAAACTGTACTTTTACATAACATTAATACATTTATCATGTCCACACTATCTATTACATACACAATACTTCATTACTCTTACGGACCTCCTGGTCTACCCTGTACCTGCAATCCTGGGGAAAATGGGAGAGGGGTGAGCTACTAGAGCCCAGTGAGCAGAATAATAAAAACATTTAAATCATATGGATCATGGAATGCATCACATCACAGCTAATCACATCAAGGATGAACTTGTCACCAATAGCCCTCTACATAGTCCAACTGTGCCAGAACGTAGAATGGGTCCTGGTCTTTTCCTTACATAACATAGCATAACATAATAGTCCAACTGTGCCAGAACGTAGAATGGGTCCTGGTCTTTCCCTTACATGGTGCCAGCGAACGTAGAATGGGTCCCACTGGTCTTACATTCCGTACTGTACATATCACATCGTCATATCATAGATCGAGGGCTTTGGATCATCCAACGTTCATCCACATCAATCAACAATAAAGTATGCAATGCAACATATTCGTGAATTCTAATGCAAACAACCGGGTACATCTCATGGCATTCATGATGCGTGAAGCATGCTAAAAAGTCCATTATTTGCTTTAAAACATAAAGAGTTATTCCACTCACCTCTGGGTAGCTCTGACCAGACACTGGAGCAGCTGACTCACTGCTGGGGTCCTCGGTTCCTCGGGTCCGAACCTACACAGGTGGACTCAAATGAGGGACCAACCAAACATGAACATAACTCTAAACTACTCCCCAAAAACCCCCTAAAACATCATGAAACAATCATAGAAAAACATGCAAGAGAGGGCTGGACAGGGCACTTTCGGCGGCAGGTTCGGCGGCCGGAAGTCCCTCCAGGGCCGAAAGTCAGGCAGGTTCGGCGGCACCTTCGGCGGCCGAAACTCCCAGACAGAGGCAAAACTCATGCATGTTCGGCGGCACTTTTGGCGGCCGAAACTCCCAGACAGAGACGAAAGTCTCCTTTCGGGGGCAAGCTTCGGCAGCCGAAGGCTGCCTCCACAAGCATGTTCGGCGGCCGAAAGTTCCTTCGGCTACCGAACCTGGTTTCTCCCTTAGTGGCAGAAACTCAGCTCTCCTATGCTCATTGCCTCCAAAACTACCCAAATCAAGCATAACCTATTCTACAACATTCCCAATCACACACAAACAAGCATACAAGTTCCTAGGGGCATCAAACCAACAAAAACCCCAACTACAACACAATAAGCAACTCACATTGTTCATAATCACATATACAACCCATAAACCTAACCATGAGCTAAACATGCATTCTACCCCATAGACCTACTTAAAACTTACTTAAAACATGCAATGAGCTTAAGATCGGCTCTTACCTCATGGAGATCGAGAGAGACGACCTAAACTCGGAGATGGGAGGGGTTGAGTTCCTTTGAACCTCAAAGCTCCAAAACTTTGCTCAAAGCTTGAAAATCTTCAAAACAAAGTAAAAACTCATGAAAATCGAGTAGGATTGGAAGGAAAGAACTCAAGATCGGTGAGGGATGGCGGAGAGCTCACCTTGGCCGAAAATGGGGAAAAAGCTCGCCCATTTTCGGCTAAGGGACCCTTTTATAGTGGCTGGTCAGGCCACGTTCGGGGGCCGAACGTGCCTCCGCATGCATGCCATGTTCGGCGGCCGAACTTGAGGTTCGGCGGCCGAACCTGGACTTCCCTCACTTATGCTTTCGGGGGCCTAAAGGCGCTCCCGAAGGCATGCATGTTCGGCGGCCGAACTTGAGGTTCGGCGGCCGAACCTGAGTTTTCCTCCAAGGTTGTTTTTATGCAAAAACTCATTTCCATTTTACTTAAAACCATGAAATACCTTAAAACATTTTATGAAGACATGTTTCTACCCTACTAGAGGCTTTCGACATCCGAGGTTCCACCGGACGGTAGGAATTCCGATATCGGAGTCTAGCCGGGTATTACACAAACAGTACTGGATCACCCCAAGGTGAGGTACTCGGTCGGATGAAGCCCTTATCTACCAGCTCTTGCAACTGTTCTTTTAGCTCCTTCAACTCAGTTGGTGCCATCCTGTAGGGAGGGATAGAGATCGGTCTGGTTCCCGAAATCAATTCTATTTCGAACTCTATCTCCCTAGCAGGTGGTAAACCTGGCAGCTCGTCTGGAAAAACATCTAAAAACTCCCTGACCACGGGCACTGAGGCGGCTTCTCTAACATGACTATCCAGCTCTCTCACATGAGCTAGAAAACCCTGACAACCCCTCCTGAGCAACCTACGAGCCTGTAGGGCTGATATCACACCTCTAGGTGTACCCCTCCTGTCTCCTCTGAAGACAATCTCTGACCCATCCTGACCTCTGAACCTGACTACCTTGTCTCTGCAGTCCAAGATAGCACCATGGGTAGATAGCCAATCCATCCCTAGAATGACATCAAAATCCGTCAAATCTAGAACCACAAGGTCGGCTGGAAGGCATCTACTCTCCACAAACACTGGACTAAACTGGCAGACTGACTCTGCCACTGACGGGTCGCACTTGGGTCCACTGACCCATAGGGGACACTCTAACCCAGAGACCATCAAACCCAACCTCTCAACGGCTCTCGGAGCAATAAAAGAATGAGATGCACTAGGGTCCATTAAGGCATAAACATCTGAACAACCAATGATGAGATTACCTGACACCACGGTGTTTGATGCATTTGCCTCCTGCTGTGTCATCGTGAAGATCCATGCTAGAGCTGATGGACCTTCACCCCTGAAACCCACTGAAGAAGAGGCTGCCCCTCTCCCTCTGCCTTTTCCATTGGCCTGTGTCGCGGCTGGAGCTACTGGCTGAGCCACACTACGAGAAGCTGTCTGCTGGGACTGTGCCATATAAGCCGCTCTAGGACACTCCCGTGCCATGTGTCCCTCCTACCCACATCTGAAGCAAGCCGTCGTCCCAAACCGACATACTCCCTTGTGCGGCTTCCCACACTTCATACATATTGCACTGTCTGCACCTGAGCTCGAGCCACCTCCTAATCCCATACCTGACTTTATCTTGTTCTAGAACTTGTTCTTCTTTGGCTTCTTGGTGGTATTAGCCCACCTTTTACTGTCTAAAGCTGCTGTACTCAAAGAAGAAGGGTTTAACTTCCCCCACCTGGGGTTTTGGAACCAGAAGACTGTGCCACTGACTGTTTAACTTTTCCTTCGATTATTGCACTAGCCTCCATCCTCCGGGCCATATCCACTATGGCATGGAAGCTCTCCCTTTCTGCTGATTGGATCAAGGAGGAATACCAGGAATGAAGCTTCATGATATACCTCCTAGCCTTCTTCTGGTCTGTGTCAAGAGTTTGCCCTGCGAACAGCAATAGCTCCAAAAACTTATCTGTGTACTCATCTATACTCATCTCCTCCGTCTGTCTTAGCTACTCAAACTCAATCATCTTCAACTCCCTTGAGCTATCAGGGAAAGCCCATCCTGCAAACTCATTAGCGAACTCTTCCAATGATAGACTATCCAACCTCGGGTTCACATAGTTTTTAAACCACTCTCGGGCCTTCTTACATTTCAGTGTGAACCCAGCCATCTGAATGGCTCTACTGTCATCTGCCCCTAACTCGTCTGTTATCATCTTGACCGTCCTGAGGTACTCAAACGGATCATCACCTGTTTCATACTTAGGAGCATCCAACTTCAAGTAGTCAGTCATCTTGACCTTGCTCCCTCCAGATGAGCTAGGTTTGGGTGCTTGGACTTCAGGAGCTACAGGTTCTACTGGTGGTGGAGGAGGTGCAACATCCCCTGGGTTAGGGTTTGCTGTACCTGGATAGAAAGATGGGGGTGGGTACATAGGGTACTGTGGGTATGGTGGGTAGAAAGGTGGGTATGGCATGTAAGAAGAATAAGGGTTAAAACTGGGGTAATCCGATGTACCTCCCATCGAATACCCGGGATTCTGTGAAAAGGGTGGGTATTGGGGTGGTTGAACAAACCCCGAGGCCTGAGTGCCTCCCTGAGACTCTCTCATGCCCTCTTCAAACATGCTCACACCAAGACTGCCATCCCTCCTTTGATCCACATCCATATCATCCCCCACATCTTCTGACACTCCTCCCTGAACTGTTCCTCTTCTGCTCATATCAAAAGACCTTCTAGGGTCCCTTGACACTCTCTCCCTACTGGACCTGCAGGACATTGCCCTAGGCAAAACAGGAGGACGGGCCTCCGTGCCCTCACCCTGAGGTGGTACTCCAGTCAATCGTGCAGATCAACGAGTTCCTCTCATCCTGCTTACTGAAAAACAGTACACATCACATAAAACATTAGCATCAAATGGTTCATGTGGAAACACATGAACCCGCATCACATACATCACATACATAACATATCATTAATGCACATGCATAAAATCATGGCATTTCACATCATCAATCAAGACAGGACTCTACATCCTTTCCTAGTGGACATGATTTTTCCTATTGTGCTTGCCCTTCTATAACATCTATGAGCCCGACACTCTCTAGGTCTGACCATATGAACCTAGGGCTCTGATACCAATCTGTAACGACCCGAAAACTGGACCGCTACCGGTGCTAGGGTCTAGATCGGCTTAAAGCCGCCGGGACCCGTAGCAAGCCTAACATACATCCTGTATACCTGTTCAATCCCATACATGATCATACAAATACATAAAACTTTAAACTTTTTCTTTATTTACCAAGCTTAACCTGTGCATGCACAAACTCATAAACATAAACCCCACACTGGAGCCCTCATCAAATGCTCCAATGGGGTAACATAACATAACATAAGCTTGGTTTACGTAAAACATCATAAAAACATTTCATTAAAAAGATCATGTACCAAAAAGGGATTAACATACACTAGGGCCAAGCACAATTCTATCATCGATACAATTCTTTACATTACATCACATTATAACATTTTACAATACATGTCCACAACTAACTATTACATAAAACATGACTTCTAATCCTGGTGACTTCCTGGTCTAGCCCGCACTTGCAAACATGGGGGTTAAGGGAAAGGGATGAGCTACTAGAGCCCAGTGAGCAGAATAGTAAAACATTATATTAAAATTCATGCTTTCATGGAATGCATCACATCACAAACAAATCACATTAAGGATGAACTTGTCACCAATAGCCCTCTACATATCCAATAGTGCTAGAACGTAGAATGGGTCCTGGTCTTTCCCTTACATAACATATCATAACATTTCAATGTGCCAAGGACGTAGTATGGGTCTTCCTGGACTTTCTTTTACATTGTGTCAGGGACGTAGAATGGGTCTTCCTAGACTTTCATACCGTATCATCATCATATCATTTCATTCCATACGAGGACTAATGGATCATCCAATGTTCATCCACATCAACATCATATTATGTAATGCAACATATTCGTGAATTCTAATGCAAACAACCTAATATATCTCATGGCATTCGTGATGCATGAACATGCTCAAAATTTATTTATTTGCTTTGCAATATAAAGAGCCATTCTACTCACCTCAGGCTAGCTCTGAAAAGACTCTGAAGCAGCTATCTCACTGCTGGGGTCCTCGGTTCCTCGGGTCCGAACCTACACAGGTGGACTCAAATGAGGGACCAACAAACACTAACATGACTCTAAACAACTCCCCAAAAACCCCCTAAAACATCATAAAATAATCATAGAAATCATGCAAAGGAAGGCTGAACAGGGCACTTTCGGCGACAGGTTCGGCGGCCGAAAGTGCCTCCAAAGCCGAAACTCAGCCACTTTCGGCAGCACCTTCGGCGGCCGAAAGTCCCTTCCAGAGACGAAACTCATGCATGTTCGACGGCACCTTCGGCGGCCGAAACTCCCCTCCAGAGCTGAAAGTCCAACTTTCGGGGGCAGGGTTCAGCAGCCAAAAGCTTGCCTCCACAGGCAGGTTAGGCGGCCGAAAGTCCTTCGGCTGCCGAACCTGAGTTCTTCCAAAGTGGCAGAACTCAGCCTCCTCATGCACAATTTGCCTCCCAAACCTTTTAAACATGCATTTAGCTATTCTACAACATGCATACTCATGCAAACAAGCATATAGGGGTCTCAAACTATCCTAAACCCCCCAACAACAACACAAAGCATATACGTATTTTCAACAAAACTCACATGAACCCTAACATTAAACAACTAGCTTAAACATGCATTTCTACCCCATAAACTTTCATAAAACTTGTTTAAATCATCGAAGGAGGCGAGGATCGACGTTTACCTCTTGAAGATCGAGGGAAAACGTGACCCAACTTGGAGATTTGGGGAAAATGGGTTCCGGAGGTCTCCAAGCTTCCAAACTTCAATCTTTGCTCAAAAACTTCAAAAACAAGTCAAAACTTGTTAGAAATTTGTAGGATTTGAAGGAAAACCTCAAAACCAACCATGGGAGGGTATGAACTCACCGTTGACCGAAAATAGGAGAGAAAACTCGCCCATTTTCGGCCATGGGGCCTTTTATAGGTGGCTGGCCAGACCACCTTCGAAAGCCAAAGGTGACTCCAAAACTCCACCAAGTTCGGCGACCGAACATGAGGTTCGGCGGTCGAACCTGGATTTTCCTCTATGGTCATTTTCATTCAAAACTCAATTTCTTTCTTACTTAAAACCTTAAAACACTTGAAAATATTTTATAAAAATATTATTTTACCCTTCTAGAGGTTTTCGACATCCGAGATTCCACCGGACGGTAGGAATTCCGATACCGGAGTCTAGCCGGGTATTACACAACAGACAGTTTTTTAGCAGTGTGGCATAGCCAGCAACTTGAGCCACATCTCAGAGTAGAAGGCGAGATAGGGGAAAAGGGACAACCTCTTCTTCAGTAGATTTCTAAGGAGAAGGTCCTTCAACACCATCACGGATTTTCATTATGACATAGTAGGAGGCCAACACATTAAACACAGTGGTGTCAGGTAAACTTACAATTAGGTATTCTAATGTATATGCTCTTATGGACTCTGATGGCTCTCATTCTTTTGTTTCTCTGAGGGCCGTAGGCAGTTTGGATTTGATAGCTTCCAGGCTAGAGTGTCATCTTTGGATCAATAGGCCCAAGTGTGATCTGTTTGTAACAGAGTCAGTCTATCGGTTCAGTCTAGTTATAGTTGAGGACAAGTGCTTTTCAACCGACCTTGTGGTTTCTAGATTTGATTGATTTTGACGTCATTTTGGGAATGGATTGGCTCTCTGCTTATGGTGCTACCTTGGACTGCAGAGACAAGGTAGTTAGGCTCAAGGTGCAAGATGGATCAAAGGTTGCCTTTTGAGGGGACAAGTAAGGTATGTCTAGAGGCTTGATATCTGCCTTACAGGCTCATAGATTGCTTAGGAGGGATTGTCAGCAATTTCTTGCTCATATTAGAGAGTTTAACAATCAAGTTAGTGAACCAAATTTAGTGCCCGTGATTAAAGAGTTTCTTGATGTTTTTCCAAATGATTTGCCAAGTTTACCACCTGATAGGGAAATAGAGTTTGAAATTGAAGTGTTATCAGGAACCAAACCCATCTCTACTCCTCCCTACATAATGGCACCTATCGAGTTGAAAGAGCTAAAGGAATAATTGCAAGAGTTGGTAAATAAGGGTTTCATCCGACCTAGTACCTCACCATGGAGTGCTCTAATATTGTTTGTAAAAAAGAAGGATGAATCTTTAAGACTTTATATTGACTGTAGACAGTTGAACAAAGTCACTATCAAGAATAAGTATCCTTTACCTTAGGATTGATGATTTGTTTGACTAACTAGCAGGAGCCGATTGTTTCTGCAAGATAGGTTTGAGATCTGGATATCATCAGTTGAGAATCAGAGAAGAAGACATATCTAAGACAACTTTTAGGACCAGATATGGGCATTATGAGTTTCTAATAATACCGTTCGGGCTTACCAATGCCCCTACAACATTCATGGATCTCATAAATAGAGTTTTCAGATAGTTTTTGGATCACTTTGTTATTGTCTTTATTAACGATATCTTAGTGTATTCCATGAAGATAGAGGAGTATGCCCATCATCTGAGGAGAGTGTTGCAGACCTTGAGAGAATAAAAGTTGTATGCCAAATTCTCTAAATATGAGTTCTAGTTGAGGAGTTTTTATTTCTTAGGGCATGTAGTGTTAGAAAATGGAATCGAGATAGACCTAAAGAAAGTAGTAAATAGTAACTAATTGGTCCAGACCTAGTACAATAACAGAGATCAAAAACTTTTTGGGTTTGACAGGTTACTACAAGAGATTCATTTAGGATTTCTTCAGAATAGTTGCTCCTATGACCAAGTTGACTCAGAAGAATCAGAAGTTTGTTTAGTAAGATCAGTTTGAAGAGAGTTTTCAAGAGTTAAAGAGAAGGTTGACGTTAACACCAGTGTTAGCTCTGCCTATAAGTAATGAGAATTTCACAGTGTTTTGGATGCATCCCGAGTGGGACTAGTCATGTGTTGATGCAGAATGATAGGGTAATAGCTTATACTTCTAAACAGTTAAAGAAGCACGAGTTAAATTATCCTACACACAATCTAGAGATGGCAGTTGTGATCTTTGCACTCAAGATGTGGAGGCACTACCTGTATGGGATGAAATATGAGATCTTTATAGATCATAAAAGCTTGCAATATATCTTGAGTCAGAGAGTGTTGAACTTAAGGCAAAGAAGATAAGTAGAACTGCTTAGTGATTATGATTACAAAATACAATATCATCCGAGTAAAGCAAATGCAGTAGCAGATGCTCTTAGCTGAAAGTCACTTGGCAATTTATCCCATATCCCAATGAACAGGAGACTAATGGTGAAAGAGTTTTACAGGCTAGTCAACGAAGGCTTATAACTGGAGTTGTCGAATATAGGTGCTTTGGTGGCACAAATAAAAGTAACACCTATATTTCTATAACAAATGGCACAAAAACAGTACAAGGACCCAAAGTTGGTGAAAATAGCAGGAGTAGTTCAGGAAGTTAAGAACGGTGATTCCAGGTTTGACAATAGATTGATTCTTTATTATGGAAATTAATTATGTGTACCAGATGACATAGGATTAAAAGGAGATATTATGAGAGAGGCTTATAATTTCAGGTATAGTGTACACCCTGAAGCCACCAAGATGTATCAGGATATGAAAAAAGTGTATTGGTGGCTTTCTATGAAGAGAGAAGTAGCTCAGTTTATGTTTGCTTGTGACATGTATCAGAAGGTGAAGTTGGAACACCAAAAGCCAGTTGGAATGCTCAACCCTCTACTGATTCCAAAATGGAAATGGGTAAACGTGGCAATGGATTTTATAGTGAGGTTACTAGTGACATCTAACAGACACGACTCTATATGAGTAATAGTAGACAGATTGACTAAATATGCTCATTTTATTCCTGTCAGAAGTGGTTACCTGTGGACAAACTAGCATAGATCTATGTGGAAGAAATCATTAGATTGCATAAGGGTCAAGTTTCTATAGTGTCAGATCAGGAACCCCAGTTTACCTCTAGATTTTGGTGAAGTTTGCAGAATGTTATGAGTACAAGATTAAATTTTAGCACTGCTTTCAACCCACAGACTAATGGACAGTTAGAAAGGACCACCCAAATCATAGAGGACATGTTAAGAATGTGTGCGCTAGAATTTGGTGGTTCTTAGAGGCAACATCTACCATTAGTGGAGTTTGCTTACAATAATAGTTACCATGCTAGCATTGGAATGGCTATGGCTCCCTATGAAGCTTTATATGGAAGAAAGTGCAAATCTCCTGTTTATTGGGAAGAAATAGGAAAAAGGGATTTAGCAGGACCAGAGTTAGTAGAGATCACCAATAAGGTGGTGCCCATTATCAAAGAAAGAATCAAAACGGTTGTAAGTAGGCAGAAGAGCTATGCAAACATCCGTAGGAAGCAAGTTATCTTCCAGAAAGAAAATATAGTATTGTTTAAAGTGTCTCCTATTAAAGGGGTGATTTATTTTGAAAAGAAAGGTAAACTAGCTCCAAGATACATTGGACCCTTCAAAATCTTGCAAAAGATTGGAAACATGTATTACAAGTTAGTTTTACTTGCTTCTATGGAGAGAATCCATTTGGTTTTCCATGTTTTTATGTTACAAAAATTTGTGTCAGATCTGCGCAAGGTTCTTAGTGAGCCTAAGGTAGAGATCCTAGAATATCTCACCTATGTTGAGCAGCCAGTATTAATTTTAGATATACATATTAGAAAGCTGAGAAACAAGGAAATCGCAATGGTGAAAGTTTTATGAAATCACCACAATATAGAAGAATGTGCCTGGGAGACTAGAGAGTTTATGCTTAGGTAGTACCCTCATCTCTTTTGAAGTAAGTTGTTAGATAGTTTTATGTATTTTCTTGATGTGTATACTATATGTTTACATGTATAGTTGAACATTCGAGGATGAATGTTCTTAAGGAGGGAAGAATGTAATATCTAGCTAAACTCCAGTGTTGAAATTTCAACTTTCTGATGGAATCTCTATTAGAATCCCGAATCTTAGAACCGAAAACTTTAGAAGGGTAAAATGGATTTTTTTATAAAATGAATTTTAAGTGTTTTAAAATGTGTTAGAAAAAGGAGTTTTAGAAGAGTCTCAAGGTTCTTCTTTCGAAGGTGGCTTTTTCAGCCCATCTATAAATTGAGCTCCACGCGAAAATGCAGAGAAGTTTTCTCCACTTTCAAGCAGAGGTGAGTCTAAGATAAAATTTTGATGTTTTCACTTTAATGTTCCATAAATCTTTTAGAAATTCATGATTTTATCTTCGATTTTGAAGAATCATGCTTGGGTTTTGAGGTTTTTAGCAATTGGACCCTTTAGAGCTCATTTATCCCTCTTCTTCGAATTCCTTGTTGTTATAGTCATTGTTTCCCAATAGCTAAGTCATGTTTTCAAAATCCTGTTGTTTTAATTAAGTTGCAATCTGTTTTCAGTACGTTTTGGGTATTTAGATTGGTTGCATGCAAGGTTATAGTTTTTTCTTTTTTATGTTTGAATCTTGAATACTTGATGTGCTAGATTGCTTGCACGTTGCTTTTTATGGAGTTTTCTAGTTGCTTAGAGGCTCCTAGATTGTTTTGGAGTGGTTTTTAGCTGTTGCATATGTGTTTGGTTGCATTTTGAGGACTGTTGATAGAAGACAAAATCGAGTTCTACATTGTAGAAGAATCCAGGTTCAGTCGCCGAAATCAAGTTACGCCGCCAAAATTACCTGTGAAGGCTTCCCTTTAGGCCGCCTAACCTGGCTCTGAAAGTTTAACTTTTGGATCTGTAAGGGGACTTTAAGCCACCGAAAGTTTCCTATCCAGCCGTTTTCAGCTCATTTTTTATATGCTTTCTTATATGTTCTTAGGGATAGTTTTAAGAGTTATAAAAGTTATGGTTGGTCTCTCATTTAAGTCTATCTGTGTAGGATAGGACTTGAGAGACCGTAGAAACCGACAGTAAGATAACTGCTTTAGAGCAAGGCTTTCATCAATTAGAGGTGAGTATAACTAAAATAAACTATTACTTTAAAAGATATCAAACGTTTTAAGCATGCTCAGGCATCATAAATGTCATATGTATATGAATAGATTATTTTGTATTAGAATTCACGAATATGATGTATTGCATAATTCTTTGTTTTTTGCATTAGAATTCACAAATATGTTGTATTGCATAATTTTTTGTTGTTGTGAATGGATGTTAGATGACCCACTAGCCTTCAAGTATGTTATGTTATGAATGACAGATATGGAAGTCCAGGTTGAGACCCATCCTATGTGTAACGACCCGAAAATCGAACCGCTACCGGCGCTAGGATCCAGGTCGGCTTAAGGCCGCCGGGACCCGTAGCAAGCCTAACATGCATCCTGTGAACCTGATTAATCCCATACATGATCAACAACATACATAAAAATTAAAAACTTTTCTTTCATTCATACACCGAACTCAACCTGTGCATGCACTGAACATAGACATAATCATAAACATCGACCCCTCTGTGGGATCTCATCAATGCCCCAATGGGCAAATACAACATGCGTTGAGTTGGTTCACATATACATCATAACACATTTGAGATCATGTAATAAAAGGGATAACAACATCCATAGGATCAAGCACAACTTCTAATCCTCAATATCATTATACATAACATGACTATTCACAACTCTACATCATTATACAATTTGTCATGTCCACATTCTAGCTATTACATACACAAGACTTCATTACTCTTGCTGACCTCCTGGTCTACCCTGTACCTGCAAGCCTGGGGGTTAAGGGAGAGGGGTGAGCTACAAGAGCCCAGTGAGCAGAATAATAAAACATTTGAAACATATGATAACATGAAATGCATCACATCACAGCTAATCACATCAAGGATGAATTTGTCACCAATAGTCCTTTACATGGTCCAACTGTGCCAGGGGCGTAGAATGGGCCTCACTGGTCTTTCTCTTACATGGTGCCAGGGGCGTAGAATGGGCCTCACTGGTCTTCCGTACCGTATCATCATCATATCATAACATATGAGGACTAAAGGATCATTCAACATTCATCTGCATCATCAGCATATTATGCAATGCAACATATTCGTGAGTTCTAATGCAAGCACCCTATTGTATCTCATGGCATTCATGATGCGTGAATCATGCTAAAACTGGTTTATTTATTTAAAAGCATAAGAGTTACTCCACTCACCTCTGGCTAGCTCTGACACTGACTGAAGCAGCTGACTCACTGCTAAGGTCCTCGGTTCCTCGGGTCCGAACCTACACAGGTGGACTCAAATGAGGGACCAAACAACTAGAACATAACTCTAAAAACATCCCCCAAAAACCCCCTAGAACATCATGAAATAATCATAGAAAAACATGCAAAGGAGGGCTGGACAGGGCACTTTTGGCGGCAGGTTCGGCGGCCGAAAGTCCCTCCAGAGCCGAAAGTCAGGCAGGTTCGGCGGCACCTTCGGCGGCCGAAACTCCTAGACAGAGGCGAAACTCATGCATGTTCGGCGGCACTTTCGGCGGCCGAAGCTCCCAGACAGAGACGAAAGTCTCCTTTCGGGGGCAAGCTTCGGCAGCCGAAGGCTGCTTCCACCAGCATGTTCGGCGGCCGAAAGTTCCTTCGGCTGCCGAACCTGGTTTCTCCCTTAGTGGCAGAAACTCAGCTCTTCTATGCATATACGCCTCCAAAACTTCCCAAACATGCATAAACCTATTCTACAACACACATACACATGCATACCAGCTCCTAGGGGCTTCAAACTATCCTAAGCCCCATCTACAACACATCAAACATGCATTGGCAAGCCACATTGATAAAAAAACACAACATAACTCAAAAACCTAACTATGAGCTAAACATGCATTCTACCCCATAGATCTTCATAAAACTGACTTAAAACATGCAATGAGCTTAAGATCGGCTCTTACCTCTTGAAGATCGAGAGAGAGAGGACCTAATCTTGGAGGTGGGAGATTTTCAACTTCCTTGGGTCTCCAAGCTCAAAACTTGCTCAAAACTTGAAAATCTTCAAAACAAGATGAAAACTTGTGAAAATCGTGAAAGATTTGAAGGAAGAACTCAAAGATTGGTGAGGGACGGCGGAGAGCTCACCTTGGCCGAAAATGGGGAGAAAAGCTCGCCCGTTTTCGGCTAAGGGACCCTTTTATAGTGGCTGGCCAGGCCACGTTCGGGGGCCGAACGTGCCTCCGCATGCATGCCATGTTCGGCGGCCGAACCTGGACTTCCCTCACTTATGCCTTCGGGGGCCTAAGGCACACCCGAAATGCCTGCATGTTCGGCGGCCGAACCTGGGTTTTCCTCCAAGGTTGTTTTCATGCAAAAACTCATTTCCTTTTTACTTAAAATCATGAAATACATTAAAACATTTTATGAAAACATGTTTCTACCCTACTAGAGGCTTCCTGTAACGACCTGAAAATCGGACCGCTACCGACGCTAGGATCCGAGTCGACTTAAGGCCGCCGGGACCCGTAGCAAGCCTGACATAACCTGTAAACCTGTATAATCCCATACGTGATCAACAATATGCATAAAAATTTAAACTTTTCTTTTAACATCCAACTCAACCTGAACATACATGTACATAGTCATGATCATAATCATGATCCCTCTGTGGGATTTCCTCAACGCCCCAACAGGCGATACAACATGAGATGAGTTGGCTTAAACATAAACATTATAAAACATTTCTATAGATCATGTATCAAAAGGGATAACAATACTCATAGGGTCAAGCACATCTATAACCTCAATATATATATCTCATTACATAACATACTGAAATCTCTTACATTACATCATAATACAATTGTCATGTCCACAATCTAACTATTACATAATCATACTTCAAAACTCTGGCTAACCTCCTGGTCTACCCTGTACCTGCACATCTGGGGTTAGGGGAGAGGGGTGAGCTACAAAGCCCAGTGAGCAAAATAGTAGAAAACAATACATTAAAATTTCATGCTTTCATGGAATGCAACACATCACAACAAATCACATCTCGGATGGTATTGTCACCAATAGTCCTCTACATAGTCCAACTGTGCCGGGACGTAGAATGGGTACAACCGGTCTTTCCCTTAACATAACATATCAAACAGTCCAACTGTGCCAGGGACGTAGAATGGGTACAACCTGGACTTTCTCTTACATCGTGCCAGGGACGTAGAATGGGTACAACCTGGACTTCCATACCATATCATGCCGTAGCATCATCATGCCATATGAGGACTAAAGGGTCATCCAATAACCAATCCACATCAACATCATAAATGCAATGCAACATATTCGTGAGTACTAATGCAAACAACCTACTATGTCTCATGGCATTCATGATGCATGGATCATGCTCAAAATTCATATTTCATTTAATTTAAAACTTAAGGTTTATTCCACTCACCTCTGGCTAGCTCTGACAAACTCTGTAGCAGCTGGCTCACTGCTGGGGTTCTCGGTTCCTCGGGTCCGAACCTACACAGGTGGACTCCAATGAGGGACCAAACATACATAAACATAACTCCAATATACTCCCCAAAAACCCCCTAAAACATCATGAAACAATCATAGAAAAACATGCAAGAAATGGCTGAACAGGGCACTTTCGGCGGCAGGTTCGGCGGCCGAAAGTCCCTTCAGAGCCGAAAGTCAGGCAGGTTCGGCGGCACCTTCGGCGGCCGAAACTCCCAGACAGATAGGGCTGAGCAGAATCCGGTTCAAACCGAAAAAACCGACCGAACCGAACCGATTTGAAAATTTGGTTCGGTTTTTTATATATTTCGGTTCGGTTCGGTTTTAAATTTCAGAAATTTTGGTTATTTCGGTTCGGTTCGGTTTTGATCAGAAAAAAACCGAAAAAACCGAACCGAACCGATTAGGAATAATAATATGTTTTTTCAATAATATAGAGAAATTAAATTATATTAAAATTAAAATATTTTAATCAAATTTTAAAATACTAAAAATAAAGTTTAAAAAATTAAAAAAATATTAAAAATCGAAACCGATCAAACCGAACCGAATCGAACCGAATCAGATCGGTTCGGTTCGATTCGGTTTCTGACCAAAATCGGTTCGGTTCAGTTTTGAACCGAACCGACCGAATGCTCACCCCTACAGACAGAGGCGAAACTCATGCATGTTCGGCGGCACCTTCGGCGGCCGAAAGTGCCAGACAGAGACGAAAGTCTCCTTTCGGGGGCAACTTCGGCAGCCGAACGCTGCCTCCACAAGGGGGTTCGGCGGCCGAAAGTTCCTTCAGCTGCCGAACCTGGTTTCTTCCCGAAGGGCAGAAACTTGGCTCACATGAGCCTCTTGCCTCCCAAAACCTCAAATCATGCATAAACTTGTTCTAAACATGCATACACATCATACATTACACCTAGGGGTCTCAAACTAGCAAATACCCCAACTACAACACTTCAAACACACAAAAATCAACATACATTGTTCATCAAAACATCAAAACCCATAAACCCATCAACAAGCCTAAACATGCATCTCTACCCATAAAAACAACTTAATGCTTGTTTAAAACACATAACAAGGGTGGATCCGAGCTTACCTCTTGAAGAAACGAGAGGAAAGGCGGTCCTAGCTTGGAGATGGAGAGATTGAGCCCTTTGAACCTCCAAGTACCCAAAACTTTCTTTTTTTCTCACAGATCTTCAAAACAGAAGTTAAAACTCGTGAAAATCATGGAAGATCTACGGAGAACACTCAAGATCGAGGGAGGGGTGGCGGAGGCTCACCTTGGCCGACAACGGGGGAGAAAAAGCTCGCCCGTGCGGACCTAAGGGACCCTTTTATAGGTGGCTGGCCAGGCCACGTTCGGGGGCCGAAAGTGCCTCTGCATGCATGCCATGTTCGGCGGCCGAACTTGGGTTTCGGCGGCCGAACCTGGGCTTCCCTCACTCATGCTTTCGGGGGCCTAACGTGCCTCCAAAACGCATGCATGTTCGGCTGCCGAACTTGACTTTCGGCGGCCGAACCCGGGTTTTCCTCCAAAGACTTTTCATGCAAAAACTCATTTAATTTTCATACTTAAAACCATGAAATACCTTAAAACATTTTATGAAAACATGTTTCTACCCTACTAGATGTAATACCCGGCTAGACTCCGGTATCGGAATCCCTACCGTCCGGTAGGACCTCGGATGTCGGAAACCTCTAGAAGGGTAAAACTATGATTTTATGAAATGTTTTAATGTATTTCATGTTTTTAAGTAAGAATTAAATGAGTTTTTGCACGAACAATCTTTGGAGGAAAACCCAGGTTCGGCCGCCGAACTTTGAGGTTCGGCCGCCGAACATGCATGCTTTCGGAGGGACTTTAGGCGCCCGAAAACTTTGAGTGAGGGAAATGCAGGTTCGGCCGCCGAACTCCAAGTTCGGCCGCCGAACCTTGCATGCATGCGGAGGCACTTTCGGCCCCCGAACGTGGCCTGGCCAGCCACCTATAAAAGGGGCACTTAGCCGAAATGGGAGAGTTTTCTCCCATTTTCAGCCACAGCAAGCTTCCGACCTCCCTCTCCCAAATCTTGTGTTTTTCCTTCAATCCCCACCACTCACTTCGAGTTTTAAGGTTCCACAAAAGTTTTTGAGTGTTTTTAAGCAAGTTTGGAGCTTGGAAGTCTTGGAGCTAAATCCCTCCATTTTCCGAGCTAGGGTCGTTCTTCCTATAGATCTTCAAGAGGTAAGCTTCGATCTATGCTTCTTTTATGTTTTATGGAAGTTTTATGCAAGTTGATGGGGTAGAATGCATGTTTAGGCTTGTTGTTAGGTTTATGGGTTTATGTTGTGATTTGAGCAATGTATGTTGGAAATGTGTTGTTTGAAGTGTTGTAGTTGGGGTATATTTTAGTTTGAGACCCCTAGGTGTGATGTATGATGTGTATGCATGTGTAGAGACAAGTTTATGCAGGTTTTGAGGCGTTTTGGAGGCTGTGGACACAAGGGAGCCAAGTTTCTGCCTTTCGGCAGAAACTCAGGTTCGGCCGCCGAAGTGACTTTCGGCCGCCGAACCCCCTTGTGGAGGCAGTTTCGGCTGCCGAAGCCTGCCCCCGAAACTCAAGTTTCGTCTCTGTTTGGGAGGTTCGGCCGCCGAAAGTGCCGCCGAACCTGCATGGCTTTCAGCTGCAGAGGGACTTTCGGCCGCCGAACCTGCCGCCGAAAGTGCCCTGTTTAGCCGTTTCTTGCATGATTTCATGTGATGTTTTCAGGATGTTTTAGGGGGTCTTTGGGGGGTATTTTGGAGTCATGTTCATGTACGTTTGGTGCCTCATTTGAGTCCACCTGTGTAGGTTCGGACCCGAGGAACCGAGACCCCCGGTTGTGAGATAGTCGTTCAGAGTTCGTTGTTAAAGTTTCAGTTACCAGGTGAGTGGAACAACCCCTTAAGCTTTAAAGTAAATGAATAAATGAATGAATCATAAAGCATTTCCCATGCATCATTATGCCATGCAATATTAGGTTGTTTGCATTAGAATTCACGAATATGTTGCATTGCATAACTTGTTGTTGATGTGGATGAATGTTGAATGATCCATTAGCCCTTGTATGTCATGATAGCCTATGTGAGTCCAGGTGTGCCTGCTACGGCTCTACGCCCCTGGCACTATGACAGATTATGGAAGTCCGGGTGTGCCTGCTACGGCTCTACGCCCCCGGCATGTATAAGTAAGAAAGATTGGGGCTAAATGGTGACAAGTTCATCCTTGTTGTGAAATGTTTGTGTTATGACGCATACATGAAAGCATGAATAAGAAAAAGAAAGAAAAGTTAAACGATGATAATAATAATAAAATGAATAATAATACACCTAAAAATGGAGGAATTAAAATAAATGTTTTTAGTTTCTGCTCACTGGGCTCTAGTAGCTCACCCCACACCCTTTATCCCCAGAGTTGCAGGTACAGGTTAGATCGAGAAGTCGGCTAGAGTGAAGTCAAGCCTTGTATGTTGTAATAGATAGTAGTGGACATGAACATGATGTAATGAATATGTATGACCATGTAATGTAATGAATGATTTGATGATGCATTGAGGATTATAGTAGTGCTTGACCTAGAGGTGTGTGAATCCCCATTATGTACAGAGTGTTTAATGAGTAATGATGTTAATGACCATGATTATCCAAGCTGTTACGTATGATGATGATACCCCATTGGAGTATTTGATGAGGACTCCAGTGTGGGGTTTATGTATGATTTTGTGCATGCACAGGTTTTGCTTGGATAAGATTGAAGAAAAATTTTTTACAGATCATGTATATGTTGTTATGTATGGGATTCCACAGGTTTACAGGAGGTATGTAGGCTTGCTACGGGTCCCGGCGGCCTTAAGCCGACCTGGATCCTAGCGCCGGTAACGGGTCGGATTTCCGGGTCGTTACAGAGTGGTATCAGAGCCCTAGGTTCATATGGTCGGACCTAGAGTGTCGGGCTCATAGATGTTCTAGAAGGTCAAGCACACTAGGAAAATCATGTCCACTAGGATAGGATGTAGAGTCCTGTCTATATGATGATATGATATGCCATGATGATATGCATGTGCATAAATGCTATGATGTGATGCTATGTATGTGATGAGGGTTCATGTGTTTCCACATGAACCATATGATGCTAATGATTGCTTGTGCTATGTGCTGTTTTTCAGAAGATAGAATGAGAGGAACTCGTCGATCTGCACGATTGACTGGAGTGCCACCTCAGGACGAGGGCGCTGATGCCCGTCCTTCAGCTTTGCCTAGGGCAATGTCCAGTAGGTCCAACAGAGACAGAGTAGCTAGAGACCCTAGAAGGTCTTTGGATCTGGGTAGAAGCAGATCAGTAAGGGGAACAGTGCAGGGAGGAATGTCTGAGGATATGGAAGTAGATCAGAGGAGGGATGGCAATCTCGGTGTGAGCATGCCGGAAGAGGGCATGGGAGAATCAGAAGGAGGCACTCAGGCCTCGAGTCATGTCCAGCCACATCACTACCCACCCTATTCACACCATCCAGGGTATTCGATGGGAGGTACATCGGATAACCCCAGTTTTAGCCCTTATCCTCCACATATGCCATACCCACCTTACTACCCACCATACTCTCAGTACCCCATGTACCCACCTCCACCTCCCTATACCAGTACAGCAAACCCTACCCCAGGGGATGTTGCACCTCCACCACCACCAGTACCTACTGTCCCGGAAACACAAGTACCCAAACCTACCTCATCTGGAGGGAGCAAGGTCAAGATGACCGATTACATGAAGTTGGGTGCTCCTCAGTACAGAGTAGGTGATGACCCATTTGAGTATCTGAGCAGGGTCAAGACTATTACAGATGAGATAGGGGCTGATGACAGTAGAGCCATTCAGATGGCTGGGTTCACACTGGAGTGCAAGAAGGCACGTAGTTGGTTTAAGAACTATGTGAACCCGAGAGCGGACAGTATGTCCTGGGAGGAGTTCGCAAATGAGTTTGCAGGATGGGCTTTCCCTGAGAGCTCTAGAGAGCAGAAGATGATAGAATTCGAGCAGTTGAGACAGACTGATCAGATGAGTGTGGAGGAGTACACAGACAGGTTCCTGGAGTTGTTGCCATATGCTGGGCTGAATTTGGACACAGATCAAAAGAAGTCAAGGAGATATATTATGAGGCTGCACTCCAGGTATTCCTCTTTGGTACAGTCAGCAGAGAGGGAGAGTTTCCATGCCATAGTGGATATGGCTAGGAGAATGGAGGCTAGTGCTATCGTTGAGGGGAAGGTAAAACAGTCAGTGGCACAGTCTTCTGGTTCCAAGACCCCAGGTGGGGAAAGGTTAGACTCTTCTTCTCTGAGTACAGCAGTTGCAGGCAGTAAGAAGTGGGACAGAGGCCACAGAAAATCTAAGAAGAATAAGTTCTGGAACAAGATCAAGTCAGGTCTGGGTTTAGGCAGTGGCTCAAGCTCTGGCGCAGAGGTTACAGCATGTATGAGATGTGGGAGACCACACAAGGGAGTATGTCTGGCAGGGACAAACACATGTTTCAGGTGCGGACAGGCTGGTCATTTGGCTCGAGATTGTCCTAGAGCAGCCTTTGCAGCACCGTCTCAGCAGATAGCCTCCGACAGTGTGGTGCAGCCAGTAGCTCCAGCCGCAACACAGGCCAGTGGCAGAGGCAGGGGAAGAGGGTCAGCCTCTTCATCAGCAGGATACAGAGGTGAAGGTCCATCAGCTCCGGCACGGATCTTCACTATGACTCAGCAGGAGGCCAGCACATCCAACACCGTGGTGGCAGGTAATCTCATCATTGGTTGTTCTGATGTGTATGCCTTAATGGACCCGGGTGCATCTCATTCTTTTATTGCTCCGAGAGTCGTGGAGAGGGTAGGATTGATGGTCTCTGGGTTAGAGTGTCCCCTATGGGTCAGTGGACCCAAGTGTGACCCGTCAGTGGCAGAGGCAGTCTGCCAATGTAGTCCAGTTTTCATAGAGGGAAGATGCCTTTCCGCCGACCTCGTGGTTCTAGATTTGACAGATTTTGACGTCATTCTAGGGATGGATTGGTTATCGACCCATGGTGCTACCTTGGACTGTAGAGACAAGGTAGTCAGATTCAGAGATCAGGATGGGTCAGAGGTCGTCTTCAGAGGAGACAAGAGGGGTACACCTAGAGGTCTGATCTCAGCTCTTCAGGCTCGTAGGTTGCTTAGGAGGGGATGTCAGGGGTTTCTAGCTCATGTGAGGGAGTTAGATAGTCATGTCAGAGAGCCCGCCTCAGTGCCTGTGGTGAGTGAGTTCTTAGATGTTTTCCCAGACGAGCTGCCAGGGTTACCACCTACTAGGGAGATAGAGTTCGAGATTGAGTTAATGCCTGGTACCAGACCGATCTCTATCCCTCCCTACAGGATGGCGCCAGCTGAATTGAAAGAACTGAAGGAACAGTTGCAAGAGCTGGTAGATAAGGGTTTCATCCGACCGAGTACTTCACCTTGGGGTGCTCCGGTTTTGTTTGTGAGGAAGAAGGATGGATCCCTCAGACTTTGTATCGACTACAGACAGTTGAACAAGGTCACTACCAAGAACAAGTACCCTTTGCCGAGGATCGACGATCTATTCGACCAGCTAGCAGGAGCAGGTTGTTTCTCCAAAATAGATCTGAGATCAGGGTACCATCAGTTGAGGATAAGGAATGAAGATGTACCGAAGACAGCTTTCAGGACCAGGTATGGGCACTATGAGTTCCTTGTGATGCCGTTTGGGTTGACCAACGCCCCTGCAGCATTCATGGACCTCATGAACAGAGTATTCAGTCAGTATCTGGATCACTTCGCTATTGTCTTCATAGATGATATCTTAGTGTACTCCAGAAATGCAGAGGAGCATGCCCATCACCTGAGGACAGTTTTGCAGACCTTGAGAGAGCATGGCTTGTATGCCAAGTTCTCCAAGTGTGAATTTTGGCTTAGGAGCATTTCATTCTTGGGGCACATTGTGTCAGAACAGGGTATTGAAGTAGACCCCAAGAAGGTAGAGGCTGTAGCTAACTGGCCTAGACCCACCACAGTGACCGAGATCAAGAGTTTTCTGGGTTTAGCAGGTTACTACAGGAGGTTCGTTCAGGACTTCTCCAAGATTGCTGCTCCTATGACCAAATTGACAAAGAAGAATCAGAAGTTCATATGGACCGATCAGTGTGAGGAAAGCTTTGAGGAGCTTAAGAGGAGGTTGACTTCAGCACCGGTGTTAGCTCTGCCAAAAAGTGATGAGGACTTCTCAGTATATTGTGATGCGTCCCGTGTGGGACTGGGTTGTGTGCTAATGCAAAATGAGAGGGTGATCGCTTATGCTTCTAGGCAGTTGAAGAAGCATGAGCTGAATTACCCCACACATGACCTAGAGATGGCAGCAATGATCTTTGCACTCAAGATGTGGAGGCATTACCTTTATGGGGTAAAGTGTGAGATCTTCACAGATCATAAGAGCCTGCAATACATCCTGAGTCAGAGAGAACTGAACATGAGGCAGAGGAGATGGGTAGAGCTGTTGAGTGATTATGATTGCAAGATTCAGTACCATCCGGGTAAGGCGAATGTTGTGGCAGACGCCCTAAGCCGGAAATCACTCGGCAGTCTATCCCACATTTCAGCAGGAAGGAGGCCGGTGGTGAAGGAGGTCCACAGACTCATGAGTGAGGGATTACAGTTGGAGTTGTCTGGCACAGGTGCCTTAGTGGCTCAGATGAGAGTGACACCCGTGTTTCTGGAGCAGGTAGCTCAGAAACAGCATGAGGACCCAGAGTTGGTCAGAATAGCCAGAACGGTTCAGTCAGGCCAGAGTAATGAGTTCAAGTTCGATGATAAGGGGATCCTCCGCTACGGGAACAGATTATGTGTGCCATATGACATTGGTCTGAAGGGAGATATTATGGGGGAAGCCCATAATACCAGGTATAGTGTTCACCCTGGAGCCACCAAGATGTATCAGGATCTTAAGAGAGTGTATTGGTGGCCAGCTATGAAGAAGGACGTGGCACTGTTCGTGTCAGCCTGCGATGTGTGTCAGAGGGTGAAACTAGAGCATCAGAAGCCGGCTGGAATGTTGAATCCACTACCGATTCCAGAGTGGAAATGGGAGAATATAGCTATGGACTTCGTAGTGGGGTTACCGGCGACGTCCAACAGATTGGACTCCATATGGGTGATTGTGGACAGACTCACCAAATCTGCTCACTTCATCCCTGTCAGGAGTGGTTACTCTGTGGACAAGTTGGCGCAGGTGTACGTAGATGAGATTGTCAGACTGCATGGGGTCCCGGTATCTATAGTGTCAGATAGAGGGCCCCAGTTCACCTCCAGGTTTTGGCGGAGTCTGCAGAACGCTATGGGTACCAGATTAGACTTCAGTACTGCCTTCCACCCACAGACAGATGGACAGTCAGAGAGGACCATCCAGACAATAGAGGATATGCTCAGAATGTGTGTGCTAGATTTTGGCGGTTCTTGGAGGCAGCATCTACCTTTGGTGGAGTTTGCCTACAATAACAGCTATCATGCTAGCATAGGGATGGCTCCATATGAAGCTTTGTATGGGAGAAAGTGCAGATCACCTATCTGCTGGGAGGAAGTAGGAGAGAGGACTCTTGCGGGTCCGGAGTTAGTAGAGCTTACCAGCAGGGTGGTACCCATAATCAGAGAGAGGATCAAGACTGCTGCTAGTCGGCAGAAGAGTTATGCAGATATCCGCAGAAGACAGCTAGAGTTTCAGGAGGGGGATTTGGTTTTGCTCAAGGTGTCTCCTATGAAAGGAGTGGTTCGGTTCGGGAAGAAGGGTAAGTTAGCTCCACGGTACATCGGTCCTTTCGAGGTGCTTCAGAGGGTCGGTAATGTGTCGTACAAGCTAGACTTGCCTGCTTCGATGGAGAGAATCCATCCGGTTTTCCATGTTTCTCTGTTACGAAAGTACGTGTCGGATCCTGGAAAGGTTCTTAGCGAGCCTGATATGGAGATCCATGAGGATCTCACCTATGTAGAACAGCCAGTGCGGATCCTAGACACTCAGATCAGAAAGCTGAGGAACAAGGAAATCCCGATGGTGAAAGTCCTTTGGAACCACCACAATATTGAAGAATGCACCTGGGAGACACGGGAGTCCATGCTCCAGCAATACCCCCATCTGTTTTGAGGTGAGTGTTAGTTGTTCTATGTGTTACATGTTCTATGTGTTACATGTATGATAAATTGTATGCTATGTTGTATGTTATGATTGATGCCATGCTTTGTATGTTAGTTGAGGAACATTCGGGGACGAATGTTCTTAAGGGGGGGAGAATGTAATACCCGGCTAGACTCCGGTATCGGAATCCCTACCGTCCGGTGGGACCTCGGATGTCGGAAACCTCTAGAAGGGTAAAACTATGATTTTATGAAATGTTTTAATGTATTTCATGTTTTTAAGTAAGAATTAAATGAGTTTTTGCACGAACAATCTTTGGAGGAAAACCCAGGTTCGGCCGCCGAACTTTGAGGTTCGGCCGCCGAACATGCATGCTTTCGGAGGGACTTTAGGCGCCCGAAAACTTTGAGTGAGGGAAATGCAGGTTCGGCCGCCGAACTCCAAGTTCGGCCGCCGAACCTTGCATGCATGCGGAGGCACTTTCGGCCCCCGAACGTGGCCTGGCCAGCCACCTATAAAAGGGGCACTTAGCCGAAATGGGAGAGTTTTCTCCCATTTTCAGCCACAGCAAGCTTCCGACCTCCCTCTCCCAAATCTTGTGTTTTTCCTTCAATCCCCACCACTCACTTCGAGTTTTAAGGTTCCACAAAAGTTTTTGAGTGTTTTTAAGCAAGTTTGGAGCTTGGAAGTCTTGGAGCTAAATCCCTCCATTTTCCGAGCTAGGGTCGTTCTTCCTATAGATCTTCAAGAGGTAAGCTTCGATCTATGCTTCTTTTATGTTTTATGGAAGTTTTATGCAAGTTGATGGGGTAGAATGCATGTTTAGGCTTGTTGTTAGGTTTATGGGTTTATGTTGTGATTTGAGCAATGTATGTTGGAAATGTGTTGTTTGAAGTGTTGTAGTTGGGGTATATTTTAGTTTGAGACCCCTAGGTGTGATGTATGATGTGTATGCATGTGTAGAGACAAGTTTATGCAGGTTTTGAGGCGTTTTGGAGGCTGTGGACACAAGGGAGCCAAGTTTCTGCCTTTCGGCAGAAACTCAGGTTCGGCCGCCGAAGTGACTTTCGGCCGCCGAACCCCCTTGTGGAGGCAGTTTCGGCTGCCGAAGCCTACCCCCGAAACTCAAGTTTCGTCTCTGTTTGGGAGGTTCGGCCGCCGAAAGTGCCGCCGAACCTGCATGGCTTTCGGCTGCAGAGGGACTTTCGGCCGCCGAACCTGCCGCCGAAAGTGCCCTGTTTAGCCGTTTCTTGCATGATTTCATGTGATGTTTTCAGGATGTTTTAGGGGGTCTTTGGGGGGTATTTTGGAGTCATGTTCATGTACGTTTGGTGCCTCATTTGAGTCCACCTGTGTAGGTTCGGACCCGAGGAACCGAGACCCCCGGTTGTGAGATAGTCGTTCAGAGTTCGTTGTTAAAGCTTCAGTTACCAGGTGAGTGGAACAACCCCTTAAGCTTTAAAGTAAATGAATAAATGAATGAATCATAAAGCATTTCCCATGCATCATTATGCCATGCAATATTAGGTTGTTTGCATTAGAATTCACGAATATGTTGCATTGCATAACTTGTTGTTGATGTGGATGAATGTTGAATGATCCATTAGCCCTTGTATGTCATGATAGCCTATGTGAGTCCAGGTGTGCCTGCTACGGCTCTACGCCCCTGGCACTATGACAGATTATGGAAGTCCGGGTGTGCCTGCTACGGCTCTACGCCCCCGGCATGTATAAGTAAGAAAGATTGGGGCTAAATGGTGACAAGTTCATCCTTGTTGTGAAATGTTTGTGTTATGACGCATACATGAAAGCAAGAAAGATTGGGGCTAAATGGTGACAAGTTCATCCTTGTTGTGAAATGTTTGTGTTATGACGCATACATGAAAGCATGAATAAGAAAAAGAAAGAAAAGTTAAACGATGATAATAATAATAAAATGAATAATAATACACCTAAAAATGGAGGAATTAAAATAAATGTTTTTAGTTTCTGCTCACTGGGCTCTAGTAGCTCACCCCACTCCCTTTATCCCCAGAGTTGCAGGTACAGGTTAGATCGAGAAGTCGGCTAGAGTGAAGTCAAGCCTTGTATGTTGTAATAGATAGTAGTGGACATGAACATGATGTAATGAATATGTATGACCATGTAATGTAATGAATGATTTGATGATGCATTGAGGATTATAGTAGTGCTTGACCTAGAGGTGTGTGAATCCCCATTATGTACAGAGTGTTTAATGAGTAATGATGTTAATGACCATGATTATCCAAGCTGTTACGTATGATGATGATACCCCATTGGAGTATTTGATGAGGACTCCAGTGTGGGGTTTATGTATGATTTTGTGCATGCACAGGTTTTGCTTGGATAAGATTGAAGAAAAATTTTTTACAGATCATGTATATGTTGTTATGTATGGGATTCCACAGGTTTACAGGAGGTATGTAGGCTTGCTACGGGTCCCGGCGGCCTTAAGCCGACCTGGATCCTAGCGCCGGTAACGGGTCGGATATCCGGGTCGTTACACTAGAGGCTTCCGACATCCGAGATTCCATCGGACGGTAGGAATTCCGATACCGGAGTCTAGCCGGGTATTACACTTCCGACATCCGAGATTCCACCGGACGGTAGGAATTCCGATACCGGAGTCTAGCCGGGTATTACATTCTCCCCCCTTAAGAACATTCGTCCCCGAATGTTCCTCAACTAGCACATGCAAGGCATACAACATATCATACATACAAAGCACATATAACTCACGAGGAACTAACCTCAGAAAAGATAAGGATATTGCTGGAGCATGGACTCCCGTGTCTCCCAAGTGCATTCTTCCATATTGTGGTGGTTCCAAAGGACTTTCACCATCGGGATTTCCTTGTTTCTTAGCTTCCTGATCTGGGTGTCTAGGATCCGTACTGGCTACTCAACATAGGTGAGATCTTCTTGGATCTCCACATCAGGCTCACTAAGAACCTTGCCCGGATTTGACACGAACTTTCTCAACATGGAAACATGGAAAACCGGATGGATTCTTTCCATTGAAGCAGGTAAATCCAGCTTGTACGACACATTCCCAATCTTTTGCAAGACTTCAAAGGGTCTGATGTATCGTGGAGCCAGTTTACCTTTCTTTCCGAACCGAACCACTCCTTTCATTGGAGACACCTTGAGCAATACCAGATCCCCCTCCTGAAACTCTACTTGCCGTCTGCGGATGTCTGCATAACTCTTCTGTCTGCTTGCAGCAGTCTTGATCCTTTCTCTGATTATGGGTACCACCCTGCTGGTAATCTCTACTAGCTCAGGCCCTGCCAAGGCCTTCTCTCCAACTTCCTCCCAGCAAACAGGTGACCTGCACTTCCTTCCGTATAAAGCTTCATATGGAGCCATCCCGATGCTAGCATGATGGTTGTTATTGTAGGCAAACTCCACCAAGGGTAGATGCTGCCTCCAAGAACCGCCAAAGTCCAGCACACACATTCTAAGCATATCCTCTATGGTCTGGATGGTCCTTTCTTATTGTTCGTCCGTCTGTGGATGGAAAGCAGTGCTAAAATCCAACCTGGTACCCATGGCGTTCTGCAGACTCCGCCAAAATCTGGAGGTGAACTGGGGCCCTCTATCTGACACTATCGAAACAGGAACCCCATGCAGTCTGACGATCTCATCGACATACACCTGCGCCAACTTGTCCACAGAATAGCCACTCCTGACAGGGATGAAGTGAGCAGATTTGGTGAGTCTGTCCACAATCACCCATATGGAGTCCAATCTGTTGGACGTCACCGGTAACCCCACTACGAAGTCCATAGCTATATTCTCCCATTTCCACTCTGGAATAGGTAGCGGGTTAAGCATTCCAGCCGGCTTCTGATGTTCCAGCTTCGCCCTCTGACACACTTCGCAGGCTGACACAAACTGTGCCACTTCTTTCTTCATAGCTGGCCACCAATAAACCTTCTTTAGATCTTGATACATCTTGGTGGCTCCGGGGTGAACGCTGTATCTTGCATTATGAGCCTCTCTCATAATGTCTCCTTCTAGCCCTATGTCATCTGGTACACATAGTCTGCTCCCATAGCGAAGGATCCCTTTGCTGTCGAATCTGAACTCACTATCTTTGCCTGACTGAACAGTCCTGGCAATCTTCACTAATTCTGGGTCCTCATGCTGTTTCTGAGCCACCTACTCCAGAAACACGGGTGCCACTCTCATCTGGGCTACCAAAGCACCTGTACCAGACAACTCCAACTGTAGACCTTCCTCAACGAGCTTGTAAAACTCCTTCACCACTGGCCTCCTCTCTGCTGATATGTGGGATACACTGCCTAGTGACTTCCGGCTTAGGGCGTCTGCCACGACATTCGCCTTACCCGGATGATACTGAATTTTGCAATCATAGTCACTCAGTAGCTCTACCCACCTTCTCTGTCTCAAGTTCAAATCTCTTTGACTCAGGATGTACTGCAGGCTCTTATGATCCGTAAAGATCTCACATTTTGCCCCATAGAGGTAGTGCCTCCACATCTTGAGTGCAAAGATTACTGCTGCCATCTCTAGGTCATGCGTGGGGTAATTTAACTCGTGCTTCTTCAGCTGTCTAGAAGCATAAGCAATCACCCTCTCATTCTGCATTAGTACACAACCCAGTCCCACACGGGACGCATCACAAAAGACTGTAAAATCCTCATCACTAGATGGCAGAGCTAACACTGGTGCTGAAGTCAACCTCTTCTTAAGCTCTTCAAAACTCTCTTCGCACTGGTCGGTCCACACAAACTTTTGATTCTTCCTGGTTAACCTGGTCAGAGGAGCTGCAATCTTTGAGAAGTCCTGAATGAACCTCCTGTAGTAACCTGCCAAACCCAAGAAACTCCTGATTTCTGTCACTGAAGTGGGTCTAGGCCAGTTAGCCACAGCTTCTACCTTCTTAGGGTCCACCTCTATTCCATTTTCTGACACTACATGCCCCAAGAACGAAATGCTCCTCAGCCAGAACTCACACTTAGAGAACTTGGCATACAAGCCATGTTCCCTCAAGGTCTGCAAAACCAACCGCAGATGATGGGCATGCTCTGCATTCCTGGAATACACTAAGATATTATCTATGAAGACAATAACGAAGTGATCCAGGTACTGGCTAAACACTCTGTTCATGAGATCCATGAATGCTGCAAGGGCGTTGGTTAACCCAAACGGCATTACAAGGAACTCAAAATGCCCATATCTGGTCCTGAAAGCTGTCTTCGGCACATCCTCCTCCCTTATCCTTAGCTGATGGTACCCTGATCTCAGATCTATTTTGGAGAAACAACCTGCTCCGGCTAGCTGGTCAAATAGATCGTCGATCCTAGGCAACGGGTACTTATTCTTGGTAGTGACTTTGTTCAACTGCCTGTAGTCGATACAAAGTCTAAGGGATCCATCCTTCTTTCTGACAAATAAGACTGGTGCACCCCAAGGTGAGGTGCTCGGTCGGATGAAGCCCTTTTCTACCAGCTCTTGCAATTGTTCCTTCAATTCTTTCAGCTCGGCTGGAGCCATCCTGTAGGGAGGAATAGAGATCGGTCGGGTTCCAGGCATCAATTCTATCTTGAACTCTATCTCCCTAGCAGGTGGTAAACCTGGCAGCTCGTCTGGGAAGACGTCTAGAAACTCTCTAACCACTGGCACGGAGGCGGGCTCTCTAACCTGACTGCTAAGCTCTCTCACATGAGCCAAATACCCCTGACATCCCTTCCTAAGCAACCTACGAGCCTGAAGAGCTGATATCAGACCTCTAGGTGTACCCCTCCTGTCTCCCCTGAAGACAACCTCTGACCCATCCTGACCTCTGAACCTGACTACCTTGTCCCTGTAGTCCAAGGTAGCACCATGGGTAGATAACCAGTCCATCCCTAGAATGACGTCAAAATCTGTCAAGTCTAGAACCACAAGGTCGGCGGAAAGGCATCTCCCCTCAACAAAGACTGGACTGCACTGGCAGACTGACTCTGCCACTGATGGATCACACTTGGGTCCACTGACCCAGAGAGGACACTCTAACCCAGAGATCATCAGACCCAACCTCTCGACGGCTCTCGGAGCAATAAAAGAATGAGATGCACCAGGGTCCATCAAGGCATACACATCTGAACAACCAATGACTAAGTTACCTGCCACCACGGTGTTAGATGCATCTGCCTCCTGCTGAGTCATCGTGAAGATCCGTGCTAGAGCTGATGGACCTTCACCTCTGAAACCCGCTGAAGAAGAGGCTGCTCCTCTCCCTCTACCTCTGCCACTGGCCTGAGTCGTGGCTGGAGCTGCTGGCTGGGCCACACTGCCAGAAGCTGTCTGCTGAGACTGTGCTCCAAAAGCTGCCCTAGGACACTCCCGAGCCATGTGTCCCTCTTGCCCGCATCTGAAGTAGGCTGCTGTCCCAGCCCGGCAAACTCCTCTGTGTGGCCTACTACACTTTTCACAAACTGCATTATCCGCACCAGAGCTCGAGCTACTCCCTAGTCCCAGAATGGACTTGACCTTGTTCCAAAACTTGTTCTTCTTCGACTTCTTGGTGGTACTGCTCCACCTCTTGCTACCTGAAGCTGCTGCACTAAAAGAAGAAGAGCCTGGGGTCTTAGAACCAGAAGGCTGTGCCACTTACTGCTTAACTGTCCCCTGAACGATGGCACTGGCCTCCATTTTCCGGGCCATATCCACTATGGCATGGAAGCTCTCCCTATCTGCTGACTGGATCAAGGAGGAATATCTAGAGTGGAGTTTCATGATATACCTCCTTGACCTTTTCTGGTTCGAGTCAAGATTTTGCCCTGCAAATGGCAACAGCTCCAAGAATCTGTCTGTGAACTCCTCTACACTCATCTCATCAGTCTGCCTCAACTGCTCAAACTCTATCATCTTCAGCTCCCTTGAACTATCTGGGAAAGCCCATCCTGCAAACTCGTTTGCAAACTCTTCCCAAGACATGCTGTCCACTCTCGGGTTCACATAATTCTTGAACCACTCTCGTGCCTTCTTGCACTTAAGCGTGAACCCAGCCATCTGAATGGCTCTACTGTCATCAGCCCCAATCTCATCTGTGATCACCTTAACCCTTTTAAGATACACAAATGGGTCATCCCCTTTTTCATACTGGGGAGCACCCAGTTTCATGTAGTCGGTCATCTTGACCTTGCTCCCACTGGCTGAGCTAGGTCTAGAAGGTTGAGTAACTGGGGCTGCTGGTTCTGTAGGTGGTGGAGGTGGTGCAACATTTTCTGAGGTAGGGTTTGCTGGATTTGGATAGTAAGGTGGGGGTGGATACATTGGGTATTGTGAATATGGTGGGTAGTAGGGTGGGTATGGCATCTGTGTGGGATAAGGGGTGAAGCTAGGGTAATCCGATGTACCTCCCATCGAATACCCGGGATTTTGTGAGAAGTGTGGGTAGTGGGGTGGCTGAACAAATCCCGAGGCCTGAGTGCCTCCTTGGGACTCTCCCATTCCCTCTTTTGACATGCTAACTCCCAGACTGCCATCCCTCCTCTGCTCTACATCCATATCATCCCCCATGTCTTCTGACATTCCTCCCTGAACTGTTCCCCTCACTGATCTGCTCCTACCCAGATCCAGAGACCTTCTAGGGTCTCTTACTGCTCTTTCTCTGTTAGACCTACTAGACATTGCCCTAGGCAATGTAGGAGGATGGGCGCTCGTGCCCTCATCCTCAGGTGGCACGGTACTCCAGTCAATCGTGCAGATCGACGAGTTCCTCTCATCCTGTTTTTTGAAAGGCAGCACATAACAAGCAAACATTAGCATCATATGGTTCATGTGGGCACACATGAACCCTCATCACATACATCACATATCATTAATGCACATGCATATAATCATGGCATTTCACATCATCATGCAAGACAGGACTCCACATCCTATCCTAGTGGACATGATCTTCCTATTGTGCTTGACCTTCTATAACATCTATGAGCCCGACACTCTAGGTCCGACCATATGAACCTAGGGCTTTGATACCATTCTGTAACGACCCGAAAATCGAACCGCTACCGGCGCTAGGATCCAGGTCGGCTTAAGGCCGCCGGGACCCGTAGCAAGCCTAACATACATCCTGTGAACCCGATTAATCCCATACATGATCAACAACATACATAAAAATTAAAAACTTTTCTTTCATTCATACACCGAACTCAACCTGTGCATGCACTGAACATAGACATAATCATAAACATCGACCCCTCTGTGGGATCTCATCAATGCCCTAATGGGCAAATACAACATGCGTTGAGTTGGTTCACATATACATCATAACACATCTGAGATCATGTAATAAAAGGGATAACAACATCCATAGGATCAAGCACAACTTCTAATCCTCAATATCATTATACATAACATGACTATTCACAACTCTACATCATTATACAATTTGTCATGTCCACATTCTAGCTATTACATACACAAGACTTCATTACTCTTGCTGACCTCCTAGTCTACCCTGTACCTGCAAGCCTGGGGGTTAAGGGAGAGGGGTGAGCTACAAGAGCCCAGTGAGCAGAATAATAAAACATTTGAAACATATGATAACATGAAATGCATCACATCACAGCTAATCACATCAAGGATGAATTTGTCACCAATAGTCCTCTACATGGTCCAACTGTGCCAGGGGCGTAGAATGGGCCTCACTGGTCTTTCTCTTACACAATCATAACATAGCATTTCAACTGTGCCAGGGGCGTAGAATGGGCCTCACTGGTGTTTCTCTTACATGGTGCCAGGGGCGTAGAATGGGCCTCACTGGTCTTCCGTACCGTATCATCATCATATCATAACATATGAGGACTAAAGGATCATTCAACATTCATCCGCGTCATCAACATATTATGCAATGCAACATATTCGTGAGTTCTAATGCAAGCACCCTATTGTATCTCATGGCATTCATGATGCGTGAATCATGCTAAAACTGGTTTATTTATTTAAAAGCATAAGAGTTACTCCACTCACCTCTGGCTAGCTCTGACACTGACTGAAGCAGCTGACTCACTGCTGAGGTCCTCGGTTCCTCGGGTCCGAACCTACACAGGTGGACTCAAATGAGGGACCAAACAACTAGAACATAACTCTAAAAACATCCCCCAAAAACCCCCTAGAACATCATGAAATAATCATAGAAAAACATGCAAAAGAGGGCTGGACAGAGCACTTTCGCGCGGCAGGTTCGGCGGCCGAAAGTCCCTCCAGAGCCGAAAGTCAGGCAGGTTTGGCGGCACCTTCGGCGGCCAAAACTCCCAGACAGAGACGAAAGTCTCCTTTTGGGGGCAAGCTTCGGCAGCCGAAGGCTGCTTCCACGAGCATGTTCAGCGGCCGAAAGTTCCTTCGGCTGCCGAACCTAGTTTCTCCCTTAGTGGCAGAAACTCAGCTCTTCTATGCATGTACGCCTCCAAAACTTCCCGAACATGCATAAACCTATTCTACAACACACATACACATGCATACCAGCTCCTAGGGGCTTCAAACTATCCTAAGCCCCATCTACAACACATCAAACATGCATTGGCAAGCCACATTGATAAAAAAACACAACATAACTCAAAAACCTAACTATGAGCTAAACATGCATTCTACCCCATAGATCTTCATAAAACTGACTTAAAACATGCAATGAGCTTAAGATCGGCTCTTACCTCTTGAAGATCGAGAGAGAGAGGACCTAATCTTGGAGGTGGGAGATTTTCAACTTCCTTGGGTCTCCAAGCTCAAAACTTGCTCAAAACTTGAAAATCTTCAAAACAAGATGAAAACTTGTGAAATCGTGAAAGATTTGAAGGAAGAACTCAAAGATTGGTGAGGGACGGCGGAGAGCTCACCTTGGCCGAAAATGGGGAGAAAAGCTCGCCCGTTTTTGGCTAAGGGACCCTTTTATAGTGGCTGGCCAGGCCACGTTCGGGGGCCGAACGTGCCTCCGCATGCATGCCATGTTCGGCGGCCGAACCTGGACTTCCCTCACTTATGCCTTCGGGGGCCTAAGGCACACCCGAAATGCCTGCAGGTTCGGCGGCCGAACTTGAGGTTCGGCGGCCGAACTTGAGGTTCGGCGACCGAACCTGGGTTTTCCTCCAAGGTTGTTTTCATGCAAGAACTCATTTCCTTTTTACTTAAAATCATGAAACACATTAAAACATTTTATGAAAACATGTTTCTACCCTACTAGAGGCTTCCGACATCCGAGATTCCACCGGACGGTAGGAATTCCGATACCGGAGTCTAGCCGGGTATTACACTATGCCTCTCGCACTATATAAGAGAAAGACCATGGTGCCCGTTCTACACCCCTTACACTGTGGATATGTTATGTTATGTTACGTTTAAGAGAAAGTCCTGAGGAGCACCCATTGTGGGTTGGGAAATATTGGTATTATGGACAAGTCCATCTTGATGTGAATTATCTGTGTTATGATGCATTCATACGATCATATACCTTATTAAATTGTTTTATGATTATATTTCTGCTCACTATACTCTAGTAGCTTATCCCTTTCCTCTGACCCCAAGTTTGCAGGATCAGAGTTAGCTCGGGAGGTCAGCAATATTCTATGGTATAGCTCTCATGTAATAGTATGGTTGTGGATATATAATGTATTGTGATTTAGAATTATGCTTTGTCCGAACTTTCTTTTATTATCTCCTTATTAATATTCTTATTTTATAAAAGTTTTAATTTTATGTTATGTTTGAACCAAACTGAAGTATATAATGATGACCATACTAGAGTATTTAATGAGACTCTAGTATGGATTTATGTTTCAGTTATATATGTATGCACATGCCGAGTTTTGGCTCATGAGATTAAATGTTTATATACGTTTTTAAGATCATATATGGGATTATATCAGATATAATGGGATGTATAGTAGGCTTGCTATAGATTTCGGCGACCTTAAGTTGATCTGAACACTAGCGTCAGTAGCGGTTCGGTTTTTGGGTCGTTACAATAGTTAAGTACTTTGGTAAGAGTACTAACAGATAAAAGGTTAATAAAGAAACAAGGAACATAAATAACAGAGGATGACTGATATTTAGAGTACAAACAATAGAACCGGTTCTAGAGATAGGAGTGAAGGAACCAAGTTCCTGCTATTCTAATAGTATCCTTTTGTAAACATGAGAGATAAGTAAAGAAGCCTTTAAAAAAGTCCGTCATATGTCTATTTGCACTAAAATCAATAATTCTAGAAGCAGTATTAAGAGATGAAACAAAAGCATATCAGAGACCCTTACATTACTCATACTAGTCACATTCTTCTCTGTCATTTCAAGGAGAGAAAAAAAATCATTTTTCTGCCTAAAAAAGAAAAAAATTACTATTCACAGAGAAAAGCTATTGTTCACTAGCAAAAAAGTATGGGTTTGGATTGGTCAAAGGCGCACGTGACAAGGAGTTAACGAGAAAGGAGTGCCATCGGAAAAGAGTGCCATCGGAAAAGAGTGTTAGAGAGTGACTCACGCGTCGGCGCACGGAGAAAAGTGCTGAAACTGGTGGTGATGCGTGAGCTCATGCACGTGGCTAGAATAGTGCTGCGTCGCCGGAAAAAGGCCGAAAAACCGATTGGTCTTCGCATGATATGGAAGGTGTGGATCAACTCTCTCTCTAGTGTCGCCTAGAAGTTTGACCTATAAAAAACTTTAACTTTGTGAACAGTACCAAGAATATTTGTACCAAATAATGTTGACAAATCTTTAATACCATAAAAAATTTTAGGAGAAATTTTTTATTTTATTCCAATTAAATTGATATTTATAAGATTTGAGTATTTATATATAAAAAATCAAACTAATTTAAAAATATTTACAATAAAAATAAAATCTCTATAATAAAATCTAATTAGGATTCTAAAAATCTAAATCCTATTAATTAGAAATCTTTTATTTTGATCACCATGTACCTTTAATCAATTTTTAAATTATTACTTATACACATATAAATACATTTATGATATTAAAATTCTGAAAAATGCTCATTTTCTGAAAAACCATATGAAAGCATTTTTCTTGATTTTATAGTGATACATAATTTTTTTTAAAATTATTTTTAATGGGGAGAAATATTTTCATGAAAGTATCACAAGTTGTTCCTCCTAAAAAACTTGTGTAACTCCAACCTCAACTGAATTTCTATAAAACAAAAAAAGAAATAAGTTTAATGGATAAATTAAGTGGAGTAAAAATGAATAAGATATTTTAGACGAGGAAAAAAGATTTAAATAATTATTATCGGTAAATTTTATAATATCTTATAATTAGATTTAAATAAAAAAATTAGATTTTTTAATATCTTATAAAAAAATTTTCTTTTATAAATTTCAATCCTTCTGAATACTAACTTCAATATTGAATTCTTTTTAAAAAAAATTATTTATTAATTGTTAAAAATATATTATTTTTAATTTGTGATTTTTTATGTAATTAGATTTTTTTTGTTAATTTTATAAATTTTATATTGCTTAAAACTTATAAAATATTTGAAATGAAATTTTATTGAATTGTTTTTTCAATATAATTATTTGGTTCATTTATATATTTTAAAAGTTTGCTTTAAAAAATTTCAAAATTTATATTATAATTTATGAATTGTCGTTTCTCAATATTATAGAAACTGGCAATTTATCTAATAATTTTACATTATTAAATTATTTATACTTTTTTATAATTATTTAATTTTTATTAAAAACAACTTATTATTTAGTAATTTAATATTATCAAGATTATTGTTTTATGTTATTTTTCAGAATTATTTAATATTTAAATATATTATTTAATAATCTTATCTTAAAAAAATTATATTTTAGTATTTATGTATTACCTAAAATTTATTTTTTATTTTAAATTAATTTAAATAATAAAATTATCATCTAATTTATATTTTTATTTAAAAAATTTAATATCACTATACTTTTATGGATATATTTTATAATTTTCTTAACTAACTATTAAATTAATTTAAATGATAAAATTATCATTTATTTTAATTAAATAATAAAATTATCAATTATAATATAATTAAAGAATATTATAAACAAATAAAAAAATTAAAAATATTATCGAAAATCTCAATATTTATCATTTTTTTCTATTTTTATATATAGTATATATATATATATATTATAAATTTAAATTATAAAAAAAATAACTGAAAGTATTAAAGTATAAATAATAATAAAAATTTTAAAATTTAAACATATTACGTAATATCTTAATTTTAATTATCTAATATTTTGATATCATTTTAAAAAAAAATTAAATAAAATTATTTATTATTTTATTATTATATTTAATAAATTAGATGATATTATAATTTATTTTTAATAAAGAGTAGATTATGATTCAATTGTTTATAAATATTATTTAGATTTATTAAAATTAATTGTGAGGTAAAATAAATTATTTATTTAGATATTTTTTTAAAAAAATTGAAATGGTATACTATCAAAATTAAATTATTTTTATAATAAAATTTAAAATTAATAATATAAGAAATTTTTCTCAGTTTTTAATATTATAGATATTCTTTACTTTTGCATCAATTATTCATTGAAAATATTATTATTTATTATTTTATATAATATATTAATTTAATAAATATTAAAATTTAATATTTTATTATTGTAATAAATTATTATTAATTATTTTAAAAACTATAAAAAGAATAAAATATTAATAAAGTTAATTTAATTTATTATATTTAAATTTAGTTAAAAAAATTAATTATTAATTTTATTATAAATTTGTAAATGAAGCGACTAATAAAATGTAAAAAAATAATTTATAAATATCGTCAAAAAAATAAAATTCTAATAATAATATTAAAATATCAAACTTTACAATACTATTAAAATATTAAATATTAAATAACAATATTTATTTATGAGTATAATAATTTTTTTAAATAATTATAAAAAGATTTAAAATGCTTAAAAAAAGTTAATAAACAATTTTTTTAAAACTATTTAGATTGAAATTATTATTTTATCATAATATTAATTTTTATTCGAATGCATAATTAAATATTATTAGATATTTTATCATAATAATTATTAATTGTAAATTCTTTAAAATGATAATAACAAAATAATAAATGTAAATATATCCTTTAAATCTCTACTATTTATAATATTAAAATTGTAAAATCAATGAAATAAAAACATAAGTGCATAATAAAAGTAATTTAATTTAATTTTATCATTTTTTAAATTTTCAATTACCATAATATTAATAAAATAATATTTAACTAGATGAGACTTTTACTCTCAAAGAAACTTTAACTTGTTAAAATAGCGTAGAGATATATATATGTGGATATTAAAATTGATTCTAAAAGTATGATAGATATTTTCAAATTCTATGAAGATCATTGGTCTAATTTTAGAAAAATTATTTTAAATAGTAGGACTCTTTTTTTTACAAATTTTAATTTAAACGATAAACTCAGCTAATATTCGTTTTAAAATGTGATTTTTATTTTAAATTTTATTTGTAATTCTCTTTTACTTGAAGCTATTAGTTTTATAACGTTAACTTTAATATAGTAATTTTGAGTTTAAAAGAAATAATATTATAATTAAAAAAAATTCTGATCATTACAAATATACAACAAAGTTCATTTATTAATAAATATCTAGAGTTAAATGCAAAATAATTTATTGGTAAAAATAACAGTAATCAGCGTACTGCAATTTTTTTGTCTTTTTAGCAAATAGTATAGTGCAATTGCTGCGACGCATACACATGTATAATTAATATTTTAAATTTTATTTAAATATATTTATTTTAATAAATTAAATTATTTTATTAAGTTTATACTAAATAATTAAAAAATAATTTTTTTTCAACAATAACATGCAAAAAATTGTACCATAAATCCTAACAAAAATTAATATAATAGAAAATTATCCGAGTATCTCTAACCCAATAAGTTGGATTTATTTATTTAATATTTTTATTTATGAAAAAATTATATTTAAATTTTAATATAAATTAATATTAATTTATAAATATTTAAATTTTAAATAATACAAAAAGATATTGAAACTTAAATGCGACTCAGTTTTTTGAACTTCTAAGTTGTATCTCACTAGAAAACACAATCTGATATACAAACTTTTGAAAGGACACCTTTTGGCAAACCCCACAAACTACAATTGAATCCTTATTCTTTAATGAATAATTTAATTTCTAAAATTTCTTTTTAGTAACAAAATAATCTTAGCAAGTCGACTCTTGTTGACAAAATAAAAATTCAATTACTAAATTATTTTATAATTAAAATAAAAAAATTAAATTATAATTTTTGCTAAACCTCAAAGGATAAATTATTCAATATACGCATTCCACAGTGACATTTAATCAGCTAGCAAACAAGAGTTTACATGGTAATACCATTTAAAACACTCTTTATATACTAATTAGAGTGTGTAAATAATATTAAAAATAAATTTATTAAATTTTAGTAAAAATAACAAACAATAAAACACCTCTCTAATGATTTATTTTCCCGGAAAAATAATTTTAAACCCTCAAACCTCAAAAAAGTGGAAAACAGCAGCAACAAAAGGCAAACATAATTAGTTCATTCTTTTAGCCAATAAATTTTCACATGAATTCATTTCCTTATCAAAAGCTCATAGATCAATGATTTTCTAAAATATAATTTTATAAGGTATGGTTTTTTATATGTTTTAAACCATACTAATTTCCTGTTGTTTGGGAAGAAATAAAGAATTTTAAAAGTATTTGAAAAGTTTTAAAAAGAAAACATTCTCAACCCACCAAATTGGTGGATTGAAATTGAGGGTTTTTGAAGGTTTTTCAAAACCTCCAAAAATCTTATTTTAAAAGCTTTAAACCCATTTCCAAATACAGTTTCAAGGTTTTTAAATCTTAAAAAAACTCTTTATTACCTTTAAAAAGCCTCCTCCCAAACAAAGGGTTGGGGGAGGGGTTAGAATTCACAAGGATAGATGCATTTTGCAGCTACTTTTGATTATCTACAACTGCCAGAAAAAGGATAATCTATTTCTTAGTAACACGTAGATAGATTCGCCAGTCTTCTGAAATTCATTTGGAATTCCATGAGATAGTCTGTAATAGATAAAAAAAGCATCTTTCTATTTCTTGATAACAACGTAGCTCGATCCGCCAGTCTTCTGAATCTTAGAAATTCTCCTCAGAATTTCAGCAAAAGCCTTCTTATCCTGCAAGAATGAGCTTTGTGCACTCAGAAGAGATAAAGAACTGAAAACTTCCAGCAGTTGCAAACATTACTTGTTATTCTTCCAAACAAAAGGGGGGGAAAATCAAGGTTCAATTACTGCATTATTTGGAAAAAGGAAATGCAACTTATATGGATACAACTACTTTTAAGACTGGAAATTCATGGTCAGATGTTCAAGAACAACAGTCTATGTTTTATGCAGCAAGTAGATATTTTAATAGTATGCAAGACATTCTAAATTAATAACCAAAAACACTAGATAACAAAATTGACTAATAAGACATTTATCATTTCTATCTGAGGTGAATTGGATTATTAAAACTGGCTTGGTAAACCTGATGATACTACTTGATAAACAAATATGCAAGAACCCAAATAAGTTAGAGAAGGGTCGACAAAGAAGCCCCAGCACAAACTGATATACAAGGAGGAATAGGATCATACCTCAGGATCTTTCAGTCGCGACTTAAACCTAGCAACAAGATCCTGTGTAGTCACAGGCCCATTTTGCAACAAAACAGCCCTGATCTCGTCTTCAGTGACAGGTGATGTGGACCCTGTTTTCAGTGATGATGGTAGTGCCACTTTAGGAGTTGCACTGCTTTTAGCAGCAGGAGTGCTTTCCTCTTTCACAGTAGGTTTTAATTCCTGAACCAGAGGCAAAACAACTTATATAAAATTGGCATTCCAGTGTTTGATAATTTACCATATTTATAATATCTTAAAAATAAATGTAGCAAGTTTATCAAAAGCAACATCATACATTTTCCGCCTTCACCTTCTTTTGAGGTCCAGCACTGGATGATTTTGCATCATCACCATTTAATTTTCTTTTTCCCTTCACTGACTTGGAAGTCGATGGGGTCCCTTTGGCGGAACCAGAGGGCATTGGTTTTGCAGGACTGTTATCAGAAGGTTCCTCCTTAGGTGCATCCTTCTTTGGAGCCAATACAGGAGAAAGATCATCTTCATCCATCTGGAGAAAGCCAACAGGGAGACCACTTGAATAGAAGAAATCAAAACAGTCGGGCTAAAAGAACAAGAGTCGATACAGACATCACATATTATCAAATTAAAGAAAGCAATGCTGCATCCCTTTAAAGAAATGCGATCTATAATACCTAAGCAGAAGACCATCAAAGCAACATGCAATCACATTATGTTTCACATCAAAACATAAAGTCATGCACCAAAGAGGCTCTTAAGTTATCAACATAGCAGATACTAAAATTAGTAAATTGCAAAAACTTACATCCTCATCATCATCATCACCGTCTGCATCTGAATCATTCATTCCACTGGCTCTCCCAAGGAGCTTCTTCAACTCCTTACCAGATTTACTCAATCCACCCTCCTCATTCTCTTCATCTTCATCATCTTCATCCTGCAATATGAAAAACCAAGTGTTGCTATGATAGAGAACATCAGAATATGTAGTTAAAAGGCAGAAGAAGTTCAGTAATCCATTTGAAATAATTCTCAACAATAATTTTTTTTTATTTACAAATCACAATAAATGCTCAAAACATACAATTGCCTTTTTATTCATCAGTAAAGCATATTTTCAAAAATTCAAACTTGTAGTGATGTAAAATTTTACTCATCCTATTACTAGTGACTACTTACTATGACTCTCTCCCATGAGCATCCACAATTTTCTACTCTTTTCATCACAAAGACCTATCTTTTGTTCGCTTATCCCTGATTCCTAATAAAATACAATTCGGCATACATCTCATGTACCACACCTTAAATAGGATAACACTACTGCATGCACTGCCAAAAAAATATATCAAACCTAAGAAAATAGGCAACAAATTTTCCCTGCCAAAGTGAAAAAGCAAAACAAGATAGTTCTCTTAACTCATTTGTTTCACCTTCCATCTCAATAATCGCAAAATGCCATAAACAATACTCTTGACAATATATTTATCACAAACATAATGTTGCCTTTTTATTCATCAGTAAAGCATATTTTCGAAGATTCAAACTTGGTAGTGATGTAAAATTTTACTCGTCCTATTACTACCGACTACCAACTACTTACTATGACACTCTCCCATGAGCATCCACAATTTTCTACTCTTTTCATCACAAAGACCTATCTTTTGTTCACTTATCTCTGATTCCTAATAAAATACAATTCGGCATACATCTCATGTACCATACCTTAAATAGGATACACACTACTGCATCAAGCACCACCAAAAAAATATATCAAACCTAAGAAAATAGGCAACAAAAATTTCCCTGCCAAAGTGAAAAAGCAAAATAAGATAGTTCTCTTAACTCATTTGTTTCACCTTCCATCTCAATAATCTCAAAATGCCATAAACAATACTCTTGACAATATATTTATCACAAACATAATGATATGCACAGATTTTACATAATAAAGGAGTCCTTCTACATCTATAATAAAAGAGTCATTCTACATGCGCATAAATATAACAATATGAACAATTTTTGCCTGCTTGGCTATCTTTTGGTTACTTTTACACTGAAGCTCCCATCAAGATCTAATTATCAAAGCATATCACTATAAATTTTGAGCTTTGAAGCCTTGACACCAAAGCACTTGCGGATCAAATAATGCAAAAATGAGAGACCTGATGTGCCACAATAACAAACCCACATCAAAAAGTGGCAGAAACAATCATATACCTGCTTGATTTCTGGAGGAGCAGGAACCTCAGGGGCCAAATCTTCCCGTTCCTCAGGATCATTACCAACTGCTTCATCATCGTCAGTGAAAATTTCTTCATGCTCCCAATCATCACCTAACATCCAAAAACACAAGCTTAACAACCTATCAATAAGTATATTTTTTTAAAAAAATTTGCAAAGTTCATGAAATAAATGCATATTCAAAAATATAAATAAAATTTCACAACTAAATAATAAGCATAGGTACAACAATAAAGACATTAAATTTATCATTCTACGATTCTTAGAAACAATTAACATTAATCAATTTCAAGGTCATTGTTAGTTGAGAGAGAGAGAAAGAGAAAGACAAGAGGAAACACCAGAAACTAAAGGAAGAAAGCCTAAAATGGCCCATCTGGGAAAAAGAAAAAGGAATGCCATGAATAACAATCATTATTCTTACTTAACAGTAATAACGCTTGTTACAGCTAAATAAAATGCATGATGAATGTTGCACCTGCATTTTGTTTGCCTATATACAACAGGTATAACAGTAACACCAAGGTCTTCATAAGCTATAAATAACAGCTAGCACATTGTTTAAAACCATTGAGAAACCAAATGGAAGTCCATTTGTGCTTGGTTCATATTGTACCATTTTCACGATTAAAAATGAAAGCAAGTTGCAAAAATTACATGAAATCGTAATGCTGAACCAAACTAGTTTCCTTTTCTTGAGGAAAAAAATGAAAACTGCAATATACAAGTGATCCTGAATGCCCTCTAGACTGAGATTGCACTTCACAGTTGAAAATTAAAATATGATATTTCCTGTCAAGTTAACTGAAATAGGAAAGGGGATTGCAGAACATCTTGCATCACATGTACATTAGAAAGAAGAGAATTTCACCCCATGGTGACAAAAGCAGGATTAGTGGAAGAATGCATTAGAAATCAGTAGCTATTTGTGACTGACGTATTTAACAAATAATAGAGGGAAATACTCACCCTTCTCAGGATCATCATCATCAATATCATGATCACCTCCCCTTGGACCTTCCTCATCATCATCACCACCACGTTTGTTGAGTCCAAGTCTATTTTTCCTCGCTGCCTCCTCCTCTTCGTCTTCATCTCCCTTATCAGACACATTGCCTTCTTCATTGCCACCTGTTTTTCTACGTCCCCTTCCACCAGCTGTTCCACTTTCTTTATCATCAAACTTTTCCACTTCACCAAATGCAGCAGCTCCATTATTTGCAGCTTTCATCATCCATCTTTCGTATCCATCTGCAGTCTTTCTCCTGTTCTTCATCTTCTCTTCCGCTTCCTCCAAAGTCAGTTGCTTATATTGAGCAACCTTATTAAAGTTATACCTATTGAACATGTCAAGCAACCATTATGAACCCAGTGCTTGCTAGGAAAAGAGAGTTAACATTCTATCATCAATTATCTTTCAAAACATAATGAAAAATTGTCAACCTTGTATCAGTTCCAACATGAATAATTAATTAGGTAGAATAAGACAAGTTGATTTTCTTTTAAGGGAAACAAAAAACACTTACATCAGGATATTGTATCTCTTATAGAGTAGTCCAACCCAAATAAAGAACCATGAACTGCAAATATATAAAGATGACTATGCATACCAAGAACCAGCAGGAATAGCCACAAACTCTTTTCCCTGCAATATCAGTAAGTAGTAAGTTGCTGATTGTGAGCCTTCAAGATGACCGTGGTACTGCTGGCCCGTTTCATCCTCCAACAACCAAGGTTTATTCTTGTATTTCTCCTAAACAATGCAGATTACACAAATAAGAATAATGTTATCAACACCCTAACCAGAGTGTGCGTGAGCAGGGCCAGATAAACTAATTTCATCTGTCATAACTAGTATATGAAATAGTTAGTAGAAAAGAATTAATTTTAATCTGACACAATTACTTGTACACGCAAATTACATAAATATCAACCTTCTTAGCTTGAAACGGCTACATAAGGGGTCATGGTTTTAAACCGCACAGCTTGCGGTCGCGGGTAACGGAAACAGGCCTGTAACGGTCATAACGTAACAGTAACGGCCTGTCGCTATGCAAATTTTTTTGAAAAATTTGCAAAGTTAATGAAATTAATAAATATTTAAAGGTACAATCAAAACGAAGTTATACAAGTTAATAATAAGTATAAATATAACAAATAAACAAAAAATTTACAATTTTTAAACATCATGCATGATAATTAACCTCATCAGAATGAGCGTTTAGTAGGTTGTTGAGTAGATCCACTTTGTTCTTCTAATAAAAGTTATCAAACATTTTAACTTCTAATCATTCATATTTATACATTCACTACAAAGTAAAAACTAAAGGGATTAAAAAAAAACTCTAAAAATTATTGAAAATAATAATAACTTAAGTTCTGAGTTTGTAATCAAAATTATCTAACATTCTAACCTCTAATTATTTTTATTTTTGCATTAACTACAACAATGATTCAAACAAATCTAACATTTGTTGAAAAAAATAATAAAAGCTAAATTTTTTGCACAATAGATTTTGAAACCACTCTAAAATATAAAGTTCTTGATACTTGAATAAGTGAACAGAGGAATCTGCAGTCCTTAGTAGTCAAGCTTACAAAAATTTAGGAGAAAGTTGAGAAGAGAGCTTGAGAATTGAGGGAAATCTAATGTTTTTTTTTTTTTTAATTTTGGCAATTCGGCTTGGGAAAAATGAAGTGATAAGGCTGAAAAGAGAGTTCTCAAGCCTTCAATTATTCAAATATCACATAAAGAAGGCTGTCCCAGCAAGAACACAACATTCTCTGCAAATTCCTGCAAAGAAAAGAAAATAACGGTCGTGACTGTTATATAACGACCATTACTCTTAACAAAATTTTATTGCCGTTAAACAACAGCCTTAATGGCCACGGCCTTCTCCAAAACCTGTAAATAACAGCCGTTATGTTACGTAACGACCGTTATTTAAAACCATGTAAGGGCTTAACACCCAAGGCTAAGCAACAAATTTCCAAGAATATATAACACCACCAATGTCATGAAGGAGACAACTAAAAAAAAACTGTGAAGCCAGATCTAAAAGCACATCTGTTCTTAAGGGCAGCAAGCTAGCAAAATTTGCCAATGAGTAGCACAAGTATCAAACTATGCAAACTCCTTATCATTAAAAATATCTGATTGTACACAGGTTGAATCATCTTGTTTCCTTAATTTCTTTCCTCATCGAAGAAAGGAGAAAAATGTGAGAAGATAAAGATAAGGAAAAAAGAAAACCAGGGGGGGGAGCATGTCTTATTTCACATTGTTTGACACGTTCCATGCAAATTTATGGATATACTGTATCCTTGCAGACATAGTTGATAAAGACACACAAGGCACAAATTGCACAAGGCACTAGCCCTACCAAATTTCTTGCAACAAAGGCTACCCCCACGACACTTGATCCTGACCTACTAAAATCTAGTGTTGAGACAATGGAAAGTCACTGAAATATTACCACAAAACCCTAGAGAGTCACAAGCTACAATGCTTCCATTTCTGAACATGCAGCTGATATCTCTCATTCTACCTTGTTTCAATTCCCTTTTTTTCTATACCCTTGGCTCTGTTCTAATTCAAGGATCCACAATGTTTCTTCAAAAGTTTTTTCCCCACACACGTGACTTGGCAGAGTCAAAATATTCAACATTGAACTTGATCTTTCCCAATTACAGAACAATATATGGAAATTGCTTAAATTTGAGGCTTATAAGAGTTTTAAATCATTGAATTAAATTCTTATTTTAAATTTCAAAAATTTTATCTGGTTTGAACTTCTCAATTTGAAATATTGAAATAGGTATCATATGATTTCAAACCCATAAGGCTCCTTTAAAATTATATTTGATTTGAACTTAACAAATTTAGATATTGAAATTTAGGAATCATATGCTTTCAAGCACATCTGATTGGAAAACATAACCAAAAGATTTAGATACCTCCTGTTCATTTCCACATACAAGTTAATACATTTTATAACATTTTATCAATTTTCAAGCAAATGATGTTTGTTTTGCATTTATTTTCTTGGTGATTTGTTTAACTTCAGGTTGAACCTAATAATACCTATACATTGAATTTGTTTCCAATATTAGATCTTATTTAGAATTATTTTCAAATTTCAAATCTTTTTGCCCCTCAACTCTAAAATGTTAGTTATATACACTACAGCCGATCAGTTGGTTGTAGTTAGACATCATATTTCATGTATTTTAAGTATTTAATACATTTCAACAAACGCATTTATTTATCATTAATATTCACTTAAATGAATCTCGAGTAAAGATAAAGTCCATGAGACTATATTAATATACAAAAAAAATTATAATGTGGTCATAATTGTGAGATTCCTATTGCATTTAACTAATGTCTCTAAATGTTCCTAGTTAATGTTTTTATCGTTATTGAATAACTATTAGAGCTGTTAAAACTGGTACATAATTTGTTTTTTCCTTTCAGAGGAAAAGACCGATCTTATAGGTTGAGATATATGAGATATAAATAAATACGCTAAACCGACCAGTCTGAGAAATTCATATGAAGAGTAACATGTCTATAAATTACTTAAGTGATGGTTGTACAAATGATTCTTTGACTTGAAATCAATAAATCATCTTGTATAGAGACTTCTACGCTTTGATTCATCTTACACAGACTTAGTTTACGAGTAATAAATGTGGATGAATTGGATATAGTAAAAATTGTATAAAAATGTTTATGTGATTGAGATAGGATTCATCACCCTAAGTTTTTTAAGGAAATGTCCCATTTGTTCTCTGTTGGCATTAATCATGAAATCCTTGAGCAACGTGGAATGAAATTAGCAAATTAAATTTGAAATTTCATTCAACAAGTCAATGGCCAATAAATGAGAACTAATATAATTTAACATAGCAAATACACTCCATACATTAATGTTAAATCAAGACATTTGTGATGAAAGAATATTAATTCGCAAAAAAAGTTAAAAGCTAACACTCAAAACATTTTCTCCTTCCCAACACTTGGAACTGTTCTGAGGTTTTTTGATTGGTATTCTGTGTGGATATTGTTAGAAATCGTAAATTTAGACAGTTTGTGGTTTGCGACAACCCAACCGAGACAATCAATTTCATGTTTTGCTACAAAGAAAATAAAAAGTATTTATTTTCTCTACACTATTCATTTAAACGTGATCCATGTTAGAAGAAAAATTTTTATTTTTCCTATTCTTTCCATTGCGTTTAATCCGATTAAATCCCAACACAAAACCACTTTGCACCTTACCACAACTTGAACGTCAACACCCATGCATACAAAATAATAAGCATACAAAATAACAAGCATACTAAGGCGGTAGTGATGCAGACTCGTATCAGGTAGGAATGAAGAGGTAGAACAAAAGTGACATGGTTTGAAGCAAAAGAATAACTAACAAAAAGTTACAAACTAGACAAGACCTTGTCATATTATTAATGCATTAAATGTCAACTAGTAAAGAAATATGGCAAGTTAATTAGAAAAACATTGAGATTGAAGTGCAGTGAATTCATCACTCCGATACATTGTATTTCATATCATTTATGACACAAGGCATGTTTAATATAGTCCTTTTTTTTCCAATTCCAGTATGAAAATAAACTGAAAAATTAAAATAGAATCAAATTCCATTCCACATAAACCTAACACATAAGAGAATCGACCATTCCATTTCCCATAATATTAATTCTAATTTTGTTATTGATTCCGGAGCCAAACCCAACTATGACCACATTTAACTCTCCAAGGTGTTAGCACAATGCTCTAAACTATGTAGGCACATGACTAATCATACCAAAATAGCTAGATATCAACAAGTATTGAAACTAAGCAATAGCCAATAAGAAATGAAAACCCAATACCCGCAATGCATCAGTTAGTTGACGTCCTTGAAGTCCTTCTTTTTGGAGTGACCATTTATTCTCAGCATTTTTCTTCTTTGAAAAACTTGGAAGCCCTGTCACAAATCTCCCAATAAAGTAGTTCTTCTCGCTGCAAGGACTAGCTCGAACATTATATTCCTAGATAGAAACACCAGAAAGTAAATAGAAGTTCAGCTTTCAAATAAACACATAATTTATCAATCAATCAATTCCCAATGAGTTCCAAAAACAATAGGTTATTATCACGAATAACATAAATTCCATACACTAAAACAATGGGGGGAATGTGATGTGACACTGTATAATCACTTCACATGAAAATTCCTTATATCAAAAACCATCAATATTGACTTCTATATAAAGAATAAATATAGAAACTAAATAAAAATAAATAAGGAAAGAAATGGGTTGGGGATGTGGGGGGAGAGCAGAACAATAGTAGCATTGTTGTAGTGCTGTAACCAACAAATAAGAATAACAAAAAAGGACCAAATTCAACAAAAAGAAGCTATTATAAATAGAATTTGAGAAAGGAAAAAAACAAACCCGAATCAACCGAGTTACCACAGCCCCACAATCATAGCATTTTCCACGATTCTCAGCCATGGTTTTGCCACAGGTCAAGCATAGAGTCATGTGCTTGCAGTTGCTTCCATATAAGTCTGTGGTGGATCCACATCCACTACATGACGACTTCAATATAAGATCAAACGACATTTTCCCTCCACCTTCAAAACCCACAAAACATCAAATTTCAAAAGAAGCAAACAGAACAAACAACAAAAGGTAAGGGTGAAACGAAGAAGAAACAACCTAGCATTTTGAACAAACAAACAAAAAACAGCATTAGTAAGTTATTTTTAACTTATGAAATCGATTAAAATACAACTGATCAATATTTTGAGACCTATAAAGAGGCCCTTTCTCAAATTTTTAGCAAAAGTATTTTAAAAGCTCACCCATTTTGTGCAGTCAATGGTTGGAGGAGGAAGATGCTAAGTATACAATATAACAATATAACAAGGGGGAAAAGAAATCTTGGGTGCTAGACGCAAAGCACATATACATACCAGAGGGAGATAAGATAAAAATAAATAAATAATAAAATTTAATGTCTATAATAATAGATATAGAAAACTTTAACACAATTCTCAAAATTACTGATCTAAAAAGCATTAATAAGCAGAGATTAATCCATAAAATGAATATAGACTTCACCATTTTTTCTCCTATTTAAGGGAACACTATAAGCATTTGTTGGAAAATAAAATAAACTAAAATTTTGCACATCCAAAAATGAAACCAAATGGCACTGTTAGTGTTATTAGAAATAAAAAGGGTGAAAAGAAAAACAGCAAGTTTAGATAACCTAGAGACAAAGGACCCAAATAATATGTTAATATTTCTTTATTTTTTGGAAAAAAAAAAAACAAATGGCTTAACAGCACGCTAGTGAAGAAAAACAAAAACAAGCTAAGAGGTAACTGAACCTAGACAAGCAGAGTCAAGCTTTGAAAGCTCAAGCTCCGTTTGCAAAAGAATTTTGAGGCTGAGCACTAATATGAGAGCTCTTGAGCTTGGTTCATGAACATTTTGTTGAACTCAGCTCGCTGTGAGCTCATTTATCACAATAACCAGCCTAGCTCGAGCACAGCCCAGTTTAAACTCGTTTGAAAGCTCAGCTTATTAATATACTAGTTAAATCGTCTCATTTAGCTCAAAAAAGAGCTCCTTTAAAAGATGGGGCTTCAGCTCGAGATCCAAGAGCTCAAGTTCGATTTCAAGCTCGAGACCAAAGAGCTCCAGCTCAAATTTCAGATTCAGAAACCAGACTGTTTGTGGCACATGCTTAGTCTGTCATTGGTCGTTACTAAAATTTCAGATTTAGAATGAAAAACCCATGGTATTCATCTTCATGAAGTCCCAACAAACATCAGTACAAAGAAAAGCACATGATTTAGACTGAAATACAACATGTGATTTTTCAACCAAACAAACACAAACCTATAAAATTTCAACAACCAAATGGCTAGAGGACAGTCGCATAATGGAAAACAACAAACAGCAAAAGAACATGTATTTTTTCAACCAAACAAACACAAACCCATGAAATTTCAACAACCAAATTGATAGATTTAGGTATACTAACTGCAATCGAAGTTGCCGACTGAATAAGCAACGAAGCAGCTTCAATGAAATCGAACAACGGTGACAAAATCGGAGCAGCAGATGAAATGAAAATGGTGGCACGCAGCTGAAAGGAAGCAGTAGATGAAATCGAAGAACAGGGCCGCTCCTCGTCAAGATGAATCGAACAAAGGTGAAAAAGTACAAGGCGTGCAGCGGTGCGACGCAGCTACAACGACGGTTGAACCAGAGCTCCTCCTCGTTCTCCAGTTGAACCACTGGTCGAAATCGGTGCGTCAGGGGCTCGAGGCATGCGGCGGATGGCTACGGCTGGAGAGTTCTCTACACGATGGGGGAAAATTTGGGGGGGCTGGGAGCGTGGGACACCAAGGGCACGAACTATTAGGCTGTTAGCTTTTATGATTTGTTGTTCTTTTTACCCTTTGTTTGGCTGTGTAATCGAATTGAGGAGAAATTAAAAAGGTTAAAAAGTGATTTTTTTTTTTTTTTTTAATGCTATTAGGATTAGTGAGTAAAATCTGAAATTTTTTAAATTTATTTAAATATATTTATTATTTTATTATTATATTAAATTTATGAATGTGGTCTAAAAAAATTACTTTATTATTATTAAATTTTAATTTTCTTATATATGACTTAAAAGGATATATTTAAATAATTTCAGCAGTAAGATATATAATGATTTCTATCTCTCTTTATTTTTCTCTAAATTAGAGAGAGATATTTTGGGCTATTGGAGGAAAATTGAGACATCAAATTTCTCCTTTTTTTTTCTTTATTTTTCTCTTCAAAATTTTTTCTAAACAAGAGAAAATGGTAGAAATTGATTTTTTTTTTTTCTCTTCTCTCTAATTTCCTCAATCCAAACAAAGGGTTAGGGTTTCTATTTTTAATATAAAAAATGCATTAAAAATAAATTTAATTAAGTTTTTATATTTTTTCTCAAAGATCAAATAAATTCAATTTAAGAATTTAGATCAAATAAATTCAATTTAAGAATTTGGATCAATTAAATGTGTGTAATTCTGTTAAGGGCTAAATTAGTTCTAATATAATATAATATTATTTTTAATAGTAAAATATTATTTTTTATAATTTAAAAAATCAAAATTTAGTATTTTAATTACTATAAAAATTAAATATATATATATAATAAATAATTTAAAAAATTACAGAAATCAAGTTTTATCATATAAAACATATTTTTATTATTAAAAAATTATATATATATATATATATAATAAGCATGAAAATAGTAGGATAAGTATATTATTTAATGTGCATTTTAGTTACTTTAAAATGATATAGTTTTAAATTATAATACAATATGTAATAAATAATTAAATTACTATAAATATAGTAATACACTTGAAATTAAAAAATAATAAAGTGATTTAAACTTCGTTTATTTCAAAAAAATATATATATTTTTACCTTTTTTATATTTGGGATATTCAAGGTCAATTAAGTCACTTTTTAAAGAAAATAGATTATTTTTCTTATTTTGAGAATTTTATTAAGATTTTTATATATAAATTTTTAATATATTTTATTTTTTAAATTAAAATTAAATAAAAAAATTATTTTATTAAAAATATTTTTTTAAAAAAATTATAAAAAATATTTTTCAAATATAAATTATTTTTTGCAAATAAATTGAAGTTTAATATATTTATAATTAAAGTTATTAAGAAAAGATAGGTGGAAAAAATATAATAATAGCTTATAAATTGGTGCATATAAATATATAAATACTTTTAAAAAATTATAGAAAAATGAGTGTATAAAATCTGTTGTCTGTTCGGTTATAATTCATGTTCAATACAATTCAAGTTCGATTCTTAGTGAAAAACCAGAACTAATGTAGATTAACATTAAAATATATTAAATTCGAGTTTTAGTAATTGAAATTACATTAATCATTTAGATATTTTAGGAGTGATAGATATCTTATAACTCCTAATAAGTGATAGAATTCTAATCCCAATAAGATATTATCCATATTAAAATGTTATTCAGTAAAATTTCATATTCTGTGTTATCTATGATTATTTTTTCTTATCTCATGTAGCATTTAATATTCTATCTTATATAGAATTTAATATATTCTATAATCTCATATACTTCTAACAATATCTAAACTCTATTCAATAAACTATAAAAGAAGCTCACACGCTTTATAATCAGGTGTGTTATTCTTTCAATAGTTAATTTAATTATTTATTCCGTACTCATACCGACTTCAATGTTAAGTCAATTATTTTTTTATTTTATTAAAAATATTTTTTATGAAAAATATTTTCTATTTCAGTTGGATTTGAAATTTTTAAAGATGGTACACACTCTTAATTGTTAGCTAGTAGAGCTCAGTAATATTACCATGTAGAGTATGTAAGATATACTCTCAAATTCTAATCAAATTTATTGATTAAAATTACTAAAACATACAATAAAAAAAAGAATGTTATGAGATGTTCTTATGATTTTTTTACTGTTCATCAACTTTTTCAGATGGGGAGGGGGTGTAGGCTAGAGAGTAATTGAGAGAATTGGCTCTTAGGATTTGAGCAATGCTCTCTTAATTCTTAAGAATTTTGCATTTGTGTGATTTGAGAGGTTATAATCAATTTAAATCTGACTCGGTCAATGAATCGATGGGAGTAGAGTGTTAAAGGTTTTAGGGTTCAATGGTAATTAAGGTCATCTCTAATGCTGCGCTAAATTCTATTTTGGCGTTGGAGATAATCCTCCAATACAGTGTCAAAATTCTAACAGAATTTTGGCGTTCATAGTGTCACGCCATATTAGCTGCGCTATTTTTTTTTAATTTATAATATAATTAAAATTTTATATTTTTTTATTTTTTTAATTTATAATATAATTTAAAATTTATATATATTTTCAATTAAGTTTAATTTTTTTCACTCTTATAATTTATTATATTTTTAATTTATTTTATATTTCTATAATTATTGAAATTTAATTTCAATTAATATATTCACAATTATAAATAATATTTATAATAAATTAATTTATTTATAATATATTATATAGAATAATTAATGTTTAATTAATGTATGTTTATAATTAATGTTTAAGTAATGTTTTTTATAATTATTATTTAATTAATACATTTTTATAATTAATATATTTTTCTTTGTTTATTTATAAAATAATTAAATATTTAAATATTGGATGAAAATATAAAATATATAAATATTTAGAGTGAATATATAAAATTATATGAATTTTTTGAGTGAAATATATAAATAGAATTAAAGTAAAATAAATAATATAATATTAAAGAGAGAGAAAAATATAAATAAAATATTTTTTATGGTGTTAAAAATGGTACAGACGCTTGAAGATAATATTGCACTATTTTGGTGCAAAGCACCAAAATGGTGCAAAAAATAGTGCACGGGATTGGAAATGGCCTAAATTAGAATTTAACCAGAATATTACTAAATAAATATTATAAAATTAATAATAATGTTTTTATTATAACCATTGCTTTTTATCTATTTTTATAAATAATTATTAAAATAAATTTACTTAAATTTAATAATTTTAAATAATAATATAATTATATCTAATAAAAAAAACTTAAAATCGAAATTTTATAATAGTAAATGAAAAATAAATATAATTATATTAAAATTATATAAAATAATAAATATAAAATTGATGTTTGGTTTAATCTTTAAGAGATAATAAAATAAAATAACTTAATAATTTAACTTATTTAATAAAATAAATTATTATTAATTTTTTAATTTAAAAAATATAATTAGGAATTACTAGCACAACATTATTATAGCATAATGAAGTTGTTCAAATGGTACATTGCTTTTTATCTCGAGAGTCAAGTTTGAAACTCTGGTGGTAACAAACATTAGATTCTTTTATTTGCGAATGGGTCAAATTCAGAAAATGAGGATCAAATCGTTTAGATTAGTTGGACCAAGATTCAATCGATTCACTTTGATTTGTATCAATTTTATTAAAAAGAAAGTTTATTACTTAAATAGAACTATACTATTATTCAATTTATAATTAAATTGATATGATTGGCTGGTTTGTTTGATTTTGACAACCATGGTTATAACTAAATCAAAATACATCCCAAGCTAAGTTTGAATATTGTTTTGCCTCTCTAGTATTGCTGGCCCTAGGTGTGTGACTTTCAAAAATATATTTTTTTTATTTCATTTGTTTATTTTCGTTCGATGAATTAGAGCTCCCAAATTTCAAGAATTAAAATCTCCCTGAAATTCTCTTAGCTGAAAGGGCCACTAAATAGGGCACATCCAGACTTGCTTTAGTTTAATTCATTTATGAATATTGTGGGACTTAAAATATTTAGGCTCAACTTATTCAAAGCAACAATATTTTGTGCCCCTCAATTGGCACTCACTAAAACCCAAGACTTAACACATTATTCTATCTTTTTTACTTTTTTTTTATTTATTTTCATGTAGGAGTTCTCAACTAATTGCTCCAGTGCTTCTAAAAATTTTAGAATCATTCTCTATAATATCCGGCTCAATGAAAAAAAGAAAAAAAAAAAACCATTAACCTAAAAAAAGAGAAAATGATGAGGATTAAATCCTCGTATGCTCTAGTTGGAGGAGAATTCTCCAAACCAGCAAAGAAAGAGCAAGCTTCTTTATAAAAATAAATAAATAAATAAAAAATATTCTTCTTCCTCTTACCACTTCTAATTTCATTCTTATCCAAAACAAATTAATTCATAAATCATTGAATCCACATTCTAGATTTTAGTTTTCAATCAAAATTCTAATCTAAAACCCTTTCCTCTCAAAGGCACCAATCCTTAAATAGGTAAGTTTTCTTCATTTTTTCTTTATGATTTTCTTCAATTGAGTTATTCTCTATTATTAAATGGTGATTTATTGTATGAGAATCTAGGGTTATAAGTTTGATTATATGGGCTGATGATGTTTTTTGTAGGGTTATTGTTTGAATAGTTTTTTTTTTTAATGAATTTCTAATTATTGTAAGAGATCGGAGAGAATTAAAAAAAAAAATTGTCTATGCATTTGAGATTTGTAGTCTAAATGTTTAATGAATAGTTAGAATTCAAATATGATTTGAGTAATCGTGTAGTTATTGTTATTGGTTTTATATTAATATTAAATGGGTTGGAGTTTAATTTTGAAAGAAAAAGTTAAGTGAATTTATCAAAGAGAATGAAAAATATGATTGAAAGAGGAGTGGAATTATTATATATATAATGTTGAAGGCTCCAAATGGACATTTTAAACTCCAAATGGACATTTTAAATTATTTGTGATATACACCGTGTTTTGTTGAGTGGATTCGACTTTTGAAAATTTAGAGAAAGATCCAATTTATGCCGGAATACTTTCAATTAGAAGATAAATCATGCATTTCATACCTCACATTTCCATTCTAGATATTTAAATTTCATTTTTTAATGTACTCTGCTTTTTTATAATTTTATGACAGCACCCACCACCCAACTCTTACTCTAGATACTAACCTGCTCCATCTACCTGGACTTTACTTTATTTTGTAGTGCAAGTAGGTGGATAAATTTATAATACCGGTACTTTTAACGAAGGCCAAGTATGTAGTTATATCCTTATAGTTTTTCATATTAGGCCATTAAAATTTTAAATTAAAATTATAATCTACTAAATATCTAAACATAAAAAAAATTAAAACAATTGAATACAATTTAACCATACTATTGATGATTTATAAAAGGAAGTAATAAATAGTTGCTAACTGTACTTGAAATTTTGCTAATTGAACTTTAAATTGTCATAAACTTAAAAAATTATACTATCCCAACTTTGTGAATTTACAAAAATTTAAAGTATAATTAGCATAATTTAGAATATCGTTAGCAATATGTGTGATTAATTTTTACTTTTTTCAATAAATTATCAATAATATCACTATTTTTATAAGTTTAAGTAATGAATTAATAGGTTATAATTTTAGCTTTCGTTTATTTGCAGAAAATAACTTGTAGTTGAAAAAAATTTTCCGTAGAAAATATTTTTTATGAAAAATACTTTTTAATAAAATAATTTACTTTTTGTTACTTAATTTTAATTTAAAAAATAAAATTTATTGACAAATTTGTATATAGAAGCCTTAATATATTAAAAGTGTGGAAAATGACTTCTTCTCAATAGAGAAAGTCATTTTTCTTAAAATGACTTATTTTTCACTTTGATTAGAAAATTATTTTTCATTAACTAAATTTTTTAAATATCCTAAACGCTAAAAGGTACATAAAATATTTTTTTTAAAAATATTTTCTGTGAAACAAATGAAATCACATTATAAGTATTTAATAGGTTAATCCTAATTAGTATAAGGGTGCAAGTATATATTCAATCTTGAATATATATATGAAATTTTATTTGTCTATTGGCTCAAAAAGTCAACAAATTTGTAATTTTTCATATTTATAGTCTAAACTTTTAATTTTGGATCAAAAAGCTCCAACTTTTGAATTTGTAGTAATTGTAGCAACTTTAAAAGTAATTTTAATCAGATTTAAATGAACTCTATACATCATTGTTTTTATCACATAAGCAACTTGATTAACTGTAATTAAATTTTAATTAAAATTTTAAATTCTTAATTATATGAAATTCCTAAATTATATAATTGAAATACTTAATTCTTTCATACTTAAATAATAATCTTAATTGATAATTTTAAGTAATTAGGGATTTAAGGGGTTAACCAAGTTTAATTCAAATTAATTAAGTTATTTATATGGTAAAAATAATGTCACACGGTGTTCCATGTGAGCTAATTTAAATTTGATCAAATTTAATTTAAAAAACTGCTACAATTATAACAAATTTAAAAATTGAAATTTTTGATCCAAAATTAAAAGTTTAGGCTATAAATATGAAAATTCATAAAGTTGGAGTCTTTTATAGCCGATTAGCTTATTTTATTATAAAAAATAGAAATTGGTAATAGTAAATTTTATGCTCTTTAAATAAATGAAAGAAAATTTATATTATAACTTAATAAATAGTCGGGTACACTCTGTATATACAACAAATAAATATTACCTTGATGACAAGTAACTTATTTTTAATTCAGCTTATATTTATATTTTCTACATATAGCTTTGAACTCATCCATACAATGCCTATAGGTCTTTTTTGTTTCTTCTCATGTTCCTTTTGAGATTGACAAATTTATAACAAAATAAGTGTAATCGAAATTCTAACAAGTTTTAAGGTTTTGAGGTCTTAAACTCAAATTGAAATTCTAATGTGTTGGCACTCAATATCTTCAAGAAATCTAAAGGGTTTGCCAGGCTATAATAGCTTTGAACTCATCCATACAATGCTTTAAAAATGATATCACATGAGTTTGATGATTCGAATTTGAACTACTCTCAAACTTCTTTCATGTCTCCTTTTGAGGGATGATCAAACTCTCATGTAGTTAAGGAGTGTTAAGCTCTGTATCATCAAGCTGTTTGACAAGCAAGGTTTAATAGCTTCAAATTATTCAGTTGTTACTTCTTGCATCTATTCAACAATTATTATAGCGATTTCATATGATAATGTATGTAGTTCATGCCTTGTATATTTATAAATGAAAATTTGATGAATGAATGCTAAACCTTACACAAACATTTAATGCGTCCAAATTTGTGCTCAAGGAATTACCATGAGGATACCTACTCATTCTTAGCCTTATGTGTGTACTGAAATTATGTAAATGAGTTAAATTTTGCTTGCCATTCTTCGGGAAAAAAATTCCCCATTGGCGGGCTGCAACTCGGTTTTGAAAATTTCAACCTTTTTAATACATTGACCCAATTTTAGAAACCAGTAGTGATTGAAAGTTCAAAAACCTTTTGATGGGTTTGCTGGATTTGAAATCACTTGAAATTTTTTTAATGAAAATTTTACTCAATGTGAGTATTAAATTTGGATCAGGTTTAACCCATTCCAAAAGTTAATTTAAGGGAGAGGAGTGCTTAATATTCGGCACATCACCTCTATTCCAAATCGATATAAAATTCAAAAATGAGAAAATTTTTGAGATGAAATTGTATTAATGGAATTTTAATTTCATCAGGGATGTTGGAAAGAGCTAGCTTTAATAGAGAGCCTAGCTATAAAAAGGAAGTTTTGGCTCCATAAAAAAGCTCAATTAGGGTTCTTTTTGTATGTTTCATTATTAGGGACTAAGATGTTAATTTGCACTGGACATGTGAAAGTTCCTTTGTCAAGAGATGGTTCAATGATATTTTTCTAAATAAGAGCTCCACAATGAATCTTCATAAAAATTTTCCTTTTACAGACTAAATAGTACTTTGACTATATTGGGAAAAACCTCTCTTCTTTTTATGTGAGTTTATGACATGTGAGATACAAGTTTAAATTTAGATTAAAAGCCTCGATTGCTGCTATTCGAACTTTTGCTGTCCTATTAATCCTTAATTAGGGTTAGTGATTCTTGAGAAAACCCTAAATTTTAAATATCCAAAGGGCCCCTTTACCCCATTATGCCACCATACATGCCAAGAGATTTTCTGCAAAATTCTCTTCCTTGTCTTCTCTTCCTCTTTAATTTTTTTTTTTTTAATTTGTTCCCTTTTGATATTTTCACCAAAACCTTGATTCTCTCTTTTTTTTTTCTTTTAAAAAAATAGAAGAGTTCTTTTTTTTTTTCTTTTTCTCCTTATCAAAATGCCTCCAATAATTAAAATCATGTTTTATGATCTAGATAAATAAATTCGAACCCGCCCACAAGTTTAACTCAGTGTTTGTGAGTTTTTCGACTTAGTGACTTAAAATTTTATTTTATTTTTTTAAAGCTTTGACTGCAGCAAAAGTTCACATTGTTGGTTATTCTAACCATAGCATAATCTTAGCCTCATAATTTGCAATATAGGTAACCTTTCAAGCAGGCTGAATCCATTTTAAGAACTGCAAAATTTAGAATCCATAAGGATTATGAGATCAAGTGGGAAGTCTCTCACATCACCACCAAGACATGCCCTACATGGTGATTACCAATTTGATTTAGTTCCTTCTACATCCCTCAGTTTTCCAGTCTATGATGCTTGTTAATACATCCTATCTTGTGAGAATTATCATGGAGTAAGAAATCTTACCCTTAGCTTTATACCAACAATTTAATATAATTGAAAGAAGTCATCTATTAACTACTATGTTGTCATATTAATTCTAACATATTAGTGTAGCAACACCATATTCTTTTATAAAATTTTATTCATAAATTATAGATAATTATTAGAAATAATATAGGATATTATAAAAACAATTCAATTATTTACTATTAAAGATGTCCCAAGTACTACTTAATTTTAATGTTATAAAACTAAAATATAAAATATAATAAATTATTATTTATAAAAAAATTATATTATAAATATTTTTATACGATTGTATGAAAATATTTAATTATTTATAAATAGATAAATAAATAAATAAATTAATATAAATATTTAAAGTTATAAAAATTAATTTTTATTGGAGTTCTGGCAGTCGTATACATTTAAATCATAACATAATATTAATTTTATAGCACTAAAATTAGATAGTATCAATAATATTTTTTATTTAAATATTAATAATAAAATTAAATATATTTTATAATATGAATAATAAAATATATTTTTATTATAATAAATAATATAAAATTAAGAATATTTTTATATTAACAACCTTAACTGTTATATAAAATAAATTTAATATTATATTATAAAAATTAAAGATAGCTAAAAAATATTATAAAACTAACTAAATATATTTTATTTATATTTAAAAAGAGGAAAACAGACTTTTTTATTATTAATTTTTTTATTTATTAATAACATGAATAAATATATTTTATAATATATATAATAAAATATATTAATATATTAGTATAATATAACAATTAAAATATTTTTATATTAATATTAAATATTAATATAAAATATTTAATATTATATTATAAAATAAAGAGTATTAAAAAATATAAGGATTACAATAAAAAAATTTAAAAAATAATAAACTGTTTAGACACATACAATTATGGGAGAGAATTTTGTAAAGAATTATTTAATAAATCTATAATTGTTATTATTTAATTTCAGTATAATAAAATTAATTTGTTAAAAATAATAAAAAATATTATCATAATATAATATATTAGGGATCATCATTGGAAATAGACTGCATTTATAACTGATACGTATTTAGTATTATAAAAACTGTTATGAATAATATTATTAAATTAATATAATATAAAATTAAAATAATATAAATATATTATTATATATAATATTTAAAAATAATAAAATAAAACAATTTTATTTTTTTTAAAAAAAAACGAAGCCTGCAGCAGCAAGCTTTCAACATAAAAAAGAATTAATTATTTTTATTTTTATATTTTAAAATCTGTTGTGGATTTTTTTTATTATTAAATTTTAAATGTCTTTTTAAACAATTTCAAGATAATATAATAAAATATTTATAACATAATTTTTATAATTAATAATATTTTATTATATTTTACATCTTAGTTTTACAACACTAAAATTAGGTAGTATTTGTGATGTATTTAAATGATAAATACTTAAATATTAATATCTTTATTTTTTAAAATAATTATCTATATAATATAAATTAAATTTTATAAAAGAAATATAATAATAATTTATCGGTAAACCTTATAACAGATATAATTTAATTACAGTGTTCTTACACTAGCATGTTAAAAATAATAAAATATAATATAAAAAATAATTAAAAAGATTTATTATTATATTCTAAATAATTAATAAATATATATATTTTTAAAATAATAATAGTGGGGAGAGAATTAAATATAAAATGTATATTAAATATCTTATTATAATATAATATGATAATTAAAAAATAAAAAATATATAAAAAATTTTATAACATGCCGCAACAGACTTTAAATTTCTAAAACTTTTTATATATAAACAAAAAAAAAAGCAAGGGTCGTATGTCTGACAAGCGCCACAGTTCAGCGCCACTCTGACAGCGCCAGATATGAGGTCTCACTGCCACGTGGGCAGTCAAAGCCCTTTTTGACGCTGGATCTAAAATGCCAAATATTTTTTTTTAAACTCTAAACAGGCAAAAATCCCATAAATCCCATAAAGGCTAGTATTGAGATTTTGGGTTAAACTAGCCCATTTCTTTTTATTTCTTCCCCTCATTCTCTTGATAATGTACTACCTCCCCAAGCCATTTTCTTTTTCTTACTCTTCCCACCACTCTATCCATCGCCCAACAATCACCATCAGACCTTCTCCTTCACGAGAACCACCCTAGCTTCCTTCCCCCTTATTATCAGCCATCCTTTTAGCTGGAATCTTGCTAAAATGAAAAAAAAAGAACATATTTGTGTTTTGTCGTTTTATCGCTCATTTGGCCTGTCATTCCCAATGATATTGGGGTATTTAGACTCCTTTCCCCATTGACTTCATATGGATGCCAAGCTTATGCATTATCATTCCCCAATTTATGGGAATGTATCTTTATAAGTTTAACTTTTTATTTTTTCTATGAATTTTGTTCTAAAATAGACAACTAATAAAAAATTCAATGTTACTAGGATGTCCTACTTGTAGAGAGCTTAGCATCGATAATAGTTTTAGAATTTATCATCACTGAAAAAAAAACTCATAAAATTTATAGTGAGATTTTACATCCAGAATTTTGTTTTCAATAAATAAAGATATATAATTACTCATGTTATTATAGGCTTTCTATAACCTTCATTTTAGAGAAATTTTACAGTAATTTAAGACAACAATTTAAGTCTGAACACATGAGCTCTAGGACTAACCTTACAAGGGTTAACACTAGAATTCATTCTACCATCTTTGCATGTCTTGGATGCATTCCAAGTGTTGAAATTGGCAATATAAGCCCTAACTCAAAGTTATCATTTTTACCTTAACGATGATTTTAGCCTCAAGCCTAATTTAGTATATTTAGATGATTGTGATTGAGTAAACTCTATTGTAATAACAAGATAACCAATTACATAGCATAAGGAATACTTTGTAGAATTTTTGAAGTATAATATTTTTTTTGTTGTAATAGGGCACCTAAGTTGGAGTTTGAATATAGTTTATGTTGTTCCCGTAAGTCCTTGGATAGGCAATGTATTTTGTGTAGTAAGTTTGAGGCCTCCACGGTGAAATGTAAAAGTTATGACTTCTTTTAAAGAAGTTAAGTATCAGGTATAGAAGAAATTCTACTAAATCGTTTGCATAAACATAGAGTAATAATTGTCTCTTTATTTAATTAACTATGGTCTCTAATTAATAATTTGCGGTATAATTTTCTAAACGATCCAAATCAATTGTCTTTTTCTTCTCGGTAGAATCTCTAAACTTTGAATTTCTTCATTTTGTGAGTTGGATATTTATTATATTCATAATTTTAATTTTATTTATATTCCATGATCATACATTTATTTTTGTGTGTACGTGTCTATTTAATTATTACGCACATATTGCGTGTACATGCACGCACGCACATCATATTATTATTATTCTCGTCATTGCGGATAAGTATATGTCTAACATTATCTTTGACTCCTACAAAAATAAATAAAAAAACATATTGAATTGAAAGAGATAGGATATGTAATATAGTCTATTCCAAGGCCAGGGACAGAGCCACTCATGGCCTTGAAATTTTTTAAGACTATATAGATAATTTTTTTAAAACATAAAAAATTATTATTAAATCCCAACATATCTAAAAAATTTGCCAACTCATCCTTATTTCAAAATTATTTAATTAAATCATTATTATATTTTATAATTTTAAATTCTTTAATCCATTTATTAAAGAAATTTTTACTATTTAGTCCCTCATCTTTTATATTATTTTTCAATCCAAAAAACTTGCTTCTCATTTTCAAGATTTCAAGTTTAAGTCTCCACTTAAATTTTTTTTTAGGTTATTCACTCATTATTTAATTTATTTTTATATACCATTTTTATTATTAAATGATAGTTTTTTTTTTATCTCACTTCATTACTAATCTATAGATTTCTCTGTTATAACTATAGCGGAAAGAAATTTTTTTATAGTAAATATCATTAAAAGTCGACTCTACAGTGATAAATCATAAATAATTGATCGATAATTTATATTGAAAGATGTATTTACAAATGCTGATATGATATCATTAAAAATATATTTTAATGAATAAAAAATATATGAGAATGATCATAATTTAATTATAATAGTTTATTCACTTTTTATAAAAATTTATTTTCTAAATATATATTCATTTTATACTCTCTTTATTCTATATTTTTTATCCATTTTAATTTTTCACACATATTAAAAAAGACAATTTATTTTATTAACTTTTCAATTATATTATTTTAAAAATATTAAATTTTATTAAATATTAAGAAATATTTTGAATACTTATTTAGAAAAATAATAATTAACAATAGGTTGATTTGAAAGTAATATAAAATTAAATAAGATTATAATAGTCAATCATATATTACTATAATGAAAGTGAACAATAATTATGGGACAATAATAAAAAAATCAATAAAATAATAAAATAAGAGATATTTATTTAAATTTGACTCTTGAACTGAATTTCTGCGTCTACTCTAATGTATATTCTGATAGGTTTATATACTATATAGTTCTAGTTTATGGTTGGGTTTTTTTATGGAATTTGAATTGAGTCGAACTCCCTAATTATTGGTTTGTTTGCTTTTATAAAATATGAGTTTTCTCCTCATTGAGATGTTCGATCTATAGTTAGACTTTTTCTATCTATTCTCTTAGATTTGAGCTTTCCGGTTGAGTTTTAGTTTTAGGTTGAAGTATATTGTTCTTGTTATAGATTTAGGAGATTTTATTCCTTCCAAAGTTCTAGTACCAATCAGATCTACGATTTGGTTTATAAAACTAATATTTTCTAGACCTATGCTTGCATAGAGTGTGCTTCATCATTTATTATCCATTATTATAGATCAATAAATATATTATATAAAAATAAATAATTTATATTATTAATTCATTTGAAACTCGAGAACTCTCAATTAATAGAGAAATTTTAATTTTTTTTTTTTGAAATGAAGAGAAACTTTAATATTATTGAGTTAAAATACTAGCTTTCATTTAAATTCTATACAATTTTACCTTCTCTAATACTAAAACTTTTAGTATTATTCATAAATAAAAGTTGTTATTTCCTATTATGCTTTGGTTAATGAATAACTTCTTGCCAAGTATAGAATCTTGCCATATACAAAATAATTTTCTATATTAAATAAATAATACTTTAGTAATTGAATAAATTTTTGACACGCCGTATTATATAACCTATCATAAGGGCTGAGCATTCGGCCGGTTCGGTTCAAAATTAAATCGAATCGAATAAACTGAAAACTAAAATTTTAGTGTTTATGAAAATTAAACCGAATTGATTTTGGTTAGAAACCGAATCGAACCGAACCGGTCTGATTTGATTCGATTCGGTTTGATCGGTTTTGATTTTTAATAAATTTTTTATTTTTTACACTTTATTTTTAATATTTTAAAATTTAATTAAAATATTTTAATCTTAATATAATTTAATTTCTCTATATTATTGAAAAAATATATTATTATCACTAATCGGTTCGGTTTGATTTTTTCAATTTTTTTCCTGATTAAAATCTAACCGAATCAAAATAATCAAAATTTTTGAAATTAAAAACCGAACCGAATCGAAATATATAAAAAATCGAACCAAATTTTCAATTCGGTTCGTTCGATCGGTTTGAATCGAATACTGCTCATGAAATAACGACAACTTTTATAAATTTCTTTCCATGTATATATTTGTGCATATATAGATACAGAAAACCATTTACTCATTTACCATCAAATGCTAGAAAAGAGAATACCTTTTTTTTATTTTTTTTACTTGGGTTGCCTTTCATTACCTCTACAAATATCTTAAAGAGATAAGAGTAATATTATTATTGTTCTTTGAAGTTCATTTCACAGTTCGTCTTCATCTCTTTTAAGCTATTTGCAACATTATACTTAAATTACTCTTTTTAATCTATCTTTTATACCATTGTCTTACAACCTACTCCTCACTAAAAATCTCTCTATCTTCTCTTATCTTTAGCCATATAAGCCTTTCTCTCTCACTTTAGCAATGGCAACCCAAGCATCCTTGGACCAACAACTCCTTGAGATTATCAATTATATGGAACAAGAGGTATGTTATTTCTATTTTTTTTTCTATCATTACACTTATATTTAGATTGCGTAAACAACACTAAGATTAATAAAAAAAAAAAGAGTGGAATGATTAGTGTATCAAAATAGCTTCTTCTTTCTTTTTGTTTTCTCATCTTTTAATTGATTAATTTTTTTCTTAATTGAATTTTTTTTCAAAAATTAAGTTATCAACTTTTAATATTGAATAGAATTAACCATAATAGGTTTGATTTTGACTTATTTGCTAAATATAGAAATTAAAAAGTTGTTGAAATAATTTGTAAAACTTGAATGCTAGAGCTTTGTTTAGAAAAATTAAGCATATATCTCTTTTTTCCTCGCAGGGTATAGTGGATCACCACTTTAAGATTGTTCGCTCTTTAAAGGAGGCAACTAGTCCTTTCTTTTTTGCAGAGTTGATTCCTACCTATTGCTCTGATGCACGACTCATTATAAAGGAGTTAACTAATTCATTGTATATTTCACTATTGATATATATGATGATGTTTCTTTTATTTGTTTAATTATTTATGCCCTAACTGCAAACTAATTCAATTTATTTTATTTATTGTAGGGGACAAAATAATATTGATTATAATCAATTAGATAATCTATGCTTGAAACTTAAAGGAGGCACATCATGGTAATGTAGTGGATTACTTTTGTAGCCATCTATATATATATATATATGTATATTACATTAATTGATGAGAATATTAGGCATGAGAAATTCTTGTATGCACCCAAATATATACATCCATCTAATCTAAAATCAATATGTGGAATTTATCACTGATTTCGTATCCCTTTAGGCGAACGACATGTGAAATTTATCACTAGCGTAATATTTATCAAAATTATATACATAGTTTTACGTAAGAAAATAACTTAGTTATCTTAATAGTAATTTTTTACTGACGTAGCATTTATCAGAATTGCCTGTATGAGAAATTTCTGCTCATGCATGCTTGTTTATTATATAGTTCAAAATTAGTTAAATAATTATCATACTTGTCATATATTTTGATTGTCTTATTTTTTTGTTTTTGTATTCTAGCCTTGGTGCTTGTCGCATGGCAAATGCATGTGCCGAATTTCGTCATGCTATTGATGAAAAATCAAAGGATGGGTATGAAATCTTACAACTTGATATTAATTTGTTTATATTCCATATATAAATAAATATAAATGTATATATGTGAATTTCAGTATTTTTCCATTTAGCAGTTAATTGATTAATTATATAAAATTATTGATTTTCAAGTGACAAGCATTTTTAACTATCATATAAAATTGCATCAAAATATCTAGTAAAAAAAATTTAGTATTTTATGTTAAGGAATACTAAAGATCATTAAAAAAGTTATTTTTTTTTCAATTAGCTACGTAAATAATGACAATAATATAAAAAAAAATTATCTAACAAAATTAACTCTTTTTTAAAGAATATTAATTTTTAAAAACAAAGATGAGAGACTTTAATAACAAATTGATGGATCTACCGTTAACTTCGTTGCTATCAATAATTAAAACCTTTTAATGATAACTATTTATTTGCTAATTTTAAAAATTACATAAAATTTTAGTTTATTGCTAAAATATCAATGATGGATTAGGGAACTAATTAATATTATTATCAAGATAATAGCAATTTGACCCGTTATTAAATATCTAATTTTTGGTATTAGTATAAAAAAAACCTATTATCTTTATTTAACTATATGAAATATATAATAATGATAATGAGCATCAATGTAACTGATTTTATACAACTAATGAAGAAAGAAATTTAACCAATCAATGCATTTATTTTATATAATTAATTAAAAAATTTACTTTTTAAATTTATATATGGAAGAATACAAGTATGGAACATTTTTTATATCTTTTTTTCCTTTTATAAAATCATCACAAATAGTAATATAAAAGTTTAAAAAAGATATTAATTATTTTAGGAAGCTTAATAACATCCAAAAAAAAAAAAAAAACGCATAAGACTATTATTGGATAACTCATTAAGGTGTTTTAAATCTTGGTGGTGTCTTAGATTTATATTAATAATCAATATGATCAATGCAAAGCATATAATAAGAAAATTTTTTAATATGATATATGTAAAAATTAGATATAAGTCAATATAATACTTTTTTTTGAATTGGAAATTGAAAATTGGGGGAGTAGAACCTCATACCTCTAAGATTTACTCAAATATACTTATCACCAAATTAAGTTTATGAATAAAATATAATAATTATTTAAATAAAATATAATACTTATTTAACTTTTAAAAAAGTAACTGTAATAAAATATTTGTGTAATTTAGACAAGTGTAACTTTGAGTTATATCTTTAAATTTTATCTAAAAAAGACCTATGAAAAATAAAATTTTAGTTTTTTTTTTGAAGTCAATAAAATTTTAGTTTTATTATCATTTAAAAAATAGTATTATATAATATAAAATAGAAAAAAATTACTATTTAGTACCTATAATATGAAAAAATCCATTAATTAGTCCAATGATTTTGAAAAATATATTAAAACGTTTTCTACGTTTTAAAAAGTCTACTAGCTAGTTCCTCTGTTAGTTTTACCATTAAATAATTTTACTATATAATCCCTATATTTTTTAAAAAACTTATTAATTAGTCCTCAGATTTTAAAAGGTTTATTAATTAGTCCCTTTATTAATTAGTCCCTCTATATTATGAGTATTTTAAACTTTTTTATAATATTTAACAGTTAAAACTAACGGATGGACTAACTAGTAGACTATTTAAAACGTCAATGACGTTTTAATGCATTTTTCAAAATCAAATGGCCAATTAGTAAATTTTTCCATACCATAAAGACTAAATAATAATGTACCTATAATATATACATCAAGTGAATTCTTTAATCATTATATTAAGTTTCTTTCTTTATTTAACTTTTATTTTGTGTATAAAATTTTTCTTTATTATTATGTGCTTTCCTCTTTTAGGTGTGTTACAATGTTGAATACAATCAAAGAAGAATTTTTAGTCTTGCAAGACAATTTAGATAATATTCTTGAGGTAAATCATGCATACTATTAGTATTAAAACTTTAGATTGAGTTTCTATCACTTTTTCTTTTTTCCCCACATCTCATATGAATTACATATTTCTTAATTGTTCAGATGTTACATCATATAATTTTTTATTAAAATTTGGTTTTAAATTATTATATGTGCAATTATTCTAATTAAAAAGCTATCAATTATATACTCACAGACTTAATTTGGTGGTAAGTGTATTTGAGTAAATCTGAGAGGTCTCATATTCTATTTCTTCAATCCTTATTTAAAAAAAAAAAGCTATCAATTGCTAAAAAATATTTTTTTTAGAAGAATTATTTATCTATACTCAATTTTGCTTTATTGCTCACCCTTCTCCTTTTACTTTTTAACATAAATTAATTCTTTTAAATTATGTTATCTTGAATTCTTGAAATTTTTAATATTTTATGAAATTACTTATTATCTTCATTATCCATAATTATTTTTCTTTCCTCCTAAGCAAGATTGTGCTTACCATATGCTTTTTCTAATACTTTTAATTATTTAGATACTTTTAAATGTATTGAAGGTATTTATAAATAAACCAAAAAAATGCATTTTTTTCCTTTTCTTTTAATTTCATTTTCAATTTGGATAGGTTAAATGGTTAATTAACATGATCTTTTGCTGCAGTTGGAAAAGAGAATCATCTCTCATGTTTCCAAAGATTCATGATTGAGGATGGTATTGAAAATATCTTTGATATTAAATGGGTAATTATTTCTAAGTATGTAATAATTATTAGGATAATTGTATTAAGTAACCTTTATAACATTTATAAATTTCTATTTTTCTACCTTTTTATTATTATATTAGCATATTACAGGTCTTATAATTTTATGACAATGCTAATAATTTAAAGATGTAAATTTTGTTGCTATTAGTTATTTTAATCAATATGTTAGATTTTTTTGTATTCTTTCCCCTAATTGTGAGATATGGTGCTAGCATGATACATAGCAAATTTGGCCAAATATATTTTTATACCCCTGAATTTTAAAAATATTTTATAACACATTAAATTATTTAAAAGTGTAATTAAAATGACGGTGCGATCTTAATATAAGATAGTATGGTATATAAATATGCTAACATATATCTATAAGACTCATCTCGTTGCCTAATTTCACTATTAATAATCAATACTTAATAATAATAATCATACACAATATACATATTTTGAAATCCAAACTTACCTTATATTTTTTATACTAAAATCTCTTCAGTGGAATTTAAATTGGTCTAATAATACTATAGAAGATTCACACTATCTGTTGATTAAGATTATAAGATTATCTTAATTTCACTTTTAAATAGTTCAGATATATCATGAGACGGTTCAAAATTTAGGATACCACGAAATTTTCTAGTAAATTTGAAGGGTACAAATATGTATCATTCCTATTAAATTTAAGCATTCAAAAAGAAAAGAAAACATATAAATGTTAAAGGCAATACAGATGATTTTTTGTCTTGTATTTTATATATTTTTTGGATGTTTAATTTAATTATTACGGAGAATTTATAGTTTAATTTCTAGCAATTGAGTTAATGTAATGTTTAGGTTAGTATACTTCATGCTAATCCTCAAACTAAGATCTTAAAGAAACTATTTAATTATTATATCATAAATATTTGACAATAATAATCGATGAAAATGGCCGACAAAATAAGAAATGAAAATTGAAACTAGAATAATGGACATAAATAAAACTTAAAATAATCAAAGTATCGTAGAGATGACTTAGAATCGTAAAAAATTCAAATTAGAATGATTTAGGTAGTCGAAGTTTTAAAAAAAACTTTGCAAGATATTTCTTGATTTGGTGTTCCCTTGTACCTAATTAAGTATGCTTAGAAAACTTTACATTTTTATCTATTTGATAATATACAAAGGTTAAATGAATTTAAAGTTGATGTATTTTGAATTAAAAATTGGAAATCTAGAGAAATTACATTGATAGAACCCTCAATAACAATAAAGCTAAATTACAAAACTCATATTCAACCATGTCTTCGCCTCTTTATAACTCTAATGGTCTAGTAAAACCTAAAATGAAATGCACAAATAGCACATATTGCAAACAATTCACTTTATTTTACATAAGAGGATAACAAGAAGCCAAAAACACATCCATGTGTGCACTCCATATAATAACATTTATATATATGGAAGCTAATCTCTATTACAACTCTCTTCATTCAACAAGTCTTGCAAGATGAACTCAAACTGATTTCTCTAATTAATTCCAAATGTAGAGAAATATCAGAGAAATATCAAGGTTAAGTTTAACATGTCTATCATGTCTTTCCATATCCATGAGCATCCAACCCTAAATAAGATCAACTCAAATTGATATGCTCGTCTAAAACCATATTCATCATATACACATGCATATTCATGCACCTCTCTCCAAATGTGATACTCATAAACAATAGTAATAAATAAATATGTAATAATTAAAATATCCCTGATATATATATATATATATATATATATATATATATATATATATAAACATGATGCATGAGCATGCCAAATGTATATAAATAATATTAAAATTGTAAAAATATTTAATCCAAGTTAAAAAAGTTTTATTAGTTAATCATTTACATTTAAAGATAGTTCGCCTATTTTTCCATTGTTCAGTTGAAGTGTTCAAACAAGTGAATTTCATCAATTCTTTCTTAATATTAGATTAATTTGCAATGTGATAAATTAACCCCTAATTAATTAGTAACGTCAATAAGCATGTAGATTTAATCAATTAACTATATTTAGAGAAGAAGAACCCGAACTTGATTAATAACTTGCAAGCAAAATTGTCTAAATCAAATCATTCTTTTCCTTAATGTAAGTTAATATGCTAATTGATACTTACAATAATCCAATTAAATAAGTATGTATTTAATTAAATTAATTAGCAATGCACTGTCTAAATAAAATATTCAATAGGCATCTTGAATGTTTATAAAGACAGCAATAGAGGTGATATTCCTCGTAAAATAGAAAAAAAATGAAAACAGAAAATTAAGATGAAAATAAAGTGAGTTTAAATCTCACAACTTGATAAAGAACCTCAACTGGATTAACTTTCAACTGAACAAAAAGAATTTAGCTTCAAAGAGACATTACAAATACAAAAAAATATGAAAAATTATGTTCAGTTTCAGATGTGTTTCCATTCCTAAAACAACCCTTTAAATAGGCTACTTTCCAAACTAAAGATAGAAAAATTCAAATTCATAAGAAATAAAAATCAAGAAATCCTTCTTTTATCATCTTCCTAATTTTAAACATAGTAAAATATATTCTGAATATTTACAATTGTCAAAAGTAAGTCTTTATTGTCTGTCCGGTCGAGCTTAGGTCTAACCTTGGATAAGGTAGAATTCAAGTTTAATGTTTGAGTCTAAAGTAGCTCTGAAACAGCATTTTCTTGTTCCTTTCAGTCCATTCTACTTTAAACCAGACTAAAATTAAAAATCTAAGTGAAAATCCTTTTTACCTCAAAAATATAATAAAATCATATAATTAACATAGAAAAAAGGACGAGTTTAACAACTCATCACTTGAGCTTCTGAAAATGGTGGAATCAATTGTAAATATAATCACCTTCTGAAACAATCCGCTAAGCTAATCCAATCTTGGGCATTAGTTAGTTCTTGTTGATTCAAATGCACTTTCAAAATGCTCAACATCTAAAAGTTGTCTTCACTAAGAGTCCATAGTGCCATTGAAAGTTATCTTAGTGAATAGTGTGATTGAAAGTTATGTAAATTCAAAGTTTTGATACCCATTTCTCTCTCCTTTCAAAAACTGTGATGCCACCGCCAATCTTTCTACGTTCTTAGCTCGCAGGTGTTGCTTAGGGATGGTGTCCCTCACTGATCGATCACCAAATGCAAAGGAATGGTCGGCTGTTACGAAGGAAGAAGGAAGGAGAGAAAAAGAGAGAGGGGAGCATGTAGCAGCTGTGTTAAACACATTAATTTCTTTCTTTTATATATAAATTATTATTATCTTCAAAATAATAATAATAATTTATATACTATAACTACACCATTTCAAAATAAAATAAAATGTTGATTTAAAATCATTAAGATTTACTGATAAAATAATTAACTTAAAAAAATTAATTAAGATTTACTATTTTTCTAAAATCACAATTAAATAATACTAAAAATCATCTTAAACATACTAAATTAATTCAAATATTAAATGTCTCAATTTATCTTAAATTTTTTAATTCATTTATTATATGAAAATAAAGTCATGATTATATAATAAAATAAAAGGTAAATTACACTTTAATCTCCGAGTTAGATCACAATTATTGATCAATTCCTATATAAATCAGTATCTTGAAGAGTAGAGAGAATGTGATGAATTGTTTAGAGGTTTAGTATTAGAAAATAGCATATATTTACTTCTGTGAATCTTCTCCTTTTATACTGGATGAAAGTTAAGAATGACATTTTTCGATAATTCAGCAGTAATGTGACTGGCTATCTAATAGGGGACGTTGCCAACTAATAGGTTGGTAATCTCGTGATTACAGGCGTGATGAGAATACGTTTGGTTATGCTAGATAATGGTAACTTCATGCCGAGACTTGCCTTACCGATAGAAGGGCGAGTCTTTAATTTAGGATCCAAACGTATAAGGTGTCTGAATCTTCCTTTTCTCGTGTTGGACTATATTTCCAACTTGGCAGGTCTTCGCCACGTGGCTCTTGCGATGACAGCTTATGTCTTATTTTAGGTGATTGTTATATAGTATCAATTATTTTATCTCATATAGGATTCATATCTTATACTGAATATAGTTCTATCATCTCATACACTCCTAATAGTATTTAAATTCTATCTCATTCATTATATAAGAAGCTCATAACTCTCTCTCTCTCTATATATATATATACTATTTCCAACAGTCAATTTTATAATTTTTCAATATACATACTGGCTTAAATATTGAATAAGTTGTCAAGCCATATATATATATACACGCTACTATCTCCAACGATCAATTTTATAATTTTTCAATATACATGCTGGTTTAAACATCAGATAAGTTGCCAAGCCAACTAACGCATTATTCTCTCCTATTTTGCAAGTCTATACTCAAAGAAATGTGATGTGAATAATATCAATATTGTTTAAATTATCACCATAAATTTAATAAAATTTTAGCAAATAAAATATTTAATAAAATAAACTGATAAAAATTTTAATTATTAAAATTACTAAATAAATTTGTATTATATTTTATTATTTATAATGATGATTTCATTTCAAACTCTCCCAATAATAATAATAATAATAATAATAATAATAATAACTCTCCCAATAATAATAATATTAATTATTATTATTATTTATATTATTATTACTATTATTAAATTTTAGTGTTTATATAAATTTAAATTTCATAGTGTTATATATATTTAAATTGTAATAGAAATAAAATTATATAGGGTGTAAATTACAAATATCATTTTATATGTTTATTTATTAAATCAAATTAAATTAATAATTTAATAACTAAAATATAAAGGATAGTCTTGTAATCTTATCATCCCTCCCTCTTTACTACTTCTATATTTATTATAGAATTATAAATTTACTAATATACATTTTTTTTTAACATAGTAACATTTTTTAGTTGCATTGATAATTTTTTATAATTATTTTTTATAGAATCTTATTTCCAATGGTGTTCAAATACAAATAGAATTATAAATTATAAATTTATGTAAATAATAAAATTAATTTAAGTAATAAAAAATAGAAAATTTACTATTAAAAGAAAATAAAATTTAGTTATTTATTATTTGCTGTAATAAAAAATCAAATTTAGTTATTTGTTATTTATTGTAATCAAATTTAGTTTTTATGCAATTTTAATAAGGATATTTTTACTTTAATTAATTATTTTTATAAAAATTGATTTTTTAAATTATAATAAAAAATTAAAATAAAAGTTAAGTACTAAAAAATTATCAAACCAATTTGGATTTAAATTCAAAACTAATATATCTTATTAAATTTAATATTTTTTTCTAAATAACAGTGAATTCCCATCTAATTTTTAACCCAATAAATTGACAATTTGTCATTATCAAATTCAACCATAGTATCATTTTCAATTTCATTTTCTCACTAATTTCAACTTTTGAATATATTATAGATTATAAAATATAGATAAATTATAATATATATGTCATATTATTTATACTTCCTATACATATGTGTGACTTATTTTTTATATTTACGAAATAAATAATTTGCCTTCTCACTAAAATTATTCTATCCTATCAATTTTAAATCTTTTCTACTTACCATTTTAATTTCACATTATAAAATATTATAAATACAATAGTAAAGTGCAAAACTTTTTTTTTTTATATAATTATATTCATACTTTCTTAGATAATTAAGTTATTAAGTATATATATGATGTGACTGAAATAAAACTATACTGCGATTGGCCAACCTGCAAGAAAAGAATGTGAGGTGGTCACCTACAGCAGCTATTTCGACACTCAAATCAGTAAATTAAAGAGAAAGGTGAGTATAATGTAATACTTCAAATTTAACAGTAATTGTGTAAGAATTATGTACATTGGTCTCTGCGATCATTAGTTTTTATATTGTAAGAAGATGTAGTTAATTATAAAAATCTCTTAAAAATCCGGTTGGTACCGGCTAATTGATAGGGGATTCGTGATTATAGGCGTAATAGGGATTTGCTGGATTATAGCTGCTAACGGTAACATTCCATGGAGTCTCGCTTTGTAGTTGACAGGGCAAGTTTTGACGAAGAGTTGAGATCTGATACGTCTGAGTCTTCTTTTCCCTCGATGGGACCAAGTATCATCTGATTAGACTCTTGCCACATGGCTCTGTCTTCAAGTGCCAACACATGGTCTAGTTTGAGCGATTATTGTGTTATTTTAGAAGTCTCTCCGCTGGTCTTCGATTCTTTAGATTCGAAGTTGATAATTGTTTTCATGATCTAGGGTACGTGGCTTGTTTAGATTGACCTTTCATGCTTGCGTTTCTTTGTCTGATAATTGCCCTATTTGTAATTTTCATTTTTAATGAGAAATCTTCCCTTTTATACTATATCATTATTTTCACTAAGTGTTTATATGCTCGGTATTCGACCATAACCTTGGTCCGACCATAGCCAAATAAGACTTTGAATAATCTCTTTAAAAGACTGTTAAGGGTTAACACTCGACCAAGTACCTGGCAATTTTTGCTTTTTGCCATAAGATGACTTTAAACTTTTCAATGGGACTTACCCCTGTCTTGTGACTCGCCTGATAGATACCCGCCTTGTGGCTATAGAATAAATAACTTGGAAGAAATAAAAAATCGAACTTAACAATCAATTATGATAACGACTTGAAGGATTTTATTAATTGAGACTGACACCCGATTGTTAGCCTGGCGGATACCCGCATTGTGGCGCTTTTTGGTAGAAACTTGCCTTTATCTTTTGGGAAGAGCACCAAAAAATTCGCTTGATGGTTACCCATCTTGTGGTGCTTTTTGATAGAAATTTGACTGTTTTTTCGGATTAACATCCAAAGACTTGCCTGACAGTAACCCGCGTTGTGGCGTGGCCATAAAATGCCTTATTTAGCAGGACTAAATCCCAGATTATGACTTGGTGGAACCCGCCTTGTGGCCTTGACATCAGATGCCTTGTTTAGCGGGACTAACACCTGGATCATAGCATGGCGATACTCGCCTTGTGGCCTTGGTATCAAATGCCTTATTTAGTGGGACTAACACCTGGATTATAGCCTGACGAATACCCGCCTTGTGATCTTGGCATCAAATGCCTTTTTTAGCAGGACTAACACCCGAATTATGGTCTAGCCGAACCCTCCTTGTGGCCTTGGCATCAAATGTCTTTTTTAGCAGGACTAACACTGTAATACCCGGCTCGAGTCCGGCATCGGAATTCCTGTCGTCCGGTGGAATCTAGGGTGTCGGAACCCTCGAGAAGGGTAATACATATGTTTTTCAGGTATTTTCACTTGTTTTCATGTTTTGAAGTGTGAAAAGCATTGAGTTTTTAAAACAAAGCAACAAGGGAGAAATGCAAAGGTTCGGCCGCCGAAGGGCACTTTCGGCCGCCGAACATTGCATGGTTGCGGCTTCACGTTCGGCTGCCGAAGGTGGTCTGGCCAGCCACCTATAAAAAGGGCCAAGGGTCGGTGGAAGGAGGTTATTTCTCCTCCACTTGCAGCCAGAGGTGACTTTCAGCCTCTCCTATGTTGACTTTCATGTTTTCCGTGATTTTCATCAAATCTTTCAAGAGTTTTAAGAGTTTTGGTGATTTATGAAGGTTTTGAGCAAAAGAAGCAAGTTTTGAAGCTTGGAGCTTTGGAAGAGCTTTTCTTCATATCTCCACGTTAGGATCCTTCATCCTCAAGTTGTGTAAGAGGTAAGTGAAGATCCTGAGCTTCTTTGTTGATTTTGAAAGGTTTTATGAAGTTTGTATGGGTAGTTTGCATGTTTAGGTTTAGGTGAGGTTTTTGGTGATTTGTGGTGTTCTAGCATGATTAAGTGTTATGTGCTATGTTTGTTTGGGGTTTTAGGATAGTTTTAGACCCCTTTGTGCATATATATGTGTATATGCTAGTTGGGAGTAGTTGCTATGCATGTTTGTAGGTTTTTGGGCAAAGTTTGCATGAAACAGAGCAGGGTTCTGTCCTTCGGGCAAAACCAGGTTCGGCCGCCGAAGGAAGGTTCGGCCGCCGAACCCTTTGTGGAGGCAGTTTCGGCTGCCAAAGGTTGCCCCCGAAAGCTAGGCTTTCGGTTTAGAAAGGGACTTTCGGCCGCCGAAAGAGGGAGTTCGGCCGCCGAAAGTGTGTGAGTTTCGTCTCTGGACGAGACCTTCGGCCGCCGAAGGTGCCGCCGAACATGCATGAGTTTCGTCTCTGGAGTGGGGTTTCGGCCGCCGAACCTGCCGCCGAAAGTGCCCTGTCCAGCTTCCTTTTGCATGTTTTATGTGATGGTTTGAGGTTTGTTTAGAGGGGTTTTGGGGAGTTTCTTAGAGATGTACTTGAGTACGTTTGGTCCCTCATTTGAGTCCACCTGTGTAGGTACGGACCAGAGGAATCAGGGACCTCAGCAGTGAGTCCAGAGTCAGAACCTGCAGAGTCAGTGCAGAGATAACCAGGTGAGTGGAATTTAACTTAATGTTTTAATATGAGAACTGAATATTTTATCATGCTTCATGCATCATGAATATGCTATAGGGTGAGTGCATTAGTGTACACCAAGATGATGCATTGCATTTATCCTTGTACTTGGCATTGCTCCTTGTACATTGCTTATGTGAGACGGCACGGACTTCGTGAGGATTCATTAGCCCTCAGAGGAAAGACCTGGAACAGCCTTACGAGGACCAGGCATAAAGACCTGGAACAGCCCTACGGGGACCAGGCAAATGGTACTTAGGTACCCCAGATGAGATAGAGGGAGTTTTGATCCGTCCGGCCGAGGTTATGTGATTATGTGTTGCATTCCATGAGAGCATGTTTTATCACTTGTATTTGCCTATTCTACTCACTGGGCTAGTGTAGCTCATCCCTCTCCCCTAACTTCAGTTGTGCAGGTTCAGAGGTCAGAGAGAACTCAGCAGGGTACAGGAAGAGTACAGAGGATTGTAATAGCTAGTGTGGACATGTAAATGTATAGAGATAATGTTTATGTACAGTGTATAGAATGGTGCTTGATTTATAAGCCTTGTAATCCCTTTGTGGAGTCACATGATCAGTTTATGTATGTTTCTTTCTTGTTGTATGTTTATGAGCAAAACCAGGCTTAACATTATGAGATTGATCCGCCTAGGGCCATGAGGAGCTCTAGTAGGGATTGGTAGAGCACAGAGAGAGTGCATACACAGGTTAAGCCTTGGAATAAAGAAAAGTTTTATGGTTTTACAGAAAATGTATGATCATGTATGGGATTTCACAGGTATCCAGACAGGATAGCAGGCTTACTACGGGTCCCGGCGACCTTAAGTCGATCTGGATCCTAGTGCCGGTGGCAGTTCGGTTTCCGGGCTGTTACAGATTGGTATCAGAGCCCTAGGTTCATATGGTCGGACCTATAGAGAGAGTTGGGCTCATAGAGAGGTTGATCAGGTCAAGCACCATAGGAAAACATGTCCACTAGGATAGGATGTCAGTCCTGTCTATATGCTGATGTGCACTGCCATGAGTTATGCATGTGCATTTTTTTTTTTTTTTTTTTTTGATGTGTTGCTTATGTTTGATGTGTTTGTTGTTTTTCCCAGAGAGTGAAGATGCGAGGAACTCGTCGATCCGCGAGATTGACAGGAGTCCCACCCGTAAGTGAGGGTACAGCTGCTCGTCCACCTGCCTTGCCAAGGGCAAGATCTCACAGGTCAAGCAGGGAAGGAACGTCACGAGACCCTAGAAGGTCTTCTGACGAGAGCAGGAGAGGAGTAAGCAGAGGGGGAAGGTCAGTAGAAGAAAGAGGTGTGAGGGAAGAGGATCAGAGTAGAGATGCAAGCATGGGTGTAGGAAGGTCAGAAGAAGGTATGGGGGAGTCCCAGGGAGGCATGCAGGCCTCTGGGTTTGGCTATCCACCCTTTCCACAGGGCCCAGAGTATCCGATGGGAGGCACGTCGGATTACTCCAGTTTTGCCCCATATCCACCCTACATGCCATATATGCCCTATCCTGCTTTTTATCCACCATATCACATGTATCCACCCCCACCTGTTCATCCAAGTCCAGTACAGCCTGAAGTGAGGGAATCAGTTCCTCCACCACCACCTCCTGAACCAGTAGCCCCTGTTGTGGAAGCACAGCAACCCAGTTCGTCAGGGGGAAGTAAGGTGAAGATGACCGAGTACTTAAAGTTGGATGCTCCGAAATTCAATACAGGAGATGATCCCTTTGAGTATCTCAGTGCAGTCAGAATGATAACAAGTGAGTTGGGAGCAGATGATGGTAGAGCCATTGAGATGGCAGGGTTCACGTTAAAGTGTAAGAAAGCTAGAGAATGGTTCAAGAATTATGTGGACCCGAGACTGGAGAGTATGACATGGGAAGAGTTCGCCAACGAATTTGCTGGATGGGCTTTTCCTGACAGTTCCAGGGAACTAAAGGTTGTGGAGTTTGAACAGTTGCGACAGACGGAGGAGATGAGTGTTGATGACTATACAGATAAGTTCCTGGAATTGTTGCCATATGTCGGTCAGGCATATGATACAGATCAGAAGAAGGCAAAGAGATATGCCACAAGGCTTCATCCCAGGTATTTCTCTTTGATTCTGCATGCGGAGAAGGAAAGTTTCCACTCTATTGTGGATGCTGCTAGAAAGATGGAGGCCAGTGCCATAAGTCAAGGTGTAGTCAAGGCACAGTCTTCTGGTGTTAAACCAGGTTCCTCCTCACAGAGTACAGCAAGTGCAAGTAAGAGGAGATGGGAGAAATTCAGAGGAAAGAGAGGTAAGTTCTGGAACAGGCTTAAGTCGGGTCTGGGAATGAGTAGTGGCTCCAGTTCTGGCGCAGATTTTCCAGTGTGCAAGAGGTGCGGCAAACAGCATAGAGGAGCTTGTCAGTTGGGATCCACAGCCTGCTATAGATGTGGGCAGGAGGGACATTATGCACGGGAATGTCCTCAGGCGACTTTGGTTGCACCATCCCAGCAGATGAGTACGGGCAGTGTAGTACAGCCAGTAGCTTCAGCCATACCACCAAGCAGTGGCAGAGGAAGAGGAAGAGGGGTAGCCTCTTCATCAGGGATGGGTTCCCGAGGTGCAGGTCCGTCAGCCCCAGCACGGATTTTCACCCTGACTCAGCAGGAGGCAGACACGTCGAACACGGTGGTGTCAGGTAATCTCATCATTGGGTGTTCTGAGGTGTATGCTTTAATGGACCCCGGTGCTTCTCACTCTTTCATTTCTTCTAGAGCTGCAGAGAGGTTGGGTCTGATAGTGTCCGAGTTAGAGTGTCCTCTTTGGGTCAGTGGACCCAAATGTGATCCATCTTTGGCAGAGTCAGTCTGTCGGTTCAGTCCAGTGTGCATAGAGAGTAGATACCTTCCAGCTGACCTGGTGGTTCTAGAGTTGACAGATTTTGATGTCATTCTAGGGATGGATTGGTTATCTACGTATGATGCTACCCTGAACTGTAGAGACAAGATAGTCAGTGTCAGAGACCAGGATGGGTCAGAGTGTGTCTTCAGAGGAGACAGGAGAGGGACACCTAGGGGTTTGATATCAGCCCTCCAGGCTCGTAGAATGTTAAGGAAGGGGTGTCAGGGGTTCCTAGCTTATGTGAGAGAGCTAGACAGTCAGGTTAGGGAACCATCCTCAGTACCAGTTGTCAGAGATTTCCTAGATTTGTTTCCTGAAGAGCTTCCAGGACTACCACCAGATAGGGAAATAGAGTTCGAGATTGAGTTGATGCCCAATGCTAGACCGATCTCTATTCCTCCCTACCGGATGGCACCAGCAGAGTTGCGAGAGTTGAAAGAGCAGTTACAGGATTTGGTAGCTAAGGGTTTCATCCGCCCGAGTACCTCACCCTGGGGTGCTCCAGTATTATTTGTCAAAAAGAAGGATGGACCTCTTCGACTTTGTGTTGACTACAGACAGTTGAACAAAGTCACTATCAAAAATAAGTATCCGTTACCCAGGATCGATGATCTATTTGACCAGCTGGCAGGAGCAGGTTGTTTTTCGAAAATAGATCTGAGATCCGGATACCACCAGTTGAAGATCAGGGAAGGAGATGTATCCAAGACTGCTTTCAGAACCAGATATGGGCATTATGAGTTCCTTGTGATGCCGTTCGGGTTGACTAACGCCCCTGCAGCATTCATGGATTTCATGAACAGGGTTTTCAGGGAGTACTTAGATCGTTTTGTGATCGTCTTTATTGATGATATCTTGGTGTACTCCAGGAATGCAGAGGACCATGCCCAGCATCTGCGGATAGTGCTGCAAACCTTGAGAGAGCATGGCTTGTATGCCAAGTTCTCCAAGTGCGAGTTCTGGCTAAGGAGCATTTCCTTTTTGGGACATGTTGTCTCAGGGGAAGGTATATCAGTAGATCCCAAAAAGGTAGAGGCAGTAGCCAACTGGCCTACACCCACTACGGTGACCGAGATCAAGAGTTTTCTGGGTTTGGCAGGCTACTATCGGAGGTTCGTTCAGGACTTTTCGAAGATAGCTGCTCCTATGACCAGATTGACCAAAAAGAATCAGAAGTTTGTGTGGTCAGAGGAATGTGAGGAGAGTTTTGCAGAGTTGAAGAGACGGTTGACTTCAGCACCGGTGTTATCTCTGCCGATCAGTGATGAAGAGTTCACAGTGTTCTGTGATGCATCCCGAGTGGGATTAGGTTGTGTGTTGATGCAGAATGATAGAGTGATAGCTTATGCTTCTAGACAGCTGAAGAAGCACGAGCTGAATTACCCGACACACGATCTTGAGATGGCAGCTGTTATCTTTGCACTTAAGATGTGGAGGCATTACCTCTATGGGGTAAAGTGTGAGATCTATACGGATCATAAGAGCCTGCAGTACATCTTAAGTCAAAGAGAGTTAAACTTGAGGCAGAGACGGTGGGTAGAATTGCTCAGTGATTATGATTGTCAGATCCAGTATCATCCGGGTAAGGCTAATGTTGTAGCTGATGCCTTAAGTCGAAAGTCACTTGGCAGTTTATCCCACATCGCAGTAGAGAGAAGACCGGTGGTGAAGGATTTCTACAAGCTCGTAGAAGAAGGGTTACAGTTGCAGTTATCTGGTACCGGTGTTTTGCTCGCACAGATGAGAGTGACCCCAGTGTTTCTAGAGCAAGTGGCTCTGAAACAGCACGAAGACCCCGAGTTAGTGAAGATTGCCAGGACTGTTCAGTCGGGCCACAGTGCAGAGTTTAGATTTGATAGTGAGGGAATTCTTCGGCACGGTAAGAGGTTATGTGTACCAGATGATAGCAGTTTGAAGGCAGACATTATGAGGGAAGCTCATAATGCGAGGTATAGCATTCACCCGGGAGCCACCAAGATGTATCAAGATCTGAGAAGGGTGTATTGGTGGCCAGCAATGAAGAGAGAAGTGGCACAGTTCGTGTCAGCCTGCGAGACATGTCAAAGGGTGAAGCTAGAGCACCAGAAGCCGGCTGGAATGCTTAACCCACTGCCGATTCCAGAATGGAAATGGGAGAACATAGCGATGGATTTTGTAGTGGGGTTACCGGCGACGTCTAACCGACTAGACTCCATATGGGTGATTGTGGACAGACTCACTAAATCTGCTCACTTCATTCCAGTCAGGAGTAACTACTCTGTGGACAAGTTGGCGCAGGTGTATGTAGACGAGATAGTAAGGTTGCATGGAGTTCCAGTGTCGATAGTATCAGATCGAGGACCTCAGTTCACCTCCAGGTTTTGGCGGAGTCTGCAAAATGAAATGGGCACAAGGTTAGATTTCAGCACTGCTTTCCATCCACAGACAGACGGTCAGTCCGAGAGGACCATCCAGACCATTGAAGATATGCTGAGAATGTGTGTGTTAGACTTTGGCGGTTCTTGGAGGCAGCATCTACCTCTGGTGGAGTTTGCCTACAATAACAGCCATCATGCTAGCATAGGGATGGCCCCTTATGAAGCTTTGTATGGGAGGAAGTGCCGAACACCTGTTTGCTGGGAAGAGGTAGGAGAGAAAACTCTTGCAGGGCCAGAGTTAGTTGAGATAACCAGCAAGTTAGTGCCTATCATCAGAGAGCGGATCAGAACAGCTGTAAGCAGACAGAAAAGCTATGCAGACATCCGTAGGAAGCAGATAGAGTTCCAGGAGGGGGATATGGTATTGCTGAAGGTGTCTCCGATGAAGGGAGTGGTTCGGTTTGGAAAGAAGGGTAAACTAGCCCCACGGTACATTGGTCCCTTTGAGATCTTGCAGAAGATCGGGCCTGTATCGTATAAACTAGATTTACCGGCTTCTATGGAACGAATTCACCCGGTATTCCATGTTTCTATGTTGAGAAAGTTTGTGTCAGATCCAGAGACGGTTCTTAGTGAACCTGAGGTGGAAATCTTAAGTGATCTCACCTATGTAGAGCAGCCAGTGCGGATCCTAGACACCCAGATCAGAAAGCTGAGAAACAAGGAGATACCAATGGTGAAAGTTTTGTGGAACCACCACAACCTAGAAGAGTGCACGTGGGAGACTCGGGAGTCCATGCTCCAGCAATACCCATATCTGTGTTGAGGTTAGTTTCCCTTTTTCTATGTGTTTATGTTGTGTTAGGGACATTCGGGGACGAATGTTCTTAAGGGGGGGAGAATGTAATACCCGGCTCGAGTCCGGCATCGGAATTCCTGTCGTCCGGTGGAATCTAGGGTGTCGGAACCCTCGAGAAGGGTAATACATATGTTTTTAAGGTATTTTCACTTGTTTTCATGTTTTGAAGTGTGAAAAGCATTGAGTTTTTAAAACAAAGCAACAAGGGAGAAATGCAAAGGTTCGGCCGCCGAAGGGCACTTTCGGCCGCCGAACATTGCATGGTTGCGGCTTCACGTTCGGCTGCCGAAGGTGGTCTGGCCAGCCACCTATAAAAAGGGCCAAGGGTCGGTGGAAGGAGGTTATTTCTCCTCCACTTGCAGCCAGAGGTGAGTTTCAGCCTCTCCTATGTTGACTTTCATGTTTTCCGTGATTTTCATCAAATCTTTCAAGAGTTTTAAGAGTTTTGGTGATTTATGAAGGTTTTGAGCAAAAGAAGCAAGTTTTGAAGCTTGGAGCTTTGGAAGAGCTTTTCTTCATATCTCCACGTTAGGATCCTTCATCCTCAAGTTGTGTAAGAGGTAAGTGAAGATCCTGAGCTTCTTTGTTGATTTTGAAAGGTTTTATGAAGTTTGTATGGGTAGTTTGCATGTTTAGGTTTAGGTGAGGTTTTTGGTGATTTGTGGTGTTCTAGCATGATTAAGTGTTATGTGCTATGTTTGTTTGGGGTTTTAGGATAGTTTTAGACCCCTTTGTGCATATATATGTGTATATGCTAGTTGGGAGTAGTTGCTATGCATGTTTGTAGGTTTTTGGGCAAAGTTTGCATGAAACAGAGCAGGGTTCTGTCCTTCGGGCAAAACCAGGTTCGGCCGCCGAAGGAAGGTTCGGCCGCCGAACCCTTTGTGGAGGCAGTTTCGGCTGCCAAAGGTTGCCCCCGAAAGCTAGGCTTTCGGTTTAGAAAGGGACTTTCGGCCGCCGAAAGAGGGAGTTCGGCCGCCGAAAGTGTGTGAGTTTCGTCTCTGGACGAGACCTTCGGCCGCCGAAGGTGCCGCCGAACATGCATGAGTTTCGTCTCTGGAGTGGGGTTTCGGCCGCCGAACCTGCCGCCGAAAGTGCCCTGTCCAGCTTCCTTTTGCATGTTTTATGTGATGGTTTGAGGTTTGTTTAGAGGGGTTTTGGGGAGTTTCTTAGAGATGTACTTGAGTACGTTTGGTCCCTCATTTGAGTCCACCTGTGTAGGTACGGACCAGAGGAATCAGGGACCTCAGCAGTGAGTCCAGAGTCAGAACCTGCAGAGTCAGTGCAGAGATAACCAGGTGAGTGGAATTTAACTTAATGTTTTAATATGAGAACTGAATATTTTATCATGCTTCATGCATCATGAATATGCTATAGGGTGAGTGCATTAGTGTACACCAAGATGATGCATTGCATTTATCCTTGTACTTGGCATTGCTCCTTGTACATTGCTTATGTGAGACGGCACGGACTTCGTGAGGATTCATTAGCCCTCAGAGGAAAGACCTGGAACAGCCTTACGAGGACCAGGCATAAAGACCTGGAACAGCCCTACGGGGACCAGGCAAATGGTACTTAGGTACCCCAGATGAGATAGAGGGAGTTTTGATCCGTCCGGCCGAGGTTATGTGATTATGTGTTGCATTCCATGAGAGCATGTTTTATCACTTGTATTTGCCTATTCTACTCACTGGGCTAGTGTAGCTCATCCCTCTCCCCTAACTTCAGTTGTGCAGGTTCAGAGGTCAGAGAGAACTCAGCAGGGTACAGGAAGAGTACAGAGGATTGTAATAGCTAGTGTGGACATGTAAATGTATAGAGATAATGTTTATGTACAGTGTATAGAATGGTGCTTGATTTATAAGCCTTGTAATCCCTTTGTGGAGTCACATGATCAGTTTATGTATGTTTCTTTCTTGTTGTATGTTTATGAGCAAAACCAGGCTTAACATTATGAGATTGATCCGCCTAGGGCCATGAGGAGCTCTAGTAGGGATTGGTAGAGCACAGAGAGAGTGCATACACAGGTTAAGCCTTGGAATAAAGAAAAGTTTTATGGTTTTACAGAAAATGTATGATCATGTATGGGATTTCACAGGTATCCAGACAGGATAGCAGGCTTACTACGGGTCCCGGCGACCTTAAGTCGATCTGGATCCTAGTGCCGGTGGCAGTTCGGTTTTCGGGCTGTTACAAACACCTGGATTAAGTGGCCTAGTGGAACTCGTCTTGTGGCCTTGGCATTAGATGCTTTGTTTAGTGGGACTAGCACTCTAATTATAGTCTGGCGGAACTTGCCTTATGGCCTCAGCATTAGATTCCTTGTTTAGCGAGAGTAACACTCGGATTATGACCTGGCAGAACTCGCCTTATAGTCTTGGCATCAAATGCCTTTTTTAGCGGGACTAACATCGGATTAGGTGGCCTAGCAGAAATCGCCTTTTGGCCTTGGCATCAAATGCCTTGTTTAGCGGGACTAACACCCAGATTATGGCTTATGGCCTTTCCTGATAATTACCTGCCTTGTGGTAGTGTTCTTGTCTCCATGCTTTCATCCATATCCTCGCCCCTGTGGCTTTTGGCTTTATTTTTTACTCGTCCTGTTGTCATCTCTCAACACTTAGACTTCATCATCCAGCCTGACGTACTTTTGGGCTTTGTTTATTAGATGTTGGTGTGTATCAACTAGGTTCTTGATTAGAGAATCCATGAACTTGATGTTACACGTTCCTTTTTTCAATGCTTCATATGCTATCTCATTATTTAATTCTTTCACCTGTATTGCTTCTACATTGAACCGTGAGATAAAGCTCCTCAAAGACTCGCACTCTTCTTGGTGGATCTTTCGCAAGCTAAAGGTGTAATGACCTAGAAACCAGACCGCTACCGGCGCTAGGATCCAGATCGACTTAAGGTCGCCGGGACCCGTAGCAAGCCTAACATACATCCTGTACACCTGATAAAATCCCATACATGATCATACATTTCCATAAAAACTTAAACGTTTCATATACCAAGTTTGACCTGTGCATGCATCATAACTGTGTACATAAAACCCCTTACTAGAGCCCTCATCAAATGCTCTAGTTGGGTCCACATTTCATACATCAAGCTTGGTTCAACATATATCATCATTAAAAACATTTCATAAAGATCATGTACCAAAGGGATTAACCATACATTAGGGTCAAGCACAATACTAATCCTCATTACATTACTGTACAATTCCTTACATTACATCATTTTACATTTCATGTCCACTGCTAAACTATTACATAACATAGCCATAGCCATAACCCTTGCTGGCTCCCTGAGCTATCTCTGATCCTGCAAACCTGGAGGTTAGGGGAAAGGGGTAAGCTACTAAAGCCCAGTGAGCAGAACAGTAAAAACGGTTCATTAAACATATGCCATCATGAAATGCATCACATCACAAACAATTCACATCACGGATGGACTTGTCACCAATAACCCTCTACATATCCAATGGTGCTAGGGGCGTAGAATGGACCTCGTCCTGGACTTTCTCTTAACATAACATAACATAACCAATCGTGCTAGGGGCGTAGCATGGGCCTCAACCTGGACTTTCTCTTACATCGTGCCAGGGGCATAACATAGGCCTCGACCTGGACTTACATATCATATCATATCACATCATTTCGAGGGCTAGTGGGTCATCCAATATCCATCCACATCAACAGCAATTTGTGCAATGCATCATATTCGTGAATTCTAATGCAAGCATCCTATAATCATGGCAATCGTGATGCATGAACATGCTTAAAAGTTTGATTGCTTTAAAAGTTTGATTGCTTTAAAAGTAAAAGAAGTTATGTTCTACTCACCTCTGGCTGACTCTGAAATAGCTAACACTGCTGGCCTCCTCAGGCCCGATCCTACACAGGTGAACTCAAATGAGGGACCAAACATACTCTAGCATGACTCTAAACATCTCCCTAAAAACCCCCTAAAACACCATAAACATGCATAGAAAAACAGGCAAAGGAAGGCTGGGCAGGGGACTTTCGGCGGCAGGTTCGGCGGCCGAAGGTCCCTCCAGATCCGAAAGTCAGGCACTTTCGGGGGCAGGGTTCGGCGGCCGAAACTCTTCACAGATCTGAAAGCCACAACCTTCGGGGGCAGATTCGGCGGCCGAAACTCCCCTCCAGAGCCGAAAGTCCAAACTTTCAGGGGCGAGTTTAGGCGGCCTAAAGCTGCCTCTACAGGCAGGTTCGGCGGCCGAAACTGGCTTTGGCAGCTGAACCTGGGCTCTCCCAAAGGGCAGATTCCGATTATGCCTTGCATTTCCAGCCACCCACAATTTTTCAAACACACATTCATCTATTCTAAAACATGCATACACACTTTTTCAAGCATATGGGGGCATAAAACTAGTCTATACCCCAACAAACATCACATTTAACATACATTTATCAACATACTCACACAAACCCTAACATTTTAGATCTACTCTAAACATGCATTAAACACCCTTAAAACCCCTCAAAACTTACTTAAAACATGAAAGAAGGGGAGGATCTACGCTTACCTCTTGAAGACCGAGAGGAGATGTGATCCAAACTTAGAGATTGGGAGAAATCGAGCTCCGGGGGTCTCCAAACTTCAAAACTTTGATCTTAGCTTAAAAATCTTCAAAACAAAGTAAAACTCATAAAAAACTTGAAGAGATTGAAGGAAAACATAAAATCAACCATGAGAGGGCGAAATCTCACCTATGCCCGAAAATAGAGAGAGAAAACTCGCCCATTTTCGGACAAGGGGCCCTTTATAGGTGGCTGGCCAGACCACCTTCGGAGGCCAAAAGAGCTTTCGCAAGTTCCCCATGTTCGGCGGCCGAACTTGAGGTTCGGCGGCCAAACCTGGGTTTTTCCTCCATGGCTTTTTCTTTCAAAACTCAATTTTCTTTCTTCATTAAAACTATAAAAACATGTAAAAACATTTTATAAAAATATATTTTTCCCTTCTAGAGGGCTCCGATATCCGAGAATTTCGGATTCCAACGGAGATTCTGCTGGAAGGTAGGAATTCCGATACCGGGGTCTTGCCGGGTATTACAAAAGGAGAGCTTTTTAGAAAGTATACAAGTAATAAACTTGGATTTAAATAACATAGCAAATTGTGTAAATTTTTGAATTAACTTGGTCTTAGATATTGGTACCATTTTTGAGCTAAACTTATGAGTGTTGACGAAAACACTCAGCACAACATGAAATTGTTGACATCCTAGAGCTGCATGGTTGTCCTAAAGATCGCTAGGTGACTTCTGAGATCTGTTGTTCCGTCGTATTTCTCTAAACTCGAAAGTTTGAACTTAGCCAAAAATTTCTCTGCCAAGATCTCTTCTGAAAGGGGCGAGACATCGTCCAGCCCATAGTCCTCCTCCTGCTCTTTCTAATACCTTTGTACAGCCCGTATTAGCTTCCAGTCGACATCTTTTGGAGCCTTATCCGATGACTCATCTTCCTCCAGCTTTGCCTTCTCCTTAGACTATGTTTAGATTGCCTCCGTTCGAGTCCTTGGAGTGTCGATGGATGCTTCTTCCCTTATCCTGGATCCCATGAAGGAGGCCTTCTCGTGAGCTTTATACTACTCGAGAGTGGCCTGTAGCATTTTTATGTATTGAAGCATCTATTTATTATTTAGATTGCTCAGATTAGCCTCATTGACCATCAATGAGGTGCTATGTCCACTATCAGGAGTGGAAGAAATGATTACATCCTTGTTGGCAGTAGTCTTAGCAGCAATTTGAGAATTATTGACCATTTTAAAGTGTAGAAAAGAAAAAAAAATTACTTTTAAAAGAAAGAGAATAAGAGACCAGTTTAATCCAAATGAGGATAATTCAATAGATTCTCCGGCAATGGAACCAAATGATATAGTTGAAATAAAACTGTAATGTGATTAGCCAACCTGCAAGAAGAGAATGTGAGGTGGTTGACGCTTACGGCAACCATTCTGACGCTTAAGTCAGTAAACTAAAGAGAAGGACGAGTGTAATATAATATTTTGAACTTAACCGTAGTTGTGTAAGAATTGCGTATTCCGGTCTCTGTGATCATTAGTTTTTATACTGTAAGAAGATGAAGTTAATTATGATAATCTCCTGAAAATCCAATTGGTACTAACTAATTGATGGGAGATTTGTGATTATAGGCGTAATGGGGATCTGCTGTATTATAGTCGCGAATGGTAACTTCTCATGGAGACTTGTCCTGTAGTTGAGAGAGCGAGACTTGACGAAAAACTGAAACCTGAAACGTTCAGGTCTTCTTTTCTCTCGATAGAACTGAATATCATCTAATCAGATTCTTGCTATGTAGTCTTGTTTTCGAGTGTCAGCACATGATATTTTGAGCGATTATTATGTAATATCAATATATTTTTTTAAAAAAATTATTATAATAAAATTATAAAATAAAGGTAAAATAAATAGTACATCAACAATTAACTTTATCTTAATACAATAAAAAAATATTTTATTTATAATTATTTTTTAATATAATAAAATAAAATATTGTTGTTTGTAAAGCTCTACTTTTATTAAAAAAATATAATAATTGTTTATTTTGATGTTTCATTTTAAAAATATTAAAATTTTAATTATTACAAATAGAAATTAATATGTTAAATTCAAAATAATAAAATAATAATATTGAAAAATAAATTTATTTTATTGAATAGAATACGTTTTAAAGGTTATTAGCTATGGATATAATATATGTCACTTAAGGTTTTAGTGATGTATTATAAAATACTCATAAAATTATCCAATTAAATTAAAATTCTTTAAAAATAAAATTAAAAAGAATTCATAATTATTATATTTAGGTAGGGATATTTCTGGCAAATCTATTATATATATGATATTATTAAAAAAATACTATTAAATTTATATATAAAAAATAAATATTCACACGAGAAATTTTATTTAAATTGAATTAATTAAAAAATTTATAAATTAAATTAAATTTAGTAATACTAATAATTTAAAACGTCTAATAATTTTGAAAATAAAATTTAAATTATAATTGAAACATTATAATTTTAGATAATTTATCAATTTTAGATCCAATGAGTGTTTCACACTTACATATATGCAAAAATTTCTTCTCAAAGTATTAATTTGTTAAAAATTAGAACATTATATTTATCTAAATGACCAGGCCATATTTTGAATTAAATTAGATAGATACATAGGCCCAGAAGAAAAATTTCTCTCCCCACATGGAGAGCAACTAGAAAATAGCAAATCCAAGAAAATGATTCCTACTGAAAATTCCCAGCAGAACAATTCACATTTCTGAACGCTAATCAAACTATTAGTATGAAGAGTTGCTCCTGCCCTCCTTAATTGTATCCTGCCATCAATATGCTTGCCTTGTGCTCGCATCCCTACACTAGGACACATCAAAACACATCAAAAAACATACTTAAAACACTTTCTTTACACTTATTTCATAAACACAAAAACTCAATCTTGTAAATATGTAAAATACAAAATTTCTAATCCAAGCATAAAAGGAAGAGAAACGGATAATCAATAGAAGTGAGTAAACAAAATTTCACTGTCACATCATACTTAATGAAAGTTGTATACAGGGCTTGACGAGAGGTTGTTCATATCTTTCAAAATGGATAATCAATAAAAGTGAGTAAACAAAATTTCACTGTCACATCATACTTAATGAAAGTTGTATACAGGGCTGGACGAGAGGTATTTCATATCTTTCAAAATCCACTCTATAATGCCATTTCCAACCCTACGCACTATTTTTTACACTATTTTAATGCAAAACATTAAAATAGCGCAATATTATCTCCAATATTCTGCATTATTTTTAATACCAAAACGAATATTTTATTTATATTTTTTTCTTTTCTTAATATTATATTATTTATTTTACTTTAATTTTATTTATACATTTCCCTCAAAAAATTCATATAATTTTATATATTCACCCCAAATATTTATATATTTTACATTTTCATCCAATATTCAAATATTCAATTATATTATAAATAAATAAAAATATATTAATTATAAAAATGCATTAATTAAATATTAATTATAAAAAAAGATTACTTAAACATTAATTATAAACATATATTAATTAAACATTAATTAGCAAATTAAAAATAAAATAGACTCATACATATTAAATTATCAATGAAAAAAGTACAAACTAATTTAGATGATCATTTGAATTCATATGTTGCTCCCATAAATGCTCTATTAATACATTACGAAGTGCAAAATGAGCATCTTTATTTTTAATTTTTTTGTGTCGAGTAAAAAATTGTTCAAATCGAGTAGTTTCATCGACAACCATTTCAACAGCTGGAGTTGAAAATTCTCTATCGTCTTCAATAGGTGCACTGAGGTCACGTTCATCCTCGATTATCATATTATGCATGATAATACATGTAGTTAAAATATCATGCAATATTTCTTTTTTCCAAAAACGTGATGGCCCTACAACTATTGCAAAACGTGACTGCAACACTTCGAAAGCACGTTCAACATCTTTTCGACATGATTCTTATTTCATTGCAAAATACTTCTTCTTCCTTGTTTGTGGTTCACGAATAGTTTGCACAATAGTTGACCATTTCGGATATATGTCATCAGCTAAATAATAACCCGTATTATATACTTTTCCTTGAATAACATAATGAGCGGAAGGAGCAATACCTTTAGCAAGATCGGAAAATAAATACGATGACTCCAAAATATTAATATCGTTATTAGAGCCAGACATTCCAAAATATGCATGCCATATCCAAAGGTCATAATCAGCTACAACTTCTAAAATAATTGTTGGCGATCCACTACGACTTGTATATTGGCCAGCCCATGCAGTAGGATAATTTTTCCATTTCCAATGCATGCAATCGAGACTACCTAACATTCCAGGAAAGTCACGTTGCTCACCAATATAAAGAAGCCTTGCAACATCCTTGGCAGTTGGTGATCTCAGATACTGCTCACCAAATACCTCAACGGTGGCTCGACAAAATCTCTTTAGACTTTCAATTGCAGTGGACTCCCCAATTTTCACATATTCGTCGGTAGCATCCGCCGACAAACCATACGCTAACATTCGAAACACAGCTGTGATTTTTTGAAGAGTAGATAATCCAATTTTACCTATTGCATCTCTTTGTTGTTCGAAGTACATATCATACGCTTTTATTGCATCGATAATATGAAGAAATAAATTTCGAGACATTATATATCGTCGACGAAACATTACATCATTGAATCATGGATTATCTGAAAAATAATCCAGAAATAAATTACGATCAGCCGCTTCACGATCTCGATTGATTACTAGATGACCTAGAACAGAGTCACCTCTAGAAACTCAATGTTGATCTTGTATTTGCTGCAAAACCATCTTATTTCTAAGAAATTGTTGATTAACTGCTTGTGTTTCCACTGCAAATTCATTATCATCTGAAATATAATCTTCAATATCTGAAGAAGATGATGATGAATTTTCAGCATCATTATTTGACATATCTCCAACATAGAAATTCATTTTAAGTAACGATCTGTAGAATTTTTTTTACTCGAATTTAAGAGGAACTGAAAAATATGAGTTATGTTTATATCTTTGAAGAATACATTATTTAATAGGAAAAATGTGGGGGTAGGGATGCATACCATCTGAAGGTGGAGATCGAAGTGAAACCATCCAACGGTCAATTTTAAGATGAGATCTATCAGAATACTGTTGGTGTAATTATTATTTAAGATTCCATCTGATTTCATTGAAAAATGTGGGGATAGGATGCATACCAAGGTGGAGATCGAAATGAAATCCATCCAATGGTCGATTTTAAGATGAGATCTATTAGAATACTATTGGTGTAATTATTATTTAAGATTCCATCTGACTTCATAGAAAAATGTGGGGATATGATGCATACCTTCCGAAGGTGGATATTGAAATGAAATCCATCCAATGGTCGATTTTAAGATGAGATCTATCAGAATACTGTTGGTGTAATTATTATTTAAGATTCTATCGACTTATATATATTGGAATGCCAACCTTTACAACTTACCATAAGTTAGCCATACCCTTCAATATTTAATCACTTTGTAAACGATGACTTCAAGATCTATAGGATACTCTACCAATGAAGATGTGCTATTATGCAGAGTTTATCTAGATATTTCACAAGATCCCATTATAGGTAAACAACAATCTAGTCAACGTTTTTGGAGTCGGGTGGCAGAAGCATATGAAATTGCAACCCATGATCTTTGCAATGTCGATTGCAAGTTATTGAGAAGGCTATAAGAAAATTGAATGGTTGTTATCGATAAGTTGAAAATTTACATCCTAGTGGAGCTTCAAAGCAAGATCTGGTGAGTATTTTTTAGTAATTATTTTGTACATAAATCTTAGAATTTTCCTTAACATTTTCTTAATTATGCAACTCAAGCAAGCAAAAACTTTACTAATGCAAGATCCAAGCTACAAAAAAAAGGATTCAAATTTGACCATGTTTGGGGCATGATGAAAGATGCTGAAAAGTTCAAAAATAGTAGCTCTAAAAAAAAAATAGTTCAAAATCAAAGCTCCTCTTATGTGCCCTCAAAGTCGAACAATCACCTATGGTACCATCTCCAAACTTATCATCATTTTCAATTCATTTAAATGAGAATATTGCAGGAGATTATACATCATCGGATCGACTTCTTGGTGTCAAAAAAGCAAAATTGAAGAAAATACTTGATGAATCTTTTTCATCCGCTCTGAAATGCTTACATGCTGATAAAGGGAGAAGGGAAGGCTAATGAAAAGTAGAGTTTTGGATTTAAAAAAATCTAAAGAAGAAAATAAAATTTTACTGCTCGATTTAAATTTTATTTCCAATCCAATTGCTTGTGAAACGTTTTGTTAAGAAAAATTCGAATATCAGATAAATGATCTCAATGTCAACAACCTCCACCTCATCCGCATCTAATGTATATGATCAATATCTCAATGATATTGCTGAATCCAGATCCGACCTTCTGGAATATTAAATATTTAATATGCTGTTAATAATTGTATTTTGAATTAATATATATTGTTTAATTATTTTATGTGTCATTTCATTTTTTTATATAATATATTATAAATAAATTAATTTATCATAAATACTATTTATAATTAAGAATATATTAATTTAAATTAAATTTTAATAATTATAAAAATATTGACTTAAAAAAATAATTATAAAAATATAAAATAAATTAAAAATATAATAAATTATAAGAGTGAAAAAAATATGAACTTAATTGAAAATATATACAAATTTTAAATTATATTATAAATTAAAAAAAAATGAAAATGAAAATCGCGTACCAAAATCCGTTGGAAGGCCAGCTAAATTGGGATTTGAATTTTGGTGCTCCCTTAGAAGGTCATCTCCCAGCGTTCGAGATGGAATTAATAGCTTGTGTGCATAGCAAACAATCAAACTAAAGTGAGAGCACATTTGCTATTAATAAAAATACACAGCAATAGAGGGACCATCCAAGTAGTTATTCCAGCTTTTACAACCAAGTATAGGATAAGAGTGCTATATTATTATAGAACACATCACAAAAGTATTAAGTTCCAACGACTTGTGATTTAAGACCAAGCTAAAAAAAGCATGTGAATTTAAGACGAAGCAACAGCCACAGATTCTGCAGGCTTTGCTGGTGCAGGCTCTGTTTTGGGTTCGGCAGGTGCTTCGGCTTCCCAGAAGGAAGTCTTCTTCCCAGTCTTTGAAACAGTCTGAAGAACTGCCTCTGGCTGCACATTTCCTTTCACTGTAACCTTTTGCTCCTCCAAATTAATGTCATATGATTCCACGCCTAAATACGATTAAGAAACAACAGAATTATCTAGATTAATAAAACTAATGCCTTCTATGTGTAAATTGAGAAAGGAGAGCATAATAAATGTCATCTGGATTGGTGATAATTATTATTATTATACATTACGATCCCAGATTTTGTATCTTAACTCTGTTATAGATAGATTCCAAATAAAAGTTCATGAGAAAAAATTGACAACCCAGCAGAGCTCATCAAATGCTGGACTATCAAGTTTATTCAACAAAATTAGCAAAATGATTCAGGTTTAGTTAAGAAAGAGAAATGATGATAGAAAAATATGAACTTAGGTAAAAGTACGAATATAATCAATGCACAAATACAAAATGATTGATGATATAATTAATCACATAGAAAAAAGTAAATGACTAACCTTCCATTTTTCCCAAGACCCTCTTCACAGCCCCAACACAACCTTGACATGACATACCAACCTTGAGCACAACAGTCTGCAACGGAACCAAATTGACTGTTAGATTGACAACGTAAAGGAAAACAAAGAAGAAGGAAAAATTCAATAGCGCAGCAAATTTCTTGCTATTAAGTATTAACAACAGAAGAATGCAACTGATCTCAGAATATACAACAGAACATTGAGAAAGAGAGGGATATGCAATTGCATACACAATGAACTGACAAATCAATGCTTTTTTTTTTCTTTTAATACTGGCGGCCATGTATTATAAACCTAAATCTAAGTGTGTTACAGAGACAAAAACATCAAATAATCAGCAATAGATAAAATTTAAAGGAGAAACTTAGAAAGAAAAAAAAATAGAGGAAATCAAAGCAACCTAACAAAGATTTGATATAACTTTCTCAATCACAAAAAAATGTCTGTCTCTTGCAGACCATAAGGCAGACACATATCTATAGGCCATGGCACCATAGATATGTGTCTTATTCATGCTGGACTGGGTAAAGAATTTTCCTGAAAACTTCAGAAGCATAATTCAAATGAACAAGTACTTACAAATCCAAAATCAATTTTCAAGAGTTCCATCAATTTCCATATCTGTTCCAGATCAACTGACTAATTTTTATATTTTTCCCTTTAAGACGCAAGATCCAATTTACTATGTTTTTTAGGGAAAAATTACACCTCATTCAGCTTTTTCAATTCACGAAAATGAATCCATCAGAACTAATCCAATATAAGCTATCCCCTACAAAATCACAAATCATAAAAATAATTTAACCAAAAACCCGACAATCCTCGTCATAAAATTCAACTAAAACAGGAATTCCAACCCAATAATCTGAATTAAAATCCACCAAAAAAATAAAATCCACAATAACAACAACAATAGTAACAACATACATGATAAAATCAGAATTACCAGACACTGATGAAACGAAAACAAGAAACAAGAATCAAGATCGACATCTAGATATCAAATGGGTACCTGAGACATGGTTACGGGCTGTGTTACAGCAGAGTGAAATTGTAATTTTTGTTGTGAGCGTTTGTGTTGGAAATTGCAAGTTTGCTGACTGGGGATTTGTTTATATGGAGTTCTCTACGGCAAAACAGAACGGCAAAAGAGACTTTCCGTCGAGACGGGTCGGTTCGGTGGATGTGATTTGGGCCCACATTAAATAGGTCAACAACTGCCTTACGAGTTACGATTGCGACAATAAATAACAAATAAATATTTCATCTCTTGTAATTTTTGCCAATTTTTTTATATTATTATTTATTTTTTAAATATAATAATACATAAATTAACTATTATAATTTTAATTAATTAGTTATATAATAATGATTTTGACCATCGCTATATTAATTCATATATTATATATATTTTTTAATTAATTATATAATAAAAATTTAAATATAAATTTAATTTAATTATTATGAACTTATACAATAGCAAATCAGTGCACATGTTTTGCATGTGACTTATAATTAATTCCATGTTTAACATTTAACATTGTAATTTTTAAAGTAAAAATTTAATATTTTAAATTTTGGATAATAAAATTAAAATTTTTTAATTTGTAATTATTATAATTAAAAAAATTAAATTAAATTTATATAAATTAATGATAAATTATAATATAATCTCTAAAATTTTATATTATTAATAAAAGATATAATTTTAAAATTAAATATATTTTATATTTATTATATGTGATATTAAATATATTATATTAAATAAATATTTATTATAAATAAATTTCTATTACGTAAAATATTATAATATTAAAATATTTCACTAAAAGTTTGTATTCAAGTATATATTTTTTATATTCAAAAAATTTTATTTTTTATTAATAATATTCTAAATAAAATAAAATATTATATATTTTAAATTGAAAAGTTTAACTTTTTATATTTTAAATTTTTATATAGAAAGTGAATAATAAATAAAAAATAAAATTATTAAAATAAAAAAAATATATTTAAGAATTTATTTTATTATTCAAATAGAATTTTGAAAACCATATTATAATTTACCATTAATTTATGTAAATTTAATTTAATCCTTTTAGCTACAATAATGACAAATTAAAAAGACTTAATTTCATCATTTAAAATTTAAAGGGTTAAATATAGATGTGAATTATAACGGTAGTTCAACCTACTAACAACTTTGTTGGAAAGGCCGTCACATCGCGTAAGGAACAGTCAGGTCACTTTAGATGGTTGATAGCTTTAGGTAATTCATTCCGGAGTAGTACAGGCTCGTACCATCTATAGAAGTACGTCGGCAATTGTAGTACCTTACTCTACTTTCACTGGTGGAACATCGAATCGGCCGTTGTAGTAACTGTACACAATTTACTAACTCTTAAAATAAAATAAAATAAATAAAGTATTCATTTTAAAATTATTAATTAATTAAATATATAAATAAAGATATATATCGATTACTTTGATCAATTATACTATAGAAAGTATGTGATATTAATAAAAAATTATTAAATTGTTCATTTTTTATTTTTAATTTTTTTAAAAAATGATTTTTAGTAGCTATTAGTTTTAGTATTAAATTGTTATAATCAAAATTTTTAGTTGATAATGGAAGATTAAAAGTTTAATTTTATAAATATATAAATATTTTGATTGAATAATTTATAAATCAAAATTAAATAGTTACTTTTAACAAAATAAAAAAATTATTCTAAAAAAATATAAAAGAAGCTATTAATAATCACCTTTAATTAAATAAAAATTACAAAAGTATGAAAATAGAAAAAAAATAAAGTTTTGCTATGAAAGTCTTTTTATTAAAGTATAATTTATAACTCTTATATTTTTTTATAAATATAGAAATTAAATTATATCAATAATTAATATATTTTCTATATAAATTTATTAATAGATTTAACATTTTTATAATCGAATGTTTCTAATTTATAATTAAAGTTGATAGCAGAGATGACAACAACTAAATTACCCACATATTATTATTTTTGAATCCGAACTCAAGTGATATTTTCAATATCAGAAAATTATATTTTTTAATTAATAATTTTTATTTTAAAAAATTAATATTTAAAATCATGATTATTAATTTTTAAGTTTAAATCCATTACAAATCCGATTATATATTATTCAAACTAATTTTAATAAATTTTAATTAGATTAATATACCACATCAATTGTTGTCCATAGTCAATTATCAAATAATTTAAATTTATTGCTGTAGAATATTTTTTATATATAGTTCCAAATTTTATTCAAATTTTATTAATTGTTTCAAAAAGTAGTATAATTCTAACTCAATATAAATATAATAATATATTTTAAATCAATTTTTATAATTAAATTTCTCAATTATATTAAAAATTATAATTATAAATATTACATTCGTTCAAAGTAAATTATGAATTATCACTATAAAATAAGAGTCACGTGGCAAGAATTTAATAAGTGGAAGACGTGATTTCGCTACAGAAAGGGAGACCCAAATACTTTAATACCCAGACCATCGTCAAGACTTGCCCTCTCCTGATAGGCTGAATCTTGACACATGGTTACTGCTATTAGATACATTCCCACTTTCTCTGTGATTGTGGGATCACCAACTCATTAGTGGCGATATCCATTATCAAGCAGCTGGCTACAATATCGTCGGATTCTCAAGAAATGCTATATTCATCTCCATTTTCTTACGGTATAAAAGGAGAATGATCATAAAGGTAAAAGTACGTTGTCTCTAACATTGAAACTCTAAGCCATTTGTTACATTATCTTCTTTAGGATATTAAATTTAGTATCGGTGTGGTTGCCGTGAGTATCCACCACCAACACTTCACACTTTTTTCCTTGCAGGTTTTGACCAATCGCAGCTCAGTCCCACTCTAACCACGTCATCAACCTAATCTCAGCTACATCATTTGGTTCCATTGGCTGGAAAATTCATTGAATACTCTCTATCCATTTAGGTTTACGCTAGGCCCCTGTTTCTTTTTTATCCTTTGTAACGACCCGAAAATCGGACCGCTACCGGCGCTAGGATCCAGATCGGTTTAAGGCCGCCGGGACCCGTAGCAAGCCTAACATACATCTTGTTTTCTGTTTAATCACATACATGATCAACAACATACATAAAAATTAAAACTTTTCTTTCATACATTCTCTCATACACCAAACTCAACCTGTGCATGCACTGAACATAAACATACTGTAAACATTGACCCCTCTTTGGGATCTCATCAATACCCCAATGGGCGACATACATGTGTTGAGTTGGTTAACATCTACATCATAAAGCATCTAAGATCATGTAATAAAGGGGATAACAACATCCATAGGGTCAAGCACAACTTCTAATCCTCAATATCATTATACATAACATGACTAATCAACTTTTACATCATCTTACAATTTATCATGTCCACTTTCTATCTATTACAAATACATGACTTTACTCTTCTTGACTTCTCTGTCTAGCCCGTACCTGCAATCCTGGGGGATTAGGGAAAAGGGGTGAGCTACAAGAGCCCAGTGAGCAGAATAATAAAACATTTAAAATCTCATGCCATCATGTAATGCAACACGTCACAACAAATCACATCTCGGATGGTATTGTCACCAATAGTCCTCTACATTCCAAAGTGCCGGGACGTAGAATGGGTACAACCGGTCTTTCTCTTAACATAACATATCATAACATTCCAATGTGCCAGGGACATAGAATGGATACAACCTGGACTTCCATACCATATCATGCCGTAACATCATCATACCATATGAGGACTAAAGGATCATCCAATAACCAATCCACATCAACATCATAAATGCAATGCAACATATTCGTGAATTCTAATGCAAACAACCTAATTCATCACATGGCATTCATGATGCATGAACATACTAAAAACTTTATAATTTATTTGCTTTAAATCGTAAAGGTTTATTCTACTCACATCTTGGCTAGCTCTGACAATGACTGAAGCAGCTGACTCACTGCTGGGGTCCTCGGTTCCTCGGGTCCGAACCTACACAGGTGGACTCAAATGAGGGACCAAACAACTGGAACATAACTCTAAAAACATCCCCCAAAAATCCCCTAAAACACCTCAAAACAATCATGCAAAAACTTGCAAAGGAAGGCTGAACAGGGCAGGTTCGGCGGCACCTTCAGCGGCCGAAAGTCCCTCCAGAGTCGAAACCCAGGCAGGTTCAGCGGCACCTTCGGCGGCCGAAAGTCCCAGACAGAGACGAAAGTCTCTTTTCGGGGGCAGGCTTCGGCAGCCGAAAGGCTTGCCTCCCCAGCCATGTTCGGCGGCCGAAAGTCCTTCGGCTGCCGAACCTGGTTTCTACCAAAGGGCAGAAACTTGGCTCCTCTGTGCACATTTGCCTCCAAAACTTCCAATCATGCATAAACCTATTCTACAACACTCATACACAAGCATACAAGCTCCTAGGGGCTTCAACCATCTAAAACTCCATCTACAACACATCAAACAACACAAATCCAACATACATTGCCCATAAACCAACAAAAACCCAAAAACTCATAAAACCCTACGCATGCATTTCTACTTCAAGAATCAACTTAAAACTTGTTAAAAACATATAGTGAGCTCAAGATCGGCCCTTACCTCTTGAAGATCGAGAGGAAAACGACCCTAGCTCGAAGATGGGAGAGATTTGAGTTCTTGAACCTCAAAGCTCCAAAACTTGCTTTAAACTCAAAAATCTTCAAAACAAGATGAAAACTCATAAGAGAAACATGAAATCTCGAAGGGAGAAGCTCAAAACAGAGGAGGGGCGGTGGAGAACTCACCTTGGCCGAAAACGGGAAGAAAAGCTTGCCCGTTTCGGCCATGGGGTCCTTTTATAGGGCTGTCCTTACCACCTTTCGGCGGCCTAACGTGCCCCCACAGCGCATGCAAGTTCGGCGGCCAAACATGAGATTCGACAGCCGAACCTTGGCCGATTCAAACAAGACTTTCGGAGGTCTAAAGTGCTCCCAAAACCTCCTCACGTTCGGTGGCTGAACATGACTTTCGGCGGCCGAACCTGGCAAAGTCTCCAAAGCCCTCTCCACTCAAAACTTGAATTTATTTTCATTAAAAACCATAAAATACATCAAAACATTTTATGAAAACATGGTTTTACCCTTCTAGAGGTCTCCGACATCCGAGATTCCGCCGGACGGTAGGAATTCCGATACCGGAGTCTAGCCGGGTATTACATTCTCCCCCCCTTAAAAACATTCGTCCCCGAATGTTCCTCAACTAGCACATAGCATGGCATGCACATATCATACATACGAAGCACATAAAACTCACAAGGGACTAACCTCAGAAAAGATAAGGGTATTGCTGGAGTATGGACTCCCGTGTCTCCCAAGTGCATTCTTCCATATTATGGTGGTTCCACAGGACTTTCACCATCGGGATTTCCTTGTTTCTCAGCTTTCTGATCTGGGTGTCTATGATCCGCACTGGCTGCTCAACATAGGTGAGATCTTCTTGGATCTTTACATCAGGCTCACTAAGAACCTTGCCCAGATCTGACACGAACTTCCTCAACATTGAAACATGGAAAACCGGATGGATTCTTGCCATTGAAGCAGACAAATCTAGCTTGTACGACACATTCCCAATCTTCTGTAAGATTTCAAAGGGTCCGATGTATCGTGGGGCTAGTTTACCTTTCTTCCCAAAGCGAACCACTCCTTTCATTGGAGACACTTTGAGCAATACCAGATCCCCCTCCTGAAACTCTACTTGCCGTCTGCGGATGTCTGCATAACTCTTCTGTCTGCTTGCAGCAGTCTTGATCCTTTCTCTGATTATAAGTACCACCCTACTGGTAATCTCTACTAACTCAGGCCCTGCCAAGGCCTTCTCTCCAACTTCCTCCCAGCAAACAGGCGATCTGCACTTCCTTCCATATAAAGCTTCATATGGGGCCATCCCGATGCTAGCATGATGGCTGTTATTGTAGGCAAACTCCACCAAAGGTAGATGCTGCCTTCAAGAACCGCCAAAGTCCAGCACACACATTCTAAGCATATCCTTTATTGTCTGGATGGTCCTCTCTGATTGTCCGTCCGTCTGTGGATGGAAAGCAGTGCTAAAATCCAACCTGGTACCCATGGCATTCTGTAGACTCCGCCAAAACCTGGAGGTGAACTGGGATCCTCTATCGGATACTATAGAAACAGGGACCCCATGCAGCCTGACGATCTCATCAACATACACCTGCGCCAACTTGTCCACATAATAGCCACTCCTGACAGGGATGAAGTGAGCAGATTTGGTGAGTCTGTCCACAATCACCCATATGGAGTCCAATCTGTTGGACGTCGCCGGTAACCCCACTACGAAGTCCATAGCTATATTCTCCCATTTCCACTCTGGAATAGGTAGCGGGTTAAGCATTCCAGCCGGCTTCTGATGTTCCAGCTTCACCCTCTGACACACTTTGCAGGCTGACACAAACTGTGCCACTTCTTTCTTCATCGCTGGCCACCAATAAACTTTCCTCAGATCTTGATACATCTTGGTGGCTCCGGGGTGAACGCTGTATCTTGCATTATGAGCCTCCCTCATAATGTCTCCTTTTAGCCCTATGTCATCTGGTACACACAATCGACTCCCATAGCGGAGGATCCCCTTACTGTCAAATCTGAACTCACTGTCCTTGCCTGACTGAACAGTCCTGGCAATCTTCACTAACTCTGGGTCCTCATGCTGTTTCTGAGCCACTTGCTCCAGAAACACAGGTGTCACTCTCATCTGGGCCACTAAAGCACCTGTACCAGACAACTCCAACTGTAGACCTTCATCAATGAGCTTGTAAAACTCCTTCACCACTGGTCTCCTCTCTGCCGTGATGTGGGATAGACTGCCTAGTGACTTCCGGCTTAGGGCATCTGCCACGACGTTCGCCTTACCCGGATGATACTGAATCTTGCAATCATAATCACTCAGCAGCTCTACCCATCTCCTCTGTCTCAAGTTCAGATCTCTTTGACTCAGGATGTACTGCAGGCTCTTATGATCTGTAAAGATCTCACATTTTACCCCATAGAGGTAGTGCCTCCACATCTTGAGTGCAAAGATTACTGCTGCCATCTCAAGGTCATGTGTGGGGTAATTCAACTCATGCTTCTTCAGCTGCCTAGAAGCATAAGCAATCACCCTCTCATTCTGCATTAGTACACAACCCAGTCCCACACGGGACACATCACAAAAGACTGTAAAGTCCTCATCACTAGATGGCAGAGCTAACACTGGTGCTGAAGTCAACCTCTTCTTAAGCTCTTCAAAACTCTCTTCGCACTGGTCGGTCCACACAAACTTCTGATTCTTCCTGGTTAACCTGGTCAGAGGAGCTGCTATTTTCGAGAAGTCCTGAACGAACCTCCTGTAGTAACCTGCCAAACCCAAGAAACTCCTGATCTCTGCCACTGTAGTGGGTCTAGGCCAGTTAGCTACAGCTTCTACCTTCTTGGGGTCCACCTCTATTCCATTCTCTGACACTACATGCCCCAAGAATGAGATGCTCCTCAGCCAGAACTCACACTTGGAGAACTTGGCATACAAGCCATGTTCCCTCAAGGTCTGCAGAACCAACCTCAGATGATGGGCATGCTCCTCTGCATTCCTGGAATACACTAAGATATCATCTATGAAGACAATATCAAAGTGATCCAGGTATTGGCTAAACACTCTGTTCATGAGATCCATGAATGCTGCAGGGGCGTTGGTTAACCCGAACGGCATTACAAGGAACTCAAAATGCCCATATCTGGTCCTGAAAGCTGTCTTCGGCACATCTTCTTCCCTTATCCTTAGCTGATGGTACCCCGATCTCAGATCTATTTTGGAGAAATAACCTGCTCCGGCTAGCTGGTCAAATAGATCGTCGATCCTAGGCAACGGGTACTTATTCTTGGTAGTGACTTTGTTCAACTGTCTGTAGTCGATACAAAGTCTAAGGGATCCATCCTTCTTTCTCACAAACAAGACTGGTGCACCCCAAGGTGAGGTGCTCGGTCGGATGAAGCCCTTTTCTACCAGTTCTTGCAACTGTTCCTTCAATTCCTTCAACTCAGCTGGAGCCATCCTGTAGGGAGGGATAGAGATCGGTCGGGTTCCAGGCATCAGTTCTATCTCGAACTCTATCTCCCTAGTAGGTGGTAAACCTGGCAGCTCGTCTGGGAAAATGTCTAGAAACTCTCTAACCACTGGCACCGAGGCGGGCTCTCTAACCTGACTGCTAAGCTCTCTCACATGAGCCAAATACCCCTGACATCCCTTCCTAAGCAACCTACGAGCCTGAAGAGCTGACATCAGACCTCTAGGTGTACCCCTCCTGTCTCCCCTGAAGACAACCTCTGACCCATCTTGACCTCTGAACCTGACTACCTTGTCCCTGTAGTCCAAGGTAGCACCATGGGTAGATAACCAGTCCATCCCTAGAATGACGTCAAAATCTGTCAAGTCTAGAACCACAAGGTCGGCGGAAAGGCATCTTCCCTCAACAAAGACTGGACTGCACTGGCAGACTGACTCTGCCACTGATGGATCACACTTGGGTCCATTGACCCAGAGAGGACACTCTAACTCAGAGATCATCAACCCCAACCTCTGGACGGCTCTCGGAGCAATAAAAGAATGAGATGCACCAGGGTCCATCAAGGCATACACATCTGAACAACCAATGACTAAGTTACCTGCCACCACGGTGTTAGATGCATCTGCTTCCTGTTGAGTCATTGTGAAGAGCCGTGTTGGAGCTGATGGACCTTCACCCCTGAAACCCACTGAAGAAGAGGCTGCTCCTCTCCCTCTACCTCTGCCACTGGCCTGAGTCACGGCTGGAGCTGCTGGCTGAGCCACACTGCCAGAAGCTGTCTGCTGAGACTGTGCTCCAAAAGCTGCCCTAGGACACTCCCGAGCCATGTGTCCCTCTTGCCCGCATCTGAAGCAGGCTGCTGTCCCAGCCCGGCAGACTCCCCTGTGTGGCCTACTACACTTTGCACAATTATCCGCACCAGAGCTTGAGCCACTCCCTAATCCCAGACTAGACTTGACTTTGTCCCAGAACTTGTTCTTCTTCGGCTTCCTAGTGGTGTTACTCCACTTTTTGCTACCTGAAGCTACTGCACTCAGAGAAGAAGAGCCTGGGGTCTTGGAACCGGAAGACTGTGCCACTGACTGTCTGACTGTTCCCTGAACGATGGCACTGGCCTCCATTTTCTTAGCCATATCCACTATGGCATGGAAGCTCTCCCTATCTGCTGACTGGATTAAGGAGGAATATCTAGAGTGGAGTTTCATGATATACCTCCTTGACCTTTTCTGGTCCGAGTCAAGATTTTGCCCTGCAAATGGCAACAGCTCCAAGAACCTGTCTGTGAACTCCTCTACACTCATCTCATCAGTCTGCCTCAACTGTTCAAACTCGATCATCTTCAGCTCCCTTGAGCTATCGGGAAAAGCCCAACCTGCAAACTCGTTTGCAAACTCCTCCCAAGACATGCTGTCCACTTTCGGGTTCACATAATTCTTGAACCACTCTCGTGCCTTCTTGCACTTAAGCGTGAACCCAGCCATCTGAATGGCTCTACTGTCATCAGCCCCAATCTCATCTGTGATCACCTTAACCCTTTCAAGATACACAAATGGGTCATCCCCTTTTTCATACTGAGGAGCACCCAGTTTCATGTAGTCGGTCATCTTGACCTTGCTCCCACTGGCTGAGCTAGATCTAGAAGGTTGAGTAACTGGGGCTGCTGGTTCTGTAGGTGGTGGAGGTGGGGGTGCAGCATTCCCCGAGGCGGGGTTTGCCGGGTGAGGAAAAAAGGGTGAGGGTGGATAAGCTGGGTACTGGGGGTGAGGTGGATAGAAAGGTGGATAAGGCATGTAGGTAGGGTAGGGGTTAAAGCTGGAGTAATCCGATGTGCCTCCCATCGGATACCCTGAACCCTGTGGGAAGGGTGGATAATGAGGTGGAAAACCATACCCCGAGGCCTGAGCGTCTCCCTATGACTCCCCTGTCCCTTCTTCCGACATGCTGACATCCAGATTCCCATCCCTCCTCTGGTCCTCTTCCATAACCTCCCTCACATCTGAAGAACTTCCTCCTCTATCTGTCCCCCTTCTGCTAGCATCAAAAGACCTTCTAGGGTCCCTTGACGCTCTTTCTCTGCTTGATCTACATGACATTGCCCTAGGCAATGCAGGAGGACGGGTGCTCGTGCCCTCATCCTCAGATGGTACTCCAGTCAATCTTGCTGATCGATGAGTTCCTCTCATCCTGTTCTCTGAAAGGCAGCACATAACAAGCAAACATTAGCATCATATGGTTCATGTGGGCACACATGAACCCTCATCACATACATCACATATCATTAATGCACATGCATATAATCATGGTATTTCACATCATCATGCAAGACAGGACTCCACATCCTATCCTAGTGGACATGATCTTCCTATTGTGCTTGACCTTCAATAACATCTATGAGCCCGACACTCTAGGTCCGACCATATGAACCTAGGGCTCTGATACCATTCTGTAACGACCCGAAAATCGGACCGCTACCGGCGCTAGGATCCAGATCGGCTTAAGGCCGCCGGGACCCGTAGCAAGCCTAACATACATCCTGTTTTCTGTTTAATCCCATACATGATCAACAACATACATAAAAATTAAAACTTTTCTTTCATACATTCTCTCATACACCAAACTCAACCTGTGCATGCACTGAACATAAACATACTGTAAACATTGACCCCTCTTTGGGATCTCATCAATGCCCCAATGGGCGATATACATGTGTTGAGTTGGTTAACATCTACATCATAAAGCATCTAAGATCATGTAATAAAGGGGATAACAACATCCATAGGGTCAAGCACAACTTCTAATCCTCAATATCATTATACATAACATGACTATTCAACTTTTATATCATCTTACAATTTATCATGTCCACTTTCTATCTATTACAAACACATGACTTTACTCTTCTTGACTTCTCTGTCTAGCCCGTACCTGCAATCCTGGGGGATTAGGGAAAAGGGGTGAGCTACAAGAGCCCACTGAGCAGAATAATAAAACATTTAAAATCTCATGCTATCATGTAATGCAACACGTCACAACAAATCACATCTCGGATGGTATTGTCACCAATAGTCCTCTATATTCCAAAGTGCCGGGACGTAGAATGGGTACAACCGGTCTTTCTCTTAACATAACATATCATAACATTCCAATGTGCCAGGGACGTAGAATGGGTACAACCTGGACTTTTCTTACATAGTGCCAGGGACGTAGAATGGGTACAACCTGGACTTCCATACCATATCATGCCGTAACATCATCATACCATATGAGGACTAAAGGATCATCCAATAACCAATCCACATCAACATCATAAATGCAATGCAACATATTCGTGAATTCTAATGCAAACAACCTAATTCATCAAATGGCATTCATGATGCATGAACATGCTAAAAATTTTATAATTTATTTGCTTTAAATCGTAAAGGTTTATTCTACTCACCTCTTGGCTAGCTCTGACAATGACTGAAGCAGCTGACTCACTGCTGGGGTCCTCGGGTCCGAACCTACACAGGTGGACTCAAATGAGGGACCAAACAACTGGAACATAACTCTAAAAACATCCCCCAAAAACCCCCTAAAACACCTCAAAACAATCATACAAAAACTTGCAAAGGAAGGCTGAACAGGGCAAATTCGACGGCACCTTCGGCGGCCGAAAGTCCCAGACAGAGACGAAAGTCTCTTTTCGGGGGCAGGCTTCGGCAGCCGAAAGGCTTGCCTCCCCAGCCATGTTCGGCGGCCGAAAGTCCTTCGGCTGCCAAACCTGGTTTCTGCCAAAGGGCAGAAACTTGGCTCCTCTATGCACATTTGCCTCCAAAACTTCCAATCATGCATAAATCTATTCTACAACACTCATACACAAGCATACAAGCTCCTAGGGGCTTCAACCATCTAAAACCCCATCTACAACACATCAAACAACACAAATCCAACATACATTGCCCATAAACCAACAAAAGCCCAAAAACTCATAAAACCCTACACATGCATTTCTACTTCAAGAATCAACTTAAAACTTGTTAAAAACATATAGTGAGCTCAAGATCGGCCCTTACCTCTTGAAGATCGAGAGGAAAACGACCCTAGCTCAAAGATGGGAGAGATTTGAGTTCTTGAACCTCAAAGCTCCAAAACTTGCTTTAAACTCGAAAATCTTCAAAACAAGATGAAAACTCATAAGAGAAACATGAAATCTCGAAGGGAGAAGCTCAAAATAGAGGAGGGGCGGTGGATAACTCACCTTGGCCAAAAACGGGAAGAAAAGCTTGCCCGTTTCGGCCATGGGGTCCTTTTATAGGGCTGTCCTTACCACCTTTCGGTGGCCTAACGTGCCCCCACAGCGCATGCAAGTTCGGCGGCCGAACATGAGGTTCGGCAGCTGAACCTTGGCTGATTCAAACAAGACTTTCGGAGGCCTAAAGCGATCCCAAAACCTCCTCATGTTCGGCGGCCGAACCTGGCAAAGTCTCCAAAGCCCTCTCCACTCAAAACTTGTATTTATTTTCATTAAAAACCATAAAATACATCAAAACATTTTATGAAAACATGGTTTTACCCTTCTAGAGGTCTCCGACATCCGAGATTCCGCCGGACGGTAGGAATTCCGATACCGGAGTCTAGCCGGGTATTACATCCTTATTCTTAGAAATAGCTGCAAGTGTACATGTCATTACCAGAGGACCTGACAAGGGTAAGAGAAAAAATAAGTGGGTAGTAGAGAATATCCTATATGTCCATTAAGAACCATGGATTAGGCAAGAGGTAAGGTTCGGCCTGCAGACAAGACAATCAGATTATTTCAAACCGACCTATTGGTCGTTAAAATCCTCCTAAATCGGTATGAGGTAAGGAGAGTACTGATAGATACAGGTAGTTCTATTAACCTTTTTTTCTTAAATATTTTCAACAAGTTGGATAAGTGCAGCCTTGTCAGAGTCTCCTACCCCTTGGTAGGTGTAATACCCGGCTAGACTCCGGTATCGGAATTCCTACCGTCCGGTGGAATCTCGGATGTTGGAAGCCTCTAGTAGGGTGGAATCATGTTTTCATAGAATGTTTTAAGGTATTTCTTGGTTTTAAGTAAAATGGAAATGAGTTTTTGCATAAAAATAATCTTGGAGGGAAACTCAGGTTCGGCCGCTGAACCTCAAGTTCGGCCGCCGAACATGCATGCCTTCGGGAGCACCTTTAGGCCCCCGAAAGCATAAGTGAGGAAAGTCCAGGTTCGGCCGCCGAACCTCAAGTTTGGCCGCCGAACATGGCATGCATGCGGAGGCACGTTCGGCCCCTGAACGTGGCCTGGCCAGCCACTATAACAGGGTCCCTTAGTCGAAAACGGGAGAGCTTTTTTCCCATTTCCGGCCAAGGTGAGCTCTCTGCCGTCCCTCACCGATCTTGAGTTCTTTCCTTCCAATCCTACTCAATTTTCATGAGTTTTTACTTTGTTTTGAAGATTTTCAAGCTTTGAGCAAAGTTTTGGAGCTTTGAGGTCCAAGGGAACTCAACCCCTCCCATCTCCGAGTTTAGGTCGTCTCTCTCTCGATCTCCATGAGGTAAGAGCCGATCTTAAGCTCATTGCATGTTTTAAGTGAGTTTTAAGTCGATCCATGGGGTAGAATGCATGTTTAGCTCATGGTTAAGTTTATGGGTTTTATATGTGTTTATGAACAATGTGAGTTGCTTGTTGTGTTGTAGTTGGGGTTTTTGATGGTTTGTTGCCCCTAGGAACTTGTATGCTTTTTTGTGTATGTTTGGGAATGTTGTAGAATAGGTTTATGCATGATTGGGTAGTTTTGGAGGCAATGTGCATAGAAGAGCTGAGTTTCTGCCACTATGGGAGAAACCAGGTTCGGCAGCCGAAGGAACTTTCGACCGCCGAACATGCTTGTGGAGGCAGCCTTCGGCTGCCGAAGCTTGCTCCCGAAAGGAGACTTTCGTCTCTGTCTGGGAGTTTCGGCCACCGAAAGTGTCGCCGAACATGCATGAGTTTCGCCTCTGTCTGGGAGTTTCGGCCGCCGAAGGTGCCGCCGAACCTGCCTGACTTTCGGCTCTGGAGGGACTTTCGACCGCCGAACCTACCGCCGAAAGTGCCCTGTCCAGCCCTCTCTTGCATGTTTTTCTATGTTTGTTCCATGATGTTTTAAGGGTTTAGGGAGTAGTTTAGAGTTAAGTTCATGTTTGTTTGGTCCCTCATTTGAGTCCACCTGTGTAGGTTTGGACCCGAGGAACCGAGGACCCTTGCAGTGAGTCAGCTGCTCCAGTGTCTGGTCAGAGCTACCCAGAGGTGAGTGGAATAACTTATTATGTTTTAAAGCAAATAATGGACTTTTTAGCATGTTTCACGCATCATGAATGCCATGAGATGTACTAGGTTGTTTGCATTAGAATTCACGAATATGTTGCATTGCATACTTTATTGTTGTTTGATGTGGATGAACGTTGGATGATCCAAAGCCCTCGATCTATGATATGACGATGTGATATGTACAGTACGAAATGTAAGACCAGTGGGACCCATTCTACGTCCGCTGGCACCATGTAAGGGAAAGACCAGGACCCATTGTACGTTCTGGCACAGTTGGACTGTTATGTTATGCTATGTTATGTAAGGGAAAGACTAGGACCCATTCTACGTTCTGGCACAGTTGGACTATGTAGAGGGCTATTGGTGACAAGTTCATCCTTGATGTGATTAGCTGTGATGTGATGCATTCCACGTTAGCATATGTTTTGAATGTTTTATTATTCTGCTCACTAGGCTCTAGTAGCTCACCCCTCTCCCATTTTCCCCAGGATTGCAGGTACAGGGTAGACCAGGAGATCTATAAGAGTAAGGAAGTCATGTGTATGTAATAGATAGTGTGGACATGATAAATGTATTAATGTTATGTAAAAGTACAGTTTTAGTCATGTAATGACTTTGAGGATTAGAGGTTGTGCTTGACTATATGTATAAGATATCCCTTTTAATACATGATCTTATATATTTTATGATGAGTATGCAAACCAACTCAACGTATGATGTATTGCCCATTGGGGCATTGATGAGATCCCAATGAGGGGTGATGATTATGATTATGTTTATGTATAGTGCATGCACAGGTTGAGTTTGGTGTATGAACGAAAGAAAAGTTTTAAATTTTTATGTATTTTCTTGATCATGTATGGGATTAAACAAGTTGTCAGATTGCATGTTAGGCTTGCTACGGGTCTCGGCGGCCTTAAGCCAACCTGGATCCTAGCGCCGGTAGCGGTCTGATTTTCGGGTCGTTACAGAATGGTATCAAAGCCCTAGGTTCATAGGATCGGACCTAGAGTGTCAGGCTCATAAGATGTTCTAGAAGATCAAGCACAATAGGAAAGATCATATCCACTAGGATAGGATGTGGAGTCCTGTCTTGTATGATGATATGAAATGCCATGATTATATACATGTGCATTGATGCTATGTTATGAATGATGTATATGTGATGAGGGTTCATGTGTGCCCACATGAACCATATGATGCTAATGTTTTTGTGATGCGTACTATTTTTCAGAAAACAGGATGAGAGGAACTCGTCGATCTGCACGATTGACTGGAGTACCACCTGAGGATGAGGGCACGAGCGCCCGTCCTCCTACATTGCCTAGGGCAATGTCTTGTAGAGCAAACAGAGAAAGAGTGTCAAGGGACCCTAGAAGGTCTTTTGATGCTAGCAGAAGGGGGACTGATAGAGGAGGAAGTTCTTCAGATGTGAGGGAGATTATGGAAGAGGATTAGAGGAGGGATGGGAACCTGGATGTGAGCATGGAGGAAGAAGGGACAGGGGAGTCTCAGGGAGGCGTTCAGGCCTCGGGGTATGGTTTTCCACCCCACTATCCACCCTTCCCGCAGGGTTCAGGGTATCCGATGGGAGGTACATCGGATTATTCCAGCTTTAACCCCTACCCTACCTACATGCCTTATCCACCTTTCTATCCACCTTACACACAATACCCAGCTTATCCACCCTCACCCTTCTATCCAAATCCGGCAAACCCCACCTCGGGGAATGCTGCACCCCCACCTCCACCACCTACAGAACCAGCAGCCCCAGTTACTCAACCTTCTAGACCTAGCTCAGCCGGTGGGAGCAAGGTAAAGATGACAGATTACCTTAAGCTGGATGCTCCCAAATACAAGTCAGGGGATGACCCCTTTGAGTATCTGAGAGTAGTGAAGACAATAACTGATGAGCTAGGGGCGGATGATAGCAGGGCCATTCAGATGGCAGGGTTCACCTTAAAGTGCAAAAAGGCACGGGAATGGTTCAAATGTTATGTGGACCCGAGACTAGACGGCATGACATGGGAAGAATTTGCGAATGAGTTCGCTGGATGGGCTTTTCCAGACAGTTCCAGAGAACTGAAGATGATTGAGTTTGAGCAACTGAGGCAGACAGAGCACATGAGTGTGGAGGAGTTCACGGATAAATTCTTAGAGCTATTGCCTTTTTCAGGGCAAGCTCTAGATACCGATTCGAAGAAAGCCAAGAGATATGTTATGAAGCTGCATTCTAGGTACTCCTCATTGATTCAGTCAGTTGAGAGGGAAAGTTTCCACACTGTGGTGGATATGGCTCGAAGGATGGAGGCGAGTGCTATAGTTGAGGGGTCAGTGAAGCAGTCAGTGATCCAGTCTTCAGGGGTTAAGACCCCAGGCAGAGGAGGGCCAGGTCTCTCTTCTCAGGGCTCAAGTAGCAAGAGGTGGAATAACACCACTAAGAAACCGCAGAAGAACAAGTTTTGGAGTAAGTTGAAATCCGGTCTGGGTTTCGGCGGTGGCTCGAGCTCGGGCTCAGATGGTACAGAATGCCAGAGATGTGGAAGGCCGCACAGGGGAGTGTGTCGAGCTGGGACTAATACATGTTTCAGATGCGGACAGGAGGGACACATGGCTCGGGAGTGTCCTAGAGCACCTTTCATGGGCCAGCCCCAGCAGACAGCTTCTGGTAGTGTAGCACAGCCAGCAGCTCCAGCCACAACTCAGGGCAGTGGCAGAGGTAGAGGGAGAGGGGCAGCCTCTTCTTCTGGTTCTCGAGGTGAAGGTCCATCAACTCCAGCCAGGATCTTCACCATGACTCAGCAGGAGGCTAACACATCCAACACCGTGGTGTCAGGTAATCTCGTCATTGGGTGTTCTGATGTGTATGCTTTAATGGACCCGGGTGCATCTCATTCATTTATTGCTCCGAGAGTCGTTGAGAGGTTGGGTCTGATAGTCTCTGGGTTAGAGTGTCCCCTATGGGTCAGTGGACCCAAGTGTGACCCGTCAGTGGCAGAGTCAGTCTGCCAGTACAGTCCAGTTTTTGTTGAGGGAAGATGCCTCTCCGCCGACCTTGTGGTTCTAGATTTGACAGACTTTGACGTCATTCTAGGGATGGATTGGCTATCTACCCATGGTGCTACTTTGGACTGCAGGGACAAGGTAGTCAGGTTCAGAGATCAGAACGGGTCAGAGGTCGTCTTCAGAGGAGACAAGAGGGGTACACCTAGAGGTCTGATATCAGCTCTTCAGGCTCGTAGGTTGCTTAGGAAGGGATGTCAGGGGTATTTGGCTCATGTGAGAGAGCTTAGTAGTCAGGTCAGGGAGCCAGCCTCGGTGCCAGTTGTCAGAGAGTTTCAGGATGTCTTTCCAGACGAGCTTCCAGGTTTACCACCTGCTAGGGAGATAGAGTTCGAGATAGAGTTGGTGCCTGGAACTAGACCGATCTTTATCCCTCCCTACAGGATGGCCCCAGCTGAGTTGAAGGAGTTGAAAGAGCAGTTGCAAGAGCTGGTAGAAAGGGGTTTCATCCGACAGAGTACCTCACCTTGGGGTGCTCCAGTCTTGTTTGTAAAGAAGAAGGATGGGTCCCTCAGACTTTGTATCGACTACAGGCAGTTCAACAAAGTCACTACCAAAAATAGGTACCCTCTTCCAAGGATCGATGATCTATTCGACCAGCTGGCAGGAGCGGGTTGTTTCTCCAAAATAGATCTAAGATCGGGGTACCATCAGCTAAGGATAAGGGATGAAGACGTGCCAAAGACAACTTTCAGGACCAGATATGGGCATTTTGAGTTCCTTGTGATGCCGTTCGGGTTAACAAACGCCCCTGCAGCATTCATGGATCTCATGAACAGAGTATTTAGCCAATACCTGGATCACTTTGTTATTGTCTTCATAGATGATATCTTAGTGTATTCCAGGAACGCAGAGGAGCATGCCCATCATCTGAGGTTGGTTCTGCAGACCTTGAGGGAACATGGCTTGTATGCCAAGTTCTCTAAGTGTGAGTTCTGGCTGAGGAGCATTTCATTCTTGGGGCATGTAGTGTCAGAGAATGGGATAGAGGTGGACCCAAAGAAGGTAGAAGCTGTGGCTAACTGGCCTAGACCCACGACAGTGTCAGAAATCAGGAGTTTCTTGGGTTTGCAGGTTACTACAGGAGGTTCGTTCAAGACTTCTCAAAGATCGCAGCTCCTCTGACCAGGTTAAACAGGAAGAATCAGAAGTTTGTATGGACCGACCAGTGCGAAGAGAGTTTTGAAGAGCTTAAGAGGAGGTTAACTTCGGCACCAGTGTTAGCTTTGCCAGCTAGCAGTGAGGACTTCACGGTCTTCTGCGATGCATCTCAAGTGGGTTTGGGTTGTGTGTTAATGCAAAATGAAAGGGTGATTGCTTATGCTTCTAGGCAGCTGAAGAAGCATGAGTTGAATTACCCCACACATGACCTGGAGATGGCAGCAGTAATCTTTGCACTCAAGATGTGGAGGCACTACCTCTATGGGGTTAAATGTGAGATCTTTACAGATCATAAGAGCCTGCAATACATCCTGAGTCAAAGAGATTTGAACTTAAGACAGAGGAGATGGGTGGAGCTGCTGAGTGACTATGATTGCAAGATTCAGTACCATCCGGGTAAGGCGAATGTTGTGGCGGACGCCTTAAGCCGGAAATCACTCGGCAGTTTATCCCACATATCGGCAGAGAGGAGGCCAGTGGTGAAGGAGTTTTACAAGCTCGTTGAGGAAGGTATTCAGTTGGAGTTGTCTGGTACAGGTGCTTTGGTAGCCCAGATGAGAGTGGCACCCGTGTTTCTGGAGCAGGTGGCTCAGAAACAGCATGAGGACCCAGAGTTAGTGAAGATTGCCAGGACTGTTCAGTCAGGCAAAGATAGTGAGTTCAGATTTGATAGCAAAGGGATCCTCCGCTATGGGAGCAGACTATGTGTACCAAATGACATAGGGCTAAAAGAAGACATTATGAGAGAGACTCATAATGCAAGATACAGCGTTCACCCCAGAGCCACCAAGATGTATCAAGATCTGAAGAAGGTTTATTGGTGGCCAGCTATGAAGAAAGAAGTGGCACAGTTTGTGTCAGCCTGCGAAGTGTGTCAGAGGGTGAAGCTGGAACATCAGAAGCCGGCTGGAATGCTTAACCCGCTACCTATTCCAGAGTGGAAATGGGAAAATCTAGCTATGGACTTCGTAGTGGGGTTACCGGCGACGTCCAACAGATTGGACTCCATATGGGTGATTGTGGACAGACTCACCAAATCTGCTCACTTTATCCCTGTCAGGAGTGGCTATTCTGTGGACAAGTTGGCGCAGGTGTATGTCGACGAGATCGTCAGGCTGCATGGGGTTCCTGTTTTGATAGTGTCCGATAGAGGGCCCCAGTTCACCTCCAGATTTTGGCGGAGTCTGCAGAATGCCATGGGTACTAGGTTGGATTTTAGCACTGCTTTCCATCCACAGACGGACGGACAATCAGAAAGGACCATCCAGACCATAGAGGATATGCTCAGAATGTGTGTGCTGGACTTTAGAGGTTCTTGGAGGCAGCATCTACCTTGGGTGGAGTTTGCCTACAATAACAGCCATCATGCTAGCATCGGGATGGCCCCATATGAAGCTTTATATGGAAGGAAGTGCAGATCACCTGTTTGCTGGGAAGAGGTTGGAGAAAAGGCCTTGGCAGGGCCTGAGCTAGTAGAGATTACCAGCAGGGTAGTACCCATAATCAGAGAAAGGATCAAAACTGCTGCAAGCAGACAGAAGAGTTATGCAGACATCCGCAGAAGACAGGTAGAGTTTCAGGAGGGGGATTTGGTATTGCTCAGGGTGTCTCCTATGAAAGGAGTGGTTCGCTTTGGGAAGAAAGGTAAACTAGCCCCACGATACATCGGACCCTTTGAAATCTTGCAGAAGATTGGGAATGGGTCGTACAAGCTGGATTTACCTGCTTCAATGGAAAGAATCCATCCGGTTTTCCATGTTTCAATGTTGAGGAAGTTTGTGTCAGATCCGAGCAAGGTTCTTAGTGAGCCTGATGTGGAGGTCCAAGAGGATCTCACCTATGTTGAACAACCAGTACGGATCATAGACACCCAGATCAGAAAGCTAAGGAACAAGGAAATCCCGATGGTGAAAGTCCTGTGGAACCACCACAATTTGGAGGAATGCACTTGGGAGACACGGGAGTCTATGCTCCAGCAGTACCCTCACCTCTTTTAAGGTTAGATCTCTATGTGTTTATGTGCTATGTATGTATGTTATGTTTATTGCCATGCTATGTGCTAGTTGAGGAACATTCGGGGACGAATGTTCTTAAGGGGGGGAGAATGTAATACCCGGCTAGACTCCGGTATCGGAATTCCTACCGTCCGGTGGAATCTCGGATGTCGGAAGCCTCTAGTAGGGTGGAATCATGTTTTCATAGAATGTTTTAAGGTATTTCTTGGTTTTAAGTAAAATGGAAATGAGTTTTTGCATAAAAATAATCTTGGAGGGAATCTCAGGTTCGGCCTCCGAACATGCATGCCTTCGGGAGCGCCTTTAGGCCCCCGAAAGCATAAGTGAGGAAAGTCCAGGTTCGGCCGCCGAACCTCAAGTTCGGCCACCGAACATGGCATGCATGCGGAGGCACGTTCGGCCCCCGAACGTGGCCTGGCTAGCCACTATAAAAGGGTCCCTTAGCCGAAAACGGGCGAGCTTTTTCCCCATTTCTGGCCAAGGTGAGCTCTCCGCCGTCCCTCAACGATCTTGAGTTCTTTCCTTCCAATCCTACTCGATTTTCATGAGTTTTTACTTTGTTTTGAAGATTTTCAAGCTTTGAGCAAAGTTTTGGAGCTTTGAGGTCTAAGGGAACTCAACCCCTCCCATCTCCGAGTTTAGGTCGTCTCTCTCTCGATCTCCACGAGGTAAGAGCCGATCTTAATCTCATTGCATGTTTTAAGTGAGTTTTAAGTCGATCCATGGGGTAGAATGCATGTTTAGCTCATGGTTAAGTTTATGGGTTTTATATGTGTTTATGAACAATGTGAGTTGCTTGTTGTGTTGTAGTTGGGGTTTTTGATGGTTTGTTGCCCCTAGGAACTTGTATGCTTGTTTGTGTATGTTTGGGAATGTTGTAGAATAGGTTTATGCATGATTGGGTAGTTTTGGAGGCAATGTGCATAGAAGAGCTGAGTTTCTGCCAGTATGGGAGAAACCAGGTTCGGCAGCTGAAGGAACTTTCGGCAGCCGAACATGCTTGTGGAGGCAGCCTTCGGCTGCCGAAGCTTGCCCCCGAAAGGAGACTTTCGTCTCTGTCTGGGAGTTTCGGCCGCCGAAAGTGCCGCCGAACATGCATGAGTTTCGCCTCTGTCTGGGAGTTTCGGCCGCCGAAGGTGCCGCCGAACCTGCCTGACTTTCGGCTCTAGAGGGACTTTCGACCGCCGAACCTGCAGCCGAAAGTGCCCTGTCCAGCCCTCTCTTGCATGTTTTTCTATGTTTGTTCCATGATGTTTTAAGGGGTTTTTGGGGAGTAGTTTAGAGTTATGTTCATGTTTGTTTGGTCCCTCATTTGAGTCCACCTGTGTAGGTTCGGACCCGAGGAACCGAGGACCCCAGCAGTGAGTCAGCTGCTCCAGTGTCTGGTCAGAGCTACCCAGAGGTGAGTGGAATAACTTATTATGTTTTAAAGCAAATAATGGACTTTTTAGCATGTTTCACGCATCATGAATGCCATGAGATGTACTAGGTTGTTTGCATTAGAATTCACGAATATGTTGCATTGCATACTTTATTGTTGTTTGATGTGGATGAACGTTGGATGATCCAAAGCCCTCGATCTATGATATGACGATGTGATATGTACAGTACGGAATGTAAGACCAGTGGGACCCATTCTACGTTCGCTGGCACCATGTAAGGGAAAGACCAGGACCCATTGTACGTTCTGGCACAGTTGGACTGTTATGTTATGCTATGTTATGTAAGGGAAAGACCAGGACCCATTCTACGTTCTGGCACAGTTGGACTATGTAGAGGGCTATTGGTGACAAGTTCATCCTTGATGTGATTAGCTGTGATGTGATGCATTCCACGTTAGCATATGTTTTGAATGTTTTATTATTATGCTCACTGGGCTCTAGTAGCTCACCCCTCTCCCATTTTCCCCAGGATTGCAGGTACAGGGTAGACCAGGAGATCCATAAGAGTAAGGAAGTCATGTGTATGTAATAGATAGTGTGGACATGATAAATGTATTAATGTTATGTAAAAGTACAGTTTTAGTCATGTAATGACTTTGAGGATTAGAGGTTGTGCTTGACTATATGTATAAGATATCCCTTTTAATACATGATCTTATATATTTTATGATGAGTATGCAAACCAACTCAACGTATGATGTATTGCCCATTGGGGCATTGATGAGATCCCAATGAGGGGTCATGATTATGATTATGTTTATGTATAGTGCATGCACATGTTGAGTTTGGTGTATGAACGAAAGAAAAGTTTTAAATTTTTATGTATTTTCTTGATCATGTATGGGATTAAACAGGTTGTCAGATTGCATGTTAGGCTTGCTACGGGTCTCGGCGGCCTTAAGCCGACCTGGATCCTAGCGTCGGTAGCGGTCCGATTTTCGGGTCGTTACAGTAGGGTTAGGAGATAAGACTGTGGTAGTTCCGAACACCATCAACCTTCCCCTGGTACTCAGGCATAAAAAGTATAGACGAGAACTATATGCAGAGTTCGCAGTGGTAGACATCCCATTTGCATACAATGTGATACTCAGCTGTCCGGTCCTAAACTGCCTCGGTATTGCTATTAATGTGGGTGCTATGTGTCTTAAGCTTCTAGCTCCTGGGGGAATAACAGTGGTTCGAGGCAGTTCGAGATCAGCCAAAGAAAATTACGAACACTCTGCAAAAAGTCTGGAAAAAGCAACCATGCCCATTAATTTGCTGGAGAAGCCAGAATCTCACATAAAGCCGAAACCCGTTGATCCAATAAAGGAGGTCCAAGTAGGGAAGGAGCAAAAGGTATGGTTGGGCATTGCACTAACCAGGGAAGCGAAGGCTCGATTGATAGAGTTGTTGAAAGATCGAGTGACCACTTTCGCTTGGTATCCAAAAGATGTAACAGGTTTAGACCCAATTTTAATCACCCATAAGTTATCCATTGATAAGGACGCCAAACCAGTCCAACAAAAGAAAAGGAAGTTCACACCAAAGAGGCAGTAGGTGATCAAAGAAGAGATTGATAAGCTTCTAAGTGCAGGACTAATAAAAGAAGTCCAGTATCCTACATGGCTATCCAATGCAGTCCTAGTAAAGAAGGCTAATGAAAATTAAAGGATGTGCATGGACTTCAATGACAGATTAGTGGATTCGACCTCAAGACATGTGGTGGTCTCCTTTTTTGATGCCATTTCAGGATACCACCAAATCATGAAGGATACTGAGGATGCAAAAATGACAGCATTCATAACAGATGAATGAGTTTAATATTATAAAATAATGCCTTTTGGTTTGAAAAACGCAAGGGTGACATACCAAAGGCTAGTGTTAGGAATCTTCAAAGAAATGGTGGGATCAACAGTGGAGGAATATGTGGATGACATGGTGGTGAAGAGTCGATCCTTGGAGAACTACCTAGAAGATATCCAAAAATTTTTTGACGTCCTGAATAAGGTGAGTATAAAGTTGAAACATGAAAAATATACATTTAGAGTAAAAGCTGGAAAGTTCTTCGGATATATAATCTTAAAAAGAGATATAGAGGGAAACCTTGAAAAGATCAGTTCCATCCAAAATATGGAAGCAACCAAAACCATTAATGAGGTATAAAGGCTGAATGGGTGGGTCACTGCCCTGGGTCACTTCATATCATGCTCAACCAGAAGATGCCTCATGTTCTTCAAAGCAAAGGCAAAGGCAAGTTTGAATGGGGAAAAAAGTGTGCAGAGGCATTTGAAAGTCTAAAAACCTTTTTATCATCACCTCCACTGCTAAGCCTGCCCGTTGAAGGGAAAGTCTTATTTCTATACTTGTCTATGACAAAAGAAATAGCTTGCTCAGTATTTATACCTGAAAATAATAGGCAGCAAAGTCTAGTGTACTATACCAGCCAAGTGTTGAAGGGAGCAGAGTTGAACTACCCTCTCAAAAAGTTGGCGTTTGCAGTTCTAATGTCAGCTACAAAGCTAAGACTGTACTTCAAGTCACATACCATAAAAGTTAAAACCGATCACCTTTTGCGAAAGGTCCTACATAGGCTAGAGTTATCAGGGCGATTATCCACCTGGGCGATAATACTGTCAGCCTACGATATTAAGTATATCCTAAGGAAGGTGATGAAAGCCCAGGTGCTAGTCGAATGTGTAGCAGAGATGACTCCACCATTAGAACCTTCAGGGTTCTTAGAGGAGGACACTAAGGAATGAAAGATCTGGACAGACGGAGCTTGTGGAGTAAGGGATTCAGGAATCGAGATCGGCGGCCGAACTTGAGGTTCGGCGGCCGAACCGGGACTTCCCTCACTTATGCCTTCGGAGGCCTAAGGCACACCCAAAATGCATGCATGTTCGGCGGCCGAACTTTGAGTTTCGGCGGCCGAACCTGAGTTTTCCTCCGAAGTTGTTTTCATGCAAAAACTCATTTCCTTTTTACTTAAAATCATCAAAACATTAAAACATTTCATGAAAACATGGTTTTACCCTTCTAGAGGTCTCCGACATCCGAAATTCCATCGGACGGTAGGAATTCCGATACCGGAGTCTAGCCGGGTATTACATTCTCCCCCCCTTAAGAACATTCGTCCCCGAATGTTCCTCAACTAGCACATAGCATGGCATACACATAACATACATGTAAAGTACATAAAACTCACAAAGAACTAACCTTAGAAAAGATAAGGGTATTGCTGGAGCATGGACTCCCGTGTCTCCCAGGTGCACTCTTCCATATTGTGGTGGTTCCACAGGACTTTCACCATCGGGATTTCCTTGTTTCTCAGCTTTCTGATCTGGGTGTCTATGATCCGTACTGGCTGTTCAACATAGGTGAGATCCTCTTGGACCTCTACATCAGGCTCACTAAGAACCTTGCTCGGATCTGACACAAACTTCCTTAACATTGAAACGTGGAAAACCGGATGGATCCTTTCCATTGAAGCATGTAAATCTAGCTTGTACGACACATTCCCAATCTTTTGCAAGATTTCAAAGGGTCCAATGTATCATGGGGCTAGTTTACCTTTCTTCCCGAAGCGAACCACTCCTTTCATTGGAGACACCTTGAGCAATACCAGATCCCCCTCCTAAAAATCTACCTGTCTTCTGCGGACGTCTGCATAACTCTTCTGTCTGCTGGCAGCAGTCTTGATTCTCTCTCTGATTATGGGTACCACCCTGCTGGTGATCTTTACTAGCTCAGGCCCTGCCAAGGCCTTCTCTCCAACTTCCTCCCAGCAAACAGGTGACCTGCACTTTCTTCCGTACAAAGCTTTATATGGAGCCATTCCGATGCTAGCATGATGGCTGTTATTGTAGGCAAACTCCACCAAAGGTAGATGCTGCCTCCAAGAACCGCCAAAGTCCAGCACACACATTCTAAGCATATCCTCGATAGTCTGGATGGTCCTCTCGGACTGTCCGTCCGTCTGGGGGTGGAAGGCAGTACTGAAATCTAACCTTGTACCCATGGCATTCTGCAGACTCCGCCAAAACCTAGAGGTGAACTGGGGCCCTCTATCCGACACTATTGAAACAGGAACCCCATGCAGCCTGACGATCTCATCGACATACACCTGCGCCAACTTGTCCACAGAATAGCCACTCCTGACAGGGATGAAGTGAGCAGATTTGGTGAGTCTGTCCACAATCACCCATATGGAGTCCAATCTGTTGGACGCTGCCGGTAACCCCACTATGAAGTCCATAGCTATATTCTCCCATTTCCACTCTGGAATAGGTAGTGGGTTAAGCATTCCAGCCAGCTTCTGATGTTCCAGCTTCACCCTCTGACACACTTCGCAGGCTGACACAAACTGTGCCACTTCTTTCTTCATAGCTGGCCACCAATAAACCTTCTTCAGATCTTGATACATCTTGGTGGCTCCGGGGTGAACGCTGTATCTTGCATTATGAGCCTCTCTCATAATGTCTCCTTTTAGCCCTACATCATCTGGTACACACAATTGGCTCCCATAGCGGAGGATCCCCTTGCTGTCAAATCTGAACTCACTGTCCTTGCCTGACTGAACAGTCCTGGCAATCTTCACTAACTCTGGGTCCTCGTGCTGTTTCTGAGCCACCTGCTCCAGAAACACGGGTGCCACTCTCATCTGAGCAATCAATGCACCTGTACCAGACAATTCCAACTGTAGACCTTCCTCAATGAGCTTGTAAAACTCCTTCACCACTGGTCTCCTCTCTACCATGATGTGGGATAGACTGCCTAGTGACTTCCAGCTTAGGGCGTCTGCCACGACATTCGCCTTACCCGGATGATACTGAATCTTGCAATCATAGTCACTCAGCAGCTCTACCCATCTCCTCTGTCTCAAGTTCAAATCTCTTTGACTCAGGATGTACTGCAGGCTTTTATGATCTGTAAAGATCTCACATTTTACCCCATAGAGGTAGTGCCTCCACATCTTGAGTGCAAAGATTACTGCTGCCATCTCAAGGTCATGTGTGGGGTAATTCAACTCATGCTTCTTCAGCTGCCTAGAAGCATAAGCAATCACCCTCTCGTTCTGCATTAGTACACAATCCAGTCCCACACGGAACGCATCACAAAAGACTGTAAAGTCCTCGCTGCTAGCTGGCAAAGCTAACACTGGTGCCGAAGACAACCTCTTCTTAAGCTCTTCAAAACTCTCTTCGCACTGGTCGGTCCACAAAAACTTCTGATTCTTCCTGGTTAGTCTGGTCAGAGGAGCTGCTATTTTCTAGAAGTCCTGAACGAACCTCCTGTAGTAACCTGCCAAACCCAAGAAACTTCTAATTTCTGTCACTGAAGTGGGTCTAGGCCAGTTAGCCACAGTTTCTGTCTTCTTGGGGTCCACCTCTATCCCATTCTCTGACACTACATGCCCCAAGAACGAAATGCTCCTCAGCCAGAACTCACACTTAGAGAACTTGGCATACAAGCCATGTTCCCTCAAGGTCTGCATTACCAACCGCAGATGATGGGCATGCTCCTCTGCATTCCTGGAATACACTAAGATATCATCTATGAAGACAATAACAAAGTGATCCAGGTATTGGCTAAACACTCTGTTCATGAGATCCATGAATGTTGCAGGGGCGTTGGTTAACCCGAACGGCATCACAAGGAACTCAAAATGCCCATATCTGGTCCTGAAAGCTGTCTTTGGCTCATCCTCATCTCTGATCCTCAGCTGATGGTTCCCAGATCTTAGATCTATTTTGGAGAAACAACCCGCTCCTGCTAGCTGGTCGAATAGATCGTCGATCCTTGGCAAAGGGTACTTGTTCTTGGTAGTGACTTTGTTCAACTGCCTGTAGTCGATACAAAGTCTAAGGGATCCATCCTTCTTTCTGACAAACAAGACTGGAGCACCCCAGGGTGAGGTACTCGGTCGGATGAAGCCCTTGTCTACCAGCTCCTGTAACTGCTCCTTCAACTCTTTCAATTCTGCTGGTGCCATCCTGTAAGGAGGGATAGAGATCGGTCGGGTTCCAGGCATTAGTTCTATTTCGAACTCTATCTCCCTAGCAGGTGGTAAACCCGGCAGCTCGTCTGGGAACACATCTAAGAACTCTCTAACCACTGGCACCGAGGCTGGCTCTCTAACCTGACTGCTAAGCTCTCTCACATGAGCCAAATACCCCTGACATCCCTTCCTAAGCAACCTACGAGCCTGAAGAGCTGATATCAGACCTCTAGGTGTACCCCTCCTGTCTCCTCTGAAGACAACCTCAGACCCATCTCGACCTCTGAACCTGACTACCTTGTCCCTGCAGTCCAAGGTAGCACCATGGGTAGATAACCAGTCCATCCCTAGAATGACGTCAAAATCTGTCAAATCTAGAACCACTAGGTCGGCGGACAAGCATCTTCCCTCAACAAACACAGGACTACATTGGCAGACTGACTCTGCCACTGATGGATCACACTTGGGCCCACTAACACAGAGAGGACACTCTAACCCAGAAGTCATCAGACCCAACCTCTCGACGGCTCTCGGAGCAATAAAAGAATGAGATGCACCAGGGTCCATCAAGGCATACACATCTGAACAACCAATGACTAAGTTACCTGCCACCACGGTGTTAGATGCGTCTGCCTCCTGCTGAGTCATCGTGAAGATCCGTGCTGGAGCTGATGGACCTTCACCTCTGAAACCCGCTGAAGAAGAGGCTGCCCCTCTCCCTCTACCTCTGCCACTGGCCTGAGTCGCGACTGGAGCTGCTGGCTGAGCTACACTACCTAAAGCTGTCTGCTGGGACGGAGCTATCGGGGCTGCTCTTGGACATTCTCGAGACATATGCCCCTCCTGACCACATCTGTAATAGGTTGTCGTCCCAAATCGACATACTCCCCTGTGTGGCTTACCACACCTTGCACAAACTGCATTATCTACACCAGAGCTCGAGCCACTCCCTAGTCCTAGACTGGACTTAACCTTGTTCTAGAACTTGTTCTTCTTAGACTTCCTGGGACCTCTGTCCCACTTCTTGGTACCTGAAGCTGCTGCACTCATTGAAGAAGAGCCTGGGGTCTTAGAACCAGAAGGCTGTGCCACTGACTGTTTAACTGTCCCCTGAACGATGGCACTGGCCTCCATTTTCCGGGCCATATCCACTATGGCATGGAAGCTCTCCCTATCTGCTGACTGGATCAAGGAGGAATATCTGGAGTGGAGTTTTATGATATACCTCCTTGACCTTTTCTGGTCTGAGTCAAGGTTTTGCCCTGCAAATGGCAACAACTCCAAGAATCTGTCTGTGAACTCCTCTACACCCATCTCATCAGTCTGCCTCAACTGCTCAAACTCTATCATCTTCAGCTCCCTTGAACTATCTGGGAAAGCCCATCCTGCAAACTCGTTTGCAAACTCTTCCTAAGACATGCTGTCCACCCTTGGGTTCACATAATTCTTGAACCACTCTCGTGCCTTCTTGCACTTAAGTGTGAACCCTGCCATCTGAATGGCTATACAATCATCAGCCCCAATCTCATCTGTGATCACCTTGACCCTCTCAAGATACACAAACGGGTCATCCCCTTTTTCATACTGAGGAGCACCCAACTTCATGTAGTCGATCATCTTGACCTTGCTCTCACTGGCTGAGCTAGGTCTAGAAGGTTGAGCAACTGGGGCTGCTGGTTCTGTAGGTGGTGGAGGTGGTGCAACATTTTCTGAGGTAGGGTTTGCTGGATTTGGATAGTAAGGTGGAGGTGGATACATTGGGTATTGTGGGTACGGTGGATAATAAGGTGGGTATGGCATCTGTGTGGGATAAGGGCTAAAGCTATGGTAATCCGATGTGCCTCCCATCGAATACCCAGGGTTTTGTGAGAAGGGTGGGTAGTAAGGTGGCTGAACAAATCCCGAGGCCTGGGTGCCTCCCTGGGATTCTCCCATTCCTTCTTCTGACATGCTAACTCCCAGACTGCCATCCCTCCTCTGCTCTACATCCATATCATCCCCCATGTCCTCTGACGCTCCCCCCTGAACTGTTCTTCTGACTGATCTGCTTCTACCCAGATCCAAAGACCTTCTAGGGTCTCTTACTGCTCTTTCTCTGCTAGACCTACTAGACATTGCCCTAGGCAATGCTGGAGGACGGGCGCTCATGCCCTCATCCTCAGGTGCTACTCCAGTCAATCTTGCTGATCGACGAGTTCCTCTCATCCTGTTTTCTGAAAAATAGTACACATCACATAAACATTAACATCATATGGTTCATGTGGGCACACATGAACCCGCATCACACATCATAGCATATCATTAATGCACATGCATATAATCATGGCATTTCACATCATCATGTAAGACAGGACTCCATATCCTATCCTAGTGAACATGATCTTCCTACTGTGCTTGACCTTCTAACACAACTATGAGCCCGACACTCTAGGTCCGACCATATGAACCTAGGGCTCTGATACCATTCTGTAACGACCCAAAAATCGGACCGCTACTGTAATACCCGGCTAGACTCCGGTATCGGAATTCCTACCGTCCGGTGGAATCTCGGATGTCGGAAGCCTCTAGAAGGGTAAAATCATGTTTTCATAAAATATTTTAATGTGTTTTATGTTTTAAGCATGAAAGAAAATGAGTTTTTGCATGAAAATAGCATTTGAGGAAAACTCAGGTTCGGCCGCCGAACATGCATGCGTTGCGGGTGTGCTTTAGGCCCCCGAAAGCATAAGTGAGGGAAGTCCAGGTTCGGCCGCCGAACCTCATGTTCGGCCGCCGAACATGGCATGCATGCGGAGGCACATTCGGCCCCCGAACGTGGTCTGGCCAGCCACTATAAAAGGGTCCCTTAGCCGAAAATGGGCGAGTTTTTCCCCATTTTCGGCCAAGGTGAGCTCTCCGCTGCCCCTCACCGATCTTTGATGTTTTTCCTCTAGATCTCTCAAGTTTTTCACTTGTTTTAACTTTGTTTTGAAGATTTGAGCTTTTGAGCAAAGTTTTGGAGCTTTGAGGTTCAAGAACTCAAATCTCTCCCAACCCCAAGTTTGGTCGCCTCTACTCTCGATCTTCAAGAGGTAAGAGTCGATCTCTAGCTTATATTATGTTTTGAGTAAGTTTTATGAAGTTCATGGGGGTAAAATGCATGTTTAGGTTATGGTTATGTTTATGGGTATAAATGTATGTTCTTGAGCAATGTGGATGCTTGATGTGTTGTAGATGGGGTTTATGATGGTTTGAGGCCCCTAGGAACATGTATGCTTGTGTTTGTGTGTTGTAGAATAGGTTTGATGCATGTTGAAAAGGTTTGGAGGCGAAATGTGCATAGGGAGCCAAGTTTCTGCCCTTTGGCAGAAACCAGGTTCGGCAGCCGAAGGAACTTTCGGCCGCCGAACATGGCTGGGGAAGCAGCCTTTCGGCTGCCGAAGCTTACCCCCGAAAGGAGACTTTCGTCTCTGTCTGGCAGTTTCGGCCGCCGAAAGTGCCGCCGAACATGCATGAGTTTCGTCTCTGTCTGGGAGTTTCGGCCGCCGAAGGTGCCGCCGAACCTGCCTGACTTTCGGCTCTGGAGGGACTTTCGGCCGCCGAACCTGCTGCCGAAAGTGCCCTGTTCTGGCCTCCTTTGCATGTTTTTCTATGGTTGTTCCAAAATGTTTTAGGGGGTTTTTGGGGAGTAGTTTATAGTTATGTTCAGGTATGTTTGGTCCCTCATTTGAGTCCACCTGTGTAGGTTCGGACCCGAGGAACCGAGGACCCCAGCAGTGAGTTCAGCTGCTTCGGTGTTGTCAGAGTCAGCCAGAGGTGAGTGGAACTAAACTTAACCTTTTAAATTAAGAAATTAAATGTTTTATCATGTTTCATGCATCATGATTATGCAATAGGATGATTGCATTAGTTTTCACGAATATGCCGCATTGCATCGATTGTTGTTGATGTGGGTGAATATTGGATGACCCAATTAGTCCATGACAGGAAGACCAGGACCCCATTCTACGGCCTGGCACAGAGTAAGGAAAGACCAGGACCCCATTCTACGGCCTGGCACGGTTATGGGACTCGAAGACCAGGAGCCCAGAGGAGGCCCTGGGGAAATGGTAAGTAATGTATGTTATGACAGGAAGACCAGGACCCCATGCTACGGCCTGGCACAGAGTTAGCTTGGACTAATTGGTGACAAGTTCACCCAACCCTTATGTGAATTGTCTGTGTTATGATGCATTTCATTGAAGCATAGTGTTAATATGTTTTATAGTTCAACTCACTGGGCTTTTAGCTCACCCCTCTCCCTTTTACCCCCAGGCTTGCAGGTACAGGATAGAAGAGGAGGTCGGTTAGAGTAAAGTTTATTGTGTAATAGATAGAATGTGGACATGACAAATCATAGTATGATGTAATGTAAAAGTACAGTATAGTTATGTAATGATGTTTATGGATGTTAGAGATGTGCTTGACCATAGATTGTTGTATCCCTTTTAATACATGATCTTAGAGACTTTCTTGATGTTTATGTAAACCAACTCAGCATATGTTATGTCACCCATTGGGGGCACTGATGAGATCCCACAGAGGGATCAATGTTATGTTAATGTTTATGCAGGTTGAGTTTGGTTGATGTATATGGAAAGAAAAGTTTTAATTTTTATGTATGTTGCTGATCATGTATGGGATTATACAGGTTTACAGGTTTCATGTCAGGCTTGCTACGGGTCCCGGCGGCTAGGGGTGAGCATTCGGTCGGTTCGGTTCAAAACCGAACCGAACCGAATAAACCGAAAACCGAAATTTTAGTTTTTATGAAAACCGAACCGAACCGATTTTGGTCAGAAACCGAATCGAACCGAACCGGTCTGATTCGGTTCGGTTCGATTCGGTTTGATCGGTTTCGATTTTTAATATTTTTTTAATTTTTTACTCTTTATTTTTAGTATTTTAAAATTTAATTAAAATATTTTAATTTTAATATAATTTAATTTCTCTATATTATTGAAAAAATATATTATTATCCCTAATCGGTTCGGTTCGGTTTTTTCGATTTTTTTCTGATCAAAACCGAACCGAACCGAAATAACCGGAATTTCTGAAATTTAAAACCGAACCGAACCGAAATGTATAAAAAACCGAACCAAATTTTCAAATCGGTTCGGTTCGGTCGGTTTTTTCGGTTTGAACCGGATTCTGCTCAGCCCTACCGGCGGCCTTAAGCCGATCTGGATCCTAGCGCAGGTAGCGGTCTGATTTTTGGGTCGTTACAGAATGGTATCAGAGCCCTAGGTTCATATGGTCGGAGCTAGAGTGTCGGGCTCATAGGTGTTATAGAAGGTCAAGCACAATAGGAAGATCATGTCCACTAGGATAGGATGTGGAGTCCTCTCTTGTATGATGATGTGAAATGCCATGATGATATGCATGTGCATTAATGATATGCTATGATATGTGACGTATGTGATGCGGGTTCATGTGTGCCCACATGAACCATATGATGCTAATGTTTGCTTGTGCTGTGTGCTGTTTTTCAGAAAACAGGATGAGAGGAACTCGTCAATCAGCAAGATTGACTGGATTACCACCTGAGGATGAGGGCACGAGCGCCCGTCCTCCAGCATTGCCTAGGGCAATGTCTAGTAGGTCTAGCAGAGACAGAGCAGTAAGAGACCCTAGAAGGTCTTTGGATCTGGGTAGGAGCAGATCAGTCAGAGGAACAGTTCAGGGAGGAGCGTCAGAGGACCTGGGGGAGGATATGGATGTAGAGCAGAGGAGGGATGGCAGTTTGGGAGTTAGTATGTCAGAAGAGGGATTTGAACTTGAGACAGAGGAGATGGGTAGAGCTGCTGAGTGACTATGATTGTAAGATTCAGTATCATCCGGGTAAGGCGAATGTCGTGGCAGACGCCCTAAGCCGGAAGTCACTAGGCAGTCTATCCCACATCACGGCAAAGAGGAGACCAGTGGTGAAGGAGTTTTACAAGCTCATTGAGGAAGGTCTGCAGTTAGAGTTGTCTGGTACAGGTGCTTTAGTAGCTCAAATGAAAGTGACACCCGTATTTCTAGAGCAGGTGGCTCAGAAACAGCATGAGGACCCAGAGTTAGTGAAGATTGCCAGGACTGTTCAGTCAGGCAAGGACAGTGAGTTCAGATTCGACAATAAGGGGATCCTCCGCTATGGGAGTCGTTTATGTGTACCAGATGACATAAGGCTAAAAGGAGACATTATGAGAGAGGCTCATAATGCAAGATACAGCATTCACCCCGGGGCCACCAAGATGTATCAGGATCTGAAAAAGGTTTATTGGTGGCCAGCTATGAAGAGAGAAGTGGCACAGTTTGTGTCAGCCTGCGAAGTATGTCAGAGGGTGAAGCTGGAACATCAGAAGCCGGCTGGAATGCTTAACCCACTACCTATTCCAGAGTGGAAATGGGAGAATATAGCTATGGACTTCGTAGTGGGGTTACCGGTGACGTCCAACAGATTGGACTCCATATGGGTGATTGTGGATAGACTCACCAAATCTGCTCACTTCATCCCTGTCAGGAGTGGCTATTCTGTGGACAAGTTCGCGCAGGTGTATGTTGATGAGATAGTCAGACTGCATGGGGTTCCTGTTTCTATAGTGTCAGATAGAGGGCCCCAGTTCACCTCCAGGTTTTGGCGGAGTCTGCAGGATGCCATGGGTACCAGGTTGGATTTCAGTACTGCCTTCCTTCCACAGACAAACGGACAGTCAGAGAGGACCATCCAGACCATAGAAGATATGCTGAGAATGTGTGTGCTGGACTTTGGCGGTTCTTGGAGGCAGCATCTACCTTTGGTGGAGTTTGCCTACAATAACAGCCATCATGCTAGCATCGGGATGGCTCCATATGAAGCTTTATATGGAAGGAAGTGCAGGTCACCTGTTTGCTGGGAAGAAGTTGGAGAAAAGGCCTTGGCAGGGCCTGAGCTAGTAGAGATCACCAGCAGGGTGGTACCCTTAATCAGAGAAAGAATCAAGACAGCTGCAAGCAGACAGAAGAGTTATGCAGACATCCGCAGAAGACTAGTAGAGTTTCAGGAGGGGGATCTGGTATTGCTCAAGGTGTCTCCAATGAAAGGAGTGGTTCGGTTCGGGAAGAAAGGTAAGCTGGCTCCGCGGTACATCGGACCCTTTGAAGTCTTGCAAAAGATTGGGAATGTGTCGTACAAGCTAGATTTGCCTGCTTCAATAGAGAGAATCCATCCGGTTTTCCATGTTTCTATGTTGAGAAAGTTCGTGTCAAATCCGGGCAAGGTTCTCAGTGAGCCTGATGTGGAGATCCAAGAGGATCTCACCTATGTGGAACAGCCAGTACGGATCCTAGACACCCAGATCAGAAAGTTAAGAAACAAGGAAGTCCCAATGGTGAAAGTCCTTTGGAACCACCACAATATGGAAGAATGCACCTGGGAGACACGGGAGTCCATGCTCCAGCAGTACCCTTATCTTTTCTAAGGTTAGTTTCTTATATGTTCCATGTGTTTTATGTGTGTTATGTTGTATGCCTTGCATGTGCTAGTTGAGGAACATTCGGGGACGAATGTTCTTAAGGGGGGGAGAATGTAATACCCGGCTAGACTCCGGTATCGGAATTCCTACCGTCCGGTGGAATCTCGGATGTCGGAAGCCTCTAGAAGGGTAAAATCATGTTTTCATAAAATATTTTAATGTGTTTTATGTTTTAAGCATGAAAGAAAATGAGTTTTTGCATGAAAATAGCATTTGAGGAAAACTCAGGTTCGGCCGCCGAACCTCAAGTTCGGCCGCCGAACATGCATGCGTTGCGGGTGTGCTTTAGGCCCCCGAAAGCATAAGTGAGGGAAGTCCAGGTTCGGCCGCCGAACCTCATGTTCGGCCACCGAACATGGCATGCATGCGGAGGCACATTCGGCCCCCGAACGTGGTCTGACCAGCCACTATAAAAGGGTCCCTTAGCCGAAAACGGGCGAGTTTTTCCCCATTTTCGGCCAAGGTGAGCTCTCCGCCGCCCCTCACCGATCTTTGATGTTTTTCCTCTAGATCTCTCAAGTTTTTCACTTGTTTTAACTTTGTTTTGAAGATTTGAGCTTTTGAGCAAAGTTTTGGAGCTTTGAGGTTCAAGAACTCAAATCTCTCCCAACCCCAAGTTTGGTCGCCTCTACTCTCGATCTTCAAGAGGTAAGAGTCGATCTCTAGCTTATATTATGTTTTAAGTAAGTTTTATGAAGTTCATGAGGGTAGAATGCATGTTTAGGTTATGGTTATGTTTATGGGTATAAATGTATGTTCTTGAGCAATGTGGATGCTTGATGTGTTGTAGATGGGGTTTATGATGGTTTGAGGCCCCTAGGAACATGTATGCTTGTGTTTGTGTGTTGTAGAATAGGTTTGATGCATGTTGAAAAGGTTTGGAGGCGAAATGTGCATAGGGAGCCAAGTTTCTGCCCTTTGGCAGAAACCAGGTTCGGCAGTCGAAGGAACTTTCGGCCGCCGAACATGGCTGGGGAAGCAGCCTTTCGGCTGCCGAAGCTTGCCCCCGAAAGGAGACTTTCGTCTCTGTCTGGCAGTTTCGGCCGCCGAAAGTGCCGCCGAACATGCATGAGTTTCGTCTCTGTCTGGGAGTTTCGGCCGCCGAAGGTGCCGCCGAACCTGCCTGACTTTCGGCTCTGGAGGGACTTTCGGCCGCCGAACCTGCTGCCGAAAGTGCCCTGTTCTGGCCTCCTTTGCATGTTTTTCTATGGTTGTTCCAAAATGTTTTAGGGGGTTTTTGGGGAGTAGTTTATAGTTATGTTCAGGTATGTTTGGTCCCTCATTTGAGTCCACCTGTGTAGGTTCGGACCCGAGGAACCGAGGACCCCAGCAGTGAGTTCAGCTGCTTCGGTGTTGTCAGAGTCAGCCAGAGGTGAGTGGAACTAAACTTAACCTTTTAAATTAAGAAATTAAATGTTTTATCATGTTTCATGCATCATGATTATGCAATAGGATGATTGCATTAGTTTTCACGAATATGCCGCATTGCATCGATTGTTGTTGATGTGGGTGAATATTGGATGACCCAATTAGTCCATGACAGGAAGACCAGGACCCCATTCTACGGCCTGGCACAGAGTAAGGAAAGACCAGGACCCCATTCTACGGCCTGGCACGGTTATGGGACTCGAAGACCAGGAGCCCAGAGGAGGCCCTGGGGAAATGGTAAGTAATGTATGTTATGACAGGAAGACCAGGACCCCATGCTACGGCCTGGCACAGAGTTAGCTTGGACTAATTGGTGACAAGTTCACCCAACCCTTATGTGAATTGTCTGTGTTATGATGCATTTCATTGAAGCATAGTGTTAATATGTTTTATAGTTCAACTCACTGGGCTTTTAGCTCACCCCTCTCCCTTTTACCTCTAGGCTTGCAGGTACAGGATAGAAGAGGAGGTCGGTTAGAGTAAAGTTTGTTGTGTAATAGATAGAATGTGGACATGACAAATCGTAGTATGATGTAATGTAAAAGTACAGTATAGTTATGTAATGATGTTTATGGATGTTAGAGATGTGCTTGACCATAGATTGTTGTATCCCTTTTAATACATGATCTTAGAGACTTTCTTGATGTTTATGTAAACCAACTCAGCATATGTTATGTCACCCATTGGGGGCACTGATGAGATCCCACAGAGGGATCAATGTTATGTTAATGTTTATGCAGGTTGACTTTGGTTGATGTATATGGAAAGAAAAGTTTTAATTTTTATGTATGTTGCTGATCATGTATGGGATTATACAGGTTTACAGGTTTCATGTCAGGCTTGCTACGGGTCCCGGCGGCCTTAAGCCGATCTGGATCCTAGCGCCGGTAGCGGTCCGATTTTCGGGTCGTTACAGCTACCGGCGCTAGGATCCAGGTCAGCTTAAGGCCGCCGGGACCCGTAGCAAGCCTGACATACAACCTGTAAACCTGTGAAATCCTATACATGATCAAGAACATACGTAAAAATTAAAACTTTTCTTTCATTCAAACACCAAACTCAACCTGTGCATGCACTGAACATAATCATAATCATAAACTTGACCCCTCTGTGGGATCTCATCAATGCCCCCAAATGGGTGGCAATTACAACATGTGTTGAGTTGGTTTACATAAACATTATGAAAGATCTAGGATCATGCATTAAAAGGGATACATTACACATAGGTCAAGCACAACCTCTAATCCTCAATATCATTACGTAACATAACTATTCATAACTTTACAATTTCATCATGTCCACAATCTATCTATTACATATAAACGACTTCAATACTCTTGCGGACCTCCTGGTCTACCCTGTACCTGCAAACCTGGAGAATTTGGGAGAGGGGTGAGCTACTAGAGCCCAGTGAGCAGAATAATAAAGCATTTAAACATATGATAACATGAAATGCATCACATCACAACTAATCATATCAAGGATGAACTTGTCACCATTTAGCCCTCTACATATTCCAATCATGCCAGGGGCGTAGTGCAGGCCACACCTGGTCTTTCTCTTATACATAACATAACATACATAATCCATGGTGCCGGGGGCGTAGTGCAGGCCACGTCCGGTCTTTCTCTTACATAGTGCCAGGGGCGTAGTGCAGGCCACGCCTGGACTTCCATATCATAACATCATGTCATAACATATGAGGGCTAATGGATCATTCAACATTCATCCACATCAACAACATATTATGCAATGCAACATATTCGTGATTTCTAATGCAAACAACCTAAAATATCACATGGCATCCATGATGCATGAACGTGCTCAAAACTGATTTATTTACTTGAAACATAAGGAATTATTCTACTCACCTCTGGCTAGCTCTGACACTGACAGAAGCAGCTGACTCACTGCTGAGGTCCTCGGTTCCTCGGGTCCGAACCTACACGGGTGGACTCAGATGAGGGACCAACATACTATAACATGATTCTAAAAACATCCCCCAAAACCCCCCTAAAACATCTCAAAACATCCATGCAAGAACATGCAAAGGAAGGCTGGACAGGGCACTTTCGGCGGCAGGTTCGGCGGCCGAAAGTCCTTCCAGAGCCGAAAGTCAGGCAGGTTCGGCGGCACCTTCGGCGGCCGAAACTCCCAGACAGAGGCGAAACTCATGCATGTTCGGCGGCACTTTCGGCGGCCGAAACTCCCAGACAGAGACGAAAGTCTCCTTTCGGGGGCAAGCTTCGGCAGCCGAAGGCTGCCTCCACAAGAGGGTTCGGCAGCCGAAAGTCCCTTCAGCTGCCGAACCTGGTTTCTCCCAAAGGGCAGAAACTTGGTTCAAACATGCACAAATGCCTCCAAACTCAAACCATCAAGCATTTAGCTCAACCAAAACATGCATACAAGCTCCTAGGGGTCTCAAACTACCTTAAACCCCAACTACAACACATCAAACACACATTACAAGCCACATTGCTCAAAAACTCATCAAAACCCATAAACTCAACATAAGCTTACTCATGCATTTTCTACCCCATGAACTTGCATAAAACTTGTTTAAAACATAATGTAAGCTAGAGATCGACTCTTACCTCTTGAAGATCGAGAGTAGAGGCGATCTAACTTGGAGTTGGGAGAGATTTAGCTCCTTGGGTCTCTAAGTTCAAAACTTGCTCAAAACTTGAAAATCTTCAAAAGAAAGTAAAAACTTGTAAAAATCTTGAAAGATCTGAAGGAAAAGACTCAAGATTGGTGAGGGACGGCGGAGAACTCACCTTGGCCGACAATGGGGAGAAAAGCTCGCCCGTTTTCGGCTAAGGGACCCTTTTATAGTGGCTGGCCAGGCCACGTTCGGGGGCCGAACGTGCCTCCGCATGCATGCCATGTTCGGCGGCCGAACTTGAGGTTCGGCGGCTGAACCTGGACTTCCCTCACTTATGCCTTCGGGGGCCTAAGGCACACCCGAAATGCATGCATGTTCGGCGGCCGAACTTTGAGTTTCGGCGGCCGAACCTGAGTTTTCCTCCGAAGTTGTTTTCATGCAAAAACTCATTTCCTTTTTACTTAAAATCATCAAAACATTAAAACATTTCATGAAAACATGGTTTTACCCTTCTAGAGGTCTCCGACATCCGAAATTCCACCGGACGGTAGGAATTCCGATACCGGAGTCTAGCCGGGTATTACAGCTATTATGGTCGGGCTGGTTGCAGTCCTTAGAGCTAAGCAATATGCTTGCACGTTCAGGAATACCCGCCTCTAGTTGCTCTTCGAAGACCATGATGATATCCTCCACACATATTTGGTAGACCATGATGATATTCTCCACACAGATTTGTTATCCTTAAGGACAGGAGAAGAAGAGATCTCGGGTCCTCTCTCCCATGAGAAACTGTTGTGAACCAAAGGAAGAATGGTTCTTATATAGTGAAAAAGATATGAGAAAAGATAAAGAACGCCAGTGCGTTGTACTGAGGCAGGAGAAAGAAAGCAATAGGGTCTAGAAATGGGCAGCATATTACAAATAAATTCCAGATAATCAAGAGTAGACTAAAAGAAGCACAAGATAGACAAAAGAGTTATGTAGATTTGAAAAGAAGGGATATCGAATGCAGTGTCGGTATTTTTTAGGATCTCTCCATGGAAAGAGGTTGTACGGTTTGATAAGTGTAGGAAGTTGAGTCCTCAGTTCACTGGGCCTTAAGTAATTTTAGAAAGGATTGGACCAATTGCTTATCGTTTAGATTTACCTCTAGGGTTGTCACAAATTTATGATGTTTTTCATATGTCCATGTTAAGGAGATATAGAAGTGATCCTTCTCATGTTCTTAAGAATCAACCAATTGAGATGAGAGAAAATTCATATGAGGAAGAACCAGTGGAGATCATAGCTAGAGAAGAGAAAGTTTTAAGAAACAAGGTAATTCCTCTAATTAAAGTTCGTTGAAGCAATCATTTCAGTAGAAAAGCTACTTGAGAGCGAAAGTACGATATGCGACTTCAATATTCACACTTGTTTACTCCACCATGTATGTAAATTTCGAGGATAAAAATTTCTTTTTAGGGGGAGAGAATTGTAACTTTTGGCAAATAGGACAAGGGCCCACAATATAGGAAAAGGGAAAAGAGGATTTTAAACCCTATCTTCCTGCTCTGATTTCAGGAGAGCTCTTGAAAGCAAAGCAGAGATGACTCGCTCCTTTTTTTCATATATATAAAAATTCTTTTCTTAATTTCTCATCTCTTCTCCCTCTTTCATTTTAATCCATCCAAATCTAAATCAAAGTCTTAAATTAATTTTTGTTTTTAGTTTCTTACAATCAAAATCCTAAACTAAAACACATTTTCATCTCTCTGAGCATCAAGCTTTAATAGGTAAATTTCTCTCATTTCCTTGTAAATTTCTTTAGTTTTACATGATTTCCTAGTATTTTAAGTGGTGCTTTTGTGATTTGAGAACTTAGGATATAACTTTGATTTTATGGGTTGATTTTTTTTTTTAGGGGCTTTGTTATAATGAATTATTGTTATAATAGATTCCTAATTATTGTAAGAGAGAAATATAAAAAGGAGGATTTCACTATTTATTTGATATTTGAAGTTTGATTTCTTAAATATTTAATGTATGGATAGAGCTAAAAATGTGATTTGAGTTATCTTGGAGCTATGAAAATTATTAGGTTGTATATTAATATTGGCAGAATTAAGTTCAATTTTTAGAAGAAAAGTTAAGCAGATGTATTAAAGGGAATGAGTAAATATGGTTGGATTTGTATAGGAATGAATGGAGAAATGTGAGATTAATATAAATATGTAGTTGAAAGTCCCAAATGGGCATATTGAAATATTTGTGATGAATATTGAATGTTGTTGAGTTGGCTTAACCTTTAAAAAATTGGGAGAAAATCTAGTTTATGCCGAAATACTATTAGAGTTTTGTAAGAATTTTTAAAAATTAATCATGTTATAACACTGGTATTTTATTAAAAGTATATCACTATGTGATATTTTATTATAGAAAAATGGGAATGAATAATTATAAATTTATGATCTTCAAATAAATGGAAAGAAATTTTATATTACAGCTAAATAAATAGTCGACTATACTATGTATATGCATCGAAAGATAATACCTTGATGAAGGATGATTTCTTCTCAGATTAGCTTATATTTATATTTTCTTTGAAACAACACTTTATATATGTATATCCTTTGGAGCGTATATTGGGTGGTTACTCTTTGAGTACAGCTCTACACGTATGTATGATCAATATAATTTAATTTACTCTCGTGCTAATACTATTATCGTAGAGCCCAATATGCCAAAATTACTCTCAGATTGCCAGCATTTTTATTTATTGCACTTGATATGCTAACATTATGTATAAGAGGCATGTTATGAGTGTATCAAATCCTTTTTAAATTTTTATGCTAATGGATAAATAATTTTGACAAATTTTATTCATCTTGATAGTGTGTTTTAAAATGATTATATTAATGTAAGTGACTTATTTTAACATATTATGTAGTACTATTAAGTACCAAAACCTTATATATATATTCCTCTTTATTATTTATTTATTCACTCACTGTGTAGTCATATTTAACCCTTATATCTTAATATTTTCATATTCTTTTTGGTGATCTAGTCTAGCTATCTTACTTTGAGTTTTGTCCTTGCATTCACTTCACCTGCTGCCCACTGCATAATCTAGAGGAGATCGGACCAATTAAATTATATTTTGTAAACTTTAATAATTTTGGAATAAATATATATGTATCAATATATTTGTTTAGACTGCTAATAATATGTTTGAGATGTAAATTTATAAATTTTTTTTATTCTCATGGAGGGACAGAAGCGTATTTATGACAAAATTATATATATATTTCATATTTCAACAAGTTATCATATTAATTAGTATATTTTTATGAAAAACTCTATTAATATGCCTTGTCACATTCCTCCCTAATATATTTTTATAGAAAACTCTGTTAGTTTGTACTGTCACATTCCTCCTCTCCATAGGTTAGAAATCAAGTAATACATCATCTACATATATACGATGAGTGGTTTGAAATTAACACCAGTGCATTAAAGACAATGTCAAAAGTTTGTAGTCTTCAGAATTTTACGGCTTTAGACAACCTTAAGACAACCTGTTTTGTAGCATCGATAACAATTATGATTTGAGATAATTATGAAGTTTCTAACTGAGCTTTCATTTCAATGATAAACCAAAAGGCGAACACTTTAAAAAAACACTAAATTTTAATAATAAAATTAAAATTTTAGTGTAATAATAAATAATTGACAATCAATTACATACTTTACAGTTATTATATATATTTATAATTACTATTATTTATATAGTTTTATCATTAAAAAATTAAAGTAGGGAAAGTTAAATCTAAATTTGCTACTACATATACTTAAACTGCAGTCACAAGTAAAGAGCAATGGTGGTAGAACAACTACACCTATCTATGTTATCATACCATAGAGTATGGTTTACTTAATTTTTTGCAATGAATAATAATTGCTACTAAATTTATAATTAAGCTCGGCCCAGGGCTGATTCTAGTTTGGAATTAACATTTCGATCTGGTTTGTAAATTAAATTGGAACCGGCTCGAATTTTAACCGTTTAAAAATAATTTTTAACAGTTTCATTCTTGTTCATCTCCATCTCTACATAATCAAATAATTTTGATGGTGCACACTTTGCAAATCTATTTTCTCTAAGTACAATTGAAGGCAAAATCCCAATAAAAACCATAAATTTAAACAATCTCACACTGTTGAAGTTACATTATTGGCCATAAATTTAAGCAAGCTCATAAGGTTAAAATTACATTATTTGTGCAAGTACTTGCTTTTCCTATCAAATATAAAAATTTCAACAAGAAGAGGAAATTGCAAAAATATAAAAAGAGTAACAGGAATACTAACTAATAAAACTAGTGGAATGATAAGGTTCAATTCTCCTTCCAACATAAGTATAAGTGTAGCACAAAAAGCCACCATCATAGTTGCGATAGAGAAAAAAAAGTGTGGAAAGACCAATGATCAACTTAGTAGGCAAAGATTTGAGGAAATCATCTTCTGCATGTCGAGATATTAAGATTCCTAAAAACATTAACACTGATGTTGAGGAAGAGAAGAGGGATACTGCATCAGCTATTATAAAAACCAAGAATGACTTTTCATGTAAAAAGATTGGATACCCAGTATCTTGAATGTTACCACCAGGAACAGTGAATGCTGCAGTAAACATAATCGTAATAATAAGAGCACCAACAACTGTGCAAGATGTTGCAGTCTCTTTCATCCATTTCTCTCCTTCTGTCATTAAATCCTTGTGGGTATTTGTAAACATTTGGGGAGGTTTGATACCAAATTTGTTAACATATTCCTTGTATGAAAGCTTTAGAATGCTTTCTACTTCCTGCAATAAAATGATTTAGTTTAATATTACAATTCTTTTATTTATATGTATATAGAATAAAATTGAATATAGAAAAAAAAAAAAAAAAAAAACATGTCCAGTAAGCTTATTTATAAAATTTATTTTTAAATTAAAATTAAAAAATAAAAAATAAAATATTTCATTGAAAAATACTTTTTATAGAAAATATTTTTTATAAAAATTATTTTTTAAATATAAATTATTTTTTACAAATGTATAATATTAAATTTACATTAAGAAAGTTTAAAGTAAAAAATTAAAATCAAATACAATAGAGTCAACTTAGCGATTTAATTAGGAACCAAATAAGTAATCGGTCTTATTTTGAACATGAAACCATTTATTAATATCAATAATTCATTTTAATATTTTATTAAATTGAACTAATTTAAATTTTATATTTTTATACACTACAAGTAGATAAAATTAATTTCCCCATTTTATTATTTTATAAAATTATAACATACCAAAGTTTATTTTCTATTGATAATTAAATTTGCTATAATAAACATTTTATTGAAAGTATTTTTATTTTGGAATGAAAAATTCACAAAAATTTAATTTAATTAATTTAAAATAAAAGAATTAAAATATTTTAAATTTTAAAAAATTCATTTTAAAAGAAATTTAATGATAAATAATTTTATAAAAATTCATGTAAATTCTTTTTTATATATAAAATAAATCATGTTAACCTAAGGGATTATTTAACTTTAAATTATTAAACTTTTTACTTTTATCTATCTAATTATCAAGCCAGTTTTAAAAAATCTTATATATATGTTGATGATGATTTCAGTATACGTTGAGTTATTATTCAAGAATTCAACGTTTGCTTAAAAAAAAAAAAGCCAAATAATTTATTTAATGTTATTATATTTATTTCCAGCATCAACTAATTAAAATTTTATTTTAATTTTTATAAAAATTCACTAATTGATTTTTAAATTTTAAAAAATATATTAAAATATTATTGAAAGTTTAAAAAATTTACTACTTTATTATTTTATTAGTTTTAACTAGTAAGTATTTTATTATTTAATTTTTATAATTTGAAAAAACTTATTAATTGATCATTTAATTTTATTTGATAAAAATAAAATTAAAAAATATATTAATTAATAGATTTTTTAAAATATTAGATATATTTTAATATCTGTTTTTAAAAATTTTTTATCACCTTATTAAATTATTAAATGGCTTGATCTCGTTAGGAGAGAAGTATGCTAAACCTATTCTCCATACTGAATCTAAACAAGAAGTTTAATTAGTTGTAGTTAAGGAAGATCACCTTATACCACTGTAGCTCTCTCTGCATCTGTAGAGCTGCACCAGAGATATGAGCAAGTCGATGAGGAGGGGCCAACATTGCTGCCATATGTAGCATGTTGTTCGAATCATTATCACTGCCAAGAAGCAGAAGGTTCTTCGTTGTATCAAGCCCGTAGACAAGGCTGAATACTTTTTCTTGCCGAAACATGACAGCAGTCAAAAGTATATTTTTATTTGAAGCCAATTCTTTAAAAATCAACACTGGTGGATGAGCTTTAATAATCTTTGTAACTATGATACAGGACTATTTAGACTCCGTCAGGAGTTGTAACTAATATCGTTTGGTTAAGACGAAATAAGAGAAAAGATAGGCTAAAAAACGAAAATCTTATTGAAATTTCTTAAAAATTGAAAAGTCTGTTTCTAATAGCCAAGGGAGGCTATTTATAATAGAAATAAAATCCTAATATACAAAAATAATCCTAATCCTAATAGGAGTCTAAAATCCTAATAGCCAAGAGAGGCTATTTACAATAGAAATAAAATCCTAATATGCAAAAATAAACCTAATCCTAATAGGAGTCTAAAATCCTAATAGTCAAGGGAGACTATTTACAATAGAAACAAAACCCTAATATGCAAATTATAAAAATATCCAAAATATCCAAAAATAATAATTAAAATATAAAAGTTAGCTCCGGTCCAAGTCTGCCGTAAAATCCAAGGCTAGTTGCCCCGTGTCAAACTATTTCAATAATTCCATTTCGGATAGCTATAAAGTATGCTTCATATATTCCATACTCCTCCACTTTTGTGTAATCTAAAGTTGATATTGCTCCATCACATATGCAATAAAGAAGTTGCAAAGCTTGAGTGTGTATCAACTTCAAATCATAGATCTGCTTTATTCCTTGATTAACAAGCATGTAAACAATTTCAAGGTGAGAATAAACAAGGACAAGATATGGAAAGAAATGTTAAAAAATGGACAAAAGGGTACCTGATAATTCCAGAAATTTTGAACCCAAAGAACGCAATTGATTTAACCGAGCAATTTTTCAAATCATGCATAATTTAAGAAAAAATTATCAATTCATACGGGATCCGAAGTGTCAACGAAGCGTGTTCGGCAGTCATACTGCCGAACACGGTAGTTCGACACCCATGGTGTCAAACAAATGAAAGTTTGACACCATAGGTGTCGAACTTATTTTAATTCAGCTTGTTCGGTACTCTTAGTGCCGAACAAGCTGATCTATGAAATGGGAGCAATGTACACTGCTCCCGTGGCTACCATCTTGGCGTGTTCGGCACCCAAGGTGCCGAACACATACAAGAAGAAAATTCTTCGGCACTCATAGTGCCGAAGAGTGCAGGGCCGTACATGCACCTGCATGCATGCACCGCATGGTCCTGCAGGTGCATGGACTGGGGTGAATTTCACATGAATTTGTTCGGCATTGATAGTGCCGAATAAATTCCTGTGCGGTCCGTGAAAATAATTTATTCCCAACGGCTAGTTCAGCACCATCACTGCCGAACTAGCCAACGGCTAATTTTTTCAACGGTTAATTTTTTCATCTATAAATAATCCCACCCATCGCCCCATATATCACTTTAACCCGCTGCTTTCCAGTTTCTCTATAAAATACCCATTTACTTCTCTATAAATTTCTCAAAATTTTCGTTATATCTCAACAAATTACGTTCTATAAATTTTTTATTCCTCTCTACAAATTTCACAAAATTATTATATCTACTCTTAGCGATTGGACTACAAAAAAAAACGCAGGTAAGTTTTAATTATGTTATATTCGTAATTTTTAATTTTTTTTTTATATATTGTAAATTGAGAACAAATTATTTATTATTCTATTTTTTTTATCAAAGAAATGGCAGTTCCTGCATATACTAATATTCATTGGGATGGTAATATTATCAATAGTTGTAATGGTTACGACTATGATGGAGGTTTTTCAAAGATTATTCCAATGGGTAAACGGATAAGTTTTAATCAATTGGTCGGTAAAATTGCTCGTGCAATTGGATTATCTGAGAATAATGAATTTATAGAGACAATTAGTTTTAGAAAGCCTACAATTGTAATACCCGGCTAGACTCCGGTATCGGAATTCCTACCGTCCGGTGGAATCTCGGATGTCGGAAGCCTCTAGTAGGGTAGAAACATGTTTTCATAAAATGTTTTAAGGTATTTCATGGTTTTAAGTATGAAAATTAAATGAGTTTTTGCATGAAAAGTCTTTGGAGGAAAACCCAGGTTCGGCCGCCGAAAGTCAAGTTCGGCCGCCGAACATGCATGCGTTTTGGAGGCACGTTAGGCCCCCGAAAGCATGAGTGAGGGAAGTCCAGGTTCGGCCGCTGAAAGTCAAGTTCGGCCGCCGAACATGGCATGCATGCGGAAGCACTTTCGGCCCCCGAACGTGGCCTGACCAGCCACCTATAAAAGGGTCACTTAGCCGAAATGGGCGAGCTTTCTCCCATTTTCGGCCACAGCTAGCTTCCGACCTCCCTCTCCCCAGATCTTGTGTTCTTTCTCCAAATCTCCTCCATTTTTCTTGAGTTTTCACCTCTCATTGCAAGTTTTGAGCATTTAAGACAAGTTTTGGAGCTTTGGGAACTCAGGAGCTCATTTGCTTGGATCTCCGAGTTTAGGTCGTCTCTCTCTCGATCTTCAAGAGGTAGGAGCCGATCTTAAGCTCATTGTATGTTTTAAGTAAGTTTTAAGTTGTTTTATGGGGTAGAATGGCATGTATAGGGTTGTATGAGTTTTTAAGCAAATGTTATGTTTTTGAACAATGTGGCATGTTTGAAGTGTTGTAGTTGGGGTATTTGATAGTTTGAGACCCTTAGGTGTGATGTATGGTGTGTATGCATGTTTTAGAACAAGTTTATGCATGATTGGTTAGTTTTGGAGGCATAAATGCATTAGGGAGCCAAGTTTCTGCCCTTTGGCAGAAACCAGGTTCGGCAGTCGAAGGAGCTTTCGGCCGCCGAACATGGCTGGGGAGGCAGGCCTTTTGGCTGCCGAAGTTGCCCCCGAAAAGAGACTTTCGTCTCTGTCTGGGACTTTCGGCCGCCGAAGGTGCCGCCGAACATGCATGAGTTTCGCCTCTGTCTGGGAGTTTCGGCCGCCGAAGGTGCCGCCGAACCTGCCTGACTTTCGGCTCTGGAGGGACTTTCGGCCGCCGAACCTGCCGCCGAAAGTGCCCTGTCCAGCCATTTCTTGCATGTTTTTCTATGATTATTCCATGATGTTTTAGGGGGTTTTTGGGGAGTATATTAGGGTTGTGTTTATGTATGTTTGGTCCCTCATTGGAGTCCACCTGTGTAGGTTCGGACCCGAGGAACCGAGGACCCCAACAGTGAGCCAGCTGCTACAGAGTTTATCAGAGCTAGCCAGAGGTGAGTGAAATAAACTTTAAGTTTTAAAATAAATGAAATATGAATTTTGAGCATGATCCATGCATCATGAATGCCATGAGATATAGTAGGTTGTTTGCATTAGTATTCACGAATATGTTGCATTGCATTTATGATGTTGATGTGGATTGGTTATTGGATGATCCTTTAGTCCTCATATGGCATGATGATGTTACGGCATGATATGGTATGGAAGTCCAGGTTGTACCCATTCCATGTCCCTGGCACGATGTAAGAGAAAATCCAGGTTGTACCCATTCTACGTCCCTGGCACATTGGTATGTTATGATATGTTATGATAAGGGAAAGACCGGTTGTACCCATTCTACGTCCCAGCACAGTTGGACTATGTAGAGGACTATTGATGACAATACCATCCGAGATGTGATTTGTTGTGATGTGTTGCATTTCATAATGGCACGAGATTTTTAAATATATGATTTCACTATTCTGCTCACTGGGCTTTGTAGCTCACCCCTCTCCCCTAACCCCAGGTGTGCAGGTACAGGGTAGACCAGGAGGTTAGCCAGAGTTTTGAAGTATGTTTATGTAATAGTTAGATTGTGGACATGACAATTATACTATGATGTAATGTAAGAGATTTCAGTATGTTATGTAATGAGGTATATTGAGGTTATAGATGTGCTTGACCCTATGAGTATTGTTATCCCTTTTGATGCATGATCTTAGATTTTGATGATACAGATGTTAGCCAAACTCAACACATGTATACCGCCCTTTGGGGCATTGATGAGATCCCATAGAGGGGTCAGATTATGATGATTATGTATATGTTCAGTGCATGCACAGGTTGAGTTTGGTGTATGAGAAACGAATGAAAGAAAAGTTTAAATTTTTATGCATGTTGTTGATCATGTATGGGATTATACAGGTTTACAGGTTATGTGTCAGGCTTGCTACGGGTCCCGGCGGCCTTAAGCCGATCTGGATCCTAGCGCCGGTAGCGGTCCGATTTTCGGGTCGTTACAACAATTGTGGATGGATCCTTAAATTTTGAATGTATGGAGATATGGGGTGAAGATGATGTATCTAGTATGTTTAATTACTTGTATCAAATTGGTGATATACCTGGTATAGAAATATATGTTAAGATACTTCGTTGTATTGATACTACAAATGAGGATACTGATATTGGTCCATCTGGAACTATTGTGGAATCAAATGATGAACCATGTGAAGAGCAAAATATAGTTGATGATTATGGTTTATGTGATAGTCTTGTAGGGCCGTCAATTAATTTATCTGATACAGTAGAAAATGAAACGAGGATGGGGATGAGGATGAGAATGAGGATGACAATGATTCATGGATGTCTACTGAGGATGATGAGGATAATAATGGTCAGGAGGATATTGGGAGTGAGTCTCGATATTACAACACACAATGTACAAATCCTATTGTGCCTGTTGTTCATCCTCCTCCATACGCAGAAATAGACTTCGATTTGCTGAGAGTGGATCCTTATGATAAGCCAGAAGGTCTTTTGGGATCCTTCTAAAGAGTTTTCAGTTGGAATGATATTTTCTTCGAGAGATGCAGTGACTGCGGCTGCAAAAGAATATCATCTAAGACATCATCATCAATTTTGTTATTATGAAACAAGAGAGAGGACGTATTCTATAAAGTGCAAAGACAAAGACAGTGGGTGTGCATGGAGGCTTCGAGCATCTAAGAAAGAAGGAGAGGATATATGGAAAATTATGAGATACAATGGACCGCACACATGTACAAATCCTCAGTTGACAAAAAACTATAGCCAATTGGATGAAAATTTCATTTGTTCATTCATATTTGCATTAATTGAATAGCAGCCCGATATAAAAATTACTGCCCTACAAGCTGAAGTGCAGGATAAATTTGGGTACGAGCCGTCTTATCAGAAAACATGGAAAGCTAAGCAAAAGGCAATTACAAGGCTTTATGGGAGTTGGGATGAATCATACAGTCGTTTGCGTAGATTCATGACTGCTCTTCATCATTTTAACCCAGAAACAGTATACATGATTGAAGATAATCCACATTGGATAAATGAGTGATTAAATCCGATGTGTCGTGTATTTGACCGTATGTTTTGGACTTTTAAGCAATCGATTGAGGGATTTAAACATTGCCGACCTGTTATCTCAATCGATGGGACATTCTTGTACGGAAAATACACCGGGTGTATACTGTGTGCAACCACACTTGATGGAAATAATCAACTATTTCCATTAGCTTTTGCCATTGTTGATAAGGAGGACGGTGACAATTGGTCATGGTTTATGGATTGCTTAAGGATCTTTGTGACCAATCGAGAAGATTTGTGTGATTTCACATCACAATGCTGGAATTTTATGAGGAATTTTATGAGGAAATTATATGATATTAATTTTTCAATAGTAATTATCTATGTATATATCAAAGCAATTGCATGAGGAAATTAAATATTCAGTTATTTTTTGTTCGTATTATATGGGAATGCTTTTCGCCACTACAAATCAATATATAATTCTTATGTTATAAAAAAAAACTACATTATTAAAAATAACTTAATAATTAACTGAATTTTTTGCAATATTTATCTACTTGATTCCCCACTTATACGAGTTTTCTTATTGTGCCCCACCCTGCCACATATTGAACAATAGACTCTAGACGTTTCTTTTATTTTGTTTGACCTCCAGTCCATCTCATTACGTATTCTAGAAGAACTCGGCCGTCCCTTCTTCCTTGTTCTAGAAATGTTAGGCACGAGAGAAAGTCCATCTGCTGCAGGCCAATAGTCAGGATGACCAAGATGATGGAACATGTACGCGTAACATTGGATTGTATGGTCCAATTTATAATAGTCAGATACAAATTGTTCGTAGTCAATTGAATGTGACATGCATGCAGCAATAGCATGAGAACATAGTATTCTTATCTCATGAAATTTGCCACAAGTGCATGTTTGATCCATGAGTTTGACCACTTGCTTTTGCCTACCATTTGCAGTAATTATTTTGCAAATCATTGTCCGACTATTGAACCGCCGGACTCTATGTCCATTTGCTTTAATTGCATTAGCACGCAGTGTGTCACTACAATACTGACTGAAAACATAGCCTTTGCTTTGTTGATCCAAAAATATTGTCCTCCGCGTATCAAAATAATGGACATACTGGAAAAATATTTTTTCAACCATTACAGTTATTGGCAACGCCCGAAATCCTTCCATCATGCCATTTAGTGATTCTGCCATATTTGTTGTCATCACGCCATACTTCTGTCCACCATCGTGTGATCTCGTCCATTTCTCTAAATTTATCTTAATCGCCTAATCGTATGATTCAGAGTGCACCTCCCGAATATTGTTCATTGCTTCGTAAAACTTTCTTTTCTGGTTTTCATTTGCTGATATAAATGACAAGTTCATAAAGGTTAAATTAGCACAAGTCAAAAGTGACATTAAATTTAAAATATTTAGTAAACTTCGTATTAAAACATGACACATACCTACCTTGCGCAACGCTTCCTTTATTGCTGCATTTTTGAATGTCTTATTATAATTACTCAAAACATGTCTGATGCAGTAACGATGATGACCAGCTGGAGGTTGCCACCAGTCTTTCTGCATCGCCTTAAAAATTCCAGCATGGCGATATGAAATTACACACAAATCTTCTCGATTGGTCATAAAGATCCTTAAGAATCCATAAACCATGACCAATTATCACCGTCCTCCTTATCAACAATGGCAAAAGCTAATGGAAATAGTTGATTATTTCCATCAAGTGCGGTTGCACACAGTATACATCCGGTGTATTTTCCGTACAAGAATGTCCCATCGATTGAGATAACAGGTCGGTAATGTTTAAATCTCTCAATCGATTGCTTAAAAGCCCAAAACATACGGTCAAATACACGACACATCGGATTTAATCGCTCATTTATCCAATGTGGATTATCTTCAATCATGTATACTATTTCTGGGTTAAAATGATGAAGAGCAGTCATGAATCTACGCAAACGACTGTATGCTTCATCCCAACCCCCATAAAGCCTTCCTTCTGCTTATCTTTCTATGTTTTCTGATAAGACGGCTCGTACCCAAATTTATCCCGCACTTCAGCTTGTAGGGTAGCAAATTTTATATCGGGCTGCTGTTCAATTAATGCAAATATGAATGATCAAATGAAATTTTCATCCAATTGGCTATGTTTTTTGTCAACTGAAGATTTGTACATGTGTGCGGTCCACTGTATCTCGTAATTTTCCACTTCTTCTTGGATGCTCGAAGCCTCCATGCACACCCAATGTCTTTGTCTTTGTCTTTGCACTTTATAGAATACGTCCTCTCTCTTGTTTCATGATAACAAAATTAATGATGATGTCTTAGAAGATATTCTTTTGCAGCCGTAGCCACTGCATCTCTCGAAGAAAATATTATTCCAACTGAAAACTCTTTAGAAGGATCCCAAAAGGAACGACCTTCTGGATTATCATAAGGATCCACTCTCAGCAAATCGAAATCTATTTCTGCGTATGAGGGAGGATGAACAACAGGCACAATAGGATTAGGAAATTGTGTGTTATAATATCGAAACTCACTCCCAATATCCTCCTGACCATTATCATCCTCATCATCCTCAGTAGACATCCATGAATCATCGTCATCCTCATCCTCATCCTCGTTCTCATTCTCTACTGTATCAGATAAATTAATTGACGGCCCTGCAAGACTATCACATAAACCATAATCATCAACTACATTTTGCGCTTCACATGGTTCATCATTTGATTCCACAGTAGTTCCAGATTGACCAATATTAGCATCCTCATTTATAGTATCAACACAACAAAGTATCTTAACATATATTTCTATACCAGGTATACCACCAATTTGATACAAGTAATTAAATATACTAGATACATCATCTTCACCCCATATCTCCATCATTCAAATTTTAAGGATCCATCCACAATTGTAGGCTTTCTAAAACTAATTGTCTCTATAAATTCATTATTCTCGGATAATCCAATTGCACGAGCAATTTTACCGACCAATTGATTAAAACTTATTCGTTTACCCATTGGAATAATCTTTGAAAAACCTCCATCATAGTCGTAACCATTACAACTATTTATAATATTACCATCTCAATGAATATTAGCATATGCAGGAATTGCCATTTCTCTAATAAAAAAAATAGAATAATAAATAATTTGTTCTCAATTTGCTATATACATAAAAAAATTAAAAATTAAGAATATAACATAATTAAAACTTACCTGCATTTTTTTTTGTAGTCCAATTGCTAAGAGTAGATATAATAATTTTGTAAAATTTGTAGAGAGGAATAAAAAATTTATAGAACGTAATTTATTGAGATATAACGAAAATTTTGAGAAATTTATAGAGTAGTAAGTGGGTATTTTATAGAGAAACTGGAAAGCAGCGGGTTAAAGTGATATATGGGGCGATGGGTGGGATTATTTATTGATGGGAAAATTAGCCGTTGGGAAAATTAGCTGTTGGCTAGTTCGGCAGTGATGGTGTCGAACTAGCCGTTGGGAATAAATTATTTTCACGGACCGCACAAAATAAATTATTTTCACGGACCGCACAGGAATTTGTTCGGCACTATCAATGCCGAACAAATTCATGTGAAATTCAACCCAGTCCATGCACCTACAGGGCCGTGCGGTGCATGCATGCAGGTGCATGTACGGCCCTGCACTCTTCGGCACTATGAGTGCAGAAGAATTTTCTTCTTGTGCGTGTTCGGCATCTTGGGTGTAATACCCGGCAGATTCAGACATCGGAATTTCTACCGTCCGGTGGAATTCAAGGATGTCAGAGGTTTCTGGAAGGGTAAGAGAAAGGTTTTCTAAACTATGTTCAAGTATTTTAAAGGTTTTGAATCAAACCGGATTGAGTTTTGAAGAGAAAGGGCAAAGGAGACATTTGCCAGGTTCGGCCCCCGAATGTTAAAGTTCGGCCGCCGAAAGTGCCCAATGTTCGGCCCCCGAAGGTTAAGTTCGGCCCCCGAAAGTTGCATGGTTTTGCATGCAGTTTCGGCAGCCGAAGCTGTGGAAGTCGGCTAGTTGTGCATGCTCCTCAGTCCGTGATTTGGCCAGGTGTTTGCCTCCAGATCATGACCAGAGGTTAGGCCACGTCTCCCTTGACTCATCTGCAAGCTTTTATCAGCTTAGGCAGAGGGTTTGGTTGTGTTTTCAGTAAGTTTGAACGTTTTGAGAGAAAAGAGAGAAAAGAGAGGTTTTGGTAGTTTAAAGCTTGTGAAGGGGATTTTGTTGAGTTCAAGTTGTTCCTCTTCTAGTTTCAGGAGGTAAGAGAGGTCGTGATACTTGTTTTATGGTTTTAACAGTTTTTACAGAGGTTAAGGGTAGAGTTGCATGTTTAGGTTGTAGAGGTTAGTTTTGTTGTGTTAATGGTGAAAGCATGATTATGTGTTGTGTTAGTTGTTTTGTTGGGGTTAATAGGTAGTTTGGGACCCCTTTGTGCATATACCAGAGTATATGTGAGTTGAGATGCTGAGTTATGCATGTTAGAGGATGTTGGAGAAGTTGTGCATGAGAGGAAGCAAGGTTCTGCCTTCTGGAGAACCCAGCTTCGGCCGCCGAAGTGAAGATTCGGCCGCCGAACCTCTTGTGGAGGTAGTTTCGGCTGCCTAAGGTTGCCTTCGAAAGAATGGACTTTCGGATCTGTCATGCACATTCGGCCGCCGAAGGTGCCGCCGAACATGCATGAGTTTCGGCTCTGGAGAGGACATTCGGCCGCCGAACCTGCTGCCGAATGTGTTCTGTCCAGCCTTCTTTTGCATGAGTTATGTGATTATGTTCAGAGGTTTAGAGGGGATTATGGGGATTTGTTTAAGAGCTATTCAAAGTATGTGTGACACCTCATTCGAGTCCATTTGTGTAGGATTGGACCCGAGAGTTCGAGGAGGTCATCAGGGTTAGAGATATCAGAGTCAGTACAGTATCTGCCAGAAGAGCAGAGGTGAGTGGAACTAAACTAAAGATTTTATTTTGAGAAATGACACGATTCTAGCATGATCCATGCATCATAAACTGCCATGTTATGTATTAGGTTGTGTTGCATTAGAATTCACGAATTTGATGCATTGCATAAGATGATATGTGTATGGATGAATGTTGGATGATCCTTAGCCCTTGATAGAGCACAGAGTACATATATAGAGTTATGGCATGAGGTAGCCATACCAGGTCGCCCCTGGATAGTCCAGGTCGCTCCTGGTACTATGAGATAGACAGTTTGACCTGACTCGGATAGAGAAGTCCAGGTGAGGCCTAATCGCCCCTGGCACAGTTGGCCTTGTGATAAAGTCAGGAAAGAGAAGTCCAGGTGAGGCCTAATCGCCCCTGGCAAGTTGGACATATTATTATATGTATACAGTAAAGGGCTATTGGTGACAAGTTCATCCTTGAGGTGATATGTTTGTGATGTGATACATTTCATGAGAGCATGTAATGAATGAACTGTTTTTATTGTTCCTTCTCACTGGGCTGTAGTAGCTCATCCCACTCCCTTAACCCCAGTTTTGCAGGTTCTGAGATAGCTATGGGAAGTCAAAGTCAGCAAGAGTACAGAGAACAGTGATGCATGAATGTATGTTTGTAATAGCATAGTGGACATGATGTAATTAAAAGATTAGTTGTCATGTAATGTATCGATAAGTACTGTCATTTACTGGATAGACTTGTGCTTTCCCTAGTGTCATTGCTACAGTGTGATGTATGAATAATTCCTTGTACATGAATCCTGTTTTACGTTTCTTGATGAGAAATGTGTGAGTTGGGCTTAACGTATGGCTTTGATGAGATACCAATGGGATGTGTTACAGATTAAAATGGGTTTCAATCCCTTGAGCCACAGCAGATGGTAGTCCCTGGTATAGGCCCTGAGGGCCATTTCAGATTGACATATCTGAGTAGCAGTAGTTAAGCCTACAGAGTTGTACAGGATTGTTGAGTCGTTTTGTAACATGTATGGGATTTATCAGGTACACAGAGAGTATAGGTGGCTGACTACGGGTCCCGGCGGCCTTAAGCCGATCTGGATCCTAGTGCCAGTGATGGTTCGGACCGTTACTAAGGGGTACCGGTTTTCGGGTCATTACAGATTGGTATCAGAGCATAGGGCCTCTAGAGTACGATGTGCTGAGGCAGTATACTCAGGGATCAGAGCTATCTCACATCGGAAAGAGGTTAAGATGTCAGACGTGTAGAGCTTCGAGTATGGTGTGTTGAGCGAAAATGTTCAAGGATTAGAGATATCCCACATCGGAAAGAGGTGTTGTCTTATATAGGAAGGGAAGCACAATAGGTAAAATCATGTCCACGAGTATAGGATGTGGAGTCCTGTGTTGCATGCTGATGTGAAATGCCATGATGAGTTGCATGTGCATTATTGAGATGTTTGATATGTGTTAAGGATTCATGTGTTCTCACATGGATCATTTGATGATATTTTTTTGTGTGATGTTGTGCTTTTTAGAGGCAGGATGAGAGGAACTCGTCGATCTGCTAGATTGACAGGAGCTCCGCTGGAAGATGAGGACATGGATGCTCATCTCCCCGTTCTGCAAAGGGCAACATCAGATAGTATAAGCAGCGAAGGTACATCAAGGGACCCTAGAAGGTCTAGTGATGAGAGTAGAAGGGGAGTTGTGCAGAGTGGTATGTCAGGGTTTATGAGAGAAATAGAGGAGAATGAGCAGAGTAGAGATGGTAGCTTTGGCAGGAGTAGGTTGGGAGGAGATATGGGTGAGTCCCAAGGAGGCACTCAGGCCTCGAGATTTGTTCCACCTCAGTATCCACCCTACCAGTGGGGGGCAGAGTACCCGATGAGAGGTACATCAGAGTTTCCTAGTTATCACCCATATCCCACCTTTATGCCCTATCCTTCCTTTTCTCCGCCATATCCACTGCCACATCCACAGTATACCATGGTTCCACCCTTCTTTGGTTATCCAAGTTTAGCAAACCCTACCTCAGGAAATGTTGCACCTCCTCCACCACCATTAGAACCAGTAGCCCCAGTTGTCTAAATACCTAAGCCTAGTTCACCTGGAGGAAGTAGGGTACAGATGACAGACTATTTGCGATTAGATGTTCCCAAGTTTGAGACTGGTGATGACCCGTTTGAGTATCTCAGAACGGTTAAGATGATAACTGATGAGTTGGGAGCCAGTGAGCGTAGAGCCATTCAGATGGCAGGGGTCACATTGAAATGTGAAAAGGCAAGGGAATGGTTCAACCAGTATGTGAACCCGAGGGTAGACAGCTTATCTTGGGAGCAGTTTGCAACAGAGTTTGCCGAAGGGGCTTTTCCAGATAGCACAAGGAAGAGGTTCCATGATATAGTAGATATGGCACAGAAGAGAGACGCTAGTGCCAAACTTGCAGGGACAAGTGATGTGAATCTCTCCCCTCTGCACGAGGCTGGTATAGAAAGGAAGAAGGGAGGTAGAGGCCTCAGACGATCAAAGAAGAACAAGTTCTGGAAGCAGATCAAGTCTGGTCTGGGAATAGGTGAGGGATCTAGCTCTGGTTTGAACAACTCCAAATGTCCGAGGTGTGGTAGGCCGCACAAGGGAGTCTGTTTAGTAGGGACAACAGCATGTTTCAGGTGTGGACAGGAGGGGCACATAGCACGTGAGTGTTCCACCGCAACTTTACGACCACAGTCCCAGCAGACAGCCTCAAACAGAGTGACTCAGCCAGAAGCTTTAGCCTTGGCGTTGGGCAGAGGCAGAGGGAGCGAGATCACTCCTTCTTCCACAGGTTCCCCAGGTGAAGGTCCATCAGTACCAGCACGGATCTTCGCTTTGACGCAGCAGGAGGCTGACACATCGGACATGGCGGTGACAGGTACTTTTCACTTCCATATGTTTTGATGTGTCTACTCGTAGAGACCCTGATGCTTCGTTTTCCTTTGTGCTTGAGGGATTAGACTGTCCTCTTTAGGTCAATAGACCCAAGTGTGATCCATCAGCGGCAGAGTTAGTCTGCCAATTGAGTTCAGTGTTAGTTCAGTGCTAGTTGTGAGTAGGTGCCTTCCAACTGACCTAGTGGTTCTAGAGTGATTGTTTGACATCATTCTAGGGGTGGATGGGCTAGCTACTCATAGTCTTGCTTGCGATAGCAGAGATAGAGTCGTCAGGCTTAGAGATCAGGGTGGATCACAAGTAGTTTGTTGAGGGGACAGTGTAGAGATGCCTGAAATGTAATATCAGCCCTCTAAGCTCGTAAACTGATTAAGAGAGGTTATCAGAGGTTTCGTGCTTCTGTCAGAGAGTATAGCAGTTCGTCAGATTAGGAGGGGAACCAGGTTGAGTGCCCACAGCCAGAGAACAGTTTTAGATGTTGTTCCAAACAAGCCGTCAGGTTTACCACCTGCTAAGAGACTAGAATGGGATATAGGACTGATGTCTAAACCCAGCACCATTCTTCGTCTTCTCTGCAGGATGACACAAGTAGAGTGAGAGAGATAGAAAAAGCCAAACGAGTAAGTAACTAGAGTTAGTCAGCCTGGAAAGATGCTTGAGAGTGTTGCTATGAGATGCTATGGCCTTGGATTTTATCCAGGTATAGGGAGAATGATCTCTCATCTCCGAGTGCAGCCCTCAAGGATAATCAAAAAGTTAGAGAACAAAATAAGAAATAGAAGAGTAAGAAAAGTATAACAGGAAGTGAAAGAGAGCAGATTAAAAAAAAAAAAAAAAGAAGAGTAGTGAAAACTAGAAGAGAATAGAAAAAGAAAAGAGTAAGAATAAGAGTACGTGTAGGAGGAGCTTTCAGTTTACTCTGGGATTAGGTGGTAGTTGAGGCAGAGAAAAGAGTTAGTCTTTTCTTCAGTAGATTCCTGAGAGAAGATTCATTAGCTTTAGCTTGGATCTTCATCCTGACTCAGTAGGAGGCTTACACATCGAACACGGTGACGTCAGATACGTGCACTTGAAGGTGTTCAGATGTGTAGGTTATCGTGGACCCTGATGTTTCTTTCCCTGTTGTCTTGAGAGCCTTAGATAGAGGGGGGTTTGATGACTTCTGGGCTTCGAGTGTTTTCTCTGGGTTAGTGGACCCGAGTATGATCCATCTGAGGCAGCGTCAGTCAGTTCAGCTTAGAGTTTGTGGTGAGTAGATGCAATCCAGCTGACCTTATGGTTCTAGAGTTGACTGGTGATGTCAATCTAGGGCGGATTGGCTAACTACTCATAGTACTACTTGTGTCTGCAGAGACAAGGTAGGAGAGTTCAGAGTTCAGAGGCTAAGATGGATCAGAGGCAATCCGTTAGAGAGACAGTATAGGGGTGCCTAGAAGTTAATGTCAGCCCATTAGGCTCATCGGTTACACAGGAAAGGTTGTCAAAGGGTTCTAGCTCTTGTGCGCATGTGTAGTAGTCAGGTCAGGGAATCAGTCTCAATGCCCGTTACTAATGAGTTTTCGATGTTTTTGCCCAGACGAGCTGTCAGGTTTACCATCTGTCAGGGAGTCAGAGTTTGGAATAGAAGTGGTGTCTGGACGCGGACCTATTTCTTTCCTTCTACCCTACAGGATGGCACCTGCAGAAAGAGCATAGTCAGAGTAGTATAGAAAAGCTTGGTAGATAAAAGTTCTATCCGACCTAGTACCTCACCCTGAAATGTTCCAGTGTTGGTGTGAGAAACGAAGGATGAAACCTTGAGATTTTGTAACGACTGTGAACAGTTGATGCAAAATCACTACCAAGGACAGGTGGTCTTATGTCGAATTGATGATGATAGATCTGAGATTCGGACACTATGTGCTGAGAGTGAGAGAAAAGCAATTGAATAGAGCTGAGAGCAGAGTTGTAGTAAAGAGTCTATACCAGAGGTAAAGGGTACAATAAACTGCTCAGCAACTCTGAGTATACAAGACAGAAATTTCTGAGTGAGGCAACTGAAATGTTAGCTGCCCTCAGTCAGAAGTCGTTTAGCAGTGTATCCTATAGAAACAGATAGCTCGAAAGCTAGAAAACTAGAGAACTAGAGATAGTCCAGTATAGTTAGCAGGGCTCAAAAGAGAAGAAGCCAGTTGAGTTAAACAAAAAGAAAAAAGACGGGCAAGGATCAAAATGCGCAGCAAAAGCAAAGGATAGTTCGAAAAAAAAAAAATAAAAATAAAAATAAATAGAGAAGCATGCCCATTATCTATGAAGTAGTGTAGAATTTACGAGAATACGGCATCGAGGCCAAGTTCTCTCAGACGAGTTCGGTTTTGGGGCATGTCTGTTTGAATCGAAAATAGATAGACAGGTAAAGCTAGAGGCAAGGGCAGAAGAGTAGGAAGACAGCTAAGAAAAGTCAAAGAGAAAGAAACGTTAGCAATCAGTGTAAAGTGTGAACACAGAGTAAGCAGTTAAGGGTCAACAGAGTGAGGAAGTATAGAGAACCCGAGAGGGTTTCCGTCAGTAATCTCTGTGTCTCTTTGCAGAGGAAGGTGTTAGGCTTTCCTTACTTGCTTATTTGCATGTGTGTTTATTGTGTGAACAATCGAGGACGAATGTTCTTAAAGGAGGGAAGAATGTAATACCCGGCAGATTCAGACATCGGAATTTCTACCGTCCGGTGGAATTCAAGGATGTCAGAGGTTTCTGGAAGGGTAAGAGAAAGGTTTTCTAAACTATGTTCAAGTATTTTAAAGGTTTTGAATCAAACCGGATTGAGTTTTGAAGAGAAAGGGCAAAGGAGACATTTGCCAGGTTCGGCCCCCGAATGTTAAAGTTCGGCCGCCGAAAGTGCCCAATGTTCGGCCCCCGAAGGTTAAGTTCGGCCCCCGAAAGTTGCATGGTTTTGCATGCAGTTTCGGCAGCCGAAGCTGTGGAAGTCGGCTAGTTGTGCATGCTCCTCAGTCCGTGATTTGGCCAGGTGTTTGCCTCCAGATCATGACCAGAGGTTAGGCCACGTCTCTGATGGGAGCGGGTATTAAGCGGAAACAACCCAGATCCGAAACACATATCAAGGGAAACTAAAAACATAAATATTAACTGACCTCTTGAAGCGCAGAATCGCTCACCGGTCTTTGTTCCTAAGATCTTGGAGTCACCCACGATCTTCTGCAGTAACCCTAGCTATCTCTCTAGAAAGTTTTTCTGAGTGGGCAGAAAAGAATAACGCAAGCGTCTTTTCAACTTAGGGTTTTTCTTATTTATATTCTTCAAAACGTATTTTCCATAGGAAAATAACATTTAATATAAATAAATAAATAATAAATTATTTTATTAAAATAATTATCAATTACTTAAATAAAATAATCCATTTATTATTTAAATAAAAACCCTATTATTCCAAACAACTAGGGTACTACAGGGACCGCAGGAATAAAATAAATTAGGCCACTAATTACAATAAGAACCTATGTAGGACCAACATATTCTTATTATAATTAATCAAGAATCATACCACTAAAAATTCATGATTGAACTCCTTATTTATTTTACAATTCCACAACATAATAATATTATGTTCTCCATGTTAAGATTACTGATGCTGTTATTTAAATAACTCACTGACAATTTATTTAAATAACAATACAACTTTAAGATTGTCGCTCAACTTATTTCATGTGTCGGATTCAAAATCCACCTGCAGGGTTTACACAATGAAACCTTATAAGCATACTTAAAGTGCATCATCAATCTCTAAATCGAGACATGGATTCCATCATTAATTAATATTTCACAAACACAAATTATCTTTGCCCAATCCACCGAGAATATTATTCCAATAATGAAACTCACCCTTTAATGAATTAAAGCACAAGATAACAAATGCTTGCTCATATTAAATTAAATCAAGATTAAGAACATAAACTATATTTCTAATGTCCTAGAGAATATGTTTAATAGCCAGTATAAACATCCATTCTCTATTTGGTCCAATTAGATACATACAAAATGTACTAATCACAATTATTGATCATATGCTGAAAACCAATTTATTTAATGCAAAAATCTAATTAAATACATAGATATAATTGTCAATAGAAAAACATAAAAACTATACTATTACATTTGCATGGTTAATAGTATATCTCTATCAATCTCCCACTTAGACTCATAACCATGCATCAATTATTCTAACTCCCATTCCTTCTACATGACTGTCAAAAGTCTTTGCTGGTAAGCTCTTTGTAAAAGGATCAGCCAAGTTGTTTTCCGATGCGATCTTTGTCACTACCACATCACCCCTTTGAACTATGTCACGTATCAAATGATACTTTCGCTCAATGTGTTTTGCCCTTTTATGGCTCCGTGGTTCTTTCGAGTTTGCAACTGCCCCGCTATTATCACAATAAAGTGTAATAGGCGATTGCACTGAAGAAACCACACCTAGATCCATAAGGAAGTTTCTAAGCCATACAGCCTCCTTAGCAGCCTCAGAGGCTGCTACATACTCAGCTTCCATGGTGGAATCAGCAACACAAGTTTGCTTAATACTCCTCCAAATTATGGCTCCACCTCCTAAGACAAAAACATTTCCTGAGGTAGACTTTCGAGAGTCCCTATCAGACTGAAAATCTGAATCTGTATATCCAATGGGTATAAGATCCTCTGACTGAAAAACTAACATATAATCCCTAGTTCTTTTTAAGTACTTGATTATATGTTTGACTGCAGTCCAATGTTCTCGCCCAGGATTAGACTGAAATCTGCTAACCATGCCAACTGCAAAACAGATATCAGGTCTAGTACACAGCATTGCATACATGAGGCTTCCAACTGCTGAAGCATAAGGAACTGCCTTCATGTTCTCTATCTCATCAGGTGTCTTAGGACACTGATCCTTAGATAGAGTGATTCCATGTCTGAAGGGAAGAAATCCCTTCTTGGAATCTTGCATGCTGAAACGAGCAAGAATAGTATCAATATAAAGTGCTTGAGATAAACCAATCATTCTTTTCTTGCGATCTCGCATGAGCTTGATCCCAAGAATATGAGCAGCTTCTCCCAAATCCTTCATATCAAAACGCTGGGATAACCAATCTTTGACAGAAGTCAACATACCAACACAATTCCCTATAAGCAGAATATCATCCACATATAGTACCAGAAAAACAACTTTATTACCATTCCATTTCTTATACACACAAGACTCATCATGACACTGATCGAAACCAAAAGTTTTGATCGACTGGTCAAAACAAGTGTTCCATGACCTAGATGCTTGTTTAAGCCCATATATGGACTTATTCAATTTGCATAGCAAATTTTCTTGTCCACTTGTTATGAAACCCTCTGGTTGCTTCATATAGATGCATTCATCAAGACTCCCATTTAGGAAAGCTGTCTTGACATCCATTTGCCAAATCTCATAATCAAAATGAGCAGCAATGGATAGAAGAGTTCTAATAGACTTTAGCATGACAACTGGCGAAAAAGTTTCCTCATAATCGATCCCTTCTTTTTGAGTAAACCCTTTTGCAACAAGCCTTGCCTTATAAGTTTGCACTTTACCGTCTATACCCCTCTTTTTCTTATAGATCCACTTGCATCCAATGGGTTTAACCCCTTTGGGTGGTTCTACAAGTTCCCAGACTTGATTAGAGTACATAGACTCCATCTCAGATTTCATAGCTACAAGCCACTTATCAGCATCTTTATCTTGTAGTGCTTCATCGTAACATGCTGGTTCGATATTCACTTCTTCAGGGATTCTGTCAAATGCTTCTCCCAAAAGTGTATATCGAATCGGCGGTCGTCTAATTCTCCCACTACGACGAAGTACTACATTTTGTGCAATCTCACCTTGATCTTGCTGTGGCTGTAAGGCCAGCAAGTCAATGACTGGTGGTACTACATCCTGGTCATGTTCTAGAGTGTCAACATGTCCTTCATCACCCACAGGCAATGAAATGTCAATAGCTCCAACATGTTCTTGCTCATGTAAAGTTGGATCAACATCTGCAATTTCAGTTCCAACATAACTCCCACTACTTTCGGGCTGTAGTGAAATGTTGGGTGCTGAATGTTCATGCAGAGGTCGATCTACTGGTCCACTAACATGTCTCCCACTACGTTGAGGTAATGGAATGTCAGCTCCGACCATGGATGGATCAGGTTGGTTTTTAAATGGAAAAGTTCTAGTTGGTATATTCTCTCCTCTCAATTCATACAAGGCTAACTGACTTTTGGGAATATGGTTTCTAATATAGTCTTCCTCAAGATAATGTGCATTAGTGCTAACAATGACCTTTTTATCTTGAGAACTATAAAATAGACCACCTTTCGTTCCTCTAGGATATCCAATAAAGAAGCATAAGTCTGTTTTTGAATCCAATTTATCTGCTTTCCCTTTCAGCACATGGGCTGGGCAACCCCACATCCGAACATGTCTTAGACTAGGCTTTCGCCCAGTCCACAGTTCTGTAGGAGTTTTAGGTACTGACTTAGATGGAACCAAATTCAAAATATATGCTGCTGTTTCTATTGCATATCCCCAAAACGAAATAGGCAAATCTGAATAACTCATCATTGATCTAACCATTTCCATAAGTGTCCTATTTCTCCTTTCTGCTACACCATTCTGTTGTGGCATACCAGGTGCAGACAACTGTGAGGTAATTCCTTGTTCTGTTAAATAAGCAATGAATTCCCTAGAGAGGTATTCGCCACCACGGTCAGACCGCAATGACTTGATATATTTTCCATGTTGTTTCTCCGTTACTGCCTTGAATTCTTTGAATTTCTCAAAGCATTCAGACTTACGGCGCAACAGGTAAATATACCCATATCTTGAGTAATCATCTGTGAAAGTCACAAAATACTCAAAACCACCCCTAGCTTGGACACTCATTGGACCACACAAATCAGAATGAATCAATTCAAGCACATCACTAGTTCTATTACCCTTTATAGGAAAAGGCCTCTTAGTCATTTTACCTTCTAAACAAGATTCACAGGTTGGTAGTGCCTCTACTTTCAATGAACTCAATGGTCCATCCTTGACCAACCTAGAAATCCTATCTAAATTAATATGACCAAGCCTTAAATGCCACAAATAGGTATGACTAAAATCAATAGGACGTTTTCTTTTCAATGAAACAATGACATCAAAGTTATTAATTTCAGAATTAGGAATTTGCAGTTCAGGTGAAACTTTGAGAATAAAAAGATCATCAATCATTGAGCCAGAACATATCATTTGTTTTCGAAATTTAATAACGACTGAATCATCATAAAATTCATTGAAACAAACCGAATATCCATTCTTGCTCAAACTAGAAACAGAAATCAAATTCCTTCTAATAGAAGGTACATATAAAACATCCTTCAAAACCAATGTTCTTTTATTCTCAAAATTCAAAGAAACATTTCCTATAGCTAGAACTGCAACTTCTGTGCCATCTCCCAGAAAAATGCTTACATCTCCTTCACTTAGCTGACGAGTTACCTGAAACCCCTGCAATGAATTGCAGACATGATTAGTGGCTCCAGAATCTACACACCATTGGAGTGTAGTCAACACCGCTAAACAAGTTTCAACTATCAGCATATAGAAAAAAAATATACCTTGCTTCTTCTTGGCTAACCAAGTTGGACATTGTGCCTTCCAGTGACCAGGTTGCTTGCAGTGAAAACACTTGCCCTTAGGCTTTTCCACAGCACCATTTGCATTGGGCTTAGCCTTGTGAACATTTTTCTTCTTCTTACCCTTTTTCTGGGCAGAAGAAGAACCTCGCTCAACATTAAGCACAACAGGTTGAGCTCCTTGCTTAATGATAGTCTCAGCAGCTACCAGCTCATTCAGCAATTTAGACAGAGTAAAATCCATCTTATTCATGTTATAGTTCAGACGAAACTGCTGAAAACTGGCGGGCAGTGTGTTCAAGACCATTTCTATCTGTGTAGTCTGGTCAACCACAGCACCTAGAACCTCCATGTCATTCAGAAGACTCATCATCTTCAAGACATGAGTTCTAACAGGGGTTCCCTCTTCCATTTTGGAAGTAAGAATCTCCCTCAGTGCATTTTGCTTGGCCGCACTAGTTTGGTCTCCAAACATCTCCTTGAGATTTGCTAGCATATCATAAGCTGTGTCCATCTTCTGATGCTGATGCTGCAAAACATTTGACATAGAAGCCAAAATGTAACATCGCGCCATCTCATCAGCTTTAACCCATTTCTGGTAAGCCTTGGTGTCCTCCTCAGAGGCACCCTCACCGGGTTTTTCAGGACACTCTTCATTTAGCACAAACTTGTACTCCTCAGCAGTAAGTAAAATGTCCAAATTTCTTTTCCAGTCAACATAGTTTGAACCCTCAAGTTTGTTTTGGGTAAGGATGTTGGCAAGGGGACTGAATGATGCCATTTCTATTGTAAGATTATGCATTAAACAACAAAAAAAAACAGCATATCAATAATAAAAAAAATGAATTTAAACCAAAAATTGCACATTGACAACAATGATATCAAAATTCACATATGCATATCTAAACATTCATGAATAGTAACCTCGATGGGAGAATTCAACCAAACACATGTTATGCATATTATAATAAGATAAGACCAGCACATACTACTCGATGGGAGATAACATGCTTCTTAAATAAAAATTAATATGTGGGAAAAAATTATATCTAATTCATGTCCCCAATTAATTTATTCAGATGGAGAATTAAATTAATATAGACAAATTAGACTAGCTCAGTAATTATATTAAAACATGACATCTTCCGATGGGGAAGAAATGCAAATAATCACAACTAAAAAGTAATAATTAACACCCACAAATTAATTTTAATATAATTAAAACTTTAATTAAAAAAAAATTTAATTAAAATTCATTATAAAGTTAATTTTGCAAAAATAATAAAAATAATGGGACCATTTTGCAAATAAAATTACACATTTTGGACTTCAAAATGAATAAAAAAATATATATGGGTCTTTTAAAAAAATTATAAAAAAAAAAGAGCACCAAAACAGAAATTCGGCAGGCAGCAGCTTCTTCTTCACGAAGAAACCCTAGCCGCCGCCGCCACTTCCCTTCAAACTCCATGGCCGCCGTCTGAAGAGCTTCAACCGCGCCGGACCAGGACTCAAGCGGCTTTGCGACCACCGCCCATCCACTCCAGCACCTAGAAGCTCGCCAGCGATCCAAGCCAGAAAACCGATTGGTATTCTTTGCTGCCGTTTTCAAGTTCCGGACGTCAAACCAGTCTACCGGCGACGAGCTAGCGAAGGTTTGAGGCCTTACGCACCGCCTGCCGACGACGAGACTCCGGTTTCACGCCAACTCACCTTCTGTTCTCTACTGTTCATTCTGTTTCCCTTTTTTTTATTTAATATTTAATCACAACAATTCGTTTTTCCAGATTTTTAATCAAAAACGATTTAAATTAAAACCAGTATATAAAACAACAACAATCATGTTTCAATCGCCAGAAAACATCAAACGAACAACATGATATTAATGGCAAAATGAATTTAGCCACCCTGTATGGTTTCGAAAGGCTCTGATACCAATTGATGGGAGCGGGTATTAAGCGGAAACAACCCAGATCCGAAACACATATCAAGGGAAACTAAAAACATAAATATTAACTGACCTCTTGAAGCGCAGAATCGCTCACCGGTCTTTGTTCCTAAGATCTTGGAGTCACCCACGATCTTCTGCAGTAACCCTAGCTATCTCTCTAGAAAGTTTTTCTGAGTGGGCAGAAAAGAATAACGCAAGCGTCTTTTCAACTTAGGGTTTTTCTTATTTATATTCTTCAAAACGTATTTTCCATAGGAAAATAACATTTAATATAAATAAATAAATAATAAATTATTTTATTAAAATAATTATCAATTACTTAAATAAAATAATCCATTTATTATTTAAATAAAAACCCTATTATTCCAAACAACTAGGGTACTACAGGGACCGCAGGAATAAAATAAATTAGGCCACTAATTACAATAAGAACCTATGTAGGACCAACATATTCTTATTATAATTAATCAAGAATCATACCACTAAAAATTCATGATTGAACTCCTTATTTATTTTACAATTCCACAACATAATAATATTATGTTCTCCATGTTAAGATTACTGATGCTGTTATTTAAATAACTCACTGACAATTTATTTAAATAACAATACAACTTTAAGATTGTCGCTCAACTTATTTCATGTGTCGGATTCAAAATCCACCTGCAGGGTTTACACAATGAAACCTTATAAGCATACTTAAAGTGCATCATCAATCTCTAAATCGAGACATGGATTCCATCATTAATTAATATTTCACAAACACAAATTATCTTTGCCCAATCCACCGAGAATATTATTCCAATAATGAAACTCACCCTTTAATGAATTAAAGCACAAGATAACAAATGCTTGCTCATATTAAATTAAATCAAGATTAAGAACATAAACTATATTTCTAATGTCCTAGAGAATATGTTTAATAGCCAGTATAAACATCCATTCTCTATTTGGTCCAATTAGATACATACAAAATGTACTAATCACAATTATTGATCATATGCTGAAAACCAATTTATTTAATGCAAAAATCTAATTAAATACATAGATATAATTGTCAATAGAAAAACATAAAAACTATACTATTACATTTGCATGGTTAATAGTATATCTCTATCAGTCTCCCTTGACTCATCTGCAAGCTTTTATCAGCTTAGGCAGAGGGTTTGGTTGTGTTTTCAGTAAGTTTGAACGTTTTGAGAGAAAAGAGAGAAAAGAGAGGTTTTGGTAGTTTAAAGCTTGTGAAGGGGATTTTGTTGAGTTCAAGTTGTTCCTCTTCTAGTTTCAGGAGGTAAGAGAGGTCGTGATACTTGTTTTATGGTTTTAACAGTTTTTACAGAGGTTAAGGGTAGAGTTGCATGTTTAGGTTGTAGAGGTTAGTTTTGTTGTGTTAATGGTGAAAGCATGATTATGTGTTGTGTTAGTTGTTTTGTTGGGGTTAATAGGTAGTTTGGGACCCCTTTGTGCATATACCAGAGTATATGTGAGTTGAGATGCTGAGTTATGCATGTTAGAGGATGTTGGAGAAGTTGTGCATGAGAGGAAGCAAGGTTCTGCCTTCTGGAGAACCCAGCTTCGGCCGCCGAAGTGAAGATTCGGCCGCCGAACCTCTTGTGGAGGTAGTTTCGGCTGCCTAAGGTTGCCTTCGAAAGAATGGACTTTCGGATCTGTCATGCACATTCGGCCGCCGAAGGTGCCGCCGAACATGCATGAGTTTCGGCTCTGGAGAGGACATTCGGCCGCCGAACCTGCTGCCGAATGTGTTCTGTCCAGCCTTCTTTTGCATGAGTTATGTGATTATGTTCAGAGGTTTAGAGGGGATTATGGGGATTTGTTTAAGAGCTATTCAAAGTATGTGTGACACCTCATTCGAGTCCATTTGTGTAGGATTGGACCCGAGAGTTCGAGGAGGTCATCAGGGTTAGAGATATCAGAGTCAGTACAGTATCTGCCAGAAGAGCAGAGGTGAGTGGAACTAAACTAAAGATTTTATTTTGAGAAATGACACGATTCTAGCATGATCCATGCATCATAAACTGCCATGTTATGTATTAGGTTGTGTTGCATTAGAATTCACGAATTTGATGCATTGCATAAGATGATATGTGTATGGATGAATGTTGGATGATCCTTAGCCCTTGATAGAGCACAGAGTACATATATAGAGTTATGGCATGAGGTAGCCATACCAGGTCGCCCCTGGATAGTCCAGGTCGCTCCTGGTACTATGAGATAGACAGTTTGACCTGACTCGGATAGAGAAGTCCAGGTGAGGCCTAATCGCCCCTGGCACAGTTGGCCTTGTGATAAAGTCAGGAAAGAGAAGTCCAGGTGAGGCCTAATCGCCCCTGGCAAGTTGGACATATTATTATATGTATACAGTAAAGGGCTATTGGTGACAAGTTCATCCTTGAGGTGATATGTTTGTGATGTGATACATTTCATGAGAGCATGTAATGAATGAACTGTTTTTATTGTTCCTTCTCACTGGGCTGTAGTAGCTCATCCCACTCCCTTAACCCCAGTTTTGCAGGTTCTGAGATAGCTATGGGAAGTCAAAGTCAGCAAGAGTACAGAGAACAGTGATGCATGAATGTATGTTTGTAATAGCATAGTGGACATGATGTAATTAAAAGATTAGTTGTCATGTAATGTATCGATAAGTACTGTCATTTACTGGATAGACTTGTGCTTTCCCTAGTGTCATTGCTACAGTGTGATGTATGAATAATTCCTTGTACATGAATCCTGTTTTACGTTTCTTGATGAGAAATGTGTGAGTTGGGCTTAACGTATGGCTTTGATGAGATACCAATGGGATGTGTTACAGATTAAAATGGGTTTCAATCCCTTGAGCCACAGCAGATGGTAGTCCCTGGTATAGGCCCTGAGGGCCATTTCAGATTGACATATCTGAGTAGCAGTAGTTAAGCCTACAGAGTTGTACAGGATTGTTGAGTCGTTTTGTAACATGTATGGGATTTATCAGGTACACAGAGAGTATAGGTGGCTGACTACGGGTCCCGGCGGCCTTAAGCCGATCTGGATCCTAGTGCCAGTGATGGTTCGGACCGTTACTAAGGGGTACCGGTTTCCGGGTCATTACAGATTGGTATCAGAGCATAGGGCCTCTAGAGTACGATGTGCTGAGGCAGTATACTCAGGGATCAGAGCTATCTCACATCGGAAAGAGGTTAAGATGTCAGACGTGTAGAGCTTCGAGTATGGTGTGTTGAGCGAAAATGTTCAAGGATTAGAGATATCCCACATCGGAAAGAGGTGTTGTCTTATATAGGAAGGGAAGCACAATAGGTAAAATCATGTCCACGAGTATAGGATGTGGAGTCCTGTGTTGCATGCTGATGTGAAATGCCATGATGAGTTGCATGTGCATTATTGAGATGTTTGATATGTGTTAAGGATTCATGTGTTCTCACATGGATCATTTGATGATATTTTTTTGTGTGATGTTGTGCTTTTTAGAGGCAGGATGAGAGGAACTCGTCGATCTGCTAGATTGACAGGAGCTCCGCTGGAAGATGAGGACATGGATGCTCATCTCCCCGTTCTGCAAAGGGCAACATCAGATAGTATAAGCAGCGAAGGTACATCAAGGGACCCTAGAAGGTCTAGTGATGAGAGTAGAAGGGGAGTTGTGCAGAGTGGTATGTCAGGGTTTATGAGAGAAATAGAGGAGAATGAGCAGAGTAGAGATGGTAGCTTTGGCAGGAGTAGGTTGGGAGGAGATATGGGTGAGTCCCAAGGAGGCACTCAGGCCTCGAGATTTGTTCCACCTCAGTATCCACCCTACCAGTGGGGGGCAGAGTACCCGATGAGAGGTACATCAGAGTTTCCTAGTTATCACCCATATCCCACCTTTATGCCCTATCCTTCCTTTTCTCCGCCATATCCACTGCCACATCCACAGTATACCATGGTTCCACCCTTCTTTGGTTATCCAAGTTTAGCAAACCCTACCTCAGGAAATGTTGCACCTCCTCCACCACCATTAGAACCAGTAGCCCCAGTTGTCTAAATACCTAAGCCTAGTTCACCTGGAGGAAGTAGGGTACAGATGACAGACTATTTGCGATTAGATGTTCCCAAGTTTGAGACTGGTGATGACCCGTTTGAGTATCTCAGAACGGTTAAGATGATAACTGATGAGTTGGGAGCCAGTGAGCGTAGAGCCATTCAGATGGCAGGGGTCACATTGAAATGTGAAAAGGCAAGGGAATGGTTCAACCAGTATGTGAACCCGAGGGTAGACAGCTTATCTTGGGAGCAGTTTGCAACAGAGTTTGCCGAAGGGGCTTTTCCAGATAGCACAAGGAAGAGGTTCCATGATATAGTAGATATGGCACAGAAGAGAGACGCTAGTGCCAAACTTGCAGGGACAAGTGATGTGAATCTCTCCCCTCTGCACGAGGCTGGTATAGAAAGGAAGAAGGGAGGTAGAGGCCTCAGACGATCAAAGAAGAACAAGTTCTGGAAGCAGATCAAGTCTGGTCTGGGAATAGGTGAGGGATCTAGCTCTGGTTTGAACAACTCCAAATGTCCGAGGTGTGGTAGGCCGCACAAGGGAGTCTGTTTAGTAGGGACAACAGCATGTTTCAGGTGTGGACAGGAGGGGCACATAGCACGTGAGTGTTCCACCGCAACTTTACGACCACAGTCCCAGCAGACAGCCTCAAACAGAGTGACTCAGCCAGAAGCTTTAGCCTTGGCGTTGGGCAGAGGCAGAGGGAGCGAGATCACTCCTTCTTCCACAGGTTCCCCAGGTGAAGGTCCATCAGTACCAGCACGGATCTTCGCTTTGACGCAGCAGGAGGCTGACACATCGGACATGGCGGTGACAGGTACTTTTCACTTCCATATGTTTTGATGTGTCTACTCGTAGAGACCCTGATGCTTCGTTTTCCTTTGTGCTTGAGGGATTAGACTGTCCTCTTTAGGTCAATAGACCCAAGTGTGATCCATCAGCGGCAGAGTTAGTCTGCCAATTGAGTTCAGTGTTAGTTCAGTGCTAGTTGTGAGTAGGTGCCTTCCAACTGACCTAGTGGTTCTAGAGTGATTGTTTGACATCATTCTAGGGGTGGATGGGCTAGCTACTCATAGTCTTGCTTGCGATAGCAGAGATAGAGTCGTCAGGCTTAGAGATCAGGGTGGATCACAAGTAGTTTGTTGAGGGGACAGTGTAGAGATGCCTGAAATGTAATATCAGCCCTCTAAGCTCGTAAACTGATTAAGAGAGGTTATCAGAGGTTTCGTGCTTCTGTCAGAGAGTATAGCAGTTCGTCAGATTAGGAGGGGAACCAGGTTGAGTGCCCACAGCCAGAGAACAGTTTTAGATGTTGTTCCAAACAAGCCGTCAGGTTTACCACCTGCTAAGAGACTAGAATGGGATATAGGACTGATGTCTAAACCCAGCACCATTCTTCGTCTTCTCTGCAGGATGACACAAGTAGAGTGAGAGAGATAGAAAAAGCCAAACGAGTAAGTAACTAGAGTTAGTCAGCCTGGAAAGATGCTTGAGAGTGTTGCTATGAGATGCTATGGCCTTGGATTTTATCCAGGTATAGGGAGAATGATCTCTCATCTCCGAGTGCAGCCCTCAAGGATAATCAAAAAGTTAGAGAACAAAATAAGAAATAGAAGAGTAAGAAAAGTATAACAGGAAGTGAAAGAGAGCAGATTAAAAAAAAAAAAAAAAGAAGAGTAGTGAAAACTAGAAGAGAATAGAAAAAGAAAAGAGTAAGAATAAGAGTACGTGTAGGAGGAGCTTTCAGTTTACTCTGGGATTAGGTGGTAGTTGAGGCAGAGAAAAGAGTTAGTCTTTTCTTCAGTAGATTCCTGAGAGAAGATTCATTAGCTTTAGCTTGGATCTTCATCCTGACTCAGTAGGAGGCTTACACATCGAACACGGTGACGTCAGATACGTGCACTTGAAGGTGTTCAGATGTGTAGGTTATCGTGGACCCTGATGTTTCTTTCCCTGTTGTCTTGAGAGCCTTAGATAGAGGGGGGTTTGATGACTTCTGGGCTTCGAGTGTTTTCTCTGGGTTAGTGGACCCGAGTATGATCCATCTGAGGCAGCGTCAGTCAGTTCAGCTTAGAGTTTGTGGTGAGTAGATGCAATCCAGCTGACCTTATGGTTCTAGAGTTGACTGGTGATGTCAATCTAGGGCGGATTGGCTAACTACTCATAGTACTACTTGTGTCTGCAGAGACAAGGTAGGAGAGTTCAGAGTTCAGAGGCTAAGATGGATCAGAGGCAATCCGTTAGAGAGACAGTATAGGGGTGCCTAGAAGTTAATGTCAGCCCATTAGGCTCATCGGTTACACAGGAAAGGTTGTCAAAGGGTTCTAGCTCTTGTGCGCATGTGTAGTAGTCAGGTCAGGGAATCAGTCTCAATGCCCGTTACTAATGAGTTTTCGATGTTTTTGCCCAGACGAGCTGTCAGGTTTACCATCTGTCAGGGAGTCAGAGTTTGGAATAGAAGTGGTGTCTGGACGCGGACCTATTTCTTTCCTTCTACCCTACAGGATGGCACCTGCAGAAAGAGCATAGTCAGAGTAGTATAGAAAAGCTTGGTAGATAAAAGTTCTATCCGACCTAGTACCTCACCCTGAAATGTTCCAGTGTTGGTGTGAGAAACGAAGGATGAAACCTTGAGATTTTGTAACGACTGTGAACAGTTGATGCAAAATCACTACCAAGGACAGGTGGTCTTATGTCGAATTGATGATGATAGATCTGAGATTCGGACACTATGTGCTGAGAGTGAGAGAAAAGCAATTGAATAGAGCTGAGAGCAGAGTTGTAGTAAAGAGTCTATACCAGAGGTAAAGGGTACAATAAACTGCTCAGCAACTCTGAGTATACAAGACAGAAATTTCTGAGTGAGGCAACTGAAATGTTAGCTGCCCTCAGTCAGAAGTCGTTTAGCAGTGTATCCTATAGAAACAGATAGCTCGAAAGCTAGAAAACTAGAGAACTAGAGATAGTCCAGTATAGTTAGCAGGGCTCAAAAGAGAAGAAGCCAGTTGAGTTAAACAAAAAGAAAAAAGACGGGCAAGGATCAAAATGCGCAGCAAAAGCAAAGGATAGTTCGAAAAAAAAAAAATAAAAATAAAAATAAATAGAGAAGCATGCCCATTATCTATGAAGTAGTGTAGAATTTACGAGAATACGGCATCGAGGCCAAGTTCTCTCAGACGAGTTCGGTTTTGGGGCATGTCTGTTTGAATCGAAAATAGATAGACAGGTAAAGCTAGAGGCAAGGGCAGAAGAGTAGGAAGACAGCTAAGAAAAGTCAAAGAGAAAGAAACGTTAGCAATCAGTGTAAAGTGTGAACACAGAGTAAGCAGTTAAGGGTCAACAGAGTGAGGAAGTATAGAGAACCCGAGAGGGTTTCCGTCAGTAATCTCTGTGTCTCTTTGCAGAGGAAGGTGTTAGGCTTTCCTTACTTGCTTATTTGCATGTGTGTTTATTGTGTGAACAATCGAGGACGAATGTTCTTAAAGGAGGGAAGAATGTAATACCCGGCAGATTCAGACATCGGAATTTCTACCGTCCGGTGGAATTCAAGGATGTCAGAGGTTTCTGGAAGGGTAAGAGAAAGGTTTTCTAAACTATGTTCAAGTATTTTAAAGGTTTTGAATCAAACCGGATTGAGTTTTGAAGAGAAAGGGCAAAGGAGACATTTGCCAGGTTCGGCCCCCGAATGTTAAAGTTCGGCCGCCGAAAGTGCCCAATGTTCGGCCCCCGAAGGTTAAGTTCGGCCCCCGAAAGTTGCATGGTTTTGCATGCAGTTTCGGCAGCCGAAGCTGTGGAAGTCGGCTAGTTGTGCATGCTCCTCAGTCCGTGATTTGGCCAGGTGTTTGCCTCCAGATCATGACCAGAGGTTAGGCCACGTCTCCCTTGACTCATCTGCAAGCTTTTATCAGCTTAGGCAGAGGGTTTGGTTGTGTTTTCAGTAAGTTTGAACGTTTTGAGAGAAAAGAGAGAAAAGAGAGGTTTTGGTAGTTTAAAGCTTGTGAAGGGGATTTTGTTGAGTTCAAGTTGTTCCTCTTCTAGTTTCAGGAGGTAAGAGAGGTCGTGATACTTGTTTTATGGTTTTAACAGTTTTTACAGAGGTTAAGGGTAGAGTTGCATGTTTAGGTTGTAGAGGTTAGTTTTGTTGTGTTAATGGTGAAAGCATGATTATGTGTTGTGTTAGTTGTTTTGTTGGGGTTAATAGGTAGTTTGGGACCCCTTTGTGCATATACCAGAGTATATGTGAGTTGAGATGCTGAGTTATGCATGTTAGAGGATGTTGGAGAAGTTGTGCATGAGAGGAAGCAAGGTTCTGCCTTCTGGAGAACCCAGCTTCGGCCGCCGAAGTGAAGATTCGGCCGCCGAACCTCTTGTGGAGGTAGTTTCGGCTGCCTAAGGTTGCCTTCGAAAGAATGGACTTTCGGATCTGTCATGCACATTCGGCCGCCGAAGGTGCCGCCGAACATGCATGAGTTTCGGCTCTGGAGAGGACATTCGGCCGCCGAACCTGCTGCCGAATGTGTTCTGTCCAGCCTTCTTTTGCATGAGTTATGTGATTATGTTCAGAGGTTTAGAGGGGATTATGGGGATTTGTTTAAGAGCTATTCAAAGTATGTGTGACACCTCATTCGAGTCCATTTGTGTAGGATTGGACCCGAGAGTTCGAGGAGGTCATCAGGGTTAGAGATATCAGAGTCAGTACAGTATCTGCCAGAAGAGCAGAGGTGAGTGGAACTAAACTAAAGATTTTATTTTGAGAAATGACACGATTCTAGCATGATCCATGCATCATAAACTGCCATGTTATGTATTAGGTTGTGTTGCATTAGAATTCACGAATTTGATGCATTGCATAAGATGATATGTGTATGGATGAATGTTGGATGATCCTTAGCCCTTGATAGAGCACAGAGTACAGATATAGAGTTATGGCATGAGGTAGCCATACCAGGTCGCCCCTGGATAGTCCAGGTCGCTCCTGGTACTATGAGATAGACAGTTTGACCTGACTCGGATAGAGAAGTCCAGGTGAGGCCTAATCGCCCCTGGCACAGTTGGCCTTGTGATAAAGTCAGGAAAGAGAAGTCCAGGTGAGGCCTAATCGCCCCTGGCAAGTTGGACATATTATTATATGTATACAGTAAAGGGCTATTGGTGACAAGTTCATCCTTGAGGTGATATGTTTGTGATGTGATACATTTCATGAGAGCATGTAATGAATGACCTGTTTTTATTGTTCCTTCTCACTGGGCTGTAGTAGCTCATCCCACTCCCTTAACCCCAGTTTTGCAGGTTCTGAGATAGCTATGGGAAGTCAAAGTCAGCAAGAGTACAGAGAACAGTGATGCATGAATGTATGTTTGTAATAGCATAGTGGACATTATGTAATTAAAAGATTAGTTGTCATGTAATGTATCGATAAGTACTGTCATTTACTGGATAGACTTGTGCTTTCCCTAGTGTCATTGCTACAGTGTGATGTATGAATAATTCCTTGTACATGAATCCTGTTTTACGTTTCTTGATGAGAAATGTGTGAGTTGGGCTTAACGTATGGCTTTGATGAGATACCAATGGGATGTGTTACAGATTAAAATGGGTTTCAATCCCTTGAGCCACAGCAGATGGTAGTCCCTGGTATAGGCCCTGAGGGCCATTTCAGATTGACATATCTGAGTAGCAGTAGTTAAGCCTACAGAGTTGTACAGGATTGTTGAGTCGTTTTGTAACATGTATGGGATTTATCAGGTACACAGAGAGTATAGGTGGCTGACTACGGGTCCCGGCGGCCTTAAGCCGATCTGGATCCTAGTGCCAGTGATGGTTCGGACCGTTACTAAGGGGTACCGGTTTCCGGGTCATTACATTGGGTGCCAAACACGCCAAGATGGTAGCCACGGGAGCAGTGTAGTGCCGAACAAGCTGAATTAAAATAAGTTCGACACCATGGGTGCCGAACTACCGTGTTCGGCAGTATGACTGCCGAATACGCTTCGTTAACACATAGGATCCGAAAATATTTTCGGATCCTATATGAATTGATAATTTTTTTTATATTATGCATGATTTGAAAAATTGCTCGATTTAACCCTGCAAATTTAACCAACTCAAGAACTAACAACTCTTTGAAATCAGCCTAAGTATAGCCATGCCATTGCTGTAAACTATGCGTTGCAGTTACTGAAGAGAGAAACATAGAGAAAGAATGAAGCATACCTCTTTTCAAAAAGTTCCCATCTTCTTTTCGGCCATTTTGAGGAATGTATATTCGAACATCTCTTGAGGAAGCAAGTTGATGCACGTTAATACCTTCAATGAATAGTTAACTTGTGAATATTTAGTTAAAACAAAAAAAATTTCCCACTAGTTACATGCACATATCTAAACCATGAAAAATGGAAGGAAAGGACACTAACATGAATAGATCCATCGTTGCCAAAATGATAGACGACAGCTTTCTGGGAATAAACGAGTTAGACAGGAGAATTCAATCAGAGGTGTTGTTCCAAGATGATTTCTTGTAATAGCTAGAAGTGGGCAATGCTGGACCAGATCCAAGGCAATATCTAGCATTGTTGCAACATATATACGTACATATGTATCATATGTCAAAAAGAAACACAAAGAAATGGTTAAATATTCTGAAAATCAGAGAAAATTGCTAGCTTTCTTACCAAAAAAATGATTGCATATCGCTGCATGGAGAAGCAAAGATCCGAAAGCACCAGCTTCTGGAAGTAGAAAGTCTAATGGAGTGACAGAATATAGAAAACAAGTCACATCCCTGTGGCCTTTGCCACATGCTACATTGACAGGGATATATGTAGTTCCTGCGACACAGGCCAACTTCTTGCTCTTGTTTATCATGCATTCTGCAAGTCTTAAGTTTCCAGAACCAGCAGCTATGCTTAGAGCTGTCTCATTATTATTATTTAGTATTCTAAGTCTTCTTCTTTCATTAACTCTACTAACTCTTCCACCACCTTCACATTCCCATTATAGGCTGCCAGATGAAGAGCTGTATCACCAAAGTTTGTAAGTTTTTCTCTTACTGCCTCTGGGCTATTCTCAATGAATTCTTTAACAGCTTCGCAACCGTTCCCTATGGCCAGGCATAAGGACCGAAATTTAAGGTACACATTCTCCTTCTCTATAAAAGTTGATAAAGGAATCTATTACAAAGTATGATAGAATAGATTTGAGTGTTTGAAAAATGAGAGATTTACTATTTATTATCTTATTATTGCTATTATTAATAAGTCAATTCTTCTATTTTTATAAATTTATTAAAATATTTTTATTTTTTCTCTTGAACAAAATAATTCTTTCATTTAATTTCATTTATTTCTACCATTAAAAATATCAAAAAACTAAATTACTTTCTAAAAAAAATTGGATTTAAAAAAAAATATTAAAAAAAATTGAGTTTTAAAAATTAAGTTTCTCGTCATTTGAATTTTAAAAATTGAGTTACGAGAAAGAAGAAAAAGTAAAACAATTGAGTTTTAAAATTTGAGTTATTAAAGAAGAAGATGATGAAGATTGCTACAGCAAAATTGAGTTTTAAAAATTTTATCTTATTTTTTATCTATTTTTAATGAAAAAATAAAATATTATTTTATTGATAAAGAGAAATGTTTTATAATATTTCTGAAAATATAAAAATTGATTTATTAATAAAAATTAAATAGTATAAAAAATTCTAACTTTTGTACTAAAAAATTTATTTTTATTAATTTTATCTGATAGATCATGATTTTTTTAATCACTTATTTATTATTCTGATTATATATTATTATTTTCAAACATTAATTAATTTAGGAATATACTTGAATCCTTAAAATCAAAGTTTAGTTTCACAGAAACATTTATAGAGTAGTGACTTATTCTTGCATTTACTATCTATTATTTACTAGAGATTTTTTTTTTTTTTTTGGGAAAACTATAAACACAATTAACAATAAGTTTTATAATAATATTAAAAATAGATTCATCTCAAAATTGCTGGAAATTTACTATTATTTACTCATTGATGATTTTCATGATTTTAAAGTGAAATATGAGACTCAATTTGTTTCTGAAAAATAACTTATGTCATTACAAAATAACTTATTTTTATTGTTTAAGTTTTATTTAAAAAATAAAATATATTAATAAATTTATATATAAACATTTTATTAATAAGATTCTCAAAATAGAGAAAATGAATTGCTCTTTGAAATCATTTTCATTAAAATAACTTAATTTTTCCATAGATATATAAAAAAAATGTCTGGACAATATTTTTCGTAAAACAATCCGAACCTAAGTCTTTTTTTATATATATTACATATCATATTACAATAATGAACTTAGCTACAAGAAAGACTTACTGAGATCATGTCCATATAAACTCGTAATGTAATAAATTATATGATATAATCTTTTATGCTTTATGTTAAGTGTATGAGATAAGTTGCAGCGAATAACCTGATTGTAGTATAGGCTCTGGCTCTGGCTCCGGCTCCGGCTTCGGTGTGCATTCCATCTTGATATCAGCCAAAGCATTCCAACAAAGACCAGCTGAATCTATCTCTTTAATCTTTAAAAATACATCAAGGGAGCATAAAATATGGATTGCATATAAAGCTGCAGCATTCTTCTTTTGCCATTCCTTAAATTCAGCCTGTTCTGGAAGAGGAGATTCCGTAGTTGCTTCAACAATGTCCCAGAGATCATGAGCTAACAGATAGTTCTTCATCCAAATTCTCCAGTTTTCATAATTATGTGTTGTTAAATTCTGAGGAACAATGCTAGTCCACATGTTTGCCAAGCTCAATCTGTCCATTATATGAAGTGGATGTGTTATTAGTAGGGTAACTAACAATCTGTTTGGTGGAGTTAAAATAAAGTAAGGTTTTTTAAATTATAGTTTATAAGGTAAATTTTTCATTTTTTTTAAACCTTAGTAATTTTCTATTATTTGGGTTGAAATAATTTTTTTTTAAAACTATTTAAATAAAGGTTCTAAAAAAATATCTTTTCAACTCACTAATTTTATAGAAATTGAAGAGTTTTAGATGTGTTTAAAAACCTTATTTTAAAAAAAAAAATTATTATCTCTTAAACATAAAACCTAAAATAAAACTTCCATTACTTTAAAGAAACCTCCACCCAAACAAAAAGTAAGAGCAAAAGTTTGAATCACCCAAGCCGAGAAAAAATAGCCAAGTCAAGTAAAAAAATAATAATTATAAAAGGAAGTAATGAATCTGGTATTATGAATTTGTTCATGGGAACTTACAGATGGTGGCTTAGAAGTGTAATTTGAATAACAGTGAAAGAACGTGATTTAGTTGAACGATCTCTAGTAAACTGTAAAGTGCTCCTTTAGAGAGCTTCTCTGAGATTCTGGATCTCTTGCCCTTGCTCCAGTAGGGAGTTCCCCTTTCTTTGTCCTCTTTTCGCTGCTACTTCTCTTTTTCTTCCCTGTTCAAAGCCGGTTCTCATACAGTGTCATCCTTTTGTTTTCATCTCTTGCTCTTCCCTTTACTGCCCGTCCTCTCTTGTGGGGTGTTGTTGGGTCAGACAAAGAAGACCACATGTCCGAATTAATGACCTTAACAGAGGGTCTTAAATGCAATGGACCGATTCTTTCTCTTGAGGAGGATAATGAAAGAGGTAGATCCATCCAACAAAGGTGTTTGGTAGGGATATTAATGACTAGTTCTCTGTTCTTGCGAAAGGAAACAATATTTTCATTTTTTTTCATTCCAAAATGAAGACCAAGCTAATAGGATTCTTCAAGGACGACCTTGGCTCGTTCGAGGCACTTTTTTCCAAAGGAGTTATGGAATTTGCACTTACTAAAGAAATTAGCCATTTTCTTATAAAGACTTATGAAAGAGCATCGTCCTAACAAGAAGAAACTACACAAAAGAATCATAAGATCAATTATAATATAAAGCTTGTGGGAGTATGGAATCAATATAACATATCTTCACATGTCGCCAAGCAATAGAGGTTTAGCAAAATTCCACGTTGCATTGAAGCTATGCCTTGCTAAGGAGCATTGATATGATGAACACTGATATTTTGAAATCCAGAAAATAAGATTTTTTGGTGTGTGTAAGCTTAATTAGAAAAGATCATTCCCTTTTTCTTTTATCCTTTTTTCTTTTGTCTATTAGTGACGTCCTTCCTATGAAGGAATAGAAGCGTATTTATGACAAAATTATATATGTTTGACATGTTGTCATTATATATATATATATATATATATATATATATATATATATATATATATTCCATATTTCAACAAGTTATCATGATAATTAATATATTTTTATGAAAAACTCTATTAATCTGTCACATTCCTTCCTAATATATTTTTATGAAAAACTCTTTTAGTCTGTCCTGTCACATTCATCCTCTCCATAGGTTAAGAATCAAGTAATACATTATCTACATATACAATGAGTGGTTTGAAATGAACACCAATGCATTAAAGGCAATGTCAAAAGTTTATAGTCTTCAGAATTTTACAGCTTTTGACAACTTTAAGACAATCTGTCTTGTAGCAACGATAACAATTATGATTTGAGATAATTATGAAGTTTCTAACTGAGCTTTCATTTCAATGATAAACCAAAAAGCGAACACTTTAAAAAAACATTACTTTTAATGACTAAATTTTAATAATAAAATTAAAATTTTAGCATAATAATAAATAATTGACAATCAATTAGATAATTTACAGTTATTATATATATTTATAATTACTATTATTTAGTTTTATCATTAAAAAATTAAAATAGGGAAAGTTAAATCTAAATTTGCTACTACATATACTTAAACTGCGGTCACAAATAAAGAGCAATGGTTGTAGAACAACTACACCTATCTATGTTATCATACCATAGAGTATGGTTTACTTAATTTTTTGCAATGGATAATAATCGCTGCTAAATTTATAATTAAGCTTGGCTCAGGGCTGGTTCTAGTTCAGAATCAATATTTCGATCTGGTTTGTAGATTAAACTGGAACCGACTCGATTTTTAACTGTTTGGAAATAATTTAAACTTTTTAACAGTTTCATTCCAGTTCATATTCGGTTTTAAAGTTGTTACATTTTTTTATAGTTTCGATTAACGTTACAATTAAGTCTAAATTCTATATAGTTAATGAGATTTCAATTTGAAAAAATTTAAAAGTTAAAGACTTAGATAATTAGTAAATGAAATATAAAGAAATAAACATGGCTATAATGAGCACTTAGTTTGAAATAACTTCATATTTGTTGAGTAGAAAATGGTTGGAATTTGTTAGCATATTTGGCTTATGGCACTATGGAAAAACAAAACCCCCTTCTCTTTCTTTAATAAAGGCTTCACTTCTAAGATATAAAATCAAACCGGCTAGGAATCATAACCCAAGAAATTTCCAAAGCCAAACTAGAAACACCTTAAACTATCCTTCCTCTTAGTCCCACGAATAAGGTTTCCAAATCTCCATTTCTACATAATCAAATAATTTTGATGGTGCACACTTTGCAAATCTATTTTCTCTAGTACTATAGCAATACTAGCTTGAGATCATGTTGGTTTGCCTTGTAGATGGTCAACAAGGAAGTATATGGGTATTATTAATCCACTTAATCTAAAAAGATTGGTGTGTAAAGAAGCACTATAAATAACCATTACAAAATCCTTTAGAAAAAGGGTATTGAAAGGACATTCATAAACCATAATTGTAGCTCTTCAGGGAGGAGTAGCACTATTGCACATTTTGAACATTATTTATGACATCAGAATCATGTCCCAATCCTTACCAGAGATTTCTTTCTCTTTTGTTATAAGACATTATAACCAAACAACTCTTGCTCTAGCTTCAAAATGTTTAGGAGATGACTATTTTCTATATAATCCTTTAGCTCAAATGTCATTCTGTATTTTTTAAGATGCCAACTTAAAACCCTGTTAGAGTGTGAACATAATTATAGGAGATTACATAATCATAGGCAAATTGATTGATAGAGGATTATTAGGAGTTACCTTAATAAGGCCTTGTAATTTGTATATATACTCACTTACTCCAATAGAAAAATATACTGAAATTACTCAATTATTCCTTATCTTATTACATGGTATTAAAGCTATTCCCGTAGAGATTTAATTTTTTCTCTCTCGTCAAGTTTTAAATTTTTGGAGACTTAGGACTTCTATTCTTTTGTGTTATCCATCTACTGTAATATTTATCTCTTACCGTCCACCTAGGGAGGACGCCGAAGTCGCCTTGCAGCCCCCTTGTTAGATCTGTGGTTCATTTGCCATTTGAGTGTTGGGTGGAGGTATTTTTTTTATACTGTTCATTGGGTTAGGTTTTGTTATCTTCCTTTAATTCGTTTGAAGGTATAGAAGTATAGAGTTTTGGTTGAAATGATTTTTGATAGTAAAACCCATATTATTAAAATTATCCCAACGTCTTCAGTAGTGGCTGAGACAGGTAAAACATGTCTTATTTCCTCTTCATATAAATGGGTCATTGATTCTGATGCCACGGATCACATGATAGGTAATCCTCATATTTTTACTAGCTTTCGATCTCATAAAGCACCTTCTCCTGTTATTATAACTGATGGGTCAACACCTTCTTCTGTTATTATAGCTGATGGGTCAACCTATAATGTTGAGGATTCTAGGACTGTTAAACTTACTCCTTCTATTATCCTATCATTTGTGCTAAGTTGATTTAATTTTTCCTTTAATTTAATCTCTATGAGTAAACTTACCAAAGACCTAAATTATTGTGTTTCCTTTTTTCCTGATAATTGTCTCATTCAGGATCTTGTGACGAAGCAGATTATTGGTAAATGACATGTATCTGGGGGTCTCTACATTTTGGATGCATAGGTGCCTTAGTCTGTTGCCTGCTCTAGTGTCGTGTCTCCGTTTAAAGCATATTGTCGATTGAGACACCCTTCTTTACCGGTTTTAAAGAAGCTATGCTCTCAATTTCATGAGGTATCTTTACTTGAATATGAGTCATGTCATTTTGCAAAACATCATTGAAGCTCTTTAAGTCCTAGAGTCAATAAACGAGCTGAGTCTGCTTTTGAATTAGTTCATTCAGATGTTTGGGGCCCATGTCCGGCTGGATCTAAGACTGGATTAAGATATTTTTTCACTTTTATGGATGATTACTCTAGAATGACTTGGATTTATTTTATGAATCATTTTTTTGAAGTCTTTTCTCATTTTTTCTGCCTTTTATGCTGAAATCAAGACTCATGTTTCTGTGAAAATTTTACGGAGCGACAATACTAAAGAATATATGTCAGAATCATTCCAGGCTTATATGACTCAACGTAGTATTCTTCACCAATCGTCATGTGTTGATACACCTGCTCAAAATAGGGTAGCTGAAAGGAAGAATCGACATCTCCTTAAGATTGCTAGAGCTCTGTTGTTTCAAATGCAAGTCCATAAGCAATTTTGGGCTGATGTTGTCTCTACTGCATGTTTTCTCATTAATCGCATGCCCTCCGCAGTACTAAATGGTAATACTCCTTATAATGTCCTCTTTCCTAAGAAGCTATTATTTTCTCTCGAACCACGACTGTTTGGCAGTACTTGTTATGTTCGGGATGTCAGACCTCATGTGACTAAACTTAATCCTAAATCTTTGAAGTGTATTTTTTTGGGATATTCTCGCCTTCAGAAGGGGTATCGATGTTACTCTCCAGACCTCAACAAGTATCTAGTCTCAACAGATGTAGTCTTTTCCGAGCAAGTTCCTTTTTATCCTGTTGCACAAACCTCTCTTGATCAAGAGGATGATGATGAGTGGCTCATCTATAGAATCGTATCTGATGATGGGACCTCTTCGAGTATGCCTTCTGCTATACAATATGATGGTAACATTCCTCCTAATACTCAGCCTCCTGTTAAATCGTCAGTTGTTCAAGTTTACTCTCGAAGACCAATACCTGATGATACATGTCCTGCACCAAAATCTTCTTTGCCATCAGATCCACCATCGAGTGACTTTGACCTCCCCATTAGTCTTCGTAAAAGTAAACGACAGTGCAAATCTATCTATTCTGTTGCTAACTTTCTATCTTATAATCACTTGTCTCCTTCTTCTACCTCCTTAATTGTCTCTCTAGATTTCATTTTGTTGCCTAAGACAGTTAAAGAGGTCCTGACTTATTCTGGATGGCGTGATGCAATGTTTGAGGAGATCAAGACTATAGATGAAAATCATACTTGGGAACTAGTTGATTTACACTCTGGCAAGAAGGATGTGGGCTGTAAATGGGTTTTTGCCATCAAAGTCAATTCAGATGGCTCCATAGCGAGGCAAGGCCTGTCTTGTCACCAAAGGTTATGCCCAAACTTATGGCATTGACTATCCTGACACTTTTTCTCCTGTGGAAAAAATGACTTCAGTTTGCTTGTTCATCTCCCTAGCTGCTTCTCAGCATTGGCCTTTACACCAATTAGATATCAAGAATGCATTTTTACATGGTGACCTCTAAGAGGAGGTGTATATGGAGTAACCACTAGGGTTTGTTGCTCAGGGGGAGTATGGAAAAATCTGCCATTTGAAGAAATCTTTGTATAGTTTGAAGCAGAGTCCTCGTACATGGTTTGGCAAGTTCAGTGAAGTTCAAAATTTTGGGTTGAAAAAAAGCAAGTGTGACCATTCAGTCTTCTATAGAAATTCAGATACTAGTATTATTCTCCTTGTTGTGTATGTTGATGATATTGTCATTACAGGGAATGATAGTATAGGGATCTCTTCTCTCAAAAACTATTTGCATGCGAGTTTTCATATCAAAGACTTGGGTCAGCATAAGTATTTCTTAGGAGTCGAATATTTGATGAGTAAAAAGGAAATTTTCCTGTCTCAAAGAAAGTATGTCCTTGACTTACTTGTAGAAACTGGAAAGATGGAAGCTAAACAATGTAGCACACCAATGATTCCTAATATATGTCTTACAAAAGATGACGGAGACCCTTATGATGATCCAGAAAAGTACAGGAGGTTGGTTGGAAAGCTGAACCACCTTATGGTGATGACTCAGCCAGATATTGTTTTTGCAGTAACCGTTGTAAGTCAGTTGATGTATGCACCTATGGTGAAACATTGGATCGCTCTAGAATAAATTCTATGTTATCTAAAAGGGACTCTTGGATTCGGTATACTCTACAGAGATCATGGGCATACTGCACTTAAGTATTTTTTCTGATGCTGACTAGGCAGGATCCAAAAGTGATAGAAGGTCGACTACAGGCTATTGTGTATTTGTTGGAGGAAACCTAGTATCTTGAAAAAGTAAGAAGCAAAATGTGGTATTTAGATCCAGTGTCGAGTCAGAATACAGGGCCATGGCTCAATGAAGTTGAAGGAAGTTGGTATGGATGTTGCATCACTCGTGAAACTTTGGTGTGATAATCAGACTGCGCTTCACATTGCTTTCAATCCAGTATACCATGAACGGACTAAACATATTGAAGTTAATTATCATTTCATCCGTGAGAATATTCAAGAAAATTTAATCTCCACCAATTATGTGAAGATAGGATAGTAATTGGGTGATCTACTCACCAAAGTTTTAAATGAGTCTCGAATAGAATATCTTTCTAATAAGTTGGGCATGATAAATACCTATGATCCAACTTGAGGGGTAGTGTTAGAGTGTGAACATAATCTATACATAATTATAGGAGATTACATAATTATAGGCTAATTGATTGATAGAGAATTATTAGTAGTTACCTTAACAAGACTTTATAATCTGTTTATATATCCACTTACTCCAATGGAAAAATATATTGAAATTATCCAATTATTTCTTATTTTATTACAACCCTCAATACAGTTATCTTTGAGAAAAAAATATTTTAATATAAATACATACAATTGAAGGCAAAATCCCAATAAATACCATAAATTTAAACAATCTCACACTGTTGAAGTTACATTATTGGCCATAAATTTAAGCAAGCTCACAAGGTTAAAATTACATTATTTGTGCAAGTACTTGCTTTTCCTATCAAATATACCAGGACCATAAGTGGATATAAAAATTTCAACAAGAAGGGGAAATTGCAAAAATATAAAAAGAGTGACAGGAATACTAGCTAATAAAACTAGTGGAATGATAAGGTTCAATTCTCCTTCCAACATAAGTATAAGTGTAGCACAAAAAGCCACCATCATAGTTGCGATAGAGAAAAAAAGTGTGGAAAGACCAATGATCAACTTAGTAGGCAAAGATTTGAGGAAATCATCTTCTGAATATCGAGATGTTAAGATTCCTAAAAACATCAACACTGATGTTGATGAAGAGAAGAGAGAAATTGCATCAGCTATTATGAAAACCTTGAATGCTTTTTCATGTAAAAACATTGGATACCCAGTTTCTTGAATGTTGCCACCAGGAACAGTAAATGCTGCAGTAAACATAATCGTAATAATAAGAGCACCAACAACTGTGCAAGACGTTGCAGTCTCTTTCATCCATTTCTCTCCTTCTGTCACTAAATCCTTGTGGGTATTTGTAAACATTTGGGGAGGTTTGACACCAAACTTGTTAACATATTCCTTGTATGAAGGCTTTAGAATGCTTTCCACTTCCTGCAATAAAATCATTTAGTTTAATATTATAATTTTTTTATTTATATGAATATGAAATAAAATTGAATATAGAAAAAAAAAAAAAGAAAAAAAAAAAAACATGTCCATTAGGCTTATTTATAGATCTGTAGACTTGTTAGCCTCATAAACACTTGCTCTCCATTTAAAATGATTCATTTTGCGAGCAGATAATTCAAATGAATTTTGATTTAAAATGATATGAAATTAAAAAAATTGAATTCTTTAATTATATATAAGTGAATGGAGAAAAACGAAATCAAATTAAATTGAATTATTACAAAATTTTTTATTTCAAATGGGTTCAAGTTTTTTTTTTTATTAAAGTTTAAAGCACTTAAAAATCGATAAACATAAAATATTTATATAGTAAAATGGGAAATTTATATATTTGTTTTAAAAAAATGGCTTTATCAATTTAAAAGAGAAAGCTATAATATGGATTTTGATAATCTTATTAATATGATTAAACCTTTTTATATATAAATATATTAATATTATTTTCAAAAAAATATATTAATATGAATCCTTTTAACATTAAAATCAAATAATATAAAATAAATTGTTTTCTTAAATAAATAATTTTCACATATAATTTATTTTTCGCTGAAGAAATAGAACCTTAGTAACCAAATATACATAAGAAAATGAATATGCTTTAGAGTATTAATTACTCGTTAGTAGCATGTTATAGTATTAGATTTCATTTATTTCATGAAAAATAGAAAAATATTTTTCATATTTTCTAGTGAATCACTTAAAAAATAATATTTTTCTGATTAAAAAAATAAATTATTTTAAAGAAAATGATTTTATCTTTTAAAAAAAAAAGTCATTTTTTACCTGTTTTTATATATAAATTTTTTAATAAATTTTATTTTTAAATTAAAAATAAAAAGTAAATTATTTAATTGAAAAATATTTTTCATAGAAAATATCTTTTATAAAAATTATTTTTTAAATTTAAATTATTTTTTACAAATGTATAATATTAAATTTACATTAAGAAAGTTTAAAGTAAAAAATTAAAATCAAATACAATAGAGTCAACTTAGCGATTTAATTAGGAACCAAATAAGTAATCGGTCTTATTTTGAACAAGAAACCATTTATTAATATTAATAATTCATTTTAATATTTTATTAAATTGAACTGATTTAAATTTTATATTATTATACACTACAAGTAGATAAAATTAATTTCCCCATTTTATTATTTTATAAAATTATAACATACCAAAATTTATTTTCTATTGATAATTAAATTTGTTATAATAAACATTTTATTCAAAGTATTTTTTTATTCCGTATTTGGAATGAAAAATTTCACAAAAATTTAATTTAATTAATTTAAAATGAAGGAATTAAAATATTTTTAATTTTAAAAAATTCATTTTAAAAGAAATTTAATGATAAATAATTTTATAAAAATTCATGTAAATTCTTTTTTTATATAAAATAAATCATGTTAACGTAAGGGATTATTTAATTTTAAATTATTAAACTTTTTACTTTTATCTATCTAATTATCAAGCCAGTTTTAAAAACCTCATATATATGTTGATGATGATTTCAGTATACGTTCAGTTATTATTCAAGAATTCAACGATTGCTTAAAAAAAAAAAAGCCAAATAATTTATTTAATGTTATTATATTTATTTCCAGCATCAACTAAATATTAAAATAATATCAATAAAATGTGTATTTATTGGAAAAAAATTCTAAAAATTGGAAAGTAAAAAAATTTATGAGTCGTAGATTAAAAGTATTTTTTTATTCCGTACAAAATTGTTCTGTATTAGCTAGAAGATAATTCAAATAATCTAAAAAAATTTATTTTAAAATTTTATATTATAAAAAAATTGACTAATTGATTTTTAAATTTTAAAAAATATATTAAAATATTATTAAGATTTTAAAAAAATTATTAATTAATCATTTTATTAGTTTCAACTATTAAATATTTTATTATTTAATTTTTATAATTTGAAAAAATTTATTAATTGGTCATTTAATTTTATCAGAAGTCTATTAATTAATCCATCCATATTGAAAAATAAAATTTAAGGATGGATTAATTATTAAATTTTTTAAAATATTAAATATGTTTTAATATATTTTTTTTAAATTGAGAGATCAATTAATGAGTTTAGTAGTATATTTTAGTTTTCAATAACGTAAATCTAATTTCCATTTTAATTTTACTTATTGCATATATAAACAATTTTTATGAAATATATAAAAAAATCTTTTATATTTTGTAATTAATTAATGTAGACTACACCTAAATAGACATATTAACTTGTTAAATACAAAGAAAAGATAATTCATTGGTAACAAAAAAATTTAAATAAATTCTTATACAATCACATATGAAATTATTGTCTTTTCAGCTGAAATTTTTTTAAAGTTTAAAAAAAAATATTTAAATTGAATTTTTTTTCAAATTTTTCATTTCAAAAATTGATTGATATTCACCTCTTTCACTATATTCCTATATAATCACAAGTATTTCTAATTTCTATATTTCATTTATGAGTATGAATTATTGATATCGCTTAGAGAAAAGTATGTTGAATCACCTAAACCTATTTTCTATGGCTCATATGGCGCAAGCCTGCTCTCTGTCTTGGATAAATTATATACTGAATCTAAACAAGAATTTTAATTAGTTGTAGATAAGGAAGATCACCTTATACCACTGTAGCTCTCTCTGCATCTGTAGAGCTGCACCAGAGATACGAGCAAGTCGATGAGGAGGTGCCAACATTGCTGCCATATGTAGCATGTTGTTCCTATCATTATCACGGCCAAGAAGCAAAAGGTTCTTCCTTGTATCAAGCCCGTAGACAATGCTGAATACTTTTTCTTGCCGAAACATGACAGCAGTCAAAAGTATATTTTTATTTGAAGCCAATTCTTTAACAATCAACACTGGTGGATGAGCTTTAATAATCTTTGTAACTATTTCAATAATCCCATTTTGAATAGCTATAAAGTATGCTTCATATATTCCATACTCCTCCACTTTTGAGTCATCTAAAGTTGATATTGCTCCATCACATATGCAATCAAGAAGTTGCAAAGCTTGAGTGTGTATCAACTTCAAATCATAGACCTGCTTTATTCCTTGATTAACAAGCATGTAAACAATTTCAAGGTGAGCATCAACAAGAAAAAGATCTAGAAAGAAATGTTAAGAAATGGACAAAAGGGTACCTGATAATTCCAGCAATTTTGAACCCAGAGAACGCAATTGATTTAACCCTGCAAATTTAACCAACTCAAGAACTAACAACTATTTGAAATCAGCCTAAGCATAGCCATGCCATTGCTGTAAACTATGCGTCGCAGTTACTGAAGAGAGAAACATAGAGAAAGAATGAAGCATACCTCTTTTCAAAAAGTTCCCATCTTCTTTTCGGCCATTTTGTGGAATGTATATTCGAACATCTCTTGAGGAAGCAAGTTGATGCACGTTAATACCTTCAATGAATAGTTAACTTGTGAATATTTAGTTAAAACAAAAAAAAAAAATTCCCACTAGTTACATGCACATATCTAATCAAGAAAAATGGAAGGAAAGGACACTAACATGAATAGATCCATCGTTGCCAAAATGATAGACGACAGCTTGCTGGGAATAAACTAGTTAGACAGGAGAATTCAATCAGAGGTGTGGTTCCAAGATGATTTCTTGTAATAGCTAGAAGTGGGCAATGCTGGACCAGATCCAAGGCAATATCTAGCATTTTTGCAACATATATACGTACATATGTATCATATGTCAAAAAGAAACACAAAGAAATGGTTAAATATTCTGAAAATCAGAGAAAATCGCTAGCTTTCTTACCAAAAAAATAATTGCCGATAGCTTCATGGAGAAACAAAGATCCGAAAGCACCAGCTTCTGGACGTAGAAAGTCTAATGGAGTGACAGAATATAGAAAACAAGTCATATCCCTATGGCCTTTGCTACATGCTACAATGACAGGGATATGTGTAGTTCCTGTGACACAGGCCAACTTCTTGTTCTTGTTTATCATGCATTCTGCAAGTCTTAAGATTCCAGAACCAGCAGCTATGTTTAGAGCTGTCTCATTATTATTATTTAGTATTTCTAAGTCTTCTTCTTTCATTAACTCTACTAACTCTTCCACCACCTTCACATTCCCATTAAAGGCTGCCAGATGAAGAGCTGTATCACCAAAGTTTGTAAGTTTTTCTCTTACTGCCTCTGGGCGATTCTTAAGGAATTCTTTAACAGCTTCGCAATCACCGTTCTCTATGGCCAGGCATAAGGGCCGAAATTTAAGGTACACATTCTCCTTCTCTGTCAAAATTGATAAAGGAATGGATTACAAAGTATGAAAGAACATATTTGAGTTTTTGATAAAAGAGAGATTTATTATTTAGTCTCTGAATATTGTTATTATTAATAAGTCAGTTTGTGTATTTTAAAAAATTTATTAGAACGTTCTTATTTTCTTTTATATTTTCAAAAATTTTATAAAACCTCATTATAAAAAATATCTCATGTAATCTTTTATACTTTATATTAAGTGTATAAGACAAGTTGCAGCTAATAACCTGATTGTAGTATAGGCTGTGGCTCCGGCTCCGGCTTCGGTATGCATTCCACCGTGATATCAGCCAAAGCATTCCAACAAAGACCAGCTGAATCTATCTCTTTAATCTTTAAAAATACATCAAGAGAGCATGAAATATGGATTGCATGTAAAGCTGCAGCGTTCTTCTTTTTCCATTCCTTAAATTCAGCCTGTTTTGGATTAGGAGTTTCCGTAGTTTCTTCAACAATGTCCCAGAGATCATGAGCTAACAGATAGTTCTTCATCCAAATTCTCCAGTTTTCATAATTATGAGTTGCTAAATGCTCTGGAACAATGCTATTCCACATGTTTGCCGAGCTCAATCTGTCAAATATATGAAATATGAAATAAATTCGATATAACACTCTGTCCGGGAAAAGGTAAAGACAGGCTTTATAAGGTATAATTCATAAAATAAAATTTTTATAATTTTTAAATCTTAATAATTTTGTATTGTTCAGAAAATTTTTGTAAAATATTGAAAGGTTTTAATATTTTATTGATGATGGTTATGGCCCTTGCAGAAGAGCTATACTCAAAACTTCAGCCTACTACATTAGCTTATCCATTAACACATAATTTAGTTTACCATTGAAGTAGACCAGACTGACTGGAATTCGGACACATTAAAGGATCACAGATCCCTATGCATCTAAAACCAGACTATATAGGTGCAGAAATTAATTAAATAGCAGTTTACGAAATGAGGAAAATGTCCGTCCGTTCGTGCGGTTCTAATTAGTACACATTGCTAAAAGGTAAAATAAGAGATATACAGTGAGGAAGGGGAGAAAAATAGAGGAATAAACTTACTCGTATACATTTAAACTCTATTTTTTTATCGAGTCGAAATTAAAGGTTTATAGAAATGTTAAAAACTTCAAAGATCTTATTTTAAAAAAACTCTCCACCCAAACAAGGAGAAAGAATAAATGTTTGAATCACCCAAGCAGATAAGAATTAACCAAGTCATAATAATAATAATAATAATAATAATAAAAGGAAGTAATGAAATAACATAAAATGTTTCTTATGGAAACTTACAGATGGCAGCTTAGAAGTGTATTTTGCTTCTGCTGAACTCGTTATGCTTCGGCTCAACATGGAAGGCAGCAATATATATATACACACAAATTCATTACAATAATTCAAAAATAAAAGGAAAATAATTCGTATAAAAAATATTTTTTAATAAAAGAAATAATTAATTGTTTTAAAAAAAAATAAAAAATAAAAAAGAGAAAAGTAAAAGTTTATGTGGGGTATTATGCTTAGACAGTTGGCAAATTGGAATGGAGTGTTCTTTTTGAAAACGAGAATCAGGGAAAGGAACCAAAATATTATTAAATTATTGTTTTCAACTTTTGTAATTCTATAATTTTTCATAAGGAATTTATTTGTTTTATCTAATTTTATCACGGCTATATTAGATTGAACATTTTTTTAAATTAATTACAACTTAATTTATTTAGTATTTTATGATGAATAAAAAAATATAACTAAAATTATAATTTTACTAGAAAAATAAACTTTTTATTAAAATATATTATTATATATAATAAAAAATTGATTTTTTATAATAATTATAAATTAAATTATTGTCTGTAATAATTTTATACCTGCTATTAAAATAGGATTGTTTAAAGTTAAAATATAGGGGTGGAAGAGTCATTTTCAGTTTATATTTCTTTACACCAAAAACAAGCAGGTCTGGAATATACTAGTGGTGCTGATGTTTGGGAAATTTGGTATCTTTTTCTTTTATTTTTTTATTTTTTTATTTTTTTATTTTTTATTTTTTCCTTTAGATGCTTTCCTTGCTCCTTAGTGTATGATTGAGGGACATGTCTAGTACAGGGAGTGATTTTAGAACACAATCCGTTCTATATATCAATTTAATAATATTATAATTTATAAATAAAAAATTAATAAAATAAAAATATTAACGAATTATTTTATCAATTAAAAAATTTATACTATTATATTTTAGAGTTTAAATAATAATATTTTTACGGCAAGAGATTTAAATAATAATATTTTTACGATGAATAAAATTATTACTTTAATACTACTGAATCAACAGATTGACAATAGTTTAAAACTGTTATAAAAAATATATATTTTATTATATATATAATAATATATTTTAATAAAAAATTATTTTATATTTAATAAAATTATAATTTTAATTATATTTATTATTTATTATGAAAAATAATTAAATTATTGATTTATAATTAATACCAGAGGTAAATATATCAATTTTTAATACAATTAAAGTAAATTGAGTAATAATATATAACTGCTATCTTAGACTTATTTTATAATAGTGTTAATTAATATTAGCAAAAATATTTTGTAATTTCTCTAAATTTCAAGCCAATAATTAGTTATACAAATTAAAATAATGAATAGAAGAATCATCACTTTCAATTTGGTCACTCAATGCTGACCCATCATACCATGCCAGTTATTTTTGGTAAATTATTAAAAAAAATGTGCAACTATACCGTTTTCATCACATTGACAAGGTACATTGCATGACTTGCATGTTGATAGAGAAGTTTAAGGTATTTGCGTAAATAGAAAATGTTTTTTAATATTTTTAATTGAATATAAATATTTTACCGTACCAAAAAATTGTTTTGAATTTAAATTTGTGACATGAAGAAATGTTTTAAGGGTTAAATATATACTTACATTTCTAGGATTAACCTATTAGATGTTTGAATTAAAATTGTAAAATATACTATACTTGAAGTTTTAGAAATTATAACAATTAATTGAAAATTAGTCATATTATCAATAATTTATTAAAAAAAATAAAAAAATGATAACACATATTCAATATGATTATGTTAAGAATCAAACAATCATACAATCTAAAAAATAAGCACGAAAAAAAAATCACTACATAGATTTAACGTGTTTCATCAATTTGACTATGTCCACGGCGGCTAGAATTTTCTTATTTTTTCTGTGAGTTTTTGAACAGAATATATTAGAAGAATATTACATATTTATATGATAGAAAAAATACAAAAAGACAAAATAATCCTTAATAATTCTCCCACTTGGAGACTAATCTAGACAATACAACCATCTTCATTCTCTATGCCAATATATTAAAAAAAAAAAATACCTAGCCGCGAACATCTTCCATACTATTATAGAAGATCAACTGAAACTTTGCACAGCCTCAGCTTTCCAGCCTCAACCCTTTTAGTCAGCCTGTCTACTAGATTTTTAGTACCTTCATTTTTCTCCAAACACATCTTACCGTCTTCTACCAGACTGCGAGTGAAATGGTACATATGTCGAATGTGTTTTATTCTGAAATGATATACTGAGTTTTTCACCAACTGTATAGCACTCTGACTATCAGTAAAAAAGAATTTTGTCAAGCTATTTCTTGCTCAACTCTTCCAAGTAATTAGTCAAATATATCATCTCATTCGCAATTGTAACATATTCAGCCTCTATAAATGACATAGAGACACACTTCTGAAGTTTAGACATCTAGTTCACTGTTGTTCTATCTATAGTATAGACATACCCAGATGTGTTTTTGCTTGTTTCCACATCTCCACTAAGATCAGCATCAACAAAACCCCTCTAATACTACCTTGCCATTCCCATAACAAAGTGATGTATCAGTTGTTCCTTTCAAGTATCTCAGAAGCCACTTCACAGTTTTCCAATGCTCTTTCCTTAGATCTGCCATATATCTGCTTACAATTCCTACTACATGTGCCATATCAGGTCTAGTGCAGACCATAACATACATCAAACTCCCAACTACAGAAGCATCAGGTACTTTTTCCTTGTGATCGCACTCCATAGTTGTCTTGGGTGATATCTCATTTGATAATTTGAGATGGTTAGCCAAAGGTATGCTCCTGGTCATAGCATCATCATCTCTGAACTTGGACAACACCTCCTCATTGTATTGCTCCTGCAATAAATTTAGAATTCTAGTAAACCTGTCCCGAGAAATCCTCATACCTAGAATATGCTTTGCTGCACTCAATCTTTCATCTCAAAATCTAATGATAGTCTCCCCTTAAGATTATTGATCTCCTTTATACTTCACCTTGCAATCAACATATTATCCACATACAAGAGAAAAATAACAAAGAAGTTAGTGGACTTCTTGATATAACAATATTGATCTTTTTTACTCCTGTGAAAATTGTTTCTGCACATGAAAGAGTCAAACTTCTTATACCACTAGCTTGGAGCCTACTTCAACTCATACAAACTCCTCTTAAGCTTGCATATCATGTGTTCCTTACCAGGAACCTCATAACCCTGTGGTTACTACATGTAAATCTCTTCCTCTAGATCCCCATGTAAAAATATTTTTTTTACAACCACCTGGTCAAGGTGCAAGTTCTCTACTTCAACAATACTTAGCAAAATGTTGATTGTGATTAGTTTCACAACAGGAGAGAATATTTCAATATAATTAATATCTTTTCTTTGTAAATACCCCTTAACTATCGATCAAGTCTTGAACCTAACTTTACCATCAGTTTCATTCTTGATCCTGTAAACCCACTTGTTCAACAAAGCTGTCTTCCCTGCAAGCAACTCAGTTAATTCCAAAGTGTCATTCTTCTCAAGTGACCATATCTCATCATCCATGGCTTGCTCTCACTTGATTGAATCCTTCACCTGCAAAGCCTCATCAAAGGATTTTGGTTCCCCTCCATCAGTCAATAACAAATAATACATGGAAGGTGAATACCTTTCTGGTGACTTGGTAGCGCTGGTAGATCTCCTCAACACTAGTGCAGGTATAACTGGCTGCTGTTCTAGTTTTACAATAGTATTTTCTGGATTCTTCTGTGGTCTTACTGCAACATCATTAGGTGAAATTTTTTACAACTCAACCTCATCTCCCACTTCTTTTGCATCTTTAGATCGCACCCCAGACTTGTCCTATAATAGGACATTCTCATCAAATGTCATATCACAGTTTCTCAAGATCTTCATGTTCTTGGCATCCTAAAATCAATACCCAAACTGATCCAAACCATATCCAATGAAGTAGCACTTCAAAGCCTTTGCATCAAGCATGTCTCTCTTCTCTAGATTAATGTGAACATAGGTACCATACCCGAAAGTCCGTAGGTGAGTAAAATTGACCTCCTTACCCCACCAAATTTCTTCTGGAATATTAGGTCCAAAATTTGACGGGTGTTGAATCCATTAATTTAAAATTTACTTCCCGTTTCTTGATTGATAAGAACTTGTAGACAGGGTAAATGAGTATTGATCCCACAGAGACCTTAATCCTGTTTAATTTAGATGACTGAATTGAAATAGAGAAATAGTTTAATAGGAAATAGTGAGAAGAAGAGATTTTTTTATGAAAGCGGTTTTGCTTTGGACAAGCAAAAAAAAAAAAAAAACTTAAAAGAAAAATAATAAATAATGCAATTAAAATTGAAGAAACAAATAATTTAAAAACTTTCAGCTGAAAGGTAATCAAATTGATGTATTTTCCAGTTGATCATTGGTTAGAAAAAAAATATTTCATATTGTTATCTATTGTTTGGTTATAGTGGTCAAACTCGCGAATCTCACTAATTTTTCCTTATGAATAAATTAATTCGCTTCGCGCTTAAATTAATTCCTAGTTAACTAACAATCCCAATACGCGTGTAGATTTAATTAGTCAACTGCATTAAAAGAGAAGAATCCAAACTTGATCAATAAAAATACGTGTTTTATTTAAATTAAATCTACTAATTTTTTAATATAAACTAATATATTAATTACTACTTGTTATTAACCCAATTAAACAATTACAGATTTAATTAGATTAATTAGCAATATGTTGTCTTCCCAATAGATTCAATGGGCCCTTTGAATTCTCAAGAAAACAACAATGGAGGTGGTGTTCCTCGAATTCATAAATTAATAGAAAATAGAAATAAGATGAAGAGAATTAAAGTGCATAACCTCACAACTTGAACAAACCTCAATTTAATTTAACTTTCAACTGAAAAATAATTGTTTAGCCACTCATGGTCATAATAAAATTATAAAAACTAAGTAAAAGAAGAAGAAGTAAAAAAATGGAGAAGAGGGTGGGAGGCAACAAGAGAGGAAATGAGAGTAGGAGGTAGAATATGATTCCCTAGGTTTAATGCTATGAGCCTTTATATAGGCACAAAAAGATAAAACTTAATAATTTAAAATAAAATCTACTATTTCTATCTTATCTCTATCCTAATATTATCTCTATCATAATCTGATTGAATTTGATTCAACTTGATCCCATTTGAAGCTGATCTTATCTTATCATTGCTTAGGTGGCAAAATCTATCTTATCTCCCCATCGCTTTGGACTACAATTTTGGTCAAGGTTGTAGCCTCCCAGTATAAAAAATCCTTTAATTTAGCCTCTTTTTTCTTCCTTTTTTAAACTTCTACTCACAACCCTGTCCAAAATTAAATTCAAATTAAAATTAAATATTTATATCAAAATTATAGTAAAATCAAGGAATTAAATTAGGAAAAAATTGTGAGTTTTGCAACTCATCAGTCCTCTATTTATCAAATATGTTGTTGTGCTCATTGCATTTGCCCAAAACATTTTTGGCGACCCAGCATGTAGTCTTATGCTTCTTGCTCACTCATTCAATGTTCTGTTCATCCTTTCAGCAACCCCATTCTATCTTGCCTTGCTAGGAACTATCCCAGTGCACCTGATTCCCTCATTAGCATAGAACTTCTTGAATTCTGTAGAATCATACTCTCCTTCATTATCAAACCTTAGGCAATTTTTAATGACTCACAATTTTTTGTTAATCAATGTCAGGGATAATTCAAAGTCCGGGAATCGAACCTTATCAAATACGTGTAGAAGATTCAGTCCCTGATGAACAGGATCAAAGATGGGAAGGGCAGCTACGAACTTTGCCAAGTAGCCAAAGGCAACAATGGAGAGGTGGATAGTCTGGCCAAGATGGCAGCGGCAAGGGAATAGCACCTGACCCAACCATTTCAATTCGAGGAATTGAAAACTCCAGCAATTGCAGAAGAAGAGTCCTTCCCTATAAAAGAAGGGGAATCATGGATGACTCTAGTATACAAATTCTTGACATAAGATGACCTCCCAGATAATGAAGTGTCAGCTAAACAGGTAATAAGAAAGTCTTCTAAATACACACTAATTGATGGTTGGTTGTACAGGAGGTCTGCGACACATCCATGGTTATGGTGTATTACCGAAGAGGAAGGCCAGGAAATCTTAAGGGATCTATGAAGGTGATTGTGGGAGCCACGAAGGAGCCTGAATAATTGCTTGGAAAGCATTTAGATAAGGATATTACTGGCCGATGATAATGAAAGATGCAAAGCAACTTGTACAAAAGTGTCAAAGATGCCAGGTACATACAAACATTCCAAGGATTCTAGGAGAAACGCAAGCAGCCATTGGAAGTTTCTGGCCTTTGTTTCAGTGAGAGATAGACATTCTTGGCCTATTCCTAAGGCAACCAGGTCAAGAAAATGCGTAATTGTGGCGGTAGATCATTTCAGCAAGTGGCCAAAGGCTGAGGTGGTACAGTCCATCACCACCTAACAAGTGATTTCCTTCATCAGCAAAAACATATTCACCCGATTCGGAATACTGAAGATAGTAATCACCAATAACAAAACTCAATTTGCAAGCTCCAAGTTCAAAAACTTCTGCAAGAAATGGAAAATTGATTTAAGATTCAGCTCAGCCTATCACTCTCAGACCAATGGTATGACTAAGGTGACTAATAGGACCATCCTACAGGGTCTAAAGAAAGACTTGACGAACCTAAGAGCAACTGACTCGAAGAGTTACCCCACATACTATGGGCATACAGAATCACCCCAGGACAGCTACAGGAGAAACACCCTTTTCTTTTATATACGGAGCCAAGCAGTCATTCCCGTAAAAATCTAAGTAGGCAACTTCAGGACATAGTATCCTGAGATATCAGGGAATCCTGAAGAAATACATTTCAATTTGGACTAAGCAGAATTCTTGAGAGAAAAGGCTGTAATCAAAATAGCAATTTACAGAAACAAGATGTCCCTAATGCTCAACAGCAGGGTTAGGCCACGCACCTTCAATGTAGGGGATCTAGTCCTTAAAAGAACAGATGTAATGGATGGCAATGCCGAATCTAGTAAGTTGGGTGAGAATTGAGAAGGACCGTTCAAGGTGTCGAAGGTTATTCGCTAGGATCATATAAGCTGACCAAGTTAAACGGTCAAGTTATTCCCCATTCTTGGAACATCTGTAACCTAAGAAGGTTTTATCAGTAAAAAATTAATAAGATATTTTCACAAATGATAGTTTTTAGTAACAAGGAACGATGGGATTGCCTCCTTCAAAGGTCATAAGGCAGTTTTCGCCAGGCCATTCAGGCGTTGGTCCCACTGAGCAAGGCCATAAGAATCTTAGCTAGGCCAGGCCATAAGATAGTTTTCGCCAGGCCATCCGGGCGTTGGTCCCACTAAGCAAGGGCATAAGGCAATTTTAGTCAGAACATGCCATAAGGTAGTTTTCGCTAGGCCATCCAAGCGTTGGTCCCACAAAACAAGGCTACAAAGCGATCTTAGCTAGACTAGGCCATAAGGTAAATATTTGCCAATTCGTTCGGGCATTGGTCTCACTAAGCAACACCATAAGGCAGTCTTTGCTAGACCATTCGGGCGTTGGTCCCATAAATCAAGGCCACAAGGCAAATATTCGCCAGGCCAGGTCACAAGGCGATTCCCGCCAGCCCATTCAGGCGTTGGTCTCACGAATCAAGGCCACAAGGCAAAATTTTTCTAGGCCAGGTCACAAATCCACCTAAGGCATTTTACAACAGAAGGATAACTATCTGTTAGGCCACAGGCCCAGGTATTAATCTTTTTTTTTTCAGTAATCATTTTATAACTAAACGAACATTAAAGAAGATGCGCTTTAGCCCTCTTCATTCGGCAAAAATGGTGGCAACAAAAGAAGCGCACAAAAGCATACGAAACATATATTTCCATTATAAAATATTAAAAGAAGTCAAGAAAGGTACTTGAATAAAGTCTCTATTACATCAAAAATCGCTATTATATCAGAATCCTTAAAATCTAAGAAAGGAAGACGTCTGAAAGGCCATAAAAATAGCTATCTCTCCAACTACCTTCTAAGCCTTACCCTCGGAATCAATCTCACACAATCCAACCCCCTAGGGGTCATGATGCTAAAAAGCTATTATAGTCGAGCTGGTTGCAGTCCTTAGAGCTAAGCAGTATGCTTGCACATTCAGGAATATCCGCCTTCAGTTGCTCTTCGAAGACCATGATGATATCCTCCACACAGATTTGATAGACCATGATGATATCCTCCACACAGATTTGTTACCCTCAAGAATAGGAGAAGAAGAGATCTTCGCTCCTCTCTCCCATGAGAAACTATTGTGAACCAAAGGAAGAAGGGTTCTTGTATAGTGAAAAAGATATGAGAAAAGATATAGAATGCCAGTGTGTTGTACTGAGGCAGGAGAAAGAAAGCAATAGAGTCTAGAAATGGGCAGCATATTACAAATAAATTCCAAACAATCAAGAGTAGACTAAAAGAAGCACAAGATAGACAAAAGAATTATGCAGATTTGAAAAGAAGGGATATTGAATACAATGTCTGTTTTTTTTTTTTAGAATCTCTCCATGGAAATGAGTTGTATAGTTTGGTAAGTGTAGGAAGTTGAGTCCTTGGTTCATTGGGTCTTAAGTAATTTTAGAAAGGATTGAACCAATTGCTTATCGTTTAGATTTACCTCCAGGGTTGTTACAAATTTATGATGTTTTTCATATGTTCAAGTTAAGGAGGTATAGAAGTGATCCTTCTCATGTTCTTAAGAATCAACCAATTGAGATGAGAGAAAATTCATATGAGGAAGAACCAGTGGAGATCATAGCTACAGAAGAGAAAGTTTTAAGAAGCAAGGTAATTCCTCTAATTAAAGTTCATTGGAGCAATCATTCCAGTAGAAAAGCTACTTGGGAGAGAAAGTAGGATATGCGACTTCGATATCCAAACTTGTTTACTCCACCATGTATGTAAATTTCGAGGATAAAAATTTGTTTTTAGGGGGAGAGAATTGTAACTTTTGGCAAATAAGACAAGAGCCCACAATATAGGAAAAGGGAAAAGAGGATTTTAAATCCTTATCTTCCTGCTCTGGTTTCAGGAGAGCAAAGCAGAGATGACTCGCTCTTTTTTTTCATATATATATATATATATAAACTATTTTCTTAATTCCTCATCTCTTCTCCCTCTTTCATTTTAATCCATCCAAATCTAAACCAAAGCTTTAAATTAATTTTTGCTTTTAGTTTCTTACAATCAAAACCCTAAACTAAAACTCAGTTTCCTCTCCATTGAGCATCAAGTTTTAATAGGTAAATTTCTCTCATTTCGAGGTAAATTTCTCTCATTTCCTTGTAAATTTCTTTAGTTTTACATGATTTTCTAGTATTTTAAGTGGTGCTTTTGTGATTTGAGAACTTAGGATATAAATTTGATTTTATGGGTTGATTTTTTTTTTTTTAGGGGCTTTGTTATAATGAGTTACTGTTATAATAGATTCCTAATTACTGTATGAGAGAAATAAAAAAGGAGGATTTCACTATTTATTTGAGATTTGAAGTTTTATTTCTTAAATATTTAATGTATGGATAGAGCTTAAAATGTGATTTGAGTTATCTTGGAGCTATGAAAATTATTAGTTGTATATTAATATTGGCAGAATTAACTTCAATTTTTAGAAGAAAAGTTAAGTGGATGTATTAAAGGGAATGAGTAAATATGGTTGGATTTGTGTAGGAATGAATGGAGAAATGTGAGATTAATATAAATATGTAGTTGAAAGTCCCAAATGGGCATATTGAAATATTTGTAATGAATATTGAATGTTGTTGAGTTGGCTGAACTTTTGAAAAATTGGGAGAAAATCTAGTTTATGCCGAAATAGTACTAGAGTTTTGTAAGAATTTTTAAAAATTAATCATGCATTTCACATTCCACATTAGCATTCTAGGATTTAACTCCAATTCTTGATGCACTATATTTTTTATAATTCTAAAAGAGAATCCATTTCTTGCTCTAGATATCAGGAGTGCTTCAGCTACCTAGGTTTTATTTTGTCTTTAGCACAGGCGAGTGAATAAATTTATAATACTGGTATTTTATTAAAAGTATATTAGTATGTGATATTTTATTATAGAAAAATGAGAATGGATAGTGATAAATTTATAATATTCAAATAAATGGAAAGAAATTTTATATTACAGCTTAATAAATAGCTGACTATACTTTATATATGCATCGAAAGATAACAGATGATTTTTTCTCAGGTTAGCTTATATTTATATTGTTTTTGGGACAACACTTTATAAACATATACCCTTTGGAGTATATATCTAGTGGTTACCCTTTGGGGGTAACTCTACACATGTGTATGACTAGTATAATTTAATTTGCTCTCATGCTAATACTATCATCATAGAGCCCAGTATGTCAAAATTACTCTTAGGTTGTCGGCATTTTTATTTATTACACTTCAGATGCCAACATTATGTATAAGAGGCATGTTATGATTATCAAATTCTTTATGAATTTTTATGCTATTGGAAAAATAATATTGATAGATTTTATTTCATCTTGACAGTGTGATTTAAAATAATTATATTAATCTAGGTGACTTATTTTAACATATTATGTAGTACTATTAAATACCAAAACCTTATATATTCCTCTTTATTATTTATTTATTCACTCACTGTGTAATCATACTTACCTATTATATCTTAATATTTTCATATTCTTTTTGGTAATCTAGTCTAGCTATCTTATTTTGTGTTTTGTCCTTACATCCACTTCACCCGTTGCATAATCTAGTGGAGATCGGGTCAATTAAATTATATTTTGTAAACTTTAATAATTTTGAAATAAATGTATATGTATCAATATACTTGCTTAGACTGCTAGTAATATGTTTGAGCAGTAAATGCATAATTTTTGTTTATCCTTATGGAGGATAGAAGCGTATTTATGACAAATATACTTGCTTAGGCTGCTAGTAATATATTTGAGCAGTAAATGCATGTATTTTTTTATCCTCGTGGAGGGATAGAAACGTATTTATGACAAAATTATATATGTTTGACATGAAGTCATTTTCTCAAATATATATATATATATATATATTTCAATAAATTGTGATGTTAATTAGTATATTTTTATGGAAAACTCTGTTAGTTATGGAAAACTCTGTCCTGTCACATTCCTCTCTATAAATTAGGGATCAAATGTAATACATCATCTACATTTACCATGAGTGGTTTGAAATGAAAACCAATGCATTAAAGAGAATGTCAAAAGTTTATAGTCTACAAAATTTTACGGCTTTAGACAACCTGTTTTGTAGCATTGATAACAATTATGATTTGAGATAATTATGAAGTTTCTAACTGAGCTTTCATTTCAATGATAAACCAAAAAGCAAACACTTTAAATAAACATTACTTTTAATGACTAAATTTTAATAATAAAATTAAAATTTTAGCGTAATTATTTAATAATTGACAATCAATTAGATACTTTACGGTTATTATATATTTATAATTACTATTATTTAATTTTATCATTAAAAAATTAAAATAGGGAAAGTTAAATCTAAATTTGCTACTACATATACTTAAACTGCAGTCACAAGTGAAGAGCAATGGTTGTAGAACAACTACACCTATCTATATTATCATACCATAGAGTATGGCTTACTTAATTTTTTGCAATGGATAATAATCGCTGCTAAATTTATAATTAAGCTTGGCCAGGGCTGGTTCTAGTTCAGAATCAATATTTCGATCTGGTTTGTAGATTAAATTGAAACCAGCTCGATTTTTAATTGTTTAAAAATAATTTAGAATTTTTAACAGTTTCATTCTAGTTTATATCCGATTTTAACAGTTTCATTCTAGTTCATCTCCGGCTCTACATAATCAAATAATTTTGATGGTGCACACTTTGCAAATCTATTTTCTCTAAGTACTATAAAGGCATAAAATTGAAGGCAAAGTCCCAATAAAAACCATAAATTTAAACAATCTCACACTGTTGAAGTTACATTATTTGCCATAAATTTAAGCAAGCTCACAAGGTTAAAATTACATTATTTGTGCAAGTACTTGCTTTTCCTATCAAATATACCAGGACCATAAGTGGATATAAAAATTTCAACAAGAAGGGGAAATTGCAAAAATATAAAAAGAGTGACAGGAATACTAGCTAATAAAACTAGTGGAATGATAAGGTTCAATTCTCCTTCCAACATAAGTATAAGTGTAGCACAAAAAGCCACCATCATAGTTGCGATAGAGAAAAAAAGTGTGGAAAGACCAATGATCAACTTAGTAGGCAAAGATTTGAGGAAATCATCTTCTGAATATCGAGATGTTAAGATTCCTAAAAACATCAACACTGATGTTGATGAAGAGAAGAGAGAAATTGCATCAGCTATTATGAAAACCTTGAATGCTTTTTCATGTAAAAACATTGGATACCCAGTTTCTTGAATGTTGCCACCAGGAACAGTGAATGCTGCAGTGAACATAATTGTTATAATAAGAGCACCAACAACTGTGCAAGATGTTGCAGTCTCTTTCATCCATTTCTCTCCTTCTGTCACTAAATCCTTGTGGGTATTTGTAAACAATTGAGGAGGTTTGACACCAAATTTGTTAACATATTCCTTGTATGAAGGCTTTAGAATGCTTTCCACTTCCTGCATTCAAATTATTTAGTTTAATATTACAATTCTTTTATTTCTATGTATATGGAATAAAATTGAATATAGAAAATAAAAAAACCATGTCCATTAAGCTTATTTATAGATCTGTAGACTTGTAGGTCTCATAAACACTCTCCTCTATTTATATATTTGTTTAAAAAAATGGCTTTATCAATTTAAAAGAGAAAGTTATAATATGGATTTTGATAATCTTATAAATATTATTAAACTTTTTTATATATAAATATATTAATATTATTTTCAAAAATATATATTAATATGAATCCTTTTAACATTAAAATCAAATAATATAAAATAAATTGTTTTTTTAAATAAATAATTTTGACATATAATTTGTTTTTCGCTGAAGAAATAGAACCTTAGTAACCAAATATGCATAAGAAAATGAATATGCTTTAGAGTATTAATTACTCGTTAGTAGCATGTTATAGTATTAAATTTCATTTATTTCATGAAAAATAAAAAAATATTTTTTAAAAAATGTTTGAGTCACTAAAAAAATTTAGTTAATAGATAATATTTTTCTAATTAAAAACAGAAGTAAATTATTTTAAAGAAAATGATTTTCTCTTTTTTTTTTAAAAAAAAGTCATTTTTACCTGTTTTTATATTAAATTTTTTAGTAAATTTTAATTTTAAATTAAAAATAAAAAATAAATTACTTCATTAAAAAATATTTTTTAAATATAAAATATTTTTTACAAATGTATAATATTAAATTTACATTAAGAAAGTTTAAAGTAAAAAATTAAAATCAAATACAATAGAGTCAACTTAGCGATTTAATTAGGAACCAAATAAGTAATCGGTCTTATTTTGAACATAAAACCATTTATTAATATCAATAATTCATTTTAATATTTTATTAAATTGAACTAATTTAAATTTTATATTTTTATACACTACAAGTAGATAAAATTAATTTCCCATTTTATTATTTTATAATATAACATACCAAAGTTTATTTTCTTTTGATAATTAAATTTGTTATAATAAACATTTTATTCAAAGTATTTTTTATTCCGTATTTGGAATGAAAAATTTCATAAAAATTTAATTTAATTAATTTAAAATGAAAGAATTAAAATATTTTTAATTTTAAAAAATTTATTTTAAAAGAAATTTAATAATAAATAATTTTATAAAAATTCATGTACGTCGAATCACTCGTTATGGCCTAAACCTATTCTCTATAGCTCATACGGCACAAGCCTACTCTCTGTTTTGGATAAATTATATACTGAATCTAAACAAGAATTTCAATTAGTTGTAGTTAAGGGAGATCACCTTATACCACTGTAGCTCTCTCTGCATCTGTAGAGCTGCACCAGAGATACGAGCAAGTCGATTAGGAGGGGCCAACATTGCTGCCATATGTAGCATGTTGTTCCTATCATTATCACGGCCAACAAGCAAAAGGTTCTTCCTTGTATCAAGCCCGTAGACAAGGCTGAATACTTTTTCTTGCCGAAACATGACAGCAGTCGAAAGTATATTTCTATTTGAAGCCAATTGTTTAACAATCAACACTGGTGGATGAGCTTTAATAATCTTTGTAACTATTTCAATAATCCCATTTTGGATAGCTATAAAGTATACTTCATATATTCCATACTCCTCCACTTTTGAGTCATCTAAAGTTGATATTGCTCCACATATGCAATCAAGAAGTTGTAAAGCTTGAGTGTGTATCAACTTCAAATCATAGATCTGCTTTATTCCTTGATTAACAACCATGTAAACAATTTCAAGGTGAGCATCAACAAGAAAAAGATCTAGAAAGAAATGTTAAAAAATGGACAAAAGGGTACCTGATAATTCCAGGAATTTTGAACCCAGAGAACGCAATTGATTTAACCCTGCAAATTTAACCGACTCAAGAACTAACAACTCTTTGAAATCAGCCAAAGTATAGCCATGCCATTGCTGTAAACTATGCGTTGCAGTTACTGAAGAGAGAAACATAGAGAAAGAATGAAGCATACCTCTTTTCAAAAAGTTCCCATCTTCTTTTCGGCCATTTTGTGGAATGTATATTCGAACATCTCTTGAGGAAGCAAGTTGATGGACGTTAATACCTTCAATGAATAGTTAACTTGTGAATATTTAGTTAAACAAAAAATTTTACCTAGACCAGGTTCATACAGACTCGGTATAATGGACTCAGTCTAGACAAAAATTTCCCATAGTTACATGCACATATCTAACCAAGAAAAATGGAAGGAAAGGACACTAACATGAATAGATCCGTCGTTGCCAAAATGATAGACGACAGCTTTCTGGGAATAAACGAGTTAGACAGGACAATTCAATCAGAGGTGTGGTTCCAAGATGATTTCTTGTAATAGCTAGAAGTGGGCAATGCTGGACCAGATCCAAGGCAATATCTAGCATTGTTGCAACATATATACATATGTATCATATGTCAAAAAAGAAACACAAAGAAATGGTTAAATATTCTGAAAATCAGAGAAAATTGCTAGCTTTCTAACCAAAAAAATGATTGTTGATCGCTTCATGGAGAAGCAAAGAACCGAAAGCACCAGCTTCTGGACGTAGAAAGTCTAATGGAGTTACAGAATATAGAAAATAAGTCATATCCCTATGGCCTTTGCTACATGCTACATTGACAGGGATATGTGTAGTTCCTGTGACACAGGCCAACTTCTTGTTCTTGTTTATCATGCATTCTGCAAGTCTTAAGATTCCAGAACCAGCAGCTATGTTTAGAGCTGTCTCTTTGTTATTATTTAGTGTTTCTAAGTCTTCTTCTTTCATTAACTCTACTAACTCTTGCACCACCTTCACATTCCCATTAAAGGCTGCCAGATGAAGAGCTTTATCACCAAAGTTTGTAAGTTTTTGTCTTACTGCCTCTGGGCAATTCTTAAGGAATTCTTTAACAGCTTCGCAATCACCGTTCTCTATGGCCAGACATAAGGGCCGAAATTTAAGGTACACATTCTCCTTCTCTGTCAAAATTGATAAAGGAATGGATTACAAAGTATGAAAGGACAGAAATATCTCATGTGATCTTTTATACTTTATATGAAGTGTATAAGACGAGTTGCAGCTAATAACCTGATTGTATCTCCGGCTTCGGTATGCATTCCACCTTGATATCAGCCAAAGCATTCCAACAACGACCAGCTGAATCTATCTCTTTAATCTTTAAAAATACATCAAGAGAGCATGAAATATGGATTGCATGTAAAGCTGCAGCGTTCTTCTTTTTCCATTCCTTAAATTCAGCCTGATTTGAATTAGGAGATTCCGTAGTTTCTTCAACAATGTCCCAGAGATCATGAGCTAACAGATAGTTCTTCATCCAAATTCTCCAGTTTTCATAATTATGGGTTGCTAAATGCTCTGGAACAATGCTATTCCACATGTTTGCCGAGCTCAATCTGTCAATTATATGAAATATGAAATAAATTCGATATAACACTCCGTCTGGATATAATTTTTAAATCTTAATAATTTTATATAGTTTGGAGAAAATTTTGTAATAATATTTTATTGATGACCGCTAAGTCACATAAACTTAGGATGTAGTAGAGTCTTTATACGAGAGTTGAGTCCCAAACTTATAGAGTCCACTGGGCAAACGGACCCATTAACACATAATTCAGTCCACAGTTAAAGCAAATGACTCAACTTATCTGACATGATAGGGGCAATAAAAAACAAATCCAGATCCATACAGGTGTAGAAAGAAATTAAATAGTTGTTTGACAACAAAAAGAGAAAAAACGTCTTTACATACGATTTTGTCTGATGAGAACACGTCTCTAAAAAGATAAAATAGGAGAGATATAGAAATGAAAGGAGAAAAGTAGAGGACTAAATTTACTAATACACACCTAAATCCTATTTCTGAATTTTAGATTATCACTTATCAATTTACCAATTTCATAAGTTTAAATTAAAGGTTTTTACAAATATTAAAAACTTCAAAAATTTTGTTTTAAAAAAACTCTCCACCCAAACAAAGAGAAAGAATAAAAGTTTGAATTAGCCAAGCAGATAAGAATTAACCAAGTAATAATAATAATAATAATAATAATAATAATAATAATAATAATAATAATAATAATAATAAAAGGAAGTAATGAAATTGGTGTCATGAAATAACATAAAATGTTTCTTATGGAAACTTACAGATGGCAGCTTAGAAGTGTATTTTGCTTCTGCTGAACTCGTTATGCTCCGGCTCAACATGGAAGGCAGCAATATATATATACACACAAATTCATAACAATAATTCAAAAAATGAAAAGGAAAATAATTTGTATAAAAAAATATTTTTTAATAAAAGAAATAATTAATTGTTTTAAAAAAAAGAAAAATAAAAAAGAGAAAAGTAAAAGTTTATGTGGGGTATTATGCTTAGACACTAATAGACAGTTGGCAAATTGGAATGGAGTGTTCTTTTTGAAAACGAGAATCAGGGAAAGAAACCAAAATATTATTAAATTATTGTTTTCAACTTTTGTAATTCTATAATTTTTCATAAGGAATTTATACTATTAAATTTTAGGCATAGACAATGATATTTTTATAGCGGATTAAATTATTATTTTAATATTACTGAGTACAGCAGTTTAAAACTATTAAAAAATGTATTTTTTATTATATATAATAATATATTTTAATAAAAAATTATTTTATATTTAATAAAATTATATTTTTAATTATATTTTTATTTATTCTAAAAAATAATTAAATTATTATTTTATATTTAATAGCAAAGATAAACATATCAATTTTTAAATTATTATTATTAATTTATGACCACGATTAAAGTAAATTAAATAACAATATATAACCGCTATTTTAGATTTGTTTTATAACAGTTAATACCACCAAAAATATTTTATAATTTCTCTAAATTTCAAGCCAATAATTAGTTATACAAATTAAAATAATGAATAGAAGAATCATCACTTTCAATTTGGTCACTCAATGCTGACCCCACATCATACCATGCCAGTTATTTTTGGTAAATTATTAAAAAAAAAATGTGCAACTATACCGTTTTCATCACATTGACAAGGTACATTGCATGACTTGCATGTTGATAGAGAAGTTTAAGGTACTTGCGTAAATAGATTTTTTTTTTTAATATTTTTAATTGAATATAAATATTTTACCGTACCAAAAAATAGTTTTGAATTTAAATTTGTGACATGAAGAAATCTTTAAGGGCTAAATATATACTTACATTTCTAGGATTAACCTATTGGATGTTTGAATTAAAATTGTAAAATATTCTATACTTGAAGATTTAGAAATTATAACAATTAAGCGAAAATTAGTCATATTATCAATAATTGATTAAAAAAATAAAAAATTGATAACACATATTATTGATTATGTTAAGAATCAAATAATCACACAATCTAAAAAATAAATACGAAAAAAAATTAATATATAAATTTAACGTGATTCACCAATTTGATTACGTTTGTGATTCACCAATTTGATTACGTCCACGGTGGTTAAGATTTTTTTATTTATTTGTAAGTTTTTTAATAGAATATATTAAGATAATATTACATATTTATATGCCTAAAAATATATAAAAAGGCAAAATAGCCCTTAATAGTTCTCCCACTTGAAGACTAATCTAGACAATCCAGCCATCTTCATTCTTTATGTCAATGTATTCAATAAAAAACACCTAGTCGCAAACATCCTCCATACTACTGTAGAAGACCAATTGAGACTTTGCACAGCTCCAGCTTTCCAGCATCAACCGTTTTAGTCAACATGTCTGCTAGATTTTTAGTACCTTCATTTTTCTTCAAACACATCTCACCTTCTTCTATAAGACTGCGAGTGAAATGATATCTACGTCGGATGTGTTTTATTCTGAAATGATATAATGAGTTTTTCACTAACTGTATAACATTCTGACTATCAGTGAAAAGAACTTTGTTAAGTTGTTTCTTGCTTAACTCTTCCAAGTAATCAGTCAACTATATCATCTCCTTACCAGTTTCAACAATTGCAACATATTTAGCATCTATAAATGACATAGAGACACACTTCTGAAGTTTAGACATCCATCTCACTGTTGTCTCATCTATAGTGTAGACATACCCAGATATACTTTTGCTTTTTTCCATATCTTCACTAAGATTAGCATCAACAAAACCCTATAATACTACCTTGTCATTCCCATAATAAAGTGATGTATTAGCTGTTCCTTTCAAGTATCTCAAAAATCACTTCACAGTTTTCCAATACTCTTTCCCTAGATCTGATATATATCTGCTCACAACTCCTACTGCATGTGCCATATTAGGTCTAGTGCAGACCATAACATACATCAAACTCCGAATTGCAAAAGCATCAGGTACTTTTGCATGTGATCACACTCCATAGTTGTCTTAGGTGATTGCTCCTTTGATAATTTGAGATGGTTAGCCAAAAGTATGCTCCTAGGCTTAGCATCATCAACTTTGAACTTGGACAACACTTTCTCATTGTATTGCTCCTACGACAAATTTAGAATTCCAGTAAATCTGTCCCGAGAAATCCTCATCCCTAGAATTTGCTTTGCTGCACCTAAATCTTTCATCTCAAACTCTAATGACAATCTCCCCTTAAGATTATTGATCTCCTTTATACTTGACCTTGCAATCAACATATTATCCACATACAAGAGAAAAATAACAAAGAAGTCAATAGACTTCTTAATATAACAATATTGATCTTTTTCACTCCTGTAAAAATGTTTTTACACATAAAAGAGTCAAACTTCTTATACCACTGTCTTGGAGCCTACTTCAACTCATACAAACTCCTCTTGAGCTTGCATACCATGTGTTCCTTACCAGGAACCTCATAAATCTGTGGTTACTATATGTAGATCTCTTCCTCCAGATCCTCATGTAAAAATATTTTTTTTACATCCACCTGCTCAAGGTGCAAGTTCTCTGCTGCAATAATACTCATCAAAATGTTGTTTGTGATTAGCTTCATAACAAGAGAGAATATTTCAGTATAATTAATATATTTTTTTTGTGAATACCTCTTAACCACCAATCAAGGCTTGAACCTAATTTTACCATCAGTTTCATTCTTGATCCTGTAAATCCACTTGTTCAACAAAACTTTCTTCCCTGCAGGCAACTCAGTTAATTTCCAAGTGTCATTCTTCTCAAGTGACCATATCTCATCATCCATGACTTGCTCTCACTTGATTGAATCCTTCACCTATAAAGCCTTATCAAATGATTCTGGTTGCCCTCCATCACTCAATAACAAATAATACAAGGAAGGTGAATACCTTTCTGGTGACTTGGTAGCCCTGATAGATCTCTTCAACACTAGTACAGGTGTGACTGGCTGTTATTTTGGTTCTACAATAGTGTTTTCTAGATTCTTTTGTGGTCTTACTGCAATATCATTAGGTGAAATTTTCTACAACTCAACCTCAGCTCCCACTTCTTTTGCATCTTCAGATTGTAACCCAGACTTATTCTCATATAGGACATTCTCATCAAATGTCACATCATAATTTCTCAAGATCTTCATATTCTTGTTATCCCAAAATTTATACCCAAACTGATCCGAACCATACCCAATGAAGTAGCACTTCAAAGCTTTTGCATCAAGCTTGTCTCTCTTCTTTGGATCAATGTGAACACAGGCAGCACACCCAAAAGTCCATAAGTGAGTAAACTTGACCTCCTTACCCCACCAAATTTCTTCTGGAATCTTGAAATCCAAAGGAATTGATGGTCCTCTATTTATCAAATATATTGTTGTGCTCACTGCATTTGACCAAAGCATTTTTGGCAGCCTAGTATGTAGCCTTATGCTTCTTACTTGCTCATTCAATGTTCTATTCATCCTTTCAGCAATACCATTTTGTCTTGTCTTGCTAAAAACTATCCTGGTGCATTTGATTCCCTCATCAGTATAGAACTTCTTGAATTTTGTATAATCATACTCTCCTCCATTATCAAACCTTAGGCATTTGATCTTCAACCTAATATGATTTTCAACTTAAGCTTTCCACCTGTTAAAAGTGGCAAACACATTTGATTTGTGTTTCAAAAAGTAAACTCATACCTTCCTACTGAAGTCATCAATGAAGATAACATAGTATCTTGAACCACCAAGAGAGAAAATTGGGGATGGCCTCCACACGTCTGTATGTACTAATTCTAACCATTTTGCCTTTGGTTCACTAGTAGGCTTTGTGAAATTGACCTGTTTCTGTTTTTTCAGAGCACAACTCTCACATAGACCCATATTAACAAATTTTAACCCTTACAGATATCCCCTTCAAAGCTAGCATCTTCATCTGCTTCTCACTCATGTGTCCAAGTCTGTTGTGCCACAGACTTGAGCTTGATGTACTGTCAACTGCAGCAACCATATCTGAACACCCTACAATAGTGTATAAAGTTTCATATTCTATGCCCCGTGCTATCACCAGAACTCCTTTCACAATTTTTTAGGAACTCTCCCCGATCATTGTTCTGTAACCCGCACTGTCTAGCTGGCCAATAGAGATCAGATTCTTCTTCAAGTCAGAAATATACTTGACATCTTGCAGCTTCTACTTACCCACACCTGAGGTCTGGATACACACATCCCCTTCTAGCAATCTCTAAGGCTTTATTATCAGTAAGATATACTTTTCCATAATTTTCAAACTTAAAATTATGGAATAATTTTTTGTTCGGAGAAGAATGGAATGATGCACCCAAATCAAGTATCTATGAGTCAATCGGACTGTTCACACTAAGAATTAAAGCATCACTATTGTTATCTGCAGAATATATAAAATCATCATTTTTATGAGACTTGTTCTTTTGGCCTTTCTTCTTCTAGGGTTTAATGCAATCCTTTTTAAAGTGTCCCTTTTCACCATAGCCCCAACAAACAATCTCATTTCTTCCATGAGATTTCCCCTACTCCTTCTACTTTGATTGACCATGTTTACTATAGCCTCCCTTCAACTTACTCCTGCCCCTACTATAATACCCGGCTAGATTTCAGCATCAGAATCCTACCTTCCGGCGGAATCTCCGTTGGAATCGGGAATTCTGAAGATGCCAGAGGCTTCTAGAGGGGTAAAATGTGTTTCTAAAATATTTTCACATGATTTTTATGATTTTAAATGGAAAAAGAATTGAGTTTTGAAAAGAAAAGACCAAGGAGACATTTACCAGGTTCGGCCGCCGAAAGTGAAGTTCGGCCGCCGAACATGGGAAGGTTTCGGGAGCGCTTTTGGCCTCCGAAAGCTTTATTTGAATAAACCAAGGTTCGGCCGCCGAACATGCATGAGTTTAGGGGGCATGTTAGGCTGCCGAAGGTGGTTGACCAGGCCACCTATAAAGAGCCCTCAGATCGGAAATGGGCGAGTTTTCTCCCCATTCTCGAGCTCAGGTGAGTTTATGCCCTCCTTTGGTCGTTTTCATACTTTCTCCACCCATCCCTCAAGTTTTCATGAGTTCTACCCTTGTTTTGAAGTTTTGATCATGTATGGGATTTGACCAAGTGATAGGAGGTATGTTTGGCTTGCTACGGGTCCCGACGGCCTTAAGCCGATCTGGATCCTAGCGCCGGTGGCGGTTCGGGCCGTTACAGAGGGGTATCGATTTTCGGATCGTTACAGAGTGGTATCAGAGCCTGGGCCTCATGAGTACGGTGTGCTGAGCGAGGACGCTCAGGCCTGTAAGGGGCGTAGAAGCCGTATACAGGTGGATCAAAGGTATCCCACATCGGAAAGAGGTTAAAGGGGAGAAGGCGTTATAAGCCTATCTCAAAGAGACCCAAGTGGACGCGTTTTGGGAAGACAGGGTAGTAAATTCCTTGACCCAAAAACAAAACCGTGAGGGGAAGGACGCTGGGCGTGAACCCAAAGCGGACAATATTAATTGGTGTGGGCCCAGAGGATGTTACAATTGGTATCAGAGCCCTAGGTTCACAGTATCGGACCTATAGGGTATGGAGAGCCCTAGGTTCATATGGTCGGACCTATAGTGTGTCAGGCTCATAGATGTTCTAAAAGGTCAAGCACAATAGGAAAATCATGTCCACTAGGATAGGATGTGGAGTCCTGTCTTGTATGAATGATGATGTGAAATGCCATGATTTTATGCATATGTATTAATGTTATGCTATGTATGCATGTATGATGTAGGTTCATGTGTTTCCACCTGAACCGTATGATGCTAATGTTTGTATTATTGTGTGTTGTTCTTCAGAAGAGCTAGGATGCGAGGCTTTCGTCGATCTGTGGAATCGACTGGAGTTCCATCTGAGAGGGAAGGTATGGACACCTTTCCCCCTTCTCTGCCAAGAGCGCAGTCGTGGGGAGTCAGCAGATGGGGAACATCAAGGGACCCTGGAAGGTCTTTTGATGTGAGCAGAGAAGGAATGGCTCCAAGAAGGATGTCAACTAGTATGAGGGAAGTAGAGATGGATGTTCAGAGAAGAGATGTTAGTCTGGAGGTTAACCTGTGTGAGGAAGGTATGGGAGATTCTCAGGAGGATGCTCAGACTCAGGATTCTAGAATCTCAGGTTCAGGGGGGATTGATCCCTCCACTCTGAGTACAGCCTCCACGAAAAGTAAGAAGTGTGGCAGAGGCCTCACAAGGTCGAAGAAGAAGTTCTGGAAGAATTTGAAGGCTAGTCTGGGATTAGGTGGTGGCTCAAGCTCTGGCTCAGGCAATTCAAGATGCTTGAGGTGTGGGAGGCCACACAAGGGAGTCTGTTTGGCGAGGACGACAACATGTTTTAGATGCGGTCAGGAGGGGCACATGGTACGTGAATGTCCCACTGCGCTCAGGTTGGCTCAGTCCCAGCAAGCAGCTTCAGGTAGAGCGGCTCAGCCAGTAGCTCCAGCCATGTTTCAGGTCAGTGGTCGAGGCAGAGAGAGAGGGTCAGCCTCTTTTTCCTCAGGTTTCCGTGGAGAAGGTCCGTCAGCTCCGGCTCGGATCTTCACCCAAGCTCAGCAGGAGGCAGACACATCCAACGCAGTGGTGCCAGGTACGCTCACTTTTGAACGTTCTGATGTGTATGTTTTGTGAACCCTGGTGTTTCTCTTTCTTTAGTTGCTCTAGGAGCCGTTGAGAGGTTGAGTTGATAACTCTTGGGCTAGAGTGTCCTCTTCGGGTTAGTGGACCCAAGTATGATCCATCTGTGGCAGAGTCAGTCTGCCGGTCCAGTTCTGTGTCAGTTGAGGGTAGATGCCTTCCACCCGACTTTGAGGTCCTAGACTTGACTGTCTGGACGTCAATCGAGGGATGGACTGGTTTTCTACTCGTGGTGCTACCTTGGACTGTAGAGACAAGGTAGTCAAGTTCAGAGGACAGGGTGGGTCAGAGGCAGTATTCTGAGGGGACACAGTAGGGATGCCTAGAGGTTTGATGTCAGCCTGTCAGGTTCGTAGGGTCGTAGGAGGGGTTGTCAGAGGGTTCGAGCTCTTGTTTGAGAGTTTAGTAGTCAGGTCAGGGAACCAGCCTCAGTGCCAGTTGTAGAGAGAGAGTCTTAGATGTTGTCCCAGGCGAGCTGTCAGGTTTACCACCTGCTAGAGAGATAGAGTTTGGAAATAGAAGTGATGCCTAGCATCAGGTTCATCTCTATTCTTCTCTACAGGATGGCACCTGCAGAGTTGAGGTCGTAGTTAGAGTAGTGGTGAGATTTGGTAGATAAGGGTGTTATCCGACCTAGTGCCACACCCTAGAGTGTTCCAGTGTTGTTGTGGAAAACGAAGGATGGATCCTTGAGACTTTGTAGCGACTGTAAACAGTTGACCAAGGTCACTACCAAAGGCAGGTATTCCCATGCAGGATTGATGATCTATTGGAACAGCTAGTAGGAGCTGGTTGTTTTCCAAGATAGATCTGAAATCCGGGTACTACCTGTGAGAGTTAGAGTTAGTTATGGGTTAGCAGTGAGAAGAAGCCAGTTTAGTAAAGGTGAAGAGAGAAGAGAAAGGATCAGAGTAGCGCTTTGGAAGCGTGTTGAGTTTCAGGAGAAGGTTGGGTATTGCTAAGGTGTTTCTTTTAGTAAGGGTGATTTCCTATGGAGAAGGTCCATTCGGATTTCCGTGTTCCTGTATTATGGAAGTTCGTGTCAGATCCAAGTGAGGTTTTTTTACAGAACCAGAGGTGGAGATCTAAGGGGATCTCACCTATGTTGAGCAGTTAGTGCGGATCATGGACACATAAGTCAGGGAGTTGAGGAACAAGGAATCCTGATGGTGTAAGTCCTTTGGAATCACCACAGTATGAAAAAGTGTATTTGAAAGACCCGGGAGTTTATACTCCAACAGTACCCGTATCCCTTTTAGGAGGGAGGTTTTAAGCTTTGCTTGCTTACTTGCTTGCCTGTTTGTTTATGTTTTTATGTTATGAGTATGCGTGAGTTAGTTGTGGAACATTCGGGGAAGAACGTTCTTAAGGGGGGAAGAATGTAATGTCCGGCTAGATTTCGGCATCGGAATCCCTACCTTCCGGCGGAATCTCCATTAGAATCGGGAATTCTGAAGATGCCAGAAGCTTCTAGAGGGGTAAAATGTGTTTCTAAAATGTTTTCACATGATTTTTATGATTTTAAATGGAAAAAGAATTGAGTTTTGAAAAGAAAAGACCAAGGAGACAAGTACCAGGTTCGGCCGCCGAAAGTGAAGTTCGGCCGCCGAACATGGGAAGGTTTCGGGAGCGCTTTTGGCCTCCGAAAGCTTTATTTGAATGAACCAAGGTTCGGCCGCCGAACCTCAAGTTCGGCCGCTGAACATGCATGAGTTTAGGGGACATAGGCTGCCGAAGGTGGTTGACCAGGCCACCTATAAAGAGCCCTCAGATCGGAAATGGGCAAGTTTTCTCCCCATTCTCGAGCTCAGGTGAGTTTATGCCCTCCTTTGGTCGTTTTCATACTTTCTCCATCCATCCCTCAAGTTTTCATGAGTTCTACCCTTGTTTTGAAGTTTTGATCATGTATGGGATTTGACCAAGTGATAGGAGGTATGTTTAGCTTGCTACGGGTCCCGGCGGCCTTAAGCCGATCTTGATCCTAGCGCCGGTGGCGGTTCGAGCCGTTACAGAGGGGTATCGGTTTCCGGGTCGTTACACCTACCCTCAATATTGATTGCATTACCAAATAAATCCATGATTTCCCTTTTGTGAATGCTCTCGCTCATGATGATATCTCGAACTTTATCAAACTTTAACTTCTTAGACCCACGTGAATTGCTAATTGTAGAAATAGTAGTATGCCATGACTCGGGTAGAGAGGACAATAAAATTAAGGCTCTAATATCATCATCAAAATTAATCTTGACAGAGCTTAATTGACTGATGATCATGTTAAATTCATTAATATGATCCGTGATAGATTCACTTTCAGAGATCTCCAAATTAAACAAACAATGCATCAAATATATCTTGTTAACGGCTGATGGTTTCTCATACATGTTCACCATAGCCGGCAACAATCCTACAGTCGTTGTCTTCTTAACTATATTGAAGGCAATATTTCTTGCCAATGTCAAATGGATCAACCCTAATGCCTTCCAATCCTTTAGATTTCAAACCTCTTATTTCATAGTTCTTGGCTTCTCCCCTAACAGGGCTTTATGGAGGTTATTTTGATACAAATAATCTTCAATCTGCATCTTTTAGAAATCAAAATTGGTTCCTTCGAACCTTCAGGCTTTCCGTGATCTTTTCAAATTATTGTGATATGAATCAAAAGCTCTGATACCAGTTATTAAGAATCAAAAAATTACACAATCTAAAAAATAAGCGCGAAAAGAAATCAACACACAGATTTAACGTTGTTCATTAATTTGACTATATTTATGGCGGCTAGGATTTTCTTTATTTCTTTATGAGTTTTTGAATAGAATAGTTTCTGGCTTCTCCATAACAGGGCTTTATGGAGGTTATTTTGATACAAATAATCTTCAATCTGCATCTTTTAGAAATCAAAATTGGTTCCTTCGAATCTTCATGATTTTCGTGATCTTTTCAAATTATTGTGATATGAATTAAAAGCTCTGATACCAGTTATTAAGAATCGAAAAATCACACAATCTAAAAAATAAGCACAAAAAGAAATCAATACACAAATTTAATGTGGTTCATTAATTTGACTATATTTATGGCGGCTAGGATTTTCTTTATTTCTTTGTGAGTTTTCGAATAGAATACACTAGGAGAATATTATATATTTATATGCGCATGAAAATATAAAAAGACAAAATAACCCTTAAAAAATTTACGACCGTGGGGTATGGTGTACAGTCCATAATATATCATTACGCTCTATATCTTAACAGATTGTACTCTAAATTTTACTAATTGTGCTCAGAATTTTTATAAATGACATTCAATAGATTATAACTTTAGTTTAGGTGTTCAACAGATTAATATGAAATAATATAGAGATGTAAGTATATATTTGACCAATTAATATTCAAATTAATCCTTTAAGAAGGGATTAATTATTAAAATAATCAATGATAATGACATTGAAGGCATATCTCAGATAATATATTGATTGCCTGTGAATTGCTTCATAGTTTGAAATTGAGAAAGAGAGGAACAATTTTGAGATAGCACTAATGTTAGATATAAATAAGCAAAGCTTATGAATGCATTGAATAGGGTTTCCTCCGCCATATGCTTTTTATCTTTAGTTTTCATCACACATGGATTGAATGGATTATGGAATGTGGAGACTAATGGTCACCGCTCTAGCTTTATCACTTCTTCTAGAGGACTATGACAAGGAAGTTTTCTCCCTATCTCTTCCGCTTTTGTGCGGAAGGTCCTTCCCATGCAATCAAGAATTTCCCACGGCAAGGACTTTCGGTCTCCAAAAGGGGCCTAGTTGTTTCACATATGCTCTTTGCAGATGACTTTATTATTTTCTATAAGAAAACTATTGAAGAAAGCTGGTGTTATATTGCTCTTATACTCAACAATCAATGGACAACCAATTAATTTAAGCAAGTCAACCATTATGTTCAGCCCCAACACATCGATACACCTCTAGCAACAAATTTCTTCTCTTCTAAGAATCAATAATATGGAGGTTCATGAATCTTTCTTAGGTCTTCCTACTAGTATCCCTCACACAAAACAAAAGATTTTCTCTTTCATTAAAGAGAGAATTGAATTGAACATAAGGTTTCTAGTTGGAAAGAGAAGTTGTTGTCTAAAGATAGGAAATAGGTATTAATTATAGTCACCACCTCTATTATACTTGTGTTCGCTATGTCATGCTTTCGGCTTCCTTCCTCCTTCTATAATAAAATCAATCCAATTGTCTCAAACTTTAATTAGGGTAGTAATAATGAAGAAAGGAGGATTCATTAGGTATCTTAGGCTAACATGTGCAACTTCAAACATAATGGTGCTGTGGATTTTAAGGATATGATATCTTTTAATAGAGCATTGCTAGCCAAACAAGCTTAGAGAGTTATGTCCAAGCCATTTTGCCTTTTTGGCTAGGATTTTAAATTCCCCTTCTCTTCCCTTCTACAAGCAAAGCAAGGTAGTAGACCATCCTGGGGATGGCAATGTTTGTTATGGGGGCATAATTTGCTTCAAAAAGGGATAAAATGGCATGTCAGGAGTGGTCAATCGATTCTTTGAAAATTAAAAGTGTGGGTACAAGCCTCTATCCTTTTGTGTCCGAAACTTGACATGATCATCAGAATGAGGTTAACTAGGTGTGCCAACTACTGGATCAGAATTCGAGTTCTTGGAACATGTCAAGGTTAGTGGCAAACTTCGTTTCTGAGAATGTGAAACACATTTTCTCCATCCATGTTAGTATTCATGCAAGAGAGGATAAGTTAGTATTACATTGGGAGGCTCATGGGGAATACACTGTTACATATGGATACAGAATTGCAAGGGGATCCAAGCACCACCAAAAGGTCCATTCCCATGGTGATACTAGTCTGAATGCCCAGCAAGGGCTCCTCTCCTTTTGGAAGAATTTCAGGAGAAATGATTTGCCTAGAAAAATTAAGATTTTCTTGTGGAATCTATGTCTATAAAATTTGCCATGTAAAACTATTCTTCACTACCGTATGCAACATATCCATCCTCTTTATGCCTTATGTGGAGAAATGGAATCCTTATACCACTTGTTTTTTGCTTATCCATATGCCTCTACAATTTGGTTTGCCTCCCTTCTATGTTTTAGATCTTCCTTCCTAACTTAAAGTAACATGAAGGCTTGTTGGTCTACCTTATGCTCATTCATTAATGACCATCCAAATAGGGCAACACTAATTCAATTAGCTGGTTTTATTTTGTGGCACATCTAGAAGAATCGTAATTCTTTTTACTTTAATAAGCAATAAAGATTAGCACAGGAGGTAATTAAAACAACAATACAGCCTCAGAAGGATTTCATATCTACCAAATCCCCAGTCATCATTGAGTTATTTCCTTTGAATCCTCTTTCACAAAGATGGTTCCCTCTACTGCAAGATTGCTAGAAATTCAATTTTGATATAACTATTAATAGAGATAGTTCTGATGGTGCTTCAACAGTAGCCAAACGGGATTCTCAAGGCATATTTCCTTTTGGTGCTATCGTCTTGTGTAGGGAAGTTATTCTTCTTGCTCTAAATAAAGGTTTTACATAGGTCATCATAGAAGGTGACTCTAAGTTGGTCATTGATGCTTGCAATGAGTACTTGATATTTCTTTTTCTTTTGTTAAGTGCAATGCTAAATCAAACAACTCATACTCTAGTTAAAAAATAACTTGTAATACCCGGCTAGACTCCGGTGTCGGAATTTCAACCTTCTGGCGGAATCTCCGTTGGAATCCGAAATTTTCGAGTACCGGAACCTCTAGAAGGGTAATATGTGTTTTTATAAAAAGAATTTTCTGGTTTTATTGTTGTTTTTGAGCTAAAAATGTTAAAAGAAAAGAAAAATGAGTTTTGGAGGAAAGCCCAAGTTCGGCCGCCGAACATGGGGCAGTTGCGTAAGATCTTTTGGCCCTCGAAGGTGGTCTGGCCAGCCACCTATAAAAGGCCCCTTGTCCGAAAATGGGCGAGCTTTCTCTCTCTATTTTCGGGCTAAGGTGAGTTTTGCCCTCCCATGATTGATTTTATGTTTTACCTCAAATCCTTCAAAGTTTTTATGAGTTTTTACCTTGTTTTGAATATTTTTAAGCTTAGATCAAAGTTTTGAAGCTTTGGGACCTCTGGAGCTCGTTTCCTCCACATCTCCAAGTTCGGGTCACGCCTACCTTCGATCTTCAAGAGATAAGTATAGATCCATACCTTTTTCATGTCCTAAGTAAGTTTTAAAAAGGGGTTAAGGGTATATAATGCATGTTTTGATTAGATCTAAAACGTTAGGGTTTATGTAAGTTTAATGAGGATTATATGTTTCTATATGTTGTTTGTTGGGATTTAGACTAGTTTTATACCCCTTATGTATGTTAAAGCGTGTATGCATATTTTAGAATAGTTGGATAGGTGTTTTGGAGAGTTTTTGTGGCTTGGGCATGATGGCAGAATCAGGTTCTGTCACCCAGGAAGACCCAGGTTCAGCCGCCGAAGCAGGGTTCGGCCGCCAAACCTGCTAGGGGAGGCAGTTTTGGCCGCCTAAACTCACCCCCGAAAGATGGACTTTCGGATCTGTGGGGGAGTTTCGACCGCCGAACCTACCCCCGAAGGTTAGTGACTTTCGGATCTGTGAAGACCTTCGGCCGCCGAACCTGCCCCTGAAAGTGCCTGACTTTCGGATCTATAGGGGTTTTCGGCCACCGAACCTGCCGCCGAAAGTCCTCTGCCCAGCCTTCCCTTGCTAGTTTTCTATGCATGTTTTATGATGTTTTAAACGGATTTTTGGGGAGATGTTTAGTGTCATGTTAGAGTGTGTTTGGTCCCTCATTTGAGTCCATCTGTGTAGGATCGGACCAGAGGAACCGAGGAGACTAGCAGTGAGTTAGCTCTTCCAGAGTCAGCCAGAGATGAGTAAAACTAAACTATTTTACTGTTTTCAAGTAATTAAACTTTTGAGCATGTTCATGCATCACGAATGCCATGATTATAGGTTGTTGCATTAGAATTCACGAATATATTGCATTGCATAATTTTACTGTTGATGTGGATGAATACCGGATGACCCACTAGCCCTCGATATGTTATGATATGATATGATATGGAAGTCCATGTCGAGACCCATTCTACGTGTAACGACCCGAAAATCGGACCTGTAACATCCTCAAATCCATAGCTAGAGTAGTGCCATCACAAGGTAGGGTTAGGCTATTTTACAACTAGAATAAGTGGCATTAGGGGAGGTGCTAGCTTAACTCTAAGCTGCTAATAATTGAATCATAGAAAACTCAAATAAAGAAACAGACATATCCAGAAATGAAGTAGCCAGTTTGATTAGTGAGTCGGGAACGAGTCACTTTTGGGAGGTGCTTAGGGTTTCCCGACGTGCTTGCTTGAGGTGCTTGTTTAAATCCGTCATGCTTGCTTAAGTGAAAAGGACTTCTAAAAGGCTAAATATATGGTTTAGTAGGTCAATCTATGATTCTTGAAAGTTTAAAAACTAAATTGAAACATGGTAAAGAGTTTAGTAGGTTAAAGTGTAAATATGGAAAGTTAAAACATAAAATTAAGTTTATTTCCATGTGTCACCTAACTAAGGAAAGGAGAAATGATAAAGCAAAATGAAAAAGGGATTATCTTCTCCACCATTTCACTTTGCCATAGCTCCCACCATTGAAAACCAAAACTTTATTTTGTCTTCCTTCCATCAAAGCCAAGCTAAATCTCACCCAATCAACTTCTTGCTTTAATTAAAATTTATCCTAAGACCAAGAGCTAAAGGAACAGCCATATATTGAAGGGATTGAAGAAGAAAAGTTTAGGGTTCCATATGCACCAAGTTTGAAAATCAAAGGTAAGCTTACAAAAGTGTAGGAAATAACATCTTCTCATTTCTTCATGCATGAATTTGAATTATAAAGCTTTAATTTAAAACTTATTCAATCATTTTCTAAGACATAAATTGACCTAGGTGAAGGAACATCAAAGGGAAAGGAGATAGCTAGAGAATAGAATAGGAAAAGAAAGAGGAATTCAAGAAAGGTTTGGTGTTTGAATGATTTTCTGTTTTCCTAGAATTTTATCATTAATATATGAAGTTGGGAATTGATTTTACTTGCTGGAAATGTTGTTTTGATTGTATAAATATTTTATATAAATGTTAAAGTGGTGTTTGAAAGGCTTAGAGTAAAGAAAATTTAACATGAGAGCTAAAAGTGCAAACCTGGCAGAATAGGTTGTAACAGGGCAGCTTATATTGACAACTTCATAACTTATTATGTATTTATTAAAATTAGACCTAAAATATACCAAATAAAAGCTGAGATAAAGATCTAAAATTTTCATGAATTAACCAAATTCTGAGTCTATAGGTAAGATGATGAAAATTTCAAGTGAACCTAAACTGGACACAAAGTTAGTGCATTCGGAACAGTGTGTATTGATTGTACCATAATGAATTATGTACTCAGTGAAATTTATTAACACAAGTGCCAAATGAATCTTAAGAAACATATCTAAAACTTTATAGAAGACACTTAAGCTTGAATTTGTATGAAAATACATGAATCTGATATGTTTTGTGATACTATAAACAGGTACCAATACTGGACTGTTTAATATCTTATTGAGCAGTTTGTAAAGAAAAATTCATAACTTAAGTTAGAGTGTTCAGAATTGCATGAACCATACCTTGTTGGAAAGGTAAGACATAAATGTAAATTTGTTATGAGAAATGGAAGTCAAATTGTAACTCTAATCTACTTGAAAAGTTTATGCAATATAAGGCAGAATGCAGTTTTCTCAAATTGGAAGGCAGAATGCAGTTTTCTCAAATTGGAATGCTATGTTGATAAAGTTTTGCACTATTTTCCATGAATTTCTCATCTTGTTGACTTTGACATATGATATGTGTATTTTGGAAATGAATTCAAATAGTTTCAAATGATGTGCATTTACATTGAATTAATGATACTTGGCCCTGGTAAACGTAATAGGAGTCGAGGTTAGCTTAAAGGTATGACATGCCATATAAACATACAGAGTTCGCAGTACTGCTACCGATACATGATCTATATTTGAGGTTACATATCAGGTACCTCATAAGTACGGCCACAAAGCCCTGCTATCACATTTTTGGCCTTTGAGCCTACCGTTCGGCACCCTGTGCCTACCGTTATAATTCCTTATCTACCTAGTCGACCCTACTATGTGGTTATAAGGGCTAAGGACCTAATTAAGGTTGATACTTGTTTTGTGAAATTATCAGTGAATATTAACAACTTTTGATTAGCTTGAAATTGTTTACTTGATTATCTGTATAAGTGAACTTGTTTGCTTTATTTTGTTATTTGTTTTCTATCACCCACTGAGCATTACCTCAGCGTGTTGGTTCTTATCTCACGCAGGTTGTAGATAAAGTAGATACGCGAAGTTCATCAGAGGTCTACATCAGATATCAAAGCCATTATCATAGCTGGTTGTTTTAAGTCTCTGAGTCATAGTACATTTATATTTTGGCATGTACATTTTTAATAGAGTGAGTTGTAAACGAGTATGTAAATCAAGGAATAGTAAGATATCAAATGCCAGTTGTTAGTGTAATTATCAATGTGATTTTCATATGTATTACAGGTTAAAGTGCTTATGAAATAGAGGAAATTCTGCCAAAATAAATTTCGGTTTAAAATCTCACAGTTACTTTATTCACCTTATAAAAATTGCTCGGACTACCTAAAACTTGGTATTTACAGATAAAGAAAATTGTTTAGTCTGGATATATCAAAAGAGGCATAGTTTGTGATATTCCTTGCTCTGTCTACACTTTGATAGGGTAAGGGGTGTTACAATTAGTGGTATCAGAGCAAAGGTTTAGGTGGTTCTAGGTCATAGTATGTATGTGTATATGCATAGTATATGTACATGCCAAAATGAGTTATAGCTATGATATGGTTCTGATGTAAATCTCTTTCTTTATGTCTTTAGGTCTGATAGAAGATGTTATCTGAGTCACAGAGAGCAATAGATGAAGAGGTAGAGAGTCATGCTCCCTCTGAGGCAGCTGCACCTGCTGCTACTCCTCCACCTGTTGCTGCTGGCGGACCAGGGCAGGATGCATTGTTTCAGCAAATAGCTGAGTTGCTTAGGAGGGTTACCCAAAATGTGCCAGAGGTACCACCACAACCACCTGTAGCAGTTGAAGTTCCCCCACCTGTTGTAGCCCAGGCACAATCTAGGCCTCCAATAGAAAAACTCAGAAAATATGGTGCTATAGAGTTTAGGAGTAAAAAGGAAGATGATCCTTCAGCTGCAGAATTCTGGCTAGAAAGTACAGAAAGGGTTTTACAGCAGCTATAGTGTTCACCAGCATAGATCTTAATGTGTGCAGTATCATTGCTAAAGGATGAAGCCTATAGATGGTGGACAACATTAACACAGATGGTTCGACTAGAGCGGCAGACTTGGAAATTCTTTTTGGCAAAGTTTAAGAAGAAATATGTTGGGGCCTTATATATAGAGGAGAGAAGAAGGGAATTCTTATATCTCAGACAGGGCAGGCTTACAGTAACAGAGTATGAGCGAGAATTTGTCCGACTTAGTAAGTATGCCACAGAGATAGTTCCTACAGAGGAAGAGAGATGTAAACGCTTTGAGCAAGGATTACATGCTGATATCAGGATGTACCTCACAGCTATGCATATCAGGGAACTTTCAGTTTTAGTAGAGACAGCCCACAGCCTGGAGTGAATTAAAGAAGAAGAGCAAAGTAGAAAGCATAAAGGGCAGCAGAAGAGGAGCCAGAGCCAGTATCAGGGACAGTCCTTTGCATCACAGACAACTAGTAAGAGACAGAGGGAATTTCAGTAGACAGGGCAGAGAGGGCCGCCTAGGCAGATTCAGAGACCTGGGCAGAGTTCAGTAGTGAGGTCTGGACAGCAAACTACCTCAGTATCTAGTACAGGAGGACCAGGTAGAGGGTTGCCACCAGTATGTGAGCATTGTGGCAGGAGACATGGCGGAGTATGCAGGAGATTAACTGGGGCTTGCTACTTATGTGGAAGCTCAAACCACTTTATGAGGGATTGTCCTAGAGGCCAGTCAGTGCAGCCTATGCAAACAGAGAGATCTATGCCGACAGGGTCTAGAGGCAAAGGTAGAGGTAGAGGTGAATCTAGTAACGCTCAGAGTCACAGAGTATCAGAGACAATAGACAGACCAGACACTAGAGCACCTGCCAGGGCATATGCTATTCGTGCAAATGAAGACCAAGACAAACCAGATGTTATAGCTGGTAAATTTTCTATCTTTGGCAAATATGTTTATGCATTAATTGATCCTGGTTCCACACATTCATACATCAGCATACCCATCAGTAATTTGAAGGGAATTCAAGTAGAACCCTTAGAACATGACATAGCAGTGACCAATCCCTTAGGAAATCTTGTGATTGTGAATAGAGTTTATAGAGATTGTCCTATATGTATGCAAGGTCATACCTTTTTAGGTGATTTGATAGAGTTACCTTTTAGAGAGTTTGATGTGATTTTGGGTATGGATTGGTTGTCTAGACATCATGTCATAGTTGACTGTAAGTTAAAGCGAGTCACACTCAAAACATCAGAGGGTTCTGAGGTTATAGTTGTGGGTGAGAGGTCAGATTACCTCTCTAATGTCATATCTGCCACTACAGCTAGGAGGTTGATTAGAAAAGGCTGTACAGCCTATCTAGCTAGTATGATTAAAACTAAGAAGAAAGGTCCAAGTGTGTCAAACCTACCCACAGTATGTCATTTTCTAGATGTATTTCCTGAAGAGTTGCCAGGGTTACCTCCAGAAAGGGAAGTGGATTTTGCTATAGAAGTTGTAACAGGTACCGCACCTATTTCAATTGCTCCTTACAGAATGGCTCCTACAGAATTAAAAGAGTTGAAAATACAGTTACAAGAGTTACTTGATAAGGGCTTTATTCGACCTAGTGTTTCACCATGGGGTGCACCAGTGTTATTTGTAAAAAAGAAAGATGGATCTCTTCGGTTGTGCATTGATTACAGATAGTTGAATAAGGTAACTATAAAGAATAAATATCCACTGCCCAGAATAGATGATTTGTTTGATCAGTTAAAAGGGGCCAGCATTTTCTCTAAGATAGATTTGAGATCGGGCTACCATCAGTTGTGAGTTAAAGGGGCAGATGTGCCTAAGACTGCATTCAGGACACGATATGGACACTATGAGTTCCTGGTTATGCCATTCGGGTTAACAAATGCACTACATCATTCATGGATATGATGAACCGTATCTTCCATCCATATTTAGACCAGTTTGTTGTAGTATTCATTGATGATATTCTGGTATACTCTAAAACTAAGGAAGACCATGACAGGCATCTGAGGGTAGTATTGCAGACTCTGAGGGAAAAGCAACTTTCTGCTAAGTTCAGTAAATGTGATTTTTGGCTCAATGAAGTAACATTTTTGGGACATGTTGTATCAGCAGAGGGAATCAGATGGACCCACAGAAGATTAAAGTTGTTCTGGAATGGAAGCCACCAAAGAATGTTGCAGAGATCAGGAGTTTCTTGGGTCTAGCTGGGTACTATAGATGGTTTGTGAAAGGGTTTTCACTTATAGCAGCTCCATTGACTAAATTATTACATAAGAATGTTAAGTATGTTTGGGATGATAGATGTCAGGCAAGCTTTGACAGATTGAAGACTATGCTCACCGAAGCACCTGTACTTACACAACCTGTTTCTGGTAAGGAATTTGTGATATATAGTGATGCTTCTCACAATGGACTTGGATGTGTTTTGATGCAAGAAGGTAAAGTGATTGCCTATGCTTCTAGACAACTGAAGCCACATGAGAAGAACTATACTACTCATGATCTAGAGCTGGCTGCCATAGTTTTTGCACTAAAGATATGGAGGCATTACTTATATGGTGAGAAATGTTACATCTATACAGATCATAAAAGTCTAAAATATTTACCCACACAGAAGGAGCTAAACTTGAGACAGAGGAAATGGCTGGAGTTACTAAACGATTATGATTGCATTATAGATTATCAGCCAGGCAAAGCTAATCTCGTAGCAGATGCACTCAGCAGGAAATCCTTATTTGCATTAAGAGCAATGAATGCACGATTGACTATGGCAAATGATGGAGCTATCATAGCAGAATTGAAAGTTAGACCCAGCTTACTACAACAGATTAAAGAAGCACAGAAAGAAGATACAGAGATAGCTTTATGGACTAGAAAAGTACAAGAGGGGAAGAAGCAGAAGCATGTGATAAGTGATGATGGCTACTTGTACTATGGTAATAGAATATGTGTACCTAATGCTGGAGAGCTGAAACAGAGGATTCTTACAGAGGCACACAACAGTCCATATGTTATGCATCCAGGTAGCACTAAGATGTATCAAGATTTGCAGCCTATTGCTATACCAGAATGGAAATATGATAGAATTACCATGGATTTTGTGACAGGATTGCCACTCACACCAAGGAAGAAAGATGCCATCTGGGTAATAGTTGACAAGTTAACTAAATCAGCGCATTTCTTACCAATCAGAATGGATTATACATTAGAAAAGTATGCAGAATTGTACATTAATTACTACATAGTGTTCCTATCTCTATCATATCAGACAGAGATCCAAGATTCACATCCAGATTCTGAGAAAAACTACATGAAGCTTTACGGACAAGATTGAATTTTAGTACAGCTTTTCATCCTCAGACAGATGGCCAGTCAGAGAGAGTGATTCAAGTTTTGGAAGATATGCTCAGAAGTTGTGTAATTGAATTTGAAGGAAGCTGGGAAAGATATCTCCCACTAGTAGAATTTGCTTACAACAACAGTTATCAGGCTAGTATTAAAATGGCTCCCTATGAAGCATTGTATGGCAGAAAATATAGAACCCCATTATGCTGGACAGAACTTAGTGAAGCTAAACTTGTAGGTCCAGACTTGATAAGACAGACCGAGGAGAAAGTGAAAATTTTCAAAGAAAGATTGAAAGCTGCAACAGATAGGCAAAAATCCTATGCAGATTTGAAAAGAAAAGATATAGAATTTGTTGTTGGGGACAAAGTGTTTCTAAAAGTTTCTCCGTGGAAGAAAGTGCTAAGATTTGGCAAGAAAGGTAAGCTAAGCCCTCGGTTTATTGGTCCATATGAAATAGTTGAGCGTGTGGGTCCAGTAGCCTACAGGCTAGCTTTACCTCCAGAGTTAGACAGAATACACAATGTCTTCCATATATCCATGTTAAGAAGATACAGATCTGACCCGTCACATGTCATTTCAGCAGAAACCATTGATGTACAAGCTGATTTAACTTATGAAGAAGAACTAGTGAAAATTTTAGCAAGGGAAATGAAAGAGTTAAGAAATAAGAAGATTCCCTTAGTGAAAGTGTTGTGGAGAAATCACAAGGCAGAAGAAGTTACATGGGAGAGTGAAGAAGTGATGAAGCAACAATATCCACAGCTGTTCAAAGCAGGTAAAATTTCGAGGACGAAATTTCGTAAGAGGGGAAGAGTTGTAACATCCTTAAATCCATAGCTAGAGTAGTGCCATCACAAGGTAGGGTTAGGCTATTTTACAACTAGAGTAAGTGGCATTAGGAGAGGTGCTAGCTTAACTCTAAGCTGCTAATAATTGAATCATAGAAAACTCAAATAAAGAAACGAACATATCCAGAAATGAAGTAGCTAGTGTGATTAGTGAGTCGGGAACGAGTCACTTTTGGGAGGTGCTTAGGGTTTCCCGACGTGCTTGCTTGAGGTGCTTGTTTAAATCCGTCATGCTTGCTTAAGTGAAAAGGACTTCTAAAAGGCTAAATATATGGTTTAGTAGGTCAATCTATGATTCTTGAAAGTTTAAAAACTAAATTGAAACATGGTAAAGAGTTTAGTAGGTTAAAGTGTAAATATGGAAAGTTAAAACATAAAATTAAGTTTATTTCCATGTGTCACCTAACTAAGGAAAGGAGAAATGATAAAGCAAAATGAAAAAGGGATTATCTTCTCCACCATTTCACTTTGCCATAGCTCCCACCATTGAAAACCAAAACTTTATTTTGTCTTCCTTCCATCAAAGCCAAGCTAAATCTCACCCAATCAACTTCTTGCTTTAATTAAAATTTATCCTAAGACCAAGAGCTAAAGGAACAGCCATATATTGAAGGGATTGAAGAAGAAAAGTTTAGGGTTCCATATGCACCAAGTTTGAAAATCAAAGGTAAGCTTACAAAAGTGTAGGAAATAACATCTTCTCATTTCTTCATGCATGAATTTGAATTATAAAGCTTTAATTTAAAACTTATTCAATCATTTTCTAAGACATAAATTGACCTAGGTGAAGGAACATCAAAGGGAAAGGAGATAGCTAGAGAATAGAATAGGAAAAGAAAGAGGAATTCAAGAAAGGTTTGGTGTTTGAATGATTTTCTGTTTTCCTAGAATTTTATCATTAATATATGAAGTTGGGAATTGATTTTACTTGCTGGAAATGTTGTTTTGATTGTATAAATATTTTATATAAATGTTAAAGTGGTGTTTGAAAGGCTTAGAGTAAAGAAAATTTAACATGAGAGCTAAAAGTGCAAACCTGGCAGAATAGGTTGTAACAGGGCAGCTTATATTGACAACTTCATAACTTATTATGTATTTATTAAAATTAGACCTAAAATATACCAAATAAAAGCTGAGATAAAGATCTAAAATTTTCATGAATTAACCAAATTCTGAGTCTATAGGTAAGATGATGAAAATTTCAAGTGAACCTAAACTGGACACAAAGTTAGTGCATTTGGAACAGTGTGTATTGATTGTACCATAATTAATTATGTACTCAGTGAAATTTATTTAAACAAGTGCCAAATGAATCTTAAGAAATATACCTAAAACTTTATAGAAGACACTTAAGCTTAAATTTGTATGAAAATGCATGAATCTGATATGTTTTGTGATACTATAAACAGGTACCAATACTGGACTGTTTAATATCTTATTGAGCAGCTTGTAAAGAAAAATTCATAACTTAAGTTAGAGTATTCAGAATTGCATGAACCATACCTTGTTGGAAAGATAAGACATAAATGTACATTTGTTATAAGAAACTGAAGTCAAATTGCAACTCTAAGCTACTTAAAAAGTTTATGCAATATAAGGCAGAATGCAGTTTTCTCAAATTGGAAGGCAGAATGCAGTTTTCTCAAATTGGAATGCTATGTTGACAAAGTTTTGCACCATTTGCCATGAATTTCTCATCTTGTTGACTTTGACATATGATATGTGTATTTTGGAAATGAATTCAAATAGCTTCAAATGATGTGCATTTATATTGAATTAATGATACTTGGCCCTGGTAAACGTAATAGGAGTCGAGGTTAGCTTAAGGGTATGGCATGCCATATAAACATACAGAGTTCACAGTACTGCTACCGATATGATAGAGCATATTTTAGTCCACATTATCATTATCTTATTGATATTTATTTGCACCTATTCTATCTAATTTTGTGGTTTTAATCATGTTTTGCAAATATTAGGTGTAAAGAAACAATTTGAAGAAAATGCTCTTAAAAGTGCCAAAGAATGCCCAAAAACAGCCACTTTCGGAAGCACTTTCGGAAGCCAAAACTCAACCACTTTCAGAAGCACCTTTGGAAGCACTTTCGGAAGCCGAAAGTCACCCACTTTAGGGGGCACTTTCGGCGGCCTAAAATCAAGTCCAGAGGCGAAAGTCACCGACCTTCGGGGGCACCTTCGGCCGCCGAACCTTAGCTCCAGAGACGAAAGTCCTGTCCCCGAAACTTAACTTAGGCGGCCGAACATGCCCCCGAACATGCTCTTCCCTATTCAATGAGCCAAATCTTGAAGATCACATATTTCCTACATAGTGCCATGCTCATTCAAAATTCAAATCAAGGCTCCACCTTCCTCTTTAGTGCATAAATCTTCTTGGACACACCTTGGACATCAATTAAAAGACCAAAAAGGGCTTACAACTCCACACATGCACAAAGGAGACTCAAGGGCACTATGGGGCAATCACTCAAATATACATGGACACTAAAAAGGAAAAAGGCAGCCTCTCAAGATCTATTTAAAGGCCTCAAGAAGACCAAGAATCATCATCTTTTATCAAGGGATTGATCAAGGCTCTCCAAAGGCTCCTCCACCTTAGTTCTTCATCTTTTCTTCTTCTTTTCTTCTATTTTCTGTTTTGGTTCAGCCATGAGTGGCTGAAACCCTTTTTCTAGTTGAAGTTTGGTTGAAACTAAGGTTGTTTAAAAGGTTGTGAGATCTGAACATAAAGTGTTTGCTTTTGATTTATTCAATATTCATGCAATTGTGCTTAATTATAAAGATTGCTTTGTTGTTTTGATCAAATTGGCCACTTGATTCTTGATTGCAAAGTTAATTGATTATTGATTGGGATATTTGTTAGTCCGTAATTGCTGGAAATATTCTGATCTAAGAACACTTGGTGTAAAAACTAAGAAATTGCATGATATAGCAACATCTCATGTAATACCCGGCTAGACTCCGGTATCAGAATTCCTACCGTCCGGTGGAATCTCGGATGTCGGAAGCCTCTAGTAGGGTAGAAACATGTTTTCATAAAATGTTTTAAGGTATTTCATGGTTTTAAGTATGAAAATTAAATGAGTTTTTGCATGAAAAGTCTTTGGAGGAAAACCCAGGTTCGGCCGCCGAACATGCATGCGTTTTGGAGGCACGTTAGGCCCCCGAAAGCATGAGTGAGGGAAGTCCAGGTTCGGCCGCCGAAAGTCAAGTTCGGCCGCCGAAAGTCAAGTTCGGCCGCCGAAAGTCAAGTTCGGCTGCCGAACATGGCATGCATGCGGAGGCACTTTCGGCCCCCGAACGTGGCCTGGCCAGCCACCTATAAAAGGGTCCCTTAGGTCCGCACGGGCGAGCTTTTTCTCCCCCGTTGTCGGCCAAGGTGAGTCTCCGCCACCCCTCCCTCGATCTTGAGTGTTTTCCTTAGATCTTCCATGATTTTCACGAGTTTTAACTTCTGTTTGAAGATCTGTGAGTAAAGAGCAAGTTTTGGGTACTTGGAGGTTCAAAGAGCTCAATCTCTCCATCTCCAAGCTAGGATCGCCTTTCCTCTCGTTTCTTCAAGAGGTAAGCTCGGATCCACCCTTGTTATGTGTTTTAAACAAGCATTAAGTTGTTTTATGGGTAGAGATGCATGTTTAGGCTCGTTGATGAGTTTATGGGTTTTGATGTTTTGATGAACAATGTATGTTGATTTGTGTTGTCCTTGTGTGTTGTAGTTGGGGTTTAAGTTAGTTTGAGGCCCCTAGGAACCATTGTATGTATTTTTGCATGTTTTGGTTGAGTTTATGCATGATTTGAGAGTTGGGAGGCAAATGTGCATAGAGGAGCCAAAGTTTCTGCCCTTTGGCAGAAACCAGGTTCGGCAGCCGAAGGCACTTTCGGCCGCCGAACATGGCTGGTGAGGCAGGCCTTTCGGCTGCCGAAGTTGCCCCCGAAAGGAGACTTTCGTCTCTGTCTGGGACTTTCGGCCGCCGAAGGTGCCGCCGAACATGCATGAGTTTCGTCTCTGTCTGGGAGTTTCGGCCGCCGAAGGTGCCGCCGAACCTGCCTGACTTTAGGCTCTGGAGGGACTTTCGGCCGCCGAACCTGCCGCCGAAAGTGCCCTATTCAGCCATTTCTTGCATGTTTTTATGTGATGTTTTCATGATGTTATAGGGGGTTTTTGGGGAGTATATTAGAGTTATGTTTATGTATGTTTGGTCCCTCATTGGAGTCCACCTGTGTAGGTTCGGACCCGAGGAACCGAGGACCCCAGCAGTGAGCCAGCTGCTACAGAGTTTGTCAGAGCTAGCCAGAGGTGAGTGGAATAAACCTTAAGTTTTAAAATAAATGAAATATGAAATTTGAGCATGATCCATGCATCATGAATGCCATGAGATATAGTAGGTTGTTTGCATTAGTATTCACGAATATGTTGCATTGCATTTATGATGTTGATGTGGATTGGTCATTGGATGATCCTTAGTCCTCATATGATATGATGATGCTACGGCATGAGATATGGTATGGAAGTCCAGGTTGTACCCATTCTACGTCCCTGGCACAGTTGGACTGTATGATATGTTATGTTAAGGGAAAGACCGGTTGTACCCATTCTACGTCCCGGCACAGTTGGACTATGTAGAGGACTATTGGTGACAATACCATCCGAGACGTGATTTGTTGTGATGTGTTGCATTACATAATGGCATAAAATTTTAATATATGTTTTCTCTATTCTGCTCACTGGGCTTTGTAGCTCACCCCTCTCCCCTAACCCCAGATGTGCAGGTACAGGGTAGACCAGGAGGTTAGCCAGAGATATGAAGAGTGTATGTAATAGTTAGTTTGTGGACATGACAGTTGTATTATGATTTAATGTAAGAAATTTCAGTATATTATAGTTATGTTATGTGTAATAATATTGAGGATTCGATATTGTTCTTGACATCATGTATTGAGGTATCCCTTTTTTTTTTTACATGATCAAAATGTTTTAAAATGTTATGGAAGCCAACTCATCTCATGATGTATTTTCCCATTGAGGCATTGTTGAGGTCCCACAGAGGGATCATAATTATGATTATGACTATGTACAGTATATGTTCAGGTTGAGTTGGATGTTTGAAAGAAAGGTTTTAAATTTTTATGTATATTCTTGATCATGTATGGGATTAAACAGGTTTCCAGGATGTATGTTTGGCTTGCTACGGGTCCCGGCGGCCTTAAGTCGACCCGGATCCTAGCGCCGGTAGCGGTCCGATTTTCGGGTCGTTACAGAATGGTATCAGAGCCCTAGGTTCATAGGATCGGACCTAGAGTGTCGGGCTCATAGAGGTTATAGAAGGTCAAGCACAATAGGAAAGGTCATGTCCACTAGGATAGGATGTGGAGTCCTGTCTTACATGATGATGTGAAATGCCATGATTATATACATGTGCATTGATGCTATGATATGATTATGTGATGAGGGTTCATGTGTGCCCACATGAACCATATGATGCTAATGCTTGCTTGATGTGTACTGTTTTTCAGAAAATAGGATGAGGGGAACTCGTCGATCGGGAAGATTGACTGGAGTGCCACCCGAGGATGAGGGCACGAGCGCCCGTCCTCCTACATTGCCTAGGGCAATGTCTTGTAGAGCCAACAGAGAAAGAGTGTCAAGGGACCCTAGAAGGTCTTTTGATGCTAGCAGAAGGGGGACTAATAGAGGAGGAAGTTCTTCAGATGTGAGGGAGGTTATGGAAGAGGATCAGAGGAGGGATGGGAACCTGGATGTGAGTATGCAGGAAGAAGGGACAGGGGAGTCTCAGGGAGGCGTTCAGGCCTCGGGGTATGGTTTTCCACCCCATTATCCACCCTTCCCACAGGGTTCAGGGTATCCGATGGGAGGTACATCGGATTACTCCAGCTTTAACCCCTACCCTACCTACATGCCCTATCCACCTTTCTATCCACCTTATACACAGTACCCAGCTTATCCACCCTCACCTTTCTATCCAAACCCAGCAAACCCCACCTCGGGGAATGCTGTACCTCCACCTCCACCACCTACAGAACCAGCAGCCCCAGTTACTCAACCTCCTAGACCTAGCTCAGCCGATGGGAGCAAGGTAAAAATGACAGATTACCTCAAGCTAGATGCTCCCAAATACAAGTCAGGGGATGACCCTTTTGAGTATCTGAGAGTGGTGAAGACAATAACTGATGAGCTAGGGGCAAGTGACAGCAGGGCCATTCAGATGGCAGGGTTCACTTTAAAGTGCAAGAAGGCACGGGAATGGTTCAAGTGTTATGTGGACCCGAGACTAGACGGTATGACATGGGAAGAATTTGCGAATGAGTTCGCTGGATGGGCTTTTCCAGACAGTTCTAGAGAACTGAAGATGATTGAGTTTGAGCAACTGAGGCAGTCAGAGCACATGGGTGTAGAGGAGTTCACGGATAAATTCTTGGAGCTATTGCCTTTTTCAGGGCAAGCTCTAGATACAGATACGAAGAAAGCCAAGAAATATGTTATGAAGCTGCATTCCAGGTACTCCTCGTTAGTTCAGTCAGCTGAGAGAGAAAGTTTCCACACTGTAGTGGATATGGCTCGAAGGATGGAAGCGAGTGCTATAGTTGAGGGGTCAGTGAAGCAGTCAGTGACCCAGTCTTCAGGGGTTAAGACCCCAGGCAGAGGAGGACCAGGGTTCTCTTCTCAGAGCTCAGGAAAGAAGAGGTGGGATAACACCACCAGGAAGCCGAAGAAGAATAAGTTTTGGAACAAGTTGAAATCCGGTCTGGGATTTGGCGGTGGCTCGAGCTCAGGCTCAGATGGTACAGAATGCCAGAGATGTGGAAGACCACACAGGGGAGTGTGTCGAGCTGGGACTAACACATGTTTCAGATGTGGACAGGAGGGACACATGGCTCGGGATTGTCCTAGAGCGCCTTTTATGGGCCAGCCCCAGCAGACAGCTTCTGGTAGTGTGGCACAGCCAGCAGTTCCAGCCACAACTCAGGGCAGTGGCAGAGGTAGAGGGAGAGGGGCAGCCTCTTCTTCTGGTTCCCGAGGTGAAGGTCCATAAGCTCCAGCCAGGATCTTCACCATGACTCAGCAGGAGGCTAACACATCCAACACCGTGGTGTCAGGTAATCTCGTCATTGGGTGTTCTGATGTGTATGCATTAATGGACCTAGGTGCATCTCATTCATTTATTGCTCCGAGAGCCGTTGAGAGGTTGGGTCTGATAGTCTCTGGGTTAGAGTGTCCCCTATGGGTCAGTGGACCCAAGTGTGACCCGTCAGTGGCAGTGTCAGTCTGCCAGTACAGTCCAGTTTTTATTGAGGGAAGATGCCTCTCCGCCGACCTTGTGGTTCTAGATTTGACAGACTTTGACGTCATTCTAGGGATGGATTGGCTATCTACCCATGGTGCTACCTTGGACTGCAGGGACAAGGTAGTCAGGTTCAGAGATCAGAAAGGGTCAGAGGTCGTCTTCAGAGGAGACAAGAGGGGCACGCCTAGAGGTTTGATATCAGCTCTTCAGGCTCGTAGGTTGCTTAGGAAGGGATGTCAGGGGTACTTAGCTCATGTGAGAGAGCTAGACAGTCAGGTCAGGGAGCCGGCCTCGGTGCCAGTTGTCAGAGAGTTTCAGGATGTCTTTCCTGATGAGCTTCCAGGTTTACCACCTGCTAGGGAGATAGAGTTCGAGATAGAGTTGGTGCCTGGAACTAGACCGATCTCTATCCCTCCCTACAGGATGGCCCCAGCCGAGTTAAAGGAGTTGAAAGAGCAGTTGCAAGAACTGGTAGAAAAGGGTTTCATCCGACAGAGTACCTCACCTTGGGGTGCACCAGTTTTATTCGTGAGAAAGAAGGATGGATCCCTTAGACTTTGTATCGACTACAGGCAGTTGAACAAAGTCACTACCAAGAATAAGTACCCATTGCCAAGGATCGACGATCTATTTGACCAACTAGCAGGAGCAGGTTGTTTCTCTAAGATAGATCTGAGATCGGGGTACCATCAGCTAAGGATAAGAGAAGAAGATGTGCCAAAGACAGCTTTCAGGACCAGATATGGGCATTTTGAGTTCCTTGTAATGTCGTTAGGGTTAACTAACGCCCCTGCAGCATTCATGGACCTCATGAACAGAGTATTTAGCCAATACCTGGATCACTTCGTTATTGTCTTCATAGATGATATCTTGGTGTATTCCAGGAATGCAGAGGAGCATGCCCATCATCTGCGGTTGGTCTTGCAGACTTTGAGGGAACATGGCTTGTATGCCAAGTTCTCCAAGTGTGAGTTCTGGCTGAGGAGCATTTCGTTCTTGGGGCATGTAGTGTCAGAGAATGGGATTGAGGTAGACCCCAAAAAGACAGAAACTGTGGCTAACTGGCCTAGACCCACTTCAGTGACAGAGATTAGAAGTTTCTTGGGTTTGGCAGGTTACTACAGGAGGTTCGTTCAGGACTTCTCAAAGATAGCAGCTCCTCTGACCAGACTAACCACGAAGAATCAGAAGTTTCTATGGACCGACCAGTGCGAAGAGAGTTTTGAAGAGCTTAAGAAGAGGTTGACTTCAGCACCAGTTTTAGCTCTGCCATCTAGTGATGAGGACTTTACAGTCTTCTGTGATGCGTCCCGTGTGGGACTGGGTTGTGTACTGATGCAGAATGAGAGGGTGATTGCTTATGCTTCTAGGCAGCTAAAGAAGCATGAGTTGAATTACCCCACACATGACCTAGAGATGGCAGCAGTAATCTTTGCACTCAAGATGTGGAGGCACTACCTCTATGGGGTAAAATGTGAGATCTTTATAGATCATAAGAGCCTGCAATACATCTTGAGTCAGAGAGATCTGAATCTGAGACAGAGGAGATGGGTAGAGCTGCTGAGTGACTATGATTGCAAGATTCAGTATCATCCGGGTAAGGCGAATGTTGTGGCAGACGCCTTAAACCGGAAGTCACTAGGCAGTTTATCCCACATATCGGCAGAGAGGAGGCCAGTGGTGAAGGAGTTCTACAAGCTCATTGAGGAAGGTCTACAGATGGAGTTGTCTGGTACAGGTGCCTTAGTGGCCCAGATGAGAGTGGCACCCGTGTTTCTGGAGCAGGTGGCTCAGAAACAGCATGAGGACCCGGAGTTAGTGAAGATTGCCAGGACTGTTCAGTCAGGCAATAATAGTGAGTTCAGATTCGACAGCAAGGGGATCCTCCGCTATGGGAGTAGACTATGTGTACCAGATGACATCGAGCTAAAAGGAGACATTATGAGAGAGGCTCATAATGCAAAATACAGCGTTCACCCCGGAGCCACCAAGATGTATCAAGATCTAAAGAAGGTTTATTGGTGGCCAGCTATGAAGAAAGAAGTGGCACAGTTCGTGTCAGCCTGCGAAGTGTGTCAGAGGGTGAAGCTGGAACATCAGAAGCCGGCTGGAATGCTTAACCCGCTACCTATTCCAGAATGGAAATGGGAGAATATAGCTATGGACTTCGTAGTGGGGTTACCGGCGGCGTCCAACAGAGTGGACTCCATATGGGTGATTGTGGACAGACTCACCAAATCTGCTCACTTCATTCCTGTCAGGAGTGGCTACTCTGTGGACAAGTTGGCGCAGGTGTATGTGGACGAGATCGTCAGGTTGCATGGGGTTCCTGTTTCTATAGTGTCAGATAGAGGGCCCCAGTTCACCTCCAGGTTTTGGCGGAGTCTGCAGAATGCCATGGGTACTAGGTTGGATTTCAGTACTGCCTTCCACCCCCAGACTGATGGACAGTCAGAAAGGACCATCCAGACTATCGAGGATATGCTCAGAATGTGTGTGCTAGACTTTGGCGGTTCTTGGAGGCAGCATCTACCTTTGGTGGAGTTTGCCTACAACAACAGCCATCATGCTAGCATCGGGATGGCTCCATATGAAGCTTTGTATGGAAGGAAGTGCAGATCACCTGTTTGCTGGGAGAAAGTTGGAGAAAAGGCCTTGGCAGGGCCTGAACTAGTAGAGATCACCAGCAGGGTGGTACCCATAATCAGAGAGAGAATCAAGACTGCTGCCAGCAGACAGAAGAGCTATGCAGACGTCCGCAGGAGACAGTTAGAGTTTCAGGAGGGGGATCTGGTATTGCTCAAGGTGTCTCCAATGAAAGGAGTGGTTCGCTTTGGGAAGAAAGGTAAACTAGCCCCACGATACATCGGACCCTTTGAAATCTTGCAAAAGATTGGGAATGTATCGTACAAGCTGGATTTACCTACTTCAATGGAAAGAATCCATCCGGTTTTCCATGTTTCTATGTTGAGGAAATTTGTGTCAGATCCGAGCAAGGTTCTTAGTGAGCCTGATGTAGAGGTCCAAGAGGATCTCACCTATGTTGAGCAGCCAGTACGGATCATAGACACCCAGATCAGAAAGTTAAGAAACAAGGAAATCCCGATGGTGAAAGTCCTGTGGAACCACCACAACTTGGAAGAATGCACTTGGGAGACACGGGAGTCCATGCTCCAGCAATATCCCCATCTCTTTTAGAGGTTTGTATCCTCCTTGTGTCTATGTGCTATGTATGTATGTTATGTCTTATGCCATGCTATGTGTGCTAGTTGAGGAACATTCGGGGACGAATGTTCTTAAGGGGGGGAGAATGTAATACCCGGCTAGACTCCGGTATCAGAATTCCTACCGTCCGGTGGAATCTCGGATGTCGGAAGCCTCTAGTAGGGTAGAAACATGTTTTCATAAAATGTTTTAAGGTATTTCATGGTTTTAAGTATGAAAATTAAATGAGTTTTTGCATGAAAAGTCTTTGGAGGAAAACCCAGGTTCGGCCGCCGAAAGTCAAGTTCGGCCGCCGAACATGCATGCGTTTTGGAGGCACGTTAGGCCCCCGAAAGCATGAGTGAGGGAAGTCCAGGTTCGGCCGCCGAAAGTCAAGTTCGGCCGCCGAACATGGCATGCATGCGGAGGCACTTTCGGCCCCCGAACGTGGCCTGGCCAGCCACCTATAAAAGGGTCCCTTAGGTCCGCACGGGCGAGCTTTTTCTCCCCCGTTGTCGGCCAAGGTGAGTCTCCGCCACCCCTCCCTCGATCTTGAGTGTTTTCCTTAGATCTTCCATGATTTTCACGGGTTTTAACTTCTGTTTGAAGATCTGTGAGTAAAGAGCAAGTTTTGGGTACTTGGAGGTTCAAAGAGCTCAATCTCTCCATCTCCAAGCTAGGATCGCCTTTCCTCTCGTTTCTTCAAGAGGTAAGCTCGGATCCACCCTTGTTATGTGTTTTAAACAAGCATTAAGTTGTTTTATGGGTAGAGATGCATGTTTAGGCTCGTTGATGAGTTTATGGGTTTTGATGTTTTGATGAACAATGTATGTTGATTTGTGTTGTCCTTGTGTGTTGTAGTTGGGGTTTAAGTTAGTTTGAGGCCCCTAGGAACCATTGTATGTATTTTTGCATGTTTTGGTTGAGTTTATGCATGATTTGAGAGTTGGGAGGCAAATGTGCATAGAGGAGCCAAAGTTTCTGCCCTTTGGCAGAAACCAGGTTCGGCAGCCGAAGGCACTTTCGGCCGCCGAACATGGCTGGTGAGGCAGGCCTTTCGGCTGCCGAAGTTGCCCCCGAAAGGAGACTTTCGTCTCTGTCTGGGACTTTCGGCCGCCGAAGGTGCCGCCGAACCTGCCTGACTTTAGGCTCTGGAGGGACTTTCGGCCGCCGAACCTGCCGCCGAAAGTGCCCTATTCAGCCATTTCTTGCATGTTTTTATGTGATATTTTCATGATGTTATAGGGGGTTTTTGGGGAGTATATTAGAGTTATGTTTATGTATGTTTGGTCCCTCATTGGAGTCCACCTGTGTAGGTTCGGACCCGAGGAACCGAGGACCCCAGCAGTGAGCCAGCTGCTACAGAGTTTGTCAGAGCTAGCCAGAGGTGAGTGGAATAAACCTTAAGTTTTAAAATAAATGAAATATGAAATTTGAGCATGATCCATGCATCATGAATGCCATGAGATATAGTAGGTTGTTTGCATTAGTATTCACGAATATGTTGCATTGCATTTATGATGTTGATGTGGATTGGTCATTGGATGATCCTTAGTCCTCATATGATATGATGATGCTACGGCATGAGATATGGTATGGAAGTCCAGGTTGTACCCATTCTACGTCCCTGGCACGATGTAAGAGGAAGTCCAGGTTGTACCCATTCTACGTCCCTGGCACAGTTGGACTGTATGATATGTTATGTTAAGGGAAAGACCGGTTGTACCCATTCTACGTCCCGGCACAGTTGGACTATGTAGAGGACTATTGGTGACAATACCATCCGAGACGTGATTTGTTGTGATGTGTTGCATTACATAATGGCATAAAATTTTAATATATGTTTTCTCTATTCTGCTCACTGGGCTTTGTAGCTCACCCCTCTCCCCTAACCCTAGATGTGCAGGTACAGGGTAGACCAGGAGGTTAGCCAGAGATATGAAGAGTGTATGTAATAGTTAGTTTGTGGACATGACAGTTGTATTATGATTTAATGTAAGAAATTTCAGTATATTATAGTTATGTTATGTGTAATGATATTGAGGATTAGATATTGTGCTTGACATCATGTATTGAGGTATCCCTTTTTTTTTTTACATGATCAAAATGTTTTAAAATGTTATGGAAGCCAACTCATCTCATGATGTATTTGCCCATTGAGGCATTGTTGAGGTCCCACAGAGGGATCATAATTATGATTATGACTATGTACAGTATATGTTCAGGTTGAGTTGGATGTTTGAAAGAAAGGTTTTAAATTTTTATGTATATTCTTGATCATGTATGGGATTAAACAGGTTTCCAGGATGTATGTTTGGCTTGCTACGGGTCCCGGTGGCCTTAAGTCGACCCGGATCCTAGCGCCGGTAGCGGTCCGATTTTCGGGTCGTTACATCTCATGTGTTTGAGTAATTAGGGTTTGGATCTTTCTTGTTCTTCATGCAATTGGCAATTGTTTTGATGCCTATGGCCCAAGGACGTTCCTTGGCAATTTGTTGATTAGTAATTGGTTAAAGGACGTTCCCTAATCAGTTTATTCATAAGGAAAGACATGGTGGTGAGAAGCGTCTTCCACCCCCATAACCAACCTATTGAGTTAATCAAGATAACCATGTTTCAATGATCAACCCAAACAACCAAAGTGGATCCATATCTTCAACTAGACTTTTCTCTTATTGATTTCCTCTTTTATTTTTTATTACTTGTTGTTTTAATTACTTTCATTAGTTGTTAATCAAATCATCTCAAAACCCCCCTTTTTTACTTTCCTTGCACTTTACTTTTGTTCTATTTGCAATCACTTGCTTTCATTTGTGCTTTCAATTGGTTTGATTGGTCTTGATTAAGATAAATAAATAGGTAATCAATTCTCTATGGATACGATCCTTCACCATTGTCTACAGTTGTATTTGTAGGTAACCAAGAAGGTTATTTTTGACCGGCTTCGACAACCGCTCCTATCAAAAATTAGCGCCGTTGCCGGGGAATTGATTTTACTTGTTTATTTATTTTCTTTCATGACCAGATCTGAAAGTAGGGACACTCTGCCCTTTGATCCAGAAATTGAACGCACCCTCAGAAGGCTAGGAAAGTAAGCCTCTGCGTCTGAAGAACATTCTGCCCAACCTTCGGCCGCCGAACCATCCCAACATTCGGCCGCCGAAAGTCCTTCACTCCAGCCTCCGAACTTTGCACCAATGACCGAACATCTCTGAATCATGGATGGGGTAAGTACATATAATCTCACTTCTCAAATTCCTGACATAACCTCTATTGTGGAAAGACATGTCTTAGCTCTACAGGCTCGACAACTTCAGCAATCTCAACCATGTATGATCTGTGGATATGTGGGACACCTAACTTCCCAATGTCCTACACGTTATGAGTATGACCAACCAGTTCATGCATATGGAGGATTCTATGAACAGCCAAGACATGATCCCTACCATGACACATACAATCCATATTGGGGAGACCAACCAAACTATGGCTATGCTGAGGCTAACAACTACCAGGATTATCAAGAATATCAAACCCAACCAGAACCTTCAAATCCAAATCAGCATCTTGAAGAGATTATGCAAACAATGATGGAAACAATGGTAAGTTCCATGCAAAGCGTGCGACAGGACATAAGACAGCTGACTGCGTCAATAAATGCAAACATGTTAAGAAGAGAGCAAGAGCTTCAAGATATGGAGGATGATGAGGAAAGTTGGCAAGTACAAGTACAAGCTGCTGAAGAGACACAACCAGAAAACTGTTTGTCCAAACAAACTGATCAAACAGAACCTGTTGATAATTTAGATATCATTGATGGTTTGAGTGAAAATGTTTTTTATCAAGATGATATACTAAATGATGATCTTTGCAGGGAAGAGACTCAGAAAGAGCCAGAATTGAAAGAAACTAATTGTTGCAGCCATCAGGTGAACTGCAGCCAAGCACAGACTGAAGAGAGCTCTGTCGCACCACTTCAGGAAGGACTTGCGCAAACTGAAGCCATGACTTTTCGGCCGCCGAACTCAGCCATCTTTCGGCCACCGAATCCGACTACTCTTCAGCTCCCCTTTTAGTCAGATCTTACGCAGAAGGAGCAATCTGAAACTCCTTTCAGCCTTCCAACGCAAACAGTCCATGCTCATAACGAACAAATGGTATTTCAAGAGCCCAAACCAAAGGAGCATGCAGATCAATGCCTTCCCAAACCTCCAGATAAGGTAGAATTTATTTTGCTTGAACTTGATGCCAAATTGCAGCCACTTATGGAGAAACACCAATTGAAGTTGAAAGTGCTCAAAAATGCAAACATGAGAGCTAGAGGCACTCCTCATCTGAAAGAGAAAAAGCTAATCATGTTACTTCATGAGTACATGGAGAAAGCAGGATGGTTCATAACCAAATCAAAAGGAGTGCTACACTTTTTGCTCAATGAAGTTGGGACGCTTTTCCCTTCTCCAATTACTTGAGCCTTGATCAAGAGGATCGCACCATGCACACCACACCCAGGGAAGTACTCAGTTTCCTTTGTTCTTTTATGTTTCTTATACATTGAGGACAATGCATGATTTAAGTGTGGGGGTGCATATATCTGAATTTTTACTTTTAAGTTTATTTTTGCTTTAATCTTTAGTTTGCTTGCATTAGAAATTTTTTTTTTCATTTTTGTTATTTTTATGCTTTCAATAAAACACACAACCACAACCTTCTTCTTTTTGTTTTGCTCCACTCAAACTTATGAACATATTGGATGAGTTTTCCTTCCATGACCCCATTGATGTGAAAACTCTTTAAACTTATGTTAAATCAATTGCAGTGAGTTGTATTCATGTTTGAGAATTGCCTTTTGAATTGAATCTTTGAGTTTGCCATGGTGAAAAATATATTGATGACCCTCAATTGATTGAGAATAAATTAAAGTTGTGTGAATGAACTTAACATGACTTGCTTTAGCAATTGGTGTTGATTTGCCCAAATCATTGAGAGAAAGAAAATTCAGCAAAGGCAAAGACCTCAAAAGCACAAATTAAAAATTGTTCCAATGGTCAAAAGACTATGAACAAAGCTAGTAGCCACTTGGATAGGTGACCAACTGAAAATCTAAACCTTCAAATCAAAAATAGGTTGGTGACCTTTCCAAGCAAAATCTAAAGTGCAAAAGCCTGAATAAAGTACTTCAAGGTAAGGGCAAGTCAATCCAAAATCTAGAAAAAGTCTTAACAAATTAATGTGCATGTCTCTCTTGAGGAAAACAAATCCTAGCCATGGTAAGCAAAGGGAAACAAGGAAAAGAGGTAAGTAATCTTCATGCATATATTCTTCACTGCAATGCTTCAAAATAGGGGTCTAGAGCATGAGCTTAAGTGGAAATAAGGATCTAGAGCAAAGAAAGCTTATTTGACTATGTTTATTTGCTTGAGGACAAGCAAAAGCTTAAGTGTGGGGGTATTTGATAGAGCATATTTTAGTCCACATTATCATGATCTTATTGATGTTTATTTGCACCTATTCTATCTAATTTTGTAGTTTTAATCATGTTTTGCAAATATTAGGTGTGAAGAAACAATTTGAAGAAAATGCTCTTAAAAGTGCCAAAGAATGGCCAAAAACAGCCACTTTTGGAAGCACCTTCGGAAGCACTTTCGGAAGCCAAAACTCAACCACTTTCGGAAGCACTTTTGGAAGCCGAAAGTCACCCACTTTAGGGGGCACTTTCGGCGGCCTAAAGTCAAGTCCAGAGGCGAAAGTCACCCACCTTCGGGGGCACCTTCGGCCGTCGAACCTTAGCTCCAGAGACGAAAGTCCTGCCCCCGAAACTTAACTTAGGCGGCCGAACATGCCCCCGAACATGCTCTTCCCTATTCAATGAGCTAAATCTTAAAGATCACATGTTTCCTACATAGTGCCATGCTCATTCAAAATTCAAATCAAGGCTCCACCTTCCTCTTTAGTGCATAAATCTTCTTGGACACACCTTGGACATCAATTAAAAGACCAAAAAGGGCTCGCAACTCCACACATGCACAAAGGAGACTCAAGGGCACTATGGAGCAATCACTCAAAGATACATGGACACTAAAAAGGAAAAAGGCAGCCTCTCAAGATCTATTTAAAGGCCTCAAGAAGACCAAGAATCATCATCTTCCATCAAGGGATTGATCAAGGCTCTCCAAAGGCTCCTCCACCTTAGTTCTTCATCTTTTCTTCTTCTTTTCTTCTATTTTCTGTTTTGGTTCAGCCATGAGTGGCTGAAACCCTTTTTCTAGTTGAAGTTTGGTTGAAACTAAGGTTGTTTAAAAGGTTGTGAGATCTGAACATAAAGTGTTTGCTTTTGATTTATTCAATATTCATGCAATTGTGCTTAATTATAAAGATTGCTTTGTTGTTTTGATCAAATTTGTAACGACTCGAAAATCGGACCGCTACCGGCGCTAGGATCCAGATCGGCTTAAGGCCGCCGGGACCCGTAGCAAGCCTGACATGTAACCTGTAAACCTGTTTAATCCCATACATGATCAACAACATACATAAAAATTAAAACTTTTCTTTCATACAGTCTATCATACACCAAACTCAACCTGTGCATACACTGAACATAGTCATAATCATAACCTTGACCCCTCTGTGGGATCTCATCAACGCCCCCAATGGGTGGCATAACATGTGTTGAGTTGGTTTACATCTACATCATAAAACATCTAAGATCATGTAATAAAAGGGATAACAACATCCATACGGTCAAGCACAACTTCTAATCCTCAATATCATTATACATAACATGACTATTCAAACTTTACATCATTATACAATTTATCATGTCCACTTTCTATCTATTACAAACATATGACTTTACTCTTCTTGACTTCTCTGTCTAGCCCGTACCTGCAATCCTGGGGGATTAGGGAAAAGGGGTGAGCTACTAGAGCCCAGTGAGCAGAATAATAGAAAACAACATTTAAAATCTCATGCCATCATGTAATGCAACACATCACAACAAATCACATCTCGGATGGTATTGTCACCAATAGTCCTCTACCTTCCAAAGTGCCGGGACGTAGAATGGGTACAACCGGTCTTTCTCTTAACATAACATATCATAACATTCCAATGTGCTAGGGACGTAAAATGGGTACAACCTGGACTTTCTCTTACATAGTGCCCGGGACGTAGAATGGGTACAACCTGGACTTCCATACCATACCATGCCGTACCATCGTCATATCATATGAGGACTAAAGGGTCATCCAATAACCAATCCACATCAACATCATAAATGCAATGCAACATATTCGTGATTTCTAATGCAAACAACCTAATTCATCGCATGGCATTCATAATGCATGAACGTGCTCAAAACTTTATAATTTATTTGCTTTAAATCGTAAAGGTTTATTCTACTCAACTCTTGGCTAGCTCTGACAAAGACTGATGCAGCTAACTCACTGCTGGGGTCCTCGGTTCCTCGGGTCCGAACCTACACAGGTGGACTCAAATGAGGGACCAAACAACTAGAACATAACTCTAAAAACATCCCCCAAAAACCCCCTAAAACACCTCAAAACAATCATGCAAAATCATGCAAAGGAAGGCTGAACAGGGCAGGTTCGGCGGCACCTTCGGCGGCCGAAAGTCCCTCCAGAGCCGAAACCCAGGCAGGTTCGGCGGCACCTTCGGCGGCCGAAAGTCCCAGACAGAGACGAAAGATACTTTTCGGGGGCAACTTCGGCAGCCGAAAGGCCTGCCTCCCAGGCAGGTTCGGCGGCCGAAAGTCCTTCGGCTGCCGAACCTGGTTTCTGCCAAAGGGCAAAAACTTGGCTCCTCTATGCACATTTGCCTCCAAAACTTCCAATCATGCATAAACCTATTCTACAACACACATACTCAAGCATACAAGCTCCTAGGGGCTTCAAACCAACTAAAACCCCATCTACAACACATCAAACAACACAAATCCAACATACATTGCCCATAAACCAACAAAAACCCAAAAACTCATAAAACCCTACACATGCATTTCTACTTCAAGAATCAACTTAAAACTTGTTAAAAACATGTAGTGAGCTCAAGATCGGCCCTTACCTCTTGTAGATCGAGAGGAAAACGACCCTAGCTCGGAGATGGGAGAGATTTGAGTTCTTGAACCTCAAAGCTCCAAAACTTGCTTTAAACTCAAAAATCTTCAAAACAAGATGAAAACTCATAAGAAAAACATGAAAACTCGAAGGGAAAAGCTCAAAACAGAGGAGGGGCGGTGGAGAACTCACCTTGGCCGAAAACGGGAAGAAAAGCTTGCCCGTTTCGGCCATGGGGTCCTTTTATAGGGCTGTCCTTACCACCTTTCGGCGGCCTAACGTGCCCCCACAGCGCATGCAAGTTCGGCGGCCGAACATGAGGTTCGGCGGCCGAACCTTGGCTGATTTAAACAAGGCTTTCGGAGGCCTAAAGCGCTCCCAAAACCTCCCCACGTTCGGCGGCCGAACATGACTTTCGGCGGCCGAACCTGACTTTCGGCGGCCGAACCTGGCAAAGTCTCCAAGGCCCTCTCCACTCAAAACTTGAATTTATTTTCATTAAACACCATAAAATACATCAAAACATTTTAAGAAAACATGGTTTTACCCTTCTAGAGGTTTCCGACATCTGAGATTCCACCGGACGGTAGGAATTCCGATACTGGAGTCTAGTCGGGTATTACATTCTCCCCCCCTTAAGAACATTCGTCCCCGAATGTTCCTCAACTAGTACATAGCATGGCATACACATATCATACATACAAAGCACATAAAACTCACAAGGAACAAACCTCAGAAAAGATAAGGGTATTGTTGGAGCATGGACTCCCGTGTCTCCCAAGTGCATTCTTCCATATTGTGGTGGTTCCACAGGACTTTCACCATCGGGATTTCCTTGTTTCTCAGCTTTCTGATCTGGGTGTCTAGGATCCGTACTGGCTGCTCAACATAGGTGAGATCTTCTTGGATCTCCACATCAGGCTCGCTAAGAACATTGCCCGGATCTGACACGAACTTCCTCAACATTGAAACATGGAAAACCGGATGGATTCTTTCCATTGAAGCAGGTAAATCCAGCTTGTACGACACATTCCCAATCTTTTGCAAGACTTCAAAGGGTCCGATGTATCGTGGGGCTAGTTTACCTTTCTTCCCAAAGCGAACCACTCCTTTCATTGGAGACACCTTGAGTAATACCAGATCCCCCTCCTGAAACTCTACTTGCCGTCTGCGGATGTCTGCATAACTCTTCTGTCTGCTTGCAGCAGTCTTGATCCTCTCTCTGATTACGGGTACCACCCTGCTGGTAATCTCTACTAGCTCAGGCCCTGCCAAGGCCTTTTCTCCAACTTCTTCCCAGCAAACAGGTGATCTGCACTTCCTTCCATCTAAAGCTTCATATGGAGCCATCCCGATGCTAGCATGATGGCTGTTATTGTAGGCAAACTCCAGCAAAGGTAGATGCTGCCTCCAAGAACCGCCAAAGTCCAGCACACACATTCTGAGCATATCCTCGATAGTCTGGATGGTCCTTTCGAACTGTCCGTCCGTCTGGGGGTGGAAGGCAGTACTGAAATCCAACCTAGTACCTATGGCATTCTGCAGACTCCGCCAAAACCTGGAGGTGAACTGGGGCCCTCTATCAGAAACTATTGAAACAGGAATCCCATGCAGCCTGACGATCTCATCCACATATACCTGCGCCAACTTGTCCACAGAGTAGCCACTCCTGACAGGGATGAAGTGAGCAGATTTGGTGAGTCTGTCCACAATCACCCATATGGAGTCCAATCTGTTGGACGTCGCCGGTAACCCCACTACGAAGTCCATAGCTATATTCTCCCATTTTCACTCTGGAATAGGTAGCGGGTTAAGCATTCCAGCCGGTTTCTGATGTTCCAGCTTCACCCTCTGACACACTTCGCAGGCTGACACAAACTGTGCCACTTCTTTCTTCATCGCTGGCCACCAATAAACTTTTTTCAGATCTTGATACATCTTGGTGGCTTCGGGGTGAACGCTGTATCTTGCATTATGAGCCTCTCTCATAATGTCTCCTTTTAGCCCTATGTCATCTGGTACACAAAGTCTGCTCCCATAGCGGATGATCCCCTTACTGTCAAATCTAAACTCACTGTCCTTGCCTGACTGAACAGTCCTGGCAATCTTCACTAACTCTGGGTCCTCATGCTGTTTCTGAGCCACCTGCTCCAGAAACACAGGTGTCACTCTCATTTGGGCCACTAAAGCACCTGTACCAAACAACTCCAACTGTAGACCTTCATCAATGAGCTTGTAAAACTCCTTCACCACTGGTCTCCTCTCTGCCGTGATGTGGGATAGACTGCCTAGTGACTTCCGGCTTAGGGCATCTGCCACGACATTCGCCTTACCCGGATGATACTGAATCTTGCAATCATAGTCACTCAGCAGCTCTACCCACCTTCTCTGTCTCAAGTTCAAATCTCTTTGACTCAGGATGTACTGCAGGCTCTTATGATCTGTAAAGATCTCACATTTTACCCCATAGAGGTAGTGCCTCCACATCTTGAGTGCAAAGATTACTGCTGCCATCTCTAGGTCATGCGGGTAATTCAACTCGTGCTTCTTCAGCTGTCTAGAAGCATAAGCAATTACCCTTTCATTCTGCATTAGTACACAATCCAGTCCCATACGGGACGCATCACAAAAGACTGTAAAGTCTTCATCACTAGATGGCAGAGCTAACACTGGTGCTGAAGTCAACCTCTTCTTAAGCTCTTCAAAACTCTTTTCGCACTGGTCGGTCCACACAAACTTCTAATTCTTCCTGGTCAACCTGGTCAGAGGAGCTGCTATTTTCGAGAAGTCCTGAACGAACCTCCTGTAGTAACCTGCCAAACCCAAGAAACTCCTGATTTCTGTCACTGAAGTGGGTCTAGGCCAGTTAGCTACAGCTTCCACTTTCTTGGGGTCCACCTCTATCCCATTCTCTGACACTACATGCCCCAAGAACGAAATGCTCCTCAGCCAGAACTCACACTTAGAGAACTTGGCATACAAGCCATGTTCCCTCAAGGTCTGCAGAACCAACCTCAGATGATGGACATGCTCCTCTGCATTCCTGGAATACACTAAGATATCATCTATGAAGACAATAACAAAGTGATCCAGGTATTGGCTAAACACTCTGTTCATGAGATCCATGAATGCTACAGGGGCGTTGGTTAACCCGAACGGCATTACAAGGAACTCAAAATGCCCATATCTGGTCCTGAAAGCTGTCTTTGGCACATCTTCTTCTCTAATCCTCAACTGATGATACCCAGATCTCAGATCTATTTTGGAGAAACAACCCGCTCCTGCTAGCTGGTCGAATAGATCGTCGATCCTTGGTAATGGGCATTTATTCTTGGTAGTGACTTTGTTCAACTGCCTGTAGTTGATACAAAGTCTAAGGGATCCATCCTTCTTTCTCACAAACAAGACTGGTGCACCCCAGGGTGAGGTACTCGGTCGGATGAAGCCCTTGTCTACCAGCTCTTGCAACTGTTCTTTCAACTCTTTCAACTCGGCTGGAGCCATCCTGTAGGGAGGGATAGAGATCGGTCGGGTTCCAGGCATCAATTCTATCTCGAACTCTATCTCCCTAGCAGGTGGTAAACCTGGCAGCTCGTCTGGGAAGACGTCTAGAAACTCTCTAACCACTGGCACCGAGGCGGGCTCTCTAACCTGACTGCTGAGCTCTCTCACATGAGCCAAATACCCCTGACATCCCTTCCTAAGCAACCTATGAGCCTGAAGAGCTGATATCAGACCTCTAGGTGTACCCCTCCTGTCTCCCCTGAAGACAACCTCTGACCCATCCTGACCTCTGAACCTGACTACCTTATCCCTGCAGTCCAAGGTAGCACCATGGGTAGATAACCAGTCCATCCCTAGAATGACGTCAAAATCTGTCAAGTCTAGAACCACAAGGTCGGCGGACAAGCATCTTCCCTCAACAAACACAGGACTACATTGACAGACTGACTCTGCCACTGATGGCTCACACTTGGGTCCACTGACCCAGAGAGGACACTCTAACTCAGAGATCATCAACCCCAACCTCTAGACGGCTCTCGGAGCAATAAAAGAATGAGATGCACCAGGGTCCATCAAGGCATACACATCTGAACAACCAATGACTAAGTTACCTGCCACCACGGTGTTAGATGCATCTGCCTCCTGTTGAGTCATTGTGAAGATCCGTGCTGGAGCTGATGGACCTTCACCTCTGAAACCCGCTGAAGAAGAGGCTGCCCCTCTCTCTCTGCCTCTGCCACTGGCCTGAGTCACGGCTGGAGCTGCTGGCTGAGCTACACTACCAGAAGCTGTCTGCTGAGACTGTGCTCCAAAAGCTGCCCTAGGACACTCCCGAGCCATGTGTCCCTCTTGCCCGCATCTGAAACAGGTCGCTGTCCCAGCCTGGCAAACTCCCCTGTGTGGCCTACTACACTTTGCACAAACTGCATTATCCGCACCAGAGCTCGAGCCACTCCCTAGTCCCAGATTGGACTTGACCTTGTTCCAAAACTTGTTCTTCTTGGGCTTCCTAGTGGTGTTACTCCACTTTTTGCTACCTGAAGCTGCTGCACTCAGAGAAGAAGAGCCTGGGGTCTTGGAACCAGAAGGCTATACCACAGACTATCTGACTTTTCCCTGAACGATGGAACTGGCCTCCATTTTTCGGGCCATATCCACTATGGCATGGAAGCTCTCCCTATCTGCTGACTGGATCAATGAGGAATATCTGGAGTGGAGTTTCATGATATACCTCCTTGACCTTCTATAACCTCTATGAGCCCGACACTCTAGGTCCGACCATATGAACCTAGGGCTCTGATACCATTCTGTAACGACCCGAAAATCGGACCGCTACCGGCACTAGGATCCAGATCGGCTTAAGGCCGCCGGGACCCGTAGCAAGCCTGACATGTAACCTGTAAACCTGTTTAATCCCATACATGATCAACAACATACATAAAAATTAAAACTTTTCTTTCATACAGTCTATCATACACCAAACTCAACCTGTGCATGCACTGAACATAATCATAATCATAACCTTGACCCCTCTGTGGGATCTCATCAATGCCCCCAATGGGTGGCATAACATGTGTTGAGTTGGTTTACATCTACATCATAAAACATCTAAGATCATGTAATAAAAGGGATAACAACATCCATACGGTCAAGCACAACTTCTAATCCTCAATATCATTATACATAACATGACTATTCAAACTTTACATCATTATACAATTTATCATGTCCACTTTCCATCTATTACAAACATATGATTTTACTCTTCTTGACTTCTCTGTCTAGCCCGTACCTGCAATCCTAGGGGATTAGGGAAAAGGGGTGAGCTACTAGAGCCCAGTGAGCAGAATAATAGAAAACAACATTTAAAATCTCATGCCATCATGTAATGCAACACATCACAACAAATCACATCTCGGATGGTATTGTCACCAATAGTCCTCTACCTTCCAAAGTGCCGGGACGTAGAATGGGTACAACCGGTCTTTCTCTTAACATAACATATCATAACATTCCAATGTGCCAGGGACGTAGAATGGGTACAACCTGGACTTTCTCTTACATAGTGCCAGGGACGTAGAATGGGTACAACCTGGACTTCCATACCATACCATGCCGTACCATCGTCATATCATATGAGGACTAAAGGGTCATCCAATAACCAATCCACATCAACATCATAAATGCAATGCAACATATTCGTGATTTCTAATGCAAACAACCTAATTCATCACATGGCATTCATGATGCATGAACATGCTCAAAACTTTATAATTTATTTGCTTTAAATCGTAAAGGTTTATTCTACTCACCTCTTGGCTAGCTCTGACAAAGACTGATGCAGCTAACTCACTGCTGGGGTCCTCGGTTCCTCGGGTCCGAACCTACACAGGTGGACTCAAATGAGGGACCAAACAACTAGAACATAACTCTAAAAACATCCCCCAAAAACCCCCTAAAACACCTCAAAACAATCATGCAAAATCATGCAAAGGAAGGCTGAACAGGGCAGGTTCGGCGGCACCTTCGGCGGCCGAAAGTCCCTCCAGAGCCGAAACCCAGGCAGGTTCGGCGGCACCTTCGGCGGCCGAAAGTCCCAGACAGAGACGAAAGATACTTTTCGGGGGCAACTTCGGCAGCCGAAAGGCCTGCCTCCCAGGCAGGTTCGGCGGCCGAAAGTCCTTCGGCTGCCGAACCTGGTTTCTGCCAAAGGGCAAAAACTTGGCTCCTCTATGCACATTTGCCTCCAAAACTTCCAATCATGCATAAACCTATTCTACAACACACATACTCAAGCATACAAGCTCCTAGGGGCTTCAAACCAACTAAAACCCCATCTACAACACATCAAACAACACAAATCCAACATACATTGCCCATAAACCAACAAAAACCCAAAAACTCATAAAACCCTACACATGCATTTCTACTTCAAGAATCAACTTAAAACTTGTTAAAAACATGTAGTGAGCTCAAGATCGGCCCTTACCTCTTGTAGATCGAGAGGAAAACGACCCTAGCTCGGAGATGGGAGAGATTTGAGTTCTTGAACCTCAAAGCTCCAAAACTTGCTTTAAACTCAAAAATCTTCAAAACAAGATGAAAACTCATAAGAAAAACATGAAAACTCGAAGGGAAAAGCTCAAAACAGAGGAGGGGCGGTGGAGAACTCACCTTGGCCGAAAACGGGAAGAAAAGCTTGCCCGTTTCGGCCATGGGGTCCTTTTATAGGGCTGTACTTACCACCTTTCGGCGCCCTAACGTGCCCCCACAGCGCATGCAAGTTCGGCGGCCGAACATGAGGTTCGACGGCCGAACCTTGGCTGATTTAAACAAGGCTTTCGGAGGCCTAAAGCGCTCCCAAAACCTCCCCACGTTCGGCGACCGAACATGACTTTTGGCGGCCGAACCTGGTAAAGTCTCCAAGGCCCTCTCCACTCAAAACTTGAATTTATTTTCATTAAACACCATAAAATACATCAAAATATTTTAAGAAAACATGGTTTTACCCTTCTAGAGGTTTCCTGACATCCGAGATTCCACCGGACGGTAGGAATTCCGATACCGGAGTCTAGCCGGGTATTACAAAATTGGCCACTTGATTCTTGATTGCAAAGTTAATTGATTGTTGATTGGGATATTTGTTAGTCCGTAATTGCTGGAAATATTCTGATCTAAGAACACTTGGTGTAAAAACCAAGAAATTGCATGATCTAGCAACATCTCATGCGTTTGAGTAGTTAGGGTTTGGATCTTTCTTGTTCTTCATGCAATTGGCAATTTTTTTGATGCCTATGGCCCAAGGACGTTCCTTGGCAATTTGTTGATTAGTAATTGGTTAGAGGACGTTCCCTAATCAGTTTATTCATAAGGAAAGACACGGTGGTGAGAAGCATCTTCCACCCCCATAACCAACCTATTGAGTTAATCAAGATAACCATGTTTCAATGATCAACCCAAACAACCAAAGTGGATCCATATCTTCAACTAGACTTTTCTCTTATTGATTTCCTCTTTTATTTTTTATTACTTGCTGTTTTAATTACTTTCATTAGTTGTTAATCAAATCATCTCAAAACCCCCTTTTTTACTTTCCTTGCACTTTACTTTTGTTCTATTTGCAATCACTTGCTTTCACTTGTGCTTTCAATTGGTTTGATTGGTCTTGATTAAGATAAATAAATAGGTAATCAATTCTATGTGGATACGATCCTTCACCACTGTCTACAGTTGTATTTGTAGGTAACCAAGAAGGTTATTTTTGACCGGCTTCGACAACCGCTCCTGTCACGATACATGATCTATATTTAAGGTTACATATCAGGTACCTCATAAGCACGGCCACAAAGCCCTGCTATCATAGTTTTGGCCTTTGAGCCTACCGTTCGGCACCCTATGCCTACCATTATAATTCCTTATCTACCTAGTCGACCCTACTATGTGGTTATAAGGGCTAAGGACCTAATTAAGGTTGATACTTGTTTTGTGAAATTATCAGTGAATATTAACAACTTTTGATTAGCTTGAAATTGTTTACTTGATTATCTGTATAAGTGAACTTGTTTGCTTTATTTTGTTATTTGTTTTCTATCACCCACTGAGCATTAGCTCAGCGTGTTGGTTCTTATCTCACGCAGGTTGTAGATAAAGTAGATACGCGGAGTTCATCAGAAGTCTACATCAGATATCAAAACCATTATCATAGCTGGTTGTTTTGAGTCTTTGAGTCATAGAACAGTTATATTTTGGCATGTACATATTTAATAGAGTGAGTTGTAAAGATTATGTAAATCAAGGAATAGTAAGATATCAAATGACAGTTGTTAGTGTAATTATAAGTGTGATTTTCATATGTATTACAGGTTAAAGTGCTTATGAAATAGAGGAAATTCTGCCAAAATAAATTTTGGTTTAAAATCTCACAGTTACTTTATTCACCTTATAAAAATTGCTTGGACTACCTAAAACTTGGTATTTACAGATAAAGGAAATTGTTTAGTCTGGATATATCAAAAGAGGCATAGTTTGTGATATTCCTTGCTCTGTCTATACTTTGATAGGGTAAGGGGTGTTACAGGACCGTTATCGGCGCTAGGATCCAGATCGACTTAAGGTCATCGGGACCCGTAGCAAGCCTAACATACATCTTATACACCTGTTAAATCCCATACATGATCATACATTTACATAAAAACTTGAAACTTTTCATTATCCAAGCTTGATCTGTGCATGCACTAAAGCCATAACATAAAACTCCCAACTAGAGTCCTCATCAAATACTCTAGTGGGTCTACATAACATATGTCAAGCTGGATTCATATCTCATAAAATCATCATTAAAACAATTGATTAAAAAGATCATGTACAAAGGGATTAACCATACACAATAGGGTCAAGCACAATACTAATCCTCATTACAATTTACACAATACTTTACATTACAAAGATTCTTCATGTCCACAACTAACTATTACATACATAACTTTTACCCTTGGTGACTTCCTGATCTAGCTCGAACCTGCAAACCTGGGGGTTAAGGGAAAGGGGTGAGCTACTACAGCCCAGTGAGCAGAATAGAGAAAACAAGGTATTAAAACATATGCTCTCATGAAATGCATCACATCACAAACAAATCACATCAAGGACAGACTTGTCACCAATAGCCCTCTACATATCCAACATGCCAGGGGCATAGAATGGGCCTCACTAGTCTTTCTCTTAACATAACATAACATAACATTCCAATGTGCCAGGGGCGTAGAATGGGCCTCACTGGTCTTACATACCGTAACCTCGTCATCATATCATATCAATGGCCAATGGGTCATCCAACATCCATCCACACCAACAATAAATAATGCAATACATCATATTCGTGAATTTCTAATGCAAAGCAACCTAATACAAATCATGGCATTCGTGATGCGTGAACATGCTTAAATTTCATTTACTTTAAAATAAAAGAGTTGTATTCTACTCACCTTAGGCTGACTCTGAACAGACTCTGTAGCAGCTAGCTCACTGCTGATCACCTCGGTTCCTCGGGTCCGAACCTACACAGGTGGACTCAAATGAGGGACCAAACATACATCAACATGACTCTAAACATCTCCCCAAAAACTCCCTAAAACACCATAAAACAATCATAGAAAACATGCAAAGGAATGCTGAACAGGGTACTTTCGGCGGCAGGTTCGGCGGCCGAAAGTCCCTCCAGAGCCGAAAGTCATGCACCTTCGGCGGCACTTTCGGCGGTCGAAGGTTCCTTCCAGATCCGAAACTCATGCATGTTCGGCGGCACCTTCGGCGGCCGAAACTCCCCTCCAGAGCCGAAAGTCCAACTTTCGGGGGCAGGGTTTGGCAGCCAAAAGCATGCCTCCACAGGCAGGATTGGCGGCCGAATATGGCTTCGGCGGCTGAACCTGGGCTCTCCCAAAGGGCAGAACCCGATTCTGCCTTGCTATTTCCAGCCTACAAACTTCTCCAACATGCAACCAACTATACTAAAACATGCATATACACATCCTCAAGCATTTAAGAGCTTAGAACTAACCTATACCCCAACAACATTATATAAAACACACATTTTTCATCATTAACTCACATAAACCCTAACAAAAAACCATATATCCTAAAACATACTTTTACCCTCTTGAAACCCCTCAAAACTTTCATAAAACATACAAGGAAGCTAGGATCTAAGCTTACCTCTTGAAGATCGAGAGGAGAAGCGATCCAACTCGGAGATGGGAGAAATCTAGCTCCTTGGATCTCCAAGCTCCAAAACTTGTTTTTTGCTCAAACATCTTCAAAACCAATGTTGAAAACTCATAAAAATCATGAGAGACTTGAAGGAAGAACACGAGATCGGCAAGGGATGACGGAGACTCACCTTGGCTAGAAATGGAGAGAGAAAACTCACCCATTTCGGACAGGGGACCCCTTTATAGGTGGCTGGCCAGACCACTTTCAGGGGCCTAACGTGCCTCCGCATGCATGCCATGTTCGGCGGCCGAACATGAGGTTCGGCGGCCGAACCTGGGTTTTCCTTCCTTCTCTTTTCTTTTCCAAAATTCAATTTCTTTCTTACTTAAAACCTTAAAATACATGAAAACATTTTAGAAAAACATATTTTACCCCTTCTAGAGGGTTCCGACATCCGATATTCCACCGGACGGTAGGAATTCCGATGCCAAAGTCTAACCGGGTATTACACTACGCCCCTGGCACAATGTAAGAGAAAGTCCAGGTCGAGACTCATTCTACGCCCCTGGCACAGTTGGATATGTTATGTTATGTTATATTAAGAGGAAGTCCTGAGGAGCTCCGTCGAGGCCCGGGCATTATTTGGATATGTAGAGGGTTAATGGTGACAAGTCCATCCGTGATGTGAATTGCTTGTGCTGTGATGCATTTCATGAAAGCATATGTTTATTAAATTGTTTTACTGTTCTGCTCACTGGGCTTTAGTAGCTCACCTCTTTCCCCTAACCCCCAGGTTTGCAGGTTAGAGACGGTTCAGGACGTCGGCAAGGGTGAAGTTTATGTTTATATTTATGTAATAGATTAGTTGTGGACATATAATGTATGGTGGATTAGTATTGTGCTTGGCCCTAATGTTTGTTGTAATCCCTTTTGTACATGATCTTTATGTAAATGTTTTTAATAATGATGTATGTGAATCAAGCTTGATGCATGTAATGTTGATCCTACTAGAGCATTTGATGAGGGCTCTAATATGGGGTTTTATGTTTACAGTTATGAGGCATGCACAAGTTGAGTTTGGTGTATGAAAAGTTTAAAATTTTTATGAAAATGTATGATCATGTATGGGATTTTATCAGGTATACAGAATGCATGTAACGACCCGAAAATCGGACCGCTACCGGCGCTAGGATCCGGGTCGACTTAAGGCCGCCGGGACCCGTAGCAAGCCTGCCATGTAACCTGTAAACCTGTTTAATCCCATACATGATCAACAACATACACAAAAATTTAAAACTTTTCTTTCATACACTCTATCATACACCAAACTCAACCTGTGCATGCACTGAACATATACATAATCATAAACTTGACCCCTCTGTGGGATCTCATCAATGCCCCCAATGGGTGGCATAACAAGTGTTGAGTTGGCTAAACTTGAACATCAATAACATTAAGATCATGCTTCAAAAAGGGATTACATTATACTATGGTCAAGCACACTTCTAACCTCAATATCGTTACATTACATATCTATACATCATTATACAATCTGTCATGTCCACATTCTAACTATTACATACATATGACTTTATTATTCTTCTTGACTTCTCTGTCTAACCCGTACCTGCAAACCTGGGGAATTTGGGAGAGGGGTGAGCTACTAGAGCCCAGTGAGCAGAATCATAAAGCATTTAAAACATATGTTATCATGGAATGCATCACATCACAATTAATCATCTCAAGGATGAATTTGTCACCATTTAGCCCCCTACATATTCCAATCATGCCAGGGGCGTAGTGCAGGCCACATCTGGTCTTTCTCTTATACATAACACAACATACATAATCCATGGTGCCGGGGGCGTAGAGCAGGCCACTTCCGGTCTTTCACTTACATAGTGCCAGGGGCGTAGTGTAGGCCACATCTGGACTTCCATATCATATCATTACGTCATAACATATGAGGGCTAATGGATCATTCAACATTCATCCACATCAACAACATATTATGCAATGCAACATATTCGTGATTTCTAATGCAAACAACCTAAAATATCACATGGCATCCGTGATGCATGAACATGCTCAAAACTGATTTATTTACTTAAAAGCATAGGAGTTATTCCACTCACCTCTGGCTAGCTCTGACACTGACTGAAGCAGCTGACTCACTGCTGAGGTCCTCGGTTCCTCGGGTCCGAGCCTACACAGGTGGACTCAAATGAGGGACCAAACAACTAGAACATAATTCTAAAAACATCTCCCAAAAACCCTCTAAAACACCTCAAAACATCCATGCAAAAACATGCAAAGAAAGGCTGGACAGGGCACTTTCGGCGGCAGGTTCGGCGGCCGAAAGTCCCTCCAGAGCCGAAAGTCAGGCAGGTTCGGCGGCACCTTCGGCAGCCGAAACTCCCAGACAGAGGCAAACTCATGCATGTTCGGCGGCACTTTCGGCGGCCGAAACTCCCAGACAGAGACGAAAGTCTCCTTTCGGGGGCAAGCTTCGGCAGCCGAAGGCTGCCTCCACAAGATGGTTCGGCGGCCGAAAGTTCCTTCGGCTGCCGAACCTGGGTTCTCCCAAAAGGGCAGAAACTTGGTTCAAACATGCACAAATGCCTCCAAACTCAAACCATCATGCATTTAGCTCAACCAAAACATGCATATAAGCTCCTAGGGGTCTCAAACTACCTTAAAACCCAACTACAACACATCAAACACACATTTACAAGCCACATTGTTCAAAAACTCATCAAAAACCCATAAACATAACTATAACCTAAACATGCATTCTAACCCATAGATCTACTTAAAACTTACTTAAAACATAAAATGAGCTTAAGATCGGCTCTTACCTCTTGAAGATCGAGAGTGAGACGACCTAAACTCGGAGGTGGGAGAGATTTGAGTTCTTGAACCTCAAAGCTCCAAAACTTGCTCAAAACTTGAAAATCTTCAAAACAAGATGAAAACTTGTGAAAATCATGAAAGATTTGAAGGAAAGAATTCAAGGATGGTGAGGAATGGCAGAAAGGCTCACCTTGGCCGAAGATGGGAAAAAGCTCGCCCGTTTTCGGCGAGGAATGGCGGAAAGCTCACCTTGGCCGAAGATGGGAAAAAGCTCGCCCGTTTTCGGCTAAGGGACCCTTTTATAGTGGTTGACCAGTCCATGTTCGGGGGCCGAATGTGCCTCCGCATGCATGCCATGTTCGGCTGCCGAACTTGAGGTTCGGCGGCCGAACCTGGACTTCCCTCACTTATGCCTTCGGGGGCCTACGGCACACCCGAAATGCATGCATGTTCGGCGGCCGAACTTTGAGTTTCGGCGGCCGAACCTGAGCTTTCCTCCAAGGTTGTTTTCATTCAAAAACTCATTTCCTCTTTACTTAAAATCATCAAAAACGTTAAAACATTTCATGAAAACATGGTTTTACCCTTCTAGAGGTCTCCGACATCCGAGATTCCACCGGACGGTAGGAATTCCGATACCGAAGTCTAGCCGGGTACTACATTCTCCCCCCCTTAAGAACATTCGTCCCCGAATGTTTCTCAACTAACATATAGCATGGCATACACATAACATACACATAAAACACATGAAACATATAAGAAACTAACCTTAGAAAAGATAAGGATATTGCTGGAGCATGGACTCTCATGTCTCCCAGGTGCACTCTTCCATATTGTGGTGGTTCCATAGGACTTTCACCATCGGGATTTCCTTGTTTCTTAGCTTTCTGATCTGGGTGTCTACGATCCGTACTGGCTGTTCAACGTAGGTGAGATCCTCTTGGATCTCCACATCAGGCTCATTAAGAACCTTGCTCGGATCTAACACGAATTTCCTCAACATAGAAACATGGAAAACCGGATGGATTCTTTCCATTGAAGCAGGTAGATCTAGCTTGTACGACACATTCCCAATCTTTTGCAAGACTTCGAAGGGTCCGATGTATCGTGGGGCTAGCTTACCTTTCTTCCCAAAGCGAACCACTCCTTTCATTGGAGACACCTTGAGCAATACCAGATCCCCCTCCTGAAACTCTACTTGCCGTCTGCGGATGTCTGCATAACTCTTCTGTCTGCTTGCAACAGTCCTGATCCTCTCTCTGATTATGGGTACCACCCTGCTGGTGATCTCTACAAGCTCAGGCCCTGCCAAGGCCTTTTCTCCAACTTCTTCCCAGCAAACAGGTGATCTGCACTTCCTTCCATACAAAGCTTCATATGGAGCTATCCCGATGCTAGCATGATGGTTGTTATTGTAGGCAAACTCCACTAAAGGTAGATGCTGCCTCCAAGAACCGCCAAAGTCCAGCACACACATTCTGAGCATATCCTCGATAGTCTGGATGGTCCTTTCTGACTGTCCGTCCGTCTGTGGATGGAAAGCAGTGCTAAAATCCAACCTGGTACCCATGGCATTCTGCAGACTCCGCCAAAATCTGAAGGTGAACTGGGGCCCTCTATCCGACACTATTGAAACAGGAACCCCATGCAGCCTGACGATCTCATCAACATATACCTGCGCCAACTTGTCCACAGAGTAGCCACTCCGGACAGGGATGAAGTGAGCAGATTTGGTGAGTCTGTCCACAATCACCCATATGGAGTCCAATCTGTTGGACGCTGCCGGTAACCCCACTATGAAGTCCATAGCTATATTCTCCCATTTCCACTCTGGAATAGGTAGTGGGTTAAGCATTCCAGCCGGCTTCTGATGTTCCAGCTTCACCCTCTGACACACTTCGCAGGCTGACACAATTTGTGCCACTTCTTTCTTCATCGCTGGCCACCAATAAACTTTCTTCAAGTCTTGATACATCTTGGTGGCTCCGGGGTGAACGCTGTATCTTGCATTATGAGCCTCCCTCATAATGTCTCCTTTTAGCCCTATGTCATCTGGTACACACAAACGACTCCCATAGCGGAGGATCCCTTTACTGTCAAATCTGAACTCACTATCTTTGCCTGACTGAACAGTCCTGGCAATTGTTACTAACTCTAAATCCTCATGCTGTTTCTGAGCCACCTGCTCCAGAAACACAGGTGTCACTCTCATCTGGGCCACTAAAGCACCTGTACCAGACAACCCCAACTGTAGACCTTCATCAATGAGCTTGTAAAACTCCTTCACCACTGGTCTCCTCTCTGCCGTGATGTGGGATAGACTGCCTAGTGACTTCCGGCTTAGGGCGTCTGCCACAACATTCGCCTTACCCGGATGATACTGAATCTTGCAATCGTAGTCACTCAGCAGTTCTACCCATCTCCTCTGTCTCAAATTCAAATCTCTTTGACTCAGGATGTACTGCAGGCTCTTATGATCTGTAAAGATCTCACATTTTACCCCATAGAGGTAGTGCCTCCACATCTTGAGTGCAAAGATTACTGCTGCCATCTCAAGGTCATATGTGGGGTAATTCAACTCATGCTTCTTTAGCTGCCTAGAAGCATAAGCAATCACCCTCTCGTTCTGCATTAGTACACAACCCAGTCCCACACGGGACGCATCACAAAAGACTGTAAAGTCCTCATCACTAAATGGCAGAGCTAAAACTGGTGCTGAAGTCAACCTCTTCTTAAGCTCTTCAAAACTCTCTTCGCACTGGTCGGTCCACACAAACTTCTGATTCTTCCTGGTCAACCTGGTTAGAGGAGCTGCTATTTTCGAGAAGTCCAGAACGAACCTCCTGTAGTAACCTGCCAAACCCAAGAAACTCCTGATCTCCGTCACTGAAGTGGGTCTAGGCCAGTTAGCCACAGTTTCTGTCTTCTTAGGGTCCACCTCTATTCCATCCTCTGATACTACATGCCCCAAGAATGAAATGCTCCTCAGCCAGAACTCACACTTGGAGAACTTGGCATACAAGCCATGTTCCCTCAAGGTCTGCAGAACCAACCTCAGATGATGGGCATGCTCCTCTGCATTCCTGGAATACACCAAGATATCATCTATGAAGACAATAACAAAGTGATCCAGGTATTGGCTAAACACTCTGTTCATGAGATCCATGAATGTTGCAGGGGCTTTAGTTAACCCGAACGGCATTACAAGGAACTCAAAATGCCCATATCTGGTCCTGAAAGCTGTCTTTGGCACATCCTCTTCCCTTATCCTTAGCTGATGGTACCCCGATCTCAGATCTATTTTGGAGAAACAACCAGCTCCGGCTAGCTGGTCAAATAGATCGTCGATCCTTGGCAACGGGTACTTATTCTTGGTAGTGACTTTGTTCAACTGCCTGTAGTCGATACAAAGTCTAAGGGATCCATCCTTCTTTCTCACGAACAAAACTGGTGCACCCCAAGGTGAAGTGCTCGGTCGGATGAAGCCCTTGTCTACCAGCTCTTGCAACTGTTCTTTCAATTCTCTCAACTCGGCTGGAGCCATCCTGTAGGGAGGGATAGAGATCGGTCGGGTTCCAGACATCAGTTCTATCTCGAACTCTATCTCCCTAGCAGGTGGTAAACCTGGCAGCTCGTCTGGGAAGACGTCTAGAAACTCTCTAACCACTGGCACCGAGGCGGGTTCTCTAACCTGACTACTAAGCTCTCTCACATGAGCCAAATACCCCTGACATCCCCTCCTAAGCAACCTACGAGCCTGAAGAGCTGATATCAGACCTCTAGGTGTACCCCTCCTGTCTCCTCTGAAGACTACCTCTGACCCATCCTGACCTCTGAACCTGACTACCTTGTCCCTGCAGTCCAAGGTAGCACCATGGGTAGATAACCAGTCCATCCCTAGAATGACGTCAAAATCTGTCAAATCTAGAACCACAAGGTCGGCGGACAAGCATCTTCCCTCAACAAACACAGGACTATACTGGCAGACTGACTCTGCCACTGATGGATCACACTTGGGTCCACTGACCCAGAGAGGACACTCTAACCCAGAAGTCATCAACCCTAACCTCTCAACGGCTCTCGGTGCAATAAAAGAATGAGATGCACCAGGGTCCATCAAGGCATACACATCTGAACAACCAATGACTAAGTTACCTGCCACCACGGTGTTAGATGCATCTGCCTCCTGCTGAGTCATTGTGAAGATCCGTGCTGGAGCTGATGGACCTTCACCTCTGAACCCCGCTGAAGAAGAGGCTGACCCTCTCCCTTTGCCTCTGCCACTGGCCTGAGTCATGGCTGGAGCTGCTGGCTGCGCTACACTACCTGAAGCTGTCTGCTGGGACTGTGCCATCGGGGCTGCTCTTGGACATTCTCGAGACATATGCCCCTCCTGACCACATCTGTAATAGGCTGTCGTCCCAAACCGACATACTCCCCTTTGTGGCTTACCACACCTCGCACAAACTGCATTATCCGCACCAGAGCTTGAGCCACTCCCTAGTCCCAGACTGGACTTAACCTTGTTCCAGAACTTGTTCTTCTTAAACTTCCTAGGACCTCTATCCCACTTCTTGCTACCTGAAGCTGCTGCACTCATTGTAGAAGAGCCTGGGGTCTTAGAACTAGAAGGCTGTGCCACTGACTGCTTAACTGTCCCCTGAACGATGGCACTGGCCTCCATTTTCCGGGCCATATCCACTATGGCATGGAAGCTCTCCCTATCTGCTGACTGGATCAAGGAGGAATATCTGGAGTGGAGTTTCATGATATACCTCCTTGACCTTTTCTGGTCTGAATCAAGGTTTTGCCCTGCAAATGGCAACAACTCCAAGAATCTGTCTGTGAACTCCTCTACACCCATCTCATCAGTCTGCCTCAACTGCTCAAACTCTATCATCTTCAGCTCTCTAGAACTATCTGGGAAAGCCCATCCCGCAAACTTGTTTGCAAACTCCTCCCAAGACATGTTATCCACTTTCGGGTTCACGTAATTCTTGAACCACTCTCGTACCTTCTTGCACTTAAGTGTGAACCCAACCATCTGAATGGCTCTACTATCATCGGCCCCAATCTCATCTGTGATCACCTTGACCCTCTCAAGATACATAAACGGGTCATCCCCTTTCTCATACTGGGGAGCACCCAACTTCGTGTAGTCAGTCATCTTGACTCTGCTCCCACTGGCCGAGCTAGGTCTAGGAGGTTGAGCAACTGGAGCTGCTGGTTCTGCTGGAGGAGGAGGAGGTGCAGCATCCCCTGGGATAGGGTTTGCTGGATTTGGATAGTAGGGTGGAGGTGGATACATTGGGTACTGTGGGTATGGTGGATAATAAGGTGGGTATGGCATCTGTGTGGGATAAGGGCTAAAGCTATGGTAATCCGATGTGCCTCCCATCGAATACCCAGGGTTTTGTGAGAAGGGTGGGTAGTAAGGTGGCTGAACAAATCCCGAGGCCTGGGTGTCTCCTTGGGATTCTCCCATTCCTTCTTCTGACATGCTAACTCCCAGACTGCCATCCCTCCTCTGCTCTACATCCATATCATCCCCCATGTCCTCTGACGCTCCTCCCTGAACTGCTCCTCTGACTGATATGCTTCTACCCAGATCCAAAGACCTTCTAGGGTCTCTTACTGCTCTTTCCTTGCTAGATCTGCTTGACATTGCTCTAGGCAATGCTGGAGGATGGGCGCTCGTGCCCTCATCCTCAGGTGGTACTCCAGTCAATCTTGCTGATCGACGAGTTCCTCCCATCCTGTTTTCTAAAAAAAAGTTCACATCACATAAACATTAGCGTCATATGGTTCATGTGGGCACACATGAATCCGCATCACACACATCACATTCATATCATAGCATTAATGCACATGTATATAATCATGGCATTTCACATCATCATGTAAGACAGGACTCCACATCCTATCCTAGTGGACATGACCTTTCCTATTGTGCTTGACCTTCTATAACATCTATGAGCCCGACACTCTAGGTCCGACCATATGAACCTAGGGCTCTGATACCATTCTGTAACGACCCAAAAATCGGACCGCTACCGGCGCTAGGATCCGGGTCGACTTAAGGCCGCCGGGACCCGTAGCAAGCCTGCCATGTAACCTGTAAACCTGTTTAATCCCATACATGATCAACAACATACACAAAAATTTAAAACTTTTCTTTCATACACTCTATCATACACCAAACTCAACCTGTGCATGCACTGAACATATACATAATCATAAACTTGACCCCTCTGTGGGATCTCATCAATGCCCCCAATGGGTGGCATAACAAGTGTTGAGTTGGCTAAACTTGAACATCAATAACATTAAGATCATGCTTCAAAAAGGGATTACATTATACTATGGTCAAGCACACTTCTAACCTCAATATCGTTACATTACATATCTATACATCATTATACAATCTGTCATGTCCACATTCTAACTATTACATACATATATGACTTTATTATTCTTCTTGACTTCTCTGTCTAACCCGTACCTGCAAACCTGGAGAATTTGGGAGAGGGGTGAGCTACTAGAGCCCAGTGAGCAGAATCATAAAGCATTTAAAACATATGTTATCATGGAATGCATCACATCACAATTAATCATCTCAAGGATGAATTTGTCACCATTTAGCCCCCTACATATTCCAATCATGCCAGGGGCGTAGTGCAGGCCACATCTGGTCTTTCTCTTATACATAACATAATATACATAATCCATGGTGCCGGGGGCGTAGAGCAGGCCACTTTCGGTCTTTCACTTACATAGTGCCAGGGGCGTAGTGTAGGCCACATCTGGACTTCCATATCATATCATTACGTCATAACATATGAGGGCTAATGGATCATTCAATATTCATCCACATCAACAACATATTATGCAATGCAACATATTCGTGATTTCTAATGCAAACAACCTAAAATATCACATGGCATCCGTGATGCATGAACATGCTCAAAACTGATTTATTTACTTAAAAGCATAGGAGTTATTCCACTCACCTCTGGCTAGCTCTGACACTGACTGAAGCAGCTGACTCACTGCTGAGGTCCTCGGTTCCTCGGGTCCGAACCTACACAGGTGGACTCAAATGAGGGACCAAACAACTAGAACATAATTCTAAAAACATCTCCCAAAAACCCTCTAAAACACCTCAAAACATCCATGCAAAAACATGCAAAGAAAGGTTGGATAGGGCACTTTCGGCGGCAGGTTCGGCGGCCGAAAGTCCCTCCAGAGCCGAAAGTCAGGCAGATTCGGCGGCACCTTCGGCGGCTAAAACTCCCAGACAGAGGCGAAACTCATGCATGTTCGGCGGCACTTTCGGCGGCCGAAACTCCTAGACAGAGACGAAAGTCTCCTTTCGGGGGCAAGCTTCGGCAGCCGAAGGCTGCCTCCACAAGATGGTTCGGCGGCCGAAAGTTCCTTCGGCTGCCGAACCTGGTTTCTCCCAAAAGGGCAGAAACTTGGTTCAAACATGCATAAATGCCTCCAAACTCAAACCATCATGCATTTAGCTCAACCAAAACATGCATACAAGCTCCTAGGGGTCTCAAACTACCTTAAAACCCAACTACAACACATCAAACACACATTTACAAGCCACATTGTTCAAAAACTCATCAAAAACCCATAAACATAACTATAACCTAAACATGCATTCTAACCCATAGATCTACTTAAAACTTACTTAAAACATAAAATGAGCTTAAGATCGGCTCTTACCTCTTGAAGATCGAGAGTGAGACGACCTAAACTCGGAGGTGGAAGAGATTTGAGTTCTTGAACCTCAAAGCTCCAAAACTTGCTCAAAACTTGAAAATCTTCAAAACAAGATGAAAACTTGTGAAAATCATGAAAGATTTGAAGGAAAGAATTCAAGGATGGTGAGGAATGGCGGAAAGGCTCACCTTGGCCGAAGATGGGAAAAAGCTCGCCCGTTTTCGGCTAAGGGACCCTTTTATAGTGGCTGACCAGTCCACGTTCGGGGGCCGAATGTGCCTCCGCATGCATGCCATGTTCGGCGGCCGAACTTGAGGTTCGGCGGCCGAACCTGGACTTCCCTCACTTATGCCTTTGAGGGCCTAAGGCACACCCGAAATGCATGCATGTTCGGCGGCCGAACTTTGAGTTTCGGCGGCCGAACCTGAGCTTTCCTCCAAGGTTGTTTTCATTCAAAAACTCATTTCCTCTTTACTTAAAATCATCAAAAACGTTAAAACATTTCATGAAAACATGGTTTTACCCTTCTAGAGGTCTCCGACATTCGAGATTCCACCGAACGGTAGGAATTCCGATACCGAAGTCTAGCCGGGTACTACAATGCATAGTAGGCTTGCTATGCGTTCCGGCGACCTTAAGTCGACCTGAATTCTAGCGCCGGTAGCGGTCCGGTTTTCGGGTCGTTACATAACTCTAGGCTTTTGAGTGGTGAACCTGACCTCATTGACTCCAGGCTTTGGAGTGGTCGGCTTGACACCGTTCTGGGTATTAGTGTTGTCTAGGGAGCTGGAGGTCTAATATTTATATTCTATAGATGGGGCTTTTCCACTGCCTGGTAAGATCGGATGACCTGGTAATACGAGCAAGGAAATGGCACGATGCTTCAAAGATTTAAAATGGAAAACTTCAAATCATGACAAATCAAGCTACCATCGCTTAATTCAAGACTTATGAGATGAGAACTATATTTGGAAAGCATGAGAGAATAAGGAAATAAGCAACACACTCTTCAATACATATAGACGTACAATACAATTTCAGATCGCATAATGCATGTATGGACAAATTGCATTTAAGCTAATTTTATTATTTTGATATTTTGTATTTTGTGGGATTTGTTTTAAATTAATTTGACCTATATTAGAATCCAAATTTGTGCAGCCAATTTAGGAAGGAGATTTCTCGAAGACAATTTAGGAAAATGATCTTTAATGTAATCTAGATTTGATTATTTGACTAGATACACTTTCTATATTGTAATTACACCTTCCTACAATAGAATTAGGGTTTGAAGGCTATAAAAACATCCTTAAGGTGGCAGGCACAAGAAGCCAATGAATAAAGATGATTTTATGAACAATACTTGGTTCTTCTCCATTATTTAGCAACTTATCAAGGTTTAATCTTGTGGCATTCTAATATGGATCTCCTCCATGCTTAGTTAACTTATCAAGAATTTCTTGTGGCGTTCTCGAAGCTAGAATCACTTGATTATCTATGTTTCTAATTACATTGGTTGATTAGGGGTGTGGTAGAGCAACCTTCGCTTGATTATCTATGTTTCTAATCACATTAGTTGGCTAGGGGTGTGGTAGAGCAACCTTCACTTCATTATCTATATTTCTAATCACATTCATTGGTTAGGGGTGTAGTAGAGCAACCTTTTGGAAGATATTTTTGCTTTTTTTTTTTATTAAGTTATGTGACGAGATTTTTTATCACATATTGATCTTAGGTTCAACATCAGTTGGTATCAGAGCACGGTGATAGATAAATTCCTATTTATCTATATTTATTTGTTTTGTAAGTTTTTTTTTATTTTTTTATTCTATCTTATTATTTTTTTATTTCAGTTATGTGAGATTTTTTTTTTAAAAAAGTGAGAGATAAAAAAAAAAGAAGAGTAAGGAAAAAGACATTGTTTCAATTGTTTGATTTAAAAAAAGAAAAAGAAAAAAAAGGAGAGATGTCAAAGTTTAGTACTTCATTCGCGAAATGTCATACTAAATTCAAAGAGGATCCTATGTATATCGATTCTTTTCTTGTTATTATGGTTGAAGATTCGAGGACAAATCTTTTTGAAGAAGGAGAGAATGATACGAGTAAGGAAATGACACAATACTTCAAAGATTTAAAATAGAAAACTCCAAATCATAACAAAACAAGCTACCATTGCTTAATTCAAGATTTACGAGATGAGAACTATATTTGAAAAGTATGGGAGAATAATGACAGGAGCGGTTGTCGAAGCAGGTCAAAAATAACCTTCTTGGTTACCTACAATTTACAACTGCAGATAGTGGTGAAGGATCGTATCCACAGAGAATTGATTACCTATTTGTTTTTCTCAATCAAGACCAAAAGAACTAATTGAAAACACAATGGAAAGCAAGTAATTGAAAGCTGAATGAAAGTAAAGTGCAATAAAAGTAAAAGGGGGGATTTTGAGATTGATTTGTCTAACAACTATTGAAAGCAATTAAAACAGCAAATAATCAAAATAAAATAAGAAATCAATATGAGAAAAGTCTAGTTGAAGATATGGATCCACTTTGGTTGTTTGGGTTGATCATTGAAACATGGTTATCTTGATTGATTCAATAGGTTGGTTATGGGGGTGGAAGACGCTTCTCACCACCATGTCTTTCCTTATGAACAAACTGATTAGGGAACGTCCTCTAACCAATTACTAATCAACAAATTGCCAAGGAACGTCCTTGGGCCTTAGGCATCAAAACAATTGCCAATTGCATGAAGAACAAGAAAGATCCAAACCCTAGCTACTCAAACGCATGAGATGATGTTAGATCATGCAAATTCCTTGGATTTTTACACCAAGTGTTCTATGGACAGAATATTTTCAGCAATTACGGACTAACAAATATCCTAATCCAACAATCAATTAACTTTGCAATCAAGAATCAAGTGGCCAATTTGATCAAAACAACAAAGCAATCGTAGAATTAAGCACCAATTGCATGAATATTGAATAAAATCAAAGAAAAAAGTTTCTGTTCAGATCTCACAACCCATTAAACAACCTTAGTTTCAACCAATCCTCAACTAGAAAAAGGGTTTCAGCCACTCATGGCTGAACCAAAACAGAAAATAGATGAAAAGAAAGCAAGAAGATGAAGAACTAAGGTGGAGAAGGGGCTGCCCTTGCTTGGCCGAATTTGGGAGGATGAATTCCTCCTCTTCTAGTCTTCTTGAAGGCTTTAAATATGTCTTGGGAGGCTGCCTAGGGTTTCATGGCAGTCCATGAGTCTTTTAAAGGCTGCCCAAAGTGTCCTTGGTCCAACATGTGCCTTCTATGTGCATGTATGAAGGGAAAAACGTGGAGCATGTCTTGAATTGCAATTGGGGGGCTCTTTGGTCTTTTAATTACTGTCCAAGGTCTTCAAGATACTGCCCAAGGTGTGTCCAAGAGGCTGCCCACGTTTTTGGAGATTGCCCATTCACTAAAGAGGAAGGTGGAGCCTCCTTTTGAATTTTGAATGTACATGGCACTAAGTAGGAAACATGTGATCTTTGGATTTGACTTCCTTAGCAAGATGGATCTTGAAATCCAATATCTGAATATGAATCTTGGAGATTTGAATTTCAAAATACTTTCCTTCTTTGGCTCTTCAATTATGGCAACTTGAGGTGTGGCTTCTAGAATAAGGAAAAGGCAACTTGCTGATTTGAAATTCGAATTTCAAATTGCTTTGGCTGAATGTTCTTTCCTTCTTTGCCACTTTCCTTATTTAGAACTTTCCATATTTAGCTTGACTTGATTTCAACTTGGCAGGCTTGCTCTCCTTTGCTCCAAATAAGGCAGTTTTAGGGATATTTTCTCCAAAGTGTCCTTTTACACCATTTTCTGCAAAACAATGCTAAGAACACTAAATTAAGCAGAAATCATGTAAATAATCATCATTAATATCAAGATAAAAAGGACTAAAATATGTTCTATCAAATACCCCCACACTTAGCTTTTTGCTTGTCCTCAAGCAAACAAACATAGTCAGATAAGCTCTTCTCACTCTAGATTCTTATTTCAACTTAAGCTCATACTCAAGACACTTATTTTGAAGCATTGCAGTGAAGACTATATGCATGAAGATTATCCACCTCTTTTCCTTGTTTTCCTTTGCTTACCATGGCTAGGATTTGTTTTCCTCAAAAGAGACATGCACATTAATTTGTTAAGACTTTTTTCTAGCTTTTGGATTGACTTGCCCTTACATTGAAGTACTTTATTCAGGCTTTTTGCACTTTGATTTTGCTTGAAAAGATCACCAACCTATTTTTGATTTGAAGGTTTATATTTTTTAGTTGGTCACCTATCCAAGTGGCTACTAGCCTTGTTCATGGTCTTTTGACCATTGGAACAATTTTTCAATTTGTGCTTTTGAGGTCTTTGCCTTTGCTGAATTTTCTTTCTCTCAATGATTTGGGCAAATCAACACCAATTGCTAAATCAAGTCACATTAAGTTCATTCACACAACTTTCAATTTATTCTCATCAATTGAGGGTCATCAATATATTTTTCACCATGGCAAACTCAAAGATTCAATTTAAAAGGCAATTCTCAAACATGAATACAACTTACTGCAATTGATTCAACATAAGTTTAAAGAGTTATCACATTAATGGGGTCATGGAAAGAAAAACTCATCCAACATAGTTCATCAGTTTGAGTAGAGCAAAACAAAAAAGATGAAGAAGGTTGTGGTTGTGTGTGTTTTATTGAAAGCAAAAACAAAAAAATGAAAAAATGAAAAAATTTTGCCTAATGCAAGCAAACTAAAGATTAAAGCAAAAAATAAACTTAAAAGTAAAAATTCAGATATATGCACCCCCACACTTAAATCATGCATTGTCCTCAATGTATAAGAAACATAAAAGAACAAAGGAAACTGAGTACTCCCCTGGGTGTGGTGTGCATGGTGCGATCCTCTTGATCAAGGCTCAAGTAATTGGGGAAGGGAAAAGCGTCCCAACTGCATTGAGCAAAAAGTGTAGCACTCCTTTTGATTTGGTCATGAACCATCCTACTTTTTCCATGTACTCATGAAGTAACATGATGAGCTTCTCCTCTTTCAGATGAGGTGTGCCTCTAGCCCTTATGTTTGCATTTTTGAGCACTTCCAACTTCAATTGATATTTCTCCCTAGGTGGCTGCAATTTGGCATCAAGTTCAAGCAAAACAAATTCTACCTTATCCGGAGGTTTTGGAAGGCATTGATCTGCATGCTCCTTTGGTTTGGGTGCTTGGAACACCATTTGTTCCTTCTGTTCAAGATTTGTTTGCATTGGAAGGCTGAAAGGAGTTTCAGATTGCTCCTTCTGCATAGGACCTGACTGAGGTGGAAGACTGATCTGCGTTGGAAACTGAAGGGACGCGCCTGAGATGATTGCAGGTACTCCTTCTTGCGCAAGATTGATCTGCGGTCCAAGCTGAGGTGGTTCAGTTGGAGTTCCTTCTGACTGCGCAAGATTGATCTGAAGAGGTGTGATTGGCTCTCCTTTGTTTTGTGCGTGTTCGCAGTCCACCTGTTGGATGTAACAGTTAGTTTCTTTCAATTCTGGCTCTTTTTGGCTCTCTTCCCTGCAAGGATCATCATTTAGTATATCATCTTTTATATCAAAAACATCTTTGTTTAAATAATCAATGATATTTAAACTATCAACAAGTTCTGTTTGATCAGTTTGTTTGGACAAACAGTATTCTGGTTGTATTTCTTCAAAGGCTTGTTCTTGTACTTTCCAACTTTCATCATCTGTCTCACCATCTTGGAGCTCTTCCTCTTTTCTTACCATGTCTGCTCTCATTTTGGCGGCTATTCGATCTGCTTCTTGTTGGACATTTTGCAAAGTCTCCAACGTCTTATGAAGATTAGTTCTGAGATCTTGAGGCATTGCATATCTTGATGGTTCATAGAATCCTTCACATGCATGTATTTGTTGGAGTTGTTGTGCTTCAAGAGCTTGTGCAGTTTGGTCTATAACAAAACTTTTCGCAGTAGCGATTTGTTCATAAAGTTCTGCGAGGCGAAAAGGTGTCCATTCCTCATCCATGATTTAATTCTGCGATGGTGACTTCTTCAGAGGTAGATTCGGTGGTGCTACCTTTCTTTTTTTTTTTATTTGGTCCTGAAAGAAAAACAAATAAGTTAAATCAACTCCCCGGCAACGGCGCCAATTTTTGACAGGAGCGGTTGTCGAAGCCGGTCAAAAATAACCTTCTTGGTTACCTACAATTTACAACTGCAGATAGTGGTGAAGGATCGTATCCACAGAGAATTGATTACCTATTTGTTTTTCTCAATCAAGACCAAGAGAACTAATTGAAAACACAATGGAAAGCAAGTAATTGAAAGCTGAATGAAAGTAAAGTGCAATAAAAGTAAAATGGGGGATTTTGAGATTGATTTGTCTAACAACTATTGAAAGTAATTAAAACAGCAAATAATCAAAATAAAACAAGAAATCAATATGAGAAAAGTCTAGTTGAAGATATGGATCCACTTTGGTTGTTTGGGTTGATCATTGAAACATGGTTATCTTGATTGATTCAATAGGTTATGGGGGTGGAAGACGCCTCTCACCACCATGTCTTTCCTTATGAACAAACTGATTAGGGAACGTCCTTTAACCAATTACTAATCAACAAATTGCCAAGGAACGTCCTTGGGCCTTAGGCATCAAAACAATTGCCAATTGCATGAAGAACAAGAAAGATCCAAACCCTAGCTACTCAAACGCATGAGATGATGTTAGATCATGCAATTCCTTGGATTTTTACACCAAGTGTTCTATGGACAGAATATTTCCAGCAATTACGGACTAACAAATATCCTAATCCAACAATCAATTAACTTTGCAATCAAGAATCAAGTGGCCAATTTGATCAAAACAACAAAGCAATCGTAGAATTAAGCACCAATTGCATGAATATTGAATAAAATCAAAGACAAAAGTTTCTGTTCAGATCTCACAACCCATTAAACAACCTTAGTTTCAACCAATCCTCAACTAGAAAAAGGGTTTCAGCCACTCATGGCTGAACCAAAACAGAAAATAGATGAAAAGAAAGCAAGAAGATGAAGAACTAAGGTGGAGAAGGGGCTGCCCTTGCTTGGCCGAATTTGGGAGGATGAATTCCTCCTCTTCTAGTCTTCTTGAAGGCTTTAAATATGTCTTGGGAGGCTGCCTAGGGTTTCATGGCAGTCCATGAGTCTTTTAGAGGCTGCCCAAAGTGCCATTGGTCCAACATGTGCCTTCTATGTGCATGTGTGAAGGGAAAAACGTGGAGCATGTCTTGAATTGCAAGTGGGGGACTCTTTGGTCTTTTAATTACTGTCCAAGGTCTTCAAGATACTGCCCAAGGTGTGTCCAAGAGGCTGCCCACGTTTTTGGAGATTGCCCATTCACTAAAGAGGAAGGTGGAGCCTCCTTTTGAATTTTGAATGTGCATGGCACTAAGTAGGAAACATGTGATCTTTGGATTTGACTTCCTTAGCAAGATGGATCTTAAAATCCAATATCTGAATATGAATCTTGGAGATTTGAATTTCAAAATACTTTCCTTCTTTGGCTCTTCAATTATGGCAGCTTGAGGTGTGGCTTCTAGAATAAGGAAAAGGCAACTTGCTGATTTGAAATTCGAATTTCAAATTGCTTTGGCTGAATGTTCTTTCCTTCTTTGCCACTTTCCTTATTTAGAACTTTCCATATTTAGCTTGACTTGATTTCAACTAGGTAGGCTTGCTCTCCTTTGCTCCAAATAAGGCAGTTTTAGGGGTATTTTCTCCAAAGTATCCTTTTACACTATTTTCTGCAAAACAATGCCAAAAACACTAAATTAAGCAGAAATCATGTAAATAATCATCATTAATATCAAGATAAAAAGGACTAAAATATGTTCTATCAAATAATAAGTAACACACTTTTCAATACATGTAGACGCGCAATACAATTTCAGATTGCGTAATGCATGTTTGGACAAATTGCATTTAAGTCAATTTTATTATTTTGATATTTTAGTATTTTGTGAGATTTGTTTTAAATTAATTTGGTTTATATTAAAAAACAAATTCGTGCAACCCATTTAGGAAGGAGATTTCTCGAAGACAATTTAGGAAAATGATCTTTAATGTAATTTAGATTTAATTATTTGACTAGATATACTTCCTATATTGTAATTACACCTTCCTACAATAGAATTAGAGTTTGAAGGCTATACACCCTTAAGGTGGCAGCCACAAGAAGTCAATAAATAAAAGATGTTATTATGAACAATATTTAGTTCTTCTCCATTATTTAGGAACTTATCAAGGTTTTAACCTGTGACGTTCTAATATGGATCTCCTCTATTCTTAGTTAACTTATAAGAATTTCTTGTGGCGTTCTCGAAGCTGGAATCGCTTGATTATCTATGTTTCTAATCACATTGGTTGGTTAGGGGTGTGGTAGAGAAATCTTCGTTTCATTATCTATGTGTAACGACTTGGAAACCGGACCGCTACCGACGCTAGGATCCAGATCGACTTAAGGTCGCCGGGACCCGTAACAAGCCTAACATACATCCTGTCATACCTGATAAATCCCATACATGATCATACATTTTCAATAAAGTAAAACTTTCCATATACCAAGCTTGACCTGTGCATGCACTAAAACCATATACATAAAAACCCCTTACTGGAGCCCTCATCAAATGCTCCAATTGGGTCAACATCTCATATGTCAAGCCTGATTCAACATAACTCATCATTAAAACATTTCATAAAGATCATGTAAAAAGGGACTTAACCATACATAACTAGGGCAAAGCACAACTCTATCCATTACATATCTTTACATTACATCTCAATACTTTGCAATACATTTCATTACATTACATGTCCACTAAAACTCTATTACATGACAACCATAGCCATTACCCTTGCCGACTCTCTGTGCTAACTCTAACCTGCACACCTGAGGGTTAGGGGAAGGGAGTGAGCTACTAAAGCCCAGTGAGCAGAACAATAAAACAGTTAAATAACATGTGCTCTCATGGAATGCATCACATCACAAACATTTCACATCAAGGATGAACTTGTCACCAATAACCATCTACAATATCCAATGTGCCCGGCCCACTAAGGGTGCTCCACAGGACTTCTCCCTTAAACATAACATAACATATCCATTATGCCAGGGGCATAGAATGGGCCTCACTGGTCTTTCTCTTACATCGTGCCAGGGGCGTAGAATGGGCCTCACTGGACTTCCATACCGTATTATACCATATCATATCGAGGACTAGTGGGTCATCCAATATTCATCCACATCAATATCATAGTGTGCAATGCATCATATTCGTGAATTCTAATGCAAGAAACCTAATACATAACATGGCAATCATGATGCATGAACATGCTTAAAAATCCATTTGCTTTAAAATAAAAATAGTTGTGTTCTACTCACCTCTGGCTGACGCTTTACTGACTCTGAAGCAGCTAGCTCACTGCTAAACACCTTGGTTCCTCAGGTCCGATCCTACACAGGTGGACTCAAATGAGGGACCAAACAACTCTAACATAACTCTAAAAATCTCCCTAAAAACCCCCCAAAACATCATAAAACATTCATAGAAAACATGCAAAGGAAGGCTGGACAAGGCACTTTCGGCGGCAGGTTCGGCGGCCGAAAGTCCCTCCAGAGTCGAAAGCCAAGCAGGTTCGGCGGTCGAAACTCCCCTCCAGAGCCGAAAGTCTAAACTTTTGGGGGCGATTTTAGGCGGCCTAAAGCTGCCTCTAGGCAGGTTCGGCGGCCGAACCTGGGTTCTCTAGAATGGCAGAACCCGATTCCGCCTCATGCATTCAGCCTCCAAAACCTCTCCACAACGCCCATAACATGCATTCAACTATTCTAAAACATGCATATACACATTTTCAAGTATATAGGGGCATAAAACTAGCCTAAACCCCAACAAATATCACATTAAGCATACATTTTCTCATCAAACCCACATAAACCCTAAAATTTTACATTTACTCTAAACATGCACTAAAACCCTTAAAACCCCTCAAAACTTACTTAAAACATAGGAAAGGGTATGGATCTACACTTACCTCTTGAAGATCGAGAGGAGGTGCGACCCAACTTGGAGATTGGGAGAAAACGAACTCCGGGGGTCTCCAAGCTTCTAAAACCTTGATCTTAGCTTAAAACCTTCAAACCATGATAAAAACTCATAAAAATCTTGAAGGATTTGAGGAGAAAACACAAGATCACCAAAGGGGTGGCAGAGACTCACCTTGCCCGGAAATGGGGAGAGAAAACTCACCCATTTTCGGACAGGGGGCCTTTTATAGGTGGCTGGCTAGACCACCTTCGGCGGCCAAACGAGCTTCCGCAACTTCACCACCTTCGGCAGCCGAACTTGAGGTTCGGCGGCAGCAAAAGGGAGCCACCTTCGGCGGCCGAACATGAGGTTCGGTGGCCGAACCTGGCAATTCCCTTCAAAACTTCCTTTTTTTTCAAAACTCAATTTTCTTTCTTAATCAAACCATAAAAACATGTAAAAACATTTTAGAAAACCTTTATTTTATCCTTCTAGAAGGCTCCGACATCCGAGAAATTTCGGATTCCAATGGAGATTCTGCCAGAAGGTAGGAATTCCGGTGTTGGGTCTAGCCGGGTATTAGATTCTTCCCCCCTTAAGAATATTCGTCCCCGAATGTTCAACAAACAAGCATAGCAACAAGAGAAACACATAAAACCTATAACACTCACTTTAGAAGAGACAAGGGTATTACTGGAGTATGAACTCCCGGGTCTCCCAAGCACACTCTTCATATTGTGGTGATTCCAAAAGACTCGCACCATCGGAATTTTCTTGTTCCTTTGCTTTCTAACTTATGTGTCTATGATTCGCACTGGCTGCTCAACACAGGTGAGATCTCCTAGGACCTCCACCTTTGGTTCACTAAGAACCTTACTCGGATTCGACACGAACTTTCATAATATGGGAACATGGGAAACCTGATGGATTTCTTCATGGAAGTAGGTAAATCTAACTTGTACGATACATTCTCAACCTTTTACAAGACCTCGAAGGTTCCTATGTATCGTGGAGCTAGCTTACCTTTCTTCCCAAAACAAACCACCCCTTTCGTAGGGGACACTTTAAGCAACACCATACCTCTCTCCCAGAAAACTACAAGCTTTCTACGAACATCTGCTTAACGCTCCTGTCGGTTCACGGCAGTCCTGATCCTTTCTCTGACCACCGGCCTTCTCTCTGCTGTAAGGGGATAAACTGCTAAGTGATTTCCGGCCGAGGGCATCTGTCATAACATTTGCCTCACCCGGATGGTACTGAAACTTGCAATTATAGCCACTAAGCAGTTCTACCCATTTTCTCTGCCTCAGGTTCAACTCTTCTTTGACTCAAGATGCACTTCAAGCTTCTATGATCTGTAAAGATCTCACATTTTATTCCATACAGGTAATGCCTCCTCATCTTGCTTGCAAAGGTCACAACTGATATTTCTAGATCATGTGTAGGATAATTCAACTCATGCTTCTTCAACCGTCTAGAAGCATAACCAATCACCCTCTCTTTCTGCATCAACACACAATCTAGTCCAATACGGAACACGTTGCAGAACACTGCGAAGTCTTCATTACTGATAGGCAGAGCTAACACCAGTGTTGATGTCAACCTTCTCTTTGGCTTTTCAAAGCTTCCTTCACACTATTCTGACCAAACCAACCTCTAATTCTCTTTTTGGTCAACCCGGTCATAAGAGCAACAACTCTGGAGAAGTTCGGGTTGAACTTCCTGTAGTAATCTGCCAAATCCAACAAACTCTTAATCTCTGTTACTGTAGTGGGTCTGGGCCAGTTAGCTACAGTTTCTACTTTCTTGGGGTCCACTTCAATTTCCTTTTTCTGACATATCATGGCCCAAGAAAGATACACTCCTTATCCGAAACTCACATTTGGAGAACTGGGCGTCCAAGCAGTGTTCTCCCAGGGTCTACAATACTGTCCTCAGATAATGGGCATTCTCCTCTGCGTTCTGGAGTACACCAAGGTATCGTCAATGAAGACAATACCAAAGTGATCCAAAAACTGGCTAAAAACTCTATTCATGAGGTTCATGAATGCTACAGGGGCATTGGTTAGCCCAAACGGCATCACTAAGAACTCATAACGCCCATATCTGGTCCTGAACGCTGTCTTCGACACAACTTCCTTTTTGATGCTTAACTGGTGGTACCGAGATCTTAGATCTAACTTGGAAAAATGACCTGCTCTTGCTGACTGGTCAAAGAGATCGTCGCTCCTTGGTAACAGATATCTATTCTTGGTAGTGACTTTGTTCAACTGCCTGCAGTCGATACAAAGTCTTAAGGATCCATCCTTCTTTCTCATGACAATCCTTAGAGCGCCTCAAGGTGAGGTACTAGGTCGGATGAAACTCTTATCTACCAACCCTTGCAACTACTCTTGCAACTCTTCTAACTCTGCTGATGTTATCCTGTGGGGAGGGATAGAGATTGATCTGATTCCATGCATTACTTCTATTCTGAACTCTATCTCCCTGACAGGTGGTAGTCCTGGAAGCTCGTCTGGGAAAACATCTAGAAACTCTCTAACTACGGGTACTGAGGCGGGCTCCCTGACCTGACCATCAAACTCTCTCACATGAGCTAGAACCCCTGATAACCTCTCCTGAACAACCTATGAGCCTGTAGGGCTGATATCAAACCTCTAGGTATCCCTTACTCTGTCTCCTCTACAGACAACCTTTGATCCATCCTACTCTCTGTACCTGACTACCTTGTTTCTGCTATCCAAGGTAGCACCATGAGTAGAAAGCCAATCCATCCCTAGAATGACGTCCAAATCAGTCAAATCTAGAACCACTAGGTCGGCTGGAAGGCATCTACTCCCATAAAACACTGGACTATACTGGCAGACTGACTCTGCTACCGATGGATCACACTTGGGTCCACTGACCCAAAGAGGACACTCTAACCCAGAAGCTATCAAGCTCGACCTCAATACAGCTCTCAAAGCAAACAAAGAAAGAGACATATCAGGGTTCATTAAAACATACACATCAGAACATATCAGAGTGAGATTACCTGTCCCTACCGTGTTCGATGTGTTAGCCTCCTGTTGAGTCATGGTGAAGATCCGTGCTGGAGCTGATGGACCTTCCCCACGGGAACCTGCTGAAGAAGGGGCTGTCCCCCTTCCTCTGCCTCTACCACTGCCCTCTGCCATGGCTGGAGCTACTGGTTGCGCCACACTACCTGAAACTGTCTGTTGGGATCGTGCCATCATGACTGCGTTAGGACACTCCCGAGCTATGTGCCCCTCTTGCCCACACCTGAAGCAGGCTGTAGTCCCAAACCGACAAGGTCCTCTGTGCGGCTTACCGCACCTCAAGCATTCGGACCCATCCGAACCAGAGCTCGAACCACCACCTATTCCCATACCAGACTTTAACCGGTTCCAGAACTTGTTCTTCTTTAGCTTTTTAGTGGTACTGCCTCACTTTTTACTGTCTGAAGCTGCTGCACTCAGAGAAGAGGGATCTAACATTCCCCTGCCCGGGGTCATGAAACCCGAAGACTGTGTCACTGTCTACTTAACTGACCCCTCAATGATGGCACTAGCCTCCATCTTCCGTGTTGCATCCACAATGGTGTGGAAGCTCTCCCTTTCTGCTGCAAGGATCAGGGAGGAATACCTAGGGTGGAGCCTCATGGTATACCTCCTAGCTTTCTTCTGATCTGTGTCATACGCCTGACCCACATACTGCAGCAACTCCAGAAACCTGTTGGTGTACTCATCGACACTCATATTATCCGTCTGCCTTAGCTGCTCAAACTCTACAACTTTCAGTTCCCTGGAACTGTCTGAAAATGCCCATCCTGCAAACTCATTTGCAAACTCCTCCCAGGATAGGCTGTCCAACCTTGGGTCCACATAATTTTTGAACCATTCCCTCGCCTTCTTACATTTCAATGTGAACCCTGCCATCTGAATGGCTCTACCATCATCTGCCCCCAGCTCATCTGTTATCATCCTTACCACTTTGAGGTACTCAAACGGATCATCCCCTGTCTTGAACTTGGGAGGATCCAGCATTAGGTAGTCGATCATCTTTACCTTGCTCCCCCCAGATGAGCTAGGCTTAGGTGTTTGGGTTTCAGGGACTACTGGTTCTGCTGGTGGGGGAGGGGGTGCAGCATTCTCTGGATTAGGGTTTGCTGGATTTTGAAAGAAAGGTGATGGTGGAAACATAGGATACTGTGGATATGGCGAGTAAAAAGGAGGATAGGGCATAAAGGTGGGATATGGGTTATAGCTAGAGAAACCCGATGTAATACCCAGCTAGACTCCGGTATCGGAATTCCTACCGTCCGGTGGAATCTCGGATGTCGGCAGCCCCTAGTAGGGTAGAAACATGTTTTCATAAAATGTTTTAGTGTTTTTCATGGATTTTAAGTAAAAAGGAAATGAGTTTTTGAATGAAAACAACCTTGGAGGAAAACACAGGTTCGGCCGCCGAACTTGCAGGCATTTCGGGTGTGCCTTAGGCCCCCGAAGGCATAAGTGAGGGAATTCCAGGTTCGGCCGCCGAACATGGCATGCATGCGGAGGCACATTCGGCCCCCGAACGTGCCCTGGCCAGCCACTATAAAAGGGTTCCTTAGCCGAAAAACGGGCGAGCTTTTTCCCCATTTTCGGCCAAGGTGAGCCTTTCCGCCATTCCTCACCATCCTTGAGTTCTTTCCTTCAAATCTTTCATGATTTTCACAAGCTTTCATCTTGTTTTGAAGATTTTCAAGTTTGAGCAAGTTTTGGAGCTTTGAGGTTCAAGACCCCAATCTCTCCCACCTCCGAGTTTAGGTCGTCTCTCTCTCGATCTTCAAGAGGTAAGAGCCGATCTTAAGCTCCTTGCATGTTTTAAGTAAGTTTTAAGTAGATCTATGGGTTAGAATGCATGTTTAGGTTATGGTTATGTTTATGGGTATAAATGTATGTTCATGAACAATGTGGCTTGTAAATGTATGCTTGATGTGTTGTAGTTGGGGTTTAAGGTAGTTTGAGACCCCTAGGAACTTGTATGCATGTTTTGGTTGAGCTAAATGCATGATGGTATTGAGTTGGAGGCATTTGTGCATGTTTGAACCAAGTTTCTGCCCTTTGGGAGAAACCAGGTTCGACAGCCAAAAGGACTTTCGGCCGCCGAACCCTCTTGTGGAGTCAGCCTTCGGCTGCCGAAGCTTGCCCTCGAAAGGAGACTTTCGTCTCTGTCTGGGAGTTTCGGCTGCCGAAAGTGCCGCTGAACATGCATGAGTTTCGCCTCTGTCTGGGAGTTTCGGCCGCCGAAGGTGCCGCCGAACCTGCCTGACTTTCGGCTCTGGAGGGACTTTCGGCCGCCGAACCTGCCGCCGAAAGTGCCCTGTCCAGCCTTCCTTTGCATGTTTTTGCATGGACGTTTTGAGGTGTTTTAGAGGGTTTTTGGGGGATGTATTCAGAGTCATGTTATAGTTTGTTGGTCCCTCATTTGAGTCCACCTGTGTAGGTTCGGACCCGAGGAACCGAGGACCTCAGCAGTGAGTCAGCTGCTTCAGTCAGTGTCAGAGCTAGCCAGAGGTGAGTGGAATAACTCTTATGCTTTTAAATAAATAAATCAGTTTTGAGCATGTTCATGCATCACGGATGCCATGTGATATTTTAGGTTGTTTGCATTAGAAATCACGAATATGTTGCATTGCATAATATGTTGTTGATGTGGATGAATGTTGAATGATCCATTAGCCCTCATATGTTATGACATGATGATATGATATGGAAGTCCAGGTGTGGCCTGCACTACGCCCCTGGCACTATGTAAGAGGAAGACCGGACGTGGCCTGCACTACGCCCCCGGCACCATGGATTATGTATGTTATGTTATGTTATATATAAGAGAAAGACCAGGTGTGGCCTGCACTATGCCCCTGGCATGATTGGAATATGTAGAGGGCTAAATGGTGACAAGTTCATCCTTGATATGATTAGTTATGATGTGATGCATTCCATGATAGCATGCGTTTTAAATGCTTTATGATTCTGCTCACTAGGCTCTAGTAGCTCACCCCTCTCCCAATTTCCCCAGGTTTGTAGGTACGGGTTAGACAGGGAAGTCAAGAAGAGTAATAAAGTCTTATGTATGTAATAGTTAGAATGTGGACATGACAAATTGTATAATGATGTATAGATATGTATTGTAACGATATTAAGGTTAGAAGTGTGCTTGACCATAGTATATTGTAATCCCCTTTTGATACATGATCTTAATGTTTATGGATGTCTATGTTTAGCCAACTCAACACATGTTATGCCACCCATTGGGGGCATTGATGAGATCCCACAGAGGGGTCAAGTTTATGATTATGTATATGTTCAGTGCATGCACAGGTTGAGTTTGGTGTATGATAGAATGTATGAAAGGAAAGTTTTAATTTTTATGTATGTTGTTGATCATGTATGGGATTAAACAGGTTCACAGGTTGCATGTCAGGCTTGCTATGGGTCCCGGCGGCCTTAAGCCGACCTGGATCCTAGTGCCTGTAGCGGTCCGATTTTCGGGTCATTACAGAATGGTATCAGAGCCCTAGGTTCATATGGTCGGACCTAGAGTGTTCGGCTCATAGATGTTATAGAAGGTCAAGCACAATAGGAGAGATCATGTCCACTAGGATAGGATGTGGAGTTCTGTCTTGCATGATGATGTGAAATGCCATGATTATATGCATGTGCATTAATGATATGAGATGTATGTGATGCGGGTTCATGTGTGCCCACATGAACCATGTTAATGTTTGTGCTATGTGTACTGTTTTTCAGAAAACAGGATGAGAGGAACTCGTCGATCAGCAAGATTGACTGGAGTACCACCTGAGGATGAGGGCACGAGCGCCCGTCCTCCAGCATTGCCTGGGGCAATGTCAAGCAGGTCTAGCAGGGAAAGAGCAGTAAGAGATCCTAGAAGGTCTTTGGATCTGGGTAGAAGCAGATCAGTCAGAGGAACAGTTCAGGGAGGAGTATCAGAAGACATGGGGGATGATATGGATGTAGAGCAGAGGAGGGATGGTAGTCTGGGAGTTAGTATGTCAGAAGAAGGAATGGGAGAGTCCCAAGGAGGCACTCAGGCCTCGGGATTTGTTCAGCCACCTTACTACCCACCCTTCTCACAAAACCCTGGGTATTCGATGGGAGGCACATCGGATTACCATAGCTTTAGCCCTATCCCACACAGATGCCATACCCACCTTATTATCCACCATACCCACAGTACCTGTAATACCCGACTAGATTCCGGCATCAGAATCCCTACCTTCCGGCAGAATCTCCGTTGGAATATGGAATTTTGATGATGCCAGAGTCTTCTAGAGGGGTAAAATGTGATTTCTAAAATGATTTTTACTGATTTCATGGTTTTAAATGAAAAAGAATTAAGTTTTTGAAAAGAAAAGACCAAGGAGGTTTTTGCCAGGTTCGGCCGCCGAAAGTGAAGTTCGGCCACCGAACATGAGTTGGTTTTGGGAGCGCTTTTGGCCTCCGAAAGCTATGTTTGAACAAACCAGGTTCGGCCGCCGAACCTCAAGTTCGGCCGCCGAACATAGGGGTGTTTTGCATGCACGTTAGGCCGCCGAAGGAGGTTTGGCTGGCCACTTATAAAAGCCCCTCAGACCAAAAATGGGCGAGATTTCTCCCCATTCTCGAGCTCAGGTGAGTTTATGCCTTCCTTTGGTCGTTTTCGTGTTTTCTCTACCCATCTCTCAAGTTTTTCATGATTTCTACCCTTGTGTTTGAAGATTTAAAGCTTAAAAGGAGTTTTGGGAGCTTGGAGCTTTTGGAGCTTGGATCCTCCACACCTCCGAGTTAGGGATTACACCACCCTCGATCTTCAAGAGGTAAGTGTAGATCCTTGCTTCCCAAGTGTTTTTATGAAGTTTTATGAAGGTTTTGATGGTTGAGTATGGGTAGATATGCATGTTAGGATTTATGTGGGTTTTATGCCCAATGTATGATAATGTATGTTTGTGTTGGGGTTTAGGACAGTTTTCAAGCCCCTTGAGCATATGGGAGAGAGTATGCATGATTGGGAGAGAGTATGTGAGGTTTGGTTTGTTTTGATGGTTTTGGCCTATGTGGGTCATAAACTATCTAGGTATGTTTTGATGTTGTTTTTGGAGTTTAATCTAGTTGTTAAGCTCCTTTATGCATGGTTAAGTGTTTATGCCTGTTTTGGTTAAGTTGGGTGTTTGTTTTGGGGTGTTTGGAAGGTTTGGGAGGCTTGAATGCATGTGAAGCTGAGTTCTGCCCTTCTGGGAAGAACTCAGGTTCGGCCGCCGAAGGTGGTTTCGGCCGCCGAACCTGTCTTTGGATGCATGGTTTGGCCGCCTAACCTTGCCCCCGAAAGTTGAGTTTTGGCTTGAAAGCAGACTTTCGGCCGCCGAAGGAAGGATTCGGCCGCCGAAAGTGCCTGACTTTCGTCTCTGGAGTGGGACTTTCGGCAGCCGAAGGTGCCGCCGAAAGTGCCCGAGTTTCGTCTCTGGAGGGAGGATTCGGCCGCCGGAGGTGCCGCCGAAAGTGCCCTGTCCAGCCTTTTCATGAGTATTTTCTATGCATGTTTAAGTGATGCTTTAGGGGGTTTTTGGGTAGTTGTTTATGAGTTGTTTAGAGTGTGTTTGGCACCTCACTGGAGTCCACCTGTGTAGGATCAGACCTGAGGAATCGAGGTGTCTAGCAGTGTTAGCTGCTTCAGAGTTAGTTCAGAGCTAGCCAGAGGTGAGTGGAACTAACCCCTATGTTTTTAAATCAAATGTTTTCGGCATGTTCAAGCATGTTCATGCATCATGAATACCATGTTATGCAATAGGTTGTTTGCATTAGAATTCACGAATATGATGCATTGCATAATACGATGATAATGATGTGGATGGATACTGGATGATCCTCTAGCCCTCAGTATGTTATGACATGATATGAATTGATATGATATGGCATGTACGATATGATATGAGATGAGAAGTCCAGGTGTGGCCGTATCGCCCCTGGCATAGAGCATAAGAAGTCCAGGTGTGGCCGTATCGCCCCTGGCATAGAGTATGTGAAGTCCAGGCGTGGCCGTATCGCCCCTGGCATAGAGTATTGTTGACTTGTTATGGTACGAGATTGATTGTGTAGGGGGCTATTGGTGACAGATTCATCCTTGAGGTGATATATTTGTGATGTGACGCATTCCATGATAGCATATGTTAAAATGAACTGTTTTCTTTTATGGTTTCTGCTCACTGGGCTTTTTAGCTCACCCCTCTCCCCTAACCCCAGGTTTGCAGGGTCAGAGATAGTCAGGAGATCAGCAGGTTACGTCCATGGTCACGTTTATGTAATAGAATAGTGGTGGACATGATGTAATGTAAAGTTATGTAAGGAAGTAAAAGAGTTATATTGTAATATGACTTTATGTTATATGTTCAGAGTTATATTGTGCTTGGCCCGAGTTGGATAATCCCTTTGTACATGAGTTTTATTTTATGTTGTTTCATGTGATGGACCGAGTTTGACATAGGGTATGCTGACCCTAGGGGTTCTATGAGTTCTGTTAGAGTGCATACACAGGTCAAACGGGTTAAAGAAGAAGTTTACAGTTTTATGTTTTAAAGTTTATGCTTATGTTTGATCATGTTTGGGATTATACCAGCTATACAGGACAGATGTTAGGCTTGCTACGGTTCCCGGCGGCCTTAAGCCGATCTGGATCCTAGCGCTGGTAGCGGTCCGGATTTTCGGGTCGTTACAGAATGGTATCAGAGCCCTAGGTTCACATGGTCGGACCTATAGTGTGTCGGGCTCATAGAGGTTATAGTAGGGCAAGCACAATAGGAAGATCATGTCCACTAGGATAGGATATGGAGTCCTGTCTTGTATAATGATGTGAAATGCCATGATGATGAGCATGTGCATTAATGCTATGATATGTATGTGATGCAGGTTCATGTGTTTCCACATGAACCGTATGATACTAATGTTTATGTGCTATGTTATGCTTTCAGAAGTCAAGATGAGAGGAACTCGTCGATCTGCGAGATTGACTGGAGCTCCGCCAGAGAATGAGGGCATGGATGCCCAATCCCCTGCTCTGCAGAGGGCAAGATCTTGTAGGACGATCAGGGAAAGTACATCAAGGGACCCTAGAAGGTCTTTTGATGCAGGTCGGAGGAGATCAGTTCATGAAGGTATGTTAGCGGATGTGATGGAAACAGAGGAGGATAACCAGAGAAGAGATAGTAGTTTGGGCATGAGTATGTCAGTAGAGGATATGGGAGAGTCCCAAGGAGGCACTCAGGCCTCGGGCTTTGTTCCACCACAGTATCCACCCTACCCGCAAGGGCCAGGGTATCCGATGGGAGGTACATCGGATTTCTTTAGCCATAACCCATATCCCACCTTTATGCCCTATCCTCCCTTTTACCCACAGTACCCCATGTTTCCATCCTCACCCTTTTTCCCAGGTCCAGCAAACCCTAACCCAGGGGATGCTGCACCTCCTCCTCCACCAGCAGAACCAATAGTCCCTGATGTCCGGATACCCAAACCTGGTTCATCAGTTGGGGGTAAAGTAAAGATGACAGATTACCTCAAGTTGGATGCCCCCAAGTTCGAAATAGGCGATGACCCTTTTGAGTACCTCAGAATGGTAAAGATGATAACAGATGAGCTAAGAGCAAGTGACAGTAGAGCCATTCAGATGGCAGGGTTCACATTGAAATGCAAGAAGGCAAGGGAGTGGTTCAAAAACTATGTGGACCCAAGGTTGGAGAGCTTATCCTGGGAGCAGTTTGCCAATGAGTTTGCAGGATGGGCTTTTCCAGATAGTTCCAGAGAACTAAAGATGATTGAGTTTGAGCAGCTAAGGCAGACGGAACAGATGAGCGTAGAGGAGTTTACAGACAGGTTCCTGGAGCTGTTGCCGTTTGCAGGACAGGGTCTTGACACAGACCTGAAGAAGTCTAGGATATATGTTATGAAGCTTCACTCCAGGTATTCCTCGTTGGTTCAATCGGCAGAAAGGGAGAGCTTTCATGCTATAGTGGATATGGCACGGAGAATGGAGGCTAGTGCCATTGTCCAAGGGACAGTTAAACAGTACGTGGCACAGTCTTCGGGTTCCAAAATCCCGGGGACAAGTGATGTTGATCTCTCCCCTCTGAGCGAGGCTGTCACAAAAAGTAAGAAGGGAGACAGAGGTCTCAGAAGATCAAAGAAGAACAAGTTCTGGAATCAGATAAAGTCTGGTCTGGGATTAGGAGGTGGCTCGAGCTCAGGCACAGAGGTTGCAGAGTGTACGAGGTGCGGTAGACCGCACAAGGGAGTCTGTCGGTTTGGGACTACAGCATGTTACAGATGCGGCCAGGAGGGGCACATAGCTCGGGAGTGCCCTAAGGCAGCTTTTATGACACTGTCCCATCAGACAACTCCAGGCAGTATGGCACAGCCATCAGCTCCAATCATGTTTCAGGGCAGTGGTAGAGGCGGAGACAGGGGGACAGCCCCTTCTTCAGCAGGTTCCTGTGGGGAAGGTCCATCAGCTCCAGCGCGGATCTTCGCCATGACTTAGCAGGAGGCTAACACATCGAACTCGATGGGATCAGGTAATCTCACTCTGGTGTGTTTTGGTGTGTCTGTTTCATGAACCCTGATGTTTCTCTTTTCTTTGTTTGCTTGTGAGCCCTTGTGAGGTTGGGTTGATAGCTTATGGGTTAGAGTAGTCCCTTGGGGTCAGTGCACCCAAGTGTGATCCATCTGTGGCAGAGTCAGTCTGTCGGTATAGTCAGAGTGTGTGTGTGAGTAGATGCCTTCCAGCTGGCCTAGCGGTTCTAGATTTGACTGTTTGATGTCATTCTAGGGTTGGATTGGTTCTTCTACTAGTGGTACTACCTAGTCTGCAGAGACAAGGTAGTCAGGTTCCGAGGTAAGGATGGATCAGAGGTAGTCCTTAGAGGGGACATAATAGGGATACCTAGAGGTTCAGTTTCAACCCTATAGGCTCGTAGGTTGTTCAGGAAAAGTTGTCAAGAGTTCTAACTCTTCTGAGAGAGTTTAGCAGTCAGGTCAGGGAGCCCGCCTCAGTGCCCTTTTGTTAGAGAGTTTTAGATGTTTCCCCAGACGAGTTCCCAAGACTACCACCTGTCAGGGAGATAGAGTTTAAAAAAATAGAAGTAATGCATGGAATTTGACCAATCTCTATCCCTCCCCACAGGATGGTATCAACAAAGTTAAAAGAGTTATAAGGATCAGTTGTAAGAGTTGGTAGTTAAGGGTTCCCATCTGACTGAGCACTTCGCCTTGGGGTGTTCCAGTGTTGTTATGAGGATGAAGGATGGATCCCTAGGACTTTGTGGCGACCACCAGTCGTTGAACAAAGTCACTACCCAGAACAAGTATTTGTTACCTTGGATCGACGATCTATTTTAAGCCAGCTAGCAGGAGCTAGTTGCCTTTCCAAGATAGATCTGAAGTCTAGGTACCATTAGTTAAGATCAAGGAAGAAGATGTACAGAGAACAGTGTTTAGAACCAGATATGGGCACTACGAGTTCCTAGGAATGTCGTTCGGGTTAATGAACGCCCCTACATCATTCATGGACCTCATAAGCAGAGTTTTAATCGGTTTCTGGATCACTCCGTTATTGTCTTCATTGACGGTATCTCGGTGAGTTCCAGAAATGCAGAAGAGTATGCCCATCATTTGAAATCAGGATTGCAGATCCTGAGAGGACATGGCTTGGATGCCTAGTTCTCCAATGTGAGTTCTGGTCGAGGAGCATATCCTTCTTGGGTCATGTGTGTCGGAGAAAAGAAAGTGAAGTAGACCTGAGAAAGTTGAAGTTGTAGCTAACTAGCCCAGGCCCCTTGTAGTGACTAAGATCGAGAGCTTTTTTTTGGGTTGGGCAGGTTACCTAATGGAGGTTCATCTAGAACTTCTCTAGAGTTGCCGCTCCTATGGCCAGATGGATCAAGAAGAACCAGAGGTTGTGTGGTCTACTCAGAGTGATAAGGGCTTTGAAAAGCCAAAGGAAATGTTGATGTCAGCACCAGTGGTGGCTCTGTCCGCCAGTAATGGAGATTTCACAGTGTCCTGTGATGCGTCCCGTGTGGGACTAGGTTGTGTGTTAATGTAAAGTGGTAGAATGATTGCTTATGCTTCTAGGTAGCTGAAGAAGCATGAGTTGAATCATCTTACACACGATCCAGAGATGGCAATGGTAATACTTGCACTCAAGATGTGGAGGCGATACCTGTATAAGGTATGTGGACAGATCCTTACAGATCGAAAGAGCTTGCAATACATCTTGAGTCAAGGGAGAAGAACATGAGGTATAGGAGATGGGTAAAAACAGCGTGGTATTCGCGACTTCAAGGTTTAGCATCATTCGGCTGAGGCAGATATTTTTGATAGATGCCCTCAACCGAAAACCACTTGAAAGCTTACCCCATCCCTTAGTATAGTAAGAAGAAGGCCAGTAGTCAAAGATGAGAAGAATCAGAACTGCTGTAAATCAGCAGGAGAGTTATGAAGTCGTCCGCGAGAGGCATGTAGAGTTTCAGAAGAGAAGAAGAGTTTTATCAGAGTACGCAGCGGAAGCGTGTTTAGGTTCTCGAGGAAGTCGAGGTTTGCTGGAGGTGTCTCCAAAAGAGAGGGTGATTCGTTATGGGCAGAAAGGTAAATTAGCTCTCAGATACATTGGACTCTTTGAAATCCTGCAAGGGATTTGAGAATGTATCCTACGAGTTAGATTTACCCACTTCAATGGAAGAGATCCATTCGTTTTTCCATGTTTCCACAATATATGAGTTCGTGTCGGGTCCGAGTGAGGTTCTTAAAGGAACCAGAGGTAGGGACCGTAGAGGATCTCACCTATGTTGAGCAGCTAGTACGGACCGCAGACACACAAGTCAGAAAGTGTGGAAACAAGGAAATCCCGATGGTGAAAGCCCCTTAGAATCACCTTAAGATGAAAAGTACACCAGGGAGACCGAGAGTTCATACTCCAGTGGCACCGTGTTTCTTTCAGATTAGAGCTTATGTGTTGCTATGTTGTGTTTATGCATATGCCTGTTTGTTTGAACATTCGGGGACGAATGTTCTTAAAGGGGGGAAGAATGTAATACCCGGCTAGATTCCGGCATCAGAATCCCTACCTTCCGGCAGAATCTCCGTTGGAATATGGAATTTTGATGATGCCAGAGTCTTCTAGAGGGGTAAAATGTGATTTCTAAAATGATTTTTACTGATTTCATGGTTTTAAATGAAAAAGAATTAAGTTTTTGAAAAGAAAAGACCAAGGAGGTTTTTGCCAGGTTCGGCCGCCGAACATGAGTTGGTTTTGGGAGCGCTTTTGGCCTATGAAAGCTATGTTTGAACAAACCAGGTTCGGCCGCCGAACCTCAAGTTCGGCCG